>NC_133218.1:35051554-36322417 GCF_040436345.1 Pagrus major
CTATGGAAGGCAATGGCCGTGGGTGTACGCTGAAGCTGTTTGGATACGAGGCAGCGCCGGAGGTGTGTTTGCTGGGCGCCGATGGGCAACTCCTGCAGCCGCCCGCCTCAGGTGCAGGAAGAATTGACTACTTCCTTTTACAAGATGTGTAATTATTATGGCAGACAAGGGTGTGGATTTAAACCGAGTCAATATGTAGATAAGCGTTATATACACACACACATGCACACACAGCTGCTTGGGAAAATGATGCTGTTGTATGCAGCATAATAAAGCGGGTTTGCCAAAATGCTGCGCAGGTAGGAAGGAAGCCTTGTGGGCCTGTGGAAGAGGAACCTGATGGGAGGAATGAGGCCTCCAGGAAAGTGCCAAGAAAATGTAATGAGGAACTCCTTAACTGAGTCCAAATTCTGTGATGCTGCCTGCCATTATTACCCCCCGAGCCACCATGATTACTAACTGACAGTGTATTATATCATTTTTATTTTGACAGTTTAGTGCCAAATGTACCACACAGTGGAGTCAGTACACTTCTACGTCTATCTCATGCTGATCAGCAGAACTGCTGGTAGTAGTAGAGAAAGTAGTATGTTTATTACCTCCGCCAAGAATGTCTTCATACATGTCTGTTGGTTACCTGGTTGTTTGGTTGGTTGATTGGTTGGTTGGTGGTTAATATTAAAGTTGAATGCCCAAAATGGTAAAGGAAATATTTATTTCGGAGTAGATTTGAAACTCTGTGAGCCTCTCAGCTTGAAGAACAATGTCACTGGGGGTCACAAATGTTCACAGACGCACTCTACAAAATAAAAAAAAATCCTCCCAGTAAAGTTTCGGTTCGTCTTTCTGGGCCATCTATATAAAACATGAAACTCTACTCTTTCCCCAGTAGAGCCTGGATTTTAATCAGACCTGCTCTTCAGACAGCCCTTTTTCCTGCCTCTCATACTTAGCAGGCGTCACATCAGGTGCATGGGGACCAGTGACAGCGGCGCTGGAACGGAGCCTGTGATGGCTAAATGATGTCAAAAATGGCCCCATTTATGTCAATTTGAGATCAAGGACCATTTCATAGTGTGAACCTCCGCCGTAAATGTGCTTTCTAATCTCTTCCATCTGCATATCCGCTGTGGCCCCCTCGGTGCGTTCCTTTTCTTGTAAGTGAAATGTCTCTCTGCTCATATGAGGATTTAAGTGAAGACTGACAGCTCGGCATACAGCACATGTCTGCGGAGCGGCGGGACCCATCGCGACGCCTTTTGGTCTCTCATCTCATTCTCAAGTCAGAGTGCGTTAGTGCTCCGGTTCTGTGTTATTCAGTGCTATTTTGCTAGCCTACTCTTTTTCCCCTAATTAGGCCATTTGCAGGATGCGTTCCCCCCCTTAGTGTGGTCATTTGTGTTCGATAGCACTCTGAACTGATAGGCTTTTGTTAACCGGTTGTTCCTATTTAGAACGTTTCGCAAAAAGACATCAAAGGGTCGGACCACAAGCCTCATTTGGCAACTTCTCCGAGCTATCCATCGGCTGCAAAACACCCCGGTGCCTTGATTATTAACTCAGTCACCACCCTCTCATTCAACTTGAATTAAAAATTTACAACCAGCAGAAATGACAGCGCCACACCATTGAAAGTAAAGTCTGCAAAACCAACAAGGGCTCATTAGTGAATAGTTCTGAAGACAAGCATTCTGACTTGAGACTCATTACACTTCTCCTATTTTAACTCTAATTGGGTTCATTTTATATATGAAACGCTTTGAATATTTAATGTTGGAAAAGTTCCACTTCTGATACTTTATGTAGCCAAAGATACTTGGCCTGCCTTAATTGTCCAGGTTATCAGGCGAGCTGTTAGCGATTTCTCAGCTACTTCTGCTCCCTCTATAGAAAACAGCAGAGAGGAGAAGACACTGAACACATCAGCTTGGTGGATCGTTCATCAGACAAATAAAGCTTATTTCTAAATCACAACAAATGCAACAAAATCATCATCTGGATTCACGTTATATCATCTGCTGTACTGTAGTTTGTAGGCTTTTTGACTTTTTTACTAATTAAATAGATAGTAATAACCAATGTGTGAATATATTCCTATCCTATATGTTTTTTTTCCCCAACTTAAGCGACAAAGACCCAGTTAATAAAGCTTTTGTACTATTTAACAGGTTGTTCAGCTAGCCAGGCTCAGAGCATTTTAATTAAATAGATTCAAAACAATGTTATGGTTTCTTCATCTGGTTGCCTTCACACAATCTTTTGTTTTCTCTCAGGTTGAGAAGAAAGAGAGAGTGGGGGGGCTGGGTGAAGCCAAGATTGTGTTTCCAGGCAGGAAAGTTTGAAGTTTCTTTGTTTGGGAGCGAGGTTCCGGGTGCAGCACACTGTTTAGCTTGGTGACCCTGTGACTGTCTTCTGAGGAATTGTATGAGCAGCCCTGCAGAATTGTGCTCCAGGGTCAGCTTTCATCTTAGCAGTAACCTGTGGACTTTGAAACTCAGGGCGATGGAATTGCAGCTTTGTCAGTACAATACTAATTAGAAAATTCCTGACCTCGAGCAAGATGTTTTAATTATGTGTTGTGTCAACGAGTTTGCAGATTTAATCCACCGTTGATACACACTCAAGTGTGCAAACTGTGTCGCACATTGTACTAGATCAAGTGGAAATGGTGAAGGGGCTTTTTTTTTTTTTGCTCCATCTTCCTCTGCCCCATATAACCTTACGCCTTTTTCCTGCACCATGTTTGTTAAGAGCCATCACATGCTTAAGTAGCCAAATTAGACGTGGAGTTAATGTGTTAGCTCGTGAAAAAGCTGGTCTGATTTGCCTTGGTTTGTGGGAGGCTGAACAATGTGACAGTATTGTGCTGGGTGTGAGCTCTCTGTTGCAGTGAGTCAGTGTGAGGGAAGGCAGGAAGGGGTTAAACAGAAATTGAGCGGGGATGCTGGGGGCAGCAGTGCTGCAGAACATAGCAGTGTTCGTGCGAAGGCAAGTCATTTCCCGAAACACTGCAGACACATGGCCTGCGGCGCTCTAAAACCTTTGGAGACCAAAATGGCTTGCAGGAGTTAGAAGTAATAAGGTGTTTTTTTGCCTTCTTTCTCCTTGACTGAAATTCTGCACGGTTGCTATGCATTGCCATGGAGCTGTGTAGCTGTTTTTATGGTTTATGTGGGTATTAAGATGCTCTGCAACTGGCCATTTTTGAGATTTGTTGTTCTTTAGCTGTGAAGCAAATGGAAGTTGTTTGTTTTGAAAGTAATTCCCTCATTTTTTTTTTGCCATGATCAGAATGCTAGACTTCACTTTTATCCCTTTGTGTTTTCCCCCGTTTTTCTTTCAGCTGTACACAAAATGACAAATTAACAAAAGCACGTATGAGACGAGAAAAAACAGATACAGCAAATGTGTTTCACTCTGAAAAAAAAAAAAAGGCACAGTGACAATGGCTGCCTCTTATTCAGGCTTTTCACAGAGAAGCAACCTGTGATAGGAACAAAGGCCGCCTGTGTCGGTGCATGAACATAAAGCTGTGGTATTAGTCCATCCTGACCTCTCTTATTATCAGCGGGCTGATCCAAAAACTCTTTTCATCCTCTCCCCTGGTTCTGTTAATCTTGGCTGCCTTGTCTGCTTCAAAGAGAGGCTCCAGCATATAATCTGGGTATGTACATCTGTGAATTATTATTCTAATTCTTTATACGTTTATTAGAGCTGAATAAACTCCACATCAAATACATCACTCGGGCAATGTCAGAAAGCCCGGGGCAAATCAGCCGACATCTGTTAACTCTTTCAAAATGGCCTCATCCAGCATGTCTGTGGGCGTAGAGGAGCGAGAAAAAGGAGAGGCGAGAGAGGGAGAGAGAAAGTCTCTGTTGCTGATTAATGGCGGCCGTAGGAGAGGCGTTTCAGGCCGAGTGTGGAGATGAAGCGGGGCTGCACTCCCACGGCTGGGCTCCACACTGTAAACACTGCGAAGGGACGAGGCAGCGTTCCCCAGCTGAAATGCGGCGTGGAGGAGAACATGTGGGAAAGCTTTGCTTCCTGGCACGTCGTCAGTCAACCAGGCAGTCAGTCAGTCCTTCAGTTGGTAAATTAGTCAGCCAGTCAGTGAGTCAGTCAGGCCCTCGTCCAGTCTGCCAAACAGAGTTGGTCCGTCAGTCAGCCAGCATGTAAGCCTGTTTGTCAGTCACATTCTCCTGATGACGGGACACCCTGTACGAGAACCTAAAGGTTCTACTATCCAGTTGCGCTTAGAAAAGACACCCAGACCACCAAGTCATGGTTGGCTACCTGCCGCAGTGGCCAGCATGACACACAAAACTCATCAATATTTGACTCGTGGCTGCTGTTAATTTCCACCCTGGCTTCAACTTTTCAAAAACACCACCTGGTTCAGCTTTTGCCTCGCTTCTTTGTTTAGCTTGTCAACAGTCTGTCTCTGTTGTGCTATATATGTCCTCTTTGCCTGGAGCGTAGACATCAGAGTTTAAACGGATTTTTCTGCATCAAAGTAATAACAACAAAAGAATAATGTTGCATCATGAACACAGCTTATCTATTTCTCTACCAACAAGGGGCTGGTCTTTATCCTTTAACGTGAATGCTGAGCAGTGTTGTTCCACCAGCTTTAGTTAACACACTATGTTAGCCGGGTTGTCGTACAGTACAGTACAGTACATACAGTACACACATAGTCCATGTGTGTGTGTGTGTGTGTGTGTGTGTGTTCGCTTACCGTGCAGTCTGCAACTTCTGCTATGAGGACTGGAGTGCTGAGGCAGCAGGTTTGGCCGGCGCAGGGCCGAGCAGCTCTGTGTGCCTGGCAAAGTGGGCCATTAACCCACCGCCCTAAGGTGTGACCGGGGCCAAATCCAATATTGGCTCCGGCATCAAGGCACAGGTGCCACTCAGGGTTCAAAGCCACATATCAGCAAGAACCCACTACTGCTCCTGTCCCCCCCATCCCCCCCTTCTCAGACAATAAAGGACTGAATGTAAATTCCTCAAGACACCTACAAGCATCGCTGCTGCCACTGCACAATCGGAGAGTCAAAAGCAGAGAGAGGGAGAAAGAGTTAGAGAGAATGGGCTAAAAACATACATTATTAATCAAAAGTACATTTAGCAAAAAATGGGAATTAATCTGAGTCCTTTCTGAGTTTGAAATGGCCGGTCACTGGAGGTCTGAGGACATGAAAGTGTGACCTGCTGACTCTGCTTTTACTTGATTTTATCTGCACCTCTGAGTGTCACAGATGTGTTAAACGATGAATGAGGCGTCCAATAACACATAACAGCACGTAGAGGTTTAAATTGTGATTATACAAAGAGAAGTTCTTATGTTCTGGAGCCTTTCTTTATACTTTTAACACCATTTCTTTTTTGTAATCATTCACTACATCTGAAATCACATATCATCCACCACATGCCCAATATATCCTTTCGATAGCGTCAGGTCACTACGCTAAGAGCCACCTTGCCGGCTGGAGATGTATAACCTAGTAACCCATGACAACGACAAATTAAATATTAAAGAATGGATTACTCCTGGCAAATTAAACATTTTACTTATACTTACTGAAGCGCCACTGACTTTACTCTAGAGTTGCTTTGGTGACTGTTCGCCATTGTCTGTTATGTTATCACGTCTGCATTGCATTGTGGAATATGCCTCTTTCCTTGGAAACAGTATGCGCTATCAGTTTCATTTTAAGGTTTCGGGCATTTACTAAATATCTCACGTAGTACAACCTAACAAATAGCATGTTAGAATGGCATTTCGGATGCAGCCAATGTTTATAGGAGCATCATGAAACCTACAGTTCTGTCTGAGGACACAACGCTAAAAATGGGCCTCAAATGTGTATTAATCCACGAGTGAAAATAGTCCCAAATGAACACGCTTTGACTCCTGTTTGAGTCGCTTTTGCTCAAAACTTGACAACTATAGATAGCAGTCTTATCCTTTTTGTTAATATTAGTTGTGAATAACCTCTCAAAATTTTACATAATACGTAAGTAACCTTATTATAGTTGATTATATGAAGACTACATATTCTTGAAACATGGTTGGAGCATTCGTAAATCTTAAATTCAATTTTTGTACACAAGGAATTTGTTTTAAATTTCAGTAGGTTATTTGCCTGATTCTCGTGCCAGAATGGGCATTTTTTCCCCCTTTTTTCTGTCTTACATTCTCTCTTATTGTTTCCACACACTGCACTCCATTATACTAATTCCTGCTACACAGGCACACTCAGGCTTTCTGCTCTCGTGTGCAGGAACATGTGTGTGTGTGAGTGTGGGGGGGAAACCATAGAAGGGTGAAATGGTGTAAAATAATGTGTCTGGCCCATTGGCACGTCGTCATGTATGTCAAAACAATGTGGCTCAAGACCAGAGCCAGCAAGGAGGTCTTATTACAGACAACCTCTCCTCTCCTCTCCTCTCCTCTCCTCTCCTCTCCTCTCCTCTCCTCTCCTCTCCTCTCCTCTCCTCAGGTTTTATCCACTGCTCTGTCTCGTTCTCTCTGTTTTTCCCTCTGTCCCTCGCTCCAAACAAGTCAAATGTCTGAAGAGATGTATCGAAGTATCCCTGCGCGCTCTGTACGATGGATATGTCATATGACATAATGCCTTCGAGCGCCCATCACAGATAAAATGACAGATGCTGTTTTTTGCCTCATGGATCTTTCTTGGCCAAGCTGATTTTGAGACTTTCAGCTTTTGCTCTCCCCCTCTCTGTCTGTGCCTCTTCCTCTCCTGCTTTTTCTTTTTCTTCTCACTTTTTCTTTTCATCCAGCGTGACCTTACAAAGCCTGCCATTTTGTTTTTCATTCAATTTCAGACACAATTACTGCGTAATTGCTAGCGACAGGGAAAGCGTGGTTGTTGATGTCTCGCTTTCCTTTTTAACTGACACTCAGCCATCTGCTTTGTTTAGTGTTAGTGTTTACCCCTCCCATCCGCACTGCCTCCACCACAACATGATTTCCTGCGTGTACTGGCGAGCGGGATCAGTCTCCATAGATACCGCCGACAACATACCGGTGTTTTGGTTGCTGGCACGTGGAGGGCATATAAAGACGGAGGGAAGAGGAGAGGCTGCGATGAGTGAAGTCCTGGACCAGCTCTGACCTTTCTGCCTGTATTCGGATCACTTCAGGCTCCCCCCCGTCCCTGAAGGGAATGAGGCATTCTCAGAGCTGTGGCACACAACCTAAGCAGCGTTGTCTGGCTATAGTCGCTCTCCACCATCAACCGCTGCGGCTCCGACACCACCCCAGCACTGCCTGTGGCTACTACTGCCCATCCATCCAGGTAGATGGATGGCTAAGATTGGTAAAATCTGTGGCCCTGTCGCCGGGCTCACCTGTGAGTGGCAGTAATTGGCATGGCAGTAGGCAGGCCCGTCTTTCACATGTGGTCAGCCATGATTGACCTGATTAGGGCCGGGGTTGCTCCTCAAAGGGAGGGGTCTGGTGTAGCCTCTGGGAAATTGCTGTACCCACTTCACCTCAACCCGCGGCCCTCTCAGCCGGTCATTACCGACCAATCGACCAGGCCAGATTGTGATGATGATGATGATCCAGGCGGGGTAACTAACATCAGCTCAGGCCAGTCTCCACATGTTCACAACAGACGACATGGACTGGAATCATTCAGTTGAAATACTTTTTTTTCTGTTAACCATCGATGCCAGTAGCATCTTTTAGTTTAGTTACTACGCACAACAACGGCTGCAGCGGACATCGGAAATAGTCAAAAACCCGTGAAGTGTCGTCAGTTTGAAGAGTTAGTCAGTTTCACCTCCATGATTAAGGCAACAGGAATAAGTAAATCATTTCTGTTCACTTTTGAAAAGTTTTCTTTGCATTTCTTCAGAGCTCTGGCTGGACTTCAGCTGATCATCATGCAGCTGTAGCTCTGAGCAACTGGAGTTCCACCTGTCAGAAATTAGTATACAGCGCTTTAATTTCTTTATTTATTAATTCCACACATGCACATCTTCTCCATAACTTCCTGCATAGCATGATTAAGTGTTGATGTAATTTTAGGGTTGGCCTAAAAAATAATACAGCAGTATTAATATCACATCATATATATCTTGATATTTTTAAATCCCCTCAAAAGCACTTCATAAATGCCAGGACTGGGCGACAAAATCATGTATCACAATATTTTTGACCAAATACCTTGATATCGATATCGCGACAATATTATAGGAATGATTATTGGCACTTTCACAAAATATTAACATTGAGATTTTAGTAAAGTAACCATCAGTGATGTGAATAATAATGGCTAAGTGCGTCAAGGCAAGTCAGAACAGTCTGGAAATGACATCAATATGAAAACACTCATGCCACATCAAAATATTATGGTATCCAAAATCTAAAACAATATCTAGTGTCACATCACTATAATGATATAATATAATATGTATGTAATATCTTGCCCAGACCTAGGTAATGTGTTTTAAAACATAAAATCAACTCTGGAATCACAGTTGTGATGTTGGGATGTGCGCAGTACAGGTGCAAAAATGTAATAACTATTTTGAAAATCAATTGATCCATTTGAGTAATTTTTTAAAAGAAGAAAAGGTAAAAATTCTCTGTTTCCAGCTTCTTACATCTGAATGTTTTTCTGGTTTCAGCACTCCTCTGTGAGAGTTAACTGAATATCATTGGGTTGCGAACAAAACAAGACATTTGAGGACATGATCCTGGGATTCGGGGAAACAGTGATCAACATTTTATTTATTTTTTTAGCAGAGACAGTAGATGTGGTTGAGATAAGTTGGTGTTAAAGTGGCCTGGTTTACCCTCACTCATCATCCAGCATCCAGAGGTCAGAGAGTGTACTGAGGGAAATTTGAGACAAAGCACCGTATTACAGTGTGCACAAAGACAAAGTATGAGGGGGCGGGTGCTGGAGGGACTTTGGTTTGGTTCTTGTAAATTCATACTCATCATATGTTTGCAATTAAGGGCCTGTCTGTACTGTGTGTTTACAGAGCGGTGCAATCAATGTAATTGTGAGAGGGTGTTCCTGACTGAAATGTCTGTCTTATTTCTCCCTGCCTGGGTTCAAGTGGGCACTTGCTGGATTTCTTTTCCCAGTGTTTCTCATTTCCAAATGTAAATGCATCCCTTGATTTGTATCAGCCTCTGTATACACTCCCTGTTTTTTTTTTTTTTTATCTTTCTCATTTTTCCTGGATCAAATACAAAAAACAAGGGCTCCGTTTCAGAGTGAGACGTCAGCTCAGATCTATGTCAGCAGCGTTGATCATTAAGAGGGAAAGTCTGTTCATATCCAGAGCGATGTAAAGAGTCATAGAGCACACAAGTAAAAAAATGATGGTTTCCCTCGCCGTCGGAGCAGGTCGCCGGTGTTTTTCTCAACTTGTGTTCATCTAGTCGAAGAAAAAAAAATCTCCGCTGCACCTGAAGATCTGGACGTTGTTAGCGAATCTTTTTGATCTCATTCGTGCTCTGCAAGAGGGATTATTTTTGTTAATTGGAGGTGTATACATGCTCACATGCTCAGAGCCCACAACATTCCTTACTATTGATACTGTCAATGTGTTCGCCATTCAGCAGCGATTACTTCATTTATGGGACACGGAAAACAAACCGTTACTATGTTTCACCATGGAAACTGTCCTTTAGACTGAGCCACACACATCATTTGCTTCACTAAAGACAAAGTGACGACACTTTTTTCCTTGAAGAGAAATGAAAAACACACATCTATAAAAAGGAGAAAGTCACTTGATGTTTCTCACAAAGAGATCATTTCATTTTCAGCTCACCTAAAAACTCATGTGCACATAAAGCTCGAGACATAAAGGCCCCTACTTATAAAGTCTTTACAGTCAAGGGATTGGAGTGTAGTGGGATCCTTGTGTTTCTGAAGGTCACAATCAGAAGCTGCTGTTTATTAAAATAAATGGAATAGTTCGTCCTAGTTTCAGGATTCAGACATTACGCAGAAAAAGCTACGTCATCATCTCCATGTCTGGACGAGTTTTGGAACTGGACTGAAACAAACAGCTCTGTGAGGACAAAATGCTTTAGCCAAATGCGAACTGTAGCATGCTAAATGCAACATGTTGATGCTCAGCAGGTGTAATGTTTACCGTGTTCACCATCTTAGTTTTACTTGTTAGCATGGTGACGTGATGATTAGAAATACAATGGAAAGCACAGCTGAGGCTGATGGAAATGTGATTAGTTTTGTAGGTCATAAATTAAAATATGATGTTCAACAGATGTTCAGACATTTCACTCACAGAAGTCAGAAGATCACAAAAGTTACTGGGGATCATCCTCTGTGGACCATGAATGTCTACAGAAAATGTGCATGCCCATCCATCCGATGTTGTTCTGACTGACGTCCCCACCCACACAGCCACGGCGCATGTTGCTGGGTCCCAGTTTGCATGACCGTAAATGTTGTCTTTGTGAAAATGTGTGTTTTTCAATTAACACAATGGCAGTTTTTCTTGTTATTTTGCAGACTTGCGGTGCTTAGTGCTGCTGTGTTTCTGAACTTTACATTCCAGAGATTTATTTTCCCCTGTTGACATTTTGTTGATGCGGTGTCACGTTCATATGGTCAGCCATGAAAATGTCACTGTTTATGATAACTACCAGGGTGGTCTGTTTCTGTGGCCAGTCAGGAGACATTGTCATCATATATTTAAAGGCAGTATTGATCCTTGAAAATGTAAAACATGAGGGTACCAGCTGAAGTCCCCCCATCTCACCTTCTGACCTCTCTCTTGTCTGCAGGTTTCAGGCAGCACGGCGGGCTCCCTGGCCAGCTCCTCATCCCCGTCCACCTCATCGCGCCAGTACACACGGCAACGCATCACTCGCGTCAACCTCAGGGACTTAATTTTCTACATGGAGCAGGAGAGAGAGACCGCCCACTCCCTCCTCCTTTACCGTGCCCTGCTCAAGTAGCCTCTGGTCCGCTCAGCGCCCACCTCAACCTCTTCCTCTTCCTCTTCCTCCTCCTCCTCCTCCTTCCCCAGCCACGTGCCTTCAGATCAGGTCTAATGTTTCTGCTCTGTGTCTCCATATGTACTGTAGTGACGTTTGATGTAGCTTTTAATAAGAAGTGAGAGTCAGACAGAGAGAGAGAGAAAAAAAAACGTACAAAAATAAAACTGTTGTTCCGTGTCCTCTCCGTTTAGATTCACGGTGTGTAGTTAGATCAATCAGTTAAAAGGCCATATCAGATTCTTTGTGTTGACGTTGAATTTGTTTTAAGGAACAAAGTGGTTTTATGTTGCAAGGACTTGATCCTGAACTATGTTGGGTAGCTATTTATTTGACATTGTTGGCAGTAGCTTCAATGAACCACCTCAATGTAAGGATTACTTTTGGCAAGGAGAATTATGTTCGCACCTCGATACAGCCTACGATACTTTCCACAAGCTATTTTGTTGAACACAGTTCAATGAATGTAGTTTAGCTGAACTCAATAAAACGAGAGACTTTTACCGATTTCTCTGCAGAGACGTCATTTTTGAAACATTAAGATTCCAAATAACAGCATCACGTTACATTTCCTTACTGTATGTGTAAATAGTTCTTTTTGAATTATTTTACAGCATGTATATTTTTTATCACACGTAAGCTTTGTAAGAAAAAAGAAATTACCCCGTGTGTCGATATGATGAAACCTGATGTTTTGTAAAACCATGTGCTTTGAATGAGTCAAAAATTTAGACAGTTTATTCTCCTCACCTGTAGAGTATTTGTTATAAGACGGATTCCCCCATGACCTCTTCTGCAAAGGTCATTAAACTAAACCAGTTTCCTATTGGTCGCCCTTGATGAGGGAGTCAGTACTTTTTTTTTTTTTTTTACCCACAAATAATGTGAACATTGTTTTTTATGACTAGATGTTTGTAAGTTGTGTACTATCATGCTCACTTCTTCAGCTTAAGCTTACCTGGTTATAAAGGTAAGTGTGGTTCAGAGGTCAGTACTGTAGGAGGGACGGTGACTGAGGAGACTGAAACCTCGGATCAGAACAGACATTCCTTCATCTTTTTCCTGTCGTTGTCCTCTCTGGAGCCCTTTAGCCCACACTAACTTTGATAACGACTGAACCACAGATGTAGTCCATGAGGCAGATTAGTGCACGGCACTTTAACTTGTTTGTAATTTGACCCTAAATTAAAATATCACGGCTGTCAGGTGATGTGTAGCTGTAGGAGAAGCAGTTGATTTTTTGCCTAAAAATCGATTTCCATTTTGTTTCTGTCTTTGTGTTACTGATCGAAGAGAGGAATGAGACAAAACGCCTGCTTTTTACATGTCGTATTGCATCGTCGCCTTGTTTTTTTTTTTTGTTTGTTTTTTTTTTATCAAATCCTTATTGTAATATGTAATATTGTCCATTATGTTTTTTCTATTTAACTAAATATCTTGGCCTCTATGCAGCTTTTTTCTTGTCATATTGAAATTTATTTAAATATGGGTGACATTTGAAACAATTGTTGTGCATTGTACATTTTGACAGCACTTTTTTTTATATCTATTTTACCTGACAACTGAAAGCTGTCACTGTATTATAGCAAAGAAACAACTCTTTTAAGTAGTTAAACAGTATTTGCCAACTTCTGTCAAAAGAGACTTATTTTTAACAATTAATATATTTTCTTTCTTTTTCTTTTTTTTTCTTTATTTGATCGGCTTTTATGCTTAACACATTTTCATAAATTTTATCTCCAAAATACCATGTTTTAAAAACAAGCACAACAATATCTATTGATTATTACGAATATGATTTTATTAGTGATTTCTATGGTTTCTGGTGGTTTCACAGGAGGACATTTCTACTACTACTACAGCTTTTTAGCCAAAATATTAGAAACAATATCACTGATGTAAACACATGGAGGAAAATAACATTTCAATTGTATGGATGATTTGTAAATATTGTTTACAAAACTATGTGTTTATTAGAACCACGTTATTTTTGGTAAACTCTTGTACATATCTTGAAAATTTCCTGTTTGTGTGAAAAAACAATACTTATGTATTTGTACCTATTTTGTAAAGGAATAAATAAGCTGTTTACTAAACTGAGCAGATGCCGGCTTTGTCCATTTCTTCTTTTTGTTCGACTCTTGACAGCGTACACCTTAAAAATGTCCACAGGAAGCACAGAAAAAGAAAAAAATGTAAATTTCTCTGTAGAATGACTTAATAACTGAGCAATACGTTTCCCTCTGTTCACATTTTCTCTCTTTAAAAGGAAAAATAAGCTGTTATGTTTTTCGCGAGACAGCTTTACCAAAGTCAACGACTAATTCAGCCGGCTTCATTTCCATTTCTAACATTGCACATGCTAAGTACAAACTGAGTCAAGCACTGCTGCTCAACTATGAAAAGTCCCCCTAGGTTTCTGCTGCTAATTAAGCAGAAGCATTTTTGAAAAGACCAAACTGTTTAACTCAGTGTAAAATATTGGGGTTTAGGAGCATATTGGTTTTTCAGGATCTCAGCCTATCCCCCCCCCCCCCCCCCCACCCCCCCAGTCCCTCTGGAGCTGGAGACTGCTGATCTGGATTCAGCCCTGAAGACGACCTTCCCTCTTTGCAAAAAAAAGAAATGAATTTCACAGAAGTCCACATATGCTTGTGTACAGAGAGGGCTGGGGAGATGTATCAGGTTTAATCAGTTCAATTACAGGACACAGAGATCATTTTACTGACTGTAACAGCAGCTTACACACTTAGATGTTTCAGTAGTGCTTAATATTAAGCTCCTTTTAATAAGCGTTAGTTAATAAGGTCCTTATAAGATGCTTATTAACATTAATAAGACTATCTGTGTTAAAAATAACATAACTGACATGTTTATTGTTATATAACATTTAGAGAGTTATTGCACTGTGTTGGACGCTCAGGCAGTTTTCTGACTGTATCAGTCCGGAAAGACTTTCATGCTGAAGGCAAGTGGAAAGACTTTATTCAGCTTTTGGATCCGTACATGAAGATCATGAGAGATGGAAATGTAGGATTTACTTAAAAAGAAATTGTCTATCTTGTTTTATTTATATCCTGATCAATAGCGGTGCAAGTTAAGTGTGTGTGTATGTACAGATAACTGCTGTATTGTTACTGTTTGTTTCTTTGTTGGGATGTTATAACACAAGAAAATGACATTAAAATATTTATATTTTTTTATATATATACAGTTTTCAGTGGTGATCCAGAATGAAAATCTGCAGAATTCAGTGGAATGTTTCTTTACTTGTAATGTGACAACATTCATTTAGAAAACAAAACTTAAAAAAATAAACATAGTACATTAAAACAGCCTAGAATTATCTCATGTAGGTTGAAATGAAGATTTAGCACTTAGTTCCTCAGCAGTTAATCCAATTTTTCACATGTTGTCACACTGCACCACAAACTTTGATCTTCATGCTAACTGAAAGCGACGCTCGACTGTCCCACACATGCACGAGGGGGGCGGAGATGTACTGATGCTCTGAGTTTTTTTACAAGCAGCAACTCCACTTATTTAAAATCTACCGGAAAATCTGTCGCAGTTGTCGTCGAAATTCTGTGGCTGCAGACTCAACGTGGGCCCGAAACCTCTGAACGGTTTCTAGGTGCTTAATAACGTTTATAAAAGTCTTATGAGTTTCTTATAATTAGTTTCATATAAAAAACAATTCGATATTGTTCTTGCTTCTGATGCGGAAGCTGCAAAAACCATAACTTTTATTAAGTGCACAAAGCAGCTGCTAATAATTGCATAATAAAGTATATATCCATCTTAATAAGGAAACAAACAGACTGGTAAAGGTTTAGTTAAACTCAATAAATGTGTTTGTAATGGCGTTATAAAGGATTATATGAAGGCTATCATTAATGTTCTTTGGTCTACAAATGATTAAATAGTTTCTTATACTTATAAAAGTCTTATAATCTAACATTAAACATGCTCATGGTGCTGTTATTGGTGCTTTCATTAACACTAGTCTTATTAATGTTAATAAGCATCCTATAAGGACTTAAAAGGGCCTTTTTATCGATCAAACCAATGCTCGTTTCAAGGAGTGTTACACATGACCCAAGCTGGCATCATCTGAGATGAACTCTTTCATAGATCACCGATAGTAAAAAGCAAGAGCGAGCTGTTGCGCAACAGAGCGAACTCCTGAAACTAACCTTTGTTCTTCCCTTTGGAGGCGATGAGAGCAATGAGACACACGACAGAGCTACAGTACATCCTTTTATTATCGCAAATATGCAAGAAAAGTCAAATGGAGACACTGTAAATGAACACATGCCCTTTAATACCACAGTCTAATTGTTTTAAACACTTTAAATAATATACATTTGCACCTTATGATACCCTTTGAAATGTCTTAATCCATATGTACACAATGTAATGCTTTGAATTCTTTTTCATTCTTTTTCCGTGAAGAGGACTAAGAGGTCTCTTAAAAACACGCGGGTCCCGTAGAAACCCAGAGTCCTGATAATTCAATATACAATAACTGTACAACTGACCCGCCTCAGAGGTGGAGTGAATGCCGTGTGAAGTGGCTGTTAACACTGACCAGTACTTCATCTGAAAGGGGTTGGCTTGTGTGGACATGTCTGTGGAGAGTTTTCCAGTCCTGTCGAGTTCGTCTAGCTCTTGTAGTTAAACCTGCCGCGTTGTGTGCAGAGTTGAGAGGGGGGTGACCCAAGTTTGGTTATTGCAGACAGAGAAACCCAAAAACTGCAGTTTTTGTTTCCTTTTTCCTCACTTAATGTGCAGAACGGTGGTCATTTTCTGTTTTTATTCATGTGTGCATGACGCATGACCCTTTGCTCTTCAAAGCTAGTTAAAAGCCTCATTCTTTGATTCCCAAATTGCCACATCAGTGAGAAAATATGTCTTCTTTCCTTCCTCCCTGAAAAAAGTAATTGTTGCAGATGTGTGGTTTTTAGCACATTAATCTTTTCTTTACCCCTGTTTTCCTCAAGAACTAACCCAGACGAGTTTCCACACCTCACTCAAACTGGATCAAAGATGTCCGGATCAGCAGCGGAGTCGAGTCGCCTGGCTGTACAGTATGTTCTGAGTGTGCTCACATTTGACTCATCAGTTTGTTTGGTTTTTGCTGTCCAGCGAGCCACAGCATTTGAAAAAAAAAACCAGGGCATGGGGATGACACAGCAGCAGGGGGTGCAACCAGAGTTTCTCTACTGGC
Source organism: Pagrus major (assembly GCF_040436345.1). Lineage (NCBI taxonomy): Eukaryota > Metazoa > Chordata > Actinopteri > Spariformes > Sparidae > Pagrus > Pagrus major. The sequence continues at coordinate 35,067,805 of NC_133218.1, forward strand.
ACCACTGAGCTGGGAGCCTTCAGGGAGGCGGAGGGGGGTGAGGAGCGCTGTGGAGAGCCCAACATGCCTCGGCACATGAAAGGCCTGGTTGACCATTCCCTTTGAGGCGACTGGATGCAAAGGCGCAGGCCACTGGCAGGTCACAACAAAGATGGGCTTGATTGTGAGAGAGAGAGAGAGCCTCGGGCGGGGAGCGTGTTGGACTCGGAGCTACACTCGCACCGAGCTCATCTTTATCTACTCATTGGCCTTGTTTAATCAGCGGCCATCCAGAGAGAGCAGATATTAGGACAACATGGTCAGAAGAAAAACTACCGCCCATTTTTAATGAACAACTAGCTTATAAAAACAACCCCCGTTATACTCAAACAACTGCCAGAGCCCGAAAAGATCAGAATAGACTTCTTCTTCTGTTTTTTTTTTTGTGTTTTTTTTTATATCAGTCTTTTGGAATGGAAGAAACAGCATCTGTAAGTTACACACAAATATAAAGCATGAAAACTTGGCCTTTCTTGTCTCTGTCTTTGATCCAGAAATGTTGAGAATAAGACCAAAAGAATGAGAGCAGGATAGAGTAAATGCCGCCCACTCGCCTCTTTGTGAATAACATCGCCGATGCTGGGAGTACAGTTCACTTTGGGCTCTGCCATACATACATTGTGACGAACCACTGAAATAATCTGGGCTCAGAAGTGACAATATAGAAACAAACAAAGACTGGGTCTCTCTCAAACTTTGTCTGAAGGTACTGCGAGCTATTCTCAACACAACTGTCAAGACTGGAGGCCCGGAGGAACAAAATGTCGGTGGTCCTTCATACAGTTTTTGAATGATGCATTGCGTCTAGTTTTTAGCTATAAACTGTAAAAAGAGATGACGTCTGTGTGTTTCGTACAATCAACAAAATAGGCACCTCGTCTGCTTTGGTACCTACAGTATTTGTTCTGTTGTAAGGTCTGTTTTCATGATCCACTCTCCTACACACAGGAAGATAAAACAGCTCGACTTGGTCGCTGGGTTTGGACAAATGTTTCGGTGGGTGCAGGGTCAGGGCAGCGCCGAAGGAAATGTTTTAAGTGCAAAGAAACAGTAAGCATTTAGAGTACATCTCTGACGATGATCACGAGACATACTGGTAAACGTCATCTCTCCACGTCGGTCTTCAGGTCTTTCACATTCTAACTCAACAAAAACTGCAATTACACTCCGAGCTTGTGCAACATCGACCTGAATTTCAAAATTTGCAAACTTTTCTTAAACTTCTGCTTAAAAAATGAACAAAAGGTTTTTTTTGTGCTTGCGAGAGAGAATCCGATCAGAGACTTGTGAACAGAGATATGTTTTAGAGCTAATAAGCAGAAAATTCCAGAGCACTTTTTATGTGTGCTACACATTTGACTATAAACATTGTTGAAACATCCAGGTTCTCTTCCATCCCCGTTTGAACAATGGGACTTTTTCCGGCTCTGAATGCATTGCCAGCCAGATCGCTTTAGCCACATAGCCTGCAGACATCTGAGTTTCTGCAGCTACTGCCAAGAAAACGCTGCCTCACAAGCTCTCGAAGCCTTAATGAATACAACGTTCATACATCCTTCATATTGGAGAAAGGAAAAAAAAGAGACATCAAAAATAATCCTATTAATAATAATTGTTTACACCATGTCATGATAAGAACAGCAAAAGGAGCAAGAAGAACATACTTTAGAAACAACAATGAAAATTGTAATAAACAATCAGTTTGGCAAACGATGCTGTTTGAGACGAGGCTCCGCCGTCTGTGGCTCAGCCCGTGGAGTGAGGTGGGATGGGGGGTTGGAAGGGTCTCGGGGTCTGGGGGAGCTGGGGCCTTTCGTGGGGGGGGGGGGGGGGGGGGACTCGTGAGATGTGATTATGTCCTCTTCCTGTCATCCATTACAGCGTCCTCTGTGCCAAAGCTTCCTTGTCCGACAGCAGGCCAGACTTGTCACCACTCAGACGAGACATGGGCCTCATACAGACACAGAACTGGATGATACACTGCTGAAAGAGGGCCAGAGGGGTGGTGGAGGGGTGTGTTTTGGGGAGTGGAGTGCAGTGGGATTCGAGGAGAGGGGGGCGGTTATGTCACTCCGGAACGGTCGGGACACCTTTTTCATGAGAAAATGAGGACAAAAATCAACCAGTCACGGCGCTTAAATGGTTCAAGTGAGGTGCTGTTGAGTCCATTTGTCGCTGCTGCTGTTGTTTTCATCACAGTCCCAGATTCTTTGGGTGTTATTTAACATAATGAAAAACTTTTGCTGCTGATGCTTTTTTTTCCTTTGTTTGGTACTACATTCCCCTTCGAGTTCTGCAGAGCTGGCGAGGTTAACAAGCCTCTGCTAATACTTAGGTAAGCTGGGGTTTGGTTGTGGTTCTGTTAGGGCAGGGTGGGAGAGGAGGGGGACAGGGACAGGGATTGGCAGGGTGGGTCGGGGCGGTGTGAGAAGATGGAAGGAGTACTGGGGTTGGATTGGCAGTCCCTCATCCAGAACGCTCTAGTCCAGGGGTTCCTGTTTTATCCTGATGGGAGTGTTGATGGAGAGACTCCGCCGGTCCTCGCGACACAACACGTACTCGCTGAACTGGGATGAGTCCACGCCGCCTCCACAAGACGCCGCCACGCTGAAACCTTTCTGGAAGAGGCGCTCCAGAACCTGAAGACAGAGGGGAGGAAGACAGGTAAGACGGGGGGCATTAATAACAGAGCTGCCATGCCAAGAGAGCTAACGGTGTGTTCAGAGTGCCAGCGACAAAGCATCAGGCCGCGAGCCTTTTTCAGTGGATGACCGGCGTTGAAACATTTTTTACACAGTTTTTATGTGTTAAAATGTGTTGGTAGGTGGAAGTTGAGACCTCTGGACAGAGCCAGGCTACCTGTTTCCAGACTGCTAACCTACATTAGCTAGCTGCTGGCGATACCATCATATTTACCGTACAGACATGGGAGTGCTATCAATCTCCTGATGTAACTCTTGGCAAGAAAGAGAATAAGTATATTTCCCCAAAACAATCTTTTTTTGTGTGATACATACTTTTCTGCTCATGCTTTTGCAAACAGATCGAAGTCAGCTGTTTCCTCCATAAATACAATGAGAGTATCAGAAAGTTTAGTAATATTTCAGTGCCAGATTTCTAGTCAGAAGTTCGGTATAACTTTCTGATATCCATCCATCTTCACATCAACCTCAGATCTTCATCAGTCTCAACATACACCATGTGTCATTAACCTCCCTCCTCCTCCAATCACACGTAAGTGATGGAATAAAACCAGAGGGCACTCCGACATCACACCACCTCTGCAATATTCATGCCGCTTTTGCTGGAATGGCTACTGAACCGAGGGGCATGAGCTCAAAGGGATGAGGCGAGCGGAGTGCGAGTGAGGTGTGTTAAGGGGCTCAGCGTGGTGATTACTGAAGCTCCTAATTTGAGTAATGAGGCCGGGGTGAGAGGAGTAGTGAGGTCCGTGAGCGAAGGGAGAGAGCGACGTGTGGGGAATGAGGATGGGGAGTTATGGGTGATCTGTGTGAGGACAAAGTGTCGGAGCTGGCGGGGAGAGAGCGTAAGACAGGGATGCATGTTAGCCCTCCAGTGTGGGCATCGATACACGCACACTTATCCAATGCAGATAAACTTCAACACAAACACGTGAACTCCAGCATCACTTTTTTTTTTCCTCCTCATCTGCCGAAATACTTGTGGGATGTTGTTCTTTTGGAGAGGGGCATATCTAAATCCCAGTGCGAGGAGTGCCGTGTATTTACTCATTCCCCCGTCCTTTTTAATGGAGTGTGCAGCGCATGGAAATGAAAGGTCTCGCCGAGGGCTAGCCCCTTCCTGCCAGAGACGTTCGCGCTAAAAAGATCGGTTTCTTCAGCCTTCCCATACACACACACAAACACACTGACACATGCACTCATGGCGAAAGGATGACCTCTCTAATTACAGGAGCGAGGGCCCCATCGGATGGCTAAAGTGGGGCGTTTAAGGCCTCCAGGTCGAAAAGGGCTGCAGCCTCCTCTGACTGGGGATTAGCACAACAGAGACGAGCAGATAAATCACACACAAACGCACAGCGAGACCGTGTGTGTGAATGCAAACTTAAAAATGCAAATAACAGTTCACATATTATCGCACAAACTTGTTGAGCAGACCTGAAACCCACCCCCCAATTTCCTGATTAAAACTAAAATGTGGGCCGACGTGCTGCTTGTAAGAGAAGGACCACTTGCAAAATGTACCCCCACCCCCCTCCTCCTTTTTAGTCCTCCGGCCATACGACGACGACAAACTCTGTAATTTGTGAGACAGAAGGGGCGGCAGACAGCTGATGGTGAGGATGGCTAATTAAGAGACCTGCCCAAGCATCAAACACTCCCAAATCCATGACAGACGACGGAGGAGCCTAACGATTATGGAAATGATATTACATAGCCTTCTTTGATCATTGCATCACATTGCATTTTTCCCCATCATCTCTTAACGCATGTGGGACTCCGTCATGTTCGGCAATGAATTTGGTCACAGAGGAGAATGGCCTGATCAATAAAGATAGTCTGAAAACACTTTTATCATTAATGCATGGCAACACAAAAGACTTAAGGATATTATTATAGATAGTTGTAACTGATTCAAGAACACTGTAATGACTATAAGAAGCCATAAAAAACACTTCACATCCAGTTTGACACAGTAAATTAGTGCCACGGGGGGATAAACAATACATTAAATAATTAAGATGTATCCAAGCAAAAGGTTTCAATGTCCACAGGACAACGTCCTGAAATCAATCCCAGCTGACAACAGAAAGTAATGTACCCTCTTAAAAAGCTAACACATGTCCTAGTGGCTCAGTTCAGCACAACATACTTGTGACTGCAGGCTTTCACATCCCAGCTTATGTTGTACTTGTGCAGATTTCTCTGCTTACTTTCCCGCCTCACTCGAGCGAAACCATGGCAAAAAATCTTGTAACAGCAAGTTGCACAAGAGCAATGGGATTGGTCAAAGTTTCACTCCAAGCATGATGAATTCTGTGAAACACAATTATAGCTAATTAGCATTCTTCTGTTCGTTTTTGCTTTTAATAGACACTACTTTTAGGCTTAGAGATGACCTTCCCAGGCAGTATTGTCTGTGATCATGTGTGAGGAATGTCACAGGAAATTAGACAACAACAGTACTGAGGACACACAACACCTCACTAAAGTTACTCCCTGAACTTTAGCGCTTCTTCTTCGTCTTTTCCCGCCTGTGTGATCGAAGCACAAAGCTGAATTAAAGCGTCCCCCTTCATCTCTTCATCTCCCTCCTCATCCCCAGTGATCCTCATTCATCTGAAACATAATAAACCATTCTCACTGTTACATGGTTGACTTGGCTGCACAGGGATCTGCCCCCAAAACATACACACATACCATGCGGTATGTAACCATCTCGCTGAGCTGCCACTCAATCTGGGGTCGCAGTGGGGGAACAAGAGGGGATATATCAGCCTCGCTGCTCCAACCTCCCAGCACCGTATATTTCCAACACAGCCAAGATGGAAGCAGGAATCAAAGTGGAGGAGTCTCAGGGCTGGAAACCGGAGCATAATGTAATATTGATGGCCACCGGAGTGCACACACACACCCCTCGCAACACCTCTCCGGAGGCGCTGGAAGACACTTGCTCCTCGTGGCACGGGGGCTCAGGGTTGATTGACACGTATGACACACGCTGCAGCATGCGATGGGCGCTGCACTCAGGGGGTCGCTTTTGTTTAACTATGCACAGTCTTTAATATGTGACACGGAGCGCTAACTGCAGTCCCCGCATCGTATCCTCTGCTTATCGCTAGCATCTGGCACAAAACAGCTCGAGAAGCTCCAACTCTTTCTATTTCTCAAAGCCATCTGCCAGCCTCTTTTTTTTTTTTTTTTCAGGAATCATAAGCGACAAAAACACTTTGACAGCGTGATATATTCCTATAGCATTTGCAGCACATTATCTAGTAGCTGCGTTTGGGGAGCTGACGAGATTGAGCTCGACATTACAAACGGACGCTTTAATTTAAAGCGTCTTTGTGTAGTAAGAATCCTAAGAGTTGATGTAGTTCAGGTGACCCCAGCAGTGTAAAAACCCACTGAGCTACACCGGGAACAGAACAGGAAACAATAAATGCAACTTACATAGTAATACATCAGTAATAATAATCCATTAAAATAACACTCATTCTGAATTATAAGTACTTTTTCTTTGGATATTTTAAGCAACACACTTTTACAATAATATGAAGTAAAATATACTTTTACTTGAGTAAAGGATCTGAATACTTCTTACTATTTCTGCTGGTTACATTTGCATTTGACAAATATATAACTGATTGTATTATTACATGATGATGAGCACTTATTCATTTTAAATTCCTTCTTATATTAAAAAGGTGCGACGTGTTAGAATCGGCCACCTCTTGAATATGTGCCACAAACAAATGGGGGGCAGCATATCGCCCGAGTAACTGCTAACTGATGCGAACTGTAGCTGCCGTTAGCTAATTAGCTCAGTTAGCCGTGCAGCTGGTCGTCTGGACTGGGAGCTCGGAGTGGTATTACGTGACGGGACAGGCTAGCTGGTTAGCAGGCTAACTTCAACTTTCTTTGACAAAACTCTTATTTTTTTGATAATTTCAGTTTTTTGTTTTTTTTTAAGTTTATTTCTTCTGTTTATTGAAACTGTTCACAAACTTAAATCTTGCTCTTCATCCTCTTCTCCCTCCAGGTGTATCATAACTCCCGCTGGCTGTTTCCAGGGCCACTTTCAGAAAGATCTAACCATACTGCATCCAACAAAAACATTTTAAAAACATTTTTCTAGCGCCAACTGCTGAAGCTGTCAGCAGGCAGCAGCATCGTGCGGTCTTTATCCTCCCCGAGCCGCAGGTTAATCTGCTGCCTGTTGGGCCCCGAGTGCCCGGCGCTGTGCTCCACCCACTGAGCCACACAGGCAGTACAGAGACCTCTAACCACAGCGGTGTTAATGTCTTGTTCTGCCACTGAGGAGCACAGCTGAGGTGTTTGTGTGGCCTTGTCTGCTCTGATGAGCTGTGCTTTCTCTCTCTCCGCCCAGCGCAGGATTGATGGAGTGGCAGTGTGACATGTAAGAGAGTGTTGCGACGTGTTGCGTTCCCCCGCCTGGGCAGCGGGGGGACAGGGGGCCCTTCTCTACGACTGCCTCCGCTGTCACATTGATGAAGGACGGATTGGCTCTGGTCTGATCTGAGTGCTTCATCACGGTGATGTATGGAGCAGCAGGCCCGGCTCCAGCTCTGGGACACGTGTGTGTACACCTCTGTGGCTCTTTGGCTAAATGTTTTCCCTCCGTTAAGTGCCTCTGCAGCGCTCGGTTTTCTCTCCGCTGGATCTACATCACAGCGCAGGTGGTTTGCGTTATTCCCTAAATTCCATTCATGACTTCATGGAGAATCACTCGCCAAGGTGGAGTTGTTTATTCTCACTCTCTCACATTTGAATACACATGAGAGAGGACTGAAGAAAGGGCTAAATTCGCAGCGTACACTGTAAGCCTCTTAGGCTTTTCTTCCTTCTCTCTACGGACTGACACAAACAGTCAGTATCACTATATTTCTAAACTGTAAATAGATGATGACATAATAACATAACATGAATTTAATACTCTTGAAAATAAAGCCTTTGAATATTACTTATAACCAATTATACTGACCTCAGGGATGTTTAAGTGAATACAAACTGAATAATAAAGTGTATAAACTGAGAAATGTCATGTTATCTCATTGTGTCCAACGTATCACAAGGTCTAGCAAGTTCCCAGCCCAGGGCAAGACAGCGACAATACCTTAGCCTTGATAAAATCATTCGGGACTAAAATGAATTCTCTACGCAGTGACGCCAAAATAAATTGAAAACAGCGTACATTTACAAGTTGTCATAAATCCATCTCTTTCTTGTCAGGACCTCCTCATAAAAACTGTTCCAGACAGCGCTACATCTGCCCTCCTCACCCCACCCCACCACCGCCTTCTCTGCTCCCTCTCCTTGGTCTTCCTCTCTGGGCAGGGTGTGGTTGTGTGTGCGTTCCCCTGGGTTGGGGTCCAGGACTGAAATCAGATCAGAGGCTCATTGTCTGGCGGGTAAGACGAGGGATTATTTTCCTAACCTTCTCATACCTTCACGCAACAATGAGAGAGGACAGAATGAGTAAGCTGTTTAGAAAAATCTCTTCTTACACCGAAAAACACCTCCATCTGCTCCTTGTGTCCTCATCTACATCGACTCAATGAGCCGGGCCCCCTTCTACTGTGCCTGCATATGTGTGTGTGTGTTTGCGCTTTTGATTTTTTTTTTTTTTAAACACAATTTCGTGCATCCGTGTGTCTTAAAGGGGCCGGGCGTGAGATAAAAAAAAGAAGCCCCGACGCCGCAACGAACGCCACCTTAACCGAGAAGAGGCCGCCGCGCTGCGAGACAAAAGGGAAGCATCGCTTACAGGAAGCCTCGAAGATCCAGCTCCTCCTTCAGGTTGTCTGAAAGGAGGATTTCAAGCTCACCTCACCTTCAGAGGAGCGGCTCGATAAAAAAAACCTAAACAATAAAAGCTCATTGCAGACCACGTTAGTCGGATGTGCTCACATTCCATAACCAGTCTCACTGGTAAACAGAGTGGGAAAATGTTGTGTTAGTTGATGCGGCCAATTAATTATATTGCAAGTCATTTAAAAATCTATAAAAGAAGTATAAACCGGTTTAGGCTGTTTGAGAAATTGTAAGTATGGTATTAAAAAATGCAATACGTGTATTTCAATTGCCTTGAGCGGTGTTATATTGGAGTCTTTTTAAAAAAGGAGCTGTGTCTTAAAAAGGAGTAAAGCGTAAATTATGCATATCATTCCCCCCCACCCCCCCACCCCCACCCCTTCTCCATTCCTCTTCTTCATCGTTTCGCAGGAAAACATGGCCGCAGTCCACACGTGCTTTGTCCCGCTTTTTTGCTCGGCTCTCCTCCCTGGAGGTGGTCTCTCGCACTGGCAGCAGGGAGGTGGAGGTGTTAGAGTGCACCAGCCTGCCTGGGAGAAGCTCCCTCTGGGTGCTGGAGGGGGGAAGGCTCCTCTACGTGTTGGCCTGTTCATGGCTGCGGGCGCTGGAGTGTGTTATACGGAGCCTGTGGTGTGAGGCTGTTATGTTTCTCCCCCGTTCTCCCTCTCACAGACCTCTCCGGGTAACAAAACTGTAAAACTAGTTTCTGAAGTTGTTTTTAGCGTCTTGCTGCTTCACTTCACACTCTGCTTTCAACAAGGATGATTATGCACCTCAGCCCAGACTGCCTGTTTTAAAATTGTACAACATGTTTACAAAAAAATCTATTTGAGATTATATCAATACCATATTCATCCGCTGTATGTGTGAGTACAATACAAAGATAAAGAGCAGCCGCATACTACAATGAAGCAGCCCAGGCTCAGATTTCACATCTTGCTACAGTCCACTTGGAGGCTGTGACAGAATGAAAACCTACACACACTCGGTACACCTGTTATTACCTCTGGTAATCTCTTGACAAACTGACTGTGGCTCCATCAGAGTAGCTATTATCTCAGTTAGTGACAACATGCTATTATCTCCACTGTGGCAAAATGCAGCATAAAAAGGACCATAAATGGTGCCAAATGCCTCACAGCAAAGCTTAGAGGTGGAATTTTAGCTTATAGGCAATGAAGAAAAAACAGAGCACAACATCAGCCTTTTGTACCGGCTGGTGACCTGAAAAATAAAATCTGTGAGGTGACACAGACTATCACAAGAGACAGCGTCCTCTCCTTCAGCACATGCTGAGGCTCAGTAACACCAGTGGAGCTGTGCAGTGGACATCAAAGCGGCCGGCTGCACTGTAGAGATGCCAGCCAGGTGTTTCAGTGCGTATGAAAGTGTTGACGGGTGGGTTTGCCTGCTCAGCAAAATCCTTTGCTGGATAAATAAAGGTTAAAGAAAGGCTCCACTGTGGCAACATGCAGAGTGTACACAAGGCCACAAATCATGTTGACTGACTCATTGTGAAGTGCCTCTGCGTCCTACGGTTAACCTCAAAAGACGGGACTGATCCCATTAAACACCTATGGTGGTGCCAACAGATGCAGAACTTACATGTTTGGACAACAGGGGCTTCATTGTGAAATGATGAGGAGAAATGTGCAATAATGAGAATTATTATCTTGATGCAGTAAAGATTTTGCTTCCTAGCTAAAACCCTCATGGTAGAAAAACACAGTTTCTAATCAGGAAACAAGAAAATGTGTTACTCGAAGTTACTTTGTTCTTGCGCCAGGAGAATGCTGCATGCATTGTGTCTACTCACCAGAGGCCTTGGCCACTGAGATAAGCTCCGTAATCAACTTCCCTGGATGCTATCTGTCTGTAGCTCGTGCAGTTACCACAGCGCCGGTTTGTCAACAGTCAAAATTTCTTTGTATTCTTTCACTCACAGCGCGTCGACTCATCTATTGGCAGTTATTGTGCTGCATGTTGTGTCTTTGAAGTTGTTTTGTGTTACAGCCAGATGTTTCCGCTCCACCAGAGGTTCACATTTCTTCATACTGAAATCCATCGCAAAGAACCTGGGACTTTTTGTTAGTTGCTGTGGGTGTCGCAATGCGGCCTCTGGTTTTGAACCTTCATCGTGAAGCTTAATGTTAAAAATGCAGTCACCTAGTATTCTTAGTATCTTGTAGACTTAATAGCTTGCTTTCAATTGTTTGGGTGGCGTTATACTTTCCAGGTTTTTAATAAATACAAAAATAGGCTACATATTATGAATTTAATGTACATCTTATTGTCTGGTTTTACTGGTTCAGTGTGTGTTAGTGGCAAATACGTCGCCATTGGAAATGTGATTAACAACAGGGCTCCAGAAACTAACTTTTCACATTGGTTGCACTGTTGCACCTAGCCTTTAATGATACTAAACAGGAATAAAGTGTCAAATACGTGTTGTTCTCAATTTAAATTGCATGCAATAAGAAATTGCGAGAACCACATTTTAAAAAAATAAATAAACAACTACATTTCAGGCACACCACTGCGATCAATACAAATATTTTGTTGCACTTGTCAGATTTTTGGGTGCATGGTCGACCAAAATAGTTGCTCCCTCGAGCCCTGTAACAAGATTTTCAACTTAGTTAAAAACATTTTTTCAATTCAGAGATCTTTGTTTAGTTTATGTTTCTCTTTCAATCACAGTATAACAATTCTGTAATATTCCCAAAATTAACTCAGGATCTGGTACGGCATGTATCGAGACCTAAAAAATGACTTAAGTTATATTAAATACTGCATTTGTTTTAAAGTACTTCAAGAATATCAAACTTTTCATGGCTTGGCGCCTTCGTACCTATCTCGTCTTCTCCAACTATACTAACTATAATATAATTGTAGGGACTGTTTGATTTGTAGTGCATATCCTCTTGACTTTTTAAAATTTTATTACTTCTGTATTTGCCAAATCAGTTTGTGCAAAAAGGAGAAGGAGTCTGATAGATTATCTGTCCCGGGCTCATACATGAACACCACACCAACCCACGGAAATGGAATTACTTCCATTAGGACAAACAGAATAGTCCCGGTTCAGAGTACAACCAACAGAAGTGTGTTTCCGGTGTGTTACCTGGACGGAGTTGAGCCTGCAGTAGCCATTGAGGGGAAAGCGGATGACGTGTGTTGGGTCCTGGTTCCAGCCGGCGTTGACTGAGTTGCACATAACGTCTCCGGTCTCAGGGAAGATCTCCTCAATGAGCACCTTCTCCCCGCTCAAGGCGATCCTCTCGCCCAGGTCGGGCGTGACGCGAACCACGAGGCAGTCGCAGGGCTGCGCCATCCGTCGTTGCTCGCGCTCCTGCTTCCAGCGCTCCAGCTCCTTGATCATGGGCGTCAGCTGGTAGTAGCGCGCCTCCTCGTACAGCAGGTGGAAGTCCTATACAGGAGGAAGAACATGGAGATGAGTGCAGGGAGTTCACCAAGGTCATCGGGACCAAACCCCACACATATACAGTGTTGTGTCATATTAACATGACAGTAGAAGGTGTATTTACAGCGAATCCTGATGGCTTCCCCATGGCAACTAATGACAAAGTGTCCTTGAGCAAGACACTTAACCTCCAATTACTCCAGGAGTGCTGCTCTGGCTGCTTCTGCACTTTGACCTTTCTGCTGTAGTAAAAACTAATGGTGCATGCATTGGAGACCAATGCTCAAAATGTCTGGCAATATTTCTGAATATTTTCAGGAAACACGTTTATATACATGTATCAGATACCAACAGTGTCCTTGTCCATTATAAGAAACCATAAGTAAGGAGTGCTAAGAGACTCCTGTAAAGTTGGAAGTATAAAAGTTAAAATTTATAATCCTGCACTCTTGGTAAGTTGATCTGGATAAGAATCAGAGAAATACCACAAAATACAAAAGTAAAAAGGTGACCTTTGTTCGTCCTTTTAACATTAAGAATTTCTCATTGCCACACATTTGAAAACAGCAGTTTAACATCTCACTTGTTACCACGTAGCTTAAGACATCTTCTGGAGAGAAGAACAATAAACCAAGATCGGTGATGGCCTCCGACCAGCAGGACAACACTCAATAAACAAAGCATAGCCATGCTGCAGCTCTCCTTCACAGTAGCTCTTGGCAGAGCCGCGCTAGCCTTTAGCATGTCTCAGTGAGCCGACTCCAGAAAGGCCGTCAGTAGGGCTCCAGTGAAGTGGGATGGTGCATTCCTGTGTGCAGACAGTCTGCAGCAGATTGTCTGCCTCTCCCTCCTGGGCAAAGCTTGCTGGGGGCCATTTGCCCCTGTGCTCTTGCCTCTAATTTCCCACAAGACCAGATGGCACCATCATTCACCGCTACCATAGAAAATACGGAGAGGCGGAGGTTCGCGATTGGAGGCAGACGGGAGGTGAAGGAAAGATATGTGCAAGTGAACATGAGGACAATCATCAGCCAAGGAGGATTTTTTAATGTATTCCTCACATGGAGGGAGTTTTATGTTAATGAGGCTTGTGGCCCGATGTTAAGCTCCTATTAGAACAAGATTTAATTAGGTTACACCTAAATGCTGCAAATCTTTCTGCTAAACAATTAGTAATTAATAAATCTGTGTTCTGATTAGTGTTTCAACATGACAAAGAATGACAGCTTAATCCATTCTTAGTTTGTGAACTTGACATCGCTGCCTTTCAAAGTTTATTCTTACACGATGCTGCTGGCTATAGTTTGCGTTGGTGTGTGGACATTGTCAGATCAGATTGTGCATTTGGTTTGCGTATTGAATAGCTACAGATAGAGGTTGCTCATCTTGGCGCAGTCTAAACGCCCTTGAAAACCGATCCGATGTGTGTTTGTGCTGCGGAAACAACATATGTTCCATATAGTCTGCATCATTGGTGGCTGTGGGTGTTGGGTGCAGGAGCCGCCAGGGAGCCCTGATCTAAAAAGAGTTTTTCCCCTTTCCCTTCCACGGACCACTGCTGGGTCTAGAAACGGGTCCATGGCACTGGTCCGACCACCCATTGGTCCGACCTCCCATTAGTTCGACCTCCCATTAGTTCGAACTCCCATTGTTCCGACAATCGGAGTAATGAGAGTTCGAACTAATGGGAGGTCCTCATTAGTTCGAACTGGACTAATGCATCTGTAATCTAAACAGACAGGTCGGATATTTGAGAGCTGCCAACTTGCACGAGCACGCACTGACCAGGTTGAGCACGCCACCAGATGCGCATTTCTCCGGCCCCTCAGCTGTGTGTCTGTGGGTAGCTCGTGTGTGTGTAGCCTGTGTGAATGTGTGCGTTAATCCCTCTGTTCAGCATCTCTGTTAAGATGAATAACACAAATCTCCCCACAGAGCGTGAGCCTGGCACAGAGGTGCGCGCTCTGGCGCATCTGGCACAATCGGTTAACGGCACCGAGAGGAAACTGGCTCCGCTCCGTCCGTGTGTGTGTGTGTGCGTTTCCGAGAGCTCTCTCTCTCTCTCTCTCTCTCTCTCTCTATCCCTCTCTTTCAATTTGCTTTATTGGCACGACTGTGATATACAATGTTGCCAAAGCATTGGGACAGCAGAGTTAAAACAAACTCTCAGAGAGAGAGAGACGCATGCTCGCAATGAAAGCGCTTGTCAGAAAGTAGGGATGACAGGTCGAACTAACGGGACCACCCATTGGTTCGACCTCCTATTGGTCCGACTTGTGGTTGATTTTGTCGGAGTAACGGGAGGTCGAACCAATGGGAGGTCGGACCAGTGGGTATTTTGTCGGAGTAACGGGAGGTCGAACCAATGGGAGGTCGGACCAATGGGCAGTTCCCCTAGAAACAGAGCATGGCAGCAAACAGCATATTCATTAACCCTGCTGCTTCTCTCAGACTGTTTAGCCTTGAAAAAGCCTCGCTCTCTGGTTTACCCCATCATCTAAGCTGTGCCTTCATCTCAGGCGTGTGAACGACACCCAAATACAACTCCATCTGGACGAGCGTTGACGCAACACATCTTAGGCTGACGGTCTAATATTTAAGATTTCAGAATGCGAGAGTAGGTGGGGAGGGAGGGAGTGGGTCCTTTTTTCCCTTTTTCTCTCCCTTTCTCCCTGTCTTTTTCTCTCCTGGCCCTCTTGCTGCAGCTGACAAAACTCATACTGAGACGCTCCCCTTCAGGCGGCTCTCTGTATCAAAGTGTAGCTCCTCATCCTTCACAGGTCTGAAGCCATGGATGGATATGTTTTTAACAGGGGTCTGTCTGCGAGGCACTTTAGTCATCCTGAGCAGCGCAGAAAACAACAGAGTAATCCTAAGCGCTGAGGTGAGGATGAGAGGGAGACAGGGCCAACAGCTCTGTCCTGGCTGCTGGAGCTGCTGCTACTGCTGCCAGCTCTACGAGACAATTCATCCCCGAATCCTGTGTCCAGACAGCCCGTTTGAGCTTCAAAATAATGATCCGACCTGATCGCCCACCGGCAAGGCAACATCTCAGGGAAGGACAGAGGGAGGGAGAGACGGAGAGGGAGGCAGGGAAAGAGAAGAAGAGGAAGAAAATGATGGAAACTGTCACTATGAGGGAGTCGGAGGACTGATAAAGACCTACCGTGTGTTTTGGACAAAACAGGACGAAAAGCCACACAAGTGGAGGCGAACAGCCGACTCTCGTCTAATACACAGCACCCACAGAAAATAAAAAACATTAGCTCTTTCCTCTTTTTAGCAATTGATACCTAAAGAAACAAAGCGTTATTGATTTAAAGTGCAATACAGAAGCCTGAGTAAACCGACGCATGAACCACTAACTCTTAACGGTTTGTAACCATGGCCTCAATATGACTGAGCATTGCTTACACTCTCGTGATTAATCGTACTTTGAATAATGAGATGAGGGAGGATATTAATAGTGAATATTTTGTTCCACTGATGTAGGCTGAAAAATTTCTTTTCCTATTCTGCTCAGACTTTCACATTGATTTAGCAAAACACACAGCGCCGTGGCTGCCAGCAGCAGAACAGACCCAGCCCTCTGGCGACGGCAAGCCTGATTGTGTTCAGATAAGGACATGCTCAATTCCGCCTCGCACTATTTGCATTTTTTTTTTTCCCCGGCTTCACGCAAATTGAAAGGTATGCAGATCAACACGGGGCTTATGCGAGGGGATCGTAATGAGTTGAAACAATGAAGCCCGATGCGTTCTCTTCAACCGTGGTGCCTGATTGGACTGTCAAGACTTCACAGGAAGGGAGGGAAAAAGCATGAATAAGAAGGGAGAAACTAATCGCTACTGAGTCAGGCCATCATTTGCAGAAAATATGCAGCGCTTTCATGTCATGTTCTGTTGTCTGAGGTTTGGCTCTCGTTCAGACTATCCGTGAGGCCCGGAGAGTTTGCCCCTCGGCTCTGTGTGGCTTGGCCTCGCCTTGTTCCCTTGAAGAGAATGATGAACAAGCGCCAGCCCGGTGGAAAGGTCACGCAAGTTAAGGTGGAGTAGAAGTGGAGAATAGAATACACCTAGGAAACAGTATCACTGGATAAAAACCTTGAACAGGAAGGAGCTGTAGGCTGAATATATAATAATTCTGACAAAGCCACATGTGGATGTGTGACTACTTTTGGAGTGAGACTGGCTTAATAGTGTTGCCATAAATTTGGTTTTAAAGGTGCACTGATGAATATTTTAATATCAACAATAGATTAACTCAGACCTCTAGCAGCAGAAATGACACACTGTGCCTGTGTCAATCAAAACAAAAACAAAAGACGTGACGAGCACTGGATCATGGGAGTGAGTCTATCGCGTTAAACAACCACCATTGCTGATGAAAATCTGTCTACGTGACTCGTTCATGGAAGACATTGTTTTATTTTAGGTTATGTTTATGACAACATTAAGCGCACCACTGCCTTAAAAATTACGTATTTCTCTGGGTTTGACAATTTCAACGCAGAAATGTTGCATATTATATCTTTAATACGTGTAATGTGCAGCGCTCTAGTATTTTAATGTCTTTCAGCTCATTGTTTTGTTTTTACAGCCCGCAAAATCTCCTGTTTCGTTCCCTTTCACCGCTCTCATCGACCTCAGCAGAAGGCAGCGATTTTCAGTATAAAACAATGCTCGGCCAACTGAATACTCCCCAGTGATGGAATGTAGCTAAGCGCATTTGCTATTGTACTATTATTGTACTATTGTAGTTTTGTTTACTCCGTAACATTTATTTGATAACTTTAGTTACAAGTTACTTTGCAGGATGCATGCTGCATCAGAGCAACAGTGGGGCATTTTTAAACTAAATTATTTTGTCGGAAATCGGATAAAAAAAACAAAACATTGATTCTGATAACCAAAACAATGTTGAGTATCAGATAATCAGTCATCCATTACTAGACTATATATACACACATGTAAATATATGTATAATTTACTTGTATTTTTGATACTTAAGTACAAGAAAATTGCTTTTTATACTCAAGTACATTTGATATCAGATACTTTTACTGAAGTACTATTCGTATGGCTGACTTTCACTAACCAAAGTAATATTTTTAACACAATATGTTTACTTTTACCAAATTTTTATTGATGCTACCTGCCCCCAAACCAAACGGCAGACAGACATTAACAAGCCGGTGAACCTAGTACAATAACTGTCTGATGGATAAGCAACATGTTCTCCATATCATTTATCATTGATATCAATCATAACAGCTGCCTGCTTTAAATATTACGATTTTACTCTTACCATAAACTTACACTGCTCATATCAAAAAATACAATTTGTCACCCTAAAAATTACCCTGTTTGGATGGGAAATCAACAACCATGTACACCTTAGTGTGTGTAAATCATTATTTGATATCAAGTCAACACAACGATATTCCCTCCCTTCAGATGCATGAAACAAGTGCATGTTCACTTATATCAAAACGAAGAGGATTCTCTCATGCAGACGCTAGAACAGGAGCCAGGTGTGTGCAGCCTCGGTAATCTAATATGGACCGAAGCGGATTCAATGGTCCACAAAGTGAGTGCGCACAGATGCATGTTCACATGGCTACAGAAGCATATTGGTATTATATCAAACTGCACCAACATCCTGTGGGTCCCTGACTGTCAGTGAGACTTCCTGTCTGTGTGGGAGTCGGTCATCAGAGTGTGTGTGTGTGTGTGTGTGGGGGGGGGACAGAGGGGTGTGCAGGGCTATTTCACCTGGGCTCACCTCTATAGAAACCACTCTGAGTGAAAAACAACAGCTCAGGGCTTTGGCAGACACACACATCGCCGGGCCATGCTCCAGTTAGCCAGTTAGCATTTTTTACCTCTCCACCGCTGTAAACTCCAGCTGAGTCTGTTCCATATTTGTCTTTGTTCCCCCCCAAGTTTCCTAATTACTGCTTATGCTTATACTACAGGTAATTAATGTGTTGAATGGAAAGGAGGATGAGTCTACATTGGCATTGTGAAAACACAACTGGCGGCTCTGTTGTGGTATCAGGTCTATTTTGAAAACATGCAACCCCTGAGAGGGCAGGTTAACATTAATAGATACAAACACATTCACACATTGGTGCATCATCTGGAGAAAAAATCAGGAGTTTAACACAATACTACAGCGTGTCTGGGCAGATGGCTGAACATACTCGAGATTTTTTTTTTTTATGTTGTTCGAGCTGATGGTGCAGTCGAGTACACACAATACAGTATGTTGTGGTGCAGATATGTACCTTGAAGTCATCTGGAAGGAGCAATTTGCTGGTCCTGAGGAAACTGAGAATGTAGCGGAATATCTCGCCGTCCCGATCTATGAAGTAGTGCTGCTTCAAGCTGTCCAACACGATGGGCTCTGTGCCATTGAACAGACGACTGATTCTGAAAATTGAAACACACACACACGCACACACACAAACACACGCGCGCACACACAGGCAGCCGCACACACAAACACACACACATAATGGAATGAGCCAGCTCCCTTCAAATGCATGAAACAATTACCCTCCATTTATTTTTCAATTTTATTAGCACTAAGCTTGAAATGCATTAGCATCCCAGGTTGAAACAAGGGGCTTAAGGCACAGTTCCTCCATTCCAGACTTGTTTGAAGTGTCCCTTCTGCAGAGAGATTATAACAACACACACGCTCGCTGCTTGTACTTACAGAAATTAATGGCATGAATGTAGCATTACAGCTCTATTATTCCATCTGTCAGAGGGTGGAAATGAAACAGAGGTAGGAGTTCCACATACTAATAATGTGCCGAGGACCTCTGGACAAAATATTTCACTTTTACAGTTTGACTTTTTTATATAAATGTAAGAGGACTTCGGACAGCTGCAGCCCTACTGTATGCCATTATTATAACATGTAAAGATATTTATCACATGCTCTGTATTTTTGTTTAATAATTCTGACGATACAGTGACGATGATGAATGATGATGAAGAGAAATCAAAGAGACACTATGTTGTTTTGGAGAAGAAATCCAAACTCAGAATTTTAACATTAACAATAACAATGAGGTAATAATACTAACTCAGAAATATTTATTTTTTCCATAACTGAATAAACAAGCTGTTCTCAGAGGAAAAAAAATAAGGTCCCCAGAACACTGTTTGAAGCTTGAAAGGTGGCAGGGTCCGCCACATGTAAACAAAAGTAAAAACAGTATGAAATCATGTTTGTTTATTCAGTTTATTCAGTCATGAAAACAAAGAGAGTTTGTTTATTTAGTTGGTTCAGACATAAAAAAAAAAATAAGCCAATGAAGGTTTTTCTCTTCTGATTGAAATTTCTTCCCCAAAACTACATAATCCACCTTTAACGACTCTTGCATTGTCAGTTCAAAACGTCACGTTTCTGAGTTCCTATCTAATCTGTAGCAATCCATAATTCTATGGACCAAATTACTAAAAATGAGCTAAACACATTTGCCTTTGTTGTCATAGATCAGTTCAAGAAAATGTCACATGGCTCCACATCACAGAAAATAAGTTGCATTTGCACTTTGGTTCTTTGGTTTCATATTTAAAAAGGCAAAGCAAATATTGAAGAAACATCTAAAAGAGAAAATAACATCACAGCAAATTACATCAATAATGCTTTCCTATTAAGAAACACAATCATTAATTAAAAAACAGTAATTAGATGTGTGCCGTTATGCTTTTACAACAACTCAGTGTAATAATCAGACACTTGTTGCTGCCTATAGCGACCCACAGTTAACCCTTCCACTGGTGCACAGAAAGATTAAGGGGCTTCGTTCCAAGTTGACTACAGGGGCTCATCAAGGCAAAGAGTGGAAATTGCTGTTATCTTTAAACTTTCATCACACCATGTTGGCGCCATGCCTCGAGATACGCTTGGACAGATATTCATTTCCCCTTGTCTTTTGTGTGTCTTCTCCCTGCCTCTTACCTGCAGGTCCCTCTCTCTCTCTTTGCTGGTCTAATAATCTCATCTGGGCTCCTCCACTCGATCTGTTTGTTCACTCCCATATGCAAAAAAACAAAATCCCTTTTCAATAATTCAGAATTTTTCTTTTTTTTTAGCATCTCTGAAATTTGAGAAAATGCAGTTTGTTGAAGTGTTTGTAAAACTTTTGTACCCCCAAAGCTTATAATTTTGTAACTCTGAAGTGCAAAAAAATGTGCTTTAATTTTCTGACTCATTCCCTCAGCAGAGAAACCTGGAATGCCTGGGCTGTGTAAATAAGTCGTAGTGATTTACACAAGAAATCTGTTGCACGTAACCCTCCTTAACGGTTCCTCTGCACATTTCCATCGTCTCTGTGAGAAACAGCTCTTGGCAGCGCGCTGCGTTGCCGTTATTATCATCATTTTGATGCAATCAGCTCTTTAATCACAGTAACAGCTTCTAGGTCGGCTGACAAAGTTGTATGACAAAGAAAATCGTAAAACCTATTTTGCAAAACGCGCCGACCAGTACACACACACACACACACACACACACACACACACACACACACACACACACATATGCAACGAGCACTGCCTGAGCGCTGGCATTGTCAAACTCTATTACAAGACAGTGTGAGGGAGCCGCAGTGGGAATGTCAATGAACAAACAGCAGGGCTGGCTTCACTCACACACTCATTTGACTGAATTTACATAAAAAAATCCGCTGCTTTGTAAAAAAAAAAAAAGTGTGTGAGCTGGTTTTAAACGGTCGTATCAGGTATCTCCTGACCCCGATGTGTCGGCTCAACGCGCCGGAGCTATCATGTCAAATTCACCCTGTTTCTTTTTCTTTGACTTGACTGTGTGAAGAAGCAGAGCAAAGATGGTTCTCCCTCCCTCCCTCCCTCCCTCCCTCTCTCCTCTCTCCCCTCCTGCCATCCCTTCTCTCTTTCACTCTCTCTTTCTTTCTTTCTTTCTCTCTCTCTCTGTCTCCATCCTTCTTTCCCCTGCTCGCTTTCTCTCTGGAAATCGATGCAAAATGCTTTATAAAAAACCAATACTCATCTCCCTGTTTTGCCCGAGGTGTTCCTTTCTCATATGGTCTTGCAATTCTTCCAGCTAGAATTTCACCATACCCCTCCAGGCTAACTCTGTTTTTCATCTCCACTTTTTTAAAAAGCAATTAAAATGCTGCCTGTTTTTCTTTTTCTTTCCCTCTCTTCTACTCCCTTCACTCTCTCTCTCTCTCTTTCTCTGTTGGTCTACTCATTTTTTCCCTTTCTGTTAAATCCCTGAATTGGAGGGAGGGAGGGAGGGTGTTTTAAACAGGTAGGGAGAGAGAAAAGGATGTGTGTGTGTTGGGGGGGAAGTGTGCATAGATAAATTAAGAGAGAACATACATAAACAGAAAAGGCCAAAAGACAAGGAGTTTGACAGGGAAAGGCAAAGATAAAAATACAGCGGAAGTGAAGAGGGAAAGAGAGAGAAACAAATGAGAGGACGACAGAGAGAAATGGAGAGAGTGGGAGAAAAAAAAAGGCTATGACAGAGCTGGATAGAAAGACAGAGAGAGAGAGAGAGTCAGGGAGAGGGAGAGGGAGGGAGGGAGGTGGTGGGTGTGGGAGGTTATCAAGGACAGGAACAGCTCAGATCTCCCACCCCAGCGGTGCCAAGTGAGGGCAGGCAGCGGGGCAGTAGGTGGGCAATATCTGGCAGGATGCTCGCTGCAGCAGCTACAGCCGGGCCAGCGGCTCCGAGCTGCCAGAAGACGCGTCTGCAAGAGGAGGAGGAGGAGGAGGAGGAGGAGGAGGAAGGAGGAAGGCAGCGCAGGTAGCACTGATTCCACAGGATGCAGAAGATGCTATCTGGGAAAACTTGAGCACTAATGGACGCCTGATGAACGTGAAGACGCGGTGAAACCGAGACGTTCAGGGATCTGTGTGTCTGAAGTTAATAAAAACATGATCGCTGTTGTGCCGGCTAAAAGATGCTGCATATAAACTGTTGGTTCACAAGAAAAGCTCTCCCAAAGAGTGTGTGAGGAAAGTTTCAAGAGAAGAAAAATAATTTTACAATGTCTTTACACATTTCTATATTTCATCTCTCCTTACATGGGTCTCTGGAAATACATTTCTTCAGATATACTCTGTGTTTTCCAGTATTTGCCTACATGGCTCCATGATGTGAACTGCACATACATTGATAAAGTCCCCGTATTAATGCTTTAACCAAACAGCCCCACTCTTACACTCACAATATGTTTTGCTAGCAGTTACAGTTTGCATCTGCAGCTCACCAAATCTTTTCATCTGTTATTTTGGAGCTACATAACTTGACTGTTTCTGCGCAAGGGGCAACATTTAATTCTCATTATTATTTCATGTTAAGTGAGTTAAACTAAAATTCTTATCAAACAGCAAATTTAGCTTTAGATCATAGCAGTGTGTTGGTGCCATAGAGCCTCTTTAACAAGCTCTCGAGGCTGTGTTTAGAACAGCCAAGAGGCCAAAGAATGAAAATAGAGGAAAAAAATAAGAGGAAATATAACAATCTGATACGTATCTATGGTTTGCTATGAAAGGATAGAAAAAGGAAGCTTTCAGAAAAGGAGCACGAAGCCAGTGCACATCTATCGTCTCTGGACGCAGACGACTCGTCTTCAAAGAGAAAAATGTCCAGTGGTCCTTTCAAAATAGTTTCCTTGTCTCTGGAACATTTCCCCTAATTTCCTCAGCTTCTGTTCAAGTGACTGCTCAGACTGTCCTCTCTGAGAGCTACACAGAGTGCGCATCAATGTTTCATGACCCCTGTCCCTTAATATGGGCCGCACAGAAGAAGATGAATAACCGCACATTAGTTACTAGACTAACTTTCTCTTGGCACGCTACATTATTTAGGGGCCAATCTATTAAAAGTAATCATCAACTTTAAACTCTTTAACCCTGCTCTTTTTTAGTCGTCACGGGTTTTTTTTGTTACATTTTTTTTTTAGCTCTGCCACCGTGCCCTGCTTGACCGGACATGGCCAAAAAAAAAAAAAAAAAAAAAAGCGTCCTGCAAGGCTTTGCCAGTGTAATTGTTTTGCTTTCTGCTGTCAGCCATTATCCTAATTCACACAAAAGGGCCCCTCCTTCCACTGGCTCCAGTGGAAAGTGGAGCCCCGAGGCCAACTGTACACTGAGGAGGCTGAGAGAGAGAAACAGTGAGTGTATGCATGTGTGTGTGTGTGTGTGTGTGTGTGTGTGTGTGTTTGTGTGTTTGATCCAGAATGAGAAAGACACAGAAAGAGACCCAGAGAGAGGGAGAGAGAGAGAGAGAGAGAGAGAGAGAGAGAGCAAGGGAGCATGTGTGAAAGAGGGGGAGAGAGAGAGACTGAGAGAGAGAGAGAGAGAGAGGGAGGAAAGAGCTCTCCGACCAACACTCACACTGGTATCCGGTCTTTACTCTCACTGTAAAAACACTGCTTGGGTGCTCTGACATGACTCTGTGCTCCCTTTGCTTGGTGCCCTGTGTGTCTCCCCTCATGAATTACCTCTTTGTAAAGTGTGAAGCTGCACCAGAGCATTAAAAAAATAAAATAAAGATGCACAATAACAAGACACACACACACACACACCTCACAAAAATCTAAATTAAAATCAAAAATAGTCCTGACAAGCTTTAAAAGCAAAATTGAAAATCTCCAAACTATTTTGATTGCAGCTTCAAAAAACCTCAAAATCCGGAATCACATTAGCACATTTGATTAAAACCCTCCTTGTCTTGCGGCCCCTGGATAAACCCAATGTCACGCCGAAAACAGTGGGCAAAAAAACAAAAACAATCTTAAACCCTTGTCTGGGATGAGCTTTATTTTTCTCATGACATGTTGGAGTCAGGAATAAAAGCAGAGTTGTCAGGGATTTCCTGTCAGCGGACTCCATGAATATCAAGACTTTATTACCAGGGGGATTATGTGGATTGTTTCCTGTAAGCCAATTTGGCAGATTTTCTAACAACCTGGTGAATGTTTACCTTGGCCCACATGGGACTCTGTCAGCTGACGCACAATCGAAGACTGTATAATGTAATGAATGACGCACGCGAGCTGCCTAAAACACCCCATCGTTTTTTTTTAAAAAAGGGGGTGAAATCCGTGCAGTGGAAACGAGCAGAGAGCAGAGTTTATTTTTGAACTTAACCTCTGGTGGTGTCACCTTGTTTGTGGATGGAGCTAAAAACGTGAATTAAGTGGGAGGGTGGATTACCAACAGCTCTTACACAATCTGAATCATCATGACTAAATGTTGCAATGGAAGTGCATCAAATATATAAAAAAAACAACCTTTTTCAGAAGCTTGAGAGGAGCAGGAGTTCGTTTCCAAATATTCAGTGGATAGAAAGTCACACTTTTAAGGGGTTGACGTGTCAAAGTTTGACTGCGACATAAGCCATTTGAAAAACTTGTATTATAATACAAGTATCTTGGTAATAGCTCCTGTATTTGATGACATAAAGAGGATGTGATGGTGGTAAATGCTGGTTCTAAAATAGTCAAAGAAAATCAATATGTAACACGCCAATGAGCTGGGTTTTAATCAGATTTGAAGCTGCCCTACATCTGCCTTGATGACAGCCATCCGGTACTTTTACGTCATTGTTTCCCCCTCCGAGGATTTCTAGCAGCACCCTGATCTAGAGGCGAAAAAAAAAAAAAATGTAAAAAAGAAAAGCGAAAAAAAAAGGGGCGCTGCGTGTAAACTGCACACAAAAACCAACCACTCAAATCAGCAGTTAAAACATGTGTCCAGCTTGACAGCAGCTGATTTTTTTTCAGACACAACCATCATGTGAAAAGAGATTAAAAAAAAAAAAAAAGCCTGGGAGGTATTTATCAAACAATTAAAATAATCAGGACCGCAACAAACAAAAAAAACAATCAAATTCCTCATTTTGAAGCCACGAGAGTTTAGAAAATAATGAAGGGGGAGAGAAAACGTCCCCACATGGTTTGAAGAGATATTAAACAGGAAGCTTCTGAGGTCACTGTCAGTATAGAAGTTGTAGTTGTCCTAATGCCAGGCAGCTAAATGACTTGTTATCCAATCAGACCTAATTAAGACAAACACCAAATAATGTTATAATTGATTTAGTGACTAAAATGCAATAGGAAGCTTTTAAATAGTGATAAAAACGGACTAAAATCTAGATTTAATTAGGAGTTACTATTATAAAAGCAGCCAGAATGAGACATTTAAAATCCTAGAGATCCATCATTTTCAAAAAAAGATGCAAAAACCAGTCACTCTTTAATATGCCAACATTTCCTTAATAATGATTTTCTCAAAGAAGACAAAGTTAACTCCAGCACTGAGTGTGGACGTGCATGTCTTACCTTGAGTCTGGGTACTTGGTGAGGGTCGCCAGGCTGCTGGTGTACATGTGTCCCCCGACATCGATGTGCACCGGGGCGTTCGCCTTGGTCAGCTGAGCCGGCAGAGGGATCCCCTGAGCGGCCAGGGGAGAGACCGGGGACCGGGTCAGAGACAGCCGTGACATGCTTCTTCCCTCCTGAAAGCAAGTGTAAATAAAAGCCATGGGAATAAAGATAAAGAATAAAAAAGGAAAAAAAAAGGAAAAGGAACAACAACACAGTGATCCTACACAGGGAAGCAGGTAGAAGTATCCTTTCTGAATGCTATCAGATCACTTCCATGTCTGTCTGGTCGCATATTTAGCCTGGAAATTATTGCCACCGCTCTAATTAAGTATGTTTGCATCTTTTCATGCAGCACCGGAGGCGAGGATAGGAGGATGCTTATTAGAGAACCGGGGTGAGAGAGGAAGAGGGAGGGAGGGAGGGAGAGAGAGACAGAGAGAGGGAGGGAGAGAGAGAGAGAGAGAGATGGACGGATAGAGAGAAAGAGAGAGAGGGAGGGAGGAATGCTAGGTGTCAGCCTCCAGGGGAATAAAACAAACTGCTGCTGCAATATTCTAATTAAAGGTCGCCTTATGTGTTAGACGTGATGCGCCCAGACACACCAACCACCAATCTGCGAGCAAGGAAAACACGACGGGGAGGGAGGCAGGCAGGGAGGGAGGGGGGCAACTTTTTCCTCTTAGCACACACATACATTCAAAACAAAAGATTTAGGTGATTGCTTGTCATGTACACGACAGATACTTGTGACCTGCGCTGTTGTGCTCTCATAAGAAATAAGTTTAGGACTGTGCGTAAAAACGCAGCAGGAGATTCATCCCACTGTCCACAGGCCAAACCGTGAAGTATCCTTAAATCAGAAGGATCGTGTTTTAAATCATTGTACAAAATAATAATTAAAACCCTCAGTATTCACAGGTTAACACTGTTGTTGGACTGCGGAGGCGCAGGTTTGGGACGTTGGGGGCACGCCGGTGCACTCAGAGGTCAGCACGGAGCTGAGTCTGATTAGCTGCGAAAAATGTTTGAGAAAATGTTTTTAATTCGCTTCGACACGCCGCCATTTGATTCCGCGCTGCTCCTGTACGAGCAGAAGGAGGAGGTGATCTCCAAACTAACTGGTGCGTAATTTTGTTTGCCAACAGCTGCAGGTGAACCACCTAAACCTCAGAGTGGCCACATTTGGATGCGTCTCTGTTGGAGTAAATCAAACCACTGGAGGAGTGAGCAGCTGTGATGACGCTGGGTTAGATTATGAGAATCTTTATTTCTTTTTTTTTAACGACATCAGTTATTATTTTTGATGTTTTCCTTTCTAAAGGTCACCGTTTTCCCACTTTACCCTTCCCTCCGGGCTTCGACTGAAACACAGACCTCCCCTGACCAACACAAACTTTAAACAACACTTCTTCGCTACACATCTGGGCTCCAACAGATTCGGATCAGCATCTCATCCTCCAGTAAATCGGGTTACTCTACTGTCATGACCGGTAAACTGAAGGCCCCGTTGTTAAAAGTCCAGATCTGCCCCTCGGCTCTGAGAGAGGGTGAGCGCCGTTGGGGCACACACACACACACACACACAGACACACACATACATACATACACAGTGAGACCGGGCCTTCTTCCTCGCAGGGTGTTTCCCGCCTCACAGCAGTATCGTGTTCGTTTAATACGATTACAGGAGGACGGGATTACATTTCAAATCCCAGGAAGAGAGAGAAAGAGGGAAAAAAAACTTGGAAGGACTTGAGAAGTTTGGGGTTCATACCGGGCTGTCCCACCGTGACTCTCTCTCTCTCTCTCTCTCTCTCTCTCTCTCTCTCTCTCTCTACCAATCAATTAACTAATTAAATCACGACATATATAAAAAAAAGGAACAAATGGCAAAGAAATAGACCCGTACATCTCCTTAATCTCCAAATAAATCACATTTTCTATCATTTCACATTTGATCTCTCACTCTATCTCCAACACACACACACACACACACACACACACACACACACACACACACACACACACACACACACACACCATATATGATAAATTCCTCCACAGCTCCACAGCAACTTTCTCCCTCAGAGCTGCCGCGTTACTGCCTCCCTTCCTTCCGCCGACTCCTTCTCCAAGCGTCGTGTGTCCTATTCCGCACTCATGACATCCACGTTAAATAATCCCCCCATAATCCACAAATAAAACAACCCTGTTCGATCCGAGACAACATCCCACTCCACACGATCCACTACTACAGTACGAGCCTGTGCTCTGCCTTTAATTCCCCCCCTCCAAATGCTCAATATGGCGTCTTATTCCTGTTGTACAATTAAAAAAAAATGCATAATCCCGACACGTGTAAATCTTCAGCCGCTTGATAAAACCCACACGTGTTAACTGTCCTGTCTGGGAGGAAAGAAGCACAAAAAAAAAAGAAAAAGAAAGAAAAAAAAAAGCCCATTTGGTTTCGAGCACAATCCGCGTTCGACTATCCTCATCGCAACCTGCACAGACTGAGCTGCACCGTGCGTAAAAAAAACATTTGGATTGTGTGATATTAAATTTGTCACCCTACCGTTTCAAACATTGTAGGGAGTCCAGAGGAAATCCGTGCCGGCGGTCAGTCCCAGCTGCTGTCCGCGTAACCCCTTAAAAATTCTCAAATATTTTCTCCAAACGCCCCCGAGTTTGTGGTACAACTACACCAAACCATCCAGCTCCGGCACGAACCTATACTGCCGCACGGGGAAAAAGCCAAGTCTTTGCTCCGTATCTCCGCACAAAACTGCTTTTTTTTAAAGACACTACAGGCTGTGGCCGGGATGGACTGCGTGCAAAGAGTCTCTCTGTGGCTTTAAAGGCTCTATTGCAAAGGCTGGCTCGACCTGTCCTCACCGAGCTTCTTTGTACCAAAGCGCACAGGAAGCGTCCTTACCTTGTACATAGATGAGATGATCTCCTTCCCCTTCTCTGCTCTTATTTGGATACGCGTAAAAATGTGCGCTCTTGTTGGAATCCTGCTCCGGATTTCTGCTTCTTGTCTGTCTTTCTTTTTTCTTTTTTGCCTAAATGAAACTGCCCCTGTGGTTTGTTATGAGAAGAAGAAAGCCAATAATCCGTCTCTAAATAACAGAGCAGAGCTAAAAAAGAAAATTCTTGCTCCGGGCTGCCCAAGCGCCTCTGGGCCAGGGATTAGGCTACAATTAGCTCAACTCCACTCTCTCGCCCAGGCAATTTTCTCAAGGAAGAAAAAACGTGATACCCCCCCACCCCCCTATTCTCGAAATTATGACTGCACAGATATAAGAACTTATCTTATATTTTTCCGGCAAAAAGTAGATCGCTCCCTTTAACGGTGTGAAGTTGTGATTTTAGATGTGGATAGGAAACCTAACAGCCAACTGTTAGTCGCTCAATAGATTTTAGAGCAGCGAAAAGCAGATTTTAATCATTGTCATTTCGTCTGATGTAATAGTTCCCCAGGCAGTTCCAGCTAGCAGGCATACATTTCCATCTCCATCTCCAGCCCAAATTTAAAGTTTAAAGTCAGGCGAGCTGCCATAGTCCTTCACTCAGGCAACATGCAATGAGGGCGCAGTAACTTGTTGATAAAAGTCCCAGTAGAAAAATATGTTGAAAATGAAGAGATATCCTTGAACCAATATCTTTCACGCGGTGATTTTTTTTTCTCTCCCCGTGTCCCCCGCTCTCTCTTTCTCTCCCTCCCCCCTGTCTCTCTCTTTCTCTCTCCCTCTCTTGCCTTAATGTCTGGAGTTGTAACGCCAAATTTCCTGCAGGCCATTAAAAATCAAATGACGTCCACGGACATGCATGCATGCTGCTGCAGAAAAGCGCCCTCACAACCTGCCTGCAGCCAAATGCGCCATTTCAATTATAGCGCAGGGCTTAGATGGAGATATCTGCCCAGAACACCCCCCCCTCCTCCCCTCTCCTCACCCCTCTCCCCGCTCCTCACTCTCCAGTGAAAGCAGGCAGCCTCCAGACTTTTCTTTTTGGAAAATAAGATTTTGGCTGATCGTTGTTATTTTTTTTCTCACCAACATGTAAAAGACACAACGCGAGTGATGAGGCGCTGAAGTGGCGCGTCAAGGTTTTTGAGCACGACTGAAGGGGGGAAAAGGAGAGTCAGGCAGGTGCTCACAACCAAGGAGACGATTATTTATTTATTTGCATGTTTGTTTATTTGCGGGTAAATAACTGTGAATAATTGATGCAACATTGAGCCCAGTAATTACTCTGTACCAGCATCCTCAGAGAGGTGCGACGCTCGTTTTCTTGATATTTGGCGCCAACCAGTGTAGGAACTTATTATTGGCCGACAGAAAAATGTGGTCACTTTTTTTTTTGGGAACCTTTTCTTTTGTTTATCACCTGTAAAGAAAACCAAATATACGACTCCTTATTAATTCTATGGTGCTTTAAATCATCTGGAAATCACCAAAATACTTCCTCACAGTAACAAGCTCTCCTCTGCATGAAAGCAAGTTTGAGATGATAAATGTATAAACAGGAAATAAAACAAGTTGTGCTGGTGATCTGACAGCAGGGAGTTTGAGAATGCATCTCTCTCCTTGAAGCGGGCCAAGTCTGCGTAATTAGACAGACCCCAGCGCGCCTCAGAGCGCTCCCATCGTCGTCCCCAGCCCTCCCGGCGCAGATTTGTTGTTTCCAGAGGTACATACTGGAGGGGAAACTGGATTTTTTTTTCTCATTAAAGGAAACAAGCCCGGAGTTAGTTCAATTACATGAAGTATGCAGGGATGTTGTAAATTTAAAGATTTAAATAGCTTACAAAGTGGCCCGGGGCCCCATCAGTTAATTTCCTTAATTTATGGATTTTAGCGGGAGTGTCTATGTGGAAGGGGAGGAAGTAGGTCATCTTGAGGATTTGCATGCAGGGTTGAGATTTTTTTTTTCATTTTCACACATCCAAAACATCTGACCCTCATCCTGACCAGGTGAGAGGACACTCTTACTGTTTGTGTTACTGACACAACAACAAAAACCAGATGACTCCTCGTTTCCAGGGAAGAAAAACGCACATCTGATTGTAATATTTGACCCAAGTAATGAGATTATTGATGTTTGGTGTCCCCAGACAGAGATAACAGCTCTGTTCCAGTTCTCATTAAAGGATTGTTCCACTGCATTTCCACACAATTTCACATGTTTTTCAAATTTGAATATAGATTTCTGCTCAGTTTTGAGTTGAGATTCCTGATTTACAACGAGAGAGAGATTAAAGTGCATATATTTAAAAAAGAAAGGATCAAGCGAAACATCAGTCAAGATTCTCATCAGTCTCCTTCAGACATTGTATGCTAATGAAGTGTATGAATTAATGCATGACCCTATAAGAATAATAACTTCGCCTGTAGGTTCAAAAGCAGGTGCTATTAGCGGGGGTTTGCCCTAAAGTGGCACGGAGAAGGACAATGCTGGGCCTTTTCTCTCTCCGAGCAGCTTTGTCTTGGAGGGTGATATATGATTTTTAAAGATTTTCTAACACAAAATGAATTAATCTTTAATGACAACATGTAGCAGCACTTAAAGGTGCACTGTGTAGTTTTGGGAAAGAAAGAGAAATCATTTTTTGACCTTTGCTTTGCCTAAAAACCTAAATAAACAGACTTCCTTTGTTTTCATGACTGAATAAACAAACTGACCTTAAAGGATTGTTTTTACTTTGTTTACATGTGGCGGACCCTGCCACCTTTCTAGCTTCAAACAGTGTTCTGGGGACCTTATTTCCCTCTGAGAACAGCTTGTTTATTCAGTTATCGAAAGCATAAATATTTCTGACTTTGTATTATTACCTCATTCAGATTGTAAATATTAAAATGTTGGTGTTTGGAGTTTGAATTCCTCCTCTGCCCCTTTAATTCCTCAGATGTGCCCTCAAAAATAATCTCTCACCATGTTTACTTTGGTCGGTTATGAGTATATCTTTTAGTAAAACACATCTATAGTCCAGACTATGATATTATTATTTCTGTCACATTCATTCATGACTCCACTTTAGTGTCTATGATTAGAGGGAAAGTCAGATTATGCAACCAGGTCAGCGTCCCTCACTGAGGAATCAATACCAATCTGACTTTTTCAACGTGGATACATAATAATGCAGGACGTAGTACCATCTGCTGGTTAGCAGCAACACTGTGCATTAACCCTCATACTGAATTATCTATATGATTGCACTTACAGCTACTAATCTGAGGGTCCTATAGGTAGAGGTTGGTAGAAGATTATGTGTCCGGGGGGTTAAAAGGTTAAGTTTGCACCTGAGCCCAAATTCATGCTCTTAAATTCAAGTATCTTCCCACGAAAAAGCCTTCAGGGCATCTGGCTGTGGCCCTGTGATCCACACAACCCAGGTCACCTGCACACTGTACTCACGCAACTGAGGTGAAAACTGTAAGATACAACACAGTCACATTCACCCCTCTTAAACGCGGGCATTTTGCAAGAATCTCTTTCAAGCATTTTACATCAGATCAACACCCCTGCTTTCCCCCTCCGGCGTGTGGAGAAAGTTTGAAAAGAACATTCAGAACTTGCTTTTAGTAATCTGCATGCCTTGTGGAGCCCGGTTTGCTGTCAATCGCTCCGTTCTTCCAGCCATTTGACATTCTGCTTGATGTTGGTGTGTGTCTGAGGTGCAGCAGCGACACTTATTGTTCATTATTTCAGAGAGAGAGGGAGGCAGAGAGACAGGGAGGGAGAGGGAGAGAGAGAGAGAGAGGGGGTAAGAGGGTGTCAGTTTATTAATAGAACGTGTGGGGTTGTGTTGCACACAAACACCTAACAAGCAGCAGCGCATGAATTCCCTCAAGTGCTTAATGCCAGCAATTAAGTTTCCCAAAAAGCTGAGCACAAGGAGAGTTACTTTTTCTGTGTACTTCTGAGAGTCGCAGATATGAGTCAAATCGCACTTTTTACAGGTGAAACTGGAATGAGCCTGATGCCGTCAAAGTTACACCTTTGATGTAATCAGAGTATTTTGTGATTGGTTGAGACATTCAGGAAATATTAACCAAGTGAACCTGAACACAGAGGACTTTTATACTTTAAAACAAAAGCAATCGACCTGGTCACAGCTGGCAATCCAGTATGTAGTAGTACAAAGTAACTAAAGTACATTTACTCAGGTAATGTAATGAAGTACAAATTGGATGTATTTTACTTTACTTTTGTACTTTAGTAATACAGCACTAAAATCCAGTGGTAAATATTGTTCTTTCTCCTTCCCTATATTTATTTTTACATCTTTAGTTACAAGTTACTTTACAAATTACAATTCTACAGATATAACACACAATTACCCTCTTAAATATGATACAGTAGATGTAATTGCCTAACAGTGCATGAACAGGCTGAGGGAGTAATCGAGTACATTTAATGGGATTACGTCTTTAGGGAAAAAAAGGGTACATTTCTTCCGTTCAAGTTACAGAAAAAAAGATGTAATTAGATTACATATAAATAAAAGTAATTTTATTGATATTTCGTTTCATTTGTCTTTATTTGCATATGTTTGGGGTTGGGGGTAATCCAAAAATAACGGAAAGTAATCAAGTTACACTAGTAGTATTGTGATACATGGACATCCACAGGGGCACTAAATACTTTTACCTTTTAATATTTTAAGTACATTTTACTGAAAATACTTCTGTGCTTTTACTTCGATACAGGACTTTTACTTGTAATGGAGTACTTCTTCCACTATTTTATCAAATGTGTGAGTGATTTAACCAGATATTTTCCAATGTAGTTAATAAAAAAACAAAGATCGGAGAAACGTGTGAAAAAATGAACAGAGTTTGGTGTAGTGGAAATGTCTTTACTCATCTCCCCCTTTAATACACTCATACCTTCTAGTAGTTGGGGGAGCAGGAACACGGCTCTGAGAAATACTGCACTAATATAATTATACATGGTAGATTAGTGAGTGACAGTGTAAGTACTGATTGAAGTGCTGATGGCCCCATTGGAACTGAACTTGATCAAACAAGAGGTCATTTCTGCTTCAAGTTGAGAGGCAACTTATAAAATCCAATCATTACATCACTTCTCTGGTGTTACAGAACATCCAGATCTGGACCAGGAGCTGAGATTTGGCTAAAGAATCTCTTTTGCTGCCATCATGTGGTCTGAGGCTCTAATCACAGAATATATACATAACTGCTGGGTACCTGTGAAGAAGAGTCAGGTAACAGAGGCCTTCCTCATCATATCTGGAGGAGGATTGTCACCAAATTTCAAGTTTTTGGTTGAAAGTTAGTTTAGGATTTCTGAATGTAAAGGCATGTAAATGCCAAAAACATGAAGCAAATTTCCTGTTAATTCAGGGAGGGTGAGGTGAAACTGTGGCTTTGTTTTTTGCGTCCATTGTTGAATCTCTCCACCAAAAAACTCTCCGAACCAGTCAGATATTGTGTGTGCAATCCTCTCTGAAAGTCTCAAAAAAAAAGAAAAAAAAAATCCTCTAAAATGTGTTATTGCGCTTCTGGCTCCAACCAGTCTTACACATATCCAGCATCATGCTTTGAATGTTTGAACAGAGGAAAAATGGTCTTTCGCTTTTGTTGCTGCTAGTATTTGGTTAGCAGTAACAACGTGAACAGTGTGATGTCTCCAATCACATCTGGTATGCATCACATACCATTCCCCCCACTCAGCGTGCCTTGGGGGGAAGTCCCTGGCACTGCGGAGCACCCACAGTCCTCATTAGAGTGCATGTGTCATGATGGCATCAACCCGCAGCCTTGACTTATGCTTTATATTTACAACCATCCATCACGGCACTGTCATCACAACAGTCAGAAAAAACACGGATCTCGTCTCGAACGGTTTGAGCTGATCCGGCTCGTGTTTGTAACTCGTGATACGTACAGCATCCTCGAGGGCCTTTTTTTTTCTGTCTGTAGCCATGTTGTTGAGACTAGTAATGGCCTGAGACTGAAACTGGAGTCCCTGTCCTTTTGTTGTGCACTGAGCTCCCTAACAGAGGAGGGACGGGGTTTGATGTGTCTTCTGAAGGCCTGCTGCTTTGTCAACACTGAGGCCTCTGCACTGACACTATGGAAGCCGAGCGCCTCGGGGTGACAGCGAGGGGAGGGGCTGGGAGGGAAGGGTGGGTCACTGCACCCTGGTAAAAAAAGAGAGACGGAGAGAAAGAGAGACAGACCGAGGAAGAGAGAGAGAAAAAGAGAGAGGCGACGGGGGGGGGAAGGGTGCCAGCTAGTGTGGCCAGCGCCCAGGGCTAGAGGAGAGTGCTCTGTGCAGCAGACTGCCTGATAGGGACTGAGGCTGCTGGCTGATGACATTTTATGGTCACAACATGCAATCCCACCAACTTTAGTTGGTGAAAATCCAGTTTTCATACGCTGAACGGTGGTGGGTTTTTTTTTTTTTTTGAGTGTGTCTTTTTGTTAGAGCAGCACAAAGAATGACGCAGTTTAGCCTGTCATACTTAAAGTTTTAATTCTGTTACAGTAAACTGAGCAGTGGGTGGTAAAATAATCTCCAAACTCAAACCATATGGAGGGATAACAGTTGTTTCAAACAAGCAAAAACAAAAAGCTTAAAAATCGCAGTGCGATGTTTCATTTATGGGCTTGTATTTGCACTTAACTGTGGATTGGAGTCTGTTGTTGATGTTGATTAATTGGAGGCATAATCTGCTGGTGATTGGATGAAAGTATCAGCTACATTTACAATACTCAACTGTTGAGGTCCTGGAACATAGTATTGAGTATTCCCATGATTTCCTCACTAAGTAGAAAATATTATCTTTGCATTTTTTATATCCTTTGCGACAATAAAACAGTTTTTTTCCCAACATTTACAGTTGACATGCTTCAAAATACTTTTACAAATACCAAAAAAGTTTAGAAAAAGTCGAACATGGAAGCTCTGAGAAGAAAGTGAGAGAAATAAATTCTGCTGTTCCACTTTCTAAGTCTGATGTAAATCATCTTCTCCTCTCTGATCATGAATTAAAAACAGGTTTGGTCAGTCTTTTTTTTTTTTTCTTCATCAGTGAAAACAGGTTTTGGGAGGGGATCTTTGTTGTTGTTGCTGTCAGTATCAGTATTTCTTGTTGTAGTTTTAATGCCTCTAATTCAGAAAAGGTAAACATATTCTGTCTTAGCAAATTATGCCACATTACTTTCATGTCTTTCTGTTGGCTGGAAACTTATTTTAATCCACGCAATCGCTACCTGATCCGTACATCCTTCCTCTTAGGTACTGGACATGTGCAACTCTCAGCAGAGATGAGAATCACAAGCCTAGGATGACACTAATGCACTGAAGTGGTATTAACAATCTAATCAATCAATTTCCGACAGAATATGAGCTTTTTTTAAAAATTTTTTTTACTTCTATTACAGGCTGAATTCTCATGTAAGCACCAGTTGTTGATAATAATGCAGTACTTCTTCCTCTAAGCTGCATTTATCTGCATCATTTCCAAATAACAACCGGAGCCAGCATCTTGTTTTTTTTGTTGGCTATGGTGTTATAAGCTTGTTAACCTATGATATATCTGTTTTGTGCAGTGACTCGCAGTCTGAATGTGTTTGCCGTCCTCCAGAGGGTGAGACAGAGCCGAGGCTGGGGCTCGCCGGAGGCACTGATCTCTCCCAGGCCGAGGAGCCCGTGCCCCACAGACAGCGCTTTATTTCACCAACACTTTGTGTTAAGTGGCCGTATGTAATACTGGGTTTCCATTGTGCATGCAGCTAGAGAGTTTATACTCTCACACATCATTATGGTTCAGTCGTGCGTGAGGTCTCAGTGTTGCATTCCCCTCTGTTTCAGCTCTGACCTCATCCTGTCAGTTTATACCTCAGATATGCATTATTCCACTTCTAGCGTGGATGACTGGCAAAGCACTGTCAGCCATGAGACTCTTTGGATCTTCTGTGGTTTGTCTGAA
The DNA here is from genome assembly GCF_040436345.1 of Pagrus major. Taxonomy (NCBI): domain Eukaryota; kingdom Metazoa; phylum Chordata; class Actinopteri; order Spariformes; family Sparidae; genus Pagrus; species Pagrus major. Next base: position 35,104,170 of record NC_133218.1, read on the forward strand.
AGTATGAATTCAAGATTCAAACGTCAGTTTCCCTCCAGTTGCTGTGTCTGTCCCTTTTCTGTCTCTGTTTGAATTAGAAATTATAATTCTGATCAGTGATGTAGAAATCTGAGTATATTATATTATGATAATTATATTATGGAATTGTAGTTTAAGACATTCAGAAACTAAACAAAATAACAACAGAATATGAAGAAATGACAGTCTTGACATTATGTCAAAGACGTCTATCCCCCCGCGCCTCAAAAAGTTCGCTGCCTGGCAATCCAAAGCTTCTGTGCTAGAGGTGTAAACAAAACCAACACTCCTCCAGTTCGGGCAGAATATATACAGTATCTCCGATTAGACCACTAGCTGCATGGCTAACTGAGCTAACCAGCTAATTGCAGCTACAGTAAGAGGTTACTCTGGTTATCTGCTGCCCCCTATTTGTCTGGAATATAAATTCAACAGTTTGTTGGTGGTTTGGAAGTCGGACCCAAAAGCGGACACCAAGACGGGGAAAAGGTTGTAAAGAAATTTATAAGGTAGCTCAGGTCGTGGGCAGCAGAGGGAACTCAGGCTCAGGCTGGTTGTTCAGCAGGCACAGTAGCTGGGGCTCATGATGGTGCAGGCTGAGGCTTAGGTGGAGGTACAGGTGAGTGAGACTTGGAGAATCCACAGTAGGATTCAGGCAGGTGGCAGAGGTGCGAGAGGCTAGGTGGCAGGGTGGCTGTGGAGCTGAGCGCTGAGTTTGAAGGAGAGGAAAGAACAAAATTAGTTACAAATAGTAGTACAAGCAGGGTAGCTATATACCACCATGACGAGCAGAAACCATCTGGCAGCAGGTGGAGAGAAGCCCAGAGTACTTGAGCTGGCGCTGATGATCAGATGAGCTGCAGGTGTGCGAGAGGCGGGAGCTCCAGCCATCCAGGGAAGCCACACCCAGCCTCTGCAGAGCAACACATGAGACACACAACAAGGCACAGAGCACAGAAAACTCCACACAAAGTCCAAATCATGACAAACAGGTGGCCGATTATTACATACTGCACCTTTAATTAAAATGTATAAATGGGTCAATAGTTGGAGGGCTGCTCATTCATATTTTTAGCATTCACAGTGGATGAAATTAATAATGTTAACGAGGTTGCTTGTGGTGAAAACACACAGGCGATTCTCACCTGACTGCAGGTCCCTCGCTGTACGATGTGTTGACATACAAACAATTATTCAAAACTCCTCAGCACTGAGTTATTTTATCGGGACTGAGTTAAAAACCTCACTGTCTGATCATGTTTCTTCACTAGTAGTATATCTGGAAAAGCTCTCTCTCTTTGGAAACTCTTGAGTCGTGGGATTCATCATCACCAGAGTCTAATGAATATCACCACCACTGTGTCCTGCTCGGGAATGAACTGCTGTGAGTCGGCGTGGTGCACCTGCCTTCTGCCAGGCAGCCACAGCGCTGCAGCCAGCCTACAGGCACTTCTAGATAACTCCTGTCTGATTAGCTCCTTAGGAGGACATTGTTCCAAAAGCAATTCACTAGACTCCCAGTATTAATTTAGTCCCGAGAGAGAGGCCCATCCATCCTAGGTAGGACGGGCCGTGCTCAGGGCCTACCCTACGGCCTGCTAATAGCACGGCACCTCCTGGCCTGTCACTATAAGTGATAGTCTCTGCAAGTTTGTTGCCTCGCTGTGTGTTTCTCCCATCAGGCAGTGCGCCTCCCTCCCTCCACCTCTCTCCTTCTTCCTCTCCCTCTCTGTCAGCGGTGGTTCAGGGCAGGTGTCTTCTCTGTCACTCCCATCACTCACGCTGCTTGACGAAGAGAAGACACAGTTGAGAACACGGCGGGAGCAGGGGGGTGATTCATCGAAAGCTCGCCTCTCACCTTGAAAGGGAGCAGGAGAGGAAAAAAAAAAAAAGTGGCTGCCTTTTTTGGGTGTTTGTGAGAGCTGCCAGCAACGAGGAAATACGAGGAGGAGAACGTGGAAAAGGCTTTCAATATTGTTGGAGCTCTGAGAGAGAGCTACTACAAAGTGAATGAAACTTCTTTTAAAAAAGGTTGACGCATTCTCTGATGTGGGATGCACCTTTATTGACAAAGAAGCCAAGCTGTTTTAAAACCGGCAGGGGATCCCAGCTGGTTTATGGGGAGCACAAAATGTATTCCTCCTACATGTTTGTTGTTTCTGTTCAGAGAAGCAGAACTCTGTTGTCGGGAACAGGCAGTGTTGGGGAGCAGTGAACCACATGTAATTAAACTAGTACATTTAGCTGGCGATACATCTACATCCATATTTCCATAGAGACTCAAGTAGTTAAATTATTTTTGTTTTTCTTATTTTTATTTTACATTTACTCCTCTAACTTTTACTTGCCCTGTCGCTGACCGCTGTGCATTCATCACTTGAATACATTAGATGTCAGTTAGTCAAGTATTGATCTTTGCTTTGTGTTAACAAATGCTCAGAAGGTTGTTTGCACGCTCTTTTACATGCTAGCTGGTTAACTGAGGTGAACTGAGGTGATGCAATACTCCCACCTGGACTCTAGTTTTCTGGAGGGGTGGATGCCGGATACAAAACCAAAAGCTCACCTTCCTTGCACTTCCTCATGAATATTGGGATATTCTGTTTTTTTCTTTGGTTTAGTATGACCTGTGAATAAGTGGGCATATTTTGCTGGCATGCATGTCACATTTTTGTATTATAAGACAATAATCACCAAATATGTTCTTAAGACGTTTCTAATATCAAACTAAAATTGAACTTTGAAATACTGGAATCACATGATATGATTCATGATAGAAAACAAATATAGGCCACACATCATTTTTACAGATTTAACTTGTTATTGTGGGGATATGATGTGCAAGCCGAGCCTTCAGCCATGGTGACAGGCTTTTCAAAATAAATCAGGAAACTAACACCGGACTGGACGTCAGTGAGCCAGACAGCTTTTACAAGTCATTAATGTGAGAACGTTCATGATTATCCCGATAATGAAAATTCTCCACGATCAACTTATCGTCAGTGTTTGTCATCCCGTCCCTACTCTGCAGGTTAGAGAGTCTGGAGGCCTGTTCACCAGTGAGGTTTAGATATGAGAGAGAAGTTTAGTTTGAGATATTTTTTTATTTGTGTTGTTACTTATGATGCACTTGTGTAGATATGTTTGTACAGCATGTGTGAAATGATAGAAATATACCAGTCGAATCTAAAACTCCACAGTTTCATCTCATGCATTAGTTTCAGGAACTCTTGCCACATAGAGGTTGTCACTGGATTTCTCAGTTCTTGGCAACTTAAATACTAAAAAACCACAAAAACAGTAACAACTATAACAAATAATTTATTTCTCTAGTTGGAGGCATTATTCATGTTGCTCTTCTTATACAAACAAATCTGATCATTGTGCTTTGACATATGAAACGCACTGAGTTACAGACTGCTGTGTGATGTCATGTTAGTTTTTTGTTCAGCCAAGAGAGTTGGATGTCTGTGCTCAGTGTTGGAAGGCATTGTTACGAACAACACAACACAAACTGACTGCAAAGGCTTAAAAACATTGTTCTCATTCCAACAAAGGAAATGACAAATCTGTATCATCAGACATGAGAATCAGTGACATATTCTCCAATACAGTAGGTGTTTCAGACATATAACTAGACATTATGTGTGACAAATGTTTGCTTTCTTCCATTAAGAGCTGTGTTAATGTGTTTCGTAACATTAATGTGAGGTATATCTTTGCATTTCCTCGTCTGCTCTTACCACTCAGCCTACCTCGTTCCTCCTCCTGTCCATCAGCATCCCCGCCCAGATGTTCGCCTCAACCCTTGATGTGTTTTTACATTAAAAATTCATCCACAATATGCTGTCATTAGAGTTGTTGAGGTGGTGGTGGGGGTTATGATATGAAAAAAGGCAAAGTGGAGGATTATTTTATCCACCCAAATGTTTCAGCTGTTTCACCCGCCAGTTGTGCAGAGATATAGCCCCAAGGTTAAAGCAGCACTCTGCCCCACAGCAGCTTGTGTGGCTGGCTTCATTATAGATCCTGTGTTTTATTGATTCGAGTTCATTAAAGCCGCTGCATAATTCATGTCAATGCCAGCGTATAGCTTAATTAGGGAGACATGCAGTGGCTTTCATGGGCGTTTTAGTGTCAGATGGAGGCATGACAGGTGGCGGCAAAGTACACATTACTACACATACCTCCATGTGCATGAGGATGTGAGGAGGACAGCAGTCTTTGAAAAGGAAAAACCAGTGCTGGGGTTGGTAATATTTCAGATGCAGTACTGCCATCATGTGGTTATGTACAATATCTCTACAATATGAGACAAGACATACAGAAAGGTTTGAGATCTGAATAGAGATTTGATATCTGTCTTAGGAGAGTGGATAAAAATGAACAGAAAGTGATGAATGATCAGAAGGATTAAAATGAAACAATGACTGATTGAGATTTTATATTGCTAAAGCCTTCCTCGTGATGTTATCTCTGTCTGGATGATGCTTGAGAGCTTGTTGCCAGATCCAGCGAGCAGCGTGTTGATAGGAGGGCCCGGGCTAGTTAACCAAATGAGATGTTCGGGGAAACTCAACAGGACTTGAGTTTTGAGATTTCCTCCACAAAATTATTTCCCACTTGTCATTTTGCTTTGCTTGATTAATAACAGAGCTCGGGCAAATCATTTTAATGAGGTTCATATCAATGAGAGATGTGTCTGGAGCGGCGTGCTGCGCCGTGCCAAAACAAACAAAGGTCTTCATGTGGAAGGGGGGAGAATTAACCTGGCATGCATGTGAATCGGAGAAGTTTTCCGTTTCGAGCTTTGGGGAAATATTTTCTGCCTCTCAGATGTTGCCCCAGTGAACCGAGGAGTCAGAACCCTCAAATTGGTTTTGCTGTTCTAATAAATTGGAGATTTTGCAGCGGCGCTGATGCAGTTGATGAGTGTTTGAGTCTTTGTACTGTACGCATGTGTGTGTGCCTGTACATGTAAATGTGTGTGACAAGAGCTCTGTCGTCAGAGAATCAGCAGAAAAACCTGTCATCAACCATGTTAATGCTGGCTGGAAGGCAGACATGAGGATTAGCGGAGGAACCTATAATAATAATACTTGAAAAATGGAGCAGTCGTCTTTTTTACAGTCCTTCCAACCAAGCCGAGGTTGTTTATCACTTTGGGAAGATGTTTGGTTGCCTCCCGTTGTATGTCTGCTTTGGGCCCTTAAGCTGATTTAGCTACACAAGCACGTTCTCTTCAAAGCATGTCAAGATTTTCCACGCACACTAATGAGGTAAATGGATGGCTTTTGTTTTCCTCACAGTTTTAACTTCCCCCAAAGTGCTTTCATGACTTATACAAGAGCTGTTGCGGAAATCAGCCTTGAGCGTTTAATCAAATTCCTAACTCTACAGAGTGATCAATTTGTGCTGCAATATTCATCCACCACACACGCATACACATAATCTCACATTCACAGACACACACACGTAAATGACAGCACAACAAAAAAAGCAAAATCTGCTATTTGTTCTTATTAAAACAATGTCGTTTTGCTAGTATGACAAAAAAAACAGCTGTGACATATCCCCTCCCCCCCCTGTTTTAAATGAAGGTAGAGTGTGTGAGAATCATGCAAATGATCGCACACCATACGGTACCGACTCTGATCTAATCACAGATTTGGACATTAAGCAAAAATCCTCCCCCCACCAGAACAGGCATTACACGGCTACATATGATGGAAGAATAAAAGCACCAATTTAAAAGCGCTTAGAACTGAAAAATGAAAAGTTTTAACTTCCAGACATGAGAGCGCGTTGACAGTTATTTCCAAATGTGTGGGTATGTGAGGTGATGTGAGGATACGTACCCTCGGGGAGTACTGTCTGACTTCCAACCCTTTGTGGCACAGAGTGCATCTGGAGACACCCCTGTGGGCAAACTGTGACTGAACTTAAAAGGTATAAAACGAATCCCAACTGGGTTTTGTTTCTGTGCATATTAACAAGCAAATGTAAAGGTTTGAAAAACTGAAAAATACGGGAAATAAGTAGTATGCAGCAAAGGTCATAAAGTCGACGGTTCATTACAGAACTACATTCATTTTATTGGCAAAGTAAAATGCAAGAAACTTTTTATCTATGTTGTTTTGTCTTCGTGCTGGATGGAGGACAGGTCACTGCTCAAAATAGACTCATTAACTTTTGAAAGCGGATCAGATGAAGGGACAGATCCAGGATTTCTTTTTCACTTTCTTTAACATTCAGCATTTTTGGTTAATTTCTCTGCAAATAATGCATGGATCTTGATAAAAAAAAGAATATCTGTCACTAAATCACAGAGGAACCTAACATCTCTTGGAGGCACGTACTGCATATTAAACCTCCACAGTCATGCTACATGTAAGCTAAAGTTTCCTGCCTCTTTTTTCTCTAATTACAGGAGGGTTAATATTGTTCTGGATTAGCTGCACATACCTGAGTGTAAGAAGTAAGTGTGTGTCAATACCCGGTGATAAATGTAAAGGTAAGAGTCAAGTAGTTTAGTGGTGATGTTATGAAAATAAAACATGTTTAGCCACACACAAGACTAGCAGATGGGTTGTCAGTGTGAAAAAGATAACTTACTGAGATGCTAATTAAAGACGGGATAAAGTGACACTAAAATGTTGATATTTTTACAGTGTTTTATACTTTTTTCCTGTAGACAATGTTTTTGTTGTTTAATTTAAGAGAAATTAAATAAGTGAGCTGCTGAGTTATAATTTTTTCGTTTATTTCATGTGCAAAAGTTACAACTACTTCAAATGCTTATGAGTATGAAGATTGTTTATTTCACTGTGCTCCAGCTGTTCATGTATTTACAAACAACAAGGTTACATACATGTATGTATTTTATGATGGTACTGTAGTATCTATAAAACCTGAATATAATGTACGGTAACTACAAAGTCTTGAATTGAATGAGGCGTTCTGGTTAGTGACTGTTACCTGGTGCTACAGTGGTTGTGAGTCATGAGTTGTTTTTATAAAGTTAAGCCTCCCTGTAATGTAAAGTTTTGCTCGTACTACTGATCCCACACTCACTCTGCAGCTCTGTTACCTTTCAGCCACTTTTCGCTCCGCTTTGATTTCTTGGTTCGTCTGGTTGAGTTGCTCGACACCCACTCGTGATACTGTAGGCAGCAGCTCCTGGTACACATGCTAAGTGTGCGCTAACTGTGGGTTGTGAGTTGTGAGTGGAAGAGAAAACTGAACATTTAGCAATTCATTGTAATAATTCTGAGAAAAAGTGAATTGTTGAATGCAGTTTTAAATGTTTGCTTGTCAAAATGACATTTGAAATGATCTCTGCCCAGAGGAAGTAGGTTTACTTACGACTTAGGTGTCTTTTCAGAGCTGTCACCAGTGTTAGGTAATCATATACTGGAGAATCCAGCACAGGGCAGGCAGTAACAATGCAACTCTCAGTCAAGCACGATGCAGCACAGCTGTTCGATTTTGTTTTGAGTAACAAACAGTGAATAAAAACTTTTTTTTATATTCAAAATTGGAAAATTGGAGACTTTGTAGCACTTGTCGTTTTCTCTTTCCTCCCACATGTAACCCAGCGACTGGATAAAAGAAGTTTTTCTCAGGGACTTTTCAAAAGCCAATCGTGGAAAATGTGACAAAAAGTATTACAAAGTCTGTCCCGGTGAACACACAGTGCATCACGGACTGATGACACACAACAGGCTTTTTTCTTCCAGAGTAAAATAGAAACCATTTTCTTGGCAGAGAACAAACTCTGAAAGCTGATCTTGTCAACATTAGATACAGTACTTTGCTCTTTTACCCCCATTATCTTTTGACACATTGACCAGTTGTTGAGAGCTGGAAGCTGCTCACTGCCACTGACCCGTGACTTTATCTCAAGAATCTTTTCTATTCCTACGATGGCATTTTAGAGTTGCCACTTGCAGCCAGTGAACCTGCTCTGTGTAGCTTTTAAAACTTCAATTCAACCTTGTGAAGCTACTCAGTGTTTGTGCGTGCTGGTTAAATTAAGGCTAAGGACAGGTGTTGGAAGTTAACACTGATGATTGGTCTTTTGGTTGGTTTTTCTACTTTGTACCGATTCAAATATCTCACCAACTACTGGAAAAATTGCCATTTTGTACAGACGTTCACGGTCTCCAGAGAATGGCTTCACCTGACTCGTGATTCACTGACATTTCCTCTAACATTTGTGGCTCTTTGTGAGACTTTGTGGCAGCTGATGCTATGAAATTTCATCAAGACATTTACACTTCCCAGAAGACAATTCCCACTTACCTTGGCGATGCCCTGATTTTATTTATAGCGCCACCACTTTGCTCGACGTAAACAGGGTCCGTCTGCCTCGCGCTCACGATGATCCGCTGCCTTGCCAGGTTTTGTGTGTGTACACCTGGTCCAACGTGTGGCTTCTTTTCCCTTCCCCTGCTAAATTTCCCTGCTGCATCTCTGAAGCATGAAATTCGTTTGTATATGTGTATAATTGCCTGAATCATTGGTTATTGGCTTCAAATTAATTTTCAATGATGCATTTCATTCGTCTCCGATTTTTTTCCTCCATGCATCCACAGGAGAATGAGTTTTTCACGTTTGTAGTTAGTGAGAGCAAGAGAGCAGACAGGAAAAAAGAAAGGGGAGGAAACAGGTTATCACACCTCTGTTCCGCCCCCTCCTGTAGTTTGTGTGAAAACTGTCAGAAATAAACGACACTGTGGTTTAAAATGAGTGCTCACAGATGAGGTTTGAAGCAACAGAAATTCAAGTATATAGTAGATCATCTGTTGCCACGTCTAAATGAGCTGCAAAAGTGTACAGTAATGTAAAGGCTACTCTAAACGTTATTATAAATACGGCTGCAGAAGAACAGATGTTTGATTTTAAAATGACATTAAACTGAGAGAGCTGGAGTGCAGCCCGATGCCGTGTACATTTGTCTTTATTTTGTAAAAATCTCTAGCTGTCTACTTGTTGGATTGGCACAAAATCTTGTACAGAAATTCATTTATTCTGCTTTCCTTCTGGCACCCCCATGATGTTTGAATTTGTGGCTTTAAATGAAATTCGATTTGCTAAGAAATGTGGTACAGCTGGTTCCCTCAGAATGAATTATAATAACCTGACGACTCCCCGGCACCATTGTGCACCAACACCAGGTAGAAAAAATTACATTTGTCCAATATTTTCTGCAAAACTAATGATAGTCTCATCGGCATCAGCTGTACAATGTGTTTGATGCTAAGGAGAATGCTAACACGCTAAACTGATATGGTGAACATGCTTAACATTTACAGTGATGTTAGCCTTGAGCTTTAAGGACCAGTGTGTAGCATGTAGTGGCATCTAGTGGTGAGGTTGCAGTACCATTTCCGTGGTGGCTGCTAAAATGTGGAAAACGGCCCTCTCTAGAGCCAGTGTTTGGTTTGGCCCTTCTGGGCTACTGTAGAAGACTCGGGGTACAACATGTCAGATTGGAAGAGGACCTGCTGCCTCTGTAGATATAAAAAGGCTCATTTTAGGGTGATGAAAACACAAAGATTCTTAGATTCAGGTAATTATACACAAATGGAAACATAATTATGATTATTATATTCCATTTTAATAGATCTGATTTGCCTCACAGAGCTGCTAACATGGCAGCAGACTTGCTTTTAAATATATTCAAAAACAAAAACACACAATGAGCCAAAGCAAAAGCCGTGCACCGCTAATTCTCATCCCCGCGCTCATTAGTTCTCTCTCCAAAAGTTCAGTAACCATGTTGGACTCGACTCGAAATGACTTAACAACACAGCTGCAAGAATGAGAGAGCATACGTTGAAAATGCTAAAGACAGTTTTATTAGTAGACACTCATCAGCCAGAAATAATAACCACCTGAAGAATGTCTTCCTGAAATACACCATTTAATTGGCAGTGTAAAATAAGGCAGAGGGCTTTAAGATCATATTTTTATACACTTTTGCACCAACGATAAACAGTTATACATTCACTTGTTACTGTAATTACGCTTTTTGATAAATCTGTCCACACACCCACAGACCAAGAAAACTTTATTAGCGGGGGGAGGGGGCAGGGACCGACAGACTATTTGCAAGAGTGATGCTCGTCATAATGCAATAGCTCTTTTTGGCCAGAGATCGGCTATACCTACATAGAATCTGACCACAACCTAAACAAAGATTAGATTTTGGAATTGCAAAAGCCAACACACTATACTGACAAAGGTTCATACAATTACCATCGCCGCGAAAAGGGTAATACTGTACCACCAAGATTGTTAAAGGTCTTCAAAAGTTGATTATAGTGTGTATAGATTTAAATATGAATTTCTCCTTCACTCATAGGCAAGTACGTCTCTTTATAAAGTACATCGTTACATAAAACACATTTCCAGTGAGCTGCGTAGAGTGTAGCTGAATTAGTGACTACAGCTTTATAGGAGACGAGCCGCAGGTTGTTTCCCCACGATCACAACAGCTCAAGTTCAAGTCTTTGCATCGTGCCCTCGTAAAAAAAAAAAATACCACAGCACACATCAGTTGTAGCCAGACTTGTAAAGTTCATTTTGTGTTTTACTTCTTGTTTTTGGTCATTCAACACATTTCACTGTAAATGTAACCTGCACATTGCAATCTATTATTTTGGTGTCATAGTCATCATGTTTAGTCACTTCTCCATTGCACATAAACTACAGTGAGCTTAAACTGAACCAAGATTAAAACTATAATCGGGAGAAACCTTGGCTGACGTTTCCATTCAGTCAGTATAATCTTGAAGATTTACAATACGTGATTATCTGTCGAGTGGTTCTGCTGCTTTTTTATTTTTTTACCTTTTATATTAAATCTTACAGTATCTCAGACATGTCTAATCTGACAAAGGGTTATAATACATCCCCAATTTAAAAATGTTTTGAGTGCTCAGGACCTCAGAGTTGTCGGTGTCTGCACGGTTTCCACAAGTGCACATTGTTCTGTGGTCTGAACTGCATCACATAGAAAAAAAGTGACGGTAACACTTTACAGTAAGGTACACAAAAGTGTGAGTAGTTTCTAAGGAGCGGGTGAGGGGTGGATCTGAAACAACTACATTATTAATGAATCGTTAATGAGTAATCCCTGAATAACTGTGACTCAAGGACGAGACCAGAGAATAGTTTCGGGGATAACACGTATATAAACTCATCATTAGTTGATGAGTAGTTCATAAATATCTGTGAATATAGTCAAGGGTGCACAAAAAACAACTGATTATGTATCTGGAATTCATGAGTCTACTCAGTTTTATGTTTCGCTACTTAAAAGTAATAAGTATTATGTATTATGCTTACTTAAGAGTACACAAAAAGAGTAACTAATGATTAGGTAATCAGTAATTAATGAGTCTACTTGATAACTACTCAGTATTATGTTTCACTTTACTTAAAATTACACAAAGAGTAACTAATGATTAAGTAATCAGTAATTAATTACCCTTTCTGGTTACTACTCAGTATTATGTTTCGCTTTACTTAAAAAGTACACAAAAAGAGTAACTAATGATTAGGTAATCAGTAATTAATGAGTATACTTAATAACTACTCAGTATTATGTAATCAGTAATTAATGTGTCTATCTGGTTACTATCTGTATTATGTTTTACTTTAATTAGTAATTACTAACTGTAACTAGTAATTAATGAGTCAACACTTGTTCTTGCTCCTCAGCGGCTGGTTCATAGTTAATAAGAAACAATTCACAGATATTTATGAAGTAATCATTACCTAATGCGTCATTAATATGGTATTTCCAAGTCTGTTTTCTAGTATCTCATCGTTATCTACGAAAGAGTTACCGTTATTTAGTAGTTGCTCATTAACAATTTATTAATCATCACGTCGTTCCTGATTCGTTCCTCACTCTTTCCACATTTTTGGGAACATCATTGCAACTTTCAATGTGTTCCTTTTAACAGTGAGTTTATCTTATGTTTCCAGAAAATGCCGGACAAAAGATTTTGTAAAACATCTCACTCACACACACACACACACACACACACACACACACAGTGGAGTAGCTGTGGGTAAAAATGTCATTAGTCAGGATGGTTAACTTGGTGGAATGCAGCTCATCTGTACAGGGTCTATTATCCTATCGAGAGACCAAACAGATTAGGGATACGTTATTAAAGAGCTAATTTCCAAAATGTAATATATCCATTCTCATAATACAAAAAATTCTTTCAGCACCTCCAAAGCATGGGGTAGTATCAATTCATCAATCAGACTTAAGTCATCATCTGCACTTTAAATGTAACCACAGATTTTTTGTTGCAGTCATTTAGTCGCTTGAAAGTTTCGATTTTTCAGCTGGTGGATATTTTGTTTTTGGAAAGAAACTCTTCTGTTACACGACACTCTACACTGGTATCACTGAAAGAACAATCAATGACATCTAAAAAGGAAATGAACATACCTTCACCAAGAAGCACTGAATATATATATTTTAGAAATACATAGAAAAATATATAGTCATCTGAATGCCCATTATACAATTTTACACAGTAGTGTCAGTAAAAAGCCTATAAGATGGTGTTGAAAGGATGTGATACATACAGAGTGGGACGGAGATGCTGACAGTGTGAGATGCTGTAAGTGATGGCTGTTCAGGGGGGTGTTAAGCGTGATAGATGGAGATGTTTGGGCACGCTCTTCTTTTTCTCAAATGTCAGAAATGTTCAAATCATACATTTTTAGACTGTCTCAGTGAAACATCTGTTTTTTTTAAGCTTGATCTTTTGCATCGTGGACTTTTATGCATTTTGCGTCCAATGCTGTCAAAAGACTCGAGAAAACGATTAGTAAGTCTGTAACGCTAACAGGTATTAATTAAAAAGGTATTGTCAGCAAATACTTTGTACCTTGCGAGTACCTCAAACAGCCACCGAAGTAAATACCTCTGGTGATGGGGGACTGACAGCACACATTTATGTGTTAAGACTAAAGCACGAACCTAACCAACAAAGTTAGAAGGTACAAAAATGCTACAATAAGTGCACACAGCCTCAGAGTGAGTAGCACTTGACACATTTGAAAGATTTTAAACTATTTATACTGTTTCATTTTGTTGCGGTTTATGTTCAGAAAACCATTTACATGAAATATCTGTATTAGTACGTACTGATATATAGAGGTATACTGATGCTTAACCCGCTGTAAGTCAAACAGTAAAAGCAAATATTTTAAAAAAAAAGAGAGTTTGTCTGAAACAAATTGCTGTGCACGGCTGTGATCGAGGACTTAAGCAACTATACTCATAAATAATTTGGTGTAATTATTCTGAAGGGAGTTGGTAGGTCCTCACATAACAAACTGTTCTGTACACTGAAATTACCTCTGAATTTAGAAAACGTGTTAGGAAACTATTAAATCCCACCCAAGTGTTGAATTAAACCATAAAACACATTTGCAAATGCTGTTTGACTCACAGTGAGGCGTAATTTAAAGCCTGTTGAACGATAATAAACTTTTTTTTAGAAGCATAACATTTATATTTTTAATACTCTACTTCACCGTGTGCCGGTAGTGAATAAACAACTTGCATTTCAGAACTATTTTGAGTATCTAATATGACATCACATGAACCTTTTCATCTCAGCGTAGTCTAAAAAGTAAGATCATCTGGTAGAAATGTATTCATAAAAAGCAGCTTTTTGCGAGATTCAGAGAGAGTTTTGGTCTCTGATCTCTGTGCTTAGATGCAAAGATCCATGTGAGCATGTGAATGAGCCTCCTTATGTTAAGATTTCTATCATGGTTGAGATGTACATGTGGTGGAATGTGACTGTGATTCAAGCATCTTGTTTAGGAGTCAATCAATATAAATCTTTGAAAGGCTTGGAGTAGTTAAACATCAGATAGTCCATGTAGTAGAAGTCGTAGACCCGCTGCCTCTCCAGCATGCTGACCTGTGAAAAGTATTTTTGTGTGATCTGCATAGAGGTCCTCGTGTCCGTTGGGTTCCTATCTTTAAAATTGGGCAGTGTGATGTTGGGTGGCGCCCCAGTCAATCGCAGGACAAAGTTGGACTCTTCCTCCATGTTCTCAAACTTGCCGATGAAGTCGTAGTCTATGAGACATGGGTTGCAGAGCTGGTTCACCTGCTCCCAGTGGATGTCCATTCCCACGGGCCGGTGGACGTCCAGCAGGTACTGGACAAACTCCTTGAATGTGACCCCGCTGCCAGTCTTCAAGGCAGCCCGGGACGGGTTCACCCTGTACTTGGAAATGATTGGTTTCCCAAACAGGGAGTGGTAGTAGTTGTTGGGATTTTCAAACTTGTCCCTGTACGCCGACACCATCCTCTCCAGGGGCTCTCGGACGAACATGACTTTGGTGTATGTCTCCAGACGGTGCATGATTCCCTGACGGTCAAAGTTGTCGAGCGTCTTGAGATGGTGGCCATAGTGGACTGTGTCGTGTTTAATGCTCTGTGCATTAGGCGCCTGGCCCGCCAGCACCATCAGGGTCCTCTTCCAGTTGGAGCAGCCTGCCTTGGGCACCTGGCAGTACAACAACTTGTACTTATCCTCCACGTAGAGGTGTTTCACGTGATGACGTGTGATTGTCCTGGAGATGCTGCTTTTGTACTTGGCGCAGATCTCCTTCATCAGTTTCCGGCGTGCTTCCAGGATATCAGGGGAAAAAGAGCCCAAGGCAGGGGAGGAGGAGACTGAGGATGAGGAGGAAGGAGAGGAAGAGGACGAGGAAACATTTTTGTTGGTCTGATTGATCGGGGGGCTCGTTTTCAGCAGTTTGCGCTGTCTTTTGGAGACGTGAAGGGAGCCAATGTCCTGCTCCCGAGACCCAGTAGTGGCCGTCTGTCTGCTCGCCTCAAAGTGTGGGAACTGCATCGGAGGGATCGGGCTGGACAAGGACCCCTCTGCTGCCCGGGGGTCTTGGTAACCTTCAGATTTGCCTCTCTCTCTGTCCTGCGTAGAAAGAGTCTATAAGACAATGAACGACAACACAAGTTGTAGGAGACAGTAGAGGACATGTGTTCAAAACAAACAGCAACATTTCCAGATGAGAATATAGAATTGATATTTTTACTTCATGTGATGGTGGATCTGATCTTTATTACCAGAAACAACCACATATTGCCTTCAGTACTCAAGCAGGCCACTTGGTGGTGCTGTTTCACTGCACCTTAAACAAAGGTCTAACTTTGTTTCACTCAAATGTCACACTGCCCAATGCCATCCATGACCTATCAATAAACTGAGCTGTAATATCATATAAATGTCTTATAAACACTTAATGGGGAATCTAAATTAGAATCATCTACTGCCTAATTAGCATCATTTGATGCCCATGGCAATCATGCATTCTGACATTTTATTTCAATTAAATGCTGTAATGGCATCATAAAGCCAATGGACTGGATGTATAATTTTAATTTTACAACAGACAAGGTGATGAGACCATCATGAATCTCAGCTCATCCCCCCCTTTCTGACTTAAATGGTCATATTCTTTCAACTGCAGGGACATCTGGAGGGGAAAGGAAAAAGGAAAGGAGTGGTTCCTCGCTGTCTGTTTAATGTGCGAGGCGAGCCACGGGGGCAGCAACCCGTACACCAGACGTCACGTTCTTCAGGATTTGCACTGATGTAAGTCTCTCATCGGTGCTGATGATCGCAGCAGAGACGAGAGCAAGCAGGGGTCAGCTGAGAGGAGATACAGTGGTACGAGCGCTGCATGTCTGACATATAAACCTGTCTCAGAGTGAAACATGATGCTGCTCCCTCTTCATCTCTCTGAACCTTGTGGGTAATAGTATGATATAAGACTGGCACACATCCTTCATGCCTTTATAATGCTGTGGGGCAACTCAGGACACATTTTACCCCGCTTAATTGGTTATTGGAGCTTTAATTTTGATTTGCTAAGGCACCTGGGAACAATTCCATTCCGCTTGTTCTTGTGCAAATAGCTGTCTAAGAATACAGGAAGTCTTATGGGGAAAAAAAAAAAAAAAATCAGTTGTTATTCTGCAGCTATTAATGCTTGATAGCCTAATGCAATAAATAACCCTCTCATGAATCTATGTGACTTATTTGTTTATAAATGCTGGCTCACATTCATGCAGAGTAGATGTAAACTAACAAAAATCCTAAGCTAGTACTGTGGAAAAGGAAAAAAAAAAAAAAGACAAAAGAACTTCTAGGTGTGATCACACCCTGAGGTACTCCGGCCTGGTCCGACTGGGACCGTTTACTCAGTAGAGTCTGACTGGCTGAATGCGCAGTGTGAGGTCGGCCCCTTCTGCACAGATGCTATCAGACACGCTGAGAGCTACAAGGCTGACAATCACTTTTTAGCGGTAGATAACAGTTGCAGGCAAACGGTGTATCTGTGTTTTGGGAGAAGTGGAGTAAACACGTACCTCTCTGGACTGCCGCGGAGAGCTTCCGAGCTTCACGCCTGGGGAGAGGGAAGAGAAAAGAGACGAGGAAATCAGCACTTAAGTAAACAACATGTGTTTTTTTCGTCCTTGTGGAGGAGAGTAAGGAGCCTCCGACGCATCAGAGGCTGCGATAATTTAACGCTTCCTATCACTTAGCACGTCTACGTTTGATCGTCAGCAAAAAAACCCACCTCTCATCAACGAGTCCGCGGAGGGAGGACAGGTAGTTCTATCTGTGTAATGAGCTGCCACAAGCATGAAAAGTTGGTAAATGAGTTGCACTCCTTGTAGCAGGATGAGATGGAGGAGGAAAACAGTACAAGAGAAAAGAAAGACAGAAAGAAAGCAAGAAAGAAGTAATAAAAGTTTGAAAAGGATATAGTTTGCAGACCAGAGGGAGGACAGGCAGACAGACAGACAGACAAAGAGAAAGAGAAAGATGCCATTTGTTGAATTTCCAGAGGAAAACAGCAGAGTGATGGAGACACAGATTGGTTTTGTGGCAGCCTTTGGGACAGGTGGTGCGTGTATTGGCAGATGTGCGGCAGCAGGACAGACGACGTGTTTAGTGGTCTGTCTCCAGCTGGACATCTCCTTTCCTTAGGTCCCCCCGTCCTGCTGATATATAATCAGGCTGACAGCTCTGAGTGGGGCTGCATGGCTGCTGATGGGGGGGAGCGAAGACACCTCTGCCTGAGTGGCCTGTCACTTCCAATTTGAGGGTGGAAGTGATGGGAACCTGCACGAGGATGGGGGGGCGGCGGGGCTGCAGATGCAGGCCACAACCTTCCCTAAGTGATGAGATCTGCAGATCCCCATCCCACACTTAAACACGCCTCGGTGGGGATGGGATAAAATGCGTTGGCCAGATGCGATGTTGTTTCAGATTAGTATGCGCTGGAGAGCTCTGCGTTGCTGTCTGGCTCTGTGTGTTGAATCTTTACTTGTCTTTATTCTCCTGAACGAGACGCTGAAGGGGGAGGAGGAGGAGGAGGAGGAAGAGGAGGAGGAGGAAGAGGGGGAAAAAAGAAAGAAGAGGAGTGGGCTAAGGAGGTGGCTGTGACATTTTCTAATCTTGTTTGTGTGCTGCTGTGCTATTTGATCTCTTAACCCTAATGATAGCTTATGTAGGATGCGCAACTTTCGATATCAGTTTACATTGGTGCATGCGAAGCGCATGAATATTTATCACAACACACAGATGCCATCGCCAGGGAAACACATCCATGCGCAACAATAGCAACGGTCTTTCAGTGTCTGCTGTTCTGAACTGATGGAGCGGCGCGAGCCCCCTCGTAGCCCTGACCATCTTGTCAAAATACACAGTTATTGATCTTGAAAGCCCCATTAAGGTGGTAATTGAAATCTCCAAAGGTTTAATTGGTTCCTTCGAAGAGGTGTTTTGTCTGGCCGCTGTTAGGAGTTTGTCACAGCTGTTGATGTCAATACCGATGCACTTTCTACCACTGACAGAATCCAGGTTTGACACGCATTTAATTTCTTGAATATTTGACCTTTTATATCATTTGTTTTCTTCGAAGGGAAAGACTTTCAGACGGTGGGGAAATAAAGTGCGGCAAGGTTAAATTAGATTTGTGACAAAGGTGTCTTGTTAAAGCTGTTCTGAAAATGAATCAGACACGGCTTTGATCTGATTAGATAAATCTAGGCTTTTATAATCTGTTGTGAATGGTTGTGGATCTGGCTCTGGGAAAATGCGCTGCTCTCTCAAGTAGGGAGCCAAAATTACATTTCATGAGTGGAACATTTTTTCATAATAGACTATAACTGAAACAAGTAATATAACAATGTAAACCGAATTTCAGGGGGATTTGTAAACATCATTTATCTCTGTAGCATCTATTTGGGTGAGGGTAATAGTTGCTGTTTGATTGCAATTTCACACTCAGTCAATTCCACTCAGTATAACTATGCTATTGATTTTTACTGCTGCGCGGTGAAACTGTGATAAATTGGGCAGACTGAGGTTTCATCTGTGCGATGCACAAAATTCATCCTGGTTATTCCACATATATAGATGTAGAGAGCTGCAGAGGAAGGCGAAAAATGTTTGTCAAAAATTATTTGTTTTAATAATCGAAAAGTGAATGTTTTTCTCCCCAGGTATAATTTTAGAAGGTTTTATACTGTTTACAGGCTTGTTGTTACTGTAATCTGTAGCCTTCATAAATAAGATTTTCTGCAGCACTAATGGAGGGGTTTGGGATAAAGGCACCAGCGGGGGAATGCTGTAATGGGAAGGAAACAGCCGACCAATAAAGCTGAAGTTGTTTTCATCCCCAGACATTAAATGTCAAACGATCATCTTTTAGCGGCTCCGAAAGGCTTTCAGCAAACTCATCCAAATGTAAAATCCAGTGCTCGGATCAAAAGAGGGCCTGTGATAAGTTTTTGCTGTGATTCTCAGGTATTTCACTGTTACGTTGCTTGATGATGGAAACGGTTTTAAAAGCAGAATCGGCTCCTGAGTCTTGTCCTCCGTTGCCCTCTAAAGTAACCTTGAGCATCCAACTCTCAAAGCCTCTGAATATTCATGCTGACGACCCCGCACTACTGCAAGAATCCACATAAGCGAGGGCCACATCATTAGCAGATCCATTATCATCCTTCCCTCTCAAAGACCCTTGTAACAACTCTCTAACAGAGACACACATCAAACATCCTTTTTCCCTGCCACCGCCGCCGAGGAGGAGCAAAAGGACAAAAACAATGTGAAATAATGAGCTTGTTAAGTGAAGCATTGTGGCCCCTCTGTTCTGGGAGAACTTGTTAAATGCCTGGTTTTAACCAGAGACAGGCCAGGAGGGTGCTAGAAGCCAGACAAGGCGTGTCCTCCTCCAGCCCACAATTCAGGCCAGGCAGTCATGCTGCGCCACTATAAACCTTTCATTAGTCATTCAGCACACTGAGCCACTGTGACCCCAACCAGCTGCACTCCCCTTTCTACCCAACAAACCACCCACACCTGCACTCTGCACACATGCTCCTCCTCCACTTGACTCTGTGTGGGAATACAGGGCTCTGGCATGCTGGCGTGGTTTATCAGAGGAAAAGCGCTGGAGAACAGAGGTATTAGGCTCTAAGCTCTGCTCCATTGATGTTTTAACTTGTTGTGGTAGGAGATAAAACGATGTTTCAGTCGGTGCAGATATCCTCCAGGACTGGGCCAGAGAGAGCAGCTGCCGAGGAGGAGGAGGAGGTGATGGGTGAGCAATCAGTGATTCGGGATTGAAGGCGTGCCCTTTAAAGACCAAACATGGGAGCTTCTGAAATGTCTGTTTATCATCATCTGATGACTGGCTTGTGTTGTGAGGGAAGGCTTGGAGGAGTTAAACACTTTCTTAGGTGTTCACGACTCAAAGCACAGGTTTGGCCAAGAATGAATCACTCACACATCTTTAATCCAATCAGTTATGATGCCCTGTAAGTGAAACTAACTACCAGGACACCGAGAAACAGATTCCTCCCACTGTGTCTGTAAAAAACCATGATCCTGTACCAGACTCACATCAGTAGGAATCAGTATAGAAAAGATCAACGGCAACAGACAGTATTCTGACTGGATCCATCAAAGTTTTACGATGTCTGAACTGCTGGATATGAAACACACTGTCCAATGAGAGGACAATCCATTTCACAGGGTCACAGGCTGGACAGGAATTTAATCCATTTCTTCATGTCACCTTTTACATCCAGCTGCAGGTGATCTATTTTGAGAGACTTGTACTTGACTTAATTACCTTTTTATTTTAGGCTACCCACAACATTTCAGAGGCAAATATCTTACTTTTTCATCCTACTACATCCATATTTATAGTCACTTCTTTCTTGCAGATTAACATTTTACACAGAAAGCATGCGATCAGATCATCACCACCTGATGTAAAACCCTAAATTAAACTACCCGACAGTATGTAAAGTTGCTAAAATGAGCTCTTCCTTGACAAAATACAACACTGAACACTCACCAGGAGCTGCTCTGCTGCAGAATGAGTACTCGGTGCTAATGATATTTTCTGTGATAATTAGTTTTACCACCTGTGGGGTGTTGATACCAGCACCTTTTTAAGTATATATGATATACTTATTAGTAAACATTATGTATTTGGACATTCAGCAGATGTGCGCAACATTAACATTCATTTGAAGTTGTGTCTCTGGACACTTAATGGTTGTGAGTCCAGTATCACTAACCTGTTTACACTCTATTTTGGCCTCTACCAACTCCTGAGGGAGTTACCTGGCTCTTTAGCTGCAGGACTTCTCTGTATCCCCCAGCTGGTCCCTAACTCTGTCTGCCTGGTGCTCGGCAGGTGAAGTACAATTGGCTTTCAGACCTTTTTATTCTGAAAATAGCTGCACGGAACAGTGTGACTGCCTCCTGCGGACCTGTGTTGTAAATTATACTCCTGCTACAAGCACTAAGTGCATTGCATCTGTTGCTGTGCATCGTTATATGTTGCAAGGCCAATGTTACTGTTATGTTCATGTTGAGTAAATATACTAAACCTCAGCCTGAACTGAAACAATGGTGAAGTTGTGGGCCTGAATCCCAAAACATTTGACTAAAATACGCTGTAAGTCTTTGTGGAGCTGAGGATCTTTTCCTGTGGGCTTGTTTTGTTCATTTTGCTGATAATACTTTTGTACTATTACTTTTGTGACAGTTTAAATGCAGATCTTTAACTTGTAATGGGATGTTTTTACTTGTGTAAATGAACGGATACATCACAACCAAAGCCACCATTTAGTGCAGGAAGTTGTTGGACTGCCCGTCAACTGTTCACCTTCACATTGTGGTTGGTTCTAGATCAAAATGTGTGTGCTACTGTAGCAGAGAAGTGAGCTTGTTAGCAAGTTAATGATATCAACTTAACATTACTTCTCTAGGTATCTGGCAATATAAGTCCTGTGTCACTCCTTTTCCCACTCCACACCTACAGCACTACTCACCGACGGAGCGCAGTGCCATGAGCGAGCAACTGGCATCAGAAGACATGCCACCTACAAAGGTTCGAACGTGTCAGAGCTGAAATGTACTTCTCTCTGGCCAAATGACAAAGCCGTTTCATTATCGCTGCACTTTGCATGGTGATGTCTTCTGTATTCATCTGACATTTCTGCTTCTGGCTCCGTGTCCTAATTACACCTTATTAGTCCGTATTGTTTGTTGTTTGTATCGAGAACAGGGTAATTACAGGCTTTAGATTTATGATACGGGTCGTGGAGGTTTTTTTCCTTTTTTACTTCTGACAATGTCGCTGCAGTTCCCTCAGCTCATCAATAGATGCTGATAAAGGTCACACATGACTATGCTCCTTTAAAGCGACATTATAGTTAATGAAGCCACAGTATATTTATGAGAGGCTGACATGAGTGAAGCCAAAGTAAGAGACAAGAGGGTGTGAGACGCAGACAATAACTGTGTGATTACATTTCGTTTAAATCAGCGCTGTATTCATATTTTTATCTGTGAATAAAAAACGTGGTAATTTTTCTGACAAAGGACGATGTCACTTTGCGGTTTGCTAAGCAGCTGGGTATATTAACCTTGCTCTTGAGGAGCCCTCCTAAACCCCGTCGTGACATTCTTCTGACCTCCTAGCAGCAATTGCGTTTTTTACTGCACCTCAGAGGGGGCACGCGAGGATAGAGTTATTAGTGAAATCCATAAATTACATGATGTTCACGATGCCAAGTACGGGCTCCCCCTTCCACCTCTGACCCCTCGTGAAGGTCAGGGCGACGGGAAGACTCGTAAATCGTCGGGGATGTGCTCTCTCATTAGATGCATTTCAAATGAAAAAAGAGGACACTTCCTCCGACCCCCCCCTCCACATTAAATCAGCCGTCCCTGCACCATAAATAACACATGGTTCGGCTCATAATTGTCCGTGGCAGGAGCGCAGGCTAAGCATACAAAGACTACATCAACATTCAGCGTGATAAAACGTGAGCTCTGTGGAGGACTATTTATGACGCGAGGGCTGTGGTGCTGCATTAACACCTTTGCACTATTTTCGGAGCACTTTGCTTCTCTGCTCCGAGGCGGCAGCTTAGCAGATCAGCTCGTGCATCATCGCTTCCATCATAACATCACTCCTATAGAGGAATTTGTGAATTGGCTGAGGATGCTACATTATGAAGTGACAGATATACTGGATTATATGTTTCAGTGCAAAGTGTCGAATGATGATTCCAACAATGATCATTTGACAGCTATGAGACCTAAAAAAAGATGTTTTACTGAATAGAGCTGCTTTATCTCAGAGTAATTAAATGATGAAATTAAGGCAAAGGGATTTTTCCCCCTCCAAATGGACATACCATTCAGTGCCGTAGGGATAATACCCTCCATATAGAGACAAAAAAATTGCCAAAGTACGTTTAAAGATAAAGAGAAACTGCCTCTGTGGGGCGATGAAGTAGGTAGCTATTCTAATCCGTCTCATGTTTTAATTTGCTCGAATATTGGACTTCGTTTTCTGTGCAATCTTCAAATTCTTCCTCTCATGCTGGTATCACTGGGCAATGAACACAGCAGGAGGGGAAATAATGAACCACTCAGATAGGAAGCTGCTGAAAGGGGGGAATCAAATGTGGCACTGATTACCGTTATGACAATTCATTTTGACAACAATATATTCTCAGAGTCGATCTTACTTGGGGTACTTTCAAGGTTAGGAGATGCACAGACTTCCTAGGGCAGATTTCCATGGAAACAGAGAGTCGGAGAAGCTGTGTGTTGGGCTGTAGTGGGAGGCGGCTTGTTCTACTATCGTGTAGAGGACGAGGCCTGGCAGCTTGCATGAGAAAGGATGTGTAAACAAATGCTACCTGTCAGCCCTGAGCCCAGGGGTTAAGTGAATTATCTCGGCCGAGGCGAGGTGCAGGAGGCTTTTAATTGGCACACATCTTATTTAGATGCTGCAGAGCTGTTGACCTGGGCGCAGAGTGAGACGCTGCAGCACTCCCTTTGTGAACCACTCCCTCGCTGATGACAGTGGGAAGCTGCGGGGGTTCAAAAAGGTCCAAACAGTGAGAGGAGATTTTGTAAAGTTTTTTCTGAGAGGAGTTCACACTGGTCACAAAGTCTGCAGGCGGAGCGGCTGTACGCTGTCCTGGAGCTTGCACAGGCTTGGCTACATAAAGGAGAGGACTCAACAGGGCTGATGATGACATGAGAGGAGGGATGTGCTCTCATGTGTCTATAGCCTGAGCACTGAGCCAACTATTCAAAAGGGAAGAGAGGGCAGACACACTGTGAAGAAGGCTGCAGTTCTGAAAAACTACATGAACTTTGGTGTGTGAAACAGAAGGATGTAGACATGTAGGACTTTAGCTATAACAATATGATCATATTGCCCATTCAGATGCCAACTAATTTGCCATCAACATATTAATACCTCCATGTTATGAGTAAACCGATACTGACTTGTTTTCACATGCAAAACTTGGTTTAACGTGTCATACTGTGGTCAATAATGTCCAAATAGAAGCAAAACTGACTGCACTTAAGGATGACATTAATTTTCAAAATAAAGGACTCTTCATTCATATGCTGTTGTAATTTCAGCCCAGTTGCCAAAATAAAATGTTGGCAGTAAGCCTTACGTTCGCATACGAAACGTGTCATAGGCTACACAGCATATTGATATTTCTACAAAACAAGTCATATCATGTTCACAATGCATGTTTATGACCTGACTTTTTAAATCGGGAGGTGGAGGGGATGTTGGTGGAGTTACAGGCAAGAAGGCTGGCAAGCCAGTGACCATAGTTCAAGACTGTGTTTCAACATTTTACACCACTGGATTATTTTTAAGGAGACCCTCATTACAATTTCCAGCCATGTTTGTGGTGACAAAATACAGAGGCAGCTATTTTAAGCCAAAAACAAGATCTTTTCCAAACCCTAACCACGTGGTTTTTGTGCCTAAACCTAACTAGATGATAAGCACCACACGCCAGACCACATTCAAATCGAGAATTGAACCCATCAAGTTGCAACATAAAGAAATGTAAAGTTTCAACATGTCCGTGTTTTGCAGAGATATACTTTGCCAACGTTTATTCTGGTAATTGGGTTGAACATTTCGGCCACTGCCTTTCTGGGAGGACACACACACTAAATGTTTTTCCCCTTTCTGTATTTCCATTTAATTTTTTTCCTAAATACTCCAGTCTTAATACGTCACTAGCCATTGGCCTTGAGGCATGAATCAGAGCAGTGCTGACTTCAAAACTCTTTGTCATTACAGCTGAGAACAAAACACGGCACCCACAATTAAACCAGAATTTAAAAGTGAACTGATTTTAGTGCTCTCAACAGCTCAGCTTCCAACACTGTTAGTGGTGCATGTAACAATATTTTAACATCAGTGATCGGATGTTTCTCACCAACCTTAAGAATCATAGTTTTCATGTACAATCTTGTACCTTCGACTTTTTTTCGTCAAAGAACCAGATATTGTCTAATGGAGTTACTTATCCTCCAATAACTACATCTTTTAAGCCGACCCATGCAGTAGAAGTGCTCCAACTGTGAGTCATGTAACGTTGTGAGAAAAGTGATTCAGACTTTTACGTCCGGAACCAGGGGTGCCTGAAATAACTCCCACCCAATTTGCAACTCTACTGCAAGTCTGTCTGCCCTGGAAGAGAGACCCTTCCTTTGTTGCTCGTCCTGGGGTTTCCTACACTTCTTTCCCATTAAAGGTTGTTTTTTCCTTATCTGAATTGATGGTGTCGATGCTTGAAAAGCCCCTTGAGGCAAATTTGTGATTTGTGATATTGGGCTATAAAAATAAAATTGCCTTGACTTGATTCGACTTGACTTGTGAAATTACTCCTGCAAAACCTAGACAGTCTCAGTAACCATGCCAGACTACTCTTCATTGATTTCAGCTCTGTTCTGAAGTTAGTTATTATAAGCAGCAGACCAAAGGCAGTAAGGAAACACACTCACCTTCACTGTCATCACCAGCATCTATTAGTCCATACAAGACGTTAGACAAAGCACTTCATATATGCAGATGACACAGCCATTTCTTTGAGTCATTATTTACTCTGCTGTAGCCTATAAAAAAAATCAATAATGGGATTTCCCTTCCATCCTTTACATAAAGGCTCCAGTAACCAAGGGAGTGCTCATCGGCTCCTTTACGACACAATTTCCACCGTCCATATATCACCTTAAACAGGGACCTCATTTACAAGCAACACACATTTTGATCATCTGTAGCTTTACAATGCAGTCATCCAGTTAGTCATGCTACATGGAACCCGGTGTTGTAGTCAGGACTACCTAAACCAAGACCAGAGTGTATCGAGACCAAGACAAGACCAAGACCAGTGCGAGTCCCACTCTGCATGACACATAATAAAACGCTGAACCATAGACACTCCTCAAATCGATCTGATCCACATCTGCATGACAGCACACACAGAGGACAATCAAAAACTCATCTTCATTCACCTCTTTTATTGCTGTATATATTAGAGCCTGGCGTTATATTGGTTGGTCAATATTATCAGCTGATATTGGCCTATCACAGATATATATGTATCGTCGTATAGGTTTTCTGAAACTCTTTGGTTTTACAAACATGATGCAGGAAAAGATCCTTGGGGTGATTTGTAATTCTTAAATTTCCAGTGAAGTTTTACTGTTTCAGTACACTGATTTAATTTAAGATGGAGTTTATTGTCAAACTGTAAAATATCCTGCCTCTGTTACATCATTTGTAGAGGTGGATTTTATGTGTGGGAATTGTTCTTTGTTTTCTATGAGCAACAAATACAAACACGCCTTTTCCACGTTTAACCATCGATCTAATCAAGCATTAGGTTTTCTAGGTGACTCTTGTCTTATCTCATAGAAACCATCATTAAGTACACAAAGTATTAAACAATTACATAATACAGTGATATTCCTTCAGTCATGGTCCTGACTGGTCTTGAAGTAAAATCCAAAGTCTTCTGTGTCCGATCTCAAGTACCAAACGCTGCCACCTGATCTTATTTGCTCACACTAACCTCCTCTGTCCTAACATAACAAGCTGTTAATTGATTGACCACCCGTCCTCCTGCTGATACAGGACATTGTGCACAGGACGGTCTGCTTCACAAATCCTCCACTACATGTTTACATCCTAAATGTATAAATACGCAGCAGATGAGAACTCCAAAAAGGATTGAAAACTTGTTTATTCAGTTGGGAGGACACACCAGTTAAACAAGTGTGAGGAAAGTGTTTTCCACAGTTGGACCGTGGACGGCTGCTGGTGCTGAAATTAGGGCAACATTTACCTGAAGAGAGAGACAGAAATAAAATCCACCTCATCTACATAAACAATTCCCGGTTTCCTCGACAAACACAAAAAATTCTGTTATACCTCAAAAAGAACATTAGCATCTTATAAATGTTAAAGAGATTATTATTTGTTAAAAGTGGTAGTGACTGAAACAACACTGGTCTGGAGTTGAATAAAACGGGAAGGAAAATCTTGTTCGTTTCCAGTTTTCATTATCCACCTTTATTTTTTCTTTGATCCTGAGAGC
The DNA here is from genome assembly GCF_040436345.1 of Pagrus major. Taxonomy (NCBI): domain Eukaryota; kingdom Metazoa; phylum Chordata; class Actinopteri; order Spariformes; family Sparidae; genus Pagrus; species Pagrus major. The sequence goes on from NC_133218.1 coordinate 35,131,243, forward strand.
AACCTGGTGGCTTTTATTAGAGAAGGGGTGCTGCTTTTTAAACAAATAAAATAATTTAAAACATAATTGCGCACCCACAGTGCTGTACTTTATATATTTTTTTTCTTTTTACAAAGCCATTTGAAGCTTTGCGCTCTTCGCTCTATGTGAGATTAAATGAGTTGTTTGATGACCTCTTTTGAGTCTTTTTTCCCCACAGTTTTTTTTTTGTATTTCTTCTAGATTAAAGTCGGTGCCAAATCCTTTTATGGTGACCTGTTGGTACAGTGTGCTGCGCTGAGGTGCTGTGATCAGACGCTGCTATGTCTTCGTTAAGTCTCCGTGCTCCCCTGTTCACCTCTATTTGCAGTGAGATTGGGAACTGGAATTGGCCCTGTCACTGTTTACCCTGGCCTCTCATTTGAGTTAGCTTCACGTTCTCCCACACACCCCTTGTTTTCCTGTCAGAGCACTCCTGATTACAGCAGCGACTGATGAGTCCAGACATGTGAGTAAAGCACAGGGACCGCGGCTGAATACTAAAGTGTCAGCATTACCCCCTCTGCCTGCAGTTCACGTCAGTTCAACACGTGGACATGCAGGGAGAGGGACTGAAATTACTTTGGAGCCAAAATGCAATCAATGGATCCATGTTCCTGTATTTCATTAGGTGTTTTATTTGAAGCTAAAAGAGTTTTTACACCAAGAATAGACTGTTACTGAAAGGAGGAAGACAGGAAGGAAGATGATGAAAAATAAATTGCATCCCAAAGAGTCACACAAAAAATAGAGTCACAATGAGGAGATCCAGTCTTCAGCAGAATATGGTAAAAATGTTAAACTCCAGCTCTAGTCAGAAATGTGTTTTTCTTCTTGTTCCTTCAGTCGAATATTTGAGCGTCACTGTGTAGAATGACGCAGCCTTCTAGTTTGACACTAGAAGGCTGTTTTCACATTCAAGTGCTCACTGAAAATCGGATTTTAAGAGGCATCACAAAGAGTTTAGAAGCCAATCCCGAGCCAGTATTCAGCATACGCAGGTGTGATGTGGAAACTTGAAGCCTGCAGTGGGCATACACTGAGAACTGTCGAGCAGTTAAACTTGTGAAACAAAGAATATATGCGTATTCATATATTCTGCAATTGTCAATAAGGGAGAAGAAGTAGGTGCCAGTCTTTCTGCATGTCAGACACACATTAGAAAATATTGATGCAGCCTTAAAGGTGCAATAAACATAAAAAATAAAGAAATAACCATTTTAAAACCATGTCAAAGACGTCTATGCATTGTGTTGCAGAGATATCTATTGAAATTAGCATGCTAACCAGCTAGCCCCTAGTCATTTTGTACCTCAAGAGGTAACAGTCCGACAGCAAATAATACTGAGCTCCCAGTCCATGCAGAGTCAGCTAATACGACCGCTAGCTGCATGGTTAACCAAGCTTACTAGTTAACAGCAGCTAGCTGTGTGTTAGCAGCAGCTAGTGGCAGATAGGAGTTTGAGTTGTTTAGAGTATGAATTCAAAACGTGGCCAGTTCTCACACTTTGCACCTTTAATACGTGCGTGGAGGGGATCTGTAACATTTGTACTTTTTGTACAATTTACAGAAAGCAGATTAAATTAAAGTCAGTGAGAATCTCTGGAGACTTCACACACACTGTAAAAAAAATAAATTACTGAACCATGCTGGCCAATATTAGTTCTTTGCTAACAGGGCTTAAGCTCTGTTTAAACAAGATTAGCTTCACTGTGACTGGTCACATAATTTAAACTCTATAGAGACATACACAATTGTGACCCAGTACAGATTTTTTAGCTGTTGACACCTTTTGGAAGTTGGTACTACATTTACAAATTACCTTGTGATCCGATAGCAACAAAAGGGTTCTGGAGCTGTGATTGAGATTGCAAACAAAGTGATCGAGTGTCATCACACCTGCTGTTTAGCAATGAGTTTTGGGATATTCAATCCTCTTGTTTCGGTGAGGGTCAACATACAGGATGAAGAGCAGATCATTACCTTGTAAATATGGCCAACAGGCAGTGATTTCAGTGAAGTGACAATGTTCTTTAATCCTGTATGAACAGCTCTGTGGGCTTACACACATACTGCTATTAAAAATGGCATTTAACCCTCCCTGGGAAAACTAATCCACTTCAGAGAAATACATGCCTGTAGTTGTGAATCTTAAGTCTCTTTGACACTAAAATGTAAATACCTCAGACTGACAAGCTGTCGAAAGCAAACACACATTATGAGTCTTACAGAACCGTACCAGCGCCTGGGTTCACTCCTCCGAGCCACTTTATTCCTCTTGTCAGTCAGTGGCCTCGAAGCCATGCATTCTTAACATGCCTGCCAGCTCACCTCTGGGCTCCAACGTCCTCACAAACAAGACCATTCCAGGCCTTCATAGCGACTCCTGATTAGCCCTGAGCACTTTCCTGTTTTCTTCTCACTCGCCTCTGGTCTCGCCTCTGTTATCCTCTACACTCCCCTCCATTATCATTCTTCTCCCCCCTCCAGATGCTGGTCTTTTTACTCCGGCCTACCCCGAGTGTCTTATCTCCTCTCTCCTCTCCACTCCTCTCCTCTCTAACGCATCAACCTCTGGCCTTCAGTCTCCAACCTATAATTTCCTCTCGCCCTCATCTTTGCCCCCCCAGCGTCGCTCCCCGGCTACATTCTTGATAATAAAAGAAAACAATAAAAATAGCAGCAAAGAATAAACATAACAAGACGGCTGCAAAAATCTGAACCATTACAACTCCTGCGACTGCGGCAGGTTTCTCTCTGTCTTCAGTTCTGCACGGAAATAATGACAGTAAAAGTTTCCTTCTTAGACACTTTTTTTTTTTTTTTACAGAAGCCTCTCGTCCCACAGCGCTCTGTGCTCTGACAGGCAGTGAAGTGTGTGTGAACATCTGAACAGAGCAGCACTTACTCAACCCCTGTACAGCTCTGTGCTAATGAGAGGTGTGTGTGTGTGTGTGTGTGTGTGTTTGACTGCTGCAAAGGGCTGTCTCGCTGACTGACACACTCTCATGCCTGAAATAACTCTTACACACGTCAGGTGGCTGTTGCCCCAAGGTCCCCAGAGCCGAGGTGTCATTTAAGAAACACAGTTTGGTTTTCTTGCTGCAGCTTACGTGCAGCCGACTGCCGGCTCATTGCTCTGCCTATTGTGCGGAAAACAAAAAACAAAACAAAAAAAAATCGACGCGCACCTGAAAAAAAACAGCTTTTCCGGGACAGACCTTAAGTATGACCCAAAATGATCCGGAAATCTGCAGCTAAACTGTGCAAACTTTAATACTGCACAAGCTTAAAGGGGCACTACGTAGTTTTGTAGAAGAAATTCAAACTCACTAACACTTGCAATATTAATGAGGTAATAATACAAACTCAGAAATATTTATTTTTCCATGACTGGGTAAACAAGCTGTTCTCAGAGGAAGACAAGGTCCCCAGAACACTGTTTGAAGCTAGAAACGGTGGCAGGGTCCGCCACAAATAAACAAAGTAAAATCAGTTTGTTTATTCAGTCGCGATCAGAGGAAGAGAGTTTCTTTATTTAGTTTGTTCAGGCATTAAACGTCTAGAAAGTCAATGAGGAACTTTCTCTTCTTTGTCTTCCCCCAAAACAACACAGTGCACCTTTAACAGATCCAAACCTCTGCTGATCATTAAAGAGCTCCTGGAAGTTCTGTCTTATGTTTCAGGATTCTCTCTTCAGGATGCATCTCAACCTATCTGAGCCTCTGCTTATTCCTGCCTGCTGTGTTGAAAAAAAAAAACAGCTGTTCATTAGGGAGCATAAACTCAAGTTTGTAAGCATTTTCTTTATTCTATTCCGTGCCCGTGTGAAGCACCTGGTCAGGTATTCATAAACTACAGTCTTGCCTGGAAAATCAGCTGAAAACCATCCGTAGCAAAACGTCTTCGATCCCAGCCGTCTTCCCCTGGTCTCACTGACTCTGTCTGATTACCTGGCTTCAGCATTTAAAGTGCTCATTGAGCCCCGAGCCCTCCCTCGTTCTGCTATCTCCGACTCCTTTCTTCTCCCTGTCAGGGAAAATGCCAGAGAGGTGCAGCGAGCGCCATGTCCCGCTCCCAGTGCTGGTAATTTGACAGCGAGCAGAGAGGGCGCAGAATAATTGGAATAGCATTTACGTGTCAATGTGACACTGACGGAGAGCTCAACATTTAATGTGTCCGACTGGAATGTGAGGGGGGGAAAGAAAAATTTTGGGAGATTCCTGGAGCAGATTCCACAAGTAGACTGGCTAAAGAAGTGGTGGATTAATCAGACAAACTAGACATCTGGCCTTTTGTCAGAGTTGTTTGTGTCTGAGGCTCTGGGAGAACAGACCGGAGCAATATAAATGATGATTTTGGCCGAACGGTGGTCTTGTGAACAACAAGCCAATGCTGGCCAGAGCTGGGGCTTGATGACGGCTATAATTGGACCTGACTCAGTGGGGCAGATGCATCCAAAGACAATAGGATGATATGACTGGCAGCTTTCACAGTGATCTGCTCAGACAGCCAATCTTCCTGTTATCAGCTGATGCAAGAAGTAAAACAGCAAGTCATTTTTATCTGAAAGAGTGCCCATCAAACAGCACTAACCAACAATCAAAAAGGCAGTGGGATGATATGACTGGCAGCTTTCAAAGAACTTTTTAATTGGTCCCTCTTGCCGAACAGTATAGAGTCACTGCAGCTTCCAGTGTGAGAAAGGGGTGAATCTTCCTATTAGCAGATGACACAGGAGCAGAAAACAGCACCGGTCCGTAACATCCTTCAACAAAAACATCACATACATTCCAGCAGCACTGGTGCTTTTGTCTGGACAATACAGGCTGCTACAGTATGCTGAGGAGATGCTGAGTTTGTGTTTGCATGTCAGCCAACGACAGTAAGAGAGGTCTACAGCGAAAGCTGAATGCTCAAGCGATCATCAAGAGGCAGACAAGGGAATACAAGTACTGGTTAGAGCCTCTCTCTGGTGCTGGCTGGCCAGTGAGGAACGGCTTTTTGGCCGTCCCCGTTCTGCTCTCATACCGGCTGCTGCTGCCAGTCTCACAATAGAGGGACAGCACAGTGTAATGAGCAGGATTACCAAGGGAGACTGGCAGGAATAGTATGGTATCAAAGGAAATCCAGTCAGTGTGGGATATTCAGACAGCACTCCCGTTCTTTTATTCATTGCCTGCGCACCCAGAGTGACTCAGCTCACTCTCCTGCTGTCAAACCCTGTCATTATCCATTAGTGTGTTTCTGCCTCGCCGGGGACCGCCCACTGCTGCCGCCGCTGCTGGCATGTGTGTGAAGGTGCATTCATTTTAGTGTGTGCGTGCGTGTGCTTTGTGAACAGGTGCACGTGTATGTTGTGTTGCGTACGTAGGTTAGTGTGTGCCCTTCAGGAACCTGGTAGTGGGCAGGTTTCCTGCTATGACTGTTGTAGCCGTGGTAATGCCTTGTTAAGCACTGTGAGTTTGATAAGCAGGAACAATTAAGACCATTCAAACAGAGAGGGCTGTTTGAATGGATATGGGAGGATGGCATTACATATGTGTGTTATTACACCTGGTGGTAACCAACTGGTTCAGTGCAAGTACACATTTTGTGATTGTTGGGTCTTATGTCCTTATGATTCCCTTGGAAGTTTCCAGTAAAGAACCACATAATGTGGAAATAAATGCATTTCTTTCAGAGAAAAGCTCAATTCAAGCTCAGGCTCATCATTAATTGGTGTAAGTGCTTTATCATAGGCAACTGGACTGGACTCTGTTTTCTTGAAGAAGTTTCACCTCCCATCTAAGAGGCTTCTTCAGAACTGAACAAGCCTCTTGGATGAAAATGAGTCCAGTTGCCTGCGATATAGCACTTAGTACTACCATGGCCTGGATGACTAAGAACCGTCATCAGTGTTAGAAACATAGCCAGATGTCCTTGTTTACCAAAGCAATAAATTACCATCTATACCAATTGAACTCTGACTAAATGTTCACTATTAGTATTAGTACCAATAATTATTTCCTATGTCCTATAACTTGAGTGTGGGCGAAGCAGCAAACACCAAACATGGTGTTCTCCTGGTGTACAGCTGCAGGGGCTGGACGTATAAACGGTGTGTGCACACACAAAAAAACATGCATACGCCTTTACCCACACATACACTGACATTTCCAAAGGAAGACTGTGCGGTGAGAATGTGTGTACCATACAGCAGAGCGGCAAACAGACATTGCTGTGAGAGAGAGAGATGGCTGCATGATGAGGTGGGCGTGAAATATAAGGAGAGAGCTGTAACCTCAGAGTACAACACTGTTTGTTCAGCTTGTTATGGTTTCACTGATTGTGTTATTATAAACTAAATGCAAAATTACCTCCCTGTTAACGATCTTTAATTTGATCAGGAATTTACGAAGCACTTGGCACAGACTGATCGAAAATCATTTCTGTTGGGGCGTCCCTGTAGCTCAGTTGGTAGAGCATGCACCTCATGTACAGAGGCTGTGTCCTCGCCATCATCCACTCTCTCTTCCTGTCCATCTCCTGTCAACTCTTCACTAATCCTGTTGATTAAAGGCACAAAAAGCCCCAAAAAATCATCTAACAAAAAAAATGAAATAGAGACAAAAGGATCGAGGGTAAAGACTGGAAGGAAATTAAAGAAGTAGTGTTCCTGGTGAGTTCTGAGATCAGTCAGAGGCTGAACTGAAACACAAAATTGTCTGTTTGTGGTCCGGTGGTTGAATTTGCGACGCTCAAAAAGGACATGCATAATGTAAAACCTCATACACTGACACATCAGATGACAATTTTGAATAAAAAGTGTCTTTTCTTTCCGGCTGAACACACCTACTTCACTAGGTTACCTTGCGTTCATACATTTAAAAAAAAAAAATCTAGTGAAACAAGGAAAGCATCACCCGGTGACAGGCTCTGTCACAGCCCGAAGAGTCTCTCTTCGTTTGCAGGTAGAGAATGTCAAAACTTTTCCATGACGCCTCGCCTGTCAGCCAATGTAAGTCAAGGTCTCTCTGAATTTGTCTGCCAGCGATCCGCCAAACAGCCCATCTTTCAAAAAATGTCACCTTTAGAAGGTAGCTGTCCGCTCTGTCACCATTATTGGGAGGAGGGTGGCTGTGACACGTCACTGCCTTCTTTTACCTTTACGCCTTGAATTTCTGCAAGGCTAGTTTGTTGAAACTGTAGAAGAACAATAATGCAATTTCAGCTGCAGTACAGGGAAAACTGTGATTCATCAGGAAAGGCACCCATGAGAATTACAATTTAGTCAAGATCCAAGGAGTGCTTATGTACAAGTCCGCACAATTCAGGTGAGGTGGGTATATGAGTGTGTGCGTATATGAGCATCAGGCACTGCTCCTTTTTTTCCTCTCCGCTCAGCTGTGTTCCCCGGAGGAGAACAGGCAACGGGCCAGAACTGCTGGGCTGGTAGAGATCCAGATAAGATGGACAGAAAAAAGAGAGGAGGATGTGTGCATCGGTGCATGTGTGTGTGCACGTGCCAGCGAGGGTGGGGAGGGCAAACATATATCTTGTCAGGGTGAAAAATAAAAAGAAGAGTGAAATCAGATGAGAGAGAAAAGAACAGGAAAGAAGCAAAGCAAGAGACGTGGGAGCAGAGGGAAATATATAGAGAGCAATATATTGAGAGAGAGAGAGCGAGAGAGTGAGAGGAGGGACAGATGTGATGGAAAGGAACAAAAAAATGCCTGAACGACAACAGAGTATAGAGAAAAGGGACGCAGAGAGAGTGATGGAGACAAAGAGCGAGGCGGAGAGAGTGGTAACCCAGCTGCTAAGTGAAAGAGGGAGAAAAATGGCAGAAAGAGTGTAAATGAAAGAGTTCAGCGCCTGCAGTGAGATTCTTACAGGCCTTCTGTCGGCTGTGTCCACCTGAGGGGAAGTACTTTTTGGCCATCTGTAACACACAGTGATCACTGTTTCTCGGTAACAAACACAGTCTCGGTGACGCCACCCAGGAACCGTTTGTGAGGCTCGGTGCTGGTCTTCCTGGCGGTGCTTGACTCCACCTAACTCCCGGCCAAAACTGTGGCAAAGAGGTGGAGTGTGGGTGGAGCTGTGGTTGGCTGAAAGAAGACTGGTCACTGACACCCACCCACCTAGCTTGAAGCTACTAAGTTACCGAAGGCCAACAAGCTAGGATAAAAATTAAGAGTTTGACCTCAGGTGTATTCGCCCTCAAACAGCCAGAATACCTTACTGTACATTAGCCGTAAGCTAGCTAGCAACAAGCAGGCACTAAGAGTGTTTTCTGTTCAGTTTAATGATAGCTTCTGACCAAGGCAGCACTCACCAGAGACTCAGGTTCTTTCTGTTATCTTCCAGTGTCTTTTCTTTTCCCCATCTCCTCTCCTGACATGCACAAAATAAAAGTACATTTTCCCTCCATTCAGCAGTCAAATAAGAGAGAATTAAGGCACATTACAGTGGATTTTGTCTCTTATACACAGAAGCAACATTTCCAAAAGTTTTTAAAAGTAAAAGGCTCCACATCAGAGCAGAATCCAGGGACTCTGGGTGTTTATCCCTCCAGAAGCTCCAGGCTCTGCCCACAGCTTCCTCCTCCAGAGTTTATGAGCTTGCATTAGCCATCTGCAAGGTCACTCTTTATCCAAAACACCAACATCTGTCCCTCTGCTCCAGTCTGTTAGCTCAGTTAACCGCGCAGCCATATTATTTTTCTGATATTCGCATGAAAAATTCTCAAAAAGGCACAAAATCCACAGACACGTCCGAAAGGTCAAGATCAGTTACTCGAGCTAGCTGAGGGGAAGTCCAGCAGACAGCTCACGGCTAACTGTCACTCAAAACGACCATGCCCTTGATGTCTTTAGTACCGGGCTGTAAACATGTTTATTTCTGCTCGAAAGTTATGAACACGGGCTCTTAGTTGATTGATTGAGTCACATTTGGAGCCAGCCCCCAGTGGCCAACAGAGGAACTGCAGTCTATGTCACTTCTGCCTTGGCTTCTTTTTTCAGCTTCATTTTGCAGCTTGCAGCTTGACAATAAATAGTAAGAGGTAGAAGATAGGATCCCAATTACATTACATTACATTACATTGTGTTTCTTAGCCAGCTAGCTCGCCACTCGTAAGCCTACATTCAGGAATCACTGAGATTTTGATCATAACGGACGGTCTGTAAATCCCTGCAGCTTCACTGAGAGGATGGAACAGCTGCATGCAGTCACTGAGGCGAATCTCGCTGTTGACGGTTGGTAAATAACTCAAAACTGACCTGGAATGGAACAAGCTGTAAACATAACATATGTGTGAACACAAGAAATGCTTGTTTGTATGCATGCAGCAGACTGTAGAGTAATTGCGAAACCAAATGTTCAATTACTCTTGTAATCTAATTAGTGACGAGCAATTGATTACATTTTTCAAAAGCTCGCCTTAAACTGACGGACACACACACATACACACACACACAGGCCGACAAGCACCTCGTCCTCCATATTAATCACCACCTCAGGTTATTAAGAGCAACATTTCCTTAAAACCTCAGGCCCATCAAAGGTCATGACAGTGACACGAGATGAAAGCACAAAGAGTTCGGGGTCGATTTAGTGAATTGAAAAAAAAATAAACTGAAACTTAAAAGACCATTCACATTAATAGCGGAGCTCCCCTCTGATTCAGTTTCTTTTTTTTTTATTTAGTTTTTCTCATTTGCATATTGCTCATCCAAAGAATACACGAGGTCAGCATGAACCAAGGACGACACATTCATTTGCATTTAGTATAGTCTATGTAGGATTTTCATGTAGGAGGTGTGGAGGAAGAGCGAGGTGGAATAGCCAACTACAAAAACAATTTCTTGAACGTCTCAGAAATGACAACTGACTACTGTATTATGAAGATTTGAGCAAAACTTGATAAGGGCAGTTAACTGTAATTGACTTGATCCAGTGATACTGGATTCTGATTGGCTGTAGAGTGTCAACTAACATCTCAGTGTTATAATAATAAGAATAAATAACAAATAAGAATATAATTTAAAGAAAAAAATATCTTATTTACACCGAATACACCAAGTCCATCAGCAGATCACCCTCTGAACACCACAGGATAGTGTTTTTAACACACAAGCTGCAGGAAGTAGCCCTCAGTCGCTACTTCACGCTGTAGCCAACAGCACACATGGACGATTGTTTGTTCGTGACAATCTTGCAAAAAAGCTTCTGCGAGCTGAGTGGACTAGTTTATCTCCTGCTGCTAATAGAATAGAATAGAATAGAATAGATATACTTTATTGATCCCAAGCTGGGAAATTAAGGTGTAGCAGCAGCATTACACACAGAGACGAATGACAACACAGTGAAATAAAAAGAACAACCTAGACATATTAACATAGCAAGGCAAGTTCATTTGTAAAGCACAAATCAGACACGAGGCAACTCAAAGTGCTTTACAGGCGCATAAAAATGACATTAAAAGACATTAAAAACAAGTAGGAAGACAACAAGAAACAAAACATTATAACAAGTTAAGAAATAGGAAAGTAAGCTAAAATAGAATAGGTTTAAAAGAGACGAGACTAAAGAATAGAAGTCACAGTGAAGTTCAAAGCCTTGAAATTGCTTCAGTGAAAGGCTGTGGCAAACAGAAAGGTCTTCAGTCTTGATTTAAAAGAGGTGAGAGTTGGAGCAGAGTCCTGTCTAAGTCCTATCTAGGGTTTGTCCTATTTACTGGAGTAGTGAACAACCTCTCCATTGCATAAGAACATGTAATGATTGTTCCAGCTATTAGTCAAACTCTAAGTTTTTGCCATGAAAATATTTATTCCCTATGAAAAACTGTATATTTTGATTGCAAATCATATGCACTGATTTGTACGTTGGGGAGACAAAACAACCTCTCCATAGACGAATGGCACAACACGTGAGGGTCATCTCCTCAGGTCAAGACTCCACTGTCCACTTACATCTGAAGGAGAAAAATCATTCCTTTGAGGACAACAATGTAAACATCTTGGCCAGAGAAGACAGATGAACGACCGTCTTTGAACAGAGGAGGCGGCCTACGACATTACTTATCATCCGCCTACAATGCAGTACTGAGTTCCCTCCCCAGACAGCTTAACAACCGTTCACACCTGGGCTCACCTAGCCCTAGCAACCCACGTGAAGGCCGGTTGGGTCAACGACCCACAAGCGGCCCTAATGTCTCTGAAACTCAGAGCTCACACGTGTCCTTAATGACTTTGTGAGGACACTCCCACACAGTTTAAAAGCCTGTGACTCCCCTCCAGTTAGTTCGAACTGAAGAAGCCTCTTGGATGAGAGGTGAACTGAAACACGTGCAGTTGCCTACGATACAGCACTAAGAATTAAAATGAAAATAAAAAACTAACGGTTGTAAGATTATTTTATTTTGCAAGTGATCATGGTATAAGCGGGAAAATGCCCTTCGAAGTGTCCATTATCAGGAATTAATGGATAACGTGAAGGCCTCCGCGTTGCCTCCTCGTCGGGTGTTATTCCTTTCAACACACTGCTGCAGTAGAAGTGGTGAAAGTTCAGTCAACCCATTTGATGATAATTGGATCAGGCTAATTTAAACTTCCACATGGTTGAACAGCATATCTATAGATATCTATTCTAAGACAGTGTTTATACCCTGAGTCAGTACCTCTAAATTAACATTTCACATTTATATTTTGTACATGATGTGTGGTCCTTGTGTTATGCTAATTAAGAGTTATTTCTTTCTAATGCATTCACTTAACTTTTAAATTAACATTTAATACTTTTCCAGTGACTCCAAAAAAAAATCCTCCCACACTTGTGTATTTTACAGAGAGGCAGAAATAAAAAAGCGGCTAAAGATTAAAATCTTATTTGCTCCAAGATGCAAATCAGTTAACCTCACCATCAACTTCTTCTGCAGCAGCGTCCCTCGCCAAACTCTTTCGGCTCGCTGTGTGCGGGCTGTTCTGAGACAAGCGTTCCTGTTTCCTAAACCGATCATGAACAGCGACTCGCACTGAGGCGAGCAGTATGTCCAGATTGTCTACACTACATACTGGCTTTCCTTTGCAATTATGAGCAATGAGCAGTTCGATTGTTAATGTGCAGTAGCTGCGAGTCTGGTCATGAGGGGTGAAGGCAACCAGCCAGCAGGAGCTGTTGTCACACTCATGAGTGGGCTGATTTACTGAAAGTGGTGCGAGCTACTACAAAATTGGGTATGCACTCTGCTGTAAAATAAGTCGGTACAAAGAGACAATGGTTTAAGTGCTTCAGAGTCAAATAGAGAATATCAAGAGCTGCAACTTTACAGCACGTTTGCACGAGCAGAACACTCAACTCATCTTATTATTATCATCCATCTATGTACACTGAATACAACACAGTCATCGCTGCACAGCTGGCAAATTTGGCCGCGAGTCATGGAAATAATTATAAAATGTAATAAAATGCAGGCAGGTTGCACTTTCAGAAACACAAAATGACTTTAGTGACGCATCAGATATCGCAGCCTGATGACGGCGGACGTGTTTGGAGGACGAAGTTCTCCACAGCCTCAGAGAAGCTTATCTGCTGATGAACAGAGGAGGACTGCGGCTCTGCTGGGCTTGCTGAGCTTCAGCTTGTGTTACCGTGTGCTGCAGAAAAGTGTACACTTCAGCGGCATGCCCAATCATCTTAGGTTAAAACTATGTAGCCTCCACAACACTGTTATTGTGCCGCTGGCTGTTTTGATGCCGCTGACCTAAAACTTTAAGCTTATTTTATCATTGCACTCACAGCATCAGTGAAATGCCTACAATGGAAAAGTGAAAGTAGTAATGCCTCCCCCCCCCTGCTGTGGCTGCTTGCCTTTATGAAACAGTCTTGTTGTCTTGTTTTGTTCTGTTGTTGCTATGAGATTGTGCTGCAAGAACTTGGCCGGCTTCTACCCTCCGCGGCTTGATCGACTGACAGCTCTGATGTTGCATGAAAAGCAGGTTCGACTGATGAGGGCTCCGGCCGAGCGGGAGTCTGGCCGGCGGTGCGTTGCGAGAGCGCCGGCTCTATGGGAGATCTGTGTTATTGAATGGGGCTCACTTTGAACTCAGCGCCTTGCTCAGTGGCTGACAATGGACTTATAACAAATGTACCAGCTCTTCAGTTTGCGCAACGTCGACAACCAGGACAGTCAGAAAACCCCGGTGGGCTGCACAGGGGGAGGCGTGGGCTGTAAACAAGAAAAAGACAGAAGGAGAAAAGAGATATGGAGAGCAGAGTGAACGGAAAAGAAAAAATGACACCAAGGGGCAGAGTGACAAAAACACAGATAATAAGAAAGAAGAGAAAGAGAAACAGAACGTAAAGAAACAGAACAATATGTGACCCAAATATGACAACGAAATAAAATGGATGAGAGAAGTGGGAAGACTTGAGACGCTCTCCCAGCCTCTCACACTATAATTATTCATGAACCGAGGTCAGTCATTCATATCATGGAGGAGCTGCTTTTTTAAAAATAATTTTCATTTAAATACCCCTACGTCTTAAATTTAAAGAATACATCAACTACCAATTATTTTCCAGGACCACGTCTCCTAGAAAGAAAATCAATTTACATACAACTCATCTGCAACAGCAAATCAATTTAGATTTTTTGATTTCTTTTTTATGAAGACAAACCACAATTTGTCCTGAACTTTGACCAGTGTTATTGGTAGCCAAAACCGAACCTTACAACCGCCCACTGTTCGTCTTCACCACTGCCAGACAACTTCCTCCAGAAATAGAAAAAAAATAGCTATTGAACATATTCCAGGCAGAAAATAACATCTCCTTCAAAGTGTATCTGTGAAAAACAAATTAGTCATATCTGAATGAAATTTCTATGACGCTCTTGTGTCTCTGTGGTGGATATTTTTACAAACTCGAATGTTACCGTATTTATAGTCGCTCAAGTGTTTTTAATGCTCTTCATATTGGGGGGGAAACTCATTTAGTTTCCGCTCATAGCCATCTCAGCCATCAACCAATTTTTTTCTTCCATTATTCACTCAAGGTTCAATGAATCATTGAGCCTCATGGGACCTTTTCATTATTGAATGCCTCTGTCTGCATTTAAGTACACGTGCAGGGATGTTGTGCAGAAATGTTTCCTTTTAGATGGGTTTTGGGTGCAGCATGTCCTGCTCAGTTTCCGTTTTACATTACAACCTGCACTACAATAAGACATAAGATCAGCTTTTGTGATAGCAGAGATGTAGGTGGGTTACCCATAACGCACCTCTCAGTTTAATGCTAACACTCAAAGAAGGAGCTGTGACTATAAACTGAGGCTTAACAGAATCTATTTACAATAAAACTTCCTGATACAGAGAAAGGAACCTGGAAAAAAAAAAAAAGGAAGGACCGTTGCGTCACTGAATCTGGCTTCGGGGCCAGACTGTGGTGACAGCTGTATTGAACACAATGGGAGATGCATAAAGAAAACACACTAAAACCCAACATATCTATACGTGGTATGACTTCTGAAGAAATGCCTCCAGAAAATGAAAGAGCACACTTCAGAGTGTACCAGTCCTGTTGTGTAAGACTTACTTGCTGGACTGATTGCAAGTGGATTCAGATCAGCTGTGCGCAGGGTGGGGAGACTGACTCCTAATTAATGAGTGGAAGCAGCTTGGGGCTGAAGAGAGGTGGGGAATGGCACCCAGGTTGGACTCACTCTCTTTCTGAATCTGTCCCTGACACACTGCAGACCTCATCCTGATGCCAGCCAGAAACCGTGGTCTGTTTAGGCCCCTATTGAGAGTTCTTTGCTGCCCCCTTTCATTCTTGTTGAGGGAAATTGTGTTTATTCTTCAGCCAAGTTGAGTGACCACAAAAGTCACCAGTCAACTAGGCTACCTGCATCAGGTCGGTCCTTATTTGTGCAAGTGTTGCTCACCTTCAAAACAGCCGGACGCCTGCAGATTTTCTTCTGTTTATCCCCTGAAGAGGCATTTGTTTATTATCCAATTAGTTCACATTGGGCATTCCCTGTAGACGTACATAGTTTTTGTTTATATTTTTATGTAGGTTGGGGTTGGTTTGTAAGCATTTTGCTGCCAGTACTGCCACAAGAGAGTAGGTTAACCACTGATTTCTCTTTTTTTTCCCCAAAATGATTGACAGGGCTGATGATACTATGAACAAACGAGGCAGGTACCACTGATTTCTGCTGACGAGACTGCACTTACACCGCTAACAACAACAACAACAACAGCGCAAACGGGAGCCTTTCCTACACAAATTTGAGGAACGAACAATGTGTCGATAAAAAGAAATCAGTGGTTAATCTCGTCTCAGAAGTGTGATCTTTCATTGTCTGGAGCCACACAGTCAATAAAAGTCATACAACATAGACATGATGGGTTTTAGTGTGTTTCTTCAGGCATTTCCCATTGACTTCAATACAATGTAGGAGTAGCAGCAGCAGTAAATGAGGAGACTGTAAAATAAAACATTAATATACATTTCTTGTCATGTTTTCCACTGTTTAAGGTTTGACTGATGCTCTTTTAATCATGTCATCTGATTGCACTCTTCTTCTGCAATATTTTAATGGAACCCAACTGGAGGTTTGGATGGAAAGTTGACTAATGACTGTGTTACTTTTAAGTTTCAGATTCTGGAGATAATAAGCAGGAAAACAAGCTTGTAAATCAATTATTATGTAAAGGTTTTTTTTGGCCCTTTTAATCATTTCTATAGCATTTAGATCTACTCTCTGTGAGACCAAATAAAGTGCACTTGAATTGTTGTGTCCCAGCGGGGCTTGAACATCAGATTGAGCTTCTTGCCTGTGCATTGGGAAGCATCTTCACGCTACTTAACCCATTAATCTGTCCTGTGCATCAATCTAATAGCGAGCTGTCCATGGCGGCCTTAAGTGAACAACAGAGTGGGGATGACACGGGCTACCAGGAAGATGAGCTGTCACTCGGATGATTGACAGACCTGTAGGAGACTCAAGCAGCTGAAAGCTAAAAGGCAACAGCCAATTGCTCACTGAGGAGGGAGAGGAGGGAGTCAATCGCCTTGCCAGCCATCCCGCCTAATGATGGCGGCCCACATACCCACATACCAGGATAGATCAGCCTTGCGTCCTGTCAGCGCGGCATTATTAATGACAGACTCTTAAAACCTTATTACAGCCTCGGCTTGTGGGTATGCCTGACGGCTCGGAGGTTCAGCCTGGCGGGGATTGGCCAGGTAATGAATAAATGACACGCTTAACCATTCCACCAAAATAATATTGCGCTACATTAATACCAGGAAAGAAAAGGAGGGGAGTTTATAAAAATGAAAGAGCGGCACAGTCTACAGTCGGTGCAATCACAGCTTCCTTTAAGAAGAACAATGGCAGCCCCGTCACAATAATGGCTGTCAGACAGCAGCAATGAGCAGGTGAGATTAGCAGCTGATGTGATAATGTTATTCCCCATGGCCAATTTTTATATTCACAGGAACTTAAAGAGCTGAAGTATGACATGGCTATAGACTTAATTCCTGTCATTAATCTTCACAATGCTTCCGCAGAAAATGGACGAGTGATTCTATTAGGTCTTCAGCACAGCAGTGTCCAAAGAGACAGACACGGCTGCTGTTTAATATTATCCTTTTTCCTGCCTCGTTTGTTTAAAGCTGCACTAATCAATATTTTTCTATTAACAGAAAGTAAAATTACTATGTTAAAAGTGAAAAGCATCGCTCGTAATGACGATCCTGCAGAGAATTATCATCCCAACTCTGCAGCTCCCCTCAGCTTTTACCGAGCTTTATGGCATCTTTCAGCTCATTGTTTTGGTTTTACAGCCGGCAGCTTTACTGTTCTGCTTCGCTCTCACTGCTCCCATTAGCTGTGTTTCCAGCAGGAGCTGGCAGATGTTTTCAGTGTGGGGAAAAAAAGCTCTGAAATATACAACAGACAGATAAAGGGACTAGCTGGTGAACATAGTGCAGTGCTGAGCTGGTAAAGAGCCAGGGATATTTTCCTCAGGAGTTGGAGGAGACAAAACAAAACAAAAAATGAAAAACACACTGGAAAAATCAATGAATACTGCTTTAACCTTTGGTATTCAGGGCATGAACAGGATTAGTATTTATCTTAGAAAAAAAGTGTGCATCACCTTCATACTGCTGGTCAATATGATGGATGTGGGCTTGCTCAAGAGCACCGTAACAGCAGTTTGAGAGGGAAAAATTGTGTCTTCTTTCATATCTTGTCTAGTTACACTGTACGGAGCAGAATCACTTTATTGTTGAAAGGATTTTTACAAGCAAACTTGCCTTGCCCTCAACTTCCCAGTTACCAAATCCAAACTTTAAGCCTTTGAGTTTTATCTGCCAGTCAACTCCTCTATTCAAAACCAGTTAACACGGAGAGTTTCTTCGAACACATTCAGCTCAGCCAGGAGACAGGAAGTTTTAAATGTTATTTGTGCTAGGTTGCACCTTTCATCCCCCCACAGTGGAGTGCAGTAATTGCCCCGCCTGCCAGCATGGAACGAGTGCCTCCTATTGAGTGTTTCCATCATTTTGAAGGTTACGGCACTTTGATGTAACACGAGCTGCTTCATTTGACTATCTAATGCCATACCCTGCATTTAAGGTGGCTCTCTGGTGTACATGTGGCCCATATCAAGCATTCAGAATGAAAACATTTACCAGGAAGGCATGAAGCACTGCTGTAATTAAACCAAATGGGGACATAAGCCCAGTGTGCTTCATGAAAGTGGAAAAAGAGACCTTCGATCAGAAGTTAATGTCTTTTGTGCTCAGGAGAAGAGCTTATCTTTCATAGTTATGTTATGTAAAGGTAGTAAAGCTACTGTGTAGTGTCATGCTAAAAACACGAATTTACTCAGCCCAGTCGGCAGGATAAAATGTTGGAAGTGGTTTCTGCAAACCACTGATAACATTCACGTTTGTACATGTATCGGCCACAATGTGGAAATCATATCACGTGATGACCCCGCCTTTTATATTGGGAGGCGGAGGGGACGACGGTAGAGGCACTAACTGCAGTTTGAGACTGAGTTTCAACATTAGTAAGTGTCACACCACTGGATATTTTTAAGGAGACCCCAGGACAATTTCTAGCCATGTTGGTGGTGACAAAAAAAATGATATTTTGTGACTGTCACTTATGAGAATAGCAAGTCTTAAAGTATCTGATATTAGTCATTTTCTGGCAATTAATGTACTTCAGTATTAAGATTACAAGTATATTACACATATTTACATGCATATATTTACTGTACACTTCACTTTTCGGCTCGGATGATTATCATATATAACATTCAGCATTTTTCTTCTGTGTTTTATAATCTGATTTATCTGATTGCTGATAAAATAAATAAATTAAAACATGCTACTTTGGCTCTGATGCAGTCTGCAAAGTAACTAGTAACTAAAGTTATCAAACAAATGTAATGGAGTAAAAGTACAATATTTGTCTCTAAAATGTAGTAGGTTGGAAGTGTAAAGTAGCAGAAACTGGAAATACTCAAGTACAAGTATCTCAAAATTGTGTTTAAGTACTTAGTTACATTCCATCTCTGCCAGGCTCACCCATTCATGTTCTGCTGACGTCCATGCAGCAGAACCAGACAGCAGCTGTCAGAATCGAGCCACGTCCATCCCCAAATGTTCATAACTTTCAATACAAAAGCGTCACAGAAAGATGGCATTATAGTAACTGTTGGTGAACCACTGACACATGTTGAGATGATGGAGATGCGACAGCAGCAGTGACAGGTTCTGTCTCTTGTGAACAACACCTTTTTTAGAAGTGACAGAATACAAGTGAGCAAACACTGAAATACTTAATTATTTGATTAAAAACTAATCAAAGAAAACGGCACCATCACTTTTCCTACGCTATGTTTCAGAAATTTACAGGAAACATGTAGAAACGTCAGTTAATGACTATGAGAATATGTGGGAATATGATGGGAAGTGGTGGCAGCTGTGCTGTAATAGGACCATGTAACACCCCCTGTCCTTGTCCCCACACTCGTACAGTATGTGACAGTGTGTCAGTGGTGAAGGCACATTACACATCCACCCACAGCAATAGCTTCAGCAGGGTGGACCGTACAGCGTCATCTTAACAAGCCAGTATATCTCCTGTTGGTGTAAATGTGATCCTGTCTGCAGCGCTGAGTGACGTGAACCATTTGGCCTCAGTAGAGAGACCAAATGTAAGCTAATTACTGGTATTGGCATTATCTCACCTTCGGTGTCTGTTGAGTGCCGGCCCATAGGGTGTCTTTCTGACATACGGACGGCCAATAATCCACAGCCAGCAAATATTAAAGATGACTGTACATCTGCTAATTAACCTTAATTGCAAATGAAACCTGGGAGGCATCATTCATTACAGTGGCATGTACACTGGAGCTCAATTCGGATGTTGCAGCCTGTGACAAACAGCACAGTGGAGAGATGCTCTCCCTATTTGTCAGCTTTTCACATTTTAGTTGCAATTTCCTTCGCTCCTAAAAATTTAGCATTAGAGTGGAGATTGGCTCCGGAGAGACAGTCTCTTCGCAGTACCCAGGGATAAGGTCATAATGTGAAAAAATGAAGGCAGCCTGAAGTTGCTCTGCCTCTAAAGTGAGAGATTTAAAAGTTAATATAAAACGAGAGCGAATCTCCGAGTTCATTGAGATGACTTCACCTCAGGCTTAATGATCTGTTTCATCACGGTGTTTGCTCCTGTTTTATTTTTAACCCACATTAGGATATTACATTAGGTGTATTCCCCGTGTCTTCTCAATTTCCCTGCAAATGCTGGAGACAAAAAGTTTATATCCATCTAACTTCTGACCTCATATCAAGTGATAAAACTATTCATATAAATACTATATACTCCTTAGGGAGCAGAGTTTGACAGACGGTGTCACGATCAAAAGCCACAGAGCACACCATCACCTTCTCTTCTTTTCCCTTTGCATTATCAGATAAAATGTGAGACAGATAAGGGGATAATATGAACATTGGCATGCTGTCTCCAGGTTGATAGACAGCGTCTGATATTGGTGGTTTTGAACAAAATGAATCACTTATCTTTTTCGGAGACAGCCGTGTGGGCTGTGGAAGCCGTCCTCATGTCTCCGGTGTCACATTTGCATCACAGTCATTTAGCTGATGTGCTAGTTCTGAGCATCTTACAGTGAGTGCTGCAATAAAATAAGCTTTCAATTCTTACATCAACAGTATCACAGCCTTCTGTGCCAACAGCAGAGCTCTGAGTTTGATGGAAGCAGCCAGAAGGAGCCGTGTAGGCGGAGTGACATGGGTCAGCTTGTGGGGGGTGATGACAGGGCAGGCTGCAACTTTTTTGGGACGTTTCCATCCATGCCTGTCATGGTGGCAGTGAGTGAAAGCCTGAACACATAACTGTCCAGTGGAGGATGCATTAGCTTCCCCTTGTGCTACAACCCTTTTGGCGAAATGCTAACATGCAAGTATCACAGCGAGGACACATATTCCAAATCACACCGTGTGCACTATGCTCGATCGAATCGCTCCGAAAACAAGAGAAAGCAATAAAAATCAGCGAGAGAGATGCCAAGACGAGGATCACAGCCCTTTCAGGGTCCATATCCTACAGCTCCGAGTGCTGGTAAAGGTCAGCTCTGTTTTCACCGGAGGCGGCTGGAACTGGATTGACTCCAAAAGCAACTGGTGTGGAGAGAGCTGGTGGAGGGGCGAATCGTCCTGACCTGGCAGCAACCCCGGCTGCGTGGGCGCCTCTCTCTCTATCTCTGGTCATCTTTTCTTTCATTTTTCCCTGTTTGTTTGCCTTCACAGCTTCTTACACCGGCGCTGCTTAATATGCACACAGACGCATGTGCACACTCACACAAAGGAGGCCATCTGCTGTACGATCAATCAGCGGAGTAATAATTCCGGATGCAGCCTCCTCCCGCTGTGGCCATCTTTGTCATATTTCTTAGAAATCATTCATATTAAATAGATAGATGGTAAGAAAGAAGAAAGAGGTGTGATGTGAATTACACCATTGTTGTGGGTGTGGCTGCTGGGCCTTTGGGTTACACTGACATTTTGCCACGGAGGATTCACATAGCTGTTATAAAGGGCTTTTAAGAAGAGGAGCATATTGTGCTGTTGCAGCGTAAATGCCACCCACAAAGGCCGCTCATTCCCTGTTTCCTCTCATGCCAGGTTGAAAGGGCCTTCAAATATTCATAAACATTCCCATCAATAAAGAGCTGCAGTCATCGCCTCACCGACACACAAGAGGACTGGTACTAATGGCCGCCAGGCTGAAAGGCTGAAAGGTCGTCGGCGGGGTGAGGGCGGCGCATTGTTGTTTGGGATGTTGCCACCTCTAACACAATATTCAGCAGCAAATGGGTACTTCAATTAAGTGGCCATTGATTTGTCAAGGTCCATTCTGAGATGCTCAGACGCATTCCCGTGTTCCCATGGGTGTGTCGGCGGTGAAAAATTTGCTTAGCGAGGAAATGTGATTAAGTTATTAAGGAGAAAGTCAGGACTTGGAGCAGCAGCACTCAATCAATACTTCTCATAAGTCAACAAAATAAAATGCTCTCTTGGTCATTTGATTTAAGCTGCTGACCCGGCAGAGTGTGTGAACGAGGGCGGAGCGGCAGGTTTTTGAAACGTTTTGCCGTCCTTCTCACAAAAGTCTGCATGAAGGAAAAATAATCTCGAGCTGCAGTGAAAAACTCAGCAACACTGTTGGTGATATCTCATTTTCAAACCACTTTTTTTTTTCCCACATTAAGCATATTATTACAACATTAATGCAGCTACAGGCATGCATTTGTAATTACCCCTCGCATAATTGAAGTCCTAAATGTTTTCATTCTGAGGCAAAAATGGAATTTGCTAGTAGAACATGGTCATGGTGCAGAAAATTAGACATTAATACCAGGATATTAGGGCGGAATTGAATTTCACAGAAGGAAAAAAAAAGTATAAAGTTATCCGCTCTCGCTCTCTCTGGGTAACGCCTGTCAAACCCTGATGAAAGGCCATGAAGTTAAAGGATCCACCAAAGAGAATCTGGCTTTTTAAGAAATAAAATTCAGCTGATCCTCTTTTGCACATGTAGGTTTTTAATGAAACTACTGAAAGCAAATATTAGCTTTGGACTGACAGACTGGGAGCATTTGATTTAGTTTGTGAAGGAAACATGTGGGTTTGCCTCTATGTGCTTGTGCCTGTGTGTATTCACTGTGTTTGCATGTGAAGGTTCTCACTGTCAAACAGGAGACGCGCTGAAGGTCCCGTGTGGAAGCAGCCCATGCAAGGCTACGCTTCATTTAGTCACTGTCATGCCAAAACCCAGGGCAGATCTGATACAGAGGATACTGTTTTAGAAACTCTGCGGTGACTTCAAGAGCATGCAATTTATTTGACACCGCAGCTAATCTGAATGCTCCATCTTATTCCAGCACGTTATCTGTTAAAGCACTGCATCTGTTCTTAGCGGTGGTGTGTTAACGCCCAGTGCGCACGATAAATCGCCACCCCCCTGCGAGCGGGAGATGGATTACAGTGCTTTCATGGGGAGAAAATCACCTACATTAGCAAAACGAAAGGCCACCATCATATACAATGAAGCCGGGCCCGCTATAAAGAAGGAGAGCTAATTCCAAAGGGAGCAGAGACGAGGGAGAAAGAGTTCATGATTGTAAGTTCTTACATATGAAGAGAAAATGAATCCTCATAACACAATGCCTCCTGTTATGTTCAGGATGGACATTGTAATGGAAACACTATGGACAGTAATATCAAAACAGCACCTGGTTATGACTGTGCACTCAAATCAGAAATAGATCTGATTTGAAAGCATGCAATATTAACAAAAAATAAAAAAAAACCATCAAATTTAAATCTAAATAACACTGTGACATGATGATTGATTTATAATTTAATTCATCTGATAGCTCTTTTAATGGAACAGAGCCACCTTTTACTCATCAGCCTTTTCTAGCCCAAACCATTTTTCATGTAAAGAACAAAATTGCCTTTTTTTTTGTCGGAGGCAGGAACAGGAAAGCTGGATGTATTCAAATTATGTGATATAAATTTAGAGATGAGAAAAATGAGTGAAAATGTAAAACGGCGTGATGAAACCACACGCAAACTGCACAAGACTGATATAGTGTCAGACTCGACTCATTAATTTAAAGGCGATCTGATTAAAGACTCTGACTCTGGAAGTGGTTCTCCGCATTTAACTCGTCCTGAGGGAGCAGTGGACAACTCCAGATCTTAGCCAGTGCCTTGGTCAAGGGCACTGACTGGGGAATCAATCTAATGTACATGTTTTGATGGTGGGGAACACCGGAGTGACTGAAGTAAACCCACGCAAGCACCTAGAGAACATGCAAACTCTGCACAGAAAGGCCCTGCCCCAGTGGGATTCAAACCCAGGACCCTCTGGTGCTAGTTTATTGCTTAACATGGTGACTTTTTTTTATCGGCTCTCGTTGGATTTGTGACTTTCTTTGCGTGAGCATTTCGTCTGAGCTTCCATACACAACTTGAAATTAGTGTGTATATGCTGTTTTTTTTTTAAAACCCGCTACAAATTGGAGATTATCTCCTTTTCATATTGCCAGACGGATTTAAAAGTATTAACAAGCCAGCAGCCTTGTATTCAGCACAGGACACAGTATCAAGCCTGAAGAGTGGCGAATATTCGCACTTTTCACCGACGCGTTGTGTTCAAATTACAGCTGATCTGAGGTGGAGGGGATAAATACCTGTGATTACTGCAGGGAGCGGATGTCGATTGAACACATTAACAGCGGGTTTCCTGACCAGTGTGAAGCGGTATTATCATGATTAACCAGAATTTCATTTTTGGTAAACGATCTGAATAAAGGCTGTTTTAAAGGGTGTGAATGTTTGTTTACATGTACACATGTGGGCCCATGTTTAACCCGATATAGTCAAGAGTTTTATGTGCTGCTGTGTGTGTGTGTGTGTGTGTGTCTGTGCTGTTTCTCCAGGCGTGTTGAGTGTGGTTGTGCTGTCTGAGAGGTAAAGCCTGTGTTATTGGGCAGCAGCCCTCCAGCCCTTCAGCTCTCTGTGTATACAGTCAGAGCGCTGGGACAGACCAGAGATTGCCACCACCTGCGGCTCTGCTGGGAGCTGCTGCAGAATGAGAGGCGCGTAAGAAGGGGAGAGGGGATGCGGAATTGGAGAAGGGGCGAGTGGAGGGAGGTGAAAGAGGAGTACATAATTACATGGCAGAGCAGAAGCTCATCTCTAGGTACTCTGAACTCCTTTCCTGTTCTCTACAGGGCACACACACCTACACACCTACACACACACACACACACACACACACACACACACCTTCTCCCCATCACTCCCTCCGCCTCCTTTATGTCTTCATTTGGGAGAAAACAATCCATCAGACAAAGGTCAGTGTACCCCCACCTTCACCACGCCGGGTACACAGACACACACATAGACGAAGGAGCAGGAGGAAATTCCAAACAACATCACATCTTGAAAAAAAAAACTGGACATGCTCGCATGTTAAACATACAGACGATAGAAGTGCTGGCTGACTGTATGTTATTAATGATGCATCATGTTTCAGATACTGCTGGTGTCTTTAGAAGAAGCAGCTGTCTGTACTTTCTCCCTGCATAGCATCTGTTTTGATCTCCTCATCTCCACAGGTTGATACTGGGTTACTTCCTGCACAGAGGGCTCTTTTTTTTTTTTTTTTCCTGAACACAGCGGTGCAGCCAGATCGCAAATGCTTCCCGACCAGTGTGTCAAGAGCGTGCCAAATGACCTTTGGTAATTTTGTGGCCAGGCTCCCTCAGTGCGCTTGTGGTGCACTTGGGCAAATTGTGTGGGATCATAAAGAATACATTATCATATATTATAGGCGGTTGCATTAAAGTCTGTGTCAATCATGGCCTATCACATTCAGTGCTTTCATTCCCTTTAAACGCCAGGCTGTCCCCGACATGACTGTTTGGGAATCCAAACCTCAGAGAATATTTGCTGTTGACTGGAATGTGCAGAGTTTCAAATATGAATGCAGCTCAAACTGCCAAGAAAAGTGTAGTAGTTCAGTCGACTTCACTCTTTTTGGACATGCTGAGGAGTCATCATGTTTACTGTGAGTAACAGAGTATGATTTTATTTGTACACTAACCAGCTGAACTTAAAGGGGCTCTATGTAACAATTTGGAGCAATACACATGTATTAATCAATTTTTATTGACCATATTTAAGCAGATTGTAACATGACATAAAAAATGTCTTTCTTGGTCTTTGTTAAGGACGCAGTGCCTCTCTCTGCTCTGCAGACGGCAACAGCAGCTAACGTTAGCTTAGAAATGGAGCACGCTCAATACAAAAGGCTTCCAGCAGCACTTCCAACAGGGCGCCTTTAAAAAAACACTGTAGAGCCATTAATGAAATGAAAGCAAAATTCAATATGTGGTGTTCAATATGTTGGTGAATTTATTTTTAAAGTTGAATTCAGTTACATTGTGTCCGATGATCCCTACCAGCCTTGTGTATACAACCTGTGTGCTCCCTGCTCTCTGTGTCAGTTCCTCTGTTCTGTTCTGTTCTGCCCCCGTGTTCTGGTCCTCCCTGTTAGGACCCCTTCCTCATGTTATTCCTGGTTTGTACTTTGCCTTTCGGTTTGTAATTTGTTCAGCTATTGTGTTTGGTCTTTGTATTTCTTTTTTTTTTTACAGCTTTCATTATTAAAGCTTGCTTTTTGTTTAGTTGCCTGCCTTCCTGTTTGTTTTGTGTTTAGGTCCCCTTTGTCTCACTCTAACTGTTCTATTAATCAGAACAAGAAGATTGAGAGAGATTTCTGTGGTTCTGTCTGTGGAGACAAAGTCCGCAGACCATCTTTTAAGCAAAAACATATCAGTTTGTCTGCAGCTTCAGTATTCAAATAAGGCAAATCAAGTGCATATCTGCTTCTGCAGGTTGGTCTCCCATTACTTCTGTAGAAAACCCATTAGGAATGGATTCCTCAATGGCCGGTGTGAACAGGGTTAATGATTACAACCTGTTTCAAAGCGATCCTATCCCTCAGAATCTTTAGGTTTGCTTGGTTGTTTCCAAATAAAAAGAGGGAAAAATGGAAACTGTCAATCCTCATTTAAATTATTGAACTGGACATCGGGTCTTCACATCATGTGGCAATGAAGCCCAGAAGTGATGATGGACCGATACATAAAATAAATAATAAAAGGAGCTGTGTTGAAAGAAGAGCAGTGAGCGGCCTCATTGGAATAAAACTACTTTTTTGTCTCGGACACAAGCCGCCGACAGGCCTGCCAAGGCAAAGTTGGATCTGACTCAACCTTTACAAAACCTGTCATGGTGTGGCTGCACACGACTGATCAATCGATGGATGCCATCCTGCTTGACAAATGCAATGAGAGTCTGCTGATTCTCAGTCATAGAAAAGAAACTCATCCTATTTGTGTGAGATTTCCCAGAGCTGTACAACTGCTCTTTATCAGAGTCTACAGAGGGCAAAAAAACACAAAGCTGGAGGGAAGAAGTAGGAGTCAATAAAGGGCTGAAAACTAAGCAGCGGTGGTAGTAGATTCAAATTCTTTACATTACAACTGCATTATTAAGTAGTGAAGAAGCTATTTATAGTTTGATTTCTTCTGAATATGTTATTTATTGAGATAGTATTTTGTAAGAACTGGGCAGCACTACAAACCCCTCAAGTTTGTTTGCGGAGGATAAATAAACAACAAGAAAAATGTCTGTCTGGTCAGTGGAGTTCACCTGTATGCAATGTATTTCCATAATGCTCCAGGTAACCATTAACTACAGCTATCAGACAAACACCATGTCTCAAAATTGAACTTTGGTAGAGTCACTGTGAGGCAGCCATTTCTAAATCTTCATTTTTATAAATGCACTTTCTAAAAACATCTGAAGACAAACAATACAACAAAGTGCTGTTACCATGAATGTAACTGCGATCGGCAGTGAAAAAACGTTCAGCAACGAGAAATGCTACCAACATTTCTGTACTGTGATATTGCAAGAAAAAGCAGCAGTTTGGGTAAAACAAGCACCAACAACATGCTTCTGTTTTATCGTACTGTAGCACTTATCATTCATGAGGAGCGACTGTAGCGTCTGAAAAGTGTTTTCCTCACCTATTGAAGCTGGTGTGGCCTCACTCTTTTGATATTTAGAGGGAGAACAGTTGTTGTTGTCTGCCATCCAAGGCAACTTAGGGATGAGACTTACTCGGCTTGCACACAGCAGCCATATTAATATCTGACGTGACCTTCCTCTGACTTAAAACATGCATCGTTAATCGGTTTCTGCCTGAAATGCTTTTCTATGACAATTAACACTACTTTTGCAACTAAATGGGTGTTATCTACTGTTTGTCTGCACTCAGTTATCAGATAGACGTTCTTTGATGCTATTTACACTTCCTGCTGGGTGCAACACTACTACCACTAATGATGCATAAAGCTGATTTACTGAGCGCTCTTCAAAATCAACAACATGAAGCACTTGGCAAAAAAGGGAGAGAAACAATAAAAAGTACAAAGAATAAAGCAATGTAGATAAATGTAATGCTAAGTCAACGAACGGAAGCCATATATAAATAAAAAAAAAATCAAAGTAGCCTATATTTCAAACGTGATTGTGATACACACCTGCAGACAAACGTATGTATATAAGCTATATATGTACACATGAATAACTGAATAACAGTAACACTTTAGAGGTTCAGATGCAGTAAATTGTGTTTGGCATTTTCATTTTTTCATTCACAATATTGATTTTCATTTTACTATGCAGCTCTTGCATACATATAATCAGTGATGAAGTCAACCTGGTCATCTCATGCATTTTTTTCCCACTAGCACGAGCCGCAATGATTTGCTTTCCCATCTCCCATGGAGTTGGGCCAAGCACTGATAGACACATATAGCAGTTATTACAAAAACATCAAATACATTAGAATTTACCCTTGAAATTGTCATAATTTTCTTTTTCTTTTTTCTTAAATAGCTGCATATGATGATGGCCCCTTCCATGCACAGCTATAATTTGAAAAGCAGCTATGGCTTCTCAACAATAACATTTTTTAGGTTTCACAAAGATGTTTTTTTAAAGGTTTTAAATGACATTATTATCCTTTATTCTGAATTTAAAGTCTATATCAAACGTAAATAAACACAGTACATATCTATACACTGTACAATATTTATACAGTGATCGTCCCCAGTTTCCCAACAAGAATGTGATTTCATTTATTTATTTTGTTTTGCCAGAATAAATCAAAAATCTTGTGAACTGAACTAAAAGCTGACATTTCACAATTGTTCGTCTGGTCATTGCTTTCACATATTGATTTGTTTACGCTGACTTTCTTCTCCCAACCTGAGAATGTTTTGCAGATTGTAATGTCATGTTGGGATGCACTATATGAAAAGAAACACACTGTACATGGGGATTAATAATGGCAAGTTGGAAAGACGGCTATTCTTTGTATGTAAATGAGAAAGCTGGATAAAGACAAGCTCGATTTTCAAAATGTCACTTTAATTGAGCTGCGGTGCACCAGACACCAATAAATAATTCTCAAAATGAAAGAAAGCAGCCTGAAAAGATCACACCATTTTTATTATGAATATCCAAAGCAATACTTTATTGTTATTAAAATCCTCTGGTCCATAGACAGTACCTCATATTCCCCCAAAGAGCTGTTTTAATATCCTTATAATTTAATATCCTCAGCAGGACTCATTTTTATCTCTCTCCGTCTGACACCGCTCCCTGTGACTTACATTCAGTGACAGCAAATGTAGATGTAGTGCATCAGATGACACTCCTGAATAATAACTTAATGGCAATGATATGAGGATATTTCTGTGTTTTTTTTCTTCTTTTTATTCACAAGGGTGGCTAATGATTCATATTCGCAGTTGAAAATTATGTGGGGAGGAAGCGGTTTTGCATAATAGTTTTAAGAGTTCACTGCTTGCATAATTTTCCCTTACAGAGGGAAGGTCAACAACTCATTTGATGAAATGGGATTTTAATTCCAGCTCAAGCCTATTTACATCAGGCATATTTACATACCACTAGTTTGTAGTAAAACGGTTTTAATTGAGCGTTATTTGGACCTTGACTACAACTGTGCAGAGAGAGGATTAAGTTTGAGAGTATGCATGTATGTGTGTTTTAGGTTGGCGGTGGGGGATGTGGACATTTTAAATTATTGGATCACAACATGGTCTGTGATTGAACAGCTGCAGAGGACTTCACAGGTTTTGTCTGGTTTTAGTCTCTCATCCAACTCGCTGCACTCACCTTTATTGTCTAAAATGATTCATGGCTCAACCCCAGGCTCTCTCTCTGTGTGTGTGTGTGTGTGTGTGTGTGTGTGTGTGTGTGTGTGTGTGCATGTGGGGGTGTGAGGTGATATTCACTTTCAAGCACACACATAGTGTACACACAGACTGCAAGATTCAACCCCAAATAGGACAGTCAACACAATCACTGTTTTTTTTCTTTCTACCAATGCTCCATAAAAGATGCTCTGCAGTATTTTGAATATTACAAAGTGACGACCACATTTTATATCAAACCAGCTTGTTCTCTCCATGGAGGTGATGGTGTTACTTGCCCACACTAACATGGACACATGGCTGTCAATAAAAAAGAAGAAAAGTGTCCTTCCTCGGCTTTTATGTTTTCAGTTTAAGAATCTGGTGCACTTATCCTTAAACCTATCTCGCCCTATCTCTACTTCATGTTAGCTCAATGATTTCCATAATGAAAGTCTTCTCAATCACTTGCTTTGGGTTAAAGACTGTTTTCTACAGTATGGGATCCACAGCGGTGAGCGAAATGGGTAGTGCTTCTGTTGATGCGCTTGCATAGAAAGAGAAACCTTGGAGATCATTGAAATGTTTCTTCAAGTGTCCCTTTTCATAGTCAGATTCATCAACATTGAGTGTTACCTGAAGAATATTTCAAAGATTTATAGCTTAAACTTCAGAGTTATAAGAGAGGTTCTGCCAGTCACCATGATGGGCACTCTGTGGGGAAAGGCTGAGGTTCTCTGTGAGGTTCTTGTCAGATTGTTCATTTCTAGGTCGGCAGCAAAACGGGTAGTACAGTAAATTCTTCCCTTTTCCTATGGATTGCTGAGCACGGAGGGAGACAGAAAACATCTTGACACGCTCTTTTTTTCCTCTAACACAGTGCATATTGCCGCAGGGTGCCTTATTAAGAGATGTTTGGGAAAGATGTTTTGGAGAGTACGTTTCAATTATTGACAGGCAGGGACTAGCTACAACATGTCAATGCCAGAAATGAAAGCTGGGCTGACTGCAAATAGACCTGTGTTCAATACATGTATAGTCTTATTAACCACACTTGCTGTGAGAACTAAATTGACCTATTGATTGAACTATTGACTAGCTGATTTTTATCAGTGTTTTTATATCGGTAAAGCAGGGGAACTGTGGTAGCAGTGCAGCATAACAGTGTGCTGAGGTTCAAACAAGAGACTCATGTCAGGCATCCTGTTTTTGGTTTCATCTGATTTTGAAGATATGTAATGCAGTGGTAAACTATTTTCAGTTTGTTGTACTTCCATAGCATTTCAAGGCACACAGGTATCACATGAAATCCATACAATGATTTTTTGCTTGGGATAAGGGAATAGCTGAAATCACCAGTTCAAAAACACAACTGCTTTAAAATGTGTCCCTGTCTCTTTAGAGTTCAGCCTTGCATAAAACTGTGGTATGTATGGATGAAATCAACACAGGTTAACTGTCTAAGGATGTCCTGAATCTTTGTTACACCAATAAAGGGCTCTCATTAATATATCGCTCTTAAAACTTTCAGTTTCAAAGTGGGTCATATATAGGATAAAATACATGCATTCAAATGCAAGTATACATACTGTACATGCCTACATATCCAAGGCAGTTGCAAGCGAGGGGGTCAGTGTAGTGACTGACTTCAGGACTGATCACAAGGAGCTCAGGTTTGTCAGAATTGAGATGGAGGACATTTTAAGACATCCAATTCGTGGCAAAGGTTAGACAGTCATGAAGGGTGGTAAGGTTATTGAGGTTATACGGTTTATCCAAGATGTAAAGTTGCGTGTCATCGGCATAGTAATGGTAAGAGGTATGACTAGAGGAGTTAAACGGATGGCCCACAGGTAGCATATATAATGAATATAATGTTCAAGAATCGACCGTTGAGTGATCCGGGAGCAGAGGAAGATACGTAGTATGCAGGTACGTTAATGTACATAAATTATACTTACGTCATGTAAGTGACATATTTATATTAAATTACACTATTTTTACATAAACTACAAGACTTTAACTCAAAGTATTCTCTTTTCCTAAACCCGACCCAAGTATTTTTTGTGCCCCAAACTTAACTGCGTCCAAAATACTAAAAGTCATAATATGTGAACTGTTTGTCAGCAAGCTTTATTTTGAAAGGTTAACTGCATGTGGCATATTATGTATTATTGCTAACTTCACTGCGGAGCCCATCACTGATGCTGGAGAAGTGGGTAGACCATCATCGTTTGACGATTATGGCCACTGACCAAGCTGCCATATTTCAAATTGGGAGTGAGAACATGTTGCCCTAAGCCAGTTGGAGAAGCTGGTGAAGGACAACTCTTCCAAGAATTTCAAAAAAGAAAGTGATCATCATCCACTGCGACACCGGATGTAGCCAGTGTTGTTTCTCTGCCCAGCGGTGCTCTTCTCAGCCTCAGGAGCAGCCCTTCTTCCTCACGTGGTGACTAAAAGGCAGCATATCTCATTAGATCACACAACAGACCACTAAACAGCTCTCCGCACTGATAGGCCAATAAGGTGCTCAGTAAAGCAAGCCGCGTGTCACTCAACTCGCATCCCAGATGCTGCACAACACTGTCAGTCCATTAATGGCAGACAGCAGCATGTTCAGTGATTAGGCTGGGTAATGGTGAGTGACGGCCTCTGGAGGCTCAGGATGGTTGGTTGAGGTGGGCTCTGTGGAGGACGCTGACAAACCCTAATCCAATGTTCCCTGCATATTAACAATAAAGACAATGGGTCCAGACAATGGTGTGTACATGTACTTTCCCACACGAAGACTAGAGCTGTATAGTCTCACTTCTCTCGTGTGAAGGTGGCGGTAGGGATTAGACTGAGAGATGGTGATTCATTCCCTGACTTTTGGCACAGCCACTCTGGAATCTCCAGGGGGACTGTAAAGCCTGTATTATACTGGGGATGCTCACAGAACCCAGCTGCTAATGAAATAAGAGCTCCGCTGAGCTTATGTTCACTCCAGATTTCAGGAGAGGGTGTTTGCAGGCAGAAATAGGGACTTGAATATCACTGCCTCCAAATTATTTTGGTTGGAAACCTTGTAGGCGTCCTTTGTAAGTAATTCTGATTAATTATTTCCTGTTTAAAACTGGAATTGATGGTTTGGTTTGCCAAGTTCAATCATAAAGTTAATCATTACTCAGTCAGAGACCATACACACGTGACAAAAACCTTAAGAAAAACAGACTAACAACTCAGACAACTCATCAGATTAACTACAGATAACATCACAGCTACAAGGACATCCTTCTTGTGTGACCAACGGAGAACAACGCCCTTCAATCTTCTAAATAAGAACGATGGGCAGAACCACATTTCACTGTCTCTGACACCTAAAAGCCACTGCTAAACATTAGATTATAAGAGGAAATGCTGGCAGTACTAATGGCTCTGCAATGAATAGTAAGAAATACACAGGAACATGTTCTACTGTTTTTACTCTGTCTCTGTCCTTCAGACCCTGAAAGATAATCAAATTCAGGATATTTTACTCAAACTGTTGCATGTGCACACAAAGCACCGCAACCCATTCAAAAAAGAGAGGAATAAAAAGCAGGAAGTGTTGGTTGTCAACCACTGTAACTCTGGTTAGCTAGAACAAAGACAGTGTAATCGATACCTGTTTGCTATGTCTTGACAAGAAAAGGTTGACTATAACAGAGTATTATACACCCAGGGTAGCTAGTGTTACCTTTGTTACAGATTAAGATTTCATTTTAGCTAAAAACACCAGATAGTATGGTTAGAAATGTTCACCGGTGTAAATGGAACAAATGGTGTGCTCTAAACCGCTGTCACAAAATAAAAGCCCCACTGGTCTGTTTCAGCCGACCACGTTACTTGCCTTGTTGGCAGACTTTGACAGATTTTTCAAAACAAGCGTGAGAAAGTGATGCCATTAGTCAAATTAAAATGCAAGCTGCCATTTCCATTTCATTCTTCATGTGTCACAAGATTTGTCACATAATTCAATTGCAAAAGCCAAGTTTGCATTTTCTCTTTTTTTTTTCTTCATTTGGCTGACAACTTTCTTTTAAAAAGTGAGAAAAACTGCAAAGTTCATTTCAAGTTCACTATCTTTACATGGATGTTGGGTATCCACTGAAAATGTTCATACAAAAACGTTTATTTTAATTTGAATTTTATAGTTTATTATCTACAAAGAAATATGGAGGTCTCAATTTCATTGGAATATTTCACTTGACTAAACTTCCATACTAAATAAGATTGTGTCACCGGAGTCTTTCTTTTTGTCACCTGCTGAATGCCAGTCTTATATTCACTGCTTTCTTTTTTCTGTAAATGTCAGGCTTGATCTGTCACCTCTTGAGAAAATATTGTAAGAGTCTCTCTGCTGATTCAATCCCACAGTTATTTTCGCAATACGCAGGTGGCATACCTTTCAGGTGTGTGGCCGTGAATGATAGCAGCAGCCATGCTTTTTTGTTTTGATACAGTAGTGCTCTGTGTAGGAAAGCAGCAATTTAAACATTTCATAACATTCTTTGCCAAAATCTTCTGAGAAATTTAATTACTCTAACCACTAAAACAGGATACTACAAAATTACGATATAATTACCACTTTTTAATTTTAGTTCACTTGATTACCATCCTGTTTTTTAGACCTATATATATTTTTGCTGCACAGCTGTTTTCCACCTGCTAATAAGGAATCAAAGAAATAATTCACGTGATTTTACTGCAGACCGAAATGTTGATTCTCAGTGAGATCTATGGTACCAGGATCCACTTGCACATTGTAAGAAATACTCTGGTGCAGTGTTAATTTTAAAGTGTTGCTTAATGAAGCTTTGATGTTGATGAGATGAGAACCAAATCAGTCATTTGAAAGTAAAAGTAAATCATTTGTATTATTCTTTCTTTTATTTTCCTAATTGGGACGTATGACATTTGCCCTGTATTGCTGTTGCATTCTGCTTTGGCCAATGTGTGGAAATGTTGAAACGATGGCATATGACATTGGTACTGGAACACAATACTGCTGTATACTGCACATATTGTGTTACTCGTGTTACGCTTGTTGTGTAACAAATGGTTTTCGGAGCAGCACCTCTCAGTGAAATGGGACTCTTGTCTGCTGTGAATTATTATCCGCTGTAGGTTTCAGTCCTCTCCACTTCCTCGATTTTCTTTGAGGGACCTGTCATGGCGGACCGCGCCATAGCGATCATATCTCATCATGCTATACGTTAGAAAACACACCACGACGGCTCAGTGAGCCTCCATTAGTTCCGATTACCATCTCTATTATCATGTCTCTGCCCACTTGTCTAAAGTCAGATATGTTATGCAATCCAGATTTTCCCAGGATAGCCTGTACAGAGGAGGTAATACAGCTGCTGTACAGAGCAAATTCATTGTCAATCACATGAGCAAAAACAAACAAAACTCAACTGTCAACAAAATAAACCTTGTCTGATCTATAAGTGTATCCAAACTGTGATGGTGCAACAGATATGTCATTTCAAATTCAACTCAAGACATCCTTGCAAGACATTTGGAGCAATTTTACGTCGCCTAAAAATGTACTTACAGCCGGCATAGAAAGTAGTAGCCTAAACCCACCAGACACTTCACTGAGCCTCCCTCAGGGCGTGCTGGGTGTTTTCTGCGCATGTGCTTCCTCATATGACTGCCTTGTACAAACTCTTGTTTACTGAGGAAGCACCACAGTCTGAAGCTCTTTTCTAAATGGACACACAGTGATGACATGAGTTAAACACTGAAGAGATACGCTGTATTACTACTGTATTGTATTAATGCATAACCTTCAACATGCTGTACACTCCTTGAGGGTTAGCACAGAAGCTCAGACTTGTTGAATGGGTTTTCTGCCTCTCTCTTAATATACTTACAATATAAAGTATGTATGCTAATAATATTTAGGATAGACTCACAGACATACAGATTGCTGCTGATTTGCCAAAGATATAAATATTAATGACTGGTTAACTACTTTGATTTC
The DNA here is from genome assembly GCF_040436345.1 of Pagrus major. Taxonomy (NCBI): domain Eukaryota; kingdom Metazoa; phylum Chordata; class Actinopteri; order Spariformes; family Sparidae; genus Pagrus; species Pagrus major. The sequence continues at coordinate 35,166,680 of NC_133218.1, forward strand.
TCTCTCCTGAATATCAGTGTTTTTTTAAAAAAAGCACATAAATCATCACAAACTAAAAATCGCACATGATGCCGCAGGACATTTTTCTAATCTGTGGGTCATCAATACACCACCACAGGGTTTATTTGCTCTGGTGCTGAGTTGTCCAGCCCTTCGAGCTTTCCCCTCCTCCGATGTCCTGCCTTCTGTTCACTGGTACTGTTTGTTTTCCTCTCCAGGCTCGACCATGGGCTGCCAACTGCTCGTCCTCTGCTCCTCCCCCCCTCCTCCGTCTCCTACAGTAGCTTCCTGTGCTGGACTGAGGCCCAGTGTTTCCAGGCTTAAGTAATGTGCATTTCTCTCTTGCATCCCCGGCTCTCTGAAAGAGGAGCGGACTCCTCACCTGGAGACTGACGAGTCCTTTCAGCCCGTTCCATCCAGGCAAACGTCGGCCCCGTCTGCTGTTTTATTTACCAGCCCCCTGAATTATTCAGGACAATTTAGCCGTGCTTCAGTCAGTCGGAGAAAAAGGACAAGCAATATTATAAGCCAGGATGAGCTCAAAACCTGATGAATAATACACTGTAAGAGGAATTAATCTTTTAAAATAAACATTTGTGTGATTCATTTGGAGCATGCACTGTGGGCCAGAAAAACAAACATGTCTCACAGTGTCTGTCCTCTCCTTGGCTATCGCATCTTGGAGAGGGAGCATAGCCCGAGGAGCTGCATTGTTTGGTCAGTGAGGAAGCTAATATCCGAGTATAAGACAGTGGACTGAGCTTCAGGGTGAAAAATGTTACTTACTTTTTTATCATTGAAACTTTGTGTGTGTGTGGCTCCTGAGCTCATTCATATGCCATAAGGTGTGCACTCTCACAGACGGAGCCAATTGTCTCAGATTCATCAGCTTTATTTTTTTCCCTGCAATTTTCAATTCTGACTTCGTTAGAAATGCACGCGTTGGGATTAGATGCATAATTCACCCTCTTCCGCTTTATTATTTCAGGTAAAAAGATGAATTCTTTATTACGTGCCTCCCAGCTTTTGAAACACAAGCTTCCTCCCCAAATAGCTAAAATGTACTGCATGGTCCCATTTCCTTAAAACCTGTCTCCCAGGGAAGCTGTTAAAGAGGCAGCGCTCTCCATCTGTCACTCAGTGAGCGCAGAGCTGGAAAATTCCTCAGTGGTGATTGTGCCTTGATAAATATGTCATCAGCTGTCCATCCCCCTTCCTTGCCTGCCACCCAATTTATTTTGCTTGTAATTGATTACTTGCTCTTCCGCACCATGTGAGTTTAATATTACAGTTTGGGATTTTGCTGTGCACCCTGTGAAACCCCTATTCACTTTGCATTAACTCACAGCTGTGGCTCATAAACAAACTCTCGGATGCGTTGGGAGTGGGAGCGCTGCTGACCTCATTTCCTCACTCTGCTAGTTAAGTTTTACACTTCTGCCACCGCCATCAACGCCAGACCTAGCAGCGCCATCTTATCAGTGGGTCCTTTTAACTATGACACCTATTTCTCTAACAAGCCTGAACTTGCCGTACAACTGAGGGTGCAGTGGTACAGAGCAAACACCCAGAGCAAACGCACCGGCTGCTATAAATAGATCAGTAGTCGACCTCTGAGCTTTGTGGTTCACTGACTGCTTCTTTCAATCTATAGAAATGACATGAAATAGAAAAACACCCGAGATAATGTCTGTTTCTGTGCCCTGCAATGGAACTGACCTTAAACTAACGCCACACAGATGGAGCCTGGCGAAATAGGACAGCAGTGTCATCTTTCCTGATTTAAAGCCTCTCTTTCAGATTGATTTATTCTGCACTAAAAGCATATTCTCCCTAGGCTGCCCACTAGCACTTGCTTCTAACTGCTCGGGGGAGATCTCCTCCAAAGTGGCACTCTCAAGGGTGAGTTGATAGCGGGGCCGGAGGCCAGGCGTGACAAAATTTAAAACATCCAATCAAAGGGCAAGAGGTAAGGTAACCAACAACCTGACCTTGACAGTATCATACAGAATCCTAATTTTTCCACAGAGGTGTGAAGTGCTGAGCTGGTGAAACGCACAGAGCACTCCGTGGTCCTTTTGTGTGTGGGAGTAATAGGATTGGCTGCACTGCATATATCAAAGTAATCTGAGACCAGAAAGAAATATGATTGATGCAATCTTCTTAGGGGTCCCTCTTCAGGTTGAGAGAAAAGCTCTTTCTGCTATCAAATACTGAAATGAGCTTTTTGGTCATGTTTCTTTTCATTCATTTCTCCTTGTCACGAATGACTGCTGAACTTTCCACAGAGAATAACATGTCCTGGAACTCCAGACTTGTCTCCTTTCAACCCCTCTGGTAACACAGAGGTTTCTTTTCATGGTTATCACTGCAGCTGCTGGGCATTTTTCTGAGTGATGTGTACACGTTTTTGAGAAATACAAAATATAAAACCTGCAGCTTTACTTCAAGATTACTTTGTTAGTTTACGTTGCAGCAATCAGCACAAGGCTTATCTGCTCACCTTCATCTGAATGTTGCCAGGAAACACAACATATCTTAAGTGTTTGAGTGCTTCTATGAAATAATCAGTGGGTGTAATGGCCATGTGAGCTGTAACAGTGATAACCGTGTTACGTTCCTCCTGAGGAGCTGTTTTCTTACTGTATTATTCTTTTCCACCACTCCATAAGCTCCAGGTGCATTCACACCAAAAGAGACCATCTGCTTCAACCATCTCCTCTTTCTCTCCCTCGCCTCTTTTGCAGGTATGTTTTATCTCCTTTACTGAATTAATGCGGCTCCACAGTGCTGGCTGAGGCGTCAACGTCTGCTGGTGGGAGGCTGCCGGGCCACTGGGTTCAAGAATGAGTGGATGCCGGCAACCAGCCCCCCCCCCCCCCGCCAACTGCTAGCAGTCAAGAAATTAATCAACTTTGATTTAAACTTTGGTACTGAAAGATTATAAATCCTCAAAGTGTTTACCTGAGGAGTGCCAACAAACACCATATGTTATGGAGGCTTTCTTGTTCTTCTACGCTCTGATGAAGTTGGCTTTAGTAGTTATGAAATGAGGAAAAACAAACATGCTGTAGTTGTGTGTATGCTGCCATGCTGTATATGCTGAGTTGGGGCCTTTTTGAAATATGAACAGAGACCTCTCATTTTCTGCTTTTGGCAGGCACTGTTAGTATTGGGTAAATCCTCCTGCAGCTTTAGAAGCTGGATTTTTACTTGGCTATTGTATTCTAATGAGAAGTTATTAGCTCTGATGGCGGCTCAGCATGAGCATCACCCAAAGGTCACAAGCCGTTTAAAGGGAAGATTGCTTATGGGCTGTTTGGTTAAGAGGCGGGGTGGCGACGAAGATGGAAGACAGAGCCACTGATGAAGAATGAAGGAGGATGAATGCTTCCTGATGGTTCATGGTTCACTTTGTGGGTGAAAAATAGATCAGAGCTGATTGCCCAATTTACATCACTTCAAACATTAATTACACTATACAAGGTATCTGTATTTGTTTGACTGAATAGTTCAAAGTATAAAGAAATGTAAGAGAGAGCCGGTGGGAGGAAGAGGGAGAAAGCAGTTGACTATTTGCATCTCCATAACCGAACCTGGTTCTTCACAGCAAGTGTGAGATACTTTTCAAAGTAGTGAGTTTCTTCCCTCACGACATCCTGTGTATCAAAAACACACTCACTTGATGGCAGCCATTGGAAAAAAATGATGAAGCTGTTGCGTCAGATGCTATCTAAATTTAATTTAATGCACTTTCAGAAACATTGTATTGGGCCAATTACACCAAAACGTTTCTGACAGTAAACACAGTGCGCCCTGCAGAAGGTTTTTATTCAGATGAAAACACAAGACGCACCTGCCTTCGCTGAAGAGATTTGGCTGAAATGACAGAAAAGGAAAAAAAAAATCCCTGAACGGGGGCCTCCAATCCAAATGGAAATGAACCCACCAAGATGTGTGTGATGTGCGGAGCAGTGGAATCAGAGGAGATTACGAGGGGTTGCTCGCCTTATCATCCCGTGTTTACAAGGAGAGAGGGGCTCATTTCGTATGCTGTCGATTGAAGGGCACCAGAACTGACAGAGCAGACAGACAACTCAACATTTCACTCATGGGCCTCGATTTACCCTGAAACTATTGACCGGGAGGCACGACTAAAGAATGATGATAGCCACAGGCACACAGAATACTCCTCAGTAACAATTGAAGCTGTTTTGTAAAAATAGGCTTTCTTCTGATGATGACTTTTTTTCTAAACACTCAAGATAACCGTCTCATGATGACCTTTGTCTCCTCTAATGTTTGCCCTCCTCTGTCGCAACATAATAAAAACCCCAAACTATCTCTGTGCACACAATTATCTGACACGAGTTAAGCTGCAGACGCTGTGGCCTGCTTCTTTGGTGTCTGCCAATAGGCTATCCGTTCATTTGATGTCTGATATGTCTGTTGTTAATGTAATTACAGAAGCACAGACTGAAAAGGGCAGTTTGGCCCTTGAGGCACATTGCCCTCATAACAGCCCTATTAGATGGGTATCTAATGACATGAAAATGTGGCAGGGAGCTAATGGATAACATGTCCTGATGTGACAACATACAAGAATATGCAGTCCTATGTTTCCAGTATATTTAGGCTAAGAAACCACAGACCATAAGTGGACATGTTAACACTACTATGTGGTCTGTTGTGAAGGTAATGGTGGTGCTGAGTGGTAGTGTAAGACAGTGAAGTGGAAATGAGCCAGCAGAGGTTTCAGTCCATAGAAAGCACCACACATGTTTTATAAAATACCTTAATGTTTATATGTTGTGTAATTGCAGTGTTTTATTTTACAATATAACTTGTTAATAGTATTCTTGTTGCGTGTAACAGACCTGCCGACGGTTTGCTTCGCCTTGACATGAAAAATGCATGTATGAATGTGCAGTACCAGCAGGGGGTGACAACGACGGGAGAAACTGAGTATAAAAGTGCCGGTAGGTTCATGTTTGAAAGAGGTCGGGGTTGGTTGAGGTTTGTGTCCTGTGTGACGCCAACAGTCTGTGGTGACTGTTTTAAAAAAGCTTCCATTTTAAGTGAAACCATGATGTTTTCCTAAACCTAACCAGGTAGTTTTGGTGACTAAACCTTATTACATGCTCCCCCTCTGCTGGCCAGGATGCAAAACTGTGGCTGATGTTTGGCCTCCTGCCTTTCCAGGTGAAAGCGGTCTGGCTGATTATGGATAACCAATAAGAGGGGGTCGGGCACTACGCTCTGTCTCTCTCTCTCTGTAGTCCTGTTTTCATGGCTTTGTTTCAGTTAGGTTTAGTTGTTTCTTTGTGTTAGGGTAGAGGGTTAGCCCCCAGCTCTGATGGCCCTGGTGGGGTTGGTCTGGGAGGCTGCCCTTCTTTTGTTTTATTTTGGCGGGCCCATCAGTTTGTTTGATTGCTTTGGGCTTATTCCCTTTTGTTTGGTTGCTGTTCAGTTAATAAATTCATCTTCTTTTAAACTGCAACTTGACTTGGTTGTTTGTGTCAGACCTCTTTAGACGTACCTCCTGAAGGGGGTTGTAACACCTAACCAAGTAGTTTTGGTGCCTACACCTAACCGAATGGTTTGGGTGCCTTTTAGTCTAAGCAGACATTGCATGTTTAGTATTGCTAATTGGACCAATGAATGAGACTGTGTTGTTTCTAGGGGTAGATGAGGCCAAACACAACAGTGATATAGTGGACTGGCAGGTCTATTACAGAGTCTGGCGTGATACATGTGTAGGGTGTAAAATTGGATTCTTCACATAATAAGTTCATGATGGGTATGAAAGGCAGCCAGCGGTTCTATTAGCTCCTTCCAATGTTCATTAAAGCTGTTCATTGGGTCAAAGCTGCAGAATTTTCCTTTAGTTTTAGCCCATCATTGAGCCATTCAGGACCTTTTCAGAAGTAGAGCTTTATATTTCTGACAGGATGTATTGGTAATAGCTGGTGCTTTACTGCAGCAGTCTGCTTCTCAAACGTAATCTAAAAGGTTTTCGACTTTCTATGAGTCTGTGAAGTAATATAAGATAACCCTTTGTTGCACTTACCATTTCAGGAGCGGGAAGACTTTGTTTTTTTTTTTCTTCTTTTAACCAGTGGCTTGAAAAACCACAGAGGGGTGTTAAATATTTTAGCACATATCTCTTTAAAGGGAAGTTTGAAGCAATGACTGCTGATTAACCTTCATTTTTATGAAAAGTACAACCCCAGCACATACCGTGTAGTAACAGCTCCTTGGAATGCAAATTAACTCCAATAAGAGCTCCTCAGTTCACCAGAGCCACACAGGGTAATGCCCAGATCCAATTCACAACTTCAGAATTAGTGGTGAAACAACACTCTCCCTTCTCTTTGCCCGGAAGCTGAGGCAGAAAGCTGACATGAACACATCCTTTCAAGTTCCTCATGTAAGCAGACCGGGGTTTGCTGCAACAAAGCATGCAGTTCTATGAATTTGAATATAAATCCGCCCTACAGGAGAGGCTCAACGCGCCACACGTCACGCTGAGAGGAGAACTAATATGAGATATGTTGTCTGTGCTTTTTATACAGGCTGTCTCTCCTCAGAGACATTTGAGAGCAAATATAGGCAGGGATGCATGGCACCCATGCACAAACTTGCAGAGGAACACACTCCTACGCATGGAGGTATAAAAGATTTTTGGCAGGCTTTTTCAGAGACAAGTTGGAATGAAAGCTTTCATGATGTCTGGCCGGTGTTTTGATCTTTGAACTGTGTAACGAAAGTAAAAGTGTACAGCAGTTTTACTGTTATTTCATCATGTTCAACGGCATGTTCGCTCTTCATAAAATTGAGCAGGCAATTGGCCGGGTTTTCCCAAGAGATGTCTGCAGCACAATACGTGCAGTACACGTGATTTGTTCAGCAGAGATCAGCTACGAATTGGCACAGCTGGGCCTACTGATAGATCCAACTGTTGCTCTTCATGCTCTAAAAGTTAACTGGTGGCAATTAGTTAAGCTAACTAAATCCTCAGTGTTTACTAATGCATGCTGGGATAGGTGGCTCCAGCACCATTCTGCGCAGAAATAAGTGCAAGAAGGCAGTGGCCGCAGTTCAACTCTGACAATTTAAAGCCGTGTTTGTGGCAACCAAAGCAGGTATTTTAAGCCAAAATACGACCTTTGAAAATTGAGAACTGAACCTAAAGGAATATCAAGTTGCAACATAAAGAAATGTAAAGTTTCAACATATTCATGGTTTGCAGAAACATACATAACCAACATTTACGCTGTTGATTAGGTTGTGTATATAGAAGATCAGCATTTTAATGTTATGATGCATAGGTTTGGTACAGGAACATTATTAGCCCACTGAGATTTTACTTTCCAAAGAAGGAAATTTCAAAATTGAAAAAAAAAATAAAAAATGAAGAAACCAAAGAAACTGTACTTACCAGGTACCGTCTATCAAGCTCTTGTGATTGATATTAAAGATGTTAGAAATCAGCCAATAAATGTAATGGTAAGGGGGAGATGGAATGCCACATTCACATTACAATGTCAACAATGTTAGCTAATGTTGCTAACACTAGCTAATGTTTATGTTGCTAATGCTTGCTTGCTGATGTTAGGGCAGTATGTTCGGCCAATTCTGTAGTCCTACATTTTTTTTTCCACAAACTGGCAACTACTAAGACTTATGCTCGCTGACGAAAGAAAGATACCGCGTGATACCAATGGCGTTATACTATTTGCACACATCTAGAAATAAATGTTCTAATAAATGTTAAAAATACATAAGAAAATAATGGAGAGAAAAAGTGGAAGCCTCTCACTGGCCTAAAGTTTGTACCTCTGACTAAACTTCACCACTTATTACTCTTCACTGTCAGCCAACACAGTCACAGATGATGATGCCTTGAGCTAAATGATATAATAGGCAGTTGTCACGCAGAGTGTGTAAGAGACAAACTGACAAAGATATTCAACCATTTTCCTGCAGGAAATGAATTCTTATTTTCCTCCTCTTCAGTAATTTGTTAATGTCTCATCTTCAGGCGAGAATTGGCATATTGCATGTCAGTTTTTTTCTCAGTGGCGCCTTGGCGCACCATGATTCACTGCTGAGTCATGCAATATGAGCTGTGAGGATTATTCAACTGTTCCTGGATGCGATCTAGCACTAAGATGTGTTATATTTTCTCCTCATTAGTAAACACTGTTAAGGGAGCTGAAGATAAGTATCTGAAACATCAGGAGGTCAAGTCAAAGAGGTTAGTGTAGGCTGAGAAAAAAGAGTTGTTTACTTTTTCTCAGTTAGGCTTAGAGAAAAAAAAATATCTCTAATTTACCAGAGGCACTATAATGATCCAGGTGCAGAGCATGTCTGTCCTTTTCCCAGTGGCTAAATATTGACTGTGCTTTATAGCAGCAGATGGGCAGAACGGTGAATGCAGGCTGTGCTGGAAGGAATGAGCGAGTGTACGAGCGACATCTGGTCCTTCCTGCGCCCAGTGGACCTGGTTGCTACATCAAGCTGCCTCATTAGAACTAGCTGGGGCTTTAGGAGCATTCTGCCACTCAAGCCACTGCTCTAGTGCTCCCCATCAAATCCCTCATTTGCCACTGAGCCAAGACTGAAGGACCATATAATGTCTTGTGTCGGCAAGTTTTGCACATCCCACTGCTTTCTCTGCATTCTGCTGGGGTCACCTGTTCGAACTTTGGGTGATTTCATTCCGCCAGGAGAGAATTATGATGTGGTTGCTGTCCAAAAATGTCTGCATTCAACTCCAGCTCACAGCTGGCTTTCTGTAAAGCTTCCTGAGTGGTGGGATGTGGCTTATGCAACCCAAGGTTTCACTGACACTAAAAAATAAATGCCTCTACACTTAACAATGGAGTGTATTTAAGGATACTCTTCAGTTAGCCCTTCTATGAAATTACAGTTTTTCCAGCACATTAACTAAATAATAATCAATCCTGGCATTATGTGCTATTATTTTGTAACCGTCCAGTCCTTATTCTGCAAAGATGGTCAAATCTGTAGCATGGCAGCCAATGTTGCTAGGTCGGACAAGCTTGACCATAAGAAACACAGCGATGCCGGCCCCATTTAGCCAGCTGCAGCAGTGTTTAAAAGATAGTTTCTTTCAGTCCTTTACCAGGGCAGGAGTTTGTCTGACCCAACCCAGCCTTCTTCTTTTTGGACTTTCTTACTCTTTATACTACGACAATTTTATTTCTATGACATTTGCGCCAAAAATGATGGCATTAATTGCCATGTGTCAAGCAAAAAAAAAATTATTCTGATATTCCTTGAAATGACCTATGTGCCTTCGGTGTGTTATTCATATGCTGTTTAGTGAGAACAGGCTGGCCCGAGATGACAATAACGCTAATGTTTAACAAAAGCAAAGTTTCTGCGAAAAACCTTTTTTTTACTCTAGGACTGATGATATGTTATTATATGTAAATTAGTAACAATCACAATTTTTACAAGTGCCTTGCATTTTTCTAAAATATTACCCCAATTATTCAAAACACGCTTTATTCAAAATTTGCAGAACGAGCTGCTTAATCTGGGCTGCATTAATCATGAATAAGATCCCGGTCGAAGTGTTCAGTGGTGAATTACCGCGATCGTAAGGCATGGATCCACTGATTTCCACTAGAGAGTAGAGAGTCATCCATTTCTCTGATGGCTGTGAAGAGTGCTCATCTCAGTGCAGCCTGTGGCCCTCTGCTCTGCTGGTAGAGGCGGCTGGGCTGGGCTGCGGTTCAGCAGCTCAACTCGCCTCTCCTCAGGGCCGCAATCATCTGCAGCACCATCTACTTATCACAGAGGGCCGTTTGGATTACCGCGCCACGTTCAATGGCAGGCTGCCATATGATGAATATCATAATACACAACACAAGCGGCGCTACGCTCGCTGTGTCTCTTCACAGAACGCTGCCTTGCTGATTTCATCCAGGAAAGCCCCCCTCATGTGAGCTCCTCAATCCCAGCAGGCAACAATTGTCCTGGGAAATGTGACAAAAGTGAAAACAAAAACAAACAAAACACACACAAATAAGCAGGATGTATATTGTGCTTTAATATCGAGACTCTTCCTCATACACACAGGTTGTCTGCAGCAAAAGGTACTGCTGGTGGTTGACGATATTCCAAAAATCAATCACCAATATCCAATAAAATTCACTGGGTATGTGTCTTATTTTGGGCTTGCTGAGCAATAAATAGAGCCACAAGCTGTGACAGAGCAGGCAAGTAATTTGAAATAAGCATCTAACTGGCTGGAGCGATTGGATGGTGCAGCGGTCACAATGCAACATTTCAGTCCACGGCTTCAATCAGGAAACTGAACAGCTGGCACCAGCAAAGAGTTTTTCTTTAGGCATTAGAGGGGGTGGACACCCTCAGTGCAACACCTGTGCAATATAAATCCATGGGATACAATAGGCCTGCAATAAAACCTACCTTTGTGAAGCTTATAGTTTTTTCCTGAGAGTGTGTAAGACAGCCCTCAGCTATGGTCAGTTGAGTTTTAGTTTCTAGAACAACCTAACAGCAGCACTTTATAATGTTATGCAACACAAACTATCACATCGACACTGACCATATTACAGTGCCTTCATTGGACTGTGTTATGATTTACTGTACATGTATTTAATTTATTGTGTTTAACCTCTCATGCGGTTAATTATTTCAAAACAACTAAATAAGTCGACTGGCAGTCATTCTCGAGACGACAAATATCACTGTTCTCTTTTTTTGACGAGTAGATCCAATTTTAGTAAAATATGTAATGCCACACTCAGTATTCTGTGCATAAATGGCTATTAACTGCGATTGCAGATGCTTTACATGAGTACAATGAGTGATTACGTAGACAGGAGACCCACTCTCTATTCCCTCTTACACACCAGCCACTGGATGATTGACGCATCATGTAGTCAATGACTGTAGTCATTTCAAATCCATTTGCTGTTTTTCCACCTAACTTGTTTTTGATTATTTTATACGCACAAAGTTTGTGTAAATGAGGAAACAAATAACTAAACTGAGTTCATGCTTCTGTTCCTCTCAAGCAGGCATATGTTGAGGTCACAAAATGGCATTTGTTTTTTGCCAGGTGACTGAATATTTCCTTAGAAAAACATGTATTACGGGTTCATTGTCACTAATATTGTTATCACATTTGAACTTGGATCGTGTAAAGGCTATATGATGTGGACCCATTGTGTTTTCCCGGTAATAGGGGCAGTTATAGGTCATCCACAGGCTTATTTTTAGATTAAAAAAATAACTATTTCATTGTGTTCAAACTCCTAAAGATCAATGCTAGAAGCACTTACAGAGCCTCTGACTGTTGGGGAAAAAGATTCAGACTGTAACCTTTTTAAAAAAGACCCCAAAACCATGCCTGTGCTCAAAATCAATCAACAGCTCTGGATTTACTTTGGGCTGGACTGGGGTTGGCCTCTTTGGTGTAACTTTACATGATTGATTCAGTAAAATTTTGTTCACGTACGTTTGCAATCACCCTTGCATGGTTTTCCTCAGTACCGGGCCTGTAAACCCTGTAGTTCTTCAGGATACAGGTGGTGCTACAGGAGCAATGTGCATCCTCTCTGAATTCATCTCACCTCTTCTGTGTCCAAATTTGTTTTGCAGGGGTCAGTTTACTGCAGTACTGTCCTGTTGTGTGATGCCCCGCCTAACTTTGACCTCCTGCCTCTAGACAAGGTTACAATAATGCAAGAGCAAATGCGTTTCGCTTGCCTTTCAAAATAAAATTACTATTAAAACACTTAAAATCCTCAGTTTCTCACCATTCCGCCTCCATCTTAACTCCTCTCTCCATCCTAACGAGCCCCTTTTCTCCTCACATCACTTCTCCCAGCCCAACAAGGAACAGTAAACTTAACTCCATTGCACTCTGGCTTGTAATGGTGCAAATTTAGAAATTTAAACTCCCTCTACTGGTGCACTCATATCACTCTGGATGAGAGCTACATAGCTAGCATGAATAATGCAGATGGAATGAATCTGAAGCAGTGTCGGTGAAAGCAGCAACACATCTGGGAAAAAGTGCTTTTACGCATGACAGCCTAAATACTCAGTACAAAGCAAAAAAAGAGGCATTGTAGTCACATATTATAACCTCAGCCATTGTAGCAATGAATTAACTCTCCTTTTTAATCCAATCAACCGGCTTTTACTGTGTTGTTGCAGATTGCAGAGTATAACACAGTGGATTTCTCGCACCAGTATAGCGCTTTCATTTCCATATAAGATGTTGAGGACTGCCCTCACTCCCACGATGGTACTTAGATTGTGTGCTGTGTTAAGTATGGAGTTCAACAAGCTTGAAATCAGTAAAGTCCAACAAGCTCTTGAAAATGAAAGAGCACTTACCAGACAATATACGGCGAAACAACGCTGTATGTTTCTCCCACTGACCAAAATAATCACACAGCTGTGCAGTGAGAAACTTACTGACTCTATATATTCTTCTGTCAATGCTACACTGAGATTTTTACTATACTTTACTTTACTTAGACTATAAACACATGTAAATATGACAGTAATCACACATGCTGATGAAACTTAAGGATCATTTTCACTCTGCTACATTTAATTCAGAGCATGAGGGCATGATTCAGAGGGTTTTGAAGAAAATGACAAGTTGTATGTGTTTGTGGGCCTCACCTTTTCTGCTTCAAAGAAAAAGTTGTTTCAAAGACCGTCACACAGACTGATTTAGCAAGGTAGACGTAGCCTTTAGCTACAGACTGGCTTCAAAGTCTTTTTTACCTCCGCCAAGGAGGTTATGTTTTCACCTGTGTCCTGTTTGGTTTGTTTGTTGGTTTGTCAGCAGAATTACACAAAAAAAACTGCTGAATGGATTTCCATGAAACTCCTATAGAGGATCGGTCTAGGAACAGAATAGACCCCATTATGAAGCACTGCTGAGCATGGGGTATCTTTCGTTTTCTAGACTCCATTAACTTTTGCTGCGGATTCAGATAAAGGGATGGATCTGCACATTTTTTATTCTTACTTTTCTTAAATTTCCATTAATTTCTCAGGGAATAATACATGGATCATGATGACAAAGATCAGACATATTTAGGTGGCTGGTATCTATGAGTGAGAACAGTATATGCAGATGGATGTGGTTTCAAATGTAGAGTGATGCAGGGCTATGAAGTCTGATATCGGATTACGCTTAACTGAATTAAAGGGAACCGTGGGCCTTTGCAGAGGTATGGGCTCTACTGAGTGCCATTCAAGTTTCCATGCAATTTATTGAAATATTCATTGGTAAACTTAAATAATTATTAGATATGTTTATTCATGTGTTCAATGGATATAAACAGTTTTGAAATAGATGATGTTTGACATGCAGATATGCAGAATGTGTCGCGGGTGCAAACAGCATCAACATAGTACAAAAAAAAAAAAAAAAACCCTCACCGAACAAATAACAACAACAAAAAAACATCACATGCTTGTCAACATGGTGACATGGCCAGTGGCGATCCATTTAATTCAACACTGTCCCACGAGCTGCAGGCAGCAGTCTATGAGCTGAGCCGCCGCCGCAATCTTCTGGGGTGCTAAGATGCGTCTGGGCACTATATTAACAGAGAGAGGGCCCCTGCCTGATGGAATATTGATAAAATGTTTTTTGTTTGCTGCACATTGCTCGGAGAGTTGATGGCTCACTGCACTAAATCATAAAGCCCACTTGGGCGTACTGTGGAGTCAATAACCAGTTCTTTTTCTATTCTGGGAATGCACTCAGTATCTGGGAGGTCGTCCACTGAAGCAGTTGAAAGACTAACAGAGCACTTCTTCTCTGTGGTGCACTGTGTGCTATGTTGTACAGGCTTTCTTTTTGTTGGCTTGCCTTACTTGACTGTGAATTTTCTAAAACAGTAGGATGCATTATATTATTATTAGTATTTAGTCCTGCAGCGTCTCCTTCATTCTGCACTTCCATCCCTATATCATGTACGTCAGAATGTACTGGACTTCATTTTTGGCTCCTGACACATCCCTGCACTTCCATACCAGCAGGACAATCCCTGTAAATATAGCTGCACTTGCTAGATAAAGTGACTCTGGCTCTGACAGTCGCTATACATTCGTGGCTTGAAAGAACAGACAGGCATATCAGGGAAAAAAGTAGATATTTTACCCCTAAACTCAGTGATTTGACAGTTATTGTAAATGCTTGTGGTTCTCTGTGAGAGATAGTGACATGTATCTTCTGTGTGAATGAAATGTTTTTCTCTGCACAGTGACAGGTGGGTAGAGCATGCTGGAGCTCTGGCAGGCTTTGCACCAGCAGCAGCAGCAGCAGCAGCAGCAGCAGCAGCTCCAGCATTGAGACTCAGAGCAGGAGACGGCCTGCCAGGGGAGGTGACGGTGCCAAGAACGGTTGTATCGTTACAAAGCCTGTCTTTCCACCATAAATTATACACTATCTCTTGAAGTCTTAACTCTGGTGTTTTTCAGACGTTTTAGATGTCACCTGGGTGAATTGCCACGCTACTTTAGTGGACATAAATCCGTTTAGAGCGGGATATTTTCGTGTGATGTTGTAATTTGTTGAGATGAAGCCGATAGGAAACCCTGTGGAATACTTGAATCATAAATGGTGGTGTGTGCTCGGGTGATTCTTTTTATAGGCAGCCGTTAAACAGACGAACGCCAAAGACAATTCATGATGCAGGGAATAAAAACCAACTGGATATATCATGATGATGCGTACATGTTACGAATAATTGTGTTTAAAACTCGGTATGCAGATCCAAAACGATCAAAAACTCTGAAGGAGGTGTGGTGCTTGTGTATATTTAGTCTGCTTGCATCATGACAAATAGGCTTAGTAAACGATGACATATATAAAGATGGACGATACTTCCCCACTTCCTCCTACTGTGATGAGCGATGAGGTAACCCAAAACTAACAAACTAATCAAGTTATGTTACCGAAATATTGTGATACTAGGGTAAGATTACAGACATATTTTCCCAAGAAATTAGTAATTGTATCTGAATAGGAATTTTTTTAAGTAACCCTCCCAACCCTGTTGACAACCACAGAAAGCATCAGTATAACGAAGCTAACCTATCGATGTGACGTCTTTCCTCGCGCGCCCTGATCGCCACACTGGATGTTGAGACGGTCCCTGGAGGGGAAACGAGGATTGGAGGGCTGTGATGTGTTTATTTATAGAGCACAATGAGCCTAATTGGTAAATTGGTCTAATGATTGATTCACTATCGAGTTTGGTGTTGCCTGTCTTGACTCTGCGGTGAGGGATGTCTCGAAATAGCAGGGATGACAACAAAGAGAAAGTGGAGCCGATACTTTCCCCTGAGTGCATGATCCTCCTATTAACAGCCTCAGAGTCTCCCCGAGAGTTCAGCCCACTGTAAGCAATTAGACACATCAAGGTTACGGCTCAAGTCTGGCTGCCACCGCGCTGAATTAAAGCTGCTTATGAAGAAGGGTTTGTATTTCAAACACCCACTGAATCAGATCTTAATTTCTTATTTGATGTTTATTTTATTACCTCTGTTTTTGATCCATTAGCTCATCCGATAACTGATCCAAGGACGTTTTAAAAAGGTGGTGCAAAATGGTGGGATGTAACAGCTTCAATCTACAGTCAAAAAATATTAAGTGTACAGCCTCAGGGCCTGATGATCCTAACCTGTGTAGCAGAAAGTGCAAATTAATCAGATCTATCAAAGCGTAGCATTACAGTGCCCTGTTCAGATTTCCATGTCCGTGTAATTAAGCATGTCCCTCCATCCTCTGGAAGTTTCCTCTGCAGCTGGAGTCAGGTTAAATGCCCAAATTTAATAACTGTTTTTGTCTGCTGGTCACAGCAATCTAATTTTTTTTTCCACACAAGTGTTGTTTCAACAAATGGGGTTATTCCTCTCCATGGCAGAGAGCAGCCCATTACAAGATTTGATAGGCACAAATAAATCATGACTTTATGCATAACAGTATTCCACCTCATGCAGAGGACTTAGCTCAGGGGCCTATCTGCTTCCTGGCTTCAGGTTTGAAATTCAATTACCCGCTGCCCTGGGTAGCTGCTTGCTGGAAGCAAATCATGGATCTGAGGTAAGGTTTAATGGATTTGAAATATAATTTAGCTCTGGCTTGGCTCCTTAGAGACAGGTCACCATTACCTATAACCACATTAGAGGTAATCAAAGATTCTCCTGAATTTGTTACCTCGGCTTCCAGCGAGCACCTTCAGTGTCCCCCACCCCCCCATCTCTGATGCATTTAAAGGGCACGTTATGTTCGGGCATAAATCATGGATTCAATGTGGATTTATTGTGAAAAGGCATCTAACTGGAGCAGTGTCTTTCCTTTGCGGCCATTTACAATGAATGATCTATCACCACGACTGTATCAATAGAACTGTATTTATTACAGCAATCTCATCTGGTTCAGTCACAGAATTTCTCCACAACTACAAGACCAGTGAGTTTTTGGCTCGGGCTGATGTGAAACAGCAAACCCACTCTTGCTTAAGGTTTTTCGGCCGCTCCTTTGCTCTAATTGCACATTGTGGCTTATGCTTGGCCTTTTATTCCCAGGGAGCGTTTTTTTTCCCCCCAACAGGCACAGCCTTTCCTTTCCTCAGACACCTGTTATTAATTCTCTCCTGTTTAATCAGAGACCTGGGAGGTAGCAGTCGCTCCTCGGGCTGTGAGGATGACAAATGAATTGCCAGGTTAGAAAAATGGACTCAAATTCATCCTCACCAAGAAATTTGTGTTCACATCCATGCATTGTTCTTCCTCAAGGATAATGGATGGTATGGGGTGGGGGATTTTGAAGGTGCAGCACAGAATTCCAATAAATAGTTAATGTTGCAAAAAAAGTCACCCATTACAGCTCTGTGGCACTTTGGTGGTCTGGAAATAGCTTACTGCAGCTAACAGGGTGCAGTTAGTATGGTGGGGAAACAATGGAAGATTAACTGCAAAAGATAAACCATCACTGTCGTGAAAATGCAGCCAAGGAAAAAACGATAATGAAATAAGAAATCGGAAGAATCTGTGGGCGAAATCAGTGGCCTTTTTAGGCTATTTAAACCTTCCTTTGCATATAAATAGGAGCGATTCTAATAAGTTTTTAAATCCTTTTGCTGCGCTGTCTTTCCTCCATCAGTGAAGGCACCTGGAAATGTCACTGTCGCTGTCTTCCATACAAATATAATCCCTGCGCTGATCCATTGTGGAAGCGAATGAGAAGAAGCAGGACCTCACATTTCAGATGTCCTGTACTGCAACATTTCCACGACGGGCTGCGAAAGGTTAATTAATTTTGACTCACCCCAGGAAACACACAAGCTCTGATTCTTTTATTGCTCCATGACAAGAAAAGTGTCTCGACATGAGGTTGTGTTGTGTCCATGTATATTGTCTTGCATCACTTTTATTAACCCATTAATTATTCATGAATGTGAATGTAATGAATATGCATCAAGACTGGGCATTACAGAAACAGGCTAAAGAAATGTTCCAGTGAAATGAGGGAAAAAGTTTTCTTAGAGTGCAAAAGTATTTACTCTGCGTTGCGTCATCAAACAGGAGCACTGGCCCACTAAAGCCTTGAATGGTTGCTCTTTAAAGTGTCTGAGAAGGGGAGGCATGTTTTTCTCTTGTCAACTGGCATTCGATGCAGGCGAGAGAGGAGGTGACCTTGCTCCGCCATGCGCTTGTGATGGGCCAACTCCAGTCTTTAGAGCTATTCCCTGCTGCCTGCTACAGCTTTGGACAAGCTTTGTGAAATGGCGTTAGCTACAGCTGTGGTTTAAAAAAAAGGTTTGTTTGCTTTTGTCGTCTTTGTGAAATGGAACTTTATATTGATTCATTTTGGCACACATAATAAAACACACATCCTACGTCAGCTTATTTATATGACGTGACTTTCACTTAGGGTGTTTTCTTTTTAAAACACGACAGCCATATGTCTAGTAGAGTGTCACGTTTAACACAAAGGGACTCAAATGCATGCAGACAAACAGGCAGGCAGGTTGAAACAACGAAAAAGGTAGCTTTAATGATGTTAGCTCTAATCCACAGTCCAAAATCCCCAAATCCCTAAAAAACTAAAGTCTGAAAAGCAAGCAACAAAGGAGGAGGAGGCAGGAGCAAATCCACAAAAAAAACAAAAAACAAAATAAATAAATAAATAAATAAATAAGCAGTTCGGGGAACACAGACAGGAACACAGAACACAGGTGAGAAGGAAGTAACGACAGGACACAAGAGGATGTAGCTACAAAATAAAACAGGAAATCAACAAACCGAAAAACCAAAAACCATAACAGATGAAAAGAACATGCAACAAATCTCCAGTAAAGAACGAGCGACATATTGTGTGTTTTTAAAAAGTATTACAGTGCACTGCAGATTGTCTGTGCAGTGTTTTAGAAACTGGATAATATATAATGGGATTACAGCAGCTGTCAAAAGACATTGTTTTTTCATCACTACATCTGATGTTTCTCATATCTTCAAACCAGATATTCACGGGTTGTTAAATCTCGACTACTCTGCTTCATTTTCATGCAGACGCTGTCAAACTATGTGCCACATGTACTTACAATAAATACTGATGATTTTCTGCTGGTGATTTTTATTTGTGGTTCAAAAGGTGGAGACGTCTGGTTGTTTAGGAATTTAACAGTTATTGATATCGACAGAGAAAACCAACAACCAACAGCTTGTGCTTTTTGTTGACTATTGTGTCTTATTACCAACTGCCTGATGGCTCTGCACCACATGCAGTCATGAATAAGGCAATGACCATTTAAATGGATGAAAACAAGGACAGTGTGTTCTGCATCCTACACGGATCATGCTGTCTTAGCATCAAAACAGCTGTCGTCTGGGGGCTCACACTATTCTGTTTTTTATCCGCCGGCTCACTTATTGATAATAGAGCCTGACGGCGTCGAGCTGGACTTCAGCGGTTCCAGTTGTCATTCAAAGTCCTTGTACAAGTCCTTGCATTAATCGTTCAAAGACAGCCTGCTGAAGACCGAAGTTTAAGCATATAATACGATATATCAGTGAACATAAAACCTTAAGAGGATTTGTTTTTTAAAAGTAACTGATATCAGCAGCATGCAGACAAATGAGGTGTTGTGTTTCTCAGGTTGCAACCCGCAGACATAGGTATGTATTTCAAAAACTGACAGGTCTGTCTGCTTCTGTACTTCCGGCACAGTAGTCCTCAGGAATTGGATTTCTCTCCTCGGAGCTATCAGCCTTTGATGTGACACAGTGACCGTATGCGAGCCGGTCGTCAGGTGTAAGAATGAACAGAAACCCTCAGATGCTGCAAATCCTAAAAGGTCTTATTTCTCAGTGTGAGACTTCTAACATGGCAGCCTGCTCAAGGCACGAATCAAAGCCCACAACCCCTCATTCTAGAAAACTAATACCACTATCAGTGTAACTGAAGCTGATGAGGAAAAAAAAACAGCTAATTAATTAAATGTTTTTTTCTTTTTAATAAGCTCAAGTGTTAAGTCACTTTTAAGCATCTGGCTGAAACAAGATAACATTCCCTAATAGAAAAGGAGCTTGACTTCTTCTTTTTAATGAGACTAAAGGTCTGGAAACCTCATTTAACGAGCTATATCCAAGAACACAAATATTTGATGGAAGGAAAGAGAAAAAAAAGCATTGGGGAGGATGAAAAAGCGTGGGATTTCTCAGTGACTTCAAAGCCAACGGTTCCAACAGAACCATCCATCCATATTGTGAGGAAGCAGCCCACGGTCAGGTGGTAATCAGGCTGCTTTGCGCCGCCTCTACCAGGTTTTGTGGATAATCACAATGGGCCAGTGGGCTGGTGGAGATGGCCGGTGTGGCTGTCTGTCCTCTAGCTATTTGATCATTGTAGGAGGACAGCGCTGAGGCAGAGCAGGAGAAATAATCAATGCTACAAGGCTATAAACAAATAATAATGAGGACGGGGAAACATCTGAATTTCTGAGATTTGCAGGAGGGTCTGCCAAAGGGGCCGGATAAATAATGGAAATCACATCACTGTCATTTCTGCCGTTGAGATCAGAATTTTTTTTTTGGTTGAGAAGCATAAAATAATAAGCACAGAAAGTTTTGCAAGTCACTCAGTCAGCGATCACATGGCTTTTATATGTGCCGTGGCTGATGCATCCGTCGGTAAATCCTCCACTGCATTTGGCAACCTTGAGAGGAACAGAGAACAAAGGAAAACGGGGGCTTTGCTGCGCAACTGTTTAAACAGAGAACAGATCCCAGTCCAAGCCGCTGTGAGTGACACATTTCAAACACATAGCATCAAATCTATTGAGCCGCCGCTGAAATATGGCCTCATACAGAACTTCTTTCTCTGGTGTCCTTCTGCTCAAAGTGCAACAGGAGGTCTAGAGATCCAGAAACCTTAAATACAGTTTGAAAAGCCTGGCAGATTGAAGCAATTTATCCACAGACATGTAGTGTTTTTATGAGGTCACAGTCTGGCCTTGGATCTGTCTCCGCATTGATGGGGTCATTGAGACATCGCGGCAGCGAGGCAGACAGGTGGACACACGAGCCAGTGAGCTTTTTACCAAGTAATTATGAGGTATGATTATTTCTCACAGGAAAAAATATTAAAACCTTTGTAAAAAAAAGGTTTCTCTGTGAATCTTCCAGCTGCATCAGGTGCTTCTGAGAAAAAAAACACCAGCAAACCTCAGAGGGAGCAACAGGACTGGAGCACATTAATTGATTTGCAGCTTTTTAAGTTATAATCCTTAATTATTTCTTAAATTACACCCACATTTTTCATACTATTTATGGTCCATTCAATGCATTTGCATATGGTAATTATCTTTCTAAAATAGTTTTTGTTGGTAGTCTGCCATCCCTGTGCTGGACTACCTGAGCAGCAGGGGATTCAGAAATAACAAGGCAAGCGTGTAATCCAATGCAATTTTAAGAGGAGCATCCTACTGTTTCTGCCAAACAATAAAAGCGTTCAAACTCGAGAAACACAGGGTAGCTTTTATGTGAGGGATAACGCCCAATGAGGTGTCCATTATCAGGAACTAATGGACAACTGGTAGGCTTGAACTTTCCACCACGCAGTGGAGGATGGTTACCTCCGTGGAGTCCATTAACTCCTGATTATGAACACCTTGAAGGGACGTTCTCGAGCCTTAACACAGTTGTCCTGGAACAATCATACCATCCTGTAAGGCTGTAATGCAATGGAAACATTATTTACTCCAGTAAAAACAGGGTGAACCTTAGATTTGAGTGGGCAACGGGAGGTAACCTAGTTTGCTCAGCTCAAGGAACCCTTTGGCTAAGCTACAAGCTAGAAAGCTAACGTTATGTTAGCAAGATTCAAAGTCAATCACAGGAGCGTACCGTTGACTACCGGAAACATAGTTTGCTTCCAATTCCAGAGCTCCCGGCGACGGCTTATACTACCAAACAGGCCGAGCACTTCAAGAGGAGAGAGAGGCAAAGAGAGCTGCCTCGGGAAAAGAAAGGAGTCGTGCAGGTGTGGTCACGTAGAGACGAGGGAGGGGGCTGACCATGACGGCACTCACAGCAGCTTTAATTATAACAAGTGTTAATATTAGCATAACACAGACATTTATATCAACACAACAGTTTCTAGATTACTTAAGAATGTAAATAAAAGCCTGATGAGTTTCTGAGATTCCAGAATTGACATTTATTGAGTTAAATAATGTACCTATGATGTCATTGTTAAACTTTTATTAAGCTTTATTTAACCTTTATAAGGCATTATTCTCGCTTTAGATCCAGTAGCTGCAAAAGGCATAGTTAACTGTCAATATTCACATAGTGGACTGCTAGTAAATGCATAATTAATTACATATAAATCTTGATAAACAAAAAATAGTAAAGTAAAAGTTTAACAATGGCTAAGTCAGTGTTTGTAATGCTTTTATAAACAGTTATATAAAACTCAAGATGTTTTATCAATGTTCCTGAGCATCTATAAACTGTTACGCTTCTTATGAGTGCTTATTAATGTCTTCGTTAATCCAGCAATTAACATGTATATAAAACTATTAGTAATGCTTATATATTGTAACTAATGTTACTTAGTGGGTCCTTGAAATGGTTATTAAGACCCTTATCAGTCCGTATAACATGCTGACAGTTATTTTCTGATTCTTTGTCATCAGTAGATCATTTTTTACTTTTCAATGAGTAAACAAGAAGGAATATAGTATTTCTAATATGATTATAGTATATTTTGGCCATGGCAACTCCCACTCTTGGATCCATCCTATACATTGTCCATTTAGTCTCTGATGAATGTAGTGTCAAAACGTTTGTGTGTACTCGGCTGTAAGCACCAAAGAGACATAAAAATTAGGCTTGTTCGTATAAAAACCAATACTGCAGCATATTAAAGTTTAATGCTATATCTTATTGTCTGTCCTCATCACATCCCTCCATCAGGACTCCTGCTAACAGCCTTTAAAATCAATTCAAAAGATTAGCTTTCATTAAAAAAACCGTATGAAGACACTAGTCTGTCACCAGCCATCGATCCTTCAACACAAAGAGCCACTGTCCTTCCATTCACTTCCACATGAGCGGACTGTACTCTGACTCTACGTGGCCGCACACGCCTGTGTGTGTGTGTGTGTGTGTGTGTGTGTGTGTGTGTGTGTGTGCAGACGCATAGGAACACACACACACACACACACACACACACACACACACACAACCTGAATGATTGCAAGGGGTTGGTTCATCAATGAGGTGGGATGGGTAAGAGCAGGATTATATTCAGGTCTGGCCGTGTGGCTCTGAACCGTGGGAGGATGACCCTGATAAATCTCCACAGACTGTGAGGCAGCTTGGCCACAGTTTGTAGAGACAAGCTCGTGGTATGGGGTTCAATTTATGTGGAAAGACTGCTCTAGTTGGGAGTGTGATACGGGAGCTAAGCAGGCGGACCGTGCCGCCCGCATGTCTCAGCAGAGCAGCAGCGAACAAACTAGCCAGACGCCTCTCATGTGACACAGTCATCTTGACAATACACTGGCAGTTGATGTGTCATGTCGCTTTCCCTGCGAAAAATCAAAGACAGTGCAACGAATGCAGTAAACAAGCCGGGGGTGGGGGTGTTTGGAGGAGCGGGTTGAGGGGGAATTCAAAAGAACGCTTCTGTGACTGGACACAGATAGGAAGAGGGCCCGTCCCTGCTGAGTTTCTGATTATCGTCTGATCTGAAACTAAATCACACAGCGAAAAAGCAGGAGGCTGCTTCAGCTGGCTTTCATACTCCACAGCGTGATGTGTACAAACTACCACCGCCCACTGAATTCCTGCTGCAGCCGCTATGACAAATCATTTTTATAACAATTTCTCCTGCATGAGATAGGTGTGTATAAAAAAATGGGTTATTTAAGTTTGGGACAACATGTCTCCGGTGCTCTCTGCTTAGTGTTTAAATGTCAATATTGTGCAGTTTTCTGACATAAATGATGTGTTTCTGGAGGAGTCAGCTGTCTCAGTTGACTGCTGCTGATGGCAGAAATTATTGGGTGCAACGATGTGAGATTGGTGTTCGGTACAACGCAGGTGTAGTTCTGATGAGTGGATGGGTTGAGTAGGATGGTTGTGGGAATCTAGAAATTAGAGTTGAGCCTCTTTGGAGGTGTCATGTGTCTAAATTAATGGAACATCTGCG
The DNA here is from genome assembly GCF_040436345.1 of Pagrus major. Classification (NCBI taxonomy): domain Eukaryota; kingdom Metazoa; phylum Chordata; class Actinopteri; order Spariformes; family Sparidae; genus Pagrus; species Pagrus major. Next base: position 35,190,444 of record NC_133218.1, read on the forward strand.
GCAGGAGGAGCACACTTCAACACCCCAGTGACATATTCGCTTTCACCCAATCCTCCTTCGCTTAATATCCAAGACAGATTTTGACATAGATGCTCACCTAAATTGGCACAAGGGTTGTTGATGTAACAGTGCTGTCTACTGGAAAATGATGACATGCCAACACATTTGAACCCAGTGTCACATATCATGTACATGGACACACAGTAGTCTATTGTGACAATGTGACACTTCAAGTTTAATTTGGGTTTTTTTTGTCTGAAGATTAAATTTTAAATAAAGTATTTCAAGAAATGATTTTTAGAGTGCAGCTTTTGCACACCTTAAGGTCGACAGGTGTGTAGGAGAAGACCGAAGGCCGACAAAATCAGGAAAAAGACTCCCTCATCAGGTTATCTTACAAGATATAAGATAACCTGATGAAGGTCTAAGTACTGAAATGTTGTTGTTGCAAGTGGAGTGGACAGTGTGCTGGAGTCTTTTTCCTAAGAAATGATTTTTAGAAATCTACGGAAGCCCTGAGGGGCAAGTGAGGATTTTTTTCCGGTGATAAGTCTGATCTTAATTGTTTTCTCTCGTGTGTTTATGACATAAGAACTGTTAAAAAAAAGGTTTTACCAGGATAATCTTTCTAAGTTACTTATTTTTTTCATCTTCAAAAACACTTGCTTGAGGGAAACTGGAAAATATTTTGTGGGGAGGTTCACAAAAACAATTATTAAACAATATTATTGCTCATGTACACGAGCTCTGTAGATTATGTTAGTGGCAACTTTATAAACTGCCGTGGTATTAAGTTGGTAATTTAAAGCCTCTGCCTTGAGTTATGGCTGAAGAAAAGAAATATGTCTTTCATACATCGGATGTGATCAGAAAGTCAATACAGGGCAAACAATATTTTCACAGCTGAGTTCAGGGACCTTGACACGGCGGTCAGAAGGTCTCGGCTCAAACGGCCCTCTGAGGGTGAGGTTAAGACAGCCGATACTCAGCTTCCTCATTACATGCATCTCAGGATTACTCTCAGCAAATCCAAATCATTACGTCAACAAATAAATAAATAAATAAATAACTGATGCTCATACTGTCAAATTTAAGGAACAACTTGTGATTAAACCCCACAGAGCATTTTGCCACATGCTGCTCTGGTTTGATTCTTCCAGAGCGAATGATGTTCTTCACATAAGGAGCGACTCGACCGACAGTTTTGGAAGCAGTCTTTGAATTTCTATCAACAATATTCATTTTCCAGGGTTACTTTTATGTAGCTGCTCATAAACAGATTCATTACACGTCTTGTGCAACCGGCTCAAAATAGAAAACAATTCACAAAAAATGTCCTCCTCCAGCAAGCCAAATTCCTCCAGGGGAAAAACAATAGCCTTGATATCTTCAAACAAATGCAAGTATGCAAGCTCTGCTGAAATGTTTTCTGCCATGCTGCACTGTGCATAGGGATGTACTTTGCATATCTATTATGCGCTCTCTCTGTGAACAAGCAACCTTGTGGAACTCATCCGAAATCTGCTTTATATTTTCTTTTGAAATCAATTTTCAGCTCATTGCTGTTTTCAAGTCTGCCAACGACAACAGCCTACAGGCGCCCGGATCATGGGGCTCTTTCACGAGGAAGAGCCTCAGTATCAGCAAACAACGAGGGGCGCTTGCACGTACTCTCGGCCAAACTTAGTTCTGCGTTATTTTCAAGTGATTCCTGGGTGACTGTGTGGGAAAATTTCAAAACAACGAGTCAACTGTTTAATTAGGCGTCGAGCTTACTGAACACAAGGCTCTTAATGCTTGGGAAGATGCAGTATTGTTGATTTAATCACCAGTATGTTAAGTTCAAAGTGATGGTGGGAATAGAGATTGTTCTTACCTGTCAGGTATCAGCAGAACAGATGATGGAACGGCCAGGCATGAAAAGAGATAGGAAAGAGGAACAAAGAGGAAACAGTTAGCCATGTGTTTCTTTGTCAAATTACTCGATTTATAATATAACTTTATTCATAAAGCAGAGATGTGCGGTGGATGACAGGAGGAGTGAAGTTGGAGGGCGTTTAAAGGAGCAGTCTGACATTTTGGGACGTTTTTGCAGAGAGTTAGATGAAAAGACTGATACCACTACCACATATACTGTAGCTGGAGCTAGCATATGGTTAGCTTAGCTTAGCACGAAGACTGAAAACAGGGGGAGACAAGTAGCATCTCTCTGTCTAAGGTAACAAAGCCTACCAGCACCTCTAAAGCTCAAGAAAAATGAGCTTAGCTAAGCTAACTGGCTTCTGGGTTTAGCCTTATAGTCTATATAATAGACAGGATAATAGACTGTCATAAGTGGTTGCAGCACTAACATTGTTATTTTAAGTATTTGAGTGTTTTTTTGTTTTGTTATCTAGATTAAAATATCAAGTTTCCCATTTATCTAGCTGTGGTGGACCAACACTTCTGAATGAATGTAGAGGAAACACATAGCTTTTAGTACGAAGACTTTTAATGCTCAGAGTCCAAGTGAAGCCGTGCAGCGAGGAGGTTTTAGGAGTACATTTCATTTCATTTACTTTTTCATGTTAACATTCATTTACTACTGTGATACTATTTGATTTTTGCTCATGATGTTCACATTACAGTTATGTCCTGCTTAAGAGGTTAAATGTTTTACTAATCTGCAAAGTCACGCGCTACCCAACTGTGCAGCACTGTTTCACTATTTGCAGCAATGCAGTCTTCTTTCTACACTTGTGCGTGTGTTCGTGCATGGATGTGTGAATGCCTCTTTCTGTCTCAGTCTGTGACTGCGTGCAAATGCATGCATACACGAGCTGAGAAAGACAAGTTTGAGGCAAACAAGAAAAATGCATTAAAGAGACTGCACACAGAACATATGGTATGCACAGTGCTCTCCCAGTGTCAGGCAGCTGGACGCAGTAGAACACGAGGAGCAACTTAATCTGGCTCGCCGTGAAACAGAGAAATCTCCGGGGCCTGTTCGAGACAATCTCAAGACAATCCCTGCAGACTATTTTTCTTCGCTAAAAGCAATTTCTCACCCCCTCAACTTGCTAATTAATGCAAGACCCATGGCCCTTCTTCTATCGGCCCGTGTCTTTCGGCTCTTGCCCACAGCCATCAGCCCCGGGGCCTCAGTGAGGTCTGCCCTCGGCCCCCAGCTTCCTCCGGCGTGACTATACAGCTTGGCTTTGAGGCCTTGCCCGAGGCGGCATAGACCAGAATCAATGTGGGAACAGTGAGGGGGCGTTGGGATTATCAGATGAGGTGAGAGAAAATACAAATGACTGAGAAGTCAATTAAAATGGTCTGATTGTTCATTCTGGTCCATGCAAAAATGGTAAAAAACACAGCAGATTGAACACTATGGGTTGAGTGAGAAAGAAATGAATCTAGGTCATTGTTTTAGCACAGCTCTCATGTCATTATCCTATTTAGTCTCGACAGCCTGTGTTGCTGTTTCATAATAAATTGCTGGTGATTTAATTAATTATACAGAGGTATTAAATAAAACATTAGGGAAATTATGTTTTATTGAATCAAGCGCTCACCTTTGCAATTAATCTACATTTAATATGGCCTGGCCCGCTTAAATTATGAAAATCACCGGTGGTGGGCTGCACTTTAAAGCCCTCGCACATACATATCCTTCCCTCTCTGAAATATTATGCAGATGTCAGTTGATGCTTCTATAATTAACCTCTTCTGTTAGTGTCTTTGTAACAGAACTATCACTTAAAGTTTTTGGCAAGGGTATATACACAGTGAGGGGCTTCCAGCAACAAGAAGCAGAGCTGAAGGGTAAAAAACTATATTAAGAATGTTTTCAGGCAAGAACATTGTCTCATGCTATTAAAGTAACACTGCTGACTTGGGCGCTGTTGCTCATTAGAGTTGCCTTTAATAACCTTCTGTATGTTTTTATAAACATCACGTTCCCGTTGTTATTTCAGTGTCACATGTCAAATAAAAAAAGGCTTAAAAACCTGGTTTCTCACTATAAGTTATCTGGTACAGGTGTGTTTAAAGGGTAACTCCACTAATTTTACACATTGAAGTGTGTTTACAGGTCTTGGGGAGCACTACTGTAGTCCCATATGTTGAAAGAGTAGTATAAAGCCTTTTGTGGCTCCAGAGGAAGCTGCATGTATTTTGATAAACTGCCCCCAGTGCTGTCACTCAGTGGCCGAGTTGCATTGTGGGTAATGTAGGCGGCAGGTCTTGAAAAGCAGTCGATATCAGTATAACATTGCACTCCTATCACACTGTTGGACACTGAAGGACAGTTTAAAAATATGATGAATGAGAACCAGAGATGCCACTTTTTTAACCCCACATGCTATGCTTTTCTCCTTTTTGAAAACCTGTTGCCTACATTACCCACAATGCAACGTAGCCACTAAGTCTGCTAGTGGCTACGTTGTCATCATTGGAGAAGAAAGTGGGTGTTTTAGATTAGGAGCAGTGGACTTTGAAACCATCACGGCCCACGGCATCTTTAGACCATCCAGCCTGACCGGATGGACCACCCTAGGAAGAACAGAGTTAAGAGCCATGCTAATCCAGCAAACAATAAGAAATCAGGGACTGTTCCCACAGAGACCTGCCTCCACCACAACAACTTGGATTTCAAGCTGTTGCACTCAACAGGCCGACTGGGTTCTGAGCCGACAGAGTGCACAACTGCAGCGGGACGAGCAGAGATGGACTCAGTGTTTATAACATCGATGCTTGGTGCTCGCACAGTTAAAGTTGATGGACAGTTTTTGCCAGATGTTGAACTTTTGATAAGAAGATGCCGACCACATTTGTAATTTATGTAGCATGAAGGAGTTTACAAACTTTAATTTCGTTATGAAACCCTGTGTTCTGTAATGGCAAATACATCACCCTGTACCTTGCACCTGAGGTAATTTATCAGATTACATCCAGCTTCCTCTGGGGCCACGAAAGGCTTTTTGCCATTTTTTTTTTTTCACATAAACAGTCGCTCTCCCCCCAAGACCTACAAATGTACCTTAATGTGTTAAATTAGTGGAGTTACCCTTTAATACTCTGGTTCCACTGCAGAAACGTTTTATAGAAAACATGTTTTTATTGATTGTCTTTAAATCCTTCATTTGTCTGCCGTTCCCTCGAAACTTTAAACATAACGTCACTCGTTTCTTTAAGACTCTTAATACTGTTTTATTTGTGATTAATATGAACTCAACATGATAAAATATCTCATAGCATGCATGAGAAAAACAACCTTGGCTGACCTACCACACTGCAAATCATGGTATGGCAGCAAATGCTGGCAAATATAATTATCTTCTGAATTTATAATGATACAAAGCAGGCTGTCTGTCTTCTATAATTACCCTCAATTAATGGGGTTTGTCTTAAACAATTAATTTGATAGATATTAACATGATAGTAATGGATTTTTCCTTGTCTTATACAAACAGAGCAGAGCCGGCTCAAACACTATTTGCGAACACTTATTAATGTTTGCTTTGACCTGTTGGGAGCCGTGCAGGTGGGACTGACAATTCAGATGGTGTCAGATAAGCTGTCCATCACAGAGCAGTGGGACTAAATTGAAATGCGAACCTGTAAGGCAGAATAGTGTGCAGCGATGTTACTCTGGAGGCATTTGGAATAAAAAGGTGTCCATCAAATTGCAAATGCTATGCTACGCAGAAAAAATTCCCACTTGTAAAACCTTGGTAGAAAAATTACCATAATAGCCTACAGTGATGCATTCAGGTCTAATAGGAGGATCATGCGCTATAATTATCTAAAATGCAAAAATTCACATGCTTGAGGTTTTTTTTTTTCTTTTTATGTTTAATTCATTTGGACTCTGACACGGTTAACAAGCTAAATGTATTTAGGCTGAAGTTCCCATTGATCCTCCAGTTCTCTGACACCATTACTGTTTTACAAAATATTGACACACACACTTTTTTTGGGGGAGGTTTATTTCACAGCGCTGTCTCTGGTGGCGTCTGAGATAGCTGTAATTCTGTCAATGAGATGAACTGAGTGCCTGCTTGGACTGGAGAATGGAGGAAACAAAATCTGCCAGTGGAATACATTATAACTTACAAAGTGAGAAGAAAAAAGCCCCGTGTGATTTTTATGGAGTGATACTATTTAATTTCAAGTATAATACATATCATTTTAATGGTTTAGTTTTCTGCCTACAAATGAACCATCACTGAAAATGTGACCATCCCATTGAATATCCCATTATTTATACTGCTGACGCTCGCTAATTCTAACTATCTACTTACTCATTGCAACGGATTTTGAAATTTCTCACAGGCATTGCAGGCAGTGTACTGTTACTGTTAATTAATTAGTGCCAACTCAGTTGCAGTTTATGCTCAACACAATTAGTCTGGCACTCTCAGCTTACTGTGCAAAAGGTAAAATTGGCTGAGGGAGGAAGTGTATTCATGTAATGAACTTTAAGAAGTGATGAACTTGTGGACTCAATGCAAACGCGCACTAACACACACACGGCCGGTTTGTTTTGTTGCTGCTGCTGCTGCTGGACTCACAGTTGTGTCCCACAGGTTGAAAAGCCTCCTGGGAAAGAAAACTCTTGTTGTAGCTGCTGGAAAGTGGAGCTGTAACCTGGTGTTTAACGCAGCTAGTCGGGCTGATTAGCTGATTCAGGCCTTTCTTCTTCTTTTTTTGACTTGTCACAGCAGGATAAACACAGGTGTCACTGATAGTAACTATTGCTGTTTTCCTCATAGTAAAGCCAGTGAGCGAGCCGGCACAATACCAGGGCCCTGAAACCTGCACACCAAAATGGAATGCAGCCATGACTGATGTTATTCACTACACACATGCTTTTCCTGCCATGTGAAAACATGTCTATCTGGCATTTTGAATATTTTTTTTTGTTCTTTTTGGACTTTGTATAGATCCTCTGCTTTCCTTCTTCCTGTGCACAAATCCATTCTGCTCAGTAACTGATTCTTCTTGATGCTTCTTTACACTTTAAACAGAACTATTGTACTTTTAACTCAACATTTATTTGACAGCTATCTGTAATTGCAGATCAAGACTTTACATGTGATACATATAAAATATAATGAACTCTTATTAAACTACCCAACAATATAAAAAGTAGGGAAGCCCTGATCTGAACTCATTGAGATAATTAAGACAATATAAAAAAAAATACTGATCATTGAGACGGGGTTCGGCCGTGACTCAATCAATGTAACAGCAGTTAAACAGAGACTCTGATGATAGGACAGGTCACGCCTGGCCGATATCTGATCCAATTAGCAGGTCAGTATTGGAGCGGTTACCTGTCCGGTGGAGTGGATCAGTGCATCACTAATATCTCCACAACTCTTTCCCACCTACAACACTAAAATGGTGCTCAGGAGTAATCAGGGTCAGATTAAATAGACACAGAGAGATGATGAATTTCATTTTAATGTCTTTACTTACTCAGATTTGGATATTTGGAAATAGAAAATTTACATTAACAGATGCCTTGTTCTGACTTTTACCGTTTGATGTTCCTTTCCCCTCTCTGTCTGGGCCCCCTGGTGGCAAGGAGGCCCGAGGCATGTGTCTAGAAAGCCTGTGCACAGACCGCTCAGGTAGTAATCCTATAATGTGACACTCACAGGGGCCTCAAGAGTGCTACCTGCTTTACCTTGATATTTTAAAGTACATTTTGTTGAATGTAAGATTATGAATGCAGAACTTTGACTTGTGGAGTAGTTATTATTATAGTAATGGTATTGCTATTTTTATTTAAAGATCTCAGTACTTCATCCATCACTGATTGAGCTCCGAGCGTCTTTTAGCGTGATGTGTTTTCCCTCATGGTGCAAAAGGTGTCAATCAAGTACAGCCTGTAGATGATAATAATAATTTAAACACCTGTGTGGGAGGCTGTCGGGAGCGTAGGAGCTTTGAAAAACTGTCATTTGCATCACTTTTGTGAAAAGTGGTAGAGAATAGTTTTATATTCGTTTTTCTGTTCTTTATTATTGTCTTCATGTGACACCGTGTCCTCCCGGCAATGTTATAAAGTTGGTGCTGATCATTGTGTAGCTTTTGCTGTTATTGTTTCCAGAGTGGTACATCATGACTTCTCTCCACTTTTACCACCCACTCTTTTTTTGCAGGGAAGCTTAACAATTCAACTAGGAAGGGCAAGAAGTGCAGCTCATTATGTGAACGTTGCTAAGCTCAAGATCAGTCAGCAAAAATAATTAGGCGTTACATTACCGAGTGTCATATCTTTAGACGGACTGAAGCCATCCAGTTGGGATCGATTGCACTCACTTTGTGCCGGGAAAAGTCATAAACATAATTATGCTTTTTTTCGCTGCTTTTTTGAATCGAAAGCCACACAGTGTGACTGAATGGGGCTGTGTGTGCGCGCTCAAGCTGAACGCCGTGCCAATTACCACAAATCACAGTCAGCTGGTTTTCTACCTCCTTTAATAGGACTCAAAACTTCCTTCCGTGCCGCGGCTTAGCATCGCTGAGCACGGGGCCCCGTTCGACACTTTCATCTAATGTCATGCTCATTATAATATAAATTGGTTTATGATTACTACCTGCAACTTTTGCAACTGGACCAACCGATAGTGATTTGACCAGCGGCAGAGATTAAAAGGACACAGTAGTTAGTTATCGGTGTGTACACATTACAGTCGTAATGATACAGCTGACTGACATCTGTATAAAAGTGATATTATAGTCAGTTTTTCACTAGGTGCATTTTTGTACCTACTCTGTCCACTAATGCAAATCAATAAACAAAATCAAACTCTGTCAATCCCTGTCATGCTCTTGAATGAAGCTGTTCATTATAAGCTGCCTGTAAAAGCACCATGGCCAAACAAATACTGAAGCTCCATTAACAGTCTTTTCAAGGTGGGAATATCACTCAAAATAAAAAGAGGAACGTCCCGCACTTCAACCAGCAAAGCGAGGCTACAAGACCAAACAAATGTGGCCGCAGGTAGTGTCTTTGACAACTGAGGAAGAAAAGCGTGGAAAAGTGGCTGTCATCCTGTCTGTCCTACTGACTCTTTCATGACATCTATGCCTGGAAAACAGCGTCAATCCCTGGCAGCAGTTGACTGGTGATCATGTGCAAGTGAGAGCCTGAGCTTTGTGCAAGTGAGAGCCAGACAGGGTCCACTATTAACTGATGGTGATTATGTGATGTCATTTTGAGCAAAAAAACTCATCTTTGTCGCTTTCCAGGATGCGTGGTGGGTTAGGATGTCAATCACAACACAATATAACAGCATCCACGTGATTATAAACAGTTTGCTGAGACATATTTAGATGTACAGGTGGAAATGTCATGCTTTATGCCGACGCTGCTTAGTTCAGTGTGAAAAAAACAAAGGCGGTGTCAAGGCGAGTCCTGTTGTGGTGCCCCTGTCTGAAAAGGGCTTTAGATAACTTATTGGTAGTGCTGACAATCCCTGAGAGAAACGAGTGTTTTTCAGTCAGCAGGCAGCACACGCTTGATGTTTGATTTCAGTGTCAACACGTAGATGCAATTTCATGCAGTTTGTTACATGATATACTGTAGGTATCTCATTTGCCCATGACGAGCCTCATGTTGCGCTCATGTTTGTTGTTGCATAGACTCTCTTTTCACGCTGTTAACATTTCAAAGCGATTCCTCTTTTGTGCTGAAATCTACATGCTGAGTGGCAGCATGAGCAGACTGTAATTTGAAGCTCTGTTCACAAAGAATCAAGAAGTTTGCTGGGAAATCACGAGTGTGTCTTCCCTGGTGAGTTCCAGTCCTTGCTATAGACCCAATAAAGTTGCAACAGAGGTTCACATAAAACCAGGGACCGGCTGTCACTGTCAATGAATTTCTGTTAAATATGACAGAACGCTGAAAGGAATATATTCCCATCAACAAGGACAACAGGGTGTTAAGTATCCACAACAAATCCAGTTTTCCGGCGGTGATTCACTGTTCCTAAGGATGATCGGAAGCTATTTTTCAACGCCGTGCGTCTGCTCTGGTGTCAAGCACATGGAAACACAGCTGTAGATCAGACAACAGACAGTCTGAGCCCTTAGACCTCCTCCCACTCACATGCACGAGCAGCCAACATGTGACGAAGGACGTGCTGATCCCTGTCACAAGGCGGAGGATCCCGCTATATTAAAGCCTGATTGATTTCAATATCCTGCCACACACGGAGCTTGACATTTATATTGAATTAAAAAGTAGGACTTTAATTAATTCACATACCCGCTCTGCTTAATAATACTCTCTCCCATCTTCAACACATTGAATTAAATCGAGCATGACTCATTGGAAATGTGAAATGGATGTTTGGTTCAAATAAGCATTCTTATGGAGAACAATAAATCTGCCTAATGGACTTTAATACAACTGCCAGGCTTCTAATGTCTTATTTTTGCCACTCTGTAAAGGAAGTGGTTACTGACGCCTGTAACACAAAGGGGTCGGCAAATACTAAAAATGAAATGGGTTTATGATAATCAAGCTGCAAATGATGCTAGTTGTCATAAATTACAATTACAGGAAAAAAACGAAGTAATTAGAATGCAAATACTTTCAACAGCTCACTTATTTATTTTGAATTGTTTAAAATTCATTCTGATTGAATGCATTATGTAGCTCAATGGATCCATGTTTTTTTTAAAGGTTATGAACTTTAAAGCGTCAGAGTCATTGATATCGAATCTGTGTCCTCTGGAGCAAAAAACCCACACGTGAGTGATTTGAGGTGGCTGCAAATCTGCACCAGACTTCCTTTAAAAATCAGAGTTTTGTGAGATGTTGAGTTCAGGGAAGCTTGGAAACATTGTAAAATGATTACTGCAACAAATTCTTAGTTATTTCTTCCCTCTTGAAGATTCGATTTCGAAGATTCGAAGATTTGTAATACATTGAATTATTCCTTTCTTTGTATTTAAAAACGTATTGTCACGTTGTCCTGGTTGTCACTGAACCGGCGTTTAGGCGAATGGGGTGATATAGGATATAGGGGATAGAGGAAAACTTTTGTTGAAAATGTATTTTAGTATCAGCCAAAATCTAGTGATTTTTTATTTTTGCTAAAAAATTAAAGACATTTTAGTTTGGCCTCATTCTTGACATGAATTTAAGATTTTTTTGACATCGCCGCAGCTGTCGCCATCTTTGTTATGTGCAGTTACCATGGATACGGGTATCATTCTCATCTATTGTTGGGTTAGAGCGGACAGACAGCTGTTTACTTATTCACACAGTGTCCAGGTGCCTCTGCAGTGAAGTAATACAACACACCGGCTCTTCTCAGGAAGTCAAGGTGTCATTTCGGAAACTGTTTGAACAAAACCGCTCTTGCTCTCTCTGTCGTCGCTGCTCACCAGCATCACCACAGCTACCTCTGCTCTCCTTAATAATAATTCAGAGGCCTTTTTAACTCACTTGTTCATTAAAATACTGCTCACTGTCTGAGTTCAGTTTAAAACGTCAGACATGTAGAGATTTTTCTGGAAGATTTTTTCAGCGGTGGCAGTGAACTGACTCATTAAACTCTAACATGACGACATGACATGAGACAGCCGACTGGAAGTAACACTAACATTGCACCAACAGCACTTGTTAACGTTATAACATATGATTATAGCTGTTTTGTTGCTGCTGCTTCTCGTCAAACTCTCAGTGGAATATAAATGAACTAAGCTACCTCGTCTATGAATCTTTTTTTGAAATGGTAATTTCAGAAAACATCACTGAAATCCATCGAAGAGATCTTTCTTTGCAGATGCGTGCAGGTTTTTGAGTCTTCAATATTTTGAAGACTGAAAAACAAATCAGTTCATCAATTCATTTAACGTGATTGTTCCACTCTTTGATGAAAAAAGTAATATCATCATCATAGCTCTTCTCTCAGGGCTGCTTTTTATTTCATTTTAGTCGTTAAATGTTTTCACTGTTGTTGGCTGGCTGCCAGTGGTGAACAGCAGAGACTATGTCTGATCTGGACACTCACTCTACCAAAGTGGAGTAACAGTAATAGGAAGGTAACAAACTACACTTAAAAATAAATAAATAAATACATAAATAAACAGGAAAGTGAGCCACTGATATAAGATTGGGCTGTTGCACATTCAAGGTTGGTACTCTGTTTTAAAAGGATGCCCACAACTCCTTAAGTAGCAGAAGTGACACTGAAAGAAACCTTGAGATTGTCGTCTTCTCGAGCATTGACTCAAGTCTTTGCTTACGCAAAGAAAGACACCCTCGCCTCGATCCTGTTGAACTGATTGACTGGTGTACAAGTTCATCCTGCACGTCAGTGCACTTTAGATACGTCTCAATTAAACCATGTCCACAGGACATTGTCACAACTGTGCTGTACACGTCTGGAGTTTGTTGTTGTGACAACATGCTGATTCAGCCGATTAGTATTTTATTGTAAGCCAAACACGTATAATCAAGGTGATGTGGAATTATGCAGATTTGCTGGATGAGTTAATCTTCAACACCGCTCATGGAGATTATTTAGTTTTCTCTCAGGAGACACTGCATGCGGTTTTCCCATTAGTAAAGCATCATTAATGAAGATTTTTTTGCAGCTTTTACAGCAAAATCAGCAAGAAACATAAGAGCGACACAAGAGTGGGAATAAAGAAAAAAACATTGCCACTCTTGCAAGCGGTAGTCTTATAATAATCTGCCTTGTTCTTTCAGGCTGGTCCAGCAGTGCCTAAATGCTACTTGGCAAAATTAAAGAAAGCGTTGCATAGAGGCTGGCAGGTTGCACATCATAAGAAGTTGGTTGGGGAAATCTTTACAAGATATTTAAAAACAGCATACAAAAGCTTGGCATTAATACATAGGGTTTAACCAGGTGTGTATAACATGTGAGTGGCAGAAGAGAAACGGCAGCTTACAGTCAGCAAGCGTAATTAGAATTTCTCTCTACGGTGTATAATAATAAATGAACAGTATTCTAAGTGACGCTGATGTTTAGGCATAACGACAGACCGTTTCAGTGAGTCAGTTCAACACATACAGAGACAAGACTGCTGCAATAATACGCTCTAAACATCCTTTTTCTCCGCTGCACAGCATATGGTGCTGAAGCCTCCGCAGCGGACGTGCACTAAGTTGCCAGGGGTGCAATAAGGTCCAGCAGACCGTGAGGAAGTTTGCCTGAATTAAATGGGTTGCATCAAACAAGCAATGCTGAACTATAAAGGAAAGCATCAACAACAACAGGGCGCGTCGGAAAAAAGACCACAGCAGACAAGCAAGACAACGTTTCACGGCCGTGTGCTGGAATTAATGATATTGCTCGTGTTTTCTTCTTCTTCTTTATTTGAAATGCCTGTCATAAAATAAACACGGCTCCTGGCTGCGCCTCGTAAAACCTCCCCCGCGGTGACGGCGAACCTTTTGACAGAAATGCCCAATCAAAGCCGCAATGGGTCAATGTGGAGATGTTCCAGGAGTGTGAGTTATAGCCGGGTTCAGAGTGTTATTTTAATGGGGCTCCGAGCACTGGCTGTAAAAACCTTTGGCAGCTTGTTGGCTCTGCAGGCACCATTCATGTGTATCTCTTAGTTGACACAATCCCTTATATAAGCCCTGTGGCACGGGGACTATCTGTGTAACATAGTGTCCCAACTCTGGGGACTTTTTAATACTGAAGCTGGATAATGACTTCAAGGTCTGCTACCGGTGGCAGTGAGACGAACAGACCTGGGCGGATTATTGCATTAAAGTGATGGTACAAGATCGTTTACATACATCCTGATGTCCAAATATTTATTGATTGAAGTCTGACAGCGGGGACAATGACGTGATTTTCAAAAAAAAAAAAATACCCTGAAATGTCTCAAGGACAGCGGGGAAAAGTCACACAACCAAACTGTTGTGCAGTTTTTTGCTGTGAGGGAAAAAAAGGCACATCATTTTCGCGTTTGATAAATCAGCTCCTTTCCCAGAGCTCCTCACACCCACAACATGCTGCTATGAATTATACTTGACATTTCTCCCCACATAATTTCTCTCCAGATGGCACCCTGCCCAACATTTTGGAAGTTAACAAATAAAAAAATAAAAACCAATGCAGACTTTTTCCTCTTGAGTGGAATTGAAAGAGAGTGAGCGGTGAAACAGAAGTTGAGTTTGTATAATTAGTTTTCCCTGACCCCCGTGAAAACAACAGGCTATTATCCTCCCGGCTGTTTGCACCCCTTGCAGCCTCCTCCTAAATTTACAACATAATCACTGGCCGGCGCTCAAAAACCTCTGTTCAGGAAATGGCTCTCAGTATTCACAGGCAGTCCGACCAACATCTTCATCATGAGATAATGCGCTTCATGTTTATTCCGCCCAGCGCTAAACCCCGTTTGATAATAAATTTATCACCATCATGTTCTCGCACTGCTTCGTTCAGAGGCCTCATTTCATCATCGCAGAAGCAGCAGAGAATCGGTTTGAAGGTTAAGAGAGAAAACACTGACGGCCTGTTACTGACCACACATGCAGCAGTACATGCTTTTATGCCCACAGACATGAACGATGAATAATCGAAGGAGAGGACGCACAAGCTCAAATGTACACACACATACACGTAAATATCGCTATCAGGGGACTACATTTCTCATCTGACTAAGACGGGACCTCTGTTTCTGGTCATTTTGAATAAATTAAAATAGAAAAGAAAATCTTTTAAAAAGGTCTTTTACCATGATATTACTTAAGTTCTTTCACACTCTCACACAGATGTCTCCCACTGACAACTCAAAACATCTAAAGAACAATGGCTGCCTCCACACATACCGTCTTTTCGGTCCTGTCAGCTTATTCATCACAAGAATGTCATCAAATCCTCCATTTTTTTACGTGACACTGTTCATAAAAGATTTTTCTTACAATACAGGGGGGACTGTAATTACTGTACACTGAGAATCTTTCATCAGACTTGCTGCGTTTTAACAAAGCGGAGTACGCACTGGCACAGGGAGTGTAGATGTGTGTCAATCTACTCAATAGCTGTTACTGTAATAGACTGGTAAATGAGAGGTGGTGGTGGTGGGGGGGGACACACTCCTGATTCATTTGACATGCAAATCAAATAAGAAGTAATAGCTGTCGACACTGAATTCACAGGGGATCACAATCTGCAATTCCATGATGGTAATAGAACCAATATCCGAACATACACTGCTATTAGTCTGTAGGCGAAACTGTAATTTGATGTGATTTCCCACATGGTTCTCCCACTTGTATCGCTCATTGAGGGAAATAAATCGGATTCATTGATACGGGTCATGTACAGGGTGGCATGTCTCCCTGATGGTGTGTATTTGGCTGCACTTGTGGCTGTCCAGGCCCAAAATGATAAAAATAACGCAGTTGAATCAAAATTAATAAATAACTTGTGTAGCAGTTGCATTTCAAGAATATATAAAAAAAAAGGTCAGAAAATGTGTGTGTGCGCATGTTCTATGTGTTTATGTTGGAGCCCGACTGATATATTGGTTGCCTGAAATTATCAGCTGATATCGGCCCATCACAGATATATTAGTACTGGCTTATGTGTGCCCGATATGTGCAGATATGAAAATGACAAAGAAATTGATATGCAGAAAAAGATGCTGGAGATAATGAATATTTATTAATTACTGAGTGTCGATTACTGTTTTACTGCACTGATGTTATCTTAGACCGAAACAATGTTTTGTTAAAATATCCTGCCTCTGTTACACGTCTTTGTCACAAGTGTTTGATAACCAGGTTTTACGGGATCACATGTGTATATTGGCCGATTTATCCCAAATTGAGTATCTAGTTTATGCACAAATGTAAATACAGTGTGAGTAAATATAACATATCATTTAAGAACTCTTTTGACATTAAAAGCACATTTTTTTAATGTGTGATTTTGTTGACTTTTGTGAGGTTTTTTAATATTTACTTAGAAGAATTGGACAGCTAGCTTGATAGAAGTGGTCAACATTCAATCCTGTGCAGAGGGAACCGATGTAAACATTCATAAATCAAATCAATTTTATTTCTATAGCCCAAATTCACAATCACATTGCCTCACTGGGCTTTACAATCTGTACAGTGAACGACACCCTCGGCCCTTAGACCCTCGATTTAAGTGAGAAGAAAAAAACCTTTTAACAGGGAAAATAAAAGATGGAAGAAACCTCAGGAAGAGTCACAGAGGGTCAATCCCTCTCCCAGGATTGACAGACATGCAATAGATGTTGCATGTACAGAACAGAACAACAAAATCACAGTTTACAAACTGCATTGACAGAATATGTCAATAAATACACTGTTTCTGTTCAGTACATAAAGCAATTAACTATAACTATAATCTAATCATCACTCAACACTTTCTATGATGACGATGTCTATAATTAATTATAACGCATTATGAACATATCTATAATGCATTAAAATGCACCTGTAGAGCTTTATAGTATAGTATATAGTTATACACACACCTTTGCATATTCATAGTGCTTCATAACAATAACACCATTATGACACCGGCGTCTATAATGAATTATAAATGTACTTGTAATAAGTCATAGTATGCCTGAAGTTATAAGCAATCATAACAACAACCATAACTCATTATAAAGCATTTCAAAAAAAGGTCAAGTATCGATATTTCAGGATTGTTGGTCACTCACTATTTTTGCAAGAATCATACATATTAAAATTGTTATAGTTGTAACACATTAAAATCACTATTATAATGTGTTATAAAATAATTATACGTAACTTGAAGCCACCATTGTCTGCTTTAAGTTAAGTAATGACATCTCTGTGTTACAGGCAGATGTAATACACTACAACTTTACTATGTAAAGTGAAAAAGAAATAAGACTGAGTCAATGCAAGGTCACCACACAAAACCCTGAAACATTTTTTTGTTAACAATCCAATAATCCATAAATGTTCATAATGCATTTTAGACATCTGTTTGATAATGAGTCATGATTATTGTTATAATACATTATGATTATATGTCTATACAGCGCTATAGGTGCATTATAATGCATTGTAAATATGTTCACGGTGCGTTTTAATTCATTATAAACATGGGCTTCATAGAAAGTGTTACTAAAAATTACATTTAATTCAGGTCTGTGACTCCAGTGATCCAATGATAAAGCAAAATACAGATCCATTTTATTTGACACTTTTTCCCCACATTAATACAATTTCTTAAATAATGAGCTGCTTTCTCAGTATGTGGCCGGTAACTGAGCAAATGTCAGACTTTTAAAAGCAAAAGAGAAAAACAAAGTAAAGTGTTACTAACTGCAACTGTGTGTCTCTTCTTCATGTGTGCAAAAAAACTGCAGCAAGTAAAATACTAGACTACAAAACACAGTCTGTCTTCAAGTGATTCAGTGTTTGCATCATGCATAAAACATATCACAAAGATGCCACACGACTCTGTAATGACCACATTTAGATCATCTGTGTCCATTTGTGTCAATTATTTACCAACATTTAGATCCAACCACACCAGGACAACATAAGCTGTATAATAAATAAGTGAATGAGTCAGATACATACATACCATAGTCGGCTTCATCATCACGAAGTCATCATGAAATCTTATTACAAAAATGTCCAATGAAGGTCGAAGCACCTTGTTTTCACACATCAGTACTGCAGGTACAGACAATGCTGCACAGGTTCAGGTGCACATGTGAACATAAGAGAGTCCCTGTAACCATAGAAACTCCCTGCTGACAGGCTGGCACAGGAACAGTCAGAGCAGCAGAGAGGGCGATGGGCTGGTGTTTGCACAGTATATTAGGAATTAATGATTCATGGACAAATAAATCACACATTTTTTATTCATAAAGCATGTGTTTATTACACTGTGGGACACTTGTCTTTTGCTTCAGGATGCAGGAGAGATAATCTAAAAGCAGGAATATTTTATACAGATTTTGACCTTTGGTCACCCGGTAGGTTTATAAATGTTTGATGCCGTCTCAGCAGGCTTCTGGAAAATCCAAATTTGGGCAAACACACAAGGAGCATGGCTGCAGCTGAGGCAGGATGAGCAATGTGCAACGACTGTGAGTGAGTGACGACCTGAGACACCAGTCACGGGGTAACTCCACCAATTTTACACATTAAAGTGTTTTTTCATTTCAACTAGAATGAAAAAAAAAAATTCCTCTGGTGATGTCACTCAGTGGCAAAGTTGCATTGTGGGAAATGGCGACAGGTATTGAAAAGGAAGAAGAATGCGTGGAATAAAAAGGTGATATCTCTGTTCTGCTTCATCCACCTTGACCATTTGTTTAGAAGCTGTCCAACAGTATTATAAGGAGTGCAAAAACCTGGCACCTACATTACCCACAATGCAACTGCAGCCAATGAGTGACATTACTGGAGGACATTTTTCAGATTACATGCAGCTTCCTCTGAAGTAACAAAAGGCTTTATACTACTTTTTTCAAATATGCAGCTGTACTGTGGTGGTACTGGCAGTAAAATGCTTACAGGCCAGCCCAACCTACATAAAAATATAAACAAAAAACATGTAAATCCAGAGGGGATGCTCAATGTCAGCTACTTGGACAATAAACCAATAAACAAATGCCTCTTCATGGATAATCAAACTGAAATGTGCTCCTACAAGCTCTCAAGTCCCCAGTGAAATAAAATGTTAAAACTGAAGGTGTATAGGGGCTGGGGGTTCAAGGGGTTCGGTTAAGATGAAATGGAAAACAAAAGAAAACCTGCAGGTGTCAGGCTGTTTGCAAGGCAAGCCACACTCGCACAAATAAGGACGGCCCTGATGCAGGTAGCCTAATTGCCTGGTGACTTTTGTGGTCACCCACCTTGGCTCAAGAATAAACACAATTTCCCTCAACTAGAATGAAACGGGGCAGCCAAGAAATCATGATAGGGGCCTAAACAGACCAGAGTTTCTGGCTGTTAATCTATCGGGATGAGGTCTGCAGTGAGTCAGGGACAGATTCAGACTGAGGGTGAGAGCCACCTGGGTGTTGTTCCCCACCTCTCTTAAGCCTTCATGAAAGCGGCGTCGTCACACCCTGATTAGCTGCTTCCACTCATTAATTAATAGTCAGTCTCCCCACCCTGCAAACAGGTGATCTGAATCCACTGCAATCAGTCCAGAGGGATTTTGAAAATCAGCTTCAAAACAAAGAAAGATAGCAAGTCGTACGCAATGGGACTGCTACAGTACTCCACATGACCTATAAATACACTCTGATGTATAAAATAGGTGGAGCTGCCCTTTAAACCTGCACATAAACCAATTTCTCTTTATGTCTCCACCACACTAACACACATCCTCACGCTCACTCTCACACTCTCCTCACTAACTGCTGATAGCCAATCATGGTGTTCCTTGTGTATAACACTTATGCATACAAGGATGGATAATGTTATTCACTCCATAAAAAATGGGTTGAATGAGACTGAGTTAAAAATCACGAGTTATGTTCCATCACACTAGCTTTGGTTAAAGCACATGTACTACAAACGGTCTAAGATTTTCCCAGCACCCTTGGGCCGACACTTCACTCCCCCTCTCTCTATAAAACACCGGCTTCTGCTTTGGCTAGTTGTCAGCTCTTTGCCACGGAGCTCCTCTCTGTTCATGCTCTCTCTGAGGCCTCACTGGGGAGCTCTCACTCAGACAACATCATACAGCTGCCAAGATAAAGTTAGAGACACAGGGATAAAAGGCACGGGGCTATTTAGAGTCACCGAAGCCCTGTTTCATCAGATAAGGTGACGTTACTTATGGCAACACTGGATGATACGGCGTAAGGTCACTTTGGTGTCGCTAACACTCGTGGGTTATTTATGAAAAAGAACAGAGCTGCTCAGGTTAATTAAAATCTGAATGAATAACATAAAAAAATCTCATTGAACAATCTGCAGACCCAATGCCATGAATCATTTGTGCGGCGCTGAGTTATGTGATTGAGAATATTTATTCCTATCTAGATCAATGGAACTTTTTAGCCTAATTAAATGTGGCATTTGATTGAGTGGATAATAAACTCACGACAAGTTGGGAGTGAATGTTTAGCAATTTGTTAAAAAATGTTTTTAAAAATAAAGGACCAACCTTGTCAGCCTAGCCACTGAGAATCTCCTTTAGTGCGCTCGTTAAAAAGATAAACGCACGGCACAAATAAAACACGGGCTTTTATATAAATGAGAAGGTCTCTTTAAGTCAGTAAAATACTCAGCAGATTGGTGAATAAACGCAGCCTGATCAATGTATTCAAAGCAGCTTCATATGAAGTCACCTCGGGGTTACTGCTAATGTTACCAGCTGTGAATCCCCGGGGCTCATATTTGCTAATCCAGAAAGAAAAATAAGTTTGTCTTGTTAGTCGTGGATGATTTGATTAATGGCCACCCTTCCCGGTGTGCCTCTCCCATGATGCATGTCAACCTGGAGGGGATTCTCGCTCGTCTCATAACGTGTTGCTTGGGAAATCGTAGGTGTGTGTGCTAAACTGATATTTATATTAGCATACTAACAAGCACCATTACTGTGCTTATATCTCCTCTTGCCTGTGGACGGGCGCAAATAGTGAGCCAGGACATGCTTTTTTGCTGAATCCAGGAGATGAGGGGTAATGAATTGCGTTCTGCATATGGCACATTGATAAACTCACTTCATGCCATTAATCAGCAGCAGAGGGAAATGGGAGAGTCTTGGGAACGTGCTGTGATTGACAGGCTAATTTAGTGAGAGGAACAGCTTTTCTTGCTGTGAATATGGCTCTGCCTACATCGGCTGATTAAAGGTGGCCACTGTGCGGGGGAGACTTTGTGTGGCGGGATCAGTTTTTGGTAGGATCAGGTTTGTGTGGTAGAGCGAGCAAGACAAAGGAGATGAAAGGGGCTGCAGTACAGTTTGTGGGTCAGAGGCTGGTGTGGGCCGGCTGGCTGGCTACAAGCATGTCAACACTGGAATTGTGTGGATAGGAGGGGGATTATTGCTGTTATGATTGCCCACATAAAAAGCTGATCGCGCTGCGTGATTATCTTACTCTGCGTCTCATCCTCCTCTTACAGCAGCAGAGCTGAGATGGCATTAGACATCAGCCTTGCCCTCCGTCTCAAAATATCTTGTGTGCATTGCCTCCCCTTTGAATTTCGTCTGAGGGCAATTCTTCTTTTCTATTAGCATCTCATCTGGCCTTACACATTGAATTTTCTCACTTTACATTTGTGTGCCAAGCAGTGCTTCTGCTTGAATAGCAGAATAATCCAATCAGCTGGGAGCGCCTCAGAACCAAGACATCTGACCTCTACTGAGGATGGGATCTTGTCAAAGAGCCTCTTATTTCAGATAATAATTCTCCTGCTTTGTTTGTGGCACCTCATTTCTGCTCTTTGCTACAAGCCAATTTGGTTTTTCAGTAGCAATGTGTAAGACATTGGAAAAATGTCACAAAATATTTATTGCAAGAGGGACAATAGTAAACATTAAACATCTAGGAGGTAGAAAATGCTGTCACGTTGTTTGCCTGCATTCTCATGGAGTCACAGACTACTTTCTACTACTAGCACTTTCTCTCTTTTGGGATTCAAGATTGTATTTATCTTCACTCCTGTTTATCAGCCCGACCGCAGCAGCGATCCACAGAGGTGAACTCCGCTGTCGGGTGTTTATGTTCTGTAATGTCGACTGCTGACTCGAGCTAGAGGAGAAATGTACCTTTATTTCATGAATGTAACGTTACAGAGGAGTCAAAGAGAGAGAACCGAAGTCTCTGGTGCTGAATTGGTGTGTTCTGTTGCTCCCTAACTTAAAGGGAGCAACAGAACAAAAGCAACAGAACAAAAGAAATTTGGCTTTTTCGGGCAGATAAACATTGTGTGAGTAACCCAAATGAACACCAATGATTGCTTCTATTGTGGTAAATACACCATTGAAAAACCACCACTGCTGATAAAAATCTATCTGACATAACTCAGCCACAGATGTTCACAGACAGCAATGTTTTAAAGTTTTATCCGCGTTAAGTAAAATCTTGTTCGCTGACTTCCCTATCCTGGAAAAAGTGTCAGGCGACCAAATGGAACGCAACGTTGTGGATTTCATTGGCTAAGAACATTTTTGGAAACATTTGGGATAATGTAAGTATAAACAACTCAACAAATTATATATTAAAGCTCTCATAATTTTCAGACATTTTAATGCTGAATAACTATTTATCATATCGGGCGGCTGTAGCTCAGGAGGTAGAGCGGGTTGTAGCTGCATGTAAGATACTGAACCCCAAATTGCTTCTGAGAGCAGTTGGCGCCTTGCATGGCAGCCTATGCTATCAGTGTATGAATGTGTGTGTGTGTGAATGGGTGAATGTGACAAGTGTTGTAAAGCACTTTGAGCAGCCAGTAGACTGGAAAAGCGCTATAGAAATGCGAGTCCATATCTTTAAAGCAAATCCTACGATGGATAGCGTGCATGAACCATGAAAAGATCACCGAACAACCAGCACACTGACTTCAATTCATGTTACAACACACAGAAAGTGTTCTTCATCTAGATGTCGTGCAAATTCAGCCCTCCATTGTTCGTTTACCAAATTATCATAATGAGTCCTTTGCTCCAAGGTGTCCAAAAATATAGTCCAATGCTCAGCAGAAATACATCCTCCATGGAGTCCCTTTAGTCCATGTAAAAAGTTGCAATTAATGTGTGAGATTAGCCTATTTCAATCCCCACACAACCAGGCAAAAACTGGAGAAATACATATAAACTGGATAAACATATATTGAACTAAAGAAGAGAAAGCCAGTAGGAGCATCATGGGATGACCATGGTGTCTAAATGAAGCAAACAGCCCAGAGGAACAGCTGTAGGAGGACTAAATGACAGAAACAAGGTCAGTTACTGAGAGTCCAGTTAACAGTAATAGCACTGGCGGAGGCTGTCTGTATTACATCATGTGACATGTTGAGGCTCTGAGACGTAATCTCAGGAAACCCTCTGCCTCGGCAAGTAGTTTGGCTCCCTTGACAGACTATCCAACAGCTGTCCACTTTTGTTTGCCTTGCTGCCGTCTTCCATGTTCTTCTGCTGTGAGGCCAATCACCTAACCTGTCGACGCAGGAAGAGCTCGACCTCCTCCACGGCTCTGAGAGGGACTCAGTGTCTGATACCAAGCAGTGAGTCTTTCCTGGTAGTGCTTTATATTAAAGTCCTTGTAATTACCATTAGTTAATACGTAATAATAATGAATATTGATAAAAGCATAATAAATGTTGTTTATTGTTAGACTTAGACAGTTGTAGCCCTCTAATAGAAACATATTAACAGTTTAAAGGTTTTTAAACATCAGTTGAAACTTCATATGAGACAGTTGAGACCTTACAATAAACAATTGATTAATAAATGGTTTATGAAGCATTTCATTGTTTAACAGTGCAATAAACTAAATAACTAAAGTTTATCCAACTTTACATTTATCATTTATTAATGATGGTTATTATAGTGGGTTTTTTTTCTTTATTATGCACTTATTAACAGTTAAATAACTAATACTTACAATAACAATAAAGATAACTGCTTCAGATCCGATAGTTAACTGTTAATTAATGCATAATAAAGCAACAAAAAAGCTTAGTAACCGTGCAACAATGACATAATGGGTAAGTAAGTTTCAGTCAATAAATGTGTTTGTAATGCTCCTTTATAAGATTATAATAAACTACGGTTTTTATCAATGTTCTTAGAGATGCAATATGTAAGAATTAGCCAGCTGTCATACTGAAAACAAATAGGGGTGAGCATACCACCAGAGAAACAGCTAACTGCTGCTAACTGTAGCTGATGTTAGCTAGTTAGCTTGGTTAAGCCATGCATCTGGTGGTCCGGACTGGGAGCTCGGAGCAATGGAGGAGGGTTGGTGTTTCCCCTGTTAGCACAGGAGCTTTTCACCTGGATGAGCCAGGGCTAGCTGGTTAGCATGCTAACTTCAGTAGATACACAATACAAAGACATCATAATGTAAAAACTTGTATTTTTTCACATTCTGTTGATAATTTTAGCTCTTTTTTTTTATGTTTTCAAGCACAATTCTTACATATTGTAGCTTTAATCAGTTTATTTTAAGTTCTTATTAATGCCTTATACTCTTACAATGTTTTGGATGCTATTATTAACACTTATATAGATTTTCTAAACTTAATAAGCATCTCATAAGGACTTTTTAATTGATTAACTAAGATTAATTACAAGGACCTTACTGTCAAGCTGTGGGTACAATGTATTGATGAGTTTGTGTGTGTAAGCTGATAGCATGGCCTCTCCTGTGTATAAGGTTACACTCGTCTCTTGAGCAGCTATAAACAGTTACTTCCCACCTTTGCCTGAGGAGGTACTTCAAAGTAGCAACTGAGTGTTTGCAACCCTTCAAAGAGGAACCATAGAGGCGGCTGTACAGCCGTGTCTTTGATTGTTAAATCACATTATACCTGTGAAACATTATTTAGAGGCCTGTTTATCAGCAGTAACAAGGAATCTGTGTTGTGAACTGACGTCCTCTGTTGTTAAGTCACATTATGCCTGTGAAAAATTATGCAAGTAGTCCAAGTAATGGTAGAATATTAATGAGGTGTAATTTTTGACTGCTGGTGAGGACACTGGAACGCTCAGTAAGAAAAAAAAGCTAATTAGAAGAACATGATAAGTTATGGTTTGATGGGTTTTCAGCCCCCACAGTGCTCGCAGTATAAATCTTATTTACCATTCTTCTCCAGATGCATGCACATCTTCGGCTCTGAATTTATACTTGTCATGCCAACTGCTATCACACAACATGGCCCCATCTGTTAGGTACGTAGGGTCCTGTTGTGTCGTGTCTTTCATGTATGTTGTCAGTCCTCTATTGTGTAGCTGCCTTGTGATGTGTCAGCAACAACCACTTTCCTATTTTTATGTGACAAATTAAACCAATTCTGCTGAAGTCAAAGACCTGCGACTGAGGAGAAAGGCAGAGAGAGACTCTGCAATATTCATAGCGCTCAACATCACAGACTAGCACGTGGGGAACCTCTGCCATAGTAACATAATCCTCATCCAAGGCCTTGAGATTTAGTAAAAGGACATGGAGCCTGAATCTTTCATTAAATGAAGGCTTATTTCATTATTTAGAAGGTGTTATTTTCTGCCTCAGTTCACAGGCTAAATGCCAACTGGCAACTCCAAGGCCTATTTAAATGAGTCAGATTCTGGTCCCATCTGCCCCGCTGGTTCCTTCTCTCTTCCCTGCGAGTGGGTGGGCAGACTGGATAATGCAGTCAGCCTGCGAGATGCAGACTGGCTTCTGCTGTGTCATCTGTCTTCCCACTAAGCATCCCACTCACCTGTGCCAAAGTCATGGTCTCAGCAACATGCAGACCTTGCAGCCACAGGTAGGATCTTTTTCAAGCACGGGGCACTTCATCTGCTATACTGCGCACAGTAGTGGGTCTACGGTACCAGATCACTACTGTACGTTGTTTGAAAGACATTTCATTAACAACATAAACCTTGACTATGGTGGTACTGGCCCTTTGACGAATCTGGCACCACAAGGTTGAAAATAGTCTTTCATTTCGGTCACTAAGGGTCTCTCAATCAAAATAATGAAAACAAAACACATAGTCTGACGCTGTCCTGCAGTTGCGTGGGATCATGGGATTTGATTTGCCTCATTGAGGATGAAAATCTGTCTGAGGTAACTCAGGACGACACTGTCTCATTCCCAGCTCGTCAAATTCGGCAGCTTGGTCAGCGGCTGAGAGCTTCAAACTACGATGCTCTACAGTACCTAACCCCTCTAGTATCAGTTTTGCATATGAAAGCTTCCATGGTCAATTTAGCACTTAAACATTATATGCAATGTCCGTTTAGACTTTCAAAATAAAGGCTCTGCGGTCAAGTTACTTACAATACATGTATACAATATCCAGTTAGATTTTCAGAGTAAACAAATAAGTCTTTACTCTTGGTCACAAATGAGACATGAACACCGGTCTCCAGAAAGTCCTGTGAATGCCCCACAGCCGCCACCTCCTGACTTCTCCTGCTCTTTCTACTACTGCACAAGAAGGTGACTTTAAATAGTGATGCTACAGGAGCACCTACTTTGTAGCATTGGGCCACCGACCCGGCTGCAGTATCTGACACTTTGGCAGCGAGAACTCATGGACGATCTAATGTATTAAAGACATTCGCAGACGACATTCCTCACTCTCTGAGCGATCATCTGACGTTTCCTCAGAAGTTCTACTGCGACCAAATGAAACAAATGATTATTATAATGTGGAACTTTTACATATTATATCTTCACACATTAACATGTACAATCAACAAGCCATATACTGTATCAAACCAGGCCACTGACAAGCTTTCCTCAAAGAGTTTCTGCTGCACAAAGTAGCAGGTTATGTGAAGAATAACTGCTTTACTTACAGCGAAGACCAGCAGTGTGACTGATAAACTCACTGTAATATACACGCGTCACCCAGCTGTGGGGGGAGACATGTTATCTGCTCTGCGCCTCTCGTAATCTTTCGGAGCTGTATATGTACTATACGCTCCGATATTAGAGTTTCTCACATTGTTGTAATTTCATTAACTTCTGCACTGGAGTCACCATATGAAATTCATGTATATTAACTGCACTGTAGTCTTTTTATATGAGCCGTGCAGAGAGCACCCTCTCGTCCTCTCCCAGGGACATGAGAGGCATGCATAATCATGTCATGTACTTCTGGATTTTGTGTGCCTTGAGAATGAATGGTTGCAGCTTCATAGACTGTCAAATAGAGAGCATCATTACACACAGCTCTGACTGCTGAGGGATCATTTGAATATTATAGTTGGTTACATTATTATCTGTTCCATTCATTATTGGCTGGTAGAGTGGTTCTGTTGCTATTACGGAGGGATAACACTTCACTGTACGAAACATTTAATTTACTGAGCTGGGTTTGGCATAATGCTGTGTGCTGTCTCCAAGGAGAAAACTATTATCTGCAGCGCAGAAATCCTCTCTCCATGGAAAGTCTTGAGCCTCAGAACAAACAAAAAATGGCTTTTTTTCCCCTTTTACTTAATTTTCCAAATGACTTAGTAAATAACTCTCCGCCGGAGGAATGAGGCAGCTTCCATTGCTACTTATCAGGGGATTTGTGTAGCTTTGAGTGCTAAACAAGAAACAAAGCCAGAGGAAATAAAAGAGCCAGCACAAGCCCATAACATAACATCTGTTGACATCTGCCGTTAAGTGAAATATGACCACGGTGAGCACTTTAATTTAAAAAAAAAGACACAGTTTGAGTTGTTTGTGGTCCAAGCGGCTAATCTACAGAGCTTTTTCATGGCAAGATGGAAATCTCTGAATTAATTAGAAGATTTGGCACCCAGCAGTCTTGTTTCCCCAGAGAGCAATGTGCTCTCTTGTTACAGTGATGCACAAAATAATTTCCCATTTTGCCAGATGTCCCGTTATCTAGAGCTATGAGTTTATTACCCTGTGAAAATGCAAGGGGGATATTGTGACGTGCAAATGCTCCGTCATCTATATTCCTTACAAATGACATCCCTGATATTGGAGGAATGTCAAAATGAATGTGTGTAGGTGGGAAATATCTTAACTTATTTGTCTTTGTGATACTTCATTGATCGCCTCCACTTCCAGTGAAGCCAGAGTAGGGGGTCAACCACAGGGCAGGGCCCCTGGAGTTGGTATTGTCTTCACTTTATTCAGCTCAAGGTCAATACTGTATGGATATGTGCACACCGCATGATCCATTATATAAATGGAAGTTTTGCACAAGCAATTGTTGGTGGTGAAATGCATTCAAGATTGGTGTCAATATTGTCATGAATTACCTCCACATGCAGGTCTGCAGTGGGGTGCAGAAGGAAAATGAAATCAGGCACTGCAAGAGAGGAGGGGGGTTCAAAGAATAAATGCAAGGTATGTTTTATGTTATACAAATAAGAAACATGTCGACTTTTCTCATACATTATTCATCTGCTAGCTCATGTGCTCGTGAAGGGAATGTTGATGTAAAATAACATTGCAGCAGTGTTGGCAATTACATAATGACTCTTAACTTTCTGCGTGAGCTTACAGGGACACACATTCAGAAATTAGAGTTTGGAGGTTGTTCTCTTATTTAAGGAAATAAAATCAGACTCAGCCTGAATGGAATCTAATTTTACATATTAAACCCTGCACCTCGTTCAGCACTTACTATAAGGGGCGAATACAGCAGCTCTGTTGTAGCAATAACTGCAATAAAATCAAACAAAAATGATTATACAAAACAAAGACCAAGTCGTGAGTAAGACCAAGATGAGTGCGAGCCCCTGCAATGCATGACGCACAATGTGTAACCCTCAAACCAAAGTCAATCCTACAACTGTAACCTTCAGTATGCATCAAACAATTTTCATTCGATACAGTGATATCCCTGTTGTTGTTGTCTTGACTGGTCTTGAAATAAATTATTTTTCTGAGACCAAGAACAGACCTTCAGCTGGTCTGGAGACCAAGGCTGATTTCAAGTACTACAATACAAAACAAAACTAAGGGATTTCATTGGCTACAAAATATAATCAATCCCAATGTCGGCACGCAACAAAGTACATTTACTCAAATTCAGTTTTGAGGTTCTATCCTTGACTGGATTATTTCCATTTTCTGCTACTTTCTACTTCTACCCCACTACAGTTCAGAGGCAAAGAGACATTTTGCTCTTTAGCATGCAGTTTTAGACAATGAAATGTGTCAATCAGTATATGGGTCATATAATTAAGGCAGGGAAAATACTGCACAATCGACAATATGAAAATATTCAGCAAAACACATCTACAACTTCAACACCGTGTCAATCCAACGATGCCGATATTACAACCACTGTTGTAAAAAGCACTAGTGCATGTCTGTCAGTTGTATTCATTTCTTGGTGTAAGCTAATTTTCAGAACAATTGATGCTTTTAAAAAGTAAAATTGGCCAATTAAAATAGTGGTGGGGAAATGTCCTATGGTGGTATCGCTACTTTTACTTAAGCACAAGATCTGGGTACTTCTTCCATTTCGAATCAGTCCATCAATCAACATACCACTTATGTTTCTTGAAGGTACCATATATGTTTCTTATTAAAGGGGCACTTTGTAACAATTTATAGCAATTCTAGTTTATAGATTTCTCTGTGAAGGACTCGGGTCGCACGTTCCTGAGTGCCTCGTCTCAGCGCCTCTCCGTTAACAACAGTAGCTAACATTAGTTTAGAAATTCAATCCACTACCATTAAGTAACGACCGGCTTCCAGCACAACAGAGCCCCTTTAAAGTTCCTCAGAGCCCCTTTAATGTTTTTAAATG
Source organism: Pagrus major (assembly GCF_040436345.1). Classification (NCBI taxonomy): domain Eukaryota; kingdom Metazoa; phylum Chordata; class Actinopteri; order Spariformes; family Sparidae; genus Pagrus; species Pagrus major. The sequence goes on from NC_133218.1 coordinate 35,219,866, forward strand.
GATGGATGAATAAAAAACAACAAGCAAGCCACAGAACGCATCAACATGCTGCAGGTTTAACAATTCAAAATCTTTTGCTCTATTTTGTCCCCAGTTTACAACAAAAGCTTCTTAGGTTTTCAGAGTTTTACTTAAATCTTGTTGCGTGCATTAGTTTGTTTCCCACCGGCTTGTTCTCAGGAAGTAATCAGGAGTAAAGCCGTAGAAAGAATCAGCAGTATAATTAGAGTAATTAAGAAAGCACCAGGCAGGCAGTGTTTTGGATGCCATGAACCGCTAAGCACAGTCCCTAGGTGCTAATTACATGTATCCACTCCCACCCTGAGCTTTGTTCAAGGTTTTGCTACACTAGCCTTGGATTGTATAAGAGTGGTTGGTGCGTGCGGGAGGACATAATTGTTCTGTAGAAACACAAACATGATCTCAAACTGACATTGTCTTGTAATACAAAATTGTGGGAGATAATCAGGAAGGCACCGCTCACTCAGTGCAATTACCGCTCTGCATGCCTCAAACGGAGCAACAACAATCGCTAACCTGTGTGGAAGGTCACAATAATATAAAATTGTATTTCCTATGTAGCACTGCGAAGGATGTATTTTGTTTCTAAATATATTGGTGTTTCAGCTGTGAATGAGTTAAGAAATGTTTTGTTTTTTTTGTGCCCCGAACATAAAAGGTGAATGAAGATATCTTTGTATCTACTGGACGTGACATTTTGAAGGTTCACATTTCACCGCATGGGCTAGATTTCATCAAAATGACCTTGCTGCATGGTTTCATCGGTGAGACTCCTCTCCGGTCTGATTGTACCTGTCCCCCTCTCTCTCTCTCTCTCTCTGACACGACGCTCACAGCTTACAGTGTCGCCTCACAATCGCAGCATTGTGTGAGGAGATCTCCGTGTTTCTCACCCCACTGTGAACCCTCTCCACCGGGAACACACTATATCAGGGGTACACCTGGGGAGGAGACCTGGTGCGATACTGATAAGATTTGTTTTCCAGATCTCTGCACCACTGATGCAGTTGTGTCTCGCTGAAGAGACACGATGTTCAAATCATTTACATTTTCACACCACCGGCCGGCCTTATCACATGGATCATCTCCAAAGAGGAACCTAAAATCACATATTGGTTATCTATCCCCATCTCATCCCATCACTGTCAATTAAAATGGCTGGCCTTGGCAACGCGAGTCAGACCTGTGACACACATCAAATTTAAGTGCAGCTTTCACAAAGTTAATGGGAGACATTAAATATTACAAATAGTCTCTGAGATACTTTTGATGGGATGAGGTTAAAAAGTCAGTTCTTATTCCTCAATGTAGATTTATATCCATTGTAATGAATAAAAGCTACAGTAAATGTTGAGTTCAAGTTCTTCCTGTGCAGTTTATAAAGTGCACATCTACTTCTCACACAATATTTTTCATTGCCTTGCCAACGAATTCGCGCTGCACTTTTTGTTCTCACAAATATTGAATGTGGTTACGGCTTTTTCTAACCTGTGCTCGTCTGTTTATAACTCATTTCATATGAAAAGTGTGCAGCCCAGTCACCAGGATGAAGTGTTAGCATGTTAGCAACATTCCTGTAAAGCACAGGTACGTCCAAGTTATTATTATAAGTAACAGGCTACGTACAAAACGTGCCTTATCACGTTCACGTTACGAATTTATTAGCTGACTTTCGCATTGGGGGGTGGAGGAGGCGGTGTTAGAGTTACGGTCATCGAGGCTGCTAAACGGGCCAGCACAGTTCGAGACTGCGCTGCAGCATTTACGTTACACTACTGGATATTTTTAAGGAGACCAGGGGACCTTCCAGCTGTGTGTGTAATGAGAAAACTGAGTGTTTTTTAGGAGACCTTGAGATATTTTGAGCCGTTTTTGTGCCGACCAATATTCTAAGCCAAACCATGATGATTTCTGAACCATAACAAAGTGGTTTTGGACCTTTTTGTACAGCGTTGTGACCAGAGAGAAACAGAAAATTCAACCTGAAGTTGCAACATAAAGAGATGTACAGTTCGAACTTATCTGTGGTTTTGCAGAAACGTACTTGGCTTACATTTATTTTGACAATTGGGTTGTAAGAGTGATTTTACTGCTCCGACAAATTATTATGCAAATCTGGGTTCCTGTCTGCAAAGGAAAGGGTTAATTTAATCAAATGTAATTAAATCGTGCTCATCGCTCACAAGTGTTGGGCCACTTCGATGTCATAATGTCATGTTTGCTTTAATGCTTTTAGAGTAAGAGGGAGAACACGAGATACTTAGAGTATGTAATGCATATTCTAATGCGTGTTCTCCATCAAGGGTCAAATTAATTTATGCATAACTTCACAGGGCTTGCTAATCTCGTATTATGTTTTCTTAGCAAAACAAACCTCTGATTAGAAGGTGTTGCCAAGTTACATATAATGAGGCTTTCATTAAAAAGCGATAAAACAATGAAAGTCTTTCTTCTTTGAGTCTAACGGGCGCCGGTGGCTCTGCGGTGTGCTGTAATAGCAGCTTTCACTGGCCGATGTTCTTAAATATTACCTCGAGAAATCTCATTAATTCCCACTTAATTATCATCACATTCCATTTGGTGGATGACTCGGGGAAAGCTGTGATACGGGGACATAGTATCAATACTGGAATTGCATTCTGACAGGCTCCTCATTCACTTAACAAGAGAAGGATCCCAATGCATTCGAGATACTGTAATTAATCATTTACATACACCGAGTGTCACCTGATAGGTCATCCAGCCTTGCCTTCCCAGTGCTCCTCTCATTAAAATGCTAATCTAAACTGCTGACCCACCCTGCTGCTGAGGAAGACTACTCATAATGACTCGCTCTCCCTCTCACTTCTTCGCGACCCCCTAAGACCTCCAAAACAGGAGGCGCCATGGGCCGAAAAACAGGCAACTTTCCCCTCTGTACAGGAGCACTCCAAGCACGCGGGAATTCATTTATTCCGACGTCCTCCCCGATGCCGCTGTGGAAAACGCAGGGCTCATTAACCAAATGTGATTTCTAAAATAGCTATTTCCCCTCGCTTCACATAGTTAATATACTATACACCATACGTGACTGATATTCATTGAGAAGGTGTAGCCTAAGAGATTATAAACTCCCCGAGACTCATCTGTCTGTCACAGGGAGGATGATCGTGAAGTGAGGAGCAGCTCAGGCTGCACGAGATAATGTGATGACTCAATGATTCAACCATCAAATACCCAGGAAGCTTCATAAACTCTACGACTGAGAAAATTGTTAAAAGAAAAGAGAATTTGTGGAGCAGTGAACTGAACCTTGAAATAGACTGAACAGTAGGAGGAGGGGCAGGTGAAAGTAAGTCAGCACATCGCAGCACAGATGTTTTATTGAACCTTTTTCAATTGGAAGAGGCATCCTGGAACCAAACCAGCCAACACCTGCTGTCCTCACCAATCAGACCTACTGTACAGCCATCAACACCCACTACTACACACACAGTTATTTTCTCCATTTGGCATTTGATTCACAGCACAACATACAGCAGGGAACATCGTTTGAATACCGTACAATCTCACCTTCATCAAGCAGCATCTACTCTATTAATCGGTAGTTTGTTCAGTGGCCTCAAGCTTCAAAATATGACCTGCTACCCACCCATCTAGCATCAGTTTTACATGTGAAGGGGTAGCAGAGGTGCACTGAGAGGCTGGGCGGAGCTTTCCGTTCACCGGAGCTGCTGACACACACGCACGCACCTGCAGCAGGTTGGCAATCAGCGCCTGCTGATAAGCTCTGGTCTTCACGCTACATGCTGCCAGATGATTTCGTCAGTCAGACGTATTACATGACTCCGGCTATATTGCCTTCTAGTGATACTACTTGTGTTTTTTCTCCAGGAGATCTAATATTTATCTGTTCTACCTCCAGAGTTCACCAGCACTCCAGCTACCAGTGGCTCCAGTTCCAGCAACCTAGCCCTCCGCACCTCCTCAGCCAACAGCCTTGCCCTGCGCTCACCTGAGTCTCAACTCACCACGCTAACCACGCTAGCAACCTCTCCTCTTCCTTCCACCTCCCGGACAGAGACTCAGCCTGAGTCTCTCCCCACCTTCACCTGCAGTTACCTTGTGAAGTCAGTAAATTACCCTACCAGGGAACAATAGTAATTTATATATTATCGGTTCCATATTACATTTTGCTTCCTTCTGTATGTAAGTGTTTTCCAATCTGACATGTAGAAACCCTGAAGTGTTTTCATCCTGCTAGCTGTCAGTCTAAAATGATTATAAAACACACTTCTTTTGACTAAGCACTGCCAGTAAACAGGGCATATAAGAACACACATGAACGGGCGGCTGCACAGCAAACCATGCATGCCGGCATCACAAGCCAGAGGAAGGCTGCCGTTGACTGGTACGGACAAGACTATATGGACTAAAAATACACATTCTCACACTTCAGTGCATAGCAGTGAACCGGGGGATCACAATGTGGTGCTTTTTCCAAATTAAAATTTAAATGTATTTAAATTTTGTAACGTTTAACATGAATAAATAAAGCACAAGCTGATTAACATCATGTTGTCGGGTTTGTTGATTGAACAGTATCTGCAGCACACAGTCAGACATCAGATATCCAAATGTGTTACTTCATACACGGGGAGCCTATTAAAGGATCAGTTAAACATTTTAGAAAATATGCTTATTGGTTTTCTGGCTTGTCACTTTCATATCTGTCTGTTAAATCTTAAGGCTACAGCCAGCTAGCTTAGCTTAGCACAATGACTGGAAGGGGGGGGGACAGTTAGCCTGGCTCTGTCCACAGTTAACAGAATTTGCCTCCAAGCACCTCTGAAGCTAACAACATGACACACATGATTCGTCTAATCCATTAAAAAATGTGTAAAAAAAAAATACAATTTGCATTATCTTTGCTGGGAGCAGGAACCAGCTGGAGGCTCTGCTGTTTGCCCAGAAAAAAAGATTGCATTTTTTTTATTTGCTTTTTTTTATCGGTTAAACAAATATGACATAAGGTTTTAGTTATGTCATGAGACGTATAAAGATGGGCTAATGATGACACTCATGCTTATTGTCTTAAAGTTTTTCAAAATGTTATCTTCATATTAATATTGTTCAAGAAAATTATGCCAAACTGTGTTTCCTGCCTGACTGACAAGGATCCCAAAAATAGCAAGATGACTGATGACAGTGACGAACACGATGACAGACATCACACTGATGGGTCTGGCTGATCACTCTGGTTAAGAGGAACTGATAAATGGTCTGTTTATGTCATGTCAAGTTGAATAATGTGTCCAGCTCCTTGTAGACACACTAAACTGATTGTGCTGTTTACTTCAAATGTGACACCTGAAGTTGAATTTTCACTCATATTTCAAAAGTATTTGGTAATCTGTTTCAAGTAGCTGTAATCAGATTACATACTAGGCTATAAAATAATTTAGATATTGTAACAGAACACATGAATAAACTAGTAGTATAAGTCACTACTCAGCTCTGTATACAGGCATTGATTAACATGCTTTACTGCCATCACTATTACTAGTAATAGCATCAGTGGTGTTGTTACTGATCAGGTGGATGAGTTGTTTTTGTTGTGTTAGTATTAAAGGTATACTGCTAACAGCTGTGGGTGCTTCAGCTCCATGGCTTAAGGTATTTTACAGGATTTCTGGTGCTGCAGTACCAGTGCAAAAGCACCAGTTTGTTTAAAATGTTGCCCTGGGCGTATTGAGTTCACATCCTCCCATACATACTGTTATAACTGCAGATCTCCGTCTGCTGTTTCCTGAATCTAACCAGTAAAACTGCTGCACTGGAAAAACTGCATTTTTCTTTGTTTTTGTTTATTTTGTACACATCGTAAAAAAGACAACCACACATGCACACACATACAGAGAGAGAGAGAGAGAGAGAGAGAGAGAGAGAGAGAGAGAGAGAGAGAGAGAGCGTCACTGTTTTTGGAGATCACACATAATGATTACTTTTTCGAACAATAGCTGGAGAAAACCCAAACAGCAGGATGGTAATTAATAAATTTCTCTGTATTTCCGTCTCATTAAGTCTCAGAAGACACACTGCAGTGTCGTCGGAGACAGCCGGAGTGAAGAGACAAAAATTGCTTTGTGTGCCAAGGAATTAATGTGCAGGAAGTTTGAGGAGTGGTCCGGATTAATGTAACACACACACACACAGGTACAGGCATTAACAGTTAATGCTGACATGCATACTGTCGGACACATGCAAAGCCTAAACATCAGGAGAATCAGAGCAAAATAAACAGTGACGCACAGGCAGAACATACATTCTCACAACTAGAAGACAAAAACAAGCAGAAATCTGCCGAGGAATTAGTGCAAAAGTCATAAAATAATCATGTGAAAACTCTTCGTGTCGTATTTGATCCACAAAGCCGGAGCTCTCAATTTATTTTTCGCCCGAGCGGAAGCTCTGCTTTTGTCTGGGGTTTAAAAATAGACTTTTATTAATACTGTCCCTGACAATATTAATCACGTCAAACCTCCAACGGAGTGGAGGCGAGGATTGAAGCAGCCTGTCGTATTTCAGAAAACATATTCTACTGTAGCTGCTCTTCGATAAAGCCTCTCTCCACCAAACAAATGGCTGCAATAACTCCAGGCCTCAAACACAATGGGTTCTTTCCAGGGAGAGGAATCAAATAAATGGAACAAACTGGCTGGAAGTGATATGTCAGTATATTAGATGCCTCTGTGCCAATATTAGATGCTACTATACCCACTATAGCCTCTGGGTGCGATTTAAACAGTGTTGGGGTTAAATGTGCCTTTACGTCATACTGAGATACTCGAACCAAAAAGATAGTATCCAGGCCTTCTTACTGTCAGTGTTTGTTTTTTCTTGAATATGATACTGTGCAAGCAAACTGCATGCTAAATGGCTTTCAACTTCGTAAGGTTTTCTGGAAGAACAATCTCAGATGAAATCGGTTTAAAGGAAGCAGAAGCAGTCTGGAAAACATCTAAACAGCGACCATTTACGAGCCTGCCTCCTCTTCTTTTTCTCCTCCTCTTCAAAGATTAGACGCTAATCGACGATCCTTTCCGATAAATAGAATCAATTCCTCGGATTAAACTGAAATCAAACACAGTTCATTTCATGTGAAGATCTGCAGTGATGGAAATTTCACCTCGAGATAAAAAAATGCACCCTTTTCATTGATATGCTGCGGGGAGAAATGTACGATTTGAAGCAGCCATAAGGTACAAATCAGACAGAGATTGGATCCAATTAGACAACCTAAGCCAAAGCGGTACAAAAGAAAGAGAATCAATAATACAGATGTCAAGATAGAGCAAAGCGGATCCAAAAAATCCCTCCGTCTCCCATGGAAAAGGATGAGTATTTATCATTGTCTCTGTGGCACCTAACTTATCGTCCTCTTCACTTCAGCCGGACTGATAATACAAGCGTGATTTATCACTGGTCAGCAGAGAGGCTACTGATCCCCGGAAGGGGTTTGCATTTATGCATTATTCAAAACTTTTATTTTAATCTGCCAGTCTCGGATTAGAGGGGGAAATGCTTAGTCCTTTTCAAAAGGCTCACTACAAAATGTGCCTGCTGCTTTAGTTTGACTGTTTTATTGTATATGAATCAAAGTGTCACTCTGAATGATATTACACAGCAAATTTAAGTGTATCCATACACATTTTAATAAAGTCACATCACATCATCTGTCTGCATTGTAGATTTTTGTCCCAAATTAGAGCCAGATATTATGATTTAAGCGACGAATGCTTGTGAATCCCGTCTCGACGTTCCCGAGCTTCCCTCCCTGTCATAGTTTTCATCGTGCCAATAATGTTAACAGCTGCAACAAGAGCGAGTCCAATCGATCAGGCCGTGTTATGAGAGGCTCGCTTCAGTTGCTGGAGTGCGTCCATCGAGCCGCGATAGAGTGAGAGGAGCCTCGTGTTAATGAGGTGAGTAATTAAAGGGGGGGGGGATATTGAGCCTGATGACCCCTCTGGCCCTGTTGAGCGGGGGGGACCGGAGAGAGACGGACCATGAGGGCCAAATTACGCTAAGACGACTCATTAGATGAGCTTGGCTACTCCGGGAGGTCTCACCCCTTCTTCATGCTCTCTCTAGCCTACATCTTTCACTGACCTGCACAGATCGACACAATCATTCTCCCTTTTTTTTAAGAGTAACCGTGCGTTTCATTTTTGGAAAGAGAAGGTTGATAAGATTTAGGCGACATATGCTATTAAGAGGAGGAGGTGGGACATTTAAAAAGCTTTATTTGCAATAAATTAGTGATAAAATTGTAGCCGTGGCTAGCTAGCAAATTAGCTGCCGGAACTACTGATTTTTTTATGCTTATATCTCTAGGTTGTGTGCCTCTGAAAGCCTTTGTTTGGACGGCCATGTAGCCCAAACACTTCACCCTACCCCTCTATCCCAACAAGAATCTGGACACACCACCCTAAGCAGTAGGGGCAAAAGGGTGTATCGGGATCGGGCCTTGATCCTGGTACAAACGGAGGACTTGAACTTTCAGTCAAAGAGGGATTCCTCGGATGGCCCAGTGTGCATTAGGTGCCAAAAGAGAACAGTAACAGGATATAAGAGGACAGAGGAGACGCAGGGGAACATGATGCGGGGGAGAAGAGGAACCTTGGTCACCACTGACGTCTGCAAAAAATGAGGGAATCACCAGGAAGAAACATAGCATTAGAAATGGCTATGGCAATATAGAGGACTTATTATGAAGAAAATGAAATATTGAATGGAGATCCGGTGTGTATGACGACATAACATTTGAAAATGCAGGGATAACAAAAAATACGACAGCTTCTTGTGTGAAATTAACAGTCCACTTTGTCAGAAAGTTGATTTTTGTGTCTTACAAATAGGACCTTTAAGTTTGGGATGTTTCATTTTGTTCTATTATGTCATCAGAATAAACATTGCCAGTTAAAATCAATGTAATAATTGCACATAATGTGTATGCAAAAGAAAAATGACTAAAGCGTCCGAAGATTCCATCATGCTTCCTTTGTTTTAACGAGGCAGGTTATCACACCATGAGCTTTTATTGAATTTGTAATAATATTATGCACAATTATCACATCATGACCTGCTAACATGCTAATTTATATAATCACTGAAAAATTAAAACAGTAATTTGCCGAACCACTTGTCAGGGTTTGGAAAAATAACATAGTTGAAACGTCACGACAGCTAAACCGCGCTCCACCGGCAGCGAGATCATCTCTGGGCGCAAAGTTAGACACGAGCAAATGAAAGATTTTCTCCAGGTATTCAGGTTTTGGCATCACAGCGAGACAGAGAAGCCAGAGAAGCGATAGATTAATCCTCTGTTGCAGATAACTTTGTCTCCCTGTGGACAGTGACAAATACGATGAGGTAAGGCTCAATAATACAAAGTGCTGTATTGTTCAGGTGGCGTCCGAGTGAGCTGATGAAATATATTTGATTTTTGCCTTAATTAATTCAGAGCCATATTTCCTAGCAACACATTCATCAAGTGACTTTGAAAACACTGCAATTATGGTGCACAATTTATGTTTTTTGAATGAATGGGACCTTTTGTCTCACTCTGATGCAACATCCAACGTCGTTTCAAGCACAAATAAATCCCTCAAACAACATTTATTCTGTAAGCCAGCACCATGTCAGTAGCTTTAACCCTGAGAAATACTTTTATAAATAATGGCTCCATTACTTCAAGCGCTTTACCTCCACAAGGTGATTACTAAGAGAGGCCAGAACAGGGGGGGAATCTCTACATATTTCATCTCATGGTCATCACCTGTATTACAGAACGGCACTGTCCTCCCAATTAAAGCGTGTGTAAACAGCAAAGCCCACAATCGGCTGTTCAAATTTGGACATGGTAATCATCTCTCTGATGTGGTGATTGGCACGGAGTGACTCCAAACACGACAGGTGCAGGACTGAAAAGGGAGCCAGATAAAAACCTTTTCTCTTTGAACCCATTGTTAATTTATGGCCGTCCAGGAAAAAGCTCCCTCTCCTTATTGACAGATCTACTTCAAATATTAGAGAATACAAATTAGGGAATCTATAATGGCATCTGGCAGCTACTTATTTTCTGCAGTGTCATTCTCCTCGAATGCACTGAGCCATAACATCCGGATAATCATAAAAATGTCTGTGAGCTTAAATCTTACTCTCCAGTGTAGTAGGCTGCAAATGTTCCAGCCTATGCCTAAAAAGCAAAAAAAGACATTTTCATAGAGCAAATCTATGAATAACAAAGTGTGAATACCCCCATCTCCTCCCTGTGTGACTCCATCAGCTGTTAGTCAGAAGAAAAAGAAAATACATTAACACCTCTGTGCTGACGACACAAAAGAAATCAATGCACGGTTTCCTCACCCACGCGCACACTATTTCCGTTGAAGGTAGATAATCCATACGATGGGTGCACATCCAATCAGAGATCATGATTTAAGACGATGTTTTCCTCATTCCACTGACACCTTTTTTGTGATGAGCAGTCATCGCTGCTTTACGCTGATTTTTCCAGCAGTTGTAGTTTGATGGGACCGGACTGACAGCTGTTCCCAAACTGACAAACAAACGAGCCGGTCTGATCTGATCCGCTGAGTTCAGCTGCAGTGTGCACACTAAATACATTTTTTATATGACGTGTTACCTGTGTTAACTTATGTAGAGGAGAACGGGGTAAGAGGAGCCACTTTCTTTTACATTTGATTGTTTTACTGCAAAATAAAAGTGTATTTCTGTCAAATAATAGTCACTATATGTACCTCAGGTTGTTGTGTACCCATGGAAATTAACACAAGTTACCGATGATGGTTTCAGGACAATGACCGATCAAAAAAAGTCATAATGCACCAAGGTGGGGGTAAAATGAGCATGGGGTCGGGGTAAATTGAGCCCTCTAGGGGATATATAAATCACTCGAACTTTATTAACACCACCAATTTAACAAATCCAAAAATGTATGTAAAATCATATGTTTATGTGCACTTGTTAAACATGCTAACTTAATATTTTCAGCTCAGTTTAAACTGATAGACTGTATCTCTAAATGTGCTCTTGTGTACAACATATTTCTGTGTGGCTTAAAATTAACATGAGTCAACAATTAGGTATTTATTACGTCTACACTGTAAGACTTGTAACAGTCATCAAACATTTACATGAATGTGTTCACACAGTGGCTCAGATCCAGAATTTATGTTGCACTGCCTTAAATTAACTTGTAATAATGTCCAAAACAAATGTATTTTATTTAAGATACAGGACTGATAACTTTAGGAACATGATGAATTTACTTGGCATGACAGTAAGCTTTGTTTTTGTTTTTTTGCTCCGGTTTGCTCACCACTCTCTCCATGTGCTTCAGTCCAGCATGAATTGAGAAATGTGAAGTATACGCCCTTAATTAGTGTTCACATGACGACTTTTGTTTTTCAGTTACCTACCTCATTTTACCCACTGACTCGACTTACCCCATTCTCTCCTACATGTGTTACAGTCGGTAGCAGCAGGAAAAAGATGAAGTGAGATGAACATTTCTTCTTGCATTTCTTTACACCTGCAAGTCTGTTGCTGTTTGATCAAGCCTGGAATCATATGTTGATGATCGACCATCAAAAAGTTTTCTTTTGGCTCATATTCAAGACAACGTTGGCACCGTCAGTGCGTTCTATAAATAACAACTAACAGTGAGGCCGATGCGTCTAAAAAGAGGAACTCATCACTTCCCGTATTTATTTAATTTTATTTTTATTACCTGGGACGGCGACATTGATGTTTTATTTTTTTTTTGCTTTCATCTGAGTGATTTCTTTATCTCTTTTATGTTACTGTATGAAGCAGCTGTTGCTGTATTTGTAAAAAATGATGCATTTGCTACGCGACAAGGGATTTTTCCCCGGAAAGATCTGTACACTACAGGCAGCAGATGTTACAACTACTACAGTCAGACAGTTGCCAAATAAGTCCTTAATAAATATAAGTTAAAATGTTTGACATAATTAGAGCACTATACAGTAACTGTCTGATGCACCGATGGAAGTACAGCAGTAATGATGTTCTGTGTCGAATCTCTCCACACAGCCGTTCATCATGTGTCATCTACATGTGTCAGTGTGGTAGTAAGCTCCCAGGGCGTTGCTGTGGAGATGATAGCGGCAGAAGCTAGGTGTCCAGATGGAGCAGCTGTTGGGGTTTTTCCTGATCTGAGTGGCTCTGATGCCACAAATGAAGCTGATGATGCCTTTGAACTTCGCACAGTCAACACCTCCCTCTTGTTCCCGCTAAGCACAGTGCCGCTCCATCAAACCCCCACATACAAACACTGCCAACATTAGGATCTGCCTTCCTCCCCACCACATCTTCCAGTTTTCCAAAGATAAGAAGGGACCGAGCTCAAACCAGGAGATGCTGCACGGCAGGTCTCTTTCCTCAAACATCCCACGCTCGTCTCCATGCAGAGATGGCCTAAAACTGACACCGACAACAGGAGCCTCATTAATCTTTATAGCAGCTTGAGTCAGAGTTTCCCTCTTCTCCCTGCCTGTCTGCTAGGTGGCACATCCTCTCGAGAGCGCTATTCAACATCTTGGACGTGCGGCTCGTTGTCAAAGAAGAAGATTGAGTGTGTGGCGGGGAGCAGATGAAAGGCAAACAGGGCGTGTATTTGAATATAACCTGCGTGGAGGCATTTACAGAATTAACAGCTTAAGCAGCTCTGAAATCTCCTCTTTATATTTCCTACACCTGTGCCCGTGACCCTGCATACACCACTGCAGCTTAGACCGTTAAGAGTTTGTGTCCTCAGCCTGCTGTCAGCATGGAGACAATGTATGCATGCACGCACCCATGAGGGCCGTCCTCATGTGTATAGATGGGCTGTACATGAGCAGTAGAAAAAAAAGGTTGTATTTATTATCATCATCGTTTTTAGTGCAGTGAAACCTGTCTTGTTCCAAAGATATTAAACACACACAAAAGGGCACTGAGAAGGTATAATCGAGACGATGCCCCAATTCTGTCAGAATGTTCCCTCACTGAGTCCTCCCTGCTTTTTTTCTGTGCTGCTTTGTTGCACGGCTCGCCTGTGAGAATCAATCAGCTCTTTACACCTGGGTTATGAGGGCCTCCGCTAGCCCCTGTGTGTTAGGACAGACTTAGACTTTCCAACTAGCTGACGATTGAGATGCTAACATGCCATTACAGAAGTGCTAATTATTAGCTCCATGATAATTGATGGAACAGATGGAAAAATTTTAAGTTCTCATGCAAAAACATACAAAAATATTCTGATGATTTTCACAAAGCAAATGATTCATTTTATCAAATGTCAAAATCATAATAAAAATGAATACTGATGGCACTATAACATCCCCTCTGTGGCTTAAAATGAATATATTACACTCTAAAACAAAGAGTATAAGTATCTTAATTACATGCAAATTTCCCATTTATTTATTTATCTATTTATCTATCTTATTTATCCTTTATTTTTCCAGGAAGGCCCATTGAGATCAAGATCCCTTTTACAAGAGACACCCGGCCAAGGTAGCAATTATTAATTCTATTACATAAGTTGAATGTTAAAGGTGCTATTTGTAAGAAAAGTTGATTTTTGAGTCACATTCCCAACTCAAAAATCAACTTTTCTTACAAATAGCACCTTTAAAGGTCACATTTAATGCAAAGTTTTCTATCATGTTGAGTTAATGTGCATAAAAATATAAAGTTATGAGATTTGCATTTTATTAAAAGGTGCAGTATGTAAGAATCGGCCTCCATTGAACTCCAAAACATAAAGGGGGGCAGCATATTACCAGAGTAAGCGCTAACTGCTGCTAACTGTAGCTGCCTCAAGCTAGTTAGCTCACTTAGCTGTCCAGCTATCATTCCTGACTGGAGCTTGGAGTGGTATTATGAAAAAGGACAATCTTGGGACAATGTTTGGAAAAAATACCTTCTGTGCTTCTAGGAATCCAAACTAACTTTTCCATTTTAAGTTGTGTCAAAGAGTTTATTATATTCTTGTCCCCATGTTTCACGTAAGACAAGAAAACTGTATTATGTACAATGTTAATTCATTAGGAAGCAATAAACACATGATGCGGAGTGTCCCTCTGTCCAAGACTTCAGGTAAGGATATATCACAACACACAATCCAACTTTACAGCTCCTCAGCAATGATTCACAGTTAGAAAACGGTTTGTGCAAAGATAGCTGCCACCTCACAATCTTAGATTAGAAAATGGCTGACAGATTTTCATTAGGTGTGTGGAGCCGTCATTTTCCCGCATTAATAAAGCAAAAATCCTCCACTTTGGAGATGTGGTCACACGCCGCAGTGCAGATTTGTCATCTCTTACCTGCCAAGGATGACAAATCTTCAATCAGTCTATCAGACGTTATTTGTCTTGCAGTTTTCAGACAAAAAAAGTAAGCTTCACATAGACCCTAACCCTTTTAATAAAACACATGCAGTAGGATCACCAATCAAAACACCTCCACTTCGTTTCCACTCTACTACAAATGACAACGCGAGCTCAACAATCTGAGTGAAAAGCAGAATCCCAGAAAAACAAAGGATTTGAAAGTAATTCCTAGATGACCCGTCTCGATTCATTGCGAGTCAACTAAGTTCAGTTTCTTTGAGTTTCTCTAACTACTGAGATGAAATGTGTTTTTCATGGGTCATCAACCGAGCTCTAACTTTTTCCCTCTAAATCGTGGAAACTTTCTCGTCAGTGAAGACATTACTGCACAAACTAATCCAGCCTGGAGGGGATGTGTGTCTGGAAAAAAAAAAAAAAAAGGCAGAATAGGTTTCTTCCATAAGCGTGAGCAGATTTCTTATACTTAGTTAAGGGTCAAGAGCTGTGACCCGGCTCCGATCTTGGTGGCAGATCCAAGTGTCTCCGGTAGCAAAATGACAAAGATTAACTGTCCCTTGGAGCTTGAAGGCTCATAATTAATGCTGCCTCACTTCCCTCTGTGCCTCTGCTGGGAGGCGGATTGACACTGAATTGATAGAGTTGCCATTTAGGGGTCAGTCGCACCATGATGGGACAGACAGTGGCGGGCACGTATTTGTCAGGTTTAAGCCTACATTGATCTGTTAGCAGAATCTTTAATGTCCACGGTCTCACGTAAAGAAAAAAGAAAGCCTGTTATCTGTTCAGACGCCAGAAACAGAAACTGAGAAGACAACAAAATGATGCCTTTTGCTTTTTAACAATTAAATTAAGTTTCCAGTCAAATAAGGATTTTTCATTATGAAGCTTTTTAGCTTTTTATTGTTCTTTTCAGCAATAAACAACAGTAAATAGACGCAGCAGGCTCTGACAGGTTTTTAGCTTGAGCCTTAAGTATTTTTTGAACGTGCTGTTGGCTCTGCTGGGTGTAGGCTGAGGGAGACATGCTGAGTGGTGCCAGTCACCGAGTGGAGTGCAGTGCAGTAAACAGCCTTAGAAAAAAGGGCGGCTTTGAAAGGCTCCCTCCTACCTCTGAGTGGGCTCTGCAAATCCCTCCATTGAAGTGGGCTTATTTCTTAACAGCGCTCCTACCATTTTTGTATGGATCCTCGGGAATCCTCTTTGCACATAAACACCCACAATGAAGTCGGCAAAAAAAAAAAATAAGGAAATGTTCTGTCATGAAAATACAGTCTGATACGTAATCAATAGACGGGGGCGTTGGAGGTGGGGTTCTTTTTTTCTGTGCTTTGACTGTCTGAAGATACCAATAAGCCAAAGGGCCAGTGAGGCGTACCGTACAGCGGGGTGTATCAATTCCAGTGGAGGTGGACAAAAATCCCCCAGATACAGCAGCAATTGGAAATGGAAGACAGTCCTACTGTATATATGGAGGTTAAGTCCTTTGGCCTCTGCCTCATCCAAGTCAGCTCTCATAAAACAAGCCGAGCTGTGTTTTATGGTGCAGGAAGACAAAATGCCTCAAAGACTTACTGAGATATCAGGAAATAAATATAAGGGGATCTATGTCTAATTCTCTTTCATGCCAACCTCTGAGAAAATTGGAAATGGGTAGTGAATAGCTCAATTTGTCTTGATGTAATTTAATGGCCTGTACCTGTTATGGGCTCAGTCTAATGCAGTAAAACACAATGAACGAAAAATGCTACTCAGGGAAACAGGCTGAAAACTGCCCGGCAGCTGTCTGAAAGCTTTTCAATTTTCCTGTGAAAGCTCTGTTAAAAGGCGCTCGTATATAGAGGGGGGAAAAAAAAACAGAAAAACCCCCAGACAAATTTCTCCATTTTACTTCACCTGAAAAATAAAGTCACATACAATACATCCAGCTAATGACGGTGTTAAGAAGGTTGTCACCTTTTTTCCCAAAAGAATATGATAGGAGGCATTTTTCAGTTCATTCGTGCTCGCTAAAAAATGATATTAAGAGGTTCATTTATGTGTCAAGTGTGAAAACACGCACCTTTTAAGAATATAGGCTGTCAATGGGAAAATAAGCACTCATTTTTTCATTTCGTAAAAGGCTCCTCAACACAGATGTGGTCATCGTCTGACAGTCGTAACAGTCAGAAAAGAGGGTTTAGATTGTTGTGCTGCATCCGCTGTAACCGACATTAATGGCCTCTTATTGGGTTGCTGAAGGCTATTAGATAAAAAGGACAGAGCTCTGGACCTGAGATAAGTTGGGAGGATGCACTCATTGCTGCTTAATGGCCAGTAGATTTGAAGTGCAACACTGACTATGTTGCCAATATACAGGCAAAGAACAGTAAAACCACACAGCATGCTGCTGATTACCTTTTGCTAATGTCCTCTGCATATTTTAAAGTGAAAAAACACAATGACAAACAAAGAGAGAGAGGAGAGTTTAGATGATCTGATTCAACGAGAGGTGAATATTAAAATCCAATTTATATCTTTAACCGTGAGGGTAAACGTGATGAGGCATGTTTGGGTGTCAGTAAACAAAAACGTAGCATCTAATTAAACCAATTAGGCTGTTAATTGGACAGCAGCAGGGAACCAGCTGCATTTAGACACATTCATTCCTCAGTGTCAGCTCAGCCAGTGGTACCGCTAGATCGGATGTCCACCGGATCAAAGTTATACATCTCTTAGCTACTGGCTGCTTGTGTTTCTACAACACATTGAGAATCGAAAGAGCTGATAATGAAGAAAACACAAGCAAAACGTGACTGAGACAATATCCTTTAGCTGATTAGCGGATCTCTTACACACTGTGGCATGAGACTGGGCTGCAGGATTTGTGCTTTCCATTGCGATTTTTGGGACTGCGAAGGGGAATTTCGTTTTCTGTCTTCCATTTTCATAAACAATTTTTAAATTGTTTGACAGAAAATCCCACAGATTCCCTGATGAATGTAGAACCAAATAATCCCCTTGGGATCCATCAAGTACAAACAGTCTTTTGGAGTGCTTGGGTTTTAAGTGTCATAGATAAGGGCAGGCACTCAGCAGAGCCTCATTTTTGAGAGAGTGTTGTATTTCCCCCCATTTGTTCAGGGTTTCAAAGTGGAAAATTGACAGAATCTCACCCCCCATCAGTGTGACTAAAAGGGAAGCCGGATCTTAAAGAAAAAGCATCCTTGCACTGTCAATCTACCCGAGGATACATGAATGTCAAGATCATCAAACAAGACAAATAACGGGATCTTGGCTCTACATCATTTCCTTTCTCTGTCCCACTGGTTTCACACACAATCATTACCAGACCAGTAACCCAGCCACAAGGCAGGAAATTGACTTTTTTTCTGTTCAAGGCCAAGCTAATAGTTTCTGATGTTTTCCAACCACTATCACTGTTTGATCAGCCAAAGTGATTTCTGGACTATATCTCAAGGCAACAGTTATTGATAGTACGGTCCTGCACAACAATACACAACACTGATCACAAGCTAGTATTAGTTCCTAAATACAGAGACTTAACCACACCTAAATATAAATTATTCAGTGTTTTCTGCTGATGCAAAATCCACATCTATCCACATTAACTATTTTAAAAACTAATCAATGGACTGCCGTTACATTTGTTAACTTTTTTTAGCCTTTTTAATGACTTTCTGATGCCATCAGAAAGTCAACGTTTCTATTTTTCAGGGTTAGTACTTTTTGGTGGATTTATTTTTTGGCGCAATGCTCTCCTGCCCTGCCTGAGAGCAACTGTGCACCAGCCCTTTAGTCAAGACCACTCACACCGAGAGTGTATTGAGACCGAGACAGAACAGAGACTTTAAGGGGTTGAAACCAAGTCAAGACCGAGAACAATGCAGGACAAGATCCAGTCAAGAGCAAGGCCAATTATTCAGTTAAGTGTTATCCCTGCAGTTGTGGTCTTGACCAGTCTTGAAATAAATTCAAGAGTCCTCTTTGTCAGAGGCCAAGGTACAAAAATGGTCGATTCTAAGATGACACCAGGACCCTTAAAAAGTGGACAAAGATCGATCTTGAGCACTACAACACTACTAGTTTGCCAAGTTGCCAAGTTGTCATAACAGATTAATATGTATGTAGCATGTGGATTTTGTAAGATGTTGTTTCAGAGATGATCTGGAAACGTGGATGACTTCAGACAAACATATAAAACGTATGGATCCATGTATGATGATCATTCATTATAAAGTTTCAGGCGTTTGCGATCAGATCGATCAGCTGTTCACAACTTTGTTCTGCCATCTTGGTTATTTACCATTTTGAGGACCAGACACAATCAACAGAGTGACTCCATGTTATCTAAAATAGCATCGGGTCAATGTCATTTCTGTCTCATTCGGCTGCGCAGAAAGCGACTGAGAGTTATCTATTTCATATCATATGACTGGTGTTTCAGGATCAATAGCCCAAAAGTCCACAAGGGAAAGCCCTCTGGCTCTAGTCTGAAATCAGATTGTAAACAGCCTGAAATAGCTCCGGCGTGACTAATTCCCTTTCTCTGCCATAACTACTGAGATTGTAAGTGGCTTTTTGTATGGACCAGAAAATTAGATTCTTTACCCTATTAGAGACACAACCCCCACGCAGATCCGACAAAAAAGATCTGGCCTGTCAATATTAATAGCTAATATGATCAAAGATGGGCCTGCATGTTTTATTAGCCATCTGGCAGCACTGTTGGGTAATTTAAAAGCAATTTTAGAGTTGTAACATTTGGGAGAAACAAACAGAGTGGGGGCGGGAGGGCGTATGGTTGATGAGAGACTGAGAGATACAGTAGGTGCAGGCAATTAGCTGTATGGCGATTCCCCTTGTTAAATGGCTGGCTATTGCCCAGGTTGGATTGATTTACTGGCTGCTGTGTGGTGACAGCTCCCGTATCGCAGCCTCACTGCCCACTGAAGTGTGCATTAGGACTTGGTGTTTGGCAGCAATATGGCTTTTACATTTAACAATTTGTGCCCAGACGGAGAGTGGAAGGGCTCAGGAGACAAGTTGACAGAGGGGAGCCTCCCATCACTTGTCAGCATTGTCGGGGGCAATGCCTTATTATCCCCAGTCTATTGGCTCCTTTTCATGTCATTTATCATTCCCATCACCTTTTTCTTTGTGGCACCATATCAGAAAAGAGAGACGAGGTCTGGAGGGGATATATGTAGATAAATATGTTGAAAATTGGCTCAGTATGGATTCATTTGCTCGTGCAGACCTCTTTGTTTGGCGGCAGACCGAGGTGGCTTTTGTGTATCTGCCAGCAGAGCCATGGCTCTCTCCATCAATGGCACGCCATTCAGCAGATAAGCATCGAATGGCGGGGCCCACTCCACTGACACCACCACTTCCTCCCGGAGTCAGCAGATTACATTTTAGAAGTTGACAGCTTGTTATCACTCTGGATAGCAGGAGGGCTTAATCTTTTGTTCTTTTGGGGGGCTGGCGTAGGGCTGAGGAGTTGTCGGCTCAGGCCACTGATTCCGCCGACTTCCCCTCCTTGTGCCCTCTGCAGTGACACACACGGTGAATAGGCCACTCTCTCCTCCGCTCTTTTCATCTTCCTCTAAGAGTGCCTGCACTTTGTAGAGGGATTACAGTGATGGAAGCCTCAGCAGTGCACAATGATATCCATTCAACACGTCTCCCTGGCAGACAGGGGATGGGTTCAAGTCTGATTTGATAATGGGTACGCTGGCTTTCGGTCTGCAGGGACGGATCACAGCTCCTAAGGCAGGGCTCGTCCTTTGGGAACAATCATGAGGAATCCCTCTCAGAATAATATCCGTGACCATAATAGGGGAGGAGAAGGGCATGGTTCCTGCACAATATTGTAGCACATACTGATGGTGTTCAGAGGGAAGCTTTTCCTTTGCTGCTACTGCAAAACTCACCATGCAACAGAGGAGTTTTGAGACTGGATGTTTTATCGGAGATGGCAGGTCCCAGATGCCCAGGCTCCTAACAAAAAACATGCAACTTTTTTATGTTGCATGTTTACCCTGCAATCACAGCTGGTCATCCAGCTGCCTTTTGTCCGAGCTCTCCTCCATCGGTGTATTTACAGTACAGTTGATAGACTTCACTTTAGTGGTTCAAATAGCAGAAATCTGAAAAGCCATCCATCTCTGAATAGATGATTTAATAAAGAGGCAGATTCATATAGGCACATATAGGCTCAGGTAAAACTCATCATTGTGCTTTGAGGAGTTGAATAGTCTATAGAAGCAGGTTCTATCTTTTAATAACAGATTTTTAGCCTTGGGTGTCTCATCGCTATGTGAGAGTCACTTATACTCACAGATATTAATTGACCTGTTTAACAGATTATTAAGATACACAGTCCTGTTGGGCTAACAATAACCCATCTTGCATAATCCTCCCCTTTCCTGAGCAGTTGATAACTTGAGCAACCTTGAACATTGGCATTTATTATCACTGCTTTGCTTTTGAAGCCGCGAGATGTCTCCTTGGTGAGAACTGTGGTTATATAACCTCCACTCTCTCCTCCCACTCTCTCTTTGTATGTCTCTTCCTGTCGACGGCGTTCGCAGCCTCTCAAGCCTACTGGAAGACGGCTAGAAAGCTCAAACGCACAAGCTTTTTTCGGGTTGGGAGTGCCTACGACAAGGCTCTCTGCTTTTTTGATGTGTTTGCAGTGGTGGAGACAAGTTTTCTGACAGCAACATTATGTTTGATATAAAGAGACTCATATGGAGGCTGTAACAGTGGAGAAATCATGCTGCTTATGCAACACGTCAGTGCTGTCTGATGAAATTAATTCTACAGTTAAAGTTTCTTGCAGACAGGCTGAAGACAGGCAGGAGTAGATAGTGTCCACGCCAACTTCAAAACGTTCCTACAACACGAAGGACTGTAGAGACGATTGGAAGAATCCATAGACTCGAGTAAACGCCCCATTCACTGAGACTGCACATCAAAATTATTCTATTATTCTAGGCCCCTGTAGACACATTAAGCTCTAACCTACTTTTGTATTACATTTATACTGTTATACTATTTATATTGTGTACATATGCGCATTGACTGATATATGAACTTTACCTGTTATGATGTTTAAAATAAAAAAACGGTTTTCATTCGGTGGCGTAGATTTGTTGGTCCAGGTGTGTTTGATGGGATTTTGAGGGATGTCTGTCTGCGGTGAGTCCCCAACCCAACTTAAGACAGCCTCCCCCATTGTCTTGTAAGATAACCTGATGTAAGTACCGAAACGTTGTTGTCAATAAACTCAATTGCAAGTGACGTGGACAGTGTGCAGGAGTCTTTTTCCTGATTTTAAGATGTGCAGTAATTTGTTTCCCTGCAAAATGTAAGGTTAAAGTGATTCCAGTATGTTTTAGGGCCATTTTTAGTTTTTATCATAACGTTTTAAGAATATTTTTAATGATTATCGAAATAATATTAAGAATCACAATTATGTTGGATCGGGATAATCGTTACACTAAATGTTCATATTGTCCCAGGTCCAGTGCTCAGTCTCTTGTCTCTCTCTGTATCGCACCTCGTACTGCATCTATGTCTTGGTGATAGAAGGCCTACAGTAAGCAGAAAGACAGAAAATTGTAATTACACTCAAGGCTGCTGTCTTAAGAATTATAAAATAAATAGAATGTCAGAAAATGAATGGCTGTGTACAACTGCCCAGGGTCAGCAGTAAATTAAGGCATGAAGGACCACAGTGTGAGGAAAGTAAACCTTGCATTTTTTCCCAGTTCTTTCTTTCCGACTTCTTCTTCTTCCAGTGTTGCTGTAATCTTAGCTGTAATACACAATTAAAGGGTAGAAGAAAGTTATATTTAATTCTAATGCATCACTATCAGATCAACTTGATTGGTTAGAGGGTAATAGTTTGTTAAGGGGGGTTAGGGTAGGGTGGGGTTAGGGTTGGAGGGTAAGAGGGGCTGAGAGGGAAGGCAGAGGAAGTCTGAGCTGGATGGTGAGATCCTTGAGATTCATTTGAAGAGCTGGAGGAATCTTCTCCACAGAGAACACTTTTTAGGTTTCTTGTCAGTCTCAGCCATCTTTTGCTCAAGATAGACACGTCTGTCTGTCAAGGTGTCTTTGTTTTTTATTTTTGCAAGAGATGGGACTCTTCCTCTTCCCGCTGGGCTGCCCGGACCAGTGCAGCCTCCATTCTGCAGCCTTCTGACCTCTGATCGGTCAGGTCGGTCTCCACTTTCTTCTGATGATCCTTTTCTTTCTCAAGAGCTTTCTCCAGCTTTCTAACTTTGTGCAGAACCTCTGTTTCACCGCTGACGGCCTTGTGCTTGATTTCCTGTTTCAAATCTGCCTCGGCAAACAAATCTGCCTGAGTTTGGAGCACGGTACCGTCCATATTAGGATGCATTAGTTGCTGTGAGGACTATAACTGTTCCCCCACAACAATAAAAACTTGACGCTAAACTGCTTTGCTGGCTTGAAAATTTTAATTTATCAATAATGGCTGGCTGCCGGCTTTAATTTGTACGAGGAAGGAGTATGAAGAGTTTGGAAAAAGTGTGGTCTAATTACGAGCGGGATTTAAAAGTTGAATAAAAAGTTTTAATGTATGAAAGACTTTGTAAGTTTGAATGAGATTTCTCGCTCAAATAATGAACGAGTAGATAAAAAGTTGAGAGCATGAATAGCTGGAAGAGTGGGAAAGTGAGAGGGTGCTTGGAAATGCTCTGTCTGTGTGAGTGTCTACATGCTGAACGTGTACGTGTGTGTTTTTATATCTGTTATTATGACTGTTTTGTGTACTTTTGCACCTTGACCGCTGGAAATTTCCCATCTGGGATGAAGATTACTTTGATCGTTTTTTGTATTCGATGAAGTAAGTTAGGGTTAGGGTCAGTAAAACTTTAAAACAAAGAACGTGGACGATGTTTTATGTATATGCCTCGACTCTGTGGTTTAAGTGGGCATCTTCAAGAAATGGACGGAGCCGCGCTAACAACCAAGGCTCTGTAGTGAATTGCTTGATTCATTGATTCTGCCAGTGCGATTCAAACTAAAAGGTATCCTTTCTTTAAAAATATCTCTAACAGTCTCTTTGAAACTGAGCAGTTTTGGGCTAATAAGACAAAGAAAAGAATAACAAACCCTCAACATGTTTTGTTGTTTTATTTCTTTCAGTTTCATGGATACGGAGCAGAGATGTCAGTTTTGGCTCTGTATTTGTCAGTCATGTTGCTCTTATTAAGTAGTTTTTGGATAGCCAGTCCAGTTCTGACAAATTGGTGCTACCATGGGAACAAGACTCCCTCTTGTAGCGAGAAAGATGCCTGAAGATTTGGTGTCAGACAGATAGTAAAGCGGCCAGAGACACTGGCAGGACCGTGTCAGAGCAACAAAAAAAAAAAGTTTAATCAGTGTTGAAGTGGCTGTGTACTGCTGAGGCTGACCTGTTCGTACTAATAACATAGAAACATGATGAGAACACATGCATCGTTCAGGAAACTGTGTCTCAGTCTGGCTTCTGGTAGGTTTGATGTCAAAGTCTCACACTGTAACTGATCAATACATAATAATAAAGGGCACAAAAGAGTGCTGACTGAGAGATGTGACATCTTTACAGATGTCTTTATAATATCGCAATTAGTTTTTATTGCTACCGGATGTGGGTGCCAATCCTAAAAATAGATACGGTCAGTCATCCAAAACAATCAGATACCGGCAGAAAATTGGAATTTGGAGCATGAATGTCACTGCGAACGCCGTCTTTGTTTGTATCTGTGGTTTTCCAACAGTCGACATTTATCTGGAACTGTCCTCCTAAAGATGAACCCCCTTTTGTGCTCACAGCCGCAGACAGTGTATTGAGCCTCAGCTGTGGTTCTGGCAGTGACATAGCATGGGACAGACTGACAGCACTGAGAGGCAGCATCTGTGATTACAGTCTTCAAAGACAGTTTCAAAAATCACCCTCACTGTTGGATCCACCTGGTGCTCTAGCCTTGTTCTGTTTTATTTTTTTTTCTTTGGAGTTTTTTAATGTTGCCCAGCGTGGCATTATGGAAAAGGGCACCCTGAAAGCCCCCCCACCACCAGCAGGACGGCCGAGCCTTGCTCTCCGGCCTGGCGGGAGTCCTCACCCTGTCTGCTTGTCAGTGGCTCAAAGGATGCATCTTCAACTCTGCTGAGTTGAAAGAAAGATCACAGCTATGTTTTTCTCTCTTTTTTTTCTTCTCGTTTGTTTGTTTCAATCAGCGTCCTCCCACTCCTCCTCTCATCCTCCCCCTCAATGCTGTATGGTTGCTTATTCGGATCTGTGTTTCATATTTCATGGTTTTCTGGATAGCACAAGATCAGCTGTTTTTAAAAAGTTTTTCACTTTTGAGAGTGAAGAAACAGTTTGAGTGGAGAGCTCTGCTGTAATGTGATTTGTGGCTTGTACACCCGTTCCCTTTGGACTCTGCCACACAGAGGTAGCCTTTTTATCACAATAGAAAAAAAAGAAAAACTGAAAAGCAATTGTTCCATTTTTTCCCTCCTTAAAGTGTGAGGCTTTTCAACCTTAACAGTTTATCTTAAAAAAAGTCTTCTCAACAATTATTTCCTAAAAGCGCTCACCTTTTTCAACCCTGACTTCTGCTGCAGCAGGAATATGAAAAACAAAATCTATTTGTATAGATTGGCATATAGAGGCTATTGGGCGAGCAGGATCAGATGGCAGAGAAAACAGATTATGTTTCAGGGCTCCCGTGGCATAACCCCGGGCATTAATGTTAATGGAAAACCACATGACCTTGCAGTTGCCTCTGAGCAGCTCCATTTTAAATCCAATTGACATGGACCAAGTCTGGAAGAGGCTGGAGAGACGGTGATGCAGGCACCTGATACCCACGCATGAAAATAGCCTGTTTTTCTCTTTTTTTTTTTCTTTTCAGGATATCCCAGAGGCCCCTGGCACTTAGTTGTCCTCTGTTCCCCTGAATGTGAACCAGCATTTGCTATAATAGTTGCTGGGTTACCCTGTGCCAGCAGAAGTCATGTGATCCCACCGCTGAGCAGGTAGGCTTAAACTGCTTTAGCATTCCAATCAAGGTATGTTGTTGTACTTATGCTCAGAAGACATAATAGCCCTTGTTTTCGGGGAGCATATTGTACGTGAGGTTGGTTTCCTCGGTGCCAACTATTGCTTTCCAATGATCTTCCCTGCTCTGGGAGGGATGGAGGGGGGATAGCGCCGGCACAACAGAAAACAGGCTTTGTTAAAGGAGCTTTGCGCACGCAGATGAAAGAATGGAAAAGCAGGATGAAATAACATGCAGTTTTTTTTTCCACAAACATCCGTTGGAGGATTTGCATTCAAACACGGTGCAGCTCCACTGCTCTGAGGGTCATCAGCACAATTTAATTACATTAAGAGACGGCTAAATTGGACTTTGCAAACAGACATGGCTTAAGGGATTACTGGACCTCTGACGGAGAGATCAAATTTTACCTTTGAGCATGAAACAATATGCCCGGTTCCTGGCAGGCTCCATGTGGACAGAGAAAAAGAAGGCTGGGGAGTTGGAGGGTTAGACGGCCGAATGATTAATTTTATTCCACTTTTTCATTCACTGCATTTGCAATGGGCTTCGTGCAGAAAAAGCATAGTGTTTCAGAATAAACTGATCACAGGCAAAAAAACAAGCCTCTGCGTATCTAAAGGGGATGTTTATCTTGATGGCTTTACCTCCTCTGCCTCCACGGATCTCCACACTGCTAACCTCTCCTGCATGTGTAATGTTTTGTCTGCATGTCTACTGCAGTTCGTATTTTTATTTATTAAAACTCCTCGAAGGCTCATTTCTTCACCAAATACGGACCTTTTACTTCCACTTTCTCTGCTTACGGCAGTAGTGAAAGACAAATCAACAGTGCTGCATCATGGGATTGAATGCAACATGGCATTTGAAGGGAGGAAGTGTTGAGCTAAGTTTTTTTCATGGGAAAACAGACAATGGAGCATGACATTTTCAGACTTTGGCCTTTTATGGCACCGACCCCACCTCTGCACTTACAGTAGATGTCAGCCAGATTAGACTTTGCACAAAATCAAAGGTATTGATGACATGCTCTCTGCCTAAAGATGTATTTTTAAAATCAACCTTCCCCAGGTAGCGAATAAAGTCAAGAAACTATGAGTGACTGACGAGCTATAAACACAACACTGACATATAATCACCTTTTATGTTAGTAAGACGACCTTCTTAGCCAACAGTTGCTTATTGAGCAGATAAAAAGCAACATTGGCGTCATTTTTTATGACCATCTGGTGAATGTAAGTCCAATATTCATTCTTTCTTTCTCTGATTTTGGTTTTCAACCCCTCCTGAGAAAAACATCTGGTTCTTTAGCTGCCCCGCTTTCTTCACCTGTCAAGTGGCTAGCTGTCCTGTTAGCCCGTGTTTTTATAGCTCACTGAAAAACACTGTCTGCTGTAGCCAAAGAAAACGGTATTATAGGAGCGTGAGAGTCAGAGTGGACAGATTCAGTAAAGTCAGGGCCTGAAAAAAAACAAAACTGAGCTGAAAGAAGTTATAAAAGTCACACAGACCTGAGGGGAACTGCAGAGGTGATAATCCCCTGTGGATTTATCACGACGCGCGACCTTTACAAACAGGTTTATGGGAATACTCAATTTTTCGATTTAAAAAAATCCTTTGCTCTTTAATTAATGCGTACAAAACCAAGCATGGATTATATGACATTCTCAGTAATGCGAGAATATTATTCAGTGTAATCACATCTGTCCTGAATCTTGAATTTCAGTTTTTTGCTGGGACTTGTTATTACAGAAATGAATTCCGTTTTGACAGCCTCGATTTTTCATTTTCATTTCATTAGATATGTGTCATGGCACTTTCATGCTAAATAGGCTGAAGTATTATGTTTGCTGCTGCCGATCAGCGGTCTAAAGTGTTGACACCTGCACGCTGCAGCTGGTATCTGATGGGTACAGCAGCGAAGGAGGCTGTGTGAGAAAGCAAGAAATACTAATTTCTTTAATTACAAGTGGCATATATTTACTAAAAAATCTCAACTGAGAGCCATGAAAACATCTCAACAGCCTTTTTCCATTAATATAACAAGTTTCTGCTGTTATTTCAACTCTGTTGGTGAGTTGATGGGGTCTGCATTACACTAGGCAGACTGTAGACCCGCATTTTGATATTTAATAAACAAATGGCATGACGTAACTGCCACATGTTTACAATTATACAAATTGATTTGATTAATTTTAGGTTTATATTTCAGTAATCATACGAGATTGATCAGTTATATAAAGTTAACATTCTACATATTTAAAAAGATGAGTAAATAAATAAATACATAAACACTTAAATAAAGTTTCAGATCAGAGGTTCTTTGAGATTTTTTAAAAAATTTTAATTTCTAAATATATCCTAAACATTATTCTGTGTCGGCATTTCATGATCCCTTCCCCCCTCTCTTTGCTCATTGGGCCCCCTAGTGGTTTGGAGGCCCTCGGCATGTACCTAGAATGCCTTTGCCCAGGTTCTGCATTTTAAAAACATAGTCCAAGGTTTCTGTTTCTTCTCTTCTCATCAACATTTCTACATTAAATGTTATATTGCATTTAAAGAGTTAGCAAGGTAAGCTGAAACAGGATCTTTTTCCGACCCTAACCAAGTAGTTTTTGTGCCAAGCACACCGGACCATAAGCGCAGTGTTGTCACAATATAAAACTGAATATTCAACATACAGAAAAGTTTCATCGTATCTGTGGTTTGCAGAAATGTGCATTGCCAGCATTTTATTCTGGTGATTGGGTTGTTTTCCAGTGTACACTATCTGTATAATTAAAATGTTAAACAAGTATATTTTGTGTGTAGTGTTGTTGCAGTTCCACCTACAGAGTCACAGCCAGCCGGCCCTCACATGCCAAACTCTATGCACTTAAGGTAATGTAGGCTACCTCCTGTTAATAGCACTCGTAGCACGATAGCTCATTTTCACTGACACACATGCAACAACTTCATCTCTTCTCCTCCCTCTGTGGATTGTTCTGCATTGTTGTTTGTGGATAAACACACAGGCTGAACTTCCACTCACCAGAGCAGTGGGTCCTCACTGCCATAGTAATCTGAAAAATGCCCAGAGGTGTAAATTTGTGCCGGCAATTTATCTGAACTGCTGGCTCTTCAGGTGTCTCTTCTCCCTGAGAAAGCGGCTGCTGTTTCTCCAATTGTCCTTAAACAATTACTTGGGAGAGGATCGGGGGGGGACTGTTGCCAGTTAAACTGCAGTTTTCTCAGCTACCATTGTGCAGGCCATCTAAACCACAGGATACAAAGCTCTCGAGCGCACTGCAAGCCAAATAAAGAGGTGGAGAAGGAGGGGGAGGCAGATAAAAGCTGACACCCAATGTATTATAACTCAGCTCTATTAGATATGAGCTTCTGCCAGGGTGAAGCACCATAGCTTAAGGCAAAGATACTGCTTGCTCATTGTGCTTTAGTGAGGGGGCTGGGAAGACTGTGTAGCCACTGTGTTCTGTATACAGCACACAGTCTCTCATGCATGATTTAGTAAAGAAGAATCCTTCCTTCAGTATTCAGTAACCATATAGCAGTCGAGATAAAAGGATGCGCTTAGGCTGCAAAATGTATCCAAAGATGTAAACCATATGCTGGAAAAATGACTAGTACTCAAAGGAGGGAGACATCTTCTATACAATGATGCATTTTGGGAAAAAACAAAGAAATATTCTGCTTCCTGATGACATGACAAGATTTCTGTTTTAACATATGAGCATTTAACAGATGGACATATGTTGTTTTCTGTTTGACAGCATTTATTGTGGCGATAGATTGTACTATATAAGGCTTTGTCTGACTTTGAGTGTCACTGTTACATCAATTACTGAACAGCTTTTATGCAAACACAAAAAAAAAATACAAAAACTTAGATGTGTAGCCGGGCTAGCAAGAAGCAGAAAAATTACTCTCCAAGTAAGGATGAGGAGGAAGATTTTTAGTTAGTAAATCAGAAGATTATCAACCATCTTTGTTCGATATAAATTCAGAGTAGGCTATCCTGAGTAAACAGAACAGATAAAGTTACAGCAAGTTACTTGACTGATAAACTAAATAACACAAACTAATGACTTCAATCTGACTGCATTGCTCCCATCTGTCGCTATTTTACAACAGGCCCAAAGAGATCAGACCCATATTGAGGCTACCCTAACCACAGAAATCTAATAACATCAGCAGAATGCCTGGTTGTATTTTTTAAATGATAAATTACATGAATTTTTACGTAATCTGTATTTAATTTTGATATTCTGGTAAGTATTTGTACTTTGTAACAAGATTTTTGATGTAATTGTGCCCATCTCTGATCATCAGTTAAAACATTTTAATCGGTTTAATTCTTAATGCTTAATGTATCAGCTAAAATTACTATTACAATTTTTGTTTTTGTTAATGCAAGTTTGTAGAAATGTAATCTACTTATTGTACTTACACTAATTGAATGATTATGACCTGTATGATTGTCTGACTGCCTGTGTTTTTGCCATTCTGGGCTGTTGATCGGTGATGTCGCTGTGTTTATATTGTATTGACTCCTGTGACACTGCCAACGCTGACCGCTGCTTGTAATGAAAATGTCGCTCCACTCACTGAGCACTGCTGGTTTCATCACATGCGTCTACTTCTTGTACACATGAACACTGGAAGGATGAGAACTGTCCATTTTTGTCTGAATCCTCGACAGCATGAACTAATTTCGTATAAGCTCTAATGGGTGTTGGGCTGATATTCGATATGAATATTAAATAGTGGTTGTCATGGTTTGTATATTTCGACAAAATTTGTGTATTTTTCTATTTTGTGCTTGTGTGTGTGTGTGTGTGTGTGTGTGTGTCCTAAGCGTGTCATTGTGAATGGCCTTTTATTTCACCTGCCACCGTGCCTGAAAGGATCTGACAATCAGGGGACTATTAGAGGGTTGGAGAGATTCCACTCTGGCTAAGTGGCTCTTTTTGCTGTGGAATGTGACACTGCTCTGATATTCATGACTCACAGTGCTGTTGACAAACGATAGTGTCTCAACTCAGCCGATTGCAGCTTGTCTGACTATGCTGGTTTCATCGCCAGAGAGCCCCCTGGGACTGTTCATCATCATTATCTTCGGCCACCATAAACACGTCGACTATTGACAACATTAAAACAATGAAATTGAGTGTTTTGTCATGCTAACCGCATGATGGACGACATAGAGTAACCCCAAAAATGTGCAGCTGTTGAGATCAAGATGAGTCCCTGTAAGTTGAAATCAAAGACAGCGGCTGGTCTGACAACAGCAACATGCAACACATGCTGCTCCCATTTAGGTGGAAAGTGTACTACAAGCCAAAGATGCACGTAAGCCAGCAGATGATCGCTTGTTTCTGAGACATGAAGCAGCTTAGTTTGACACGCTCAGGACACTCTTCCATCATGGCTGCTTAAACCCCAATCTCCTTAATGCTGGGAGCCAAGCAGAAGCACATCGGGTCCCTTCATGAGGACAAAGGTTTGACTCATTTGGAAATTGAATGTACGGCCTTCCCTCTGTCAGGGTGGGAAACCCTGACCGCAGGGCCGCCGAGCTGGAATGAAAATGGAAATATATGGGGAGGAAACGTTCTCTCCACCGTGCTGGTTAAACCTGAATGCAACACACACCGAATAATACTGAGCTACACAAACATGTAACAGTACATCTCTTCTTTGACCTGTAATGTGTCCGTGATGTGTGCTAATACAAGATTACATGTGTATTATGATTGCTTTATGCATTTATGTGCATTAATGTGTGTATTTATTTGCTGGTATACTTATGCAAAACACAAAACAGACATGCTAATGTGTATTTACAGGCGGCCTTGGTGTGCCTACGTACGCATTGCTGTTCTTGTCTGCGTCAGTGCATTAGCTCGCTTGTTATTTCTTCTTCCTGAGTGTGCGGCTACTTTTTCTTTCTTTTGTTTCTGTGTCCATACGTTGGAGTGGTTATGTATTATTTTGCAAAATACATCATATTTCATTCATCCAGTGTTTTCCACAGCCAGTATGATTAACGCAGCCACATGGAATGAAGTGCATTTGCAGTTTGCTCAATTGTTTGACAAATCTGTCGGATAATATTTTCAGCTATGCAAGAACGCTAATGATTAAAATGTGTTTATCAAAGATTCGAACATTAAGTTTTCCTCTGTGATTTCAGCTGTTCTGGACTATTCTTGAGTTCCCATGCAACAACTCTTGCATCCCCCCGATCCAAAGGAACAGATTAATGTGTTGGTACATGTCCACTTATAATACAATACACTGTCTGTACTACAAGAAGGAGAGACAATATGACATTTAACTTTATGCACTTATTTCTCATTAGTCCTATGTGGCTGTGGTGCCTACTGTGGTGGTGGAAGTTAAGGCTGTGGCTATATATTTTTTATGTTGTATTAATGCCAGTAATGTATGGATATGGCTAAACCAGCTCAGCTGAGGCTACTCTGCTCCTATTTTAGATCTTCATTGACTGATTTTTTAAAGCCTTTTCATGAATAAACTGAAAAAACAAACTGACCTTAAAGAACAACACAGTTTCATACTTTTTAATGTGTTTATGTGTGGTGGACCCTGCCACCTTTCTAGCTTCAAACAGTGTTCTGGGACCTTAGTTTCCTCTGAGAAATGATTCTTACCTCATTAATACTGTAAATATTAAAATCCTGAGTTTACATTTCTTCTCTAAAACTACATATTATCCCTTTAACATTTGCCTAGAAATTATATCATGTAATACCAGAGGAGAGAGGAGACAAACCACTGATACTAACCACAAATAGAAAAATATGTCACATCAGAGCCAACTGATGCTTTATCACAGCCAAACCAGGAAACATACCAGCCAATCGCATTGCTGCATTGGTGGAAGTGCACAAGTAAGATTCACGACAGTTTCAACTAATCTGGTGCGGCTGCAGACGGACTTCTAAGAAACATGGAAGAGGAGGATATCACACTAATACACAGGATTACCAAGCAAGGTAAGGTTACTCAAAGATTAGTCATTTCACTTCATGTGCTCTAGTGGGATGAGCCATGAGTCTGTATTGAGCCATAAAAGAAGTTGGTGTCGTGAAAGTATAACCTGTGGGAAAGGGGTGTCTTAAACCTTAATTTGGGGCAGTCACCAAACTTTTCATTAAATCTGACTGATTAAAAGTAGCTCTGGCTCTCTCCCCATTCATTTAGACAGGAGCCTGGTCTTGTCAGTCTGAAATAACTGTCTGGTGGCGTTGCCAAGATGGCTGCCAAGTGGCAAAATTTGCCTATAAGGAATTTGGTAACAAACAGGAGTTCAGTAAAAAAAAAAAAAAAAACTTCACTACAAGTCTCAGCAAACTCAGATTCACTGCAGACACACAACTCCTGCATCAGTGGAAGAAACAGCGAAAGCTACGTCATCCAATGGAAATAGTCATGAGCTAGTTATCTATTTAGCTGCAATGCTACAGACTTGTGGCTTACATGTTGCATGTTATGTTGATCCTATATCATAATACAGCTCAGCTTTTCTCCTGTGGCTATGAAGATTATGACTAAAGTAGTTCAGACATGAAAAACTCTGCGGAATTCAAAACTTCTCTGATTCTGCAGCGAAATATTTCCTTTTTGCAACGTCGTCAGTTTTGTTAATGTGAGGTGATTTGTTCAAACACGCCAACAACAAACTATTAAGTTTAATTTTATCATCAATTACTTTCTTCCCTCCTCGTCAGCCCACGCTGTGGGCAGACATTGTTACAAGAGCTGTAAAAAGTTTGGACCATTGTGTGAATTATGTTGGAAACATGTTTGTGTAGTGAAAATAATCATGTAAACACAGCGTGATGATGAAAACTGAACATGAAAATGTTAATTATGTGACTTTGGCAGCATTTTTGCTGGAATCCATTAAATCAATTATGAAAATCTGAATGATTGCCCCCCAGTCTGAGAGCTTTTCCATCATGCAAAGACTACATTAAGGGAAAATGTTTGAAGTTAAGAAGATTAATTATAGACTAAAACGTCATTTGGCAAAGCTGAAGTACAAATATCAGCCTTCAAAAAGCCATGCTGGTTGAACCTTATGCTGCTCCGTGTCGTGTAGAGACTGACCTGGGCCTTGTTGCTGGACCATCTCTGACAGATCCCGCTGGTGGATGAAAAGAACCAGACCTCCAGCAGCGAACAGCAGGAGGAACCAGAGGGAACAGGGCATCCTCCTTCTCCGTCCACGCAGGGAGTCCACCACTATCTTCCACTTCATCCACAGCATGATGCGGCACAGTCAGACGCTAATGTAATAAGTTCTTGAGGAAATCAAAGAAGGAATGGAAATAGGAAAGAGGAAAGAGGAGGGGGAGAAAGAGAGAGACAGACAAAAAGGGAATGAGAAAAAAAGGCAGAGCGTTTTTCATCTGGAACAATATCAGAAGTCAAACATTCATACAGGAAACAGCAGTGGTGAAAAGTAACTTGACATGCTTAAATTATGGTTTCAATTGTTCTGTTTTTATCTTGCTGTATTTTCTTTAACATTTGCGAAGCACCTCCATGTTTTTTGTGGTTGTCTGCCAATGTTTTAATCTTGTCTCATTATACACATGTTTCTGTCTTTGTTAAGCACTTTGGTGCAGAACATGTTTGCTTTTAAAGTGTTGGATAAATTAAATGAACTTGAAACTTGAAAATAGATATAATATAATTAGAACATTTGCTCAAATGCTTTTAACATCTTCATTAGTAATAATAATAACAAAAACACTCACATGGACCTTTTTTCAAAATTACGGGTACTTTTACTTTGATACTTTACTTTTAAATAAGCAGATTCATAACTTATTTTTAATCTGTAACTTTTTCTTTGCTTTCCTTTGATTCTGTTGTCTTCTAAATGCAATTTTAATATTTTCTTTGTGTCTTAATTTCATATTTTGATGCATTTCTATGTATCTATAAGGAACACTGAATTGCCTTGTGTCCGGTGCAATGGTGGCAAATAAATAAACTTGCCTTGCCTTAAAGCAACATTATGTACAACACCACTGTTGTAAATACAAATCTCAATTTGTCAGACATAATGTCAGTGCTAACTTGATTTTTGTTGTCTTCTTAATGCATTTTTTTAATCTGTGACTATTTACTTTTGCTTGAGATTTGTATTGTCATATAAATGCAATCCTAACATTTTCTTACCGTCAACACCACAGTTGTAAATACAAATACAAAGTTGTAATGAAGGTGCTAACTACAAACCAAACTCATTACGTCATAACAATGTTATGTGTTGAGAACATATCATATCTCGTATGTATGTAACGCTGTGATCCGACCCTCTCACTGAAGTTACATAGTGCAGAAACAAGCAGAGACGCCATTCACCCTGTTACAAGACACTGTACCATCAAAATGATTTTGAAGCTGTTATTTTAAGGTAAACATGTTACATAATGTTGCTTTAAGTATTGCAGTATTGCTACTTTTTCTTAAGTAGACTCAATGATCTGAATAATTCCTCCTCTGCTGGTAAATTGCAGCCCGCGTGAAGAGCTGTTCTGACTGATTCTAATAGATGGATGCTGCGTTCACTTGTGATGAAAATCTAGTAGTTCCTGATTTGCAGGAAAAGGGCAAATTCCAAAATTGTCTTGAAATGAAAACAAGATAAAATCCTACCATTATAGATCTGATTATAGTGTTAAATATAAGCATTAAGTCTGGTTTCCGTGTGCTCATCAGCACAAAGACCAAGCATTTCATTTAAGGCTATAGAAACACGGGAGAACAAAATAAGCTCATGTATATGCCGGATTGAAATCTAACACCTCAGTCTACATCAGTTAGAGTAGAAAAAAAACCATGACGAATTAAAGCTGTCCAAAAATTCAACATGGAAACAAGCTGTGCGAGCATCTAATTCCCCCAAATAAAGCAATCTGTCTTCTGTTTGTAAGGATATAGTTTGGTAAACACAATATCAGCTGGACTGGCATGAGCGCGGACCTACTCTGGGCTCCGTCACACAGCAGAGAGACCGCGGAGCATCTGTCTACAAATTAATATGCAAATGAACTTTGGTGACTCCTCAAGCACGAGTCATCATTGTAGAAAAAGTAAAATTGTCTCTGTTTTATTTAAGTCAGGAACTTTTTACTTTCACATCGCACCCTGTGTTAAAACCAGAAGCTATAAATAAACCATCAAATAACAAATGTGACATGTTTCAATGCCGTGATGCTTGAATATACAGTGACTCCTGTCAAGATTTTTGGTTTTATTTTCAACTTGTTAAGACAGAGGATAAACAGAGGAAATGAAATACGGCGTGATGCACAAAGACGCAGTTGAAACAGAAATCCCAGGAGGCTTACAACAATGTCTCATCACATAATCAAGGTAAGGAACAATAAAACAAAAGACACCACAAAGTCAACACGGAGGAGAAATAATGAGTAAAGAAGAAAGTAAATTGAGTGTGGATGTGTATATTAAGTACGTGAAGAGAGGAAACATTTTCATACATTTATTTATTTCTTTTCAGTTGATCATTGTTGGTGAGCATTTCTACTTTTACATGAAACTTTTGGCCTTTAATAAGCACAGACCCAGCCACAGCAGAGGTTCAACAGGGTTCACTCTTGCATTAGAGTTACAACACTTCTCCACCCAGAGGAGAAGAGTTCAGCCTATTCCTCGAGGACCAATTATCTTTTCAGGAGAAGATTTCATGCTTCAAAACTGATACTGAAACTCTCTCGATATATAATACATGATAATATCTTTTCACAGAGGTTATTTCAGGTTAGAGCAGCCTCTCATCTTGTGTTTAGACACATTACCAACATGTAATACATCAGGATTGTCTTATATAAAGAGAAGCAATGAATGTAATGGAGTGTTTTTCAGGTGTTGGGGAGTACTATTTCTTCAGAGGAAGCTGCATGTAATCCAATAACATGGCTTACAGTGATGTCATTCAGTGGTTGGGTTGCATCGTGGGTAATGTAGGTGCCAGGTTTTTGCACTCCTATAATACTGTTGGACTCATAACGGACAGCTTATGAACAAATGATCAAAATGGATGAAGCAGAACAGAGATATCGCCTTTTTTATTCCACGCATTCTTCTTCCTTTTTCAAAACCTGTCGCCTACATTTCCCACAATCCACTGCAAGTCCGCTGGTCTAGCATTGCGCTCCTATTTACTCATTTAAAAACAAGTGGTCAGAATTGATACAGCAGAAATATCGCCTTTCTTTTCAAAACGTGGTGCCTACATTACCCACAAAGCAACTTAGCAATTTATCAGATTAAATGCAGCTTCCCTCTGGAGCCACAAAAGGTTTTATACAACGGTTTTTCACATATGCAGCAGTACTCCCCAAAACCTGTAAACACGCTTTAACATGTAAAATTGGTGGAGTTGCCCTTTAAAGCTATCCATTTCCTTCTCGCATGCTGTCAATGGCTGCCCCTGTACAATACCATCATGATGAAAATGACTCCTTTCACTTCATTTGATTGACACGGCAGCGCGACATATATCAATGTGAATAACATCACAGCACTCGCATATGTGGGGATTAAACTCATCATGGACATGTCAAACCATTAAGCCACCCTGAATTTCATCTATACAGCCTGTTATTGACATTTCTATATGAATGTTTTATAGGTCGTTCTGAAGGGAAACCACGCAGGCAATGATAAGAATGGATCAGACGTGTCATTAAGTGGTTCAGGAGTGGATTTCTCAGTGCATAAGCATGATTATTATGCTTAATAACTCTTTATTTGATGCAGAGGAGAGAAGGGAAATGAATTTATTGTTCTATATTTCTGTCTGTTTTTACACTGTGTGTGTAACGTTTCAGTACAATAGTCATTACAAATCCCTGCTCAATTAGTAGCTTCAACAAAGGTTAAATACTGATATTGAGAACAACACTATATAGTATATGTTATAGATAAAGTCTTTCTACGCGTTGGTGATCTCTGTACAGATGGTCATGTTCCTTGTTGTTGCATATTGAGGATATGATCCCCCATGAGCACAGTGCAGTTAATAACAAGTGTGGAGTTTGTTTGTTTTTGCAGGGGAAATGCAGAACAGAGAAGGAAAGAAGAAAGCTAATGCAAGATAATGCCACATTCCTCTTTTATGTGTTTATAACCAGAAAACTGCTGCGCAAAGATATAAAGTATGCACTCATTGTTGGGTTTGCTGTGCAGGTTGCATTGTTGCCATGCCAACTCTGGTGCTAACCAGGAGACTCGCTACGAGCCATCCGCCATCTTTTATCCCCATGTGTTTACACCACCTCGAAGAAAACCTTTTAATCAGCAGACATGCACTTCTATCTGTTGTATCAAAGCCATAACACTCATGAGGGTGTTCTTTACTGGGATTATAGGGGACTTGAGCTGGTTCACCGCCAATACCTGTTGTATCACCATCTTGTTCATAATCCCAAAAAAACTACAGCATCTCTGGTGCTAATCTTGCAGCATCATACCACACTGGTTTTAGATATTAAGAAATATAGTCGACGCATGCTAAGAAATTCAGATTTATCTTTGTTTTCTGAAATATTTTTATATATATTATATATATATTTTTTGAGTTTTCCTCCGACACGTTCACATTCATGAAAGCGTCGAACAAACTGCAACAAAGCTTAAAGATGCTTTCCTTTCATTCTGTTTTCTCAACAGTGTTTGACCTTCTACATCCTGGTGTCATTCAAACTGACAGTACAAAAACCACAGAATGTAACCTTATCACAGGAAATCATTCCAGGCTTTCACTCCCATTTCAATTTTTTTTTTGTACATCGGGGGTCAAGTAAACAACTGTCAGTTGTTTTTTTGGCTATTGGGGGTATTTTTTAATATATTTCTGAAAGTGAAAAAACATGCAGTCAGATTTATACCTCTTCGAATGCACTGTAAGGAACGACAAAGGAGCACACATTCAGCAAAGTGTGAAAAACATGCATTCATGTCAGTGTTGATTCGAGGGATTTGAAAAGAGTGCTCTCGCTGTCTTGGCCTCAAGCGAATGTTTGGTTTCAGCAGGTTCCTTTATTCTGTTAAACTAAGACTGTGCCACTCAAGCATCCTCACTGTGAGAATGCTGTGGACGTTATTTTATCATCTTCCACATCCATTTCCTGCAAGTTAAATCCCGTCCTCATCAGAAAACCCCCCAAATAGGTCAACTGTGAAAGCAGCTTATTAAGATCAATATTTGCTGTAGTGATTTCAGCTGCAAAGGAGGAAGCGAGGAGAAAAAAGCAAAAAAAAGTCTGTAAAGGAAGGAGGAGGAGGAGGATGGAAGGTAGAGTTAAACCAAAAGTCAAAGTTACAGAAGTAACGTAGTGATTTTAACCCGATTTAATGTTTCCCTAAACCTGACCAAGCAGTTTTCTTGCCTTAACCTGCAAGCTCATGATGATGGTCCAGAATGTCTGTCGCTGGTACACTCTGCAATGTTGTGTTGATATGAGGATGTGATGCACATTAAGTGTATTTCTATCTTATTAGTAAAAGCTAAGTTGCAGGGGGGATGAGGTATGAAAGAGTAATATTGAAAGCAATATGATACAAAATGTATTAATTTAAGATCCAATAGATAAGAACTGAAAAGTATATATGCACCTTATCCTCTTGCACCCTATGTTCCTCTTACCTTTTATAGCTCAGTATTTTATTTTATTCTATTCTATTTTATTCTATCTATCTATCTATCTATCTATCTATCTATCTATCTATCTATCTATCTATCTATCTATCTATCTATCTATCTATCTGAGTACAAACATCTGAGTCCACCACTGTATCTATATATGAATATAGAAATGTATAAACATTAAAATAGAAGTAATACGTTCTCTTCTCTCTTGCTTTTTGTTTTTTTATTTGGCTGCCTCTCCTGTATAATTTAAAACGAATTGGAGCGACGTGTTATACATATATTTCAGTGTCTCTAAATTATCATATATATATATATATATATATATATATATATATATATATATATATATATATATATATATATATATATATATATATATATGACATTATTATATTTAACTATGTAGCAGGGCAGAGCTGAACGAGAGCGTGCATTCTCACTGAACTTTACCTGAAATAATAACACAAAAGACAAAAACAAAATCACTGCAGCTGTCACAACTTGACACAAACATCTCATTATGATCAAACAACACTTCATTTTAAAGACACTGCCTTTGTACTTTACTTCCAAACAGATGTATGTGCCAAGATATGATAACATGTCCCATTTTTTGCAACAAACGAACTGTTCTGTGTCAGAGCGATAATGTTTGATGCTCATGTTTAATACACAGAGAATTGAGCTTTAAAGTTTTCAAGTAAATGAAAACAATGGCAGCCAAATGAATGTACTGCTTATATGAGTTTCTTCACTGACCAGTACAGAAAGTGTTTAAGGGTGATATCTTTTCTTAATTCGCCTAGTAGCTAAAGAAATCTTTTATTTTTATTACAAAATACCTGCACTATAGAAAACTCTCGGTGGCCTTGTAGCTGTAGGATACAGCCCTGCATGTTTATAAAGAGCCAATATGCTACTAGTATGCATACTAATAAGCATCAACTTGATGGTGGCAATTTTTTTGTACACTGCTCCACAAGGGTGACTGAGCTAACCTAAAGCCAGTTACCAGTCCCCTCCTGTCATGTTCATTTCACATCTCAAACAATCTGCCGAGAAACATCATCGGTACCCATCAGCCGAGCATCAGTGCCATCGGTGAGGTGAGGCGACTGAGTAAAGCTCAAAGGATACTAAAAGATGAAAGCAATCTCAGCCTGAGACTGAGACTCCTGAACATCCTCAACACTCCAAATTGTTTAATGACTTATTATTTAACATGTTTTACATTCCTGCTTCTGCATGTAGCATACATTGATTGCATATCATACAAACTACAAGATGAAGAAACTGGTACTCTGCATTTAACCCATCCCAAGGGAGCAGTGAGCAACGGTCAAGCCTGGGGACCGACTCAAGAGCCGAGCCAGTGCCTTGATCAAGGGCACTTACCCGAGAAATCAACTTAACGTACATGTTTTGATGGTGGGGGAGGACAAGGAGCTCCCACAGGAAACCCACGCAAGCACTGAACGTAACCCCTCATTCTTCTCTGTGTCACATCTAAAAAAGCTCTGACGTCTCCTGTTAATCAGATATCAAAGTTTCTAAGCATGAGCGATATATATTTTAATATGAACAGCTAACAAGCATGAATCAAACACTGCATGTGGGCTGACAGCCTCACGACAAACATTGGCAAAGAAAGAAAACAAAATCCATTTTCATCACCTGCTTCCTCACAAAGGTTGGGAGCATTTCAGATGACCTAGAAAATATTCTGGGATATTTTTTTTAATACCGTTCGTGTCTAGTCCCTCCAGTGTGTCAGTGAAAGGGAACAGTGCTGGCTATCAAACAAAAAAGACACGGAAGCCGTTGCCAGGCCAGTTTCATAAATTAATGATCACGTGCAGGGGAGTTTGACGAGGAGGAGAGCAGGAGCTGGTATAGGAATCGTGTTCAAAGCGTTGCTAATTGCCTTTATTTATGACAGCCGGTGATCTCTGGGATGAATTAATGCATTCGCCACAGTGCTGTGATGAGCCTTAGCAAACAGTGGAGGAGATCAGCTATCAGGCCTACTAGCTATCTCACGCTGCCACTTAGTGCCAGAGAAGGTCTATAGATATTTGAACAAAGGGTTCCCCTATTCAGCAGCACAAAACTAATGCACATGCAAACAATAACCTGACTATATTCTTTATGTAAGTCTGAGGCAATAGTGTGCAAATGCGCTAGTACACTAAAAAAAGACAGAATAATCCTTAATTCATAATGTATTAATGTTGCAACAAACTACAAAACCATACACTGTATGCTCACATTTAGTACATCACACGCCAAGATGAAAAGGGTTCATATTTCGATTGAACCTTTTTATGTAGAAAAAGTCAACTGCTCCAGAAAATAGGCAATACAACCTGTACACACATGCATAAAACAACACATCCAACGCCAATCAGTGGCCGCACATCAACAGTGTGGGCATCTGGTTTTCACTTTCTAAATTTTTAAACTAAATTATGTGACGCATCCCTCTGTTTTCTGGTGTCGGGGGGTAGCGGGCATTAATGCTGCATAACTAAACCCCAGCTGTTCCTTTGGCTCCATTCCCACCAACCACCCCCCTTCTGCTTTGGAGTAAAGCCAAGTGAAGAAATCGTCACAAGTCAAATGGCATTATGTAATGCATCTACCTACAGTACAGTAACTGCTACCGGAGTACCGCCACACCAGCGACATCTCCCAACTCCCTTCACAAATGCGAAAGCTGCGTGACGGTGACCCCGGCACGCTGGCCTCAGGATAGCCACCAGCTCAGGCAGAGCAGGTGATGACAGCTCCAACACAATCGGACATGCTCAAATACAACACATCCTCGCCATATCATGTCAGCCCAATGCTCTGCCACGGGGCACTGCTGTGCTCTGCTACACACCTCTCAGATGAGGTTACAGATTAGTTTCTGTTTATATGAGGGGCCTCAGAGCAGCTCGATGGCCAGCAGAGAGTAGATAAATGCAAGCAAGACATGCAAGCCTCGGACAAAAAGGACTACCAACTGTTTTTTTGGGAAAATGGTGTCTTGTTCTTCAGGTGATTCTGTGATTCAAGGTGATTTTGATTTGTTTCCTCGTACTTGCAGCGTTAAGGATCTGCTGTTTCGTGAGGTTTCTGTGTCATCCAAAAAAGCTTTTTGGCAGCTTTTTTTCCATTTCTAAAATTCAATTCTTGTTAGATTGGCCACAGGGTCGAAACTGCTGCCCATTTTCTCTGCCAGCAACACACCTGACCCTGATACACCAGACAAATGGCTCATTTGGCAAACAGTTTGGCTGTATTGTCTAATGTTTGTCATTACCATTTAAAACTCATATAATTACACTCAATGGGCTCCTCTTTGTAATGGCGCACTGAAGCTCAACAACAACTCACAGCTAATTAAAAGCAATGTGCAGAAGGTCGCCTGCTTTTTCCGCGAGCATAACACTCAGGTGGAAACCGGCCGAAATGTACAGTATGCGCTGTTTATATCTTCCATTAAATGCACTTCAGCCATGAAAGGAAGAAGTTGATGGAAGGGAGGAGACAGGCTGAGGTACTTGTATGCCCTTTCATACTGGGAGACAGATGGTGCAATGCTGGTGCAACTCAGTATTGAGGAGGTAGTCCTAATATTTTCTGCCTCTGGGCCTGTCAAAGGAGGAGCGAGTATGGAAGGATGGATTAAAAGAAAAATTCCCCCGTATGGACGAAGTTTGAGTTGAGTGTTTGGAGTGTAAAAATTCAATGAAACAAACACGAAACATCTCTCTGGATGTCTCAAATATAACCGACAAACAGATGCTTGAACACGGTGCATCACTGCTCTTTTCTGGACACGCATGACACAAAACAGAGTTGTAAGTTAACACGTGAGGACATCTGTCCTTTCACCTGTTTCATGTTGACATTCAAGGTTAATTTATTTGTATACAATAATAAGATATAAAAGCTGTAGTCCCTCTATGCTACAGAGGAAGACTGTGTTTTCTATGGTGGAGTGCAGAGGATTGAGCTCAGGAGTCTCACAGCCTGAGGAGTGAACCTGCTCTACAGTCTGGGGCTACAGCAGCAGATACTTCTGTAACTTTTGCCAGATGGCAGCAGGGTGAACAGGCTGGGGTGGACATCCATAGACCATATTCACACAGTGGCCATTTTCCTCTGACATCACCCTCGGATGTTGTACTGCTGTGTCCCAGAACTTCCTACCCTGAGGGTGATGTCACAGGAAAATGGCTGCCATCTGAATAAGGTCTGTGATGTTCTTCTGGATCATCATGATGTTTTTATCACCTGCTGCAGTAGATGGTAAATGATTGGTGTGACTGTGTGGCTGCATGACTGTGCAGTAGGTTTGTATCTATTATGCTAACTCTGCTAAGTCATCTTAGTGACACAAATAACACATATATGCAGTAAACGTACAAACAGATCTCTGCCATCAGTGGTGCATTAAGAATAACATAATTACATAACGTTTTGGACAAAACAACAGATCATATTAATCTAGGAATTAAAGATGGATTAGCTGCATTAGCTGAAGGCCTATATGTAAATGCATATAAGCACACACTGGCTGATGGAATTGCTTCTCCATATGTAACTGAAGGTAGTGTGTCTGTGTGTCATTAACATGTCAGGTGGTACCACAGCAATAAATAAAAAAAACATGTTTGTATGTTGACAGAAACAGACACTATACACTAAAAATGTGATGTTTGCCTGATGTGGTTTAAATGTCATTGAATGCTTCTTTTTGTGTTGTCACCTTGGCCTCGTTTCTTCTACACACTCACTCAAAGCACTTAAGAACTCATTAAACCTCAATCTTTTGGAGAAAGGTCCTTCGGCTTATTCAAGCATCCGTTAAACCTTGACCCGCTCAGGATTTACCGCCTTGAGCTCTGGCTACATTCCCCGCCCAAGTCCTCTGCACGGGTAAACACTCATTCAAATCGATAGTGCTGAATCTGTGCTGATCCCGCTCATTTTTCCTCACCTATTTTTTAAATTGTCAAAGGTTTTTTTTTTGCAAATTGCCAGGAGGTAGGTCAAACCACATCATCCAGATCTGCTAGATGCTTGTGTTGCTTTGTTAAATCAGTGGAAGCTTGCTGGTGTATTTTTTTTAATGTTTTTCTTTGAGTGTAGAGCAGAACAAAGGACATTTGGACTGTAAAAAGCATTTGGCTTCTTAGCTCCCAGCCCTTATTCCTGTCCACTAAAAAGAGAGGGAAACAAGCATAGCCAGTGATCAATGTGAAATAACAAAACAAACCCAGTACAATAGCCTCTCATATTTACCCTTGGAAGTATTTCTGAATTAATTACATAGCAGTATGTCTAGCCAGAAAGAAAAGGATCACATGAAAAATTCCTCCTCTGCTGTTTGATGAGAATTGAAAAATTTACAACCATTGGTGGTGAGAAAGCACACTGGCTACGTGCACTCTGCTAATACAGAGGCATCTACAAAGCTGTCCTCTTTGGGTCTGTCCTTGAGTGAATTATGCTCTCAGCTCTCAGTGAAAATGAAATGATTGTACCACTGAACGCCATAATGCTAATTAGAACATAATTAAATTGAAAGCTGATTTTCCCTCACAGATGTGTTCAATCAGCATGTGATTAACGTGTAGAAATGCTATGGAGGGACA
This sequence comes from Pagrus major, assembly GCF_040436345.1. Lineage (NCBI taxonomy): Eukaryota > Metazoa > Chordata > Actinopteri > Spariformes > Sparidae > Pagrus > Pagrus major. The sequence goes on from NC_133218.1 coordinate 35,264,762, forward strand.
GATCGCAAAGCTCAAATGCATTTTTCCCCCTTTTTTGAATTCCTTTCATGTTCATCTCTAATTCTTGTCTGAGCACATTGGGACCTTGGAAGTCGTAATATTACATGAGAGACATTCATGTGTCCTTCATTAGAAAATGTAGGGTGGCGAAATCCACACCTAATTAACAAGCAAAGGCTGAAACCGCAGCCCTTTGAGATGGTTTTTTGATGTTGTAACAAATTTAATCTGTTTAGCAGTTGTGTTAGATGAATTGTTTGGGCATCATTTGTGCACTGACCTAAAAAAAAACAAAGAAATGGGATTAAACATGTTTCCAGATTGCCTGTATGAGCCTGGTCTGCTGAAATCTTATGAAACTCTCACACCATATGTTGTTACTAGCTCTAGTTAATGATAGCATAGCTTTTCTCTCCAATTCATGCATGCAATAAGTATTCAAAACCTCACTACATCACTAAACTGAAAGCATCTTCGTACCCATTAATACAGTACAGCATGTGCTGCTCCACTGAGATAATGAAAGCAAGTGAAAGTAACACAGTTCTGTCAGAAACGTTTAAATATCAAAAAAGTTTGGACCATTAACGGCAACAAATTATCGAACTATAGCACAAGGAATCTGTCTGTCTGTCTGTCTGTGGTTTGCAAAACTTTAGGACCGTTCATCCACTCTGCTTCACACTTGGCAGGTTTGTTGCTCAGCACTGAAGGAAGTGCAGTGTTGAATTTGGTGCAATTTGGACACACAACACGTTCAATATTGATATATTTATGAATAAAACAGTGAACACCGCTCTGTGTGGCTTCATGGCTCTGCAGACTGAAGCTGGGCTGAGTTCTCTCCCACGATCTCATGGGGAAGTAGACGTAAACAAAATGGAGGTTAGCGTGGGGCAGCGAGGAAAGAATAAAAGCAGAAGGTTAAAAAACAAGTCTAGATGAGTGGGGAGACCCGGTCAACACAGGTTTTCTATTCTCAGCGACAACTGGAGGTGAGATTTCTGAGTTTCTGTTGACAGTAGTGTGCTGGCTAATGTTAGCCTCCAGAGCTAGAAAGTTTACTGTCACTCGGCAGCACGGTCAGCTGCTCCGGGATGCCTCTCATATTGGTTGTTGTGGTCCAGCTTGGAAAGTACTGATGTCATCATCCAGATTTTATATTGTATATATTAAACACATTTGATATTATCGGATTAGCCTCGATGACTTTGTGAGCAGTTCAGGGGGCTTAAGACTGCATCTGTAAACCCCTCACATGACCCGATAATCTGTGCAGAGCAGTAAGTTTTGGATGGGCACTGCACTAGTTATAGTTATATTAAGCGAGGATCTCAAAGATGTTCCAAAATTAATTATAGTGGCGTGCAACAGTTGCTGTGGAGAATTCGGTATGAAACTTCAAACCATAGTATTTTACACAAAAACCATAATATATGGCCTGTGTAGACAAAAAGAGGTTCAGAAGGTGGTTTGTCTCTACTGAAGTAATTTGTTTCCAACTCAGCTCATCAATTCTTCTGTATTCCAAACAAACTGTTGTTTTTCCCTGATAGTAAAATACACCAATGTTGTGGGAGTGGATTATTGCATTAGACAGCCCGGTGTCGTGCCACAGAACAGCTTTAATGCATAAATAATGCTTGTATTTGTTCCATTAAAAATACATTTCAATTTTGGTTTTAACATTTATGAATTCATGGGCCATACAATAAAAATACAACCTTCTGTAACAAAAAAAAGTCAGTCATCCTGCTTTGAATAATCTTTGAGCTGAAAATCCCACAACAAAGTGATTTTTTTAGGCTACAAACTGATGAGGTAAAGCTGGGCCACATGAGACATGTGGATAATCTCATAACCTAAAGCTTCACAAGCAAATCACAAGGTATTTCCCCAAGGAAATGTGCCCTCGAGCAGGGCATGCATCTTCACAGTTGGCTTTGATATTTAGATATCTGATATTTTATGCAGGCTGCAATGTGAGAAGAGTATTTTCAAATTGATAAAAGCAAAATCTTTTATTATTTTCCAGTCACTGCAAGCAAGAGTAAGCTTATTAAGAAGGTGCACCACAGAGTTAGCACTGCAGCTCCTTAAAAACTTTTGGACTCACAATGTCAAACATTTTCTTTACATGAATGCCTCTTCCTTATATAAAGAAATTGTGCCTTGGACGTGGACGCTAATTTAGCCTTGAGCTGCTAGCATCGAGCATAGATGAAGAGCAGGCTACAAAGGTTTGGTAGGCTCACATTGCTTTAACTCCACACCCCAAAGATTATTTTCAGTTTTAAACTTGTATCCTTCAAACAAAACCAACGCTTACTCAAGAGACATGACTTGACTTGAGGACATCAGATTTTCCTTTTTTATGTGCAAACATTGGTTGAGTTTCCCTTTAATGCTGTTTTGCAAACACCTTTACTTTTAACAAGAATCTTCTGAACTGTTAACAGTGGGCCTCTTGCAAAAAACAGCCTAACATTAATCAAGTGCAAGCCTGTGTAGTTGAAGAAGCTCTGACAAACAACCGTACGAACAAAAATTACTGAAAAAAAGTCAAAAGAGTTTCAGATAAACGAGACAAAATCTATAGATCTCAGGTACACACAGTGTTGGTAATATCGTGTCTCTTCCTGCTCTGAAATCACTTTACTATACATTGCAGGAAAATCCTTTTTCAGGCACCTTTGCTGTGATCGGAGTCAGCAGCTCCGATAGATCACAATCAAATTGAATTAAGTGGAATATTCACTGCAGGACTTGCAAAGGGCCGACTGCAGGGCATGTTCAGCTCGAGTCAATAAGCATCACGGAGACAGACAAGAACCCTGAGGTCCCCTGTGGGTTTGCCGGTTTAAAGGCATTAAGAGCGTTTTTTAAAATTCCTCCCACCAATAATTCATAAGGTCAGTGACTACTAACCTGGCACGGTTTGTCTATAATGTAAATGACTGTGTGTTACTTTAACAAAAGCATTCAGCCGTTCTCTATAAATCTTACATCATTTTCATTTCCAATAATCCCCCTGGTGACTGAATTATTATGGTCATTGGTGTGAAAGCAATAACACGAGTGCATCACACATGGTGTTTACAGCAATCCCATTTAGATTGAGTTCAGCAGAGTTTATTGTGCAAACTTGAATCTTGTTTTTTACGTAGCTCAGCATCATCCAACCTTCTGACACATGAGCTTTGAGCAGTCATCTGGGGTTGATTTTGCATGAAATTATTTATATTTTAATATGAATTAATTGTGTTAGGTTCACTTTCATGCGAACATTTGATTAAAAGAATAATTAGATTTGTAGGGTTCTTATAGGGTTAGGTTCAGGGCAGGCGGGGTTCATGTTGTCAGTGCTACCGGAGCATGACCCCGCTTTGGTGACCCACAGGCTGAGAGACGCTCCGTGCCCCTTGCACAATGTGAAAGGTGTATGTTGACAATGTCTGTCGATATCACTCAGTGTGCACAGCCCACGAAGTCCCCGAGGGAGCCGGGGGGTGTTATAAGGCTACAAGACTGAAGCAACACAGTGATGTGTTTTCCTCAAGCTACCGTGTCCTTCAATCAAATTTTTCAATTGAAGAGGCACCTCGCTCTCTGCTCATGATTATATAGACAACCAGCCATTTTGAATCTTTTTAAATGAGCGAGGTCAAAATATCTTTTCTAAATTTTGTCAGCGCTGAAATGAAACTAAAAAAAATGAATAAACAAAGATTGAGAGATGTGAGGGGCTTAATTACATGCCTAAATAAATAGTAGCTTGGCAGCCCAAGACTAAGTGGCAAATGTGCATTAATCGAGTCCTTTCATTTTCATTCGTTTTGGATTTCCAAGGGGAATTATCAATGTGCACGGACCAAAAAATGCCTCTGAATGCAATTACATAGGCCTACAAACAATCAGAGCAATGAAACATGAGCAACACATGCAAGTCTGGGCAGTGCTGGCCTGGTCAAAAGCAAGACAAGGCAACGCAATAACAGAATATTAATTTGACTGTAGTTTGACAATTTGATCTGAGTACGGTCCTGCAGATTGGACACATTGATTGATCTACAATCAATCAGAGCAGCAAAAACCTGTGATCTGTATCTGTATCAGTGATGCTCCTGTTGTCAGTCATCGTCTCAAACCTGCCCTATATTAGATTAACAGTACTGCAACTGACCCAACACAAACCAAGTCTCTTGTCTCTTGTCTGAACAGGAGGGGGTCCAGATGCATCTGCCAGAGCAAATAAAACATGCTCAGAAGATTCCTCTGGTTATAAATCACACTTATATAGAGGCAGGGACGAAAAGAAAGAACAGTATGTGCAGGTGAGAGTAGACGTCGGAAATCACCTCAGTATAAGAGGAATTTAAAGTAAAAGTTAAAGTAAATTCAAAACTAACTGCAAAGTCCTCTGCAATGTGTCCGTGGTGCATTCGTGTGCTGCCGTGAAGCTCTGGACATCCCACACTTGAGACTCAACTGACCATTTGAAATATTCTTCCAAAAAGAAAAGGCTGCAGTTCATCAGCCAGCTGTCAGAAGGTTGTTTTCTAGGTACCCAGGTCACATAACAGCAACTCACATTACAGCCCACTGCACATGTTTTCAGCCAAATGGGATAAAGCATGCAAAAACACCTGCACGGTGCTTGAACTTCGATATAAAAGATGCATGAGTGAAGAAGAAGAAAAGGTGAGTTTCTGTCTCTGACGGTTCAGCAGCACTGGAGAGAGGCTGCTTATTGTAAAAATGTGACATGTTCAGCCGACCACAGATATTGATCGGTAGCATCTGTGCAGTGGTCGCACCTGAGAACAACCTGTTTGGATTTTCCTGACGCTGAGAGTGGCAAGTCATGTATGAATGGTGTTCATTACTTTGACAGACTTGGACATAAATTTGCCCCGAGGCAGAAGAGGAATCATTCTTTATTTGTAAGATTGGGGCTAAGACAGACCAGCAACAGGGTCGCTGAGGCTCAGAGGGCAGAGCAGGTCGCCCACTAATCACATTTTCTCATTAAGTATATACATGGTGCAGTGATCTCTCATGCATTGATGCTACAAAATGTCACCGTGGATTTATGCATCAAGCTTTCTAACATTAAGTCTGAATAAACCAACAGTGACCTTTCCTCACATTTGCTCCGGGAGCGTATGGAGCGTGGAGGCACAGCATTAATGGGGATTAGCATGACCGGCGAGACATGTGTTAGAGAATCAATACTCCTCTAAACTTCAGAGTGAGAGGGAAAAAAAGTGTCTAGACAACAATCTAATGAGTCTTTCTTTAATAGTGGGAATGATGTCACTACAACCCATTTATGGCTGATGCGATCCTGCATACTGAGATTTCAAGGTTTTTTTCTTGGAGATGAATTTTTGCCTTTATTTGATAGTAACAGCTGAAGACAAACAGGAACGGGGAGAGAGAGAGAGAGAGAGAGAGAGAGAGAGAGAGAGAGAGAGAGAGAGAGAGAGAGAGAGAAGGGGATGACATCCAGCAAAAATGGTGCACCTTCTCTACCGGTTAAGCAGTTGCCCCAGTTTTTGAGTGATTTTTGTTTCTGCTATTGGTAGCTGCCATTTTTGCTACTTTTGTGCTTCTGCAGCTCATCTGTCATTTAGTCACTGGATCACCTTATAAAAGTGATGCCACATCCATCATTTATATGCAAAAATAATGAAAAACACACAGTTTTTGTTTTTTTTAAATATACTGTTGTTTGAAAATATTACATGTATAGGTTTCTCAGACCGCCTTCCTTCCTTTAATGCAGCTTGTATTGCTCATCAGTGAGCATGGGCTGCCACATAAATGTTTTTATACCCCATTCAACACTTGTCTACTTATACATAATGTGCACATAAAATGAATTCTTCAAATGGGAAATGTGCAGTGAAACAGACAAAAACTAGAAATGGTAATACTGCCTGAGTGTTTTTGGTTGAGTATAATTTTCGTTCTATCAATTTTGAAAGTGGAAATGGAAACTGTCGTGATAAAAGTACAAACTACTTTGGTGCAGTCCTGTCCGATATTTCGAGGTTGTTCTGTTTCACGTTGCATTTTATCTTTTGCATGTATTTTGTAGACTGTGGTGAATCGTTCAGAAATGCAAGTGGATTACATTTCTCTCCCTTGAAAGTGTATGTTCACTGCAGGATACACAACACACACATATATTGATGTTTTAAAAGCAGATTTTAAAGATTCTCCCCCCGCCCCCCAGGGGAACATCATGACCCAAAACCACCGGAGCATTTGAGGAGAAATGCACTTTAAAAGATTATTTTTATAGTATTGTGCTTTATCCGATAGCTCACAGTGATGATCACTCAGGAGAGATGAGAAAGGATGCATCTGAGGTTCAAGGATGATTTTGAATTGAATATGCTACGCCTGAGCAAATCGACCGAGAGGGCAACACAACATATCTTTGGGAAACGAGGATACATCTCCACCTATTCCTGCATCAAATGTCTCTGCAGTAGTCAACTGGTGTTTATCAGCTGCAGTCACCAGACATGTCACCCGGGTGGACATGCTAATTTTCGCCCCTAATCTGGTGTGATGCAATGACACACGTTGAAGTTCTGGATGTTGGTCCGTTAATACTGTTACATACATTTCCGTTGAAGCGGCGGCAAACATTATCGTGTCGGCATTGAGTTTGAAAGAGAGACTAAATAAAAGGACATTAAAAAAAGTCTAATTAAAGTTGTTATTGATTTAACAACATCCTCAGTCTGATCAGGTACATGACCTCCTTCTTTCTGCTGCTTCCTTGACCAGGAGTCAAAAGACTGTATTCACGCGGCGGCCATTTTCCTTTACGACATGCTCAGGGAGGGAAGCTCAAATTATGTACTGCTGTGTTCCAGGTTGCAAGTCATATAAATGTAGGGAATCTGAAAAATCATTATCATTTCATCACTTCCCAATTAATCAGCAACTGAAAAGACGATGGATTTGTGATTCTATACTCCCAAAATCCTGCTCACAACACTGAAAAGTTGCACCCTACATGTCTTTACAGGGGCTCTGTGAAACTTCTGTGTTGTGCTGGAAGCCAAGTGTTGATGTTAGTGGACACCATTTCTTAACTACAGTTAGCTACTGTTAGCGGTGCAGAGACAGGCGCTGAGACGAGGCCCTCGAGAACGTGCATAGAGTCACATTCGTTGGACTGTCGAGGAAAATCTGACCTCCAGCAGCATTAAACAACTTAAACAAATCGTCCACGGATCATCTTCACGTCACATTACAATCTGCTCACACATGTCCGACATAAAAGTGGACGTGTAAACTGCTTCAAATCGTCACATAGAGCGTCTTTAAGTAAGTAACACACCTGGCCGACACCAGTGAAGGCCTGCCATAACATATTCATGGGTGACTTAGTATAAAATGTGATGTAAATGTATTGTCAGTTTATTACAGCTCTGGATTTAAACAGACAGCGGTGTCATTCACTGCAGAAATGTAAATAATATGCTTACTGTCAGGCCAAAGTGGCCGTTTCCCCAAAGGCACGCACGGCTCCAGAAAAGATAGCAGCCAGAAAATATGAATTATGTGCATGCATTAATATATTGTCACTAAACTTAACCACTTAAATGAATAAATGCACTTTTCCCTCCATCCTCTCCGGTTAGGTAGGCACACAAATGAAAACAACGGGAGCCGGTATCACATTTTGGAGCATATATTCTTACTCCTCCCTGCCAGCTGGAGAAATCTGGTGCAAAATGAATGCACTTGATAATGCAGGCTATATTTCACAATGGCTATGAAAATTCGATTCAGACGAACAGGAGAAGCCCGTGGTTTGTTCAATTTAGGGAGGGAGAACTCTCTGTTTAAAAAAAAAAAAAAAAATCACTGGACTGTAGCCAATTTTAGAAACACATTCCCATTACTCTGAGTTCCTCTCTGGCAGATTTTGAATAGTAAGGGAGTGTTTCCTGTGATTAATTTGTCAGATAGGCTGGTCACAAGTTGCTCAAAGTCTCAATAATATTGAGATATGAAATGTGGAAAGGCTGCATGGCACATTTATGAGATGTTGTAGTAAAATTGGTTCTCAGCAACCAGTTTTTAAAAAACTGCATGCAAAAAACGAATGTAGAAAGTGAAGGTTATTAAAATACGATTCACTCGAACACATAATAAGTATAAAATGTTCTTAGTCTCAGTCTGCTGGTGCCTGTAACAAGGCAATTTTCCCTCATTTTTGCTCAGTCAATTCTGTTCTTGATTTATATGCTAAAATATGAAAATGTACAGGATTTTTTTGGTGCCAAAACATTTGCCTCCGTGTTAGGAATTTTTCAATTTTCACCTAGCACTCAACGACGTAGAGAGGCAGGGAGCCGGCAGTTAAAGGGCATTTTTGACAGAAAGCATGAATATTGATCGACACAAATTAGACGGCGCTGGAATCAAACCTTTAGCCTGTCGGTCGTTGGATGATGTTCTGCCGCGGAGTTGCTGTTTAAATCTGCTGTGGTTAAGTTTTCATTTCAGCAGAAGAGATGATTAAGAACGAGAACACGCTGGTCTTTGTGCAAATTTTTGAGCGGAAGGAAATTCATCCTGATAATCTCAGTCTGAAACTTTTTTAATTATACTACTCTTGAAAAGTTTGAATCACCCATTATGCTGATGTTTCTCTTCTTTCATTCAATAACGGCTATTGTGACATGAGATTAACAGCATAATTCAAACGCTAAATGAATTATTATTGTAATAGCTTTGCCTCCAAAAAAAAATTATTATTAAAGTGATGAAAACTTCAAATGAATCAATGTTCCCATCTTGTTGCAAGGGAGAAAACTGATGTAATCCTTTTATTTTGAATTTGTTTTCCAGTCCAGAAAAACGTTAGTTTGCGACCCTTTATTATCATTGAGCCACAACGGGGCAAAGGACCATAGTCACAGGGCGGCCATTTTCCTCTGATGTCGCCTAATGCAGTTTAAGTGTCGCCTAAACTGCAAAGATTGATGGACAGTGAAAGTCTGGATGGTCATCAGGCTATATTTTTCGAGATAAAACAACATATTTGATGACCTGTTAGCTAACGTTAGCATTAAACCACCTTCTGAAGTGTTTTTGAAGCTTTGCTAAAGCAACAAGCCTTTTAATTCGAGACCACTTGACACTGAAACAGGAACCTGTTCCTATTTAATGGACAATGCATTCAATTTATTTTTATCAGTGACTGAGGTTTTCTTCTATTCTCATATAACTGTTCACTCAGAGTACTGTATCTTTCTCTCTTTCTGTCCTCTCAGTCTGGTTGAGCCATTTTTCAGCGCTGTACAAAACATTTCCCCTTTTTCTTTTTACAAACTCTTCACACAAAATAAAATCTATTGAAAAGAGAACTTTCTACAACTTTAAAGCATTAAAAACCATTCAAGAATAATCCTTTCAGCCATCCTGCTCTGCTAAATCAAGCTTTTGTGGACATCTCAAACCTTCGTTATGCTCTACAGACTACATCAAAATATGTTGTAGCGAGAAAAAGTTGAGATGTAAAGATACGCTGCGTCGTAGTATATGTGTAGTGTGCAGGTTTGATTTATTAATACGTCACTAAAAATTACAACCAAAGAAAGAAGTTAGTGAAAGTGAAGTTGACACCCACTATTGAGTTTGATCGGAGAATCTACAAGATGTCAAACACACACAATGTAACACTTCTTTTATCGACGTCCGGTTGCCAGTGGGAGTTAAAAGATTGCTGAATAAACCACTGAGGAAGAAATCAATCAAATTTTCTATTTCACTGTCCTGTTAATACCGTATCTGCTCAGGCTTTTTTTTTATGTACATCCTGGATACAAGAAGTCTATACTGACTGACTCTACTTAAGACATAAAGCAAACTAATTATTCATATTACTGATATGTCCTGACAGGCGTCTTGATGTGGGCTTGAGCACTACGATATAGTGGCAGCTACTGGTGTTGTCTGCTTTGATGGTGCTGGAGTAGGATCATTAGTAGAGTGAACCCTCTTACTGGACAGTAGTGAGACCACCCGCTGTCTCTGGCCTTCGCTCCCAGTTGCCTTTATTCGGTGTCAGACTCGACTAACTGATCCTCGCCAGTCGTGACCCTGAAAAACCAACGCTGTATACCGAGTCGCCTGCACTGCAACAATTCATGAGCTTGGACTGTGTTTATATTCAATCCCAAGTCATTCCCGATGTCATACGGCCCTGTTGATGTTTTGCTCTGCAATTAGAGTGTCAGTCCCGTTATTGTCTGTCTGTCTTGTAATGTCACCAACGATTAACAATGGCATCATACAGCTGCTAAATGTAAGAGTGATTCTCATTCTTAAGACGCCTTCATGGGAAAAATGTTTTAACAAGAGTCCGGAGCGACGCGAGCAGCTCTCTGAGGCTGTGTGCTTTGAGATGAATGCCAACCTCAGCGTGATAACATGCTCACAATGACAATGTTCAGCAGGGGGATTGTTTACCATGTTCACCATCTTAGTTTAGCAAAGGCAGCGTGCTAACATTTGCGAATTAGCAATGAACAAGTACATCTGAGGCTGATGGGGGATGGTGTTTGTTTTGCAGACATTTAGTCACAAACCAAAGTGTTGAAGCTGTTGTAGGCATCATTTTCTTATTAAAATAAGTGTTAAATAGCTCTTTACTCCAATAGTGATCACTGTTATTGTCTCTCCTCCCCCTGCTCATGCACACTTCATCCAATCAGGACAGAGAACTCCATGAAGAGGCGGCAGAGAGCAGGATCCCCCTGTTTACCGGCAATGGCGGAAAAAAGGGAAAGCTAACAAATCCAGCCCTCCCGGTGACGGCTTATACCACCTGTGACGGCCTTAGGCCAGTATCTGTGTTGTCCCTTTCCTGCCTGTGCTCCTCTTTTCAGGTTCTTCCTGATGGTCTGGCCCCGCCCACCTCGTTGAGGGATTGGTGTCACCTGTTAAGAGCCTTTATAAGCCAGGTGATTCCAAGATGGCTCCCTCGCTCCCTCCTGGAAGGCTGGTGCCTTTTTGGGCACTCCATTTTGGTCTTGTTACATAGTTTAGGTTAGCACCCACAGTTTGATTGCACCCAACACCCATCTTTCACTACTGACTTTGACCTCATAGTTTGCTTCTGTTGAGTTATCTTTAATTAATTATTTGGTTACTGCGTGGACATCCCTTCTTTGTTGTGCTCCTGACTGAGCCGGGCACAACACACCAAACAGGCCAAGTGAAGGAAAACACTTCAAAGAGAGCTGCCTCGAAATAATAGAAAGGGTCATGCAAGTGTGGTGACACAGAGAGGAGGAAGGGGATTGCTAAAACGAAGACAACACTTACAGCAGTTTTAAAATTTGACCTGATAACAGTGCTACACCCTGTGGGAAATGTTTCTACCATCAGTCCATCTCGATGTTGAGCTTTGTGAGTGAAAACTGACCAGCACAGCTCTGAGAAAGCCCTTACCTCTCCCATTTAACCTTCTTTAATTCAGAAAGTCTGGTTGAGGCCTGAGGCAGGAGTGCTGGTTAACCCTGCTAACATCTGACCCCTGACCCCCCCACGACCCCTCGTCCACTGACTGGCTGCTCCAACTCTAATAATTTTTACTGGACCGAGGCACCAACAGCAGCTCTAACATTACAGGAAAAAACCCTGCTTAGTTAGATACCAGCTGCACCTTTGACTCAAGACACAATTCATTCATTCACTCTGAACTTGACTCAGCAAAAAAAAAGTAGGGGCTTGCAAAACTTTGGTAGTTAATTACCAAAAAAGCTCAAATTGGCAGGGGAAAGTGGATATTTGAACCTTTTATACAAATTGACTGAATCCAGAAGTAGTTAATCAAGTTTGCTTGTACATCGCTCACAGCGTAAAATGACTCAAGGTCAACCTCGAACCAAGAAGAAAGTTCAGCCGACCAAATTAAAAAATCCTCAAGGTGTGCCCATTAACTTGAAGAACACCAGCCACTTTTTAAAAAGGACAATTATTATTTCTCGGCTACTCCGCGGGCTATAAAAGAGAAACCCAGTTGACATTAAGAACTCAAAGCCAGCTGGGATTGTGTTAGTTTGATTAATCGACATTAATATGCTCGGCGGAAAGAGCGGCGGATAAATCAGACTGATTACACCTCTGCAAATAGGTCCCATATTTTACTGTAACTCACAGGATTAGTGTACATTATTGACCTTTCTACCTCGTCTTTGCTCTGTAATTGTGACGACAGAAACATATATCTCACTGCAGCAGCAGCGCATCAGTCATCAGCACAATCAGCGTCACAGGGTGGAATTATTTCCAGCGTGTGGTCTGATGTTACAGCAACACAGAGGACATTTCCAGATTCTACGGGCGCTTGAGTTTATCTTCCAACATCCTCGCTGTTATTAACCCTTTCATAGCAAGATAAACACATTACATTGAATATAGATGCGATATAATGTGGACAAGAGACACCCTGAAATTTGTAATGCGAGTCTATTTAGAGATGTATAGACTGAGCAACCACGCAATTAAAATCTTAAAATGGCGTCAGTCTTTTAAAGATAGCTTTAACAATAATGACCTCATACTTCAGGATGATTTAAGCCCTATTCGCACAGGACTAGTATCATCAGGGGTCCTCATGTGATTTAGAAATAACCACCCGACGTTTGTGTTTCGTGTGGCGCAGTCACACAGGATAAGTGCAGTCTGGATTTACTGACATTATCTCCACTTCTGTTGAGCTGGAATGATATTCACAGATCAGAACTTATAGGATCAATAACTCAGAAGAGAAACGCTGTCAAAACACAAACGATGCCTCGTTCAGTCAGGACACACAACAAGCTTCAACCTGATTCGGATCCAAACGAGCTGGACAGATCATGTTGTCCTCTGTATGCAGCCGGCTGTCAGGCCAGAGCGCAGAAACCGCCGACAAAATACAACACAAAGTCTCCCGTTGGTTATACCAGAGATTAAAACTTTATTGAATTTTTTTCCCGTGTGGAGTGAAATTTGTGCCACTGTTTCGGTGTTGCACTCTGTAGACGGTCCCTGCGTCATCGCCTGAGAGCTGGCTGAATTTAGCAAGCTTAAGTTGCTCCTAACCTTCTCTGTCATCTTTTAAACGTCAATATAGGAGATCACACTGCACAGCAGTTGAATGCTTTTCACCACCGTGGTCAAATTTCATACTAAAGTTGTCCAGAGTGCAGCTTTTGCACACCTTAAGGTCGACAGGTGCATAGGAGAAGACCGAAGGCCGACATAGGATTATCTTCCAAGATAACCTGATGAAGGTCTAAGTAACGCAGTTTTGAAAGAAACACAACCCCAAATCGCCGACATGCTGATTCGTGTGGGACTAATATCATCACAGCAGCTGTCTTTGGTCACTTGCAGTGGAATTTTTGCTTTACAGTTTACACACATAGCCAATTCACACAGATTTGAGATCACAGACGTCCTTCACATTTATTACGAATTACCAGAGGGCTACAGGTTGTACTAGCACCATATAAAGAGGGCTTTAAACTCACTTTAACAGTAGTATCTAAACCTCAAGGCTAAACGGTGCTGTTTAAAAAAAAACAGAGAAGGCTGCCAATTTGTGGAATCAGACAGACACTGAATGTCTTTCTTGTTTGTACAGAAAGTGCTCCGACTCATTGAGTAAAGTCTTTGAATCTCATGTACTTTTACTATACTTTGATATACAAAGTACTGTCCTGTGTGTGGTTTCCTGATGTCAGGATGCATTTTCATATAGTGTTTTGATGTAATGCATCGACGTATTGATATCAGGTGAATCTAGCAGTCCTGTAAACTGAGGTCTCTCTGCCTGCAGGTTGTTTGCCTCACTAAACTGAGCATAATTACAATAACAGAAACCCTTGAAGCCACTAGACAGCGTGAAGAAAGTGTCACCAACTGCAGCATATGTTTTTTTGTTACTCTGAAGTTTGCTGCAGGATCTCTGAGAGGACGAGTTAGAGTCCCTTTCATTTCATGCTGAACCTCAGCACCATTTTCTCATGGTGTTTGATGTACGATGCTGCCTGCTGTTCAGTTTCACACAACAAGTCACTGATGATGTGAGCTATAGGAACAGAATCAACACTGTAAAAATATAATTTGTTGGTAGTTTCTGTTGATTAAAATATGTCTGTCAGCTTGGCCAGTTTAAAGCTGCTCATGAGCATCAGAAAAGTCAATAATACATATGCAAATTCCACATATTATACACAAAATGACTTTTGGACTGTTGTGAGAACTTGGCTAAGTTTAGGAAAAGATCATATTTTGGGATAAAACCCTGGGGAAATGACCCATCCATTCACCCCAACCACCGGCCAACTCAGACTTCTCTCAGTCTTTACACTGCGGCACTAGAGGAGCGCTTCAAGAAGTGCCGCTACAGGCTACAGCATGAACTTTGAAGTGTAGAGCCACTGACCAAGCTAATGTATTTGATGTGCTGGAAGTGACATCAGGCTGCTGTACCAGGTTTCATGGTTTCAATCCAAACGTGTTTGAGATATTTGCAAAGTCTGTGGGATACATCCTCATACAGCCGTAGCTGCTGAGATATTTAATTGTGGACCAAAGTGTCCATTTCTACAGCCATGCCACCTGCACATCTGAACCATCCCTCTTCTCCACAGACTCAGTCCCTGCTACATGGTGACGTCATCGCTGCGTCATCATAATATTCTCGTACGACAGACGTGTTAACAAAGCTGAGCCGAGGATCAGGGTTTGTTTACTTCTCAATAAACAGGAGGGGAGTGTTTGTCTGCGCAGGAGAAAGAAGAAATTGAAGTGGGGGATGTGATTACAAAGTGAGACCTCGCAGGAAACCAACGGCTCCCTGTGAGAGACGGCAGGTATAAATATCTCGGGGTCTGATCCTACTATTCCAACGTACTGTATAGTGCCTCTCTTTTCCTGAAGTGCATCGTGCATTTCTCTGTGTGTGACTGCTTCATAAGAACAAACGAACTGGATCAAATCATGAATTATGGATGCACGTGCTGCCGGCTCAACCTGCACATGATCTGTTTTTTGTTTTTCTTCTTGACTTATTTAGCCCGATGAGCAGTAAATGGGATTCATACAAAGAAATCTAATGAAAAAACTGGATCTCTCCATTTTGTCACTCCACACTGCACTTAAAGTTGTCTTGGTAACTGGTTGGATATTATTAAAAATGTATTGTTGGTTTTTGGTTTAATACTGCAAAATAAAGTGTTATTTAATGGCTTTGTGTGTGTCCTTGATCAATCAGCCACCCCAGATACATAACAATGGTAATGTTCAGCAGGAGATATTAAAAAAATCTCTCCTAAGGTTTTGATCTTAATGTGTTGATATAATCTTTACCACAGCTGAGTGTGCTGTTAAGAATTAAAAAATAAATCAACGGTTATGTGTATTTTAATCCATAGTGGCTTAGTGTGTCATACTGTGACATCCTCTGTGAAACTGACCAGACGGTAACGTTCGCTAATTTATGTAGTGACAACACAAACTGAACGGAACATTTTTCCTGGATTGTCAAGTGGAAATTAAATACATTTTAATAAGTGGCATTACATCTGTGATTACAACTAATGTAAAACTTAATATTCACTACATTAACCATTGTCTTTACGTTCCAGAGAGGTTTTTCTTAATCAAACTCCACGCTTCTTCTGACTCTTCATTCATTTCTCATCTAACGACCCTTTTGTTTGGGAAAAAAAAAGCACATATTTTTCACTTTGTGCGCAGGGAACATATTTGTATTTCAAAGTTTCCATTTTCTTTTCACAAAATTCCAGGAGACCAGAGAGAAGACAAGAAAAAGAAAATCTGGCAGAACGCGTCCATGACCTCGGCTGTAACCGTATAATATTTACTCTCAGTGGTTGAAGTGCGAGGACGTTTGCATTATTAACTCAGGGTTACTGAAATTCCCAGTTTTGTAGTAAATTTTAAAAAATACAATCAATGAAAGAAAATGGATTCCTTCAACCCAAAGAAAAAAAGAAAGAAAGTTTTAACAACCGCATTCAAGTTTAACTCAACGGCTTGATTCTGATCAAGGCCCGTTTAGACAAAGCTTGTGATTCCATCAAAATCTCAGAGCGTGTCAGAAGTGGCTCTCCGCTCTGCTCTGAATAAAAGACGTGACTAATCTATTTTTGAAGCTGCACAGATCAAACCAGGCAGGAAGTCAGACGCAGGAACGGCACAGAGCATCCGGTCACGTTCCAAAGTAAAACACCCTGTGCAGACTCCTGATTCACGTCGGACATACTGTTGGAGCCGTTTTTTGTATCACGTTCATTAGTATGTATATAAGTGGTGCGTGTGTGTGTATGTTCATTGGCTGTAATTCCCTTTTTGCACAGCTGGTGGTATGTGGAGTACAAGTTGGTGAGGCAGTAATCACAGAGCAGGTGTGTTTACCAGAGAAGCACACGTCGGATGTATCACGCCATGCAAACATCTGTTTGTTTCGCGCAAGTTATAAGTTAATATAAGCGCTTGTGGATCGCCGTCTACATCGGATGGACCTGATGGTGTACAAATAAACACACTTGAGTATGGCTCTGAGGTGAATTATTTCATCGATACATAAAGGCGAAGCATCAATGAGGCAAGTACCGGTATAGCAGCCCCTCGGTGGCTTGTAGGTTTTTTGTTTTGTCAAGTTAAGCCATTAAACATACAAAGAAATAAACTGTGTAACTACATAGCCTACTTTCAAGGAAAAATTACCTTATCAACAAATCCAAGCAAGTCAACAAATTCGGTGAGATCGGACCTACAGCAGTCCACGTCACAGCTGGAACACAACGCAGCTGTGCCCGGTAAAATAAGCAAGTGTTGTCTATTTTGGTCTAACAATGATCTGTTGTGTTCTGACCAGGAAGTACAATGTTTCAGAACTCTTTAAAAAGGACCCACCAGACCTGAAACTTCAATATTCCCTTTGTTGGAGTTGACAAATTCCTGTCAACTTGGCTGACATGTCGATAAAGTATTGAACATGGAGTCGAAGTCTACAGTAAAGCCTGTGCAGATAAGTGGATACATGTCACAGGTACCTCAGGCCCGCAGCCTAGTTTACGTGGCCAGCAAGCTCAAACATGAGCAGGATCACACAGCATATGAGACGAGCAGGCAGGTAACAAAAACAGGTTTGTGATCAAGAAGGTGCCGGTTTGATTTCCTGGAGCAACTGGGAAAGTCTGGCCCGGGAAAAGGGAATGAGTAATGCTCTCCGAAACCCTCAGTAACTGTTCACAAGCCAGCAGCGGCAGTGGTTGGGCAGCTCTCAATGTGAACAAGATGTGAACATCTACTGTACACTACACCTGAGTGAATGATGAGGCAGACTGAGCTGGAAGTGAGCCTTCACTCTCTATATAACAACCCTGTCTGCTGCAAACATAAAGCTTCCTGTACAAAAGCTCCTTCAAATTAAACGTCAAAATATGCCCTCTGGGATGACATATAGAATTGTTTTCTGATCTGACACCTCTGATCAGCACAAACACCTCCGTGCTTTTCCAAAACAAGGTTGATAAATCTTACAATAAATCTGTTCTATGGTGCGATAACTCTTTTAAGTATCGGTACAAAAACAACTGAGGGAAAGATCATGGTTCAGCTGAAACAGAGGTGAATATGTAAGAATTGACCAACTGTCGAATGCATGCTCACGACAAATAGGGGGCAGCATAACACCAGGGTAACTGCTGACTGCTGCTAACTGTAGCTGTTGTTAGCTAGTTAGCTCAGTTTGCCATTCATCTAGCGGCTCCAACTGGGAGCTCAGAAAACCAGGGGAGTGTTGGTGTTTACGCTGTGAGCATGGGAGCTTTCCTTTGCTAACTGGTTAGCATGCTAACTTCAGTAGATATCCCTGAAACACAATACAAAGATATCACAACTTAAAAATGATTTACACGTTAAGGTTCAGGGATGATTGTGGTCATAATTAAGAGAAGCTACTGCTGACTATAGGGAACAAACAGTTATCTCGTCTGAATAACTGTCTGAAGTTAAAGTCTGAAGTTTAGTTTGTTGTCTGTCTCCTTTGCTCCTGTTATAATAACTAGAGCCACTAGATTGCGTGTTTGTGTGTCGTTATACGCCATTTTGAGACACTTGACTGATCCTGTCATTTCTTCTTCAGAGCAAAGTCTCAACCGAGATTATGTTTTCTTGTTTAAATCAACATTTTGACCTACAGTATGTGGCAGGTTGCAAAATGTTGATACTGGACATATTTGCAAATAAGACCATATTCACGCGGCGGCAATTTTCCTCTGACATCACAGCTGTGGGAAGCTTAAATGTGGTACAGTTGTGTTCCAGGTTAACCTGAGTCAGAGGAAAATGGCCACTGTGTGAATACGGTCAGTCGTTCTCTGACAGTGAATATCTCAGCTAAAGCGTTTTACACTTTTTATGTTTATGTTTAGGTCGTCACAGCACTCGTCTAAGGTCAGAGAAAGATTGTGGTCTAAATTAAGTATTAAAAAAGTCAACAATGACCTGAAGCACAAGACAAGAAGTGTTTACTTTATTAACATCTAACTGAAAATCGACCTTTTCTTCACCTTCACCAAAGTGCTTTTGTTGTGACAATATAATCAGACACAGGAGTCAGGATGCACAATACAAATACAAATTAGGAGTGTGTGGACGGAGCGGGATATAACGATGTTAACTACATTACGGTGAAAGTTGTTTTGAAGGCGTATAATCAAATTTCCTGGCCCACCGCGATGGCCTGCTGTACCCATTTTAATACCTGTACCGGGCTTGAATTACCAAAGCCTAATAGACTCACATTAGATTAACAGTAACTGAATGCTAATGTGAATTTTTAATGGCTGCATAAATGGATCATTATTCAT
Organism: Pagrus major; assembly: GCF_040436345.1. Lineage (NCBI taxonomy): Eukaryota > Metazoa > Chordata > Actinopteri > Spariformes > Sparidae > Pagrus > Pagrus major. The sequence continues at coordinate 35,283,697 of NC_133218.1, forward strand.
TTTTTCAAAACCACAAGAATTTACTCATCACAGTCGTTCTGAAGACATCGACACTGAGCTCGTAGTCGGACACTAATGCCGGATTTCTTAATCTTAAATATTAATAGCCACCGTGCATTAGAATTGAAAGCAAAGCACTTATGTTGAAGGAAAACTATATTCCACTGCTGCTTAATGTGCTATGCAGCAGGTGTGTATCATAACAAGACGCAAGAAATTAAGTTTTCTCAGAATGATCACGGCTGAAAGCTAATAGCTCATTTCAAACTTTAATTCTGACAGCAGCCTGGGAGCACTCCACTTTACCGCCCCTGCAGAAACTTGAGCACAGAGCACGCCTCTTAATTTAATTCAAAAATCTGAAAAAAAATGTTTTTTTTAAAAGAATTGGACACAAACACTGCAGCGAATTCTGCCTCGAGTCGACTTAGTCTGACCAAATTCCAGCAGACCAGTTCTCACAAAAGGTCATTGGACGACTGTAGGCAGATTCACTTATTTATAGCAGTGTTGTATAAGTGTTGTGGATTTCTTCAGACTTCAATGCCAAGACCATAAAGTTTAAAAAAATGTGTTGCAGCTCCCTCTACGTGACTCCAATTGGAGATCATTATCTGCATGCCAAATTTAATAGAGCAAAACACGCAGTTTAGTTTGGGTTAGAGACCTCGTTTAAACCACTTAACAGATATTAAGAACACTATACAAACCGAGTGGTTTAACTGTTTAATCATGTCAGCTATTGTGTAACGAACACCACGTTTTCTCCTTTTATCAAAGCTCGTGACAAGCCTTTTCTTTTGTTTAAGTACTTCAAGTATTCAGTGGGCGAATTCTTGTGACTTCTAACCTTGAGATTCATGAGTCTCATCGTTCATACCGAATGCATTTTGCTCTGATAAAATGCTACAGCTACTGTGAGGGAGTGTAGCACATACAAACAAGCATTTAAAGAAGAAAATACAGTATAATCTAACATCTGCCGGATGTGTGATGTAAAACACAGCCTGCGGCAGTCACTGAACTGATATGATACTGAATATCCATGATGCAGTTTGGTGTATCTGAAGCATTTCAACACCTGCTGGTGAATCCTGAGGAAAAGCATGCCAGGTCACGGTCATGCAGCGTTCACATGTTGGAAGCGATCGGGGTGTTGTTGGTGTCGAGCTGTAATCCTTCTTCTTCTCTGAGTTTTTGTCTCACACACCAGCTGTGAGTGTGACAAAAGCTCAATGAAGCAAAAATGTAGAAACTTTGCAATTGAGCTTTCCAGAAGTAAAAATGAGGTGGCATAAAAAAGACATTGAATGTTTAATCAGAACAAATGAGAATTTGTACAATTGAGTCCAAGAAGCAGGAGACTGTTCCAAGGGCTCGGCTGAAGGGCTTATTGAAGTGGCATCCGAGCCTCAACTTCTAAAACAAACCGTGTCCAAACCGTGCGGTGAATAATTTTCCATGTGAGGCAAAGAAAGTTGCACTTTTTCCAGCATAGTGTTCAACAGGTGCACAGTCGGAAATGTAACTACGTGTGCAACATAGACTTCTGCAAGATCAAAGTGTCTGGCTGGAGTCTAAGGTGACTTAGCTTGAAGTGTCACAGGGGGCTTTCAATGCAGACATGAAACCTCTGCCCAGGTAAATACATACTCATCTCTCCCCAACCCCCCCCAAAAAATCCTTTAATCTTCACAACCATATATATATACTGCCTTCCTGTGAGCAGATGATGGGAAATAGACCCTCCTGATGCGATTTCCCAAGCAAGGAAATCAGGTAAGTGCACTCATTAGTCATATGAGGCTTCCTGCAGGGTCAAAGAGGGCAGGGGATTGTGGGTAATTAAATGTGGTAAATGAAACGCTAATTGAATGAGCGACCCGCTGCCTCTGGTTCTTGTTTAATCATATGGAGGAGCAGATAACCAAAAAAAAAAATGGGATTCATTTTCTTTTCTACGAGAGGAGGGGAGGGGGGGGGGTGTAATTATGGTGGCGCACGAATTGATCACTTAACAATAAACAACAATCAAGGAAGATGTGTTTGTATTGACTCAATTACAGAAGGATTGAATGATTTACAGTTTAAAGGTAAATTGAAGCTGTGTGAAGCGATCAGATTAAAGACGTGTCCCTCTCAATGACCTATATCAATGAAAACACATCATTCTGATTTAATATGTAATGAAAACACTTGTGCTAATTAAAGATGCAAAACAATCGGCCTTATTTAGATAGATGGTCTGTAGCACGTGGTCTAAAGCGCAGCGCTAGTGCGTTCAGGGCGTGTCCAGGTCCATTTTGCTCGTGGCACATATTAAACAGTGGCAGTGGTCGGCTGCTGGACCCTCTGCCCCGCCGTTTCACTACCATCTGTCCCATCGACATATGAAAAAATACACTGATATTTATCTGAGGAGGAGGAGGTGTGCTGCGTCCCTCTGTGTGTGCACGGTTCTCAGTCCGTGGATCAGGCAGGACAGCTCATTAAAAAGTATCATCCTGATCAATAACAGGTAGGATGAGAGGGGAGAAATACGTCCTTAATGAGGAAAATATTAATGACATCACCTGCAGCGATCCTCCAGCAGCAGAAACAATATGTGTGTCTCTACATTAACATGAGGAACAGATTATAACTACAGCTTTTAGTTTCGCTGATTACGATATTTCTTCTTACAGGACATGACTGTGTTCGTAGAAATGTTTAAAATAACTGAAAGCAGCCTCTCAAATCATAAAATCTGATTGTAAATGTGTTATATCAATGTTTACTGTAAACAGGCATCGGTTCTCCTATCAGTGTTTTTGCCTGGTTTGCTCTGTGAAGGAACGAACAACCCATTCGGGCCCATCTACAGTACAAATTAAGACCTCGCTGCTCTGTCCAGAAAGACCCGCATGTGTTGCCAAGTCTTCACTGACACGCTTAGGCAAAATAGATTAGTGTAATTAACTTGGGCAGCAACACTCTGGCCCTAATTGATCAAACACCCCGGCACCTGGGCATGTGCGGTTCCAGAAGAGTTAATGTTTTAAGAGCCCTACAGTGCAGAGAGAGGCTGAGAGAGATCATGTTCGTGTCCTTGGTTCTGGGTCTTCCAGGCACCATGCTGTCTTCCAACTTAAAGTGCACCTGGCCCGGCATCAGCCTCTGAGCCAATCACCTTGTCAGCCTTCAACAACAAAAAAAACTCCTCGCTCCTCGCTGTCTTTGAGCCAAATCCTCCTCACTTCTACAAAAAAAACCACTGATTCTCCCCGACCACTTCTTTCAGCTATCCAAGATAAATGAGCATTGTCACTGCTCTGCTCATAGTCTGGTGGCAATAAGGGCAGCGGCTCTCAAAGAAATACTGGCATCACAAACTGACCCCTGAGCATCGGTGTCCCCGAAAAACATTCTGTTTTCATTCTCCGACTCATCAGCCTGGATCCTGAACAGAGCGGGGCAACTTTTAATTTTAAACACTTCAGACACGACACACAACACTCACGATTAGTAGCTGCCATAGTCTGATCCAGCTGCTGCAGCAACAACTAAACTGTACACTGCTAGGCACATAGACAGGCAGGCAGACAGACAGACAGCTCATTCATAAGTCCACAAATATCGATTAATTGAATCGAAAACGAGTTCCAACACACCCTCAAACCTAAAAGACTGAAAAGGCTGACTGCCAGTGACTTCCAGTACAACATGACTGTCGCAGCGTACCAGCATCAGGTGTACCAGACCTTCATTGTGTGGTTGCTGGTTAGGTTTAGGAAGTAAAAGTCTGAGTGTGTCTGACCCATCCACTTCCTCTGTATGCAGACTTCGTGCTCTTTATAACGCATCACCTGACTTCCTCATTTGCTGCGATAATAATAATTACGGCCACTTGAGGTCACCGCTTAACAATAAATGTAAACATGGGTTGTGAGTTCTTGACTAACTATCACTGGTTTCTTCATTAATAAAGTTTCTTTGTTCTCTAGTAACTCGTCATTATCTACTATTTAATCCTCATTTCAGAGCAGGAACTACTTATTAAAGCAACATTATGTTGAAATGTTGGCAAATTGATTTGGCGCCCCCCGCAGTTATTGTGTGCAACACCACTGTCGTAAATACAAATCCCAGACCTGCAACAGTTTGTCAGACGTAACGTTGGTGCTGACTACAAACAAACTCATGACATCATAATAATGTTATGTGGTGAAAATGTGTATGTTGAAGTAAACATGTATGTATCGATGTGATCCGACCCTCTCACTGGAGTCACATAGTGCAGAAACAAGTGATGGGGGAGACACTGTAGCATCAACATGATTTTTAAGATGTTATTTTAAAGGTAAAAAATGTTGTTTAATAACTTTATACTTATCAAGTCGTTCCTGATTCCTTCCTCACATAAAACCTCATCAGATCCAGCAGGAGTATCCTTTAATGCAGCTGAAGACTTACATACATCTTATCCAGAACTATTGATCGCTGCATCACACTTGTATAATGTATAACTGTATTAATGTATAACTGCAGAGCCGTCACAGTCCGAATAATCTCCCCTGCCTTCATCGGGTGCTACAGTGCAGACAGCAGCATGATAGTCGCCACAGGAAGACAGGGTCATTCTGTTGATTGCATTTACAACGACAAACATGCCTCTCATTTGATTTCCTTCTGGGCTGCTTGCCAACCGTTGCTTGATAGACGCGCGCTGTATCTGTGTATGGACCTCTGTTATTGTTCAGAGATGGTAGAGTTGGCAGAAGGGTGGTGTCTCTCTCTCTCACACACACACACATACACACACACACACACACACACACACACACACACTTTCTCTCACTCTCTCCATCTCGTCTGTCCCTCTCCTTCCTCTACTGCCTCTCACATAACAAGATGAACACTTTCTCTCCTTGCTCAGGATCCTACCCGCCGCCCTCCCTCTAATCCCTCCGTGGAAGTGACTCACATTACAGCATTCTTCACTTTAATGCACTTTAATAGCATTAATATCTGCTTTTGCCTCTTCAGCTGCAATAAACACCCCTTACATCTTTAGAAAGCCGCTTAAGAGCAATTGACATGGCAAGTGTACCAAAACAGAAACATACCTCGGGTGAAAAGCGGAATAACTCATTGTAAAAAGAGTAATCTGCTGTGGGTTTTTTTATACGTTGGCACCAGGCTGGCGCAGCGTGGCACGTTGTGTACTGTAAACAGACACTGGGGGGACTTAGAAAGGGAGCAGCCAGCTCCCTGTAGTCCTTCCTACTCCCTCACGCTGTGTGGAGGAGGCCTGCAGATAGGGGAAGAACACGAGTCCCTGCCACCTTCTGTGCCACCCGTGCTGCCGCCGCAGTGACAGCCAAGGTCAGCTCAGGAATGACAGAGGGCTCCTGCATCGAGATAAGACTCTCACAAACATCTGAACCCCCGCGCCGCTTCTCCAAGGAAAGAGAATCCTGCCCCCTGAATTATTCAATGGGTCTCCCCCACCCTAAATAACAGCCGGCAAGCATTGTTTGACATCCCGGATGAATAATTAAGGACTGACCTTTTGTTCCCATTAGAGGTGATAGGTTGATAACGCCATACTTTTGTAGGCGAGGCTGCGAGACAATGGGGAAGCGGCTGTGTAAAGGAACTAGGATTTTTCTGAAAAAAATTAGCCAAACTCTGAGGCACAGGCTGTGATTCTAAGAAAAGAAACACAGCACGTCCCTGTGGGATGCATTGATATACAAATACGTAGATGCAGTCTCTGTTTCTTGTTCCTAAAGCGCAGCCCGAAGCCATTCTTTGTCACTGCTTCCATGTTCTCATAAGAATTGTTCTGTGGTTTGTTCCTGACACATCTGAGGCATTTTGATTACGCCAGGCAAGAGCTTGTAGTCGGCTCTGTGAATTAGAAATGATGTATTAACACGGACTCGTCCCAGCTCATCTGGCTAGGTCCAGTTTGGTGCTGTTCCAGTGAGATATGGTCTGTTTCCCAGTGTCGCTTTTCACTGAGATAATGAGTTATAGGACTCTGAGCAGCACCACGTCTATAAAGTAGATTTAAAATATAAAACTTTGCAACAGGACTTTTAGTTATTTATTATTTTGAGTATTTTTTTTTTTTAAATTAGAGTGATCTTTTATACATATTTTTTGTATTATTGTAAATCTGAGACTAAAAGCAGCATTTCAGAACGACATATAGAGGTTCACTCCACTTCCTGCTATTCTGTATCAGCCTACCTGTAATTTCACGATGACATCAGAGCTCACCTGAGAACCTGCAGCTCCACCTACTTCAGCCTCTCTGTGCTGGTCCGGCTGCTGCTGCTGACATTTCCCTAAAATATAATCATGCATGATATTTCCCAGCACACTAATAAACTGGACACGCTGTGGCAAATTTTGCCTGAATGATGTCAGCCTCATAATTACGAGCTGCAGGAGTTACCAACGTCCGAGACACACAAAACATTCTCGTTAGCTTCGCTGTTGCTAACACTGTTGCTAACACTGTTGGCTCTCCATCTTTCACTTTCTGGGGGTCATTTTGGCGCAAAGCTACAATAACAGCATTGGTTAATGGTTTGACCGCTGAACACAAATTAACTCACCGTACTTACTTAAGACACCGTCTATGATGTTTGAATGAGCACCAACTGCTAAATTTGTTGTTTATTCACCTCACAGATGTTCCTGCCAGTGCTGCAGCTAGCTGAAAATGCACAGTACAGCCCTCACTATCACTATCTATCTATCTCACTATCTCTTATATCTCTTCAATAACATATCACATTTTTTACAAGAAAAACACAAACCTAGCAACTATGTACAGACCAGTCAACCCTGTATGGAGTTAAAATGACATCATCGTTCTAAATCATGGGAATCATGTCCCCATTGTCCATACCCAAGACACACGGGACTCAGTTTGCTAGTTTGTGGTCCGTCCGAGGGGTCGACCAACACACACATCTGCTTTTGGTTGTGGCTGCAAATTCTCCCTGTCAGAGTTCACCAATGTTAAGCTCTACAGGAAGCCAAGATGCAAATTTGCTTTGAAACCAGAGGCAAATGTTTTATTTGCCCATTCGATCGCACAGAATCAAAGTAACCGGGAGGCAAATATTCACCACTGTTGATTTGTGACCGTGCCCTAAATATTAAGCAGAAAATCCATTGAAACAGAGGACAATGTGAGTAATTATTAAAAATAGCCTCTGATCAAAATAGAGAGACGCATCTAAATCTACCAAGTGGATGCTTTAAGACGTCGTCTGTGATTGATTAGCCATGTCTGCAGACATCCAGAAGACATCCAGGTACCGAAATGCATATCTATCGACATGTTTTCAATCAGATGTCAGATGTTCTCTCCGTCCGCTTTGACTTATTCATCTCTGTTTTGTTGAATGTTTGAGGACAAAATACATGCAAATACAGAGTAGTTAGCAATGGTGGCATAAAAATGTTAATATAGCCACGAGCTAAAAGAGTGCTCTGTGTCCACTCAACTAATTACGCTTTCCCTTTTAGGGCTTTTTGATTTACTCAAAGGTTTTTATTCATCATGAAGCTGTGTGCCACTGGATCTAAATAATCTTTATAAAACCAACTTAAGAGTCTTGTAACGTCTCTGGATGACTGGCTGACTAGAACCCAAAAGCACAATGCAGAAGCAGACGATGTAGCAATAAATTGTAATTTAGTCAGGTCAGGCTAACAGGCAAACAAATCTGATGAGGGGCAGGCAGGGAAATACAGCAAAAGGGGTGAAACAGGCAGGTCAGGCAACACAGGAATCAAAAACACTGTGGAGAATCTGGCGGGCAGCGACTGAAACAGGATCTGTATAAATACTGAGGGACTACTGAGCTGCAGGTGAGGAGACAGGTGGGAAAACCATGTGAGGGGAGTGAAGTGATTGCAGGGGGGGGGAGATATGGCACAAAAACAGAACAAATCAAAAACGTACATGAGGTCATGATGAGTCTGATGTTACTTCTATCCATCCATAAATCTCTAATCCTCTGACATTTCAAATTAAAACCATGTGTTTAGGTCACTGGATCAGTTCAGGTTCAGCACCGCTGTCATCACGGACAGCGCTCTACATTACACTGTAAAAAATATGAGGTTGTTCCTACATTGAACACGCCGCTTTAACTGCCTTTAATATTTTAAGTTACCTGCTCCTAAACATAGTAATAGATAGTAAAGTTTGTTTAGTTATGATGTTAAACATAAAGTCAACTGAACTATAACAAAACAAACTTAACTTGTAAGGGCACCATATGTACAAATTCTATATTTAAAACATTGAAAAAGTCACTAAAATTATCAACAAAATGTGAAGAAACAACAGTTTGGACATTTAGTCAAAGATGTGTTGTGTTGAAGAGATATCTACTGAAGTTAGCATGCTAACCAGTTAGCCTTGGTCCTGAAAACCTCTGTCTCCCAGCAGTCCTGAGCTCCTGTGTTAGCCTTGTAAGCACCAACTCTCCCCTGGTAGTCCGGCTAGCTGCACGGCTAACTGAGCTAACAGGCTAACAGTAGCTACAGTCAGGATACAGTTAGCAGCAGTTACGGTGATATGGTTGTTGGGAAAATCAATTCAACAGGTGGCCAATTCTTGCGTATTGCGTAGGTTGACCTGACAATAGCTGGTACTTCATCTTGACTCCCAGTTCTGCTTATTTGTTTTCACAAGCCTGATCCCTCTCGCTCGATGCATGGATATTTAAAAGAGATTTATGGATTAAGATCATTTACGCTGGATTGCAGCAGCAACAAATATCTCAGTTTTTATTTATTTTCATGAATCATGGTTGTTCTTGTGTGTGTGCAATCTGAGGAATATAAATCAAACCTGTTGGATTCTTTTGGCAACATATCTCAAACTTCTTTAAGTTTTAATGAATCATTTTTTTTCTTTTGTGCACTGAAGGCAATATCAAGGAAACTGGTGTTGGTTTATTCATTTCAAAAATGGTGTTTCTCTGTTTTTGTAAAAAAAATTAATAATTAAATTGGTTGTTACGTTGAGTAGGTGTAACGCAGGCAGGTGAGTGAAGTCAGAAAGTATTCACAGACAGATGTTGTGCAAAGGAGCGGGGGGAATATAACACCAGCCTCATCCTTTGAGAAACACAAAGCTCTTTAGCATTTTTATTTGTATTGTTTTCATGTCTGTAATCTGGTTGTTATTGGAATAGTGGGGTTTTTTTTTTAAATCTATACATTTCCAAGGAGACACCACAGGCTCTCACTGAGGTTGGGCGTCTGGTCTTCTTCACAGCGCGAGGAAGAAAAAAGCAGAGCTGCAGTACGCCCGCAGTGACACACTCAGGAGAGCGCGGCTCTGAGGCGAGCACAGATTCCTGGTTTAAGTAGAGAGAATGAGAGAGAGAGATTGGGCGCTGAAGACAGACCATATTTATAGCCGGGGATAGGAATAATTCATTGTGATCAAAGTGCAGATCATGCTCCATTCCATCACAGAGCAGATGTGGCAGAATGAAAAGAGCACGCTTTCTCCCTCCGTCTGCTCTCTAGCGGCTTCGCAAATGGAAACAGTGATGCGAAGTTATCTCTGTGAAGCCGCCGCGTGTTGTCATGTGCTCTCTCGCTCGCTCTCAGGTGGCTTCACTTTAGAGGGAGTGCAATGCCTCGAAGATGTAAAGGCGCAGGAAGAAAAGGAAAAAAAAAAGGCGTCCCACATGCAACACGTCTTCTCAATCAGAGCGAGGAGCGAATATCAGATTCTGAGCTCACAGCAGGGGGGCGTCAGGTGCCTTGGAGCACATTCGCATCGACGTCACACGGTCAGAGGTCAGAAAACCCTCCGTTCTGCTTGTTTTCTGTGTGTAATTTTTTCCTGCGCAGCTTTGATTCGCCGCCTAATATCATCAGTGAACACCACCGTCAGCCCGTCGCTACACAAACACAGATGAAAACAAGCCTCCCACCGCACCAATTTCTTCCTTCCTCACCCCTCTTACACTCACTTCCCCTTTCTCTCCCTCGTTTTTTGTTGTTTACGGTCCCTCCTGCCTTTTCTCTCTCCCACTAATGCTTTCTCTGCAATCACACCACAAGCACACAGACACACACATGCACTCGCTTCCTCCAGTTTCATTTTCTCTCCCACCCACACACAGACACACTCATGCGCCTGTTTCTTTCTCTCTTTTCATTTTCTGTCTCCAGACCCTTTCTGCTTCCCTGTCACTCCTTCAGTGCACACACACACACACACACACACGCACACACGCACACACACACAGAAATACACAACAAGCGCACAGACATACAAGCTCCTTCATCTTCTCTTTTATTTCTCCTCCCTCCCACACTTTTCCTATCACTACTTCCACACACACACACACACACACACACACACACACACACAGAGGCGCCTGTTCCATTTGCTCTCATTTTCTTTCTCTCTTCCTCTCCTTCAACACGCCCTCACACACACATACATACCTCTCTCCTCTCTCCTCTCTCTCACACACACACACACACACTCTCTACCGGCAGTCCAGCTTCCCCTTACTCCCAGCTGGGCTTGGACAGCTCTCTTCCTCTGGCCTCGCTGGGCCATCTGGAGTGCAATGTCCCCGCTCGGCTGGTCCCCTGCCAGCCGCTGAGCCTCCCAGGACGAGCGCAGCATCTTCAAGCACAATTTGTACGCGTCAAAGCTCCGCTGTGTGTCCAGTGACCCAGCTGAGTGAAGTCATTGAGTCCTCGCATTTTTCCCACCTCAAAGAAGCTTCATTCTGCTTTGATGACACCTGCGCTCCCCCCCTCCCTCCCTGCCGTCGTCTCCCCCCCCCCGGATGGAGGACGGCGCAGTAATTGATTAAAGCCGCCGAGCAAACCTTAGTAGCAATTACGGCTCTGTTTATGATCTCATGGAGGGTTTGTCTCGGCAGGAGGAGCGGATATCAACATCCCGGCACACGGGTCAAGTACCTGAACGAGCTTTTTTTTCTGATACACCTGTGTTGTGCGTAAATTACAAAGTCTGGCGTGATTAGAAGACAATCCCATCTCCTCTCAGATGAAATGATGCCATGGAAACTGGCAGGGATTCTCACCTGTCAATGAGAAGTGTAGCATTGACACAAAACAGGAACAGAAACGAGGAAAAGCTGCTTTCAGTGTCAAAGACTGGATGGATCTGAGCCACCACTGTGCAAACCTGGTGACTGCAGCCATAAAGTATCCATAAAGGTGCAAAGTGTCCCACCAGCCCCGCAGAGTTCGGTTCTTACAGACTTAATGACTGGAACGCAAAACCGCCAAATGTATTTCAATACAAAGGACGAGAATGAGTGCCTTTGAAATGAAGTCCTGCCTTTTGAAATGAATCGTAACTTAAGTCATTGAGCCATGAGTTTCTCCGCCTCAAAGGGGCCTTGTTCTGCTTTGATGACACCCACGCTTCCTCTCAGCTCGACAGGGTCGTTAATGAAAGCAAAGTAAGTCTCAGCGCCCGCGACTACAACACTATTAAAGATCTTCCAGAGCCCTAAACTTTCAGGATCTTTTTTAAACTGACCACCTACGTACACAGTGAATGTTGAAAAACAAGCGGGAAATGTTGTGTTATCATAGTAATAGTCAGAAATTTATGGTTTTTGGTTGCCAGTACCGATATCAGACAGTAAAAGATGCTAATGTCGAGATATCGGCCGATAGAGAAACCTTTTTTGGCAACAATCCCTCAAATGAGCTTATGAAACACGTGACAAAGATGTGTAATGGAGGAAGTAAACTCTATAGTCTGAAATGACTGTGTGCTCAATGATGAGGATCTTTTTCTGCATTATAATCTCTAAAAAGAAAGTTCTCATATCTGACAACATATAAACTGACACCGATATATCAGTGATAGGCCATAAAATCGACCGTCCAGTATATATCGGTCGGGCTCTCCACTCCAAAGCTTCATAATGGACAGCCAGTTAGCTCCACTTGGCCTTGGCAGCTTTTGAAAGGACTTCCTTGGACAACACTCTAGAAGCATCCAGAGCTTTAAAGTCACTATAAAGCTCCAGGTTGTGTTCGAGATGATGGAGCAACATCATTTGCGCGATATAAAAGTGGCGTAACCCCAAAACACGTGCCCGAGGCTAGTCAGCATTCAGCGCTTTATTTTTATAGTCTGGTGAACACAGCAATCCTGTGTGACGCCTCGAACACGGCACAGCCCTGATCTTTTTTCTATTTCCTGATTGTGCTGCTGCAGCCACAGGTTCTTCCCAGACTAGAAAAAAAAATAAAAGCCATTAAAAACTGTGGGATGGATCACTGACCCTGATCATCAATTACAAAGTTTTTGTTTAAAGACACTGAACATAAATTGATTTTGGAAGCCCGGGAACCACAAGCGGAGCACGAGAAAGGAAAAAAAGCTGCACTATGGGGATGTGTGCAGCATGAAGTTATCAGGTAGCAGCAGGCAGCAAAGAGAGAGCCCGACACACAAACGACTGGCTCCCTCAGGCACTGAGTCTGTACTGTACATAAATCCACACATAGAGCTAGCTTTACTATGTTAAAAGCGTGTCATGTAGTGCACACAGCCGCCTTAATCCAAACCAGGTTCTGTATTTACATGTGAGAGGAACCAGAGAGCCTCTCCTCATTGTCTCTGTCAGAGAAACATCTGCCCTGTGTCATCTACAGACGTGTGAGTGATCCAGCAGCACAGGAAACAAACACATAACAGTCAATTTAAGCAACCAGCGAATGGTCTCACTGTTCCTCAACTGAACTTTATCAATCTTAAAGGTGCACTGTGTCATTTTGGGGAAGAGTTTGTTTTTTTAATACATAAATAAACAAACAATTACATGACAGAATAAACTGAATAAACAGACCTTAAATGACAACACAACCCCATACTGTTTTGCTTTGTTTATATGTGGTGGACCCTGCCACTTTTCTAGCTTATTTTCCTCTGAGAACAGCTTTTTTTTTTAAAAAATGTTATTATTACCTCATTAATAATGCAAATATTAAAATTCTGAGTTTGAATTTTGTCTCCAAAACCACAAAGTATCACCTTTAACACGCTGCTGCCTGCAAACAGAAGTCAACATAATACGGAAACACCAGTTCTTCTGCATTCATTCTCAGTTTGCTGCTAAAAGGTTTGAAAGCTGCAGCTGGCAGGAACAAAAAAAACACCAAGGGGAGACTGTGGAAAGTAACAAAAAAGGCTTCATAATGGCAACAAAGAGTGAGATCAACAGGCGAGCTGTTGGTCATCACTTTTTTTTTTCCCATAGGTGTGAGCCAGACCACCTGAAGAGAGTCTGACACTGTAACTTTGCAGCTCTGGAATAAAATCACATGCAGGACAGCAGATAAAGACACAGGACAGACAGTGTGGACGCTGCAATGTAACATCCCCGACAACAAACAGCTCATCTGCATCTCACAGCACACTGCATCTGAGTATTTAGACTTACCTCACTGAAGCTACCAGATAGCATGAAGCTCAGGAGCAGGTGGTGAAGTGAGAGCGTCTTCCTGCTCCTCACTAGTTGATCAGTCTCTCTGGTTTCAGCACCGCGGAGAGCGCGTCCGCCTCTTTTTTTTTTTTTTTTTTTTTTTTTTTTTTTGGAGAGGAGGGGGAGGTTGGGTTGGTGCAAGTTTTAGTCGTGAACGCATCCACTGTGGGGGAAAAAAGACTCGAGAAAACACGTCGCGTTCAAGTTTGATGCCACCTCGCTGATGCTCTGGCTGGAGCGAACATGACTCGCCGTGACTGATGCTTTCAGAAAGGAGCGTGGCCAATCACGACGCCTCTCGCTTTTTTTACTCTCAACATCTTTTTGCGCATCCCCGAAGAGTCTCCAAGGAACCCGGGTCGCCCGTCCTTTTCCTTCCCTCCAGGCTGCAGAAACAGTGACTTTTTTTTAAGACCGTCCTCTCCTGCTATCGGAGCACATCTTCATCCTGCGTGCGCTTCTCTTTGTCTTCAAGGCGATGCCGATGCTGATAAAAAGATGGGGGCTGTGGATTTCCTCCCCGCGCATCGACTGGGTGCGGGAGCTGGGTCGGAGCCGGGAGCAGCAGCAGAGGCAGCAGCAGGATGAGGAGGAGGAGGAGGAGGAGGAGTGTCTCCGACGGTCTGAGTTCATTAAAGACTCTTCTAATATGGATGAGCTCCGCGTCTCGTCTTTATTATGAGCCCGTCTTTTCGAAACCAAACGGCGGGATGGAGGCGCGCTGCGAGCGGATCCTGAACGATACTGTTAGAAATAAATGCGACCGAGCTACAGTAGAGGCGGCATAGAGTTTAAAGTAGATGTGTCTCGTTTTCATCACAGACACAGATCCTCTTAATGAAGTCAAACGTCATTAGGCAATTATAAATTAATTGTTGGTTATGAGTTGGAAGGCAGTGCCACAGTGGAGGAGTGTCTGTGGACGTCTCCATGTGTCTGAGGATGACTTTCAGACTTTTGACCAATTAATTGGACAACTGAGGACAGACTTGTGTGTCTGCATTTACTGTAGCATATGAATGAAAATGATTTCTGCCACAATTAGCAGAAATATGAAGTCATATGTCGCCAAAAAAATAGTGCAATTAAAGGTGCACTACGTAGTTTTAGGGGAAGAATTTCAACCAGAAGCGAAAAATCTTCACTTCCCAAACAAACTAAATACACAAACTCTCTTTATTTTCATTACTGAGTACATAAACTGTTTTACTTTGTTTATATGTGGCGGACCCTGCCACTTTTCTAGCATCAAACAGTGTTCTGGGGACCTTATTTTCAGTTTACTCAGTTATGGAAAAAATAAATATGTCTGAGTTTGTGTTATTAACTCATTAATATTGTAAATCTTGAAATTCTGAGTTCCCAAAACGACACAGTGTCCCTTTAAGTTCAGCTAAATTCAATTTCCAGTCAGATGTCAGGTTGCATTTGGCAGACAGCTGTTCCAGCCCAACCTGTTTTTGGATCCGAGGCGGAGACAGACAGAGACACAATACATGCACAGATGTGAGAGAGCACCTGCCTCAGACAAGTGTTGCAGACAGTCAGATGCTCCTTATAGACGTCGCCGTACAGTGAGCAGTTTTCAGATTTAAGTCTGATTGTGATTGTTGATCTGAGGTCACGTCAGTCTTTTTTGTGCCTCTCCAACATGTTGTCCACACTCAGTAAGGCCAGTGTAAACAATATTACACCCCCCAGCTGGTTAACAGCCATCAGCCTCACACAATAAGCTATTTAATCATACACTGATTTGAACTAAAGGATTTTGCCCAGTCATTTTCTCTTAAAAAAAAAAAAGAAAGAAGAAGAGGGATGCATAGTAGGAAAAAATAGAGCTTTAATGAAAAGAGAAAAGGCCCTGTGGGATAGATATCAAAAGCCAGTGGATGTGCATAATTCATCTCAGACTATCTCATAAAGCCTTGCAGAAGCTTTTTTTTAAAACCTGTTTTTTATTTTTCATTTAAAAAAAAGCCCAAATATTAGCCCTGTGCCCGGCTCAGGAGCTGGATCCACCGAGGCAGTGTGTGTTTTTCAGTTTTGTTTCCTAAGTGACAGCGAGCGTAAGTAAAACATAAAAAAATCTCACATCCTGAACCCTTGGGAAAGTCTCTCGCAGTACGGCCGATGATTAATTCAAATCTCAAAACTGCCTGGAGAGCTCATCTCTATTATCTTGCATGAGCTATTGGAGTTGGTCAGAGGTCATGTAATATTTAACAGTCATTATTTTAACCAGCTATTTTTTGCATGTAGAGGAACATGACTGTGTTAGTAAAGCATCAGATGTGTGAAGTGTTTTGCAAAGACTGTTCGAATTAGCAATAAACATCACTGCATCTGATTGTGTGTTTCTGTCACAAGTGGTCTTATCTCAGGGTGTGGCTGCCAAGAAACATCCGAGGCTTCAGCCGGCGCAGCTGCCACACACTCACATCCTCCTCCTGACTTGAGCACACCCCCCTCTGCTGGTGTCAGGCAGCAAAGGGAAACTCTTCTCCTCTCTGCTCTAGTTTGGCTGCAGGGACTCTGGGTACAAGTCCAAGAACACTAATTCAGACCCACAAGAAAAGGCTTTGCTATCCACTGCAGCACAAGCAGGGGTTTTTATTGTGCAGCCTTTTTTTTTAATTCACAAAGCTGCTGCATGTAAGTGGGGCAAAACATCGCCCAAGTCCTGAAGATCTAAGAGGCAAGCGGCACGGCACAGCAGCTGCAGCGTGTCTCTGCTGGGACTGTGGGCCGTTTCGCTGCGTGTGGTATCTGCAGACCTGACGAGAAAATATGCTGAAAGATGATCAGTGTTGCCTGGTTTGTGTTGGTGAGGGAGTAAATCTGTGCAAGTGACTTACAAAGAGATACTGAGATTACCTCAGAATACATGATTGCACTCTCAAATACGATGTGTCATCTGTGTGTTGTTCACTAAAGAAACACAATTCATTATGCCTTGTTCTTAAGAGCTACTGAAAAGTGTCGGAGCATTCTACTATTTCGTGAGCCAAATCAATTTCAACGTTTATTTTTGTGTTTCAGATGATGACGTTGCTCAAGACACAAAGTCTCAAAGTGGATGGGATCATTTAATGTGCTTTGATGAACATGTAGCCTGTTGGACAGCTCGTTTTCTGACGGATTTTGAAGGTTGTGAGTCTTGACACAATTCCCCGGCCAAAAGACAAACAACCCCCTCATGGCACACTCATCAGCTCCGTCCTCTCACTGCTCATCGCTCATCCAACTCTGGCATCTGGTGTTACTCATAATCAATAATGTTGGGATCCAAAGGCGGCCCAGAGCAAACACTCGCCAATTATATAGCACCCGCAGAATATTGTAACTTTCAAGGAGAAAGTATGTCTTCTTTGCTTTCTTTCTGAAAGTTTGGTGTTGTCTTTAAAGGGGCACCTTGTAGATTTTGGAGGAAAAAAAATTCAATCTCAGAATTTTGATTATTTCCATAACTGAATAAACAAGCTGCTCAGAGGACAATAAGGTCCCCAGAACACTGTTTGAAGTTAGAAAGGTGGCAGGGTCCGCCACATAAAAGGTCAGTTTGTTTATTCAGTTTATACAGTCATGAAAACAAATTGAGTTTGTCAGTCAGTGAAGATATTTCTCTTCCGATTAAAATTCCTTCCCCTAAAACTACGTAGTGCACCTTTAACGGTACGGCTACATGGATGTAAAGGAAAAAAAGCATAATGTGCAAGATAGCGCAACTGAATTGTTAAGTGGTTTTCATCACTTCAGATCAGATATAGCTCCGAATGTTCTCGAACATCTGGCCCGCTTTAAATATATTCTTATGTTCACACTCTGCTTATTTTCACCTCTCGCTGTTGATTCTGGGTTAACCTGTGGATGAATTTGTGAGCTATGGATCTCAAGTAATGAATGATTCATTACAGTCTGACACAAACTGTACCCCAAGGTGCAATATTGCCTTATATAATCTTCCTCAAACTTATTACAGACTCAGCAATGGCATAACTCTGCACTGCTCTAAATTGCTCTTTTGGCCCAGCTGCCCTTTGATTGATTATGATAAATGAGCATGAGCAACAGTCTGATAAATTGTGCGGGCCAGAATAAATCCAGGATTCTCCGTTGGAGCGGGCTGTTTTTTTCTTTGGTGTTGACTGGTACACAGCATACGAATGTCTACACTTTCAGCACAGGTCCTCGAAGGGTCAGTACGATTTCACAGCGGTCACCCGGAGCTCTGGCAGAGTGGACTCGACTCGCTGAATAACTTCAATTTATTCAAAATGAAAAATGCATTCATACTGCAAAAGGAAGAAGGAGGAGAAAAAAAAACACTTGGTTTCAGTGGTTTCCTTGGAAGCATCTCCGCTCCACAAAAAACTCCCTGATACTTTATCCTGCGCTCCTCTGATGAAGATGAATGCATTTGTGCTGCGCCTCATTGGAGGTTTCCAGTGAGGGCGCACTAAGCTGGAGTCAGACCCTGATCAATTGACAAGCAAAGGCACCGCGTGGGCAGCCAATCTCCTGCCTCAGTACTCCGGTACCAGGGTGTGGACGGAAGACATTGGAGATGATGTGCAGGATGGGTGAACCACGGGGCCGCACGTTTGACTTTCTGCATGCCAATTATCTGCGAATGCTCAGACAGCTCAGGGTAATGTTTAAAAATGCAGACTGTGCTAATGCAGCGTCAACTGACTTTGCTGCAGGTAACAAACTGTGCTGTTGTCTGTGGAGTGCAATGTTTTTATGCTGTGTTATCTTTTCTTTCTTGTTGTTGCACAGCCTCGTTTCCTTTTAACTTCAGATATTTTCTTTGTCGGCGAGGAAAATAAACGGCCTCAGTGGCTCTAAGCATCGGTATCTGTTTCAGAGCACCTGTCTGCAGACCAGCTGATGTGCTTTGGGATGGCTTTATTTGGGTTAGGAGGATTCATGTTTGTGTCAGGACCACAGGATGACCTGTCTCTTCCAGAGGAGTGTAAAATGATGAGTTGTGACTTCACTTGTCCGGCAGTCATATATTTGACTCTAGTATCTGTCAGGTTGTGCCTAGCATCTGGCTTCCAATTTGCAATAGTTCAGGAGGAGACAGGGTGAAAATGAACATTAAATATTGATTTCAGGCACGGGCGGTGCCACGACGGGGCTTAAACCCTGAATGTTTTCTGCAAAGTGTTTACCATATCTTAACTGTTCATCCACACGTGGAGTATTTTGTACTACACCCCAATCATAGATGTATAGGAACCAATGTGTTTTAAGTGGAATTGGGTGGAGAAAAGCGCTGACAGAACAGAAAACGGACCTCCTGCCTCATGTGGTCTTTTTGCCCAGTCAGCCAGGAGAGGTTTCCAGTGGCCGGCTTTCATGCCCTGATAGTCAGGCCACCAAGAGAAAAATGAGGGACAGCTACATTTACTCAGATTTAAGTTGCAAAAGATTTAAAGGACATCTATTATGCTTTTCCATATTTCCTACAGTGTGTTATACAGGTTCTTGTGTATGTTAAACATCTTTAAAGTTAAAAAGGCCACAGTCCACACGAACAGAAGCTCCTCTCTCCCACAGAAAACACTGCTCCTGAAACGCATCGTCAGTAGTCCCGCTATCACACGACGTCCCCATGTCACACATCTGCATGATATATGTAAGAATCGATTTAGTACGGCTGCTCTGTTGTTGTTAGCGGTGCTGGCTCTGGCGCATGTGAGCTGACCAATCAGAGCAAACTGGGTATTCAGGAGGGAGGGCCTTAAAGAGACAGGAGCGTTTCAGTGCTGCAGCAATGATCAGTATGACAGTTATGAACCTGAAAATGAGCACAATAAGTCTCCTTTAAAAAGTGTCCAGACTCAGCCTTGTTCCAGTGATAGTAAAGGGCTGAAGCTACAGTTAGCTGACCTGACTGCCTCTTTCCCTGGATACCAAACAACAACAAGTGCCGCTGGATGGCAGACACTTGCAGCTGCGCCTTCATAAATAACATTACTCAGTTTGTAGATTCAGTGGCAGCTGATCATTTATTAGCTCGTATTTCAGACCCTGAGTGGCTGGAATGCTTGTTTCAAACTGGACGGAGCGTTTTGTACGTTTGCCACTGAATTTGGCCGTAGCTCATTTGACTTATTCCAACGTGCGCCATGGTGGGTTTCTAATTATGCAGATTTTTCATCTCCTGCGAGGCTGAAACGTTTCTTAGATTGAACTCAAATAATGAACTCTCTGTGGGAGCAGGCGCACGTACACGTACAGATCCTTTACAATCCTTGATCCTTTTAAAACTTCAAGAATAGATTCATTGAATCTCACCACATGACAGCTGGATATTGAATAGAGTATAAATATCTGAGGCTGTGAGGTGCTGGTATAAGTGCCAGCAGACCGAGTCTATCTCAGGTGAATTGTGAGCTGGAGGCAGCTATGGAGCAACACGTGCTCGACTGCCAAAGGGAGCACTTTCATACCGCCGTGGCAGCCGTCTGGCAGACGAGGATGGCGTCTGCATATCATCACTTTAAATCACTTTCTCTCTGATCACTGGAACAAACGGGCCCTAAGAAGCAACAGCCTGGGATTAAAAAATAAATAATGAAATTTGTAGTTTTGTTCCAAAGTAGAAAAACCTTTTTAAAGAAACTCTTTATGTGAGGTAAAAGCAAAAATGTAAGTTTTCAAAGATAGCAGGTGAAGGAAGTTTTTATTTTAGAAAAAGTTTTACTCTTAAACACCACTGCTACAGTTTTAACATATTGCTGCATGGAAATTAAATATGAGCTCTGCTTTCCCTCTTTGCCCTCATTCTGGCTACATTTGTCACTCTCTTAATGGCTTCCAGAGAAAGTGCCCTTCAGGCTTTCCTACTGGCATTACCTGTAGCGCTTCCTTCTTCTCTTTTTTTCGGTCAAGGGCATTTTCCCCATGTCACAGCAGGTTGTGGAGAGGCTTCTGACACAAACCCCACACTGCTTAATGAACCCAAAGGATCCACGGGGCATGTTAAAAGCACTACAGGGCTGCCGTGGCACTCAAGTCAGCTCCTTGGTCTGTCTGAGAGCGTTATTTCAGCTCTTTCTAATGTACTCTGGGGCTCAAACTGCACAACCGACCTGACCCACATGAAACCATTCCATCCTTTCAAGTCTCCCCATGGAGCCACAACAACAAATCCTGCCTGGAAAGTCATTGCTTCAGATCACTGACACTGCAGGCAATGCAGGTTTTTATGCTCTCTGCTGCTATATTGGTTTTGTTTCATTGTCATTGGTATTTCGTCAATTGGGGTTGAAACAATGCTAAATGGCTGACGATGCAGTCTCAACATAAACACAACCGACTGCTCTCTTTGGAGAGGGGATAGCTCCCGCAAGAATGAACGAGCAGTGTTGTTCCCATCTCGTGCTTCATGCAGCCAGCCACACCCAGCCAAGTGCCTGCTGTTATAATCTCAACTGTGAAACCCCAAGGGAGTGTGGATACATGGTAGATTAAACTGAGTGCTCACTACAGTATGAGAGAGATTTATAAAGTCTCTTTTTTACCTGTGCAGGAAATGGATTCACTGTTAATGAGAACTAAGTGAACAGACAGAGCTGGGAGGGTGCAATGTTAACGTTTAATAATATTTAATGTAATTCATCAACTCTATAGGGAGAGAGCAGACGTAGCTCTGTTAAGAATAGCCTGACTGCGATGGGTGTTATCTGTCATTTCTTTCACACGACCTCTGTCACCAAGGGTGTCACTGTGGGTCAGTGGCACGCCATCAGAAGAGCAGTATAAGTTTGCTCCTCCAACGTTCTCGAGCACTCGACTGTCAGCATTTTTCCTCAGTCATCATCCGCAGCCACTCTTACTCTGGAACAACCTATTATCACACTCACAGGTTGTCATTTGTTCTGTTGAGTGGTTGCCAAATGTCAAAAAGGCGAGTCCTACCTAATATGAGGCTGTCAGACGGGCAGACGCAGGCAGAGAGGAGAGTGGCGTGCTGCCGATAGTGAGAGTGAGTGAGTCTTTTTGGTGAGGCCGTGATGGACAATGAAAGACGACCCTCATCGATTAAGTGTTTGGGTTTTGTTTCTGTCTGCGTCTGCTCGTCAACCTAAATGAAAGGGAAACCAATGTCGAACTCCGTGCAACACAAGAAGAGGACTGATGCCATCAGGAAAGGAAGTGGAGTGACTGCTGGAACAAGTCGAGCTTATTTTACCTGAACCGTGACACGATCCTGAGACACCTGTGTCCTCCAGGAAAAGCATATTTCTTCTCCAGTATCCCCTGGTGACGCTTCTCAACCAAACAGGCTGCTGAGTGGGTTCGCTAATATCTTCTGACCTCATCTTTTTACATATGGTTGAAGATTAGGCACTGCACTCATATAACATTCATATAACAATCATATAACAAGAAACTCACGATGGACTATTAAAACAACCAAATCATTCTTTGTCTTCTTCTTCCTTTCCAAACTCTGGTGCCTACATTACCCAAAATGCAATCACCAACAGCTGGGTCGAGGAATCGTTGTGTCATCCGATAGACCATATTCACACGGCGGCCATTTTCCTCTGCTCTTGATTGATCAGCAATCATTATTTACAGTCTTGCCCTCAGACCCATAACTTGAGGCAATTTATCAGGTTTTCTGCAGCTCCAACCGGGGCCACAAAAATGTTATGCCTTAATAGCTATATTCTGGAGTCAAGTTGTCCCTCAAAGCTCATATCTCCTACATAAAACATCTGAAACAACTTCAAGGTCTCACCATAAGAAGTTGGCTATGATGGTGTGAGTCCAAAAGATCTGTTGTTTCCACGCTTCCCATTTATTTTCTATGTAAGCAGCCATGCAACGCATTCTCGTCATGGAGCATCACATCGCCCGCTCCCCATTTGCATGAAGTTGAATTTTAGCTACATTGGAAACTCCTGAAAAACTATCAAACGAAACATCATCGAGTTGAGACAGATTCTGCATGGCTGCTTTCTCATCTAGAATGTCTTGAAATACACATCGATGAAACGTTTTGGTAAAATAAGACAACGTTTCTAAATCAGCCATAATTCCGGTTTGGATTCCCTGAGCACACGGCCCGCGAGTGGCATTTTTTTCCAATCAGTTGTAGCCAGTACGTTTTTGCTTGGTTGTTGGAGGGTGTAGACTGTTTCTGATCAAGTGTCGCATGACCTCGCATCCAAAAACACCCGCTGTGGACACAAACCATTAGTGCACTGAGACCAAGTAACCCCTTCCCTGCCTGATATCTGCTGTTCACAGCTTTTGTCAGTGTTTCTGCCTCCCCTGTTGTCTTGAACCTTTTTCCTCACAAG
Organism: Pagrus major; assembly: GCF_040436345.1. Taxonomy (NCBI): domain Eukaryota; kingdom Metazoa; phylum Chordata; class Actinopteri; order Spariformes; family Sparidae; genus Pagrus; species Pagrus major. Next base: position 35,306,546 of record NC_133218.1, read on the forward strand.
ACCATGAACAAATCAGACCAGCATCCTGTGATGCCTCCCAGGCTCCATCCAATCCTCCACCCAGGCCTCATCTCTTTCATCGACCCTCCCTTTCTTGCTCCAGTTACGCCACTAGGCATCGATCTGGACCCTCACGTTCTCCACTGCTTTAAATTACACCAGGATGTTTTGCCAACAATCTGTTGCAATGATGTGTTGTGGACATGATTGGGTGTTATTCCTTTCACCGTGTATTACTGATTACTGTGATTTACCTGAGGGATGCTTGTTCTGCTGTTTAACTTTATTTTAAAGATGTAAAGTTCTTCGGAGGCAGGAGAGTGAAGGAAATGTACGACTGTAATTTTGACCTGAGTAGAGGGAGAGAATTATGCAGAGACTTGTGTAGTAGCTGGTGTGTGTAGGCTGAGAACAACATTGCATAAAGTTACATAAAATTGTAACCATTCACTGCGATGTTTGTCATTCCTGCCGTTTACTGTAGCAGGTGACCTACCGAAGCATCGTGCTCAGTGACTGAAGCGATGCAAACACAAGAGGACGTTTGCTCCTGATGCTGAGAGGCTTTCACAGGATATTTCATTCAGAGCAGGTGATGCTCATTAAATATGCATGCTCTGGCTATTATATCCGAAAAATCACAAGACAACCGAAGAGAAGCGCCTTTTACAAGTAGGTGTTCAGATTTTTGCTCATTACAGTCTGTCATACAGCTTCATGTTTGACCATAAGAGGAAAGTAAATCCAGTGCATCTCTGTGCAGCAGGACTCATCACCATCTGCCTCATCACATAATCAGTTTGAAATATTAACAGATAAAAGGGTTAGTAATATGAAAACTCTCAGGTCCGAGAGTTTCTCCTGCCCGCTGATAAGAGATAACATCTTCTTTGTACTTGAGGGCATCATGTCCAGTTCTGTACTCCGGCCCAATTGCCCCCGTTTCTATTAGTTACCCTCCTGGGAGGTAGAGCAGCAGCTGTCCTCAGCCAATCATCCATCACTGTGTCCTCTGGGTGTGGGGTGCAGGAGAAGAGCAGCAATCCTATCTATCAGCCTGCAGAGGCAGTGAGGCAGAGCTCAAGCTGGTAATGAATTTAGTCAACCAACAACAGGTTTCACTAAAACTCACTTGTGGCCTCGCTTTTAAAATTTTTATGAGTTACTTCTTTTTTTTACTTGCGTCTTGAAATGCTCTGCACAGTTTATGAATGTTTTATTTATGTGGACTAATTTGCAAGCTTGGTGTTGTGAGATTAACAGTAACTCTGTAGATAGCAGCACTACAGTATCAAAGCACTGCTGCTCTCAGAACTTAGAAGTTGACTTTTTTGCCTTACAGTAAAGATGATGATGACTTCATTCCAAAAGTTAAAGTCTGTTTTACATGAAGCCGCTGAATTGATTGACTCCACCGGATGCAGCTGCACCGGTGCTCTGCAGCTTTGTCACGTCTCTGTTGTTGCCGTTCAAATGTTCACTGAAAGTGTTGTGAAGCAGAACGTCTTCAAGCTGTCTGTTCATCACATTTTCAATAGAGGTTTAGAGTTGTTTTGATGACATTCTTTGTGGCTGAATTTTCTAGTCGCTGTGCACAGCACTCCTTTTTATCTTTATTTCAGATCTATATTCTCTGAAGAGAGTGTGTTAGCTTTGGAGGGGAAGTGACTAAACAAGACAAACAGGGGTTTTGCTCAGTGTACATAAAGACATAGCCACTAACTCGCATGTGCATGGTTCAACTTTAAATTTATGTCACTGACAGTACAATTTCACACTTTCACAGACATGAACAGGCCAGGAAAAAAATACTCCTACATAAAAATATTCTGTTTATTGCGACCCCTTGAGGCCGTAGTAAATATTAACGCAGCAAAGGAGGAAGTCGGGTGAAGTAGTATAAAAAGTGAGAGAGTCTGCACAGCGAGGATGTTGGGGTTTCATCCAGGAGAATTTACTAAAGTAGTTAATTTATGTTATTCATGTACAAACACATTCTCACTCCCAAGTCATCAAATACGGCAGTTTGGTCACTGACCTTTAGCTTGCATGACGCTTATTTACCCCTCTAGCGTCAGTTTTGCAGCTGAAGGGTTCGTTCAAGTTCGCAACACTACATAATACAAAAACGTCTGGTTAGACTTTCAAAATAAATCTTGCCTCCAAACTGTTTGCTACTTTTGAATCGTTATTGATGTTGTGGAAATATCGCTGTTTGGATAGGATGAGGCGCAAAAACTACCTGGTTAGGTTTAAGAAAAGATCATACTTACATACATACTGGGTTAAAATAATTACGTTCACAGAAGTCATTTACTTACTAAACCAAACCCAACTATGACTGTACGCCTGTCGCTGGTACCAGAGTTGCCAGATATAAGATAATTATCATATTTGTATGATCATTTTGCCCTCTGTGTGATGTACAATGCCATACTGTATGATAATTTGACCATTTTGTGACACTGACAATAGGTTTTAGTGGAAGCTGTCTCATTGTAATTCACTTCCTGACATGATCAGGATACCAAAATATGGATTTCAGCCAAAAGTGTTTGATGTAAACTATGACGATGAAGGATTTGCAAACACGGCTGTTTCTCCTTCTGCTGCTTAATATTCATTCGTAGCAGCTCGGAGGTGACATAAGGTATGTGCATACTGGTCATAGTGGTAGCGAATTGTCTCCAAAAACTAACGGAGTCAGAGCTCTCAGTCGGGTTAGTGAAGTCTTCCAAATAGCTTCTTTGAGGCATTTTGTACATTTGAGTTTGAATGAAACTTCTGCATTCATACAAGTATTTTTGCATTGCTCCAGGGTTTACATTACCAGGTTTGTAGTACATTAATTATATTCACAGATGAATGTGTTTTCGCCAGTTTTTTTTTTTTCTGCCTCTGTAGTAAACACGTATGAAGCCTCCAGCACTACCTAAAGGATTTGTATAAAATATGCCCACCAGTCACAACAAATTTACAAATCTACATACAGGAAATGTAAAATATGTAAGATAGATTCTATTTATTCTTTCACATGCTGGATAAAATCCACTGCTTTCCAGTGTTTCATACAGGATGTGCCTTGTGCTGTGTGTTTGATGTCACTGGTGTGATTCTTTCTTTAAAAACATCAATGAGACAACAATAGCACGGATTGATCAAACACTATCATCCTTCACAGCGAGCGAGGAGTGCGGCGCCCTGCAATATGGAAGCTTTGATTTTCTTAACAACACTCAGAGACACACTCAGACTTATTCTATACACCGTAATTCTTCAACAGACTTCTGCTTACATTTTCAATTGTATACCATAGAGATATTGTGAGGATTGTGGTCAAAGGTTACACAACTGTCCCATCTGATATTGTCCAAATGTTGTCTTCAGGCTACGCTGTCTACACTGAACAGCAGATCAATGAATCAGATCAACTTATCAATGCATCCAGCAAGCTAGCAATGTTGGGGACGGGATCACTTTTCACATTTGTTGTTAAGAATGACACTGTTGCTTCAGTATTGAATGGCGGATATACTAAAGTAGAGTGTATTGTGTATTCTGTCATCCAGGTGTTACTGATAACATTCAGCCACTAAATGTAGCATTCAATTGCCCCCCTACAATTGAATTCACGTCACAACACTGCCCTTGTTCAGATCATCTGCCCCCTCAAGTGGGGGCAACATTTCTACTGTTAGCTAGCAAAAGTTTACATTGATAATGCCAGCTAATGTTAACAATGCTTACGTCAGCGAGCTAACATTAGGGCAGTTCAGTAGGCTATGCAGGATGATTTTTCCACAAACTGGCAACTACCAGGCCCCCGGGAGGGCGCCAGGTTAGTCTTGCTTCCAATCTGAAGGCATGGTGGCCGCTCGCAGGATTGCAGCGAAAAAAATTCCCCTGCGACTCAAAAAGCATTTTTTCCCGTCTGTAGCACTGTTGATAGGACCACAGGAATTGCAAACAAGGTTGATTATGAGTCTTTCTATTATTAATTTTTGATAAATTGAGATTATATATTTGTAAACCTTCCAATAAGCTGAAAAAAGAGATTTAAAAAAAACTGTGATGTCATCCCAATGTCAATGGGCCGAGCAGGATCAGCGGTGGAAACTCTACTGCGCATATTCAATCGGCCGCGTCACCAGGAAGTAAATGTCAGGGAACGTATTTTCCGTATGTGCTAGGCGAGTATGTAGTTCTTCTATACGCTGATGACACACAAATACCACGTGATACCAACTGCTTTATACTATTGGCTTACAAACCTTGTTAGAAGCTGGAACCAACTGTCAAACTTCTTGCACAGACATATACAAAACAATCATTTTAGACCCAACATCATAATAAAAATATTGAATCATAATTATGTTTTCAAGGAAGAGAGAGTTTTATTCTGCACCTTTCTACAAACTATTAGTTTTAAAAGATGGCTTGTCTACATAAAAATGTTATCAATGTGACCTTTAAAGAATGTACACGTGTTTATTGGAGGGATGACTTTGTGTTTTTGGAGCTCGAGATGAAAAAACATCTGCATACTCTGTGGCAAGAGGAACAGGAACCGGGTGATGGCTGCTTTTTATGAGGGTCTTCCTTCCGCTGGGCTTTTAGAGTGATGGAGGCAGTGATGGAGCAGCCTCTTCTACCGCAGGCAGCCTAAGAGCATCCAGCAACAGAGAGTAAATCATTCAAGGCGCCTTAGCTTCATCACACCAGAAAGGAGTGGCCTCATTTTTAAATGAAAACACTTCAGCACGGATATGGAATCGTTTTTTTTTTTCTCGATGCATGTGTGTAGCATTCATCCTCTTTGGTGTGTGGAATAATGGAGGAATGTTTTGAAACTGATTCCACAGACTGCAGACTTTTATCTTTTCACAGAAGCTCAGCTGTCAGGAGCGCCGCCTGATATGACTTTAATCAGCAAATTGAATAGGTGTATCCAGCTTATCAGAAAAAAGGCTCTCACACACGGCGGAGCTCCTGTAGAGGAGTGCTTCAGCTCAGGGCTGATCACAATGAAAGGAATTTACTTTTCTCTATTGTAGATTTATATGTATTTATTCAGCTCCTGGCTCTGATGCAACCCTTAAAAGTTCTTCTGTTGGGCTAATTAGGGCTGCGCTGGCTTATCTTTCTGACTATTGTGGTGGTTATGGAAGCGTGCCTACTGGGACACACTATTTCTCACACAGTAAGAGTCTTATTTCCCCTAGATATCACTGCTGATGTAGCTGTAATGGGAGCAACAGTAGAGTATTAGCTGTTATATTCTTAATTGCCTGCAAACAGCTTGTGAGGCATCTTGCCCAGTGACATGCTGTGAGAGAGGCTAAGGAAATTAAAGAAAGTATGCCATGGCCACAACCAATTCTATATACGACACTTTAATTCCCGTTTTCACTGCACCAATCTGTTAAGAGTTTATCAAAAAAGGGACCCAAACACAAGACACACAGAGTCCAAAATCCAAAATGCAAGCGACAAAAAGGCAGGCAAAGGAAGAAAAATACAAAACTGAGGGCAAACAAGAAGCCAAGGAGAACAAAGTGGGGACACGGGGGACACATGAGGCACATGAACACAGGAGACCAGACCAACCAACAAAGAATGAGTGGAAAGCACAGGCTTAACTGTGCCTTCATGTGCTGTCGCGATTTTTGGCAAAAAAGTTTTACTTGCTGGGAAAATTCACGTTAATGTCCTCTCAAGTCAAAACAACAACTCGCAAAGCCTGGGAACATTTTGGTACACAAGTTGCAGAGCTGAAACATGGTGGACAAAAATAAACACTGGAAACTTTTACCAAAGTCATGTATTTATATATTCATTGTATCATTTCTTTTGTGCTTCCCTGTCACTCAAACACTGGAAACAGCTGTCAACATATTGTTTAAAGGCTCAGACAAATAAAATGCAAAACAATTTCTTTTTGTTGTCCATGTTGCTCCAATAATCCAATACATGAACACACAGAAGTCGGAAAAAAATGATTTCCCGACTCGGAGAAAGGAAAAGGAGCATGTCAGTGCAGCATAAATGCGAAGGAATGATTAACTAATGTAACGTAGGTGCCAGGAAAAAGGGCTGGAAAACAGACAAAGACAGGATGTTGAAGGTAAAAGATGGCACATGGGGAGTATGATTAACAAAATAAGACAGGAAATGACCAAGCCAAAAATTCCCTTTCCTCAAGTTTGCATTAATACATGTTAATCTATTCTAGCCGCAACCCAAAATATAATTATGAACCTGAAAATGAGCGTATATGTCTTCTTTATATATAATATATATCCTAGTGGAAGTTACTGCTAATCTGAGGAGGACGCCATTAATCATTAATGTCTAAGAGCATGACTAGACTGCTCCATGAGTGGATGCATGCTTTCTTCTGTGCACTTGGAGGGTGAAGTTCTGTAGAAAGAAATTAGTTCCTACATGAAACTGCTCATAACGAGGTCTGCGGATTATTTTGGATAACCGGGTCATGATTTCTTGACAGAGACATGGCTGTTGACTTTTTCAGCTGTGCAGACTGCAGTCTAGTTTTATTATATTCAAGAAAGGCAATTCTTAAAATGCTAGGGGCTCACTTCAAAACAATCTTGATGGATAATAAGCACTACAGTTGGGGAAAGAGGAAAGATATTCTGATTTGGGGGTGAAGTCTCTCTTTAAACTTTAGCTGCCTACTCTTTGACACCACTGAACGCCCTCAGTATGCTGTAACTTATTTAGTATCTTTACTCGAGCATCCAGGCCCATTTGACTTGCATGTGTTTTGTGCGTGGGAAGGAAACTTGAGCACCCGGGTGAAGCCTGTGCCAACGATGTGAGATGGCACAGACTCAACAAAGAAGCTAAATGAAACCTATGTCCTTCGTGCTGCGACACGGCGGCGCTAACCGCTGAGCCACATGGCTCAGTGGCATTATGTCATCACAGTGGAGCTGTATCAAGCCGTGACGGATTGGAGGACAGTTGCGCTCCTCCCTGCGGTGAGCCATTCCACCTGACCACTCATTTGCTTGACCTTGACAACAAAGTCGCAGTGACTCTGATGGTGTGGATGTAAGCACCCTCGGGAGACAGCCTAACCAGCGCATTCACCAGTCCGCTCTGTAAGAAAGCCTCTACACTCTGCCTCCCTTCGGCCTGCTCATTAGAAGAGGCTGTGTTTGGCCATGTTGACAGGGTCTGTGGCATGCGAGGAGGGCATAACTTAACAAAGGAAAACATTGTCAGGTGTACAAATGAGTGGAGGCTTTTCTTTATAGTCCCTGTATTGTCACAGCTATTGTCTTGTTCCCTGTGCTGCCACCTGACCTATTTATCAGCACACAAACAGAATCTCGTCAATTAGAAAATTTTGAGTTCATTTCCCAGGACATCTTTACACCAAGAGATAAAAAACCCTTTCTAATCTAATACGTACTGTTGTTTGTCTTCATGTGATAACATCATGCCTATCTATCTATGTTGCCGTCGTTCTTCCACTAAGAGAGAACAAAGCCCTCAGGATGATATGTCCATGGAAACAGACTGTATCCCTGCAGACCTGCATGGTAATTAGCTTCTTGTTAGCTGTCTTTCTCCAGCATATGGTGCATTAAGATTAAATATGCATGCTTTGCTTTGACACTTACCCAATGTCTTTTAAAATGCAACACCTGCTTGTTTGGAGAAAATGAGTAAATGAGGAGAAAAATTGATGAAGTGACACCGCGATGACCTGCAGTGAGAGAAAAAAACCTGTAAGAACGTTAAAGGAGACATATTAGGCCCCTTTTAAGGTTGATAATGTGATTTTGGGTTGCCACTAGAATAGGTTTACATGCTGTAATGCTCAAAAAATCTGTTTTCTCATACTGTCCAGTGCTGCAGCACTGTATTCCCTCTGTCTGTCTGTTTTAGCTCCTGTCTCTTTAAGGCCCCCCTCCGCTGTATACCCAGTCTGCTCTGATTTGTCAGCTCACACACGCCTGAGCCAGCACCGCTAACAACAACAGAGCAGCTGCACTAAATCAATTCTTACGTGTCAAATCAGCAGCTATAGGCATGGAATATGCAAATGTGTGACTCTGTGATGCAGTGTGATGTCACAAAGTCACGAAATTAAAGGTGGAAGTACTGACGAGGTGTTTCAGGAGCAGGGTTTTTTGTGGGAGAGAGCAGCCTCTGTTGGTGCGGACTTTGACCTTTTTTTTCATTATCCTTTGCACGCACAAGAACGTGCCTTTAAATTTTCCTTTAAATTATTGTTGAGTTACAACTTTTATTGTATAACTCGTTTCAGAATACTTATTTTGTCTTTTCGACATCAACGACACTTTTTGATTTGAGTTTATCATGTGAACCACCCGATCACCCAGACTGTCTTAGGTTGTTCTTTCCTTTTGTTTTTTTGTTTTTTTTTGTATTTCCAAATGTCAAAGGCTTATTGTAAAGATCCGTGCTAATCTTCACTGCTGCACCCTGGGGGATGATTTTTCCTGTTGAATAAATGAAAAATTCATTTATTATATAGTCAGACTTAAGACACTGCCGTCTTGGTGAATTAGCTGTCATGTTCAGTGTGCAATGAGAGAAATAGTTTGTGTTTTAGTTGGAGATCGTAGCAATAATGGAGCACAGCGTGGGAGTGGGAAACGAGGTCAAGGACATAGTTGGCAATTTTGTGGAAATGAGAGGCAGGTGAGATTTTCCAAATGACTTGTGAATTAAAATGGAATTATAAATAAATAATCAGCAACAACACCTCACATATTTTATTGTAAATTCAGGCAGACATATTAAGTTTTGACAGAACAGAAAATGGAACTTTTTGCACACTTATAATTTGCATATTGTTTGCTCCTGCAGTGCCTTGTGAGCCAACTGAGCTTTTTGTTGTTGCATCGAACACGCAGTTTGTCTACATTAGGCTGCTTTGTTGCTCAGCAACAACAACAACCATGTATTTTTATTATTGTGTGACATGTTGACATTGCTTACATTATTTGCATGGCTTTCTTTTTACATTTATTTTGCGTGTAAGTCATATTCTTATCACGGGGTCTGCAACATTTTTTGGTGTGGTGGGGGCAGCTGGGATCCGACGTAGGGCAAAGAAGTGAATTAAAGAGGTGTTAATGCCACATAAAAGACTCAGTTAAAAGGTGTCTCACAGAAGCAGTGAAGTGTTAACTCAAATTGTCGAGTTTAATATCGGAAGATACAAAGTTGGTATTTGCTGTCCTGTCTAATGCGGCTGAATGAGGAGAGCTGAACCGGAGGTGACTCATTAAATTCCAGTGGGGACGGCTGCCAATACAAAACACATTTCTTGTTCAATCTGAAAATAGGATGATTTTACGTCAGCTTTAGTTTTTTTCATGCTCACCAACCCATAGTCTGAATAATCTGTATCGGCTCGTCAATAATTCAGCAGCATTGCAACCAGGGTTTTGTGACTCACTGCAGGAAGCGGCTGGAAACATTTTAAAAGCAGTCTGCTGTACCTTACAGAGCTGCGTGTTAGTAAAGGATTTTTAGGTTTGTTAAGAGAGAGCACAGCCATTAAAGTATTCAGTTGCAGAGTGACACAAATACTCGTGTGGCACCTCTAAAGGAAGAAGGGCTGGCTGGTTTCTTACAGGCATTGTTCGACATCCTGCGCTCCAAGGGAGCATTGTGCCGGTGATGAAAGTGGAGGTGTTGTCTGCTCTGCCCCCGGGGTGAACACTTCTCTCACCACACAGATCCAGGCACGGTTTGATATCTCCCCTCTGCAGCTTTTGATCCGGCTATGTAAGTAGTGCAATATGAGCGGAGAGAAAGCCCTGCTGTGAATGTGAGAACACAGAGCGCCGGTGTTTGTTAAACAACAACTGCAGATTATAAAAGCATTTCCAGTTTGATAATTACCCCCATAATTATTCACATTGGAGAGGAAGTGCTTTGCTTGCAGTGCGTCCTTACAGAACTGTATGGTATGCATACTGCAGAACTTATTTAGCCTTTGTCTAACAGATCACGTCTGGTTCTAATGCAATTTTCATACGCTCCCATTACAGCACGGCATTAAATTATACACTTACTATAAAAACAATCTGCCTATACGAAAGCTTAAGTGCAAATCATGGTTGTTATGAAATGACATTATGCAGAATAGTTGATCCAATAATAACATTTGCACAGAAAGTCCATCAATAAAACATTTAATGACAAATACCTTCTCTCGCACTTACTGAAATACTGACATTTTTTTGTGATTGGGCAAACTCATGATTCATGCACTTTATTAGGCGTGAGTGATGCACAGGGCTGTGGGAATTATGGATGAATTCACCACTGGTGAGAAAGTTGACCAGCTCCATCCAAATTTTCAATTGTTTTGCTTCTTTTAGAGTATAATTTAATAATACAAATATTAAATATATAGTAGTGACAGCTCATAAATGTTTCCCAACGAGGGAGCAGTATTGATTTGCTATAGTAGTAAGACTGCCAATCAAATCACAGTTTTATACACACACTGTTAATGAAAATGCCAGACTATGACTGCATTATGAATATGGGTGAATATGAATCCTGCATCCATTTATAAATCCATATGAAATACCACCCTAACAGAAAAGTAATTTAGCATAATTATAATATACAAGTTATTATGCTGCTGATATTACTGCTATAGTAGTCACATTGCTAATTATAAGAACACCATTAAGAAAAAGACAAAGTACGAATACTGTCATACTGTCAAAGGACATAGAAAGACATCACATAGACCAAGATTTGATATGGAAGAAAATAGAGCGCAGGTAGATGACAGGTGCAACAGATCTGCTAGCTAACAACTGATTATTCAGATATTCTCAAACCTAAACGTTAAACTCGGCCCTTTGGCTACATTTTGGGCACAAGACATATTTGCTAATGTTGTGTTGAAGGTGTTATTGATAATATATGTCACATCTGAACACAGTGTTGGAGGTGGAGTCCCATTCATATCTATGAAAGCTGCTCAGTGGTGTTTTGAAGCCAGAAAAGCTCGACTTCCCGGGTATGAAAATACCCAAATCTTCCATGTTGTGGGGTCCAAGAGACTCCCACCGACCGAGTCGGCTAACTTTCCAAATTTTATTGGACAGAATGGCTCCAGTTATGACAGTGAAATGAGTCATTTTGCAGGAGTTGTGATGCCCAAAATTATGTATCCACCATTTTACAGCTGTTTTTTTATGGGAAAAAATCTTTTTGGGCCGCAGTGCATCCCCTGATGATGCAATTACAGAGTTTGTCCACTACAAAAACTGGCTTCAAAGTCGGGCACTGTTGATCTGTGACAAAACACATTTACCACATGATACCAATTATGTTACTATATACTATTGGCAACACAAGCCTCGATAGAAGCTGGAACCAAATGTGAGAATTCTCACAGAGATAAACAAAGCAGCCATTTTGGAACGGACAAACTCAAACTGCATTTCACCCCAGTCATTTTTTCTTTCAAATAAATCTTCCAGAGACAAATTTTGGGGTGTGGTGACACACAGCGGCACACTGACATCTAATCTATTCAGACAACATTTAGCAATTGAAGTCAATTCCACAAGCTTGTCACAGAGACACTTACTCAGGTCATGACCTTATCTTTTCTGCTTTTTGGGAGCAACATGTCAGAAATAGCTTCAGAGAAGTCGACAGCAATCCTGTCAGTTTGATGAACAAACTCAAGGGAGAGAATATTGTTTTTTTCAGTGAGTGTTAGCAGCCTATAGCAGTCAGCGCACTAAAGTTTGAGGCTCTCCTTTTAAAGCAATGAGAAATTTTATGTGATGTGACTTTGTCAGGTTGATGCCTGAATGCAATATCCACCAGCATGCATTTATGAAATACAGCAGCAGTGTTAGTGTGTGAGCTGCAGTCTATAAAAGTGATAACATCCATGTATGATATAGCATTCATATTAAACATCTGAATATATCATTAAAATAAATGAAAAACAGTGTTTAACAGCAGATGTGATTAGTGTTTTTAAAAGTTTTGTACATTACATAAGAGAAAATTAAAAGAGAACTGGGCCCTTGACAGTTCTCGCATTAAGCCTTGTTTGAATCATCCTCTTCTATTGCATGTAATCTCTGCAGAAAAGCCCCTGTGCCCAGTGCTGTAATTACAGCTGCTTAACTTATCTGCAATATGCAAACAAGCCCATCTTGATTGCTTGTAATGATCATCATTTTCCACTTAACTGGTAATCGGCTTTTCAGATGTTTTTCACCCAGTATAAAAACGGTAGATTGTAGCTCTCTCCGGATTTCTGCACCAAGTGAAAAGGTAAACACCGTATGTGAGGACATGTGATGAGAATCATATAGGTCAAATATGAAGTGGTGGGAATATATAATCTCAGTAAATTTTGAATTATGAACTCCCTTTAATCACTATCAAACAAATCAAGTCATGCAAACAAATTGAATGGATTCATAATCGTGTGACATCCCAAAAGAGTGAAACTGTTGAGCCTGACTCACGGTGATGTACTCTTGGACTGAGTGGACATAACAACATGATGGGCTAGTCTTTGATCCCTCTGGGTCATTTAAGCAGAATTAAATGACCATCACTGCCCTCGTGCATCAGCTTAATAGCAGGGATTTTCTCCTGCACTTAACCCCCCTGTGAGTTTTAAGTATGTTGATGAATAGGAGTCCAGTACGATACCTTCGACATGGAGGTGAGCTCTCAGCGTTGCATTATTGGATGCTGAGTAAGCCTCCTGACGGTCTACTTTTCTTTATGAGTTGGTGCTTTTGAGGATCTCTCCAGAGTACTCAAATGCTTAGATGATTTGGGGCTGGTACATGTTCCCAATCATCTTTCATTCTTTCATTATCTGTTCGTGGACACTGTATGTCTGTAAAAGTATTTAAAGTATAATCATTGAGAGATGGCACAAAACAATTTTACATATACAATACATAGTAGCGATTACTTTGATTCTTTGGCTCAATCCCATTTCCAACTTTTACCCCTGCATCTCGTTTTCTGATGCCACCTTGCCTGTCAGAACAGAGTTACAAGGGGATAGTGGTTGAAACTTTCCTCTGTGAAATGGGACAACCCTTCAAGACCCTCATACATCATTTGCCATCGATTTTTATATAAAAAGATACGACTGGACATTTGCAGTATGTACTATCCCAACAAGAATCAGACAAGCCTACCCCCACGGGCACAAAACTGACCTCTAAGTGGTAGGAACAAGGCGTGTATTGGTATCAGACCTTAGTTTCACTCTATATGAATAATCTCTCAGAAGCTCAGTGACAAACAATACAAATATGTGCCTGATTTTTCCGCTCTCTGTGCCTAGATAACGTGACGTCACAGAGCGCTGTCTGAACTCGATAAGGCATCTGGAACCTGGACAGCCCTATTGCATTCTTTCATTTTCGCTGAGCCCACATGTGATGTTAATTAAAGTGTGTGAGGGTTTAGTGCCGAGGGCTTTGGGGGATACAGAGGTAGTAGACCCTGTGGGTGTTCAAAGTGTTTCCCTGAGCAAATAAAGGTTAAAATAAACAAACTGAGCCCAAGTTACCTAAGGTTGTATGTATGAACATTTTGAACATTAATGTAGCAGCAAACAGCCCTGGATCATGATATAGTGGAGTAATAAAGTCATGCTCTCTATGTGTGTGTTGTAATCCAACCTTCTCTGTTCTTTGTTTTGGTAGCTGGGCAGGTTGTGCATGCATGTTAGTTCTTGTATTTTTGCTTAGCATTAGCATTTTACTTCTGAATTGCAACAAATACACAGTTTCTTTATGATCCCGTCAAACTAAGACATGGCAAGGCTCTCTTGGGCTCCTGTTCGTGACGCCAAATTGTGGAGGAATTCTCGAGAACTGGTCAACTCGTTTCTGAAGAAGGTTCAAGAGACTTGGATGTAATACACTGAAACATTTATTGAAGCTCAATCGAAGGAGAATTGGTATATAGCATTACAAGTGAGAACACTGTGTAGCACCAGACCAATTCTGAAGGCCCCTTCATGAATGGGGAGTATTTAACCCGTACCAAAGCCATGAGCCTTACTAAAATAAGGTTACTCTTTAGTCATCTATATGTATGAAAGGATCCTATTGTATATTGGAATCTAAACAAGAAGCTATGTTTACCTACCTTATCCTAAGTCACATTGTGTGATCCTAAGGTCACATGTAACACAATCTAATTGGAGAATGTCTTTCCATCTGTAAACGTCTGAGCCAAATACATCATATTAATTGTCCTTGGTTGCCCTGGAGCCTGAGGCGGTGATATCAGGACAGCTGCCCTAACCAGTCATCCTTTGAGAACACTGAGGTGACTAGCTCCAAAAGAGACAAGGACATTTTACCTTGAGCATAAAGAAGGAAAATTTGATAAAACTTGAACTTGAGCTGTTTATTCTTCTCCTCAACGCAGAAGTAACTTGATGGGTAGCCTACATTATGTTACAGGCTATGCAGGTATGATTAGCTGTTACCAATATTATGAATTTGTACATTTGCAAATGTTACCATCGCTTAATGTCGCTGAATGTCATATATAACACCTTTAAATTTTAAGAATATGTTGCTCCTTGTATGCTGCCTGGACTGAGGATGTGGCCCTTGTCTGAGCTGAAACTCAATTTTCTTTGACAAATCACCTTTGAGTCAAGAGGCGCTGTCCTTGCTGGTGCAGGTGAACATGCCCTACATCAAAATACCACAGTGAATTTAAAAAATGATCACTTGAAAGACATCTTCGTGCCCTTCAAACTTGGTACTGAAGTTAGACTTTCAATAGCATTTCTTATCACTTTCACATTGACACTTTCAGGAAGTCACTGTGAGCGTGCTGGACTGACAGGACGGATTTGGGCGAAGGGAAAAACAGGACCTCTGCTGCTTGTTAGAAACAAATAACTGCGTGCACAGACGCTCCCAGAGCTGTGACTGCTTTGGTATCTTCATTGCCTGGAGGCAGCTCGGACATTTCCCTAATCACTCAAACGGCATCACTGGAATGGATGACTGACAGCAGGACACCCACGGTACATGTGCTGTAACACACCTGTCATTCCTGTCTGTTTTTATTTCCCACAGCATTCCTCAAACTCACATTCATATTTTGTATCGTTTATCTTTCCTCAACAAAATCAATTCCAGGCGACCTTCTCTTGACCTGAATACTGCAGCACTTATTTTGACTGCAGTTTATTTTACGGACATGAAGTTCTCGCTAGTAAGCGCTGCGATTACGATCCTGGAACAACCACGACACACACTCAATGTATTACGGGAATATTCGAACACATAGAGGAAGAAAAAATGGTAGCGATGGAGTGAAACATGTCATTATTTCTTATTTCCCTTTCTCCTTTGAGATATTTCACTTATTCTCCTGCCCTGACGTATTACATTATAACCAGATAAGACTTTAATTACATACATTATGGTTCTGGGATTGAGACAGAAATTATGCTGCAATTACCAGGTCGCAGTTGGTAATTACAGACCATTTGCATGACTAGAAGAAGAAAATACTGCGGCGTAGTGACTAATTCTGGACCTCCCATCGCACCGATATATAAATTAAGTGCCATTATCTCAGTTCAGGTACGCACAGGCATTAAGCCTTGTATTATGTGCAGGTTTTAACATAGGACGGTGCAGTACTGTTTTAGCCTTTAGTTTGAATAAGAGCTTTGCATTGTTTGGCTATGTACCACCCATGTGTGCTTCTCAGGGCTAATTGCCCTTATCTTTCAGTATGCCTGTGAACATTACCAACTCAAGGATGTGCTGCTTGACACTTAAGCTGTTTGCAGATGGGTAATAAAGTGTGCTAAGCTCATTTGAGCCGTGCCTTTTAAATGTTCCGCTCTGTGCCAGGGGAGCTATAAAACCGCATCACTGCTCATGTGAGACGCGTTCTTGTGTGGAGCCAGAAATCACTGCTCAGTCTTTCCATCAGATTAGTTCATCCCTGTACGCCTGTAAGATATATTAGAGCATGTAGGATGGATGGATGGATGGATGCATGGATGCATGGATGATTTAAAGTGATCAATTCCATCCAAACTAATTAAAGGATAGATTCACAATTTTTCAAATCTGTCCTGAAACAATACTCAGGTGCCCATGTGTGCAATGGAAGGGTTTTTTATTGGTGTAATCATTCTTGCTGCTCACACCAGCCATTCCTAATGTCATTTTGATGTAAGTGATGAGATCCGCAGTACTCGTTCTGCGCAGAAACACTTTCCAAAGTTTAGCAGTCTGAATTTCACAAATCAAGATTGACTTTCATACTAAAGGGACTCTTTGGAGAACTTGATTTCCCTAACTCAAACTGCTTAAGACTCACAGTAAGTTCAGACAGACATCTGAACACATTTTTGCACAGAACAAGGGCTCTGGATCTCAATAACCCTCAGTTAGAAGCATGTTACACAGGGATTTATTGACAGTCAGTATGAACAGGAAGAGTGATAACAGCATAACCCAGGAACAAGATTAAATGTTGGCAATGTATTGGAGTATAAGTTTAAGTTGAGTCTTAACATTTCTTTGTGTTGCAAGTTAACGTTTCTTTAGGTTTAATTTACAATCTTTTGGTTATCAAAGTGCTTTTTGTATGGTCCGGTTAGGGTTGGGAACAGATCATGTTTTGTATGTCTTTCTTAAAATACTGGCTTTGGTCGCCACAAACACAGCTGGAAATTGTCTTGAGGTCTCTGGCTTACCACCACCATCCGCTCCACCTCCTGATATGATATAAGTCAGGAAGGTCTTAAACATATAATGAGAACTTGATATGAAACGTATTGTAGAAACGTCAATATGGCATGTGTGACATATAGAAATCTGAATGTATCTTTGCAAAAATGTCAACTGGCAACATTGTTTTCTGGAGACTGGGCTGAACATCAAGCAGAACCTTGAACCATTTAGAAACCTGGAACAGACTATACTCAAAAAACTAATCAGCTATTTTTGGACAATCTTGATTTATAGTACAGTTTGCTTACACATGATAAAATTCTAATCTGCATGTGATAAAAAGCCAATCCCATATGATTCACAAGTTTCTAATGTGGAAATGTTCATTCACATGTGAAAAAAGCCTTAATAACAGCAATCATAATCACATGTGATATTAGTTTTGTCTGAAATCTGAATTTACAAAATTTTGTTTTTCAAATAAATCTTCACATTTCGGTGCAGAGTAGAGGCAAAATTGAAGACACAATTGCAGACGAGAGTGGAGAGATAAATCTCTCTCCAGATAAAAAGGTGAATGAAGCACTGGTGGCAGAGAGCTTTTAGAAACCAAAATCCACCTGTGCTTCTTTATTGCTTTAATCGCACACTGAGAGCAGACTACTGCGATCATTAAGAGAGGCAATAATCCCAGAAGAGAAAAGGGAAGAGAAGGAGTGCAGTTTGTTCTGACCAGTTTCTCTGCTGAGCACCCACTGTTGGGTCCAGATACAGTATATGATACAATACAACACTTTATAATAAGCATCACTAATAAATTAACACATTTATAGTTAATACAACTTTAGTAAATAGTTATTTCACTGTTAATTATTGTAATAAATGGTTTAAACGGTAACTAAGGTTTAATTAACTACAGATTTACCATTTATGACTGATGATTTTTATAAAGTGTTATAAACCCACAGATTTTAATATAACAAGCAACAAGATAAGCCTCCTTTATATGTCACTGATAATGTGATTAGGGAAGATATCAGTGTTTCTATAATGAGCTTGGTATAAAGGAGTTATCTACCTACTGTTAATCACTTTTCAAAAGAGATACTGATAGGTGCTTCCAAAGTCTGTCTCCCTCACCGAGTGCTAGATGAAGATTAATGGACATCTTTCACAGATTATGAGCCGGGGAAGAAGATGGCTGCATATCTCTGTCCTCTTCTGGTCTCTCCGTCTTTAGCTTTACTGGGATGACTTTATATAAAATGTGAATGCAGGCTCATGAAGGTCCAGCACCATCTGATCAGTATGTCTGATGTGTATCATGTCACCTGTTTTTGTTACGCTTCAATATGTGCGAGTCGACCCTGTCGGCGAGGCTACACAGACTAACAGGAAGCATCACTTTTCTCACAGGGGGCAAACATGAATTATAATCATTCTGAATTTTAATGACTTTGTTAAATCTGTTGGCTCCGGATATTTGAATGAGTCCTCTGATGAGTCATAAATAGTGTTTAATTCAAGACACTGGATTTACATAATTTGTTTAAAGCGGTGCCCGTCTGAGTCAGCAGCTACGTCGTGAGCACATGACGCTTACTACAATACTACTTCAGTCTCAATGCCGCAAGGGAGCTCCTTACTGTAAGTAGACATCACAGACACATTACTTCATGTTGTGTTCTCCTCTGGTGATGCGACCCTCTTGTGCATCTCACCTCCTCTGACCCGGAACTGCTTCTGAACATCTCCATCAAAAAAATCTCCCTCTGACATCTCTTGCACCGCAACCCAAAAAAATTAATCCAACCCATGAAACATGAGCTAATGGTGCTGGCACAGCGATAGATAAATAGATGATATTTGGAGCAAAGCCTAATTGTGCACCAGCTTTGATCTTATAACTCTTGGAGAGAATCTCATGTTCTGAAGCCACTAATTTAATAACGCTGAATCAAAAGAGCACACCGGCTGAGCATGCTATCGACATGGAGCTATTTTAGCCATGTATGGTCTGAAGTATCAGCAGGCAAACACTTCACAAGTGTCGGTAAATAGAATTTAAAGCAAAAAGAATTGCCTCGTGCTTATAAAGCAGAGGAAGTGCTTGATAAAAAATTTAATTTCACGTTGCTCTTTTTAACTAGCAGAGACAGGAGAAAATAATTTAATCTCTTTAATGCCTTTCCTGTGTCTGTGGAGAGTGAGAGATTTCCTACCACTCTGATATTAGAAAACCAGAATCTTTTCATTAGTGCACACCAGCGCAGTGCCGGTTTTAAAATGTGCCTGTTGGATTGCTTGGCCTCTGGTATTACTGAT
Source organism: Pagrus major (assembly GCF_040436345.1). Classification (NCBI taxonomy): domain Eukaryota; kingdom Metazoa; phylum Chordata; class Actinopteri; order Spariformes; family Sparidae; genus Pagrus; species Pagrus major. Next base: position 35,325,622 of record NC_133218.1, read on the forward strand.
TGCAGCTTTCTCAAGAAGCGCTCGTCTAAACCACTTTACACTCCACACTGATTGCATTGAGTTATCAATATCTTAACATTAAAAGTCAAATTAGCTTCGTTAGGTACAACCAGCACCGACTTGGCTGTAGGTATAAAGTAGTATGAGGCTGCACCTAACGATTATTTCTCCAACAGTTAAAAAGAAATTTGATAGAAATTCAAACTTTGAGGTAATGAGGTAATGATACAAACTCAGAAATATTTATTTTTTCTATAACTGAAGTCATTAATAATAAAAATAGACCCTATATGTCAGCTGCTGAATGCTGTGACATATTAATGAATGTAGTCTTTGCATGTCATAGAAAGCCTTTATCTGAGCTGGAGAATTAGTATTGTTTCTTAAGTACTTGACTTAAAACTTCAAACAGTTATGATACAGATGTATTTCAACACTGGAGTTATATGCATTTCAGATAATCACTGTCCCCTTTCAGTTTGTGTTATTGCTGGTGAAAAACCAACGTTTCCTGGTTATGCTGCTTCATAATAAAAGCTTTTTAAATAACTACATAACAGGGGAATTTTATTGTGAAACAATGCGTTTATCACCGTATTTGCAGAGCTTGTCATTAGTTGAAGACACACCTTAAAGCAGTTGGCCCTGTTGTCATGGAAATGCAAATCCCTGCAGCACTGGGCTGACGTGCTGAGTCAAACCGAGCCAGGCCGAGCCAGCACATGCATATGTTAGAGCCCTGTTAATTACTTTTCACAGTCCGGACCGACTCAGCTGTGAAGAAAGCAGGAAGGTGCCGTAATGTTGCATCAACATGGACTTTTAATTTCTCTTCTGTGGCAGTAAACTACACACATCGTTTTAGAAACTGTTATACTGCAAACTGAGCAAATCTGCACTCTTTATTACTACAGTAATAATAGCATTCACTTTTCTGTGACTGTGGCGATGTGCCCGTACTTCTCTCAGACTATGATATTGAACTTTTAATCAAAATTGTGTGAAATTCGACACTGCACTTCCTCAGGTCATTAGCAACAAATGTGCCAAGTGTAAAGTGGATCAGACGAACGGTTGTGAGGATATGCATGTAACAGACAGACAGACAGGCAGACATAGAGACAGAGAGTTATTTGCTTTATAGTTCGATACTGGTACGCATTGGATTGAGTTTCATTAACCATTGGTGCAGGAGCATTTGGCTGGTATAGAAAAACCGACAACTTTCTGCCGTGCAGTAATAAATACTGACACAACAGTGGTGGATGATGAGATTCAAGAGCACAAAAGGACAATAAATAAAATATAAAACATGAATTATAAATGTGCAAATACACTTTCAGCGATCAATCACGTCTGCTCAAATTATATAAGCTGTCTTTACCTCCACAGGTTCAGTATTTATACCCGTTCCACATTATATCACACAGCACATTGCATCTGTAGAAGTGTACTGAGTGGTCGAGTGGACTGAAAGGTTTTTATCGTACAGTGACTGAAAAGTTTCAGCATGATATGAAAATTGAAGGACACAGAAGAATATTCCAGAGGCTGTAAACTGTCACAGTGTGCAGGCGTCTGCAGATGTTGTAAAGTAAAGTACCATAATAAACACCATGATAATGATGATATATGCGTGGTAGTAACGTGTTTATAGTCAGTACAGTGTTTTGGGAAGAAATCATCGTTTTTTTTGATTCAGCTGCTACTTTTATTTTCCCTCTTGTTAGTTGTGCTTACTGTAAAGCTTCTGGCAAGGTTAGGTTAGGCTGAGAGTTGGATGGGCTTAACATCAGCTCCTCTCGCTGCGACCGACATTGATGTACAGAATTTCTCTGCATTTTTGTAACACAACCTGTGTAAACCACGAGGGAGCAGTTTGTTTAAATTTAGAGCTTCTTCCGCTCATTTTTAGTTAGCAGGCAATCAGTTTTGACTCACTTCCAAGTAGTGTGAGATACAGTTACAGTCACAATGTGCAGCTGTCAAAGTCCAAGCAAATTAAATGCAAAGTTAATGAAACTTCTTAACAAATCACCGTCTGCAATTTTCCTCTTCAAGCCTCAGTGCCATTTCAAATGACTTCCCGCATCTCATTTTGTGCAAATTATTTTTTTGCTGTGTGCTGAAAGATCTCAGTATGACTCTTCACTGCGTCTCTTCTCCCTCGAACGGCTCAAAAAGAAAATATTAAAGTTGGGCTGCTTTTCGTTAGCTGTGATTCGTCTGTGTAGAAAAATGCCTCGAGGATTTATTCCACTAAATGCTATCATTTAAGATTACATTACATACTGTAATAGATTTAACATTAGTTTGTAAGGAGGGGAATGCAAAGTGTGCAGTATCCACAGAGCTGTTATTTTTATCCTGAACCTGCTGTGGCATTTTTTATTTACCAAAAAGCAAACCTGAGAAAAGCGAGGCCCCATTGCTTCTAGCATAAGTACACTGTCTGTCTGCCCTACTCTGCCTCTCTCCTCTGTCCTGCTGTGCTCCAGGGAGTGCACTCACTGCATGTTCTTTTGGAAAGTAAAAAAAAAAACAAAAAAAAAAACAATTCTAACATGTCTTCACCTTTGGCACCAGAAGGAAATATTGGTGGCAACCTCGCAAGATAATTGTGTCTGCAGTCAAAAGCAGGCGGGGGTAGAGGGAGGGGAGAGAGGGGAGGCTTTCTCCGAGCTGTTTTTTGGCCTCCCAGACAGCGCTGTAAGCCAGCGCCGCTCAGCCGTAATGGTCTTCGTGCTTGCCTGGCTGCCCTTGGCATTAGACGCAGACCTTTATTACCCCGCAGGAAGCCGGTTCATTATGGCCGTGCTGCTCTCCTCTGCAAACTTTCTATTTCTTTTTCTCCCCTCGCTTATTATCAGAGATTACCAGAGAGAGTTCAAGGGCTGAACCGTTGTGGTGATGTAACATTTCTCAAATGAGCCGAGACGCCAGTCAGACACATCTCCCTCGGGAGGAAAAAATATTGACTTATATTTCCAGGGTTGGGTGGTGGCAAATGAATTGAAAATGTTGTTTTTTTTTGTTGTTTTATAAATGAAAATGACTTTAGTGACTATACATCCTGACACAACGGGTTGTCGCCTCAGATTAATTGGAACTCGCGAATGAAGTGCAGAGGAGATCAATGATGGCAAGGCGACGTCATCTCTGTAACCATGGGTTACTGCTGCTACTGCTGTTATTTCTGTGTAACTATTTTTGTAAAAACATTAATAATCTCTGGTGTCTGTTGCTCAGTGAGTCATCGGAGGTGGTGTCACTGTTGAAGAATCACCGAGCAGGAATCATAAGAGAGCAACTAAAGATAGACCATTAGGAACATCTTCGCTAACAAGATAACAACTGATTTCCCTGACATTTTGAAAGGAATCAGAGCCGCCTGGCAGAGAACAAGTACGACGGAGGAACAATGCAGAAGAGAAGTTGATACTATGATTAACATAACACAGAAGTATACAGATAACTTCACGAGGGTGTGCTGTGTGGAATGAGTTCATATCATAAAGGTTCATGTCAGCCTCAAAGATAGTTCGTTTCTTGCCAATATACTATATAAATCCTTTATTTATTATTATTATTATTCTTTATTTATAGTCGTTTTGGACTTTTGTTGTGAATTGGTGCAATACAAATAAAGATTGATTGATTGATCGATTGATATTTAACCAGGTAAAAGCCTCACTGAGATTAGAATCTAATTTTCTAGAGAAGAGAAGAGAGAGAACGGGGAATAAAGGGTTATTGATCCTTTGAGCCAGGGCCGTAATAATAATAATAATAATAATAATAATAATACATTTTATTTGTACAGCGCTTTTAAAAACTCTCAAAGACACTTTACAAGAATAGAATACATACAAGAATACATAAAATCAAGTGCATGGTGCATAAAATCAAGTGCATGGTGCGATAAAGGAGAAACATGATATAATAACCATAATATAACCTGTGGGTGGGGGACAAACCACCCCCCGCCAGAATAAATGTTAGTTCATTCCTGCAAAACCAAAGATTAATTCAAACTGAACGTGTCTTTGTGTTGCTACTGTGTTTGTTTAGGTTGTATTTTCTGTTTCTCTCTTGTCAAAATGCCTAAAGCGCTTATGCTTTGCTTAAGTTTAGTCGCAAAAATCACTTGGTTAGAGAGTTTGGAAACAGCATGGTTTGCCTTGAAATACCTGTTTTGGTCGCCATGATTTACAATCCGAGATGGTTTGACTTCCCCGTAGAAAATAGCCAATTTTGGTTGCCCCAAAAATGGATGAAAATGTTCGCAGATCTCCTCAAAGATATCCTCTGGTGTGACTTTGAGCTGTGATCGGCCATTTGGCATCCACGTCCCAATGTGAAAGTGAGCTAATAAGCAGATTACTGTGAACGTGATGCCACGTTTGGTGCAGACGTCAAACTAAAAATGACTAAACTTAACTCTCGCAATGTTACGCTAAATTCCTGTCAGAACGTCAGCGAACAGTCGAAGTCGATGTGTTCTGAGCGTATTCCAGTCGCTAGATCTGCTTTAAATTAGGATCTGTAGTGATCTTCATCAGAAAGAAATGTAACACTGTACCAACACTTCACTACAGCCAGGACATGCATGAAGAGGTGATATTAACATCAACATCAAAACGGCGTTCTGCCTGGCAAAATGTGTTCCCCTCTGAGCAACTACTGTATGAAGCACCAGTGAAGTAAGTGTTTAAAGGGCAAATTTAATCATGTAACTGAAATTCAGAATCCAGCAGCAGTGTATCTTGGCTGTATTCGTGCATGGGAAAACAGATATTTGATAAATATTCTGCCAGCAGGGTATGAGGCTGATGTAATGATCAGAGAGAAACGGATCTCACACTTGCTCGTTGCCGTCTGTCCTCGCAGCCTCTGATTAAGACAGATAAGAAGCTCGAGGTCCTGCATTACACTAACAGGATTTCCAGTCAAGGCCAGCTAAATTGTAAAAACCTTGCGTGGCTGGACAGACCTGCCACAGGGGAGAGGGAGCTCCTTATTCAAACACATCACATTTTTCCAAAAGGGCCATGATCTGAGCTTTTTTTGGAGATAGGAGGTCGGCAATCCTCCGCGGCGCTCGGTTTAGAGAATACAAAATGCAGAAAATAGGACGTCAAAGCCTGCAGCAATACAAACAGAGATGACAACTATTAAATGTCTTCCTTGAACTGCGTGTAAAACACTTTGGTTAACTTGTGTCTCGGTGTCTATTTATTAAGCTCTAATTATCCAGGGAATGTTAGGTGAGCGTACGAGATAACAACTCTGCTCACTTCACTGAGCAGCTCCTCTACTTCAGCTCAGATTCAGGTCGGCTGTATCCTTTAACACAAACACAATGACATTTGGTTTGTTCCCGGCAAGCAAAAAGATGTCATTCAGATGTCTCGGCAAGGAAATTGTTTAGATTTTGTTTTTGCCACTGCAGCTTGCAGGATGTATGGTATTTCATCATGTAAGAGAGTGTGGGGGAAATATCTAAGGTCCAGAACATTCTGGCCTCATAAGATAGGATGTCATACGTACCCTGTATAAACGTTAAGGTAGGGATGAGGGCATAGTGACATCTGCTCTATGAGTTTATATCTTTCATGGTCTTTGCAAACTTAGCGATTCGAAGCTGCTGTAGATACGTCTTCACAACAGATCCCCAACAAACCAAAGCTGATTGTTTGTGTAAACTCGAAGGATGGCCTTCGATCTATCTGTGGTAGCAGACTTACTGTCGTCTACATATTTTCTTTCTATTCCTCACTAGAGGAGTGGTGAGAAGCTCTGCAGTAACGTTTCCCTTCTTTGTTGTTAAACAGATAACTGTAGATTTAATCTGAACATTGGGGAGACTCGAGAGGATTAACATGACATCGCACTGTGCAGACAGTTGTGCTGTTATTTTGTTCCTCCTTGATCAAGTTTGTATAAACGACTTCAGCTTAAGTCATCGGTGTCTCTGAGTCTTCTTCGTCTCTCCTGAATGGTCAAGCGAGCCGAAATTCCACAAATAACAAATGTAATTACAACATGACGGGCAGCAACCAGCTAAAATGCAGTTACAACATCAGTGACACAAAGCGCAAATTTGTGTCATCGTTTTTTTATATATATAATTTGTTCATTTGGTTTTACAGAGTGCAGCTTTTGCACACCTTAAGGTCGACAGTCGGTAGGAGAAGACCCAAGGCCGACAAAATCAGGAAAAAGACTCTACCGCACACTGTCCACTTCACTTGCACTTAACTTTATTGACAACAACGTTTCGGTACTTAGACCTTCATCCGGTTATGTTACAAGACGATGGGAGAGGCCGAATCAGGCCACACCGCAGACAGACGTCCCTCAAAATGCCATCAAACACACCCGGACCAACAAATCTACGGAGAGATTATATTGATGAGTCATAAGTGTTTCTCCTCAGCCACTGGCAGGTGTACATGAAGATGTAATTTAATGTTAATGTGACTGTGAGCTGTCAACAGGAGGCTTTCAGGAGGTTTTAATGGGAACAGTTTTATACAATAATGTTAAAAACGAGGAGTAACAAGCGTGTTAAGGCTCGACACAGTTTTCAGTCTCTCTCTAATAAGTTACCAGGATGTAATATCACTACATGCATGGACCATCATCACAGAAATAAATGAAAATGAAAGCGAATGAAAGAATGTAAACACAATTACTGTGGGGGAATATAATTCAATTAAAACATGACCTCATCTCGTACAATACCTCTAGTGTTGTGTCGTGTTCAGTGAGTGAAATCACCGGCGACAAACCCCCATCATCCGCGCCGGCTATCTGTGGCTCAGGGTGCTTTGTTATTTTTCCAGCATTAGAACACAGTCTGTCACTCAGATATACGTATTGCCGTCTGACCCCGCGGCGATTACCACATAGGGATTTACTATTTTCCTCTCAGCCAGCGCCAGTGCAGTTAACGGTGCTGTGTTGTACTGTGTAATGAGATGTGAGGTGAACTTTAAAAACCTCTCGCCGCTCTATTAGGTCAGTTTTTAAAGTTTCCCCCGTTGGAAAAAGTTTTCCCGAAAGCAACTTCACAACAATCACGCTGTGGAGGTCAAGTGAAATGTGCATTTAGAAAACTGAGCGTAGGCTAATTGGACAGTCCAGATTGATGGCATGCACTTTAACCATGAGAAATAATTGCTTGTCGCTTTTCTAAATTGATTAATGAAAGGCCTCAGAGAAGATATGAATGTTTTTTTTCCTCACTGATTATAAAGTGAGGATGGTATTTAATTGGGCTGTGGCGAGAGAATACGAAAAAAAAAAAAGAAATCTCTGAACCGAGATTCTGATTGAAGTGCGAAAACACTAAATGATTTCAACATTTACTCACTAACACTTGATTGTGAAGAAATAGAGAGAGCTCTGCTGTCACGAGATAAAAACCAAACTCTTTTTAACCTTGAATCATGTCGCGTGTTATCGGGTGAGAAATGGAAAAAAAGGGTTAAGTTCCTTTTATAATTTATTGCTTTTTAGGACATCAATAACACATTTCTACATCCCAGCAGTTGCAGAGGTGTGGCCTTGATCGACAAGGCTGATTTCTCCTCTTGCCTGCTGGTGAACGCAGCCTTGAGGCCTGAGGCGCTGGGCTCGGGCTTTTGCGCTCCTGTTTTCAGCGATAAAGCTGGTGATGTATATTAAATGACATAGGTCTTCATAAGTGTCGTTGTCTCACTGGTCTGATGAAGACTAATATCTGCACTCCTTTCACCAGCTGTGGCTCTCTTCTTTATCGCTGCAGGGATGCTCTGAGAAGTGCAGGGCTCTGGAGTAAAAACAAATAGATTTCGTATGTCGCAAAAGTAATTACTCGACTGTCTCCTAAAGTTTCTGGGGTCCACGCGTCAGCGATCACACCGACATAAAGTAAATTTACTGTTGTTAATTCGTACGGTCACATGATGCCGGTAACATCTCACAGCGCCTGTTTCTTTCCTTCTCACTTACTTCATTTTCACATGGATGCCTTAACTGGCCTGTCTGTTAAATTGAACATGCAGTTTTCTGCTGCGAACAAACTCATGGAGCTTAAAGACTTTACTGTAAAACAATGTTTTTTTAAAATTGATTCATCCGTGTTATGCAGTCGCTAATGGATGCTGAAGTAGTTAGACTGCAATCCTCTTCAGTTAATGTGGTGTTGGGGAAATCAAAGCAGTATTTATATTCAAAGTGTGGTGCTGCAAATGTCTCCGCTGAGGTGCCATTTTCCATACGATTCTTCAGGAAATTACTGTCGGTCCTGGTGATGTTGTTTTTTTTCCTTCAGTGTCTTCTGAATGTACAGTATCTCTACGCTGAGGAGCTGTATTTAGTTATTTGCTCCAGATGTCATCACATCCTCACACTGTCCTCATGACAAGACTGATTTCTGGTCTAAAGAAGCTTGTAAATTAAAACAGATGCCGAAGGGCAAAGCTCTCTTGAAAAATAGTAATTTCTTGTCCCCTCCAGTGGATTCAATGCAGTGGTATCTCACAAATTGAGGGTTGCTTTTATGTCTTTTATATTTCTGACACTATTGAGCATCATGTCAAAATCAAGGAGAGAATTACATCATCCGCTGAAAGCAGTTTAAATGCCTCTCTGAATGTGCCTCTCAGTCCATCAGACAACATGAAGCATGAATGAGAAAAAGACCCATGTTTCCCATGTTGTTACTTGTATGCTGTGGTAGCTGATGCACGTCCTGGGGCTGGGGTCAAGGTTGTGTTTTGATAAAGGTCATATTGATGACACTTTTATGTAAACAAAATATTTTTTAATGTTTCTTGGGTTCGTTTGGTTTTTTTGTGCAGCTTCTAACAAGGTTTGTGAGCCAATAGTATAACGCCGCTGGTATCATGTGTGTATCTGTGTTTCATCAGCATCAAGAGGCTTGGTAGTTGCCAAAAACATAAATATGGCTGATTTCTACAGTATGCACAGCACACAGCATACCGTACTTCTCTAACGTGAGCGAGCATTAGCAACATTAGCTACAACAAACTGGCAACCACTTTAGGGGGCAGATGATTCGAAACAACAGCGGTGTTGTAACGTGAATGCAATGAGAAGGGGGAGGTGTAATGCTACCTTTAGTGGCTGAATGATGTGAATTACACCTTTAAAAACGCGACCATATCTGTAAGCAAAAGAGTTTATAGCCAGTTTTAAACGGCCACATTCAAAGGTGATGTGAAAAGTCTGCCATCATAGATTATCCGAGACACAATAATCGGATAATGGCACATTGTTTTGGACAGTCCACTCCACCTTGGGGCGGCTGTAGCTCAGGAGGAAGAGCGGGTTGTCAAATCCCAGCTCCTCCCAGCTACATGTCGAAGTGTCCTTGAGCAAGATACTGAATGCTCCTGATGAGCAGTTGGCGCCTTGCATGTATGAATGTGTGTGTGAATGGGTGAATGTGGCAAGTATTGTAAAGCGCTTTGAGCTGTCAGTGGACTGGAAATGCAAGACCATTTGAAAGGCGTTTATTGTGTGGTCCTAAGTGACAGGAGCCCCGAAGGAAGCCTGATGTGAACACCTTTGTCGCATGTTGTTTTCCTGCTCTCTCTCTTGTTTTTCGGTCTGCGATTCAAAAGTCGTCTGTCCAGTAAAGGCAACAAAAGCCGACTCAAATCCTGCTCGCTGTCTCACACACCTGGAGAAGCTGAACGTCACTGAGCCTAAACAAGGGAAAACTGCTATCATGAAGCTGGTTATCAATTGGATCTGTTAACTCTGGCATTTACAATCCAGCTATGAGCGTGTTCATGTGAGAGAGCCAAAGATTTTAATTAAGAACAACAACATCATTAGAAGCGAGGCTCTAGAAATAGAGTGAGTATTCCTCAGTACTTCTGTCTTATCTGCGTGATGACTGATGACTGTTTCTGCTGCCAAAGCACAGAAGAGGAGAGGGAAGAGAGGAGATGAAAATAGTAAGTGCCTGATAATGTCTATCCGACTGATATGTTGCATTTTTTATAATCAGCGGGAGCTAATTAACAGTGTGTGGATTATTTTCTAATAAAAGACAACAAAGGCTATAGGTCTGATTTCTGATTATCATTACAGTGGTGCCTCTCACGTTGTTCTGGAATAGGAAGCCTGTCAGGAAGCCCGATGGGAATAAAAGATACTTTGTGCAATAAAAAATGCAGCTATAGTCTTCATTCATAATGTATTTAGTGTGGTTAACTATCCGCTCCTTTGTTAGAAGCTCTGTTTTAAAAGCCTGGAACAGCAAAATGATTCGACTGACCTACAAAAAGATGAATCGCTCTTTAGATTTTACTCTATAGCATCACTTTATTGTCTGGACTAAAATCCCTGTCAGCGCTCCAAAGTGATCTCATCGGATGCCTTAAACTGTAATTAACATGCCACTATTATAACTACCTGGTTAGGTTTAGGAAAAGGTGGGTTAAAATTGACATAACTTACATTACGCGGGGCATGCGCCAAGTTAAACTGGCGATAGACAACTTTTTTGCTTCTACCTATCACTCTGAAGTAAGTACTGACTGTACAGTGTAATGGCTGTAGACAAATGGCACCATCAGCACACTGATTGGTTCCCGATAAACCTTGCTTTCATCATGCTAATCAGCCGGCCACCAGGCTACCAGATTACATGTAATCGAAGCTATTGCGCAAACAAAACAGGACGTTGACATTGTTTTCCCATGTTGCTAATCCCCAGGTAACAGTGGAACAACTGCAATCACTGTGGAAACACAACAACACTGAGCAGACAGGCATTCAGGCAGGATGGAGAGCGCTGGGGTTATGTCAGAGTGTTTTCCCTCTCACCAGTGGGACTTGAGATGGTCTTTCCATGAGATCAGTGAGTACAGTACATACTCTTCCCTTTCATAGCACTGAGATCAGGGTTTCTAAGTCAAATTGGGATTCTTACCCACCAGGCCCGTCATCGCGGCGCTACGGCCGCACTGTGGTGGCCGGAGCCGATCGCGGCCGCTCTAGACAGTGCTCGTGTTTCCACCGGCTGTGCCACGGTGCGTTTCAGCAGCATCCCAGAAGCGGCTCTTCGCTCTGCTCAGCGGAGAACATGTTCAGGCGTGATGTTCTGCTTCTGAAACACTCCCAGTGGGATAAGAACCGTCGTCTATGCCAGGTAACAGAGATGTGCCCGGCGGAGTCGAGGGGTTAGTGACAGCGGCACCAACAGTGATAACAAGAAGAAGAAAAGAAAAGTTGTCTATTTCCTCTTTAATACATGGACATAAGTCTTTTTGGTCAACCTCCACCATACACTGACTTTCCGACTCTTTATACAACATCACCTGACTGAGTTTTATTTTAATTTTGTAAATGAGACAGAAATAGCTCAGTGTGAACAGCAAAAAATGCATTGTGATATTAATTAAACACTTTGAGAGCAAACCAATTCAGTGAAAACAGGCTGAGAAATCAGGTTACCATGGTGATATACCTCAGATAAAAGTCAGCCAGCTGGAAACTCTGTTTTGTTTCTCTTTTTTATTGTGTGATCCGTCAGACTGGATGTCTTGTTTGTGACCCAACAGAATTTCCCCAAGGAGTCGACCTTGAACCTCGAACCCTTCGCTCAGCTGACATCGAAACAGCAAGCGCATTGACTTGAAGAGTCAAAGGATGTTAAAGTTCACCTCCACAACTAACATGAAAGGGTGGCTCACTTAAAAGTACTGCAATGCAGATTAGCCCGACAGTTAAAGGTGACAGCAGTGGAACGAGCTGTACATAATTTGAGGTCGACGTGATTTTTCCCGAGCTTAAATTGACACGGTGAAGCGAGGATCGTCCTCAAGGCCGGCGGGGATGATTGAGATTGCATCTCCCAAGAGAGGCCGTACTCCGTCATGTTCTGCGTTGAGAAAATGTAAGAATGTGTCTCAAGGCCTCTCCTATGTTGTAAATCTGACAAGAGGCGGACTGCGCAGCCGTTTGACCCTTGGACCGGCTTGATGAGAGGGTGCTTGTGCAGGGGTTCGGTCTGGGGAATAGAGACACACACACTGTAATGTTGATGTAGTGTGTTATAAGAGAAGCCCAATGTGAGGTCGTCTCACTTGCGCTCACACTAAGTCAATATAGATGGAGGCGGGGACGTTCCATGACATCTTGGCTGCTGTGTCCTTCACCATTGTTTTCGAGCTGACCTCACCATCTGTCACTGCAGAAAAAAGCTTGTACAGCTCAATGACACAAACACTGTGTCGTGTCACCAGCATGTCCGCTCTGCTTTTTTACTCCATCTTACTTCTCGGTGATGCTGGAGGTTAAAATCTCCAAATTTCCTACAAATTTTGCACCAAACAACGGTGCACAACCCTCGCACACACCCATCATAAACTTTGCTCGTTGCACTAACACTTTATTGAGGTAGATTATTTTGGTTCGTTGAAACTGTCAAAGCGTGAAGAGGGACAAGCCCATTTACATGTCCCGTGCCCTGGCAAGGTAAGTATCCTTGGCTTTGACTTGACAGGGTCAGCCTGCTTTGGCTTTGTCTTCTCTTGGGACATCATTAAATTTCTGTTTCCAGCACCTGAACCTCTTTTAGGCAGCTGATCACGTTCCACCCTATCTCCCTCAGCTATAATGCGATGTCCTCTTTCCATGCCCTGGCTCAATTTTTTTTTTTTTTCAAATATAAAGTTCCTCCCAAGACTGGTCACTTTTTTTATTCAGCCGTCTATGGAGATCAGGGAGTGTTGGACGGCCAGCTGAGCAGAACTTTTCAAATCGTCGCTGTGCTTGGCCTAGATTGTGCCATTTAAAGACAGACGCATTAAAAATCATCATGCGGTCGTCTGCTCTACAAAGACAAACAGGCAAACAAAAACAAAAAAAAGAAAACTTGCCCTGTTTAAAGACTAGCATCAAGGTCAACATTCAAATTATTTTCATTCTTTTAACAAATTAATATCCTAATTGCAACATTTTAGGACATTTAGATTTTAATTATCCAAATGTATTTTATTTTCTCTATCGGAACATTTTCAGGCTTTTTTTATTGTTATTAATTTTCATAATAGTATTACCCTTTCTCTGTTAGTACATCTCACTATTGTTGTTTAGTTTTTTTTTCCCTTTTCATTAACTGACTCGATGTCATTTTAATGAGGGTAATAAATGTACGGTAAATAAGGACTGAATGTGTTGAATAATTGAACGAACGTTTAGCACAGCATAAGACAAAGACTGAAAACAGGGGAAACAGCCTGGCCCTGTCCAAAGCGTCGTCCTCCTGCTTCACACTGGTTTCAATCTTTTCATTTAACTCTTAGCATGAAACCTATATTTCCCAAAAAAGCTGCAGTATTCCTTTAAATAATTGTGGTTTAGCGTTTCCCATTGGAAATGCATATTCATCAACACCTTAGAACCTGAATTTGCTTCTGACCGGGTGGACCTGTCACTTTTGTTGACACTTCGGTGGACAACAGTGGACACATGTCAATCAGTCAATTGATTAGATGTGATGTAGATGTGATGACTCAGCGCTTCCTTTTGTGTTGTCTTTCGTCTGCAGCAACACTGTCGGGCACGTTGACCTTGACCAGACGAGAGATCGAAGGCAACAGGTTGTATTTTCCCCTTTTACACATTGAGCTGTTGCTGATATCAGAGCGACTTCCCTAAAAGGACAATTGAGCAGAAGACTCTGCGTCTGATGGACACAGTGTCACAGCCCTGTAATCTGTGGCAATTTGTGCCTCTTGTTTTTTTAACCTTCAAATGTAACTACACACAGCCACCTTCACAAACCCACATCATTATTTAAAACTGGTCAAGATGAGTGAGTAAGCTGGGGAAAGGCCAACGGATGAATAAAGTTTCACAGTACATTTTCTGACTTGAGTATCAATCGACCGACTGAGGAGCAGGAGAGATTCAGCTCCAGCTGTCAGTCATCTGACGCCCATCGTCACACTCTCAGAAAAGGACAGCTGAGGGACACATTAAATGCATTTTGGTGTTTTTCTTCACATTTCACAAAGACAGTTTGTTCTCTCCAGTTGTGCTGCCCACCTTTTCATCCCTGCCTCTGTTCTTCATGTATTACGCTTGACTTCAGCAGAAACACAAGCATTTGTTACTACATTACAGCCACAGTTTCAAGTTTTAGTCCTTCCTTCTCTTACTGGAGAACGTAATATGCATTTGTTAAAGCTGAGTGAGGAGACGAGACGAGACAAGACGAGACGAGACGAGGCGAGTGACAAAAAATGTGGAGTAAGACATTACAAAAAGCTATTGTTCTGCAGACAATGTGCATTCAAGCAACACTGTGCAACTTAAAAAAGATAGACTGGTGAGTCTCTTTCCAGCCATCCATCCATCCATCCATCCATCCATCATCCATCCATCCATCCATCCATCCAGCCATCCATCCATCCATCCATCCATCCATCATCCATCCATCCATCCATCCATCCATCCATCCATCCATCCATCCATCCATCCATCATCTGTATCCACTTATCCTTCGCAGGCTCACATGGCTCTGGAGATCACAGGAGTCTCATTCCCAGATCGCCAAATACCAACGCTTACAATAATTGACAACCTATGAGTGAGGCTTGACGATCAACTATCTTTCTCGTTAAATGTTACACAGTGTTACTTTGAATCGACAGTAATGAAACAATAAGCAGGACTTTCATTACTGCTCGCATTTTCCGGCTTTTGAATGAATAATAAAGTCTGGTTTGTCTTTTAATTTTGTCTGAAATGCATGTAGAGGTTGAATTCTTACCAGAAATGATTATTTAAAGTATTGAAAGGAGAAACGTGAATGAATATCGGGTGACAGGGACTGCAGTGTTTCCCACACATATATTTTACTTGGCCGGGCCACCCAGGTATATTAACGGCCGTCATTAAGTATATTTGGCTTCCCATTTTAGCATAAACATTTATTTCCTTAATCTTAAAGAGAGAAAGATGCCATTTGCGATCGGTTAACTAGTGGACAGTCTGCCCTCACGCTCCTGTCTACTGTACAAACTTGCTGTCGTTCAATTCACATTGTTTTGATCGGCTGATCTGCTGACAATGAAAGGAGACAACGTTGCTGGGAGAGAGAAAACTGAAAGGAGATTGCAACAGAAAAAGAGAAATAAGCAGAGTGAAAGATAAAGGCAAGACGAGCCAGTGTGCGTGCATTAAGGTGGACAATTAAAGCAACACAATTTAATGTTGGCAAACTTTTAAAGTGATTCAAAAGAAAGATAGTTGATCTCTGAGTGCCAATTTGTGCGCAGAAGTTCCACAGAGCCACTTTAAGTCCGTACTTCCCTTTTTCTCCATCGAAGGAACATTATGTCTCCAATCAGCGTCAACATTTGTTCTGCAGTATATTTTTCCTGACACAGAAAAAAGAGCTTCACTCACAGTATCCCAGAATTTATTTTGCTCTTCAAACCAAGTCACGATAAGATTTTCTTGCCAGATTTTGTCTCCACTGAATGGATGATTTCAATCAAAATGCTACAGGGATGCTCGGGTAATTGTTTTATCTGCGGCAGCGTTGTATCCAGAGCCATCGTCTGTGTGAAAAACCACTGGCCGCAGATTCAGGCACTGAGCTGTACGTCTCATCTCACGATCGGACTGATTTCCTCTGATATCATTGTCAGATAGTCCAGTGTGTGCTCAGCTTGACCTGTTTGTGTACTGGAGCATGATAAAATGGGATTGTACCTGTGATCCTATCTGTTTCTCCATTTGTACTCATGTTCCCGCGTGGATGCCGCATTTGCCCTGAGGGCTGATGATTATAAAAGAAAAAGGAATAAGGCCAGTGGGGGCTTCTTAATCTCTCATCAGTTCCGTTCAGGCTGAGATGTTTGTGCCAGCCATTTTGAGAGGGATAATGACTGTGTGCTAATTAGAAAGCAGACAGGATGTGGCAGAGCAGGTACAGGTGAAGGAGAAGTACTGTGGACACAGAAGGACCGCGGGGCTTCTGTGAAAAGGTCACGCGAGGCAGCTGTGTGCTCACTGTGAAGGATGGTATATGACACGAGGACAGAGCCAGTGACCCGACACAATCACAGTGTCCTGACACACCACTCTGCCTCGGCTTCGTACTTTTCATGCAGCACACCTGGTTACTGACCTGCTTTCATCTCAGCAAATAGCAAATAGAATGACCGCTTCGTTTCAAAGACGAAGCTGCACAGGGATCCTGTTTTCAGCGTGATCCGTTCCTTTGATTGCACTGAGGGACAACTTTTATAATTTACATGTGTTAATTACTTTTTATTGGCCATATGTGAGCGGATTGTGAAAAATGAGACCGTCAATCTCAGTTGCCCATACAAGTTGGTTAAATCTGCTGACCTGAGGATTTCTTTGTCCAAAGGATGTGACTTTATGCACCTTACGATTAACGACCGACTTCAAGCGGTCCTGAAAACCTACCACTGCACGGAGTAAAAAGTAAATTCCCCTTTTAAATGTAAGTTACAGTTTCAAGATTGCATTTGTTTTTAAGCACTAATGGGCTCAGTGGCAATCAGACCAATAAATCTGGAAGTGCACCTCCTGGGTTGAACGAGACGTTGTTTGATTCTGTTGTGAGAACAGGGGAAAGGACAGGGGTGGGATGTTTGTTATCCACGGGGATTCAATCCGTCAAGATTAGAAAGCATTTGGTGATTTCATTAATGAGTTTTGTTGCATTGAGTGATCACAGTCAGGGGGTCTCCACAGTCAACAATGGTGTAAAATGTAATTACCGTGAAAGTAATTATTCATTTGAGGCTTTGCGTGAAGGCTGACTTTGAAAACGTGGTGGTTGGTGGATGGTGATGGTTGTCTTGAGTTTCGACAGCAGCGTCAGCTGATAGAAGGGATCACAGGAAGTCAGTTAACCAGTCATTATTCTGCCTTCTTCTCCTTTTTTTTTTTTTTTTTTTGGTAAGCTAAGTTAAATTTTGTCACTGGTTTTTCATTTTGACCAGCAATCTTCCAGACCAGTTTTTATTGCTTCCTGACTGAAATTGCTTTAAGCAGAAATTCCTCTCGGGGCTGGTGCGAAGTGCAGTTTATTGTCGGCTCACTGAGAAAACAGCAGCTCCCGTTTTCAATCAATTTATTTTCAAATGTCTGTTGAGGTTTGATAGAACGTCTCACAGTAACAAGTGAAATCAAGCTGAAATTTTTCTCCTTATTTCTTGTGTAAGGAAAATATATTCTAAAATCACTCTGCAGCTAATTTCTTTAAAGGTTTAATTTGTAGAATATTGCCATAAATCGAAGGTAGCTTCAAAAACACAGGGAGCAGCATATCACGAGAGTCACCAACAACTGCTGCTCTTTGCTAGCTAGTCTTAGCTGTAGCAAGCTACTGTTAGCTAATTAGCTCTATTGCCCATTTAGTCGTGGAGCCGGTGGCCCTTGAGTTTTTCTTGACTGGGATCTCGGATCAGATGGGCAGTCACCAAGGGCAACGGGGTCCAGCTCATCTGAATTTGGCAGCCTGACATGAGAGTACACACGAACTGGGACTGAACTCGGCCTCCGAGACTGACTGAGGTCATGACAACAGGGGATACAATACAAGGATGATTTACAGCAGCTCCGACCAAAACTATGACTTCAGAGATGACGAGACAGGCGGGGATGGGAGAAGGGTGCAGTGACAAGAGAGTCGGCCATCAGCAGCCGGTTAAAACGGCGCGTTGAGCCGGAATATTTTCACATTTTACTCTGTGAATTGAGGATTTATTTCAACCAACGTTTGACGACGCGTTAACGAGACAGTTAAGCTCTTCTTAGTATTTCATTTCTTGACATTTTGTGAGTTTATTTTGTTAATTTATGATGTTTACAGCTGGCTTATGTCTGCCAGCTGAAACTACAGGAGGTTGTCAGACTATCACCTCTATCTGGTACAGAGTGGTATGAGGAGACAGGACGGGCCGAGGCTAGCTGGAGGCTAACTTCAGAAGATATCTCTGCAACACAAACATACAGAGTTCTTTGACATAACTTCAACTCTGTTGTTTCTTCACTTCCTGTTGATAATGTTAGTTCATTTATTGAATGTGTGACACCATATCTTACAAATTGCTCCTTTAAAAGAAGGGATAAAACAGTGTGCCTCATTCGTCCGTGTTATCTGTGTGAATGTATTGTGATCATTTTGAATTAAGTGAATATCACAATGTATGAGTCTCCTTCTTCTTCTTTTGTGTTAGTCTGTGTGCAGATCATGGTCCATGGTGCATGGTCCTAAGGCACAGCTGGGCTTCCCAAAGTCTGAGGTGTGTTCAGCCAAGTCCAGGGTGGTGGCTGAGAGAGGACTGCCGTCGGGCAACATGTGAAGTTTTTTCAACTGAATGTGAGGAAGCAAACAAACCTGCGGGGCAGCAGTCCTGCACTGCACTGCAGTGGTTGTTACAATGTACTGAAGCAAGGAAGATTGTGTTTGGACCATTACTACAGAACGGCACCGTGCTCCGCTGGTGGTTTCTCTCCAGGATGGTAAGGGAACACCAAGTCTCTGCATCTCAGCTCCGCTTCAGACCTCGGTTTGTCTTTCCTGTTCCCCATGCATCATGCTACTTGTTGTGTCGGTGTCTGATAAACATCATACAGTATTCAGCACGACACGTCTGTCATCCTGTCATTCCAGCCTTTTATTGCCAAGATCCTGCTCTCCTTCTCTAACTGCTGTGTTCATGTAAGGATTACCAGCTGGGCATGTGGTGAACATGGACTGAAGCCTCAAAAACATGCTCCAAGGAATCACTTTGGCATCACTGCATACATTTGAAAATAGCTCATGAACTGTACTTAGAAATGACTCAGTGGTAGTTAAACTGCTGTTATCTATGAGGCTTTTATTTCTGCCACATCATGTTATTATGATTTCATTCTCACCTCTAATGCTGTTTTGTTTTTGCCTTCACATGTTCACTTTTGGTAAAGTGTACTGACTATTTGCCTTTTTATATATTTATATAAATAAAACTTGTGATGCGTTCACACTGGATTTGATAAATGCATTTACATGTCTGATTACGGCAGCATTCAGCCTGCACTGATGAACTTTTGCTAGATCCTGGAGGGGCTTTATTGTGGGCGCTGGTTTTATTTGATGTTGTTTGATATGCTAATTTGTTTTTTTCCTTTTAACTTTTGGGACTTAGCTCAATACTTTGCAGTCAAAATGAATTAAATGTTGTTGTGAAGATGTATTAGTAATCAAACAGGGTGAGGACAAGTCACCGAGTTTTGCTTTGAAATGTGGCATGGTTATATACTCTCAACGTTAGCATTATTATGAAGTACTGTATCATGTAGTTAACGGCGCAATATGTAAGAACTTTAATTTAAAACATTCAGAAATTAACCAAAATTACACATTACACTGTGTTGTGTTAGTTAGCATGCTAACAAGATAGCCCCATACCTGAAAACCTCTTTTTCCCTGTGGTCCAAAGCTCTTGTACCAGCGGTGCAAACACCACCACTCCCCCAGTACTCCCACTAACTGCATGGCTAACTAAGCTAATGGGCTAACAGTAGCTATAGTCATGCAACAGGATACAGTTAGCCATTATTGTTGTGATATGCTGCCCGTATTTATCTGCAACATGAAGTCAACAGGTGGTACATCATTCTTACACATTGCAAATTTAGTACAATATTGGCACCTTAGTTCGATCACCACTGCTGATTTCTACCACGATGTGAAAATGGAAAAAAATGGATGAGGTTAAAAAGGCTATACATTCATAAATAACATTTATAAAGGAGTGATTAAAGCCATAAACGGGATTAAAAACTGTTACAAGATATTACATGATTTAAAACTGGTTAAAATGTTTTAAAAAGTGTTTGTTTCATATTGTTTACTTTGCTTTTTGTTGTAAAGGCTAAGCAATAGACGCAGTATTACTCGGTAATCTACCCAGTAGTCTTGATCCGAGAGTCTGAGATCGATTGCTTTTGTCTCCTCCCACATACCTGAGGAATTCGAGGTCATTAGACTCAAACTGTCACTGAGGTAACGTCACCATATCACTCTGATTATGATTATTTCTCCCCATTTTGTGGATGTTATATACAATTATGGAAATAATGTGTTTGTCATAACTTGCTAATATGTTTAAGAGGGCCAAAACAATGTCTTTATAATGTTTTGAGTAAGTTTTCCCAAATGCAGTACAATGTGTTAACCGAGTAAGCCTCAAACACGCTGAGAGTAGCCGCCATTTTGTGTCAAGTGTAAACAATTTTTGCCAAATGTGAATTCATAGTTGCACATATTGCCTTATATTTTGCAGAGCACGTTGTCATATTGTGTTATACTCGTGTTAATTAAATTAGACTCAAGCTGTCGCTGAGGTAACATCACTCTTGTGATTATTTCTCTCCATTTTCAGAGGCATCACATGTTGTGTTATGCTAAGCTACCGAGCCAGTACGTACATTTGGTGGTGTTGGGCAAGTTACTTTAAAAATGCAATATATTACATATTACTAGTCACCTTCATTTTAAAGATATATAATACATTACAATATTATTATTATTACAATATAAAAAAAAAGCCCAAGAGGAAAAATGTAAATAATAAGTTGTGTGTTCTTGTTTGGTGAGACATCCACAGCTGTTTATCATTAACACCCATTCATAACTCTTTACACATAATGTATGGCGATGTATTGTATTTCCTCTGTGGCTCTCCTGGGGCACGAGACTCACCCAGACTCTTAGTCTGAAAAATAAAAAGCACTCAGCCATCATTAGACAGCACCTCAGCGGGGACATTATCCTACTCACCATAGCATCTTGTATGAAAAGGTTGGTGGGCATCTCTAATAGTGAGACGTGACAGGCACGGCATTCGATTCATTTATAAAGCCTTTAATGGCGACATACAGTACCATCATACATCGCTTCATTATTAAACCGGTCCACATTTTTGACCCCTTCGAGAGATGCTGGAAGTCCCGCATCAAATCACTACATTTAGGGAAAATTGCCTGTCTTTGTGCAGTCTGAGCAGGCGAGGTACCAATCTGGTATCAATGCTCTATCTTTCACAGATGCCACTGCCTAGAACTCATTGGGATCATTTCTTGGAGCTGCTGTGTGACTTAATGAATGCAAATGACAGCAGAAATGCAGGAAATTTCATGACACCGACAAAGAATTCAGTCACATACAGCTTCGTGTGATCCTCTTCAAAAAAGGTCAGTTTGGTGATACTGTTCTCGCAATATGTCGCCAGCTAGAAATGTCATGAAAACATGTTATCAACAAGACATCATGGTGAGTTTGAATGTCTGCTCAAATTAGAGTGAAAAATCTGTTGCACTTATCGCAGCAGAAAGAGAGTTTTTATGTATTTTGGTCGGGAGTTGCTCTCCACTCCTGCACGCCGTGATTCCTCTGAAGTCTCATTGTGAATGCAGGCAGAACATCATGCTAACAGCTTTTGTTTGAAAACTATACAGGATATCAAAAAGCGGTTTTACACCAACATATCTCCAGTTCTAATGTGTCATTTAAACGTTGAATGAAGTTGTTTCTAGGTGAGATACTGGCTACCTACAGAGCTTAAAAACAAAGCAGGTGAAAGGCATTTTACAATGAAGTGTATGGAGGACTTCTTATTTGGCAATCACATCGCTTCCAAAAGTCATAGCACCAAGATTTATTGATCATTTATTTGTGTTGTCTTTTTGTGTACTGTATGAATCCACCAAACGTTAACTAGTTAAGCAGGAGACTTTTCTCGGGCTGGAATATATGATAATAATTTCAGAAAAGCATGCAGGATTATAGCAGCTCTGCTTTCCACCTTTGGAGCGAGCACATCTAATTATGTCTTGGCCCACATAATGGATAGAAGGCCTTCAAATACATACAGAACTATGGGCTACGAAAAACAAAATGACCTTGAAAAAGAAAAGTTACCGTGGTCTCATTCTGCTTCCTTCAAGTTTAAACTCAATACATAAATAAAGGCGGTAGAAGTTGGGGGAAATTCGGTCATTGAGAATCGTTGTTCTGACCATATTGTGAAGGGCGTTAAACTGAGCGTGTCCATAGTTCAAGTGTGAGATAATTATCGTTCCTTTATCTCCACAGTAAGTGCTGTTGTCTAACAGATTGTGCGGCTTCACAGATAGGAACAACAGCGCTGAGCAAAGCACAACATGTTACTCATGATGACCCTCGTGGACGTGGTGAACGCAACCACACAACTCTCTGTCTGATTTGTGTCGCTTTGTATGGCTACAAAATGAATGGGTAGTACTGAGTGGATGAGGGTTATTACTATGGAAACTGCACTTTCTCCCTGTTTACAAAACCCCTGGCATAAGGTGCTACATGCCTCAGTAACCCAGCTAATATTGCCAGATCCCAGGTGTCTTATTTGTGTTTCTCATTGCAGGGATATGAGCTTTTTTTTTCTCCACACAGTGTAAACAGCTGACATGCAGTTCCAGTTGTACACAGCGTACAGAAACCAGCAGGAGATGATATCAAAACAAATAAAATGCACATATTTTAGATGCTCACATTGTGGTTTATGTGTGTTTACCATTAGTTAATACACTCGCCATGTGGAGAGATATTTCAGCTTAACAATTTGCTAAATGTTTTGTTTTTTAAAGAAGGTGTGTGTATAGTATGTTGGCTCTTGGGGAAAATAAATCATGTTTACTGGCTTCTACAACTGAAACAGTATTGAATTGATTTTCCCCATGCCCACACACTAAGTAATCCTGTTTGTGTATCCTCCTGTGCTCATTGCTGTAGTGATTCTCGAGCATTGCGAGGAATGAATGAATGAATGAATGAAGAGGGAAGAGGGGAGATTTTTTTAGGGAGCTGCTCCATTTTAACATGACACCATTTAGAGTGGAGACTATAAACCTGCAGCATTGCTAACAAAGCGCTCATAGATAAACAGGAGAAAGCAGATGCCTCAGCTACACCCCCTCAGTTAGTTCAGCCTCTACAGAAACACACAATATGTCCTTGAAAAGCTTAATTAGCTGCAAAATGGGTTCTTTTTCAGCTCACATTAGCCGGGCTCAGAACATGTTGGTTTGACATCACCTGTCTTTTTTTTTTTTCTTACTACGCAAATGTAAAGATTGGCGCTGTGTTACGCTCTCGTAACAGATTTTTGTGCAGTCCAATTGTGTCAAAGAAGAATAATGGAGAGGTCTGAACTCACTTCATGTTTCCTTTTTTTTATTTCATTTCTTTTTAAAAGCAGGACAGGAATAGTCACATCATTTCCATTTTGTGGAGGTGATGATGTGATTGAAGTAGCTGATGGTGTGCGTGTGTGGTAGGGTACAGTTGTGTAACATTGTCAGAGCTTTATTTCTCTACATTGGTGACAGGCTGAATGTCTTTTATCAGATGTCTCAACTCAAGCTCAAGAGAATATCATTGTACTGTGTGCACGTGTTTCCCCTTTACATCGTGAATGTAAGAAGAAAAGGTTCAAGGGATTCCTGGAAATGTATGTAAAATTATCCAGAAACACATGTCTCATTCTCGCCCAGAGTAAATTAAAAGCTTCCTGTTAAAACCATTTGGTATACAGGCAGTGTTTTGGGCTCTTTTGATTTTGAAGCTCTGTAACATCTTCTGGCATGGATCTTTAGGAGTTTGACCACTGAAATTTTTATTTTTTTTTCCTCACCTTTTGTTGCCATTCATGCATGGAGTACTGTGCTTTGGACAAAATATCGAAATATATATATATATATATATATATATATATATATATATATATACATATATATATATAGCCACCCTCTATTGACTGTCTGTCTATAATACCACTTCACTTCACTTGATTTTCTCCTGTGGACTAGGTTCATAATTCCTTCTAGAGGGCTCTGAGGCACTTGCTTAAATGACAGTCAGTAATTTTCTTGGGGGGAACAGCCTCAGAAAGAAATCTATCCATCCATACATCCAATGTCTTCCTCTTATCCAGGGTCGGGTCGCGGTGGCAGCATGCCTAGCAGGGTATTCCAGATGTCCTTCTGCCCAGCAGCGCTTTCCAGTTCTGCCTGGGGGATCTTGATGCGTTCCCAGGCCTGATGAGATGTGTTATCCCTCCAGTGAGTCCTGGGTCTGCCCTGGGGTCTCATCCCAGTTGGTCGTGCCCAGAAAACCTCCAAAGGGAGGCGCCCAGGAGGCATCCTAATCAGATGCACCTCAGCTGGCTCCTTTCGACGCAATGGGGCAGCAGCTCTACTCCGAGTTCTCCACGGATGTCTGAGCTCCTCACCCTACCTGTAAGGCTGAGCCCGGCCACCCTCCTGAGGAAACTCATTTCAGCCATTATTCCATGTACCAAGGGCTACTCTGCGAAGCCAGGGTTCAGGATGCCCGGGCACCCCTTCTCACCTGCAACCCTTCACAAACTGCACCCGACCCTATTTCTCTCCCCTGCAGGTGGGGCCCAGCCCATCAGCGGGATCCCCTCCCAGGTCCAACCACAGGAGGGCTCTTTGTCTGGTCCCTCACCTGAGACCAATTTTCCCTGGGAGACCCTACCTGGAGCTACTGACCCTGACAACATAGCTCCCAGGATCACAGGGACACACAAACGCCTCCACCAGGTTAAGGTGGTGAGTCTTCAGAAAGAAAAGAATCCAATTTGCTGTGAGTCCAGTATAATAGGTTCAGACTATAAAATGGATTTAGAAAAATGTCACTGTTGGTTTCAGTTAAAAACGTACTAAATAAAGTGGCTGCAGGGACGTTTGTGTCAAAGTTACATTAAAACAGTAAAGTTTTATTTTGACAGAATTGGAATATTTCAGTAAACACAGTTTTGAGAAACTGGGATTCAGACACATCTGATTTAAATACAGTTGTCTAATGGCACAAACTTTACTTCATACACTTGAAGTACAGACGCACCTATCAGACCTTTTCTCACCTGATACCTCAAGAGTTTACCTACAGAGTAAAAGTTTTTTACCAGCCGTGACAGCGTCAACTGGTAATGTTTTCACCCTGAGTCTGTGTGTGTGTGTCTGTGTGTGTGTGTCATTGTGGTAAAATGTCCTGAAGACACCTATTTTAGCAGGAACTACCACAGAAGCATCTTGAAATAGTTAGGCAGGTATTTATATGCATGTCTGTGGACAGATTCTGTCAAGCGTGTCACAGCGAGCGGGCTGAAAATAGAGGGGCTGGCCCACATTTGTTTTGATGCAGTCATGAATCTTCACAGATATGTAGCTGAGATCAAAATGAAGGCCGGGTTCAAAGAAGGGTGTGATCCGACCCGTGAGTACTGAGTACAGTAGTGATTCAGTAATTACTACTGAGTAGGGATGGGTGTCATGGGTGGTGTAATCCTATCGCAAGATGGTTTTTATTGGTGCACTTCACTGCTTACCTTTAAAGGAGGGAAAGAAATTTTAAGAAAGAGAAGAGGACGGTTTTACTTATATGTGGCGGACCCTGCCACCTCTCTAGCTTCAAACAGTGTTCTGGGGACCATATTTTCCTCTGAGAACAGCTTGTTTATTCAGTCATGGAAAAAATAAATATTTAAGTTTGTATTATCACCACATTAATATTGTAAATATTAAAATTCTGAGTTTGAATTTCTTCTCCAAAACTACACAGTGACCCTTTAACTTCACATACTGTTGATTTCGAGATGTTACAACATTGCATCATCTAAAAATAAAGGCTGAATTGAGCTCTGTATCTAAATATTTCTGATGGCCCGTTAAGTTTTGGAATGACAGATTGGGTCTTTAACTGTTCAACCTTGTCCTGGCATTGAAATGAAATGAATCATTATTTTTGGACAAACATTCACTCCGGCCCCTCTGCAGACCGCTCTGTTCTTTTAATTTGAGAACTAGAATGTGACTCATCTCATAATCTTTTAAGGCGCTTCAAATTACATTACAAACAAGGTCAGAGCACATTCTGAAATAATAAGATTTCGATAATCACTTTTAATCCCTCCCCCCGCTGTTACACCACAACACAACTCGCGCTGTTTATTTATTTAGCATCAGTGCTGTTGCAAATAAACAGTTTTGTTTTCCACTCTCAGTTCGGTGGGGAAAATAACGCCTCACCCACCTCCCACACCTCCCTCCGACGCCCATGTTGTCGAGTCGATCTTGTAGCCGTCTGCCACTCGTCAGACGGTGGAGAAAATCTCACCCCTACCCCCACAATGCACTTGGGTCAGGTTCATTTAGGTGTGACCACAGGATTGGTCCCTCTGGGAGCAATTAGTTCTCACTAAAGGATCTGGGATGGTGGGGAGCAGCGAGATGTCAAACAATGGCTTCACCCCTCGTCAGCTAAACGCCTGTTAGCCTCGGCCCCTGAGAGGGGGGCCAACTGCCAGTGTTTTGTGTTTCTGCGTGACTGCTGCCCGGCTGCACCCACCGAGCTCACAGCGATTCAGACTCAGTTCAACATAACCTGCTTCCCTGGGTAATGTCATGATAGGAGGAGGAGTTGTGTGGTTGTGTGTGTGTGTGTGGACGTGCGTCTGAGACACTTAAGAGTGATTAAAAACAATTGTGTTGTGTCAAAATCCATTCAACCATAAACCACAAGGTGCCCGTTTGTTTAACAAACTGTCAAACATGCATCAGGTTTTTTTTTTCCGTGCATCAAATCCTTAACGAAACGTCAGATCCGAGCTTGAAAAACTATTCGCCAGCTCTCCTCAGACTGAAAAACTGATGCAAAGCAGATGAAACTTTCTCAGAAAAACAATGCTCATGCTCCTCTTCAAAGTCTCATTCATCTCTGTCAGTCACCCCTCAAGCACTGACAATTTATTCATCATGGCGGAACAAAGCGCTCCAGATTTGTTCTGGGGATTCAAAAAGGCGACGATTTTCACTGGGATGCTCTCTCTCTCTATATGATGATAATGTAAATCCCGGCTAATGGCGGCATTAACTTGTTGTGAGAGCGCCGTCTGCTTTGTCAACACTGATGAAAGTTTTCGCTGCACTATATCATCCTTTTTATCCGCGGCACAAAGACACCTTGTGACAGGGTTTCTTTTTCGTTTGCCAAAGAGAAAAAGACCAGTTGTTATGGTTACAAGTTATAAATAGAGCAGCTCGGGAGTGTAGGTGACAAGGGAACAGAGAGTTTCAGGATGAAAGACGCAGATGAAATTCACCCCACAATCCCTTGCTGCAGATCTGCTAACTTACAGGGAAACATCCACGCAGGCAGACTCAGAAACGGCAATATCTACGGCAAGACCTCTAATTTTTGTTATTACTGCCACTGTGACACTGCAGTTTTAAAGTTCAGTGTTGAAATAGAGCAGCTGTGAGATATGGACAGTAGGTCTTGTCTGCTGCGGCTAGTCTCCCCAGCCTCCCCTGTGATTTTTGGCATTTGTGTCATGCACATTGTTCCCTGCCCCAGTGCCCGGCACCGAGGGCCTCCTGATATAGCCCGTAATTAGAAGCAGCTCAAGGATTTAATGAAGAGGCGCTCACTTGATGGCAGCGGCGCTTGAGACATTGCCAGTGGCTTCGACTTCAAAGCGGGAGATATGGCTCCTCGGCAAAGGCCGGGGAAAAGCTGCAACGAGATAACAAGTCATGGCTTTCTTTTGATTTGTGGCATGCCAGGGCACTTACTATATAAGGTTTGCAGCCAGCGAGGGCATGCAAATGGTTGATCAGTGCGGCATTGCGCTACTGGGCAATGAGTATCATCAGCAATAGAGCCCGGTAATGATGCGAGTGGGAGGGCGAGATAAGATAGGCTGCGTGAGTTTTTTCTCCTCCTGCTGATCCCCAGTCAGAAGCAACCAGGATCAGCTACTTTAGAGTGGGCTGCCTTCCAGAAACAAACTCAGTAGGAGCTTTGTGATCAACCAAAAAAGGCTTAGAGGAGGAGGTTGTGTTTCAAAGTCATTTTCAACTCTCTTTGACTGCTGCGAACTTAAAAAAAAGAAAGAAAAAAAATTGCTGTAGTTCTGCTGGAAAAGTTAAATTACATTTTCAATGTGTGAATGAACATTAATGACAGTTCACTGTGACTGTTTGATTGTAAGGCGGTAAAGTATTGGTTAAGTGTTAATCATACAGTACATGGTGTTGTGTGCTGGTCTGTGAGGATTAATGAAGCAGATAATGTCCTCCGCCGTGTTGCTGAAGGGTTTCCACCCCCACATTTATTTCATATTAACTCTGTTCCTCCAACTTCATCGCACTGATAAGATACTTTCGTTTTCACTTTGATATGCCCTCAACTCGCATCTACTCTTTCATGATTCCCTTTCAAAACTGTTACATAAGAGCTTTCCATAGGGTATATATACACTGCACACTTGTATACACGCTGACTTTGAAGCATTTTGAAGAAGGATTTAAGAGATCAGGCGTCTTTTCTTTTTCTTCTCCAAATTATAAATCTCTAGATCTGATTACAAACGTGCGTCCTAATCTCAAATGAGAAACACAAATAGCAAATGACAGAAGATTTATTCTCTATTTCACGGTGTTCAAAACTGTTTCAGCAACACAGTCATTATCTCTCCGACTGGTACCACAGATTGTACCCTGTCACAGAAGGAAGACCGCTCAGGGTTTTTTAGAAACTTTGAAGATGTAGTTTTCTTTTTTCAACAGACTTTTTGCCTTCAAAGATAGAATAACATAGAGAATTCATCTTTTTTTTATATAGTTGAGACCCTTTTGAGGATTATGCTCATGCCTTCCTCAGCAGTTTTAATCTTTTGTTACATTAAAACAACAAATAGGCTAATTCTGGTGCACATCAAGTTGAATAAAGAAAGAAAAAGGTTGAATATATATACGTTGTGTTCGACTGTCTGGCTGCAGAAGATGTATTAACTGAAGTCTTTCCACCATTGCAGTCCTTCTGGAGAACAACACCGCATTATAAAGGGTACAATCTGTCAGAGTTTTAGTTGAAAACATTTAAAAATTGCAACTAAAATGATCAACAGAATATGAGGAAGTAGCTGTTCTGATATCTGTGTACTGTTTTGCAGAGATATCTACTGAAGTTAGCATGCTAACCAGCTAGCCCTTGTCCGCCCTGCCCCAAAGCTCCAGTGCCAGTGATGTTAACACCAACACTTCCCGAGCTCCCAGTCTGGACAGCTAAATGCACGGCTAACTGAGCTAACTAGCTAACAGCAGCTACACTTACCCAAGTGATCATTGTAGACATCTGTGCAACTTTATATACAAGTCTTTTGATTTGGCTCAGTTTTTTTTGGGTAAATTACATTAAAGTAAAAAAGCTTTGCAAGTTTAGTTAGCCAAAACTACTAATTAACTTTTTTTTAATTTGTTTTAAACTATTGATTATTTCAGCATCGATGTGCGAAATGTAACATTGTGCAACACTTTTCTGTTTGGCTCCCATTTCTTCACAATTTGAAGAACAAGATCTGAAAGTTTTCTGTGCACACAAACAAACTAAATTTCTTTCAAATTCTGAGCACAAAATATGTGCTAGTGTGCACTTGAGCACAAATGTGTTGAAATCCACTGTGGTCACTGTGAAAGGAAAGCATACTCTAAAAAATGTTAAATTTTATCAAAAAACACAATACCACATATGTCAAATCTCCAAAGTTGCATCCAAAAAATGTGAAAACTTTTATTTTTTTAAACATGTTTGAGGGCGGTGGGATAGTGGAGGCCGGGTCGCGACATCTGGTGTGATCACCATTTGGCTCATGCAGTGCGACACATTTAGTTAATCAATGTTGACGGTGGACTGTGGACACTGGTTAAAGTTAAAGTTACTGGATTATGTACATAATTACATACTGTATATATGTATTATATATATAAAACAAAACCATAACTAAAACCTGTTGTCCACTGGCCAACAGCAAATACCTATTGTGTTGTTGCGATACAAAATGGTATCCTCGGATAATGGAAAAATACATTTTAATCTTTTTCTCAATAGAAACATCTGGTGGGCCAAATTGATCCTTATGGTGGGACAACTTTGCCCCGCAGGCCCAACTTTGAGCGGCCTTGATCCAGAGCATTGGGCCGTGCATTGTCATGCTGCAACATGAGGTGATGGCAGCGATGGATGACATGACAGTGGACCTCAGGATCGCATCACAGTATCTGTGTATTCACATTACCATCAATAAAATGCTCCTGTGTTCGTTGTTTATAGGTTATGCCTGCCACATACACGCAGTCTGCCAATGTGCCTGGTGCAGTGAGATCAGGGATTCATTAGTGAAAAGAAACAAGGTGCGGACCTCCACAAGGAGGAGGGGGGAGAAAGAGGGAGACACCTGAGTGAAAGCACAACACGAAAACACAACACAAACACAGCCACAACACTCGGGCTGTAACAGTGACCTTTAATTGTGACCGGTTCAAGGCACACCTGTCACTAATCATGCTGTTTAATCAGCAGCTCGATATGCCACACCTGTCAGGTGGATGGATTATTTTGGCAGCTCACTTACATGGATTTCAACAAATTTGTGCTTGAGAGGTTTTTTTGTGTACACAGAGAAAGTTTTAGATCTTTTACCTCAACTTATGAAAAATGGGAGCAAGAACAAGAGTGATGCGTATATTTTTTGCTGATTGTAATCTTTTGATAGATGGGATGTCAGGAAAAACGCCCATCACAATTTCTAGAGCTAAACTACTTGTTTGGTCCAAACAACACTTCCAAAACCCAAAAGCTTTTTTCCACTTTACTGATGTAGCAAGATAAAGAAAAGTGGTAAATCTTCACATTTGAGAAGTTGGAACCGGCAATCGATTTGATTTTATTTTTTTGTGTTTTTCTTTCAGAAATGACTTGAACACACAGGATGTCATTTCTTTCTTTGCTAGGGAGGTTCTCATTCAAGAAAATGAGAACAAAGCAGGCTGATGTGGGATCATGGGAGTTATGGTCTTTTTTTTTCTTCAACAACCACCATCGCTGATGAAACTCTGTTTGACATCTGTCACATTTAAGGCTGCCGTCAGACATACAGGAATGTAGGTGGATGAAAATCACCTGCCGTGGCTCAATGTGGGCGGTGCAGGATGTGAGACACACAACTCAGTGTGCTGGTTTGTAGTCAGTTTGACACACACGTCTGTCTTTGCTATTGGCTGTGGCGGCAATTTCACCAGTCAAAATAAAACAATGTTAAACTTCCTTCCTCACTCTTTGACGTATCATCTGGTGTTTTCCTGTAAGTTAAAGCGACATTCAACTAAATTAAATGCACTGTTTAATAAATAAAAATATTTGTGGGTTGATCATTGTTGGAAACATTTGGGATACTGTAAATAAAAAAATAAGAAAAAAAACTACTCAGCAAAATATAAAACAAAGGTCTCATCGTTTTTGTCTTTTATATTAAATGAATACTCAATCATTATAATTGATGCTGATCCCTTTCTGTCAAAAGACCAAACAAATAATCAACAACATCTCAACTCCACACTGACAAAAATGATACTTTGGCATCTTAGGCTCGACCTCATCACTCCCCACAGATATGTTTACATAGAGATATTGGGGAGTGATGAGCAACACGTTTTGAATCCCCCGGTTGGAGCCGACAGGTGGATGATGGGGCTGAAAGAACATGCAGCAGTACTGACGCAGGGCAGTGGTGCATTGACAGGCAGTTGAAATTGACAAGGTGCGTTGGGTAGATGATTGTGGAGAGTGGGACATGCAGCTCGAGTCGCCTGCCTGAACCAGCTCGCAGGCATCGTCGCTACATTTATGATTCAGTTGAGCCCTAAATCTTAATTTACAATGAATGGAAATATTTATTTTGTGTAAAGGTGATTTTGATTTTTGAGTCTAATACCCAACTCGTCAATGACTGACGCTTTAGGATGGCGGTCGACCCGTCCTACAATCCTGAAGTGTCAGTTTTTGACGAGTTGGGAATGAGACTCAAAAAGCAACTATTCTTACAAATAGCATTTGATACATTTTCATTGATACAAAGTGAAAAAGATAATTTATTATAAAGACCATACTTTTTTTTAATTTAGGAAAACCTAATATTTACTATTACTATCTAAGTTTTTACATTTGAATAAACTAATTACATTACTCTAATTTTCAAAGGCAACTTAATTAACTTTTCTCAAAGTTCTGATTCAGTATAAACTATGATCTCTAATGACACCATAATCAACAGATTGTCTTTAGTCACAAGTCAAAACATGACTTATTACAGATAACATTTTAAATCTTACCACAAACAAAAGCTGAATTTGCTGTAATATAAAACTATAGGCTCTTTTGTTACAGTCAGTTTACTCATATGGATACAATTATATATGTTTTCTTGCTCATCCATGTAAGGCAGCCTTGAATATATAAGGCATTTAAATAAATGCTTTCTGCATTCAGCATCATCTACAGGATGATGCTGAACCTCATGTGGTGGTGTGGGGGGTAACTCCATGTTTGGCTGCAGGTTGAACAGCAAAAATCATCTTTACTTGGACACTTCATCATGTTAACAAAAAACTTTTAAGTGCATTATTGCTAAATGATATTAATATGTTAATCTCACACTATCTCTGGCGGGAGAGGCAATTATTTAGTGATGATGGAGCGTCGCAGCTAAATGAATAACCAGTTATCACGGCACGCGACAGGACAGGGGGGCATCGCTGTGTGAACATAAAGCCCAACATATCCGCGATTAACTTCTAGCCTCCATTCCCCCTCCAACGTGTAAATAACATTTATGTTGCACAGTTTCTATCTGCGCAGCTTGCTCTGCAGGGTTAGGTATATTATCAACTCATTACAATGGCACACACACAGGCTCCTTTATTCTCATTAATCTGCCAGTCTCCCCACCCCACGCTCACTATCTTCACCTAATGAGTATTTATGACCCAGCACTGTCCGCTGTGATATCAGAAACTACGCATACAATACATTGTAAACTCGAGGCATTCTTCCCGATGCTGAAATATAAGTACGAGTGGCAAAACAGCACATTTATATACAACAAGTGACATTTTGATAGACTATAACTCTGTCACAGTATACTCCAAATACAAAAACAATGACTACCTCGCAACTCAATACACACTAGGTGTCCAAAATTATGATGTATCAGCCTATCACAAATCATTTGAAACATCTCTCTGCTAGTCAGCAAATCCATCTCACTTTTGTCACTGTACTCACTGCACTGCTTTAACTGATCTAAATTAGAGTCTTTTTCTCTGCAGTGCGCCGCAATTAAACTGTGATCTTAAACACTCTCACAGCCATTCAAATTCTCAACCAGACATTAGATTACTAAACACTGCTCCTTTCGATGTCACACTCTCCCTTTTTTCGTCTTTAAAGACGTAACCGGCCTCCAGACTGTTTTCATATTTGCAATACTGTATGTATGTAGAGCGAGCGAGAAGTGCAGAATAAAGTCGTGGATGGCCTTGATTTTAAATTTTCACATGGAGAGAAAAGAAGGAGGAGAGAGACAACAAGAAGAGAGGGGCTTTGTGTGTTTTGCTCATGTGCTGCTCAAGGACTCGTGGAGCTGTTCGCCCATGAGTGCTCTTTCAGACAGAACACCTGGCCTTTTCAGCCTGATGGAACGAACAGGGGAGCTGCAGCCGATCTTCTTCTTTTCAACACTTCTTAAGGTCAAACTATACATGACCGTAATTCTTTATGTGGCTCTACACCACGGCATCTAGCGCTTTACGCAACCTCTATATCTCTGGGTGTACAAATGTGATACGCCTGTTTACCGATGAGTCACTCTAATGGTGTCAGTCTGCTGACGCTTGGACGCAAAGGTTGAGGAGAGACACTAAGATGAAATGCGAGATACAAACACAAGGATAGCTGGAGGCTCTTGTTGTAAATGTTGCAGTAGTGAAAAATGTACTCAAAAGTCATACATGAGTAAAAGTAAAGGTATTGTGTTAAAATATGACCGTCCATATGTCACCCATACAAAAAGTACTTGAGTAAAAGTCTTAAAGTATCTAAAAAAAAACAGGTACTTAAGTATCAAACATAATTTTCTGGCACTTAATGTACTTAAGTATCAAAAATACAGGTAAAAGTAAATTATACATTTATTTAGCTCTGATGCAGCATGTAATCTGCAAAGTAACTAGTGACTAAAGTTATGAAATTATATGTAGTGGAGTAAAAAGAACAATATTTGTCTCCAAAATGTAGCGGAGTGGAAGTATAGCAGCAGAAAATGTAAAGTACTGTGCTTGAGTAAATGTACTTAGTTACTTCCATCAGTGGAAACACAAACAGAAAACACAACAACAAGTTTTTTTGTGTAACTGAGATGAAGATTACAAACACTTTGCCTGTATTTTTTTTCTCGACAACATTATCATCATTTATCATCAGTGTTTTAAAGTGGAAAGTAACTAAGTACATTTACTCAAGTACTGTGCCAGTAAACTTTCAATATGCTTTACTGAAGTATTTCCATTTTATGTGACTTTGTACTTCCATCCCACTAAATCTCAGAGGTGAATGTTGTACTTTTTACTCCACTACATTTGTCTGACAGCTTTAGTTACTAGTAACTTTTCAGATTACCTTCCTGTCCATGTGAAAAACCAGGTATCTCCAGATGTGTTGATGTTGAATGGTTGTGATAAACTGACAGTGTTGTGAAAAGTACCCAAAAGTCACACTTGTTGTTAAGTATCTGGTGTTAAATGTACTTAAGTATCAAAAGTACAATTAAAGTAAATGATACATATATTTACATGTGTCTGTATACTGTATACTGTATACTATGGGTTGGCTGATTATCATTATTATGAATTATTCTAAAAATGTTCTGGCTCTGATGCAGCATGTAATCTGTAAAGTAACTAGTAACTAAAGTTATCAAATAAATGCAGTGAGTAAAAAGTACAAAATTTGCCTTTAAAATGGAGTGGAGCAGAAGTATAAAGTTGCAGAAATACTCAAGTAAAGTACAAGTACCTCAACATTGTACTGAAGCACAATACTTGAGTAAATTTACTGAGTTACTTTTCATCACTCAAACATACTGTAGGTCTTGTTTGTCTGGAGTAAGACGGTGAGATGAATCAACTACAGGGAACAGGCGGCCCAGGCGACGGTGTTCTGGGTTCTGTGAGAACAATGGGGCTCTGACAGATGGCGTGAGGCAGGTAGGTGTAGGTACGGTGCTTTTATTGTCTAACAGCTGCAGACGTACACTGTAGTGATAAATCAGCTCCAGAGAGCTAACGTGTTATTCTATAAAAGTTGATCTAAATTAAGACTTCTGCATTCTGTTATTTGTGTGTTGTTTCAGGGGATTAGTTTAAACACGTAAGGCAAAAGAAATAAAGACTTCATCCCAGTTCTCACAAAGTACAGCAGAGAAGAGCGAAGCACAAAACAGATCCATTTGCAAAAGAGGGATAAAAGTAAAGCAGAGGTACAAGGACACATGTAACTTTTACTGGACTCTACACTTGGCCAGGACACAGGTTTTATCAGTGGCACACACACAAAACACACACAACACTTGAAAGTGGAAAAGGGAGAAGAAAATACAAACGTGAAAACACTCAGTTTCATTTTTCTGAGAGATTTTTTCAATACAATTTTAGTTTTAAAGGAGCGCTATGTACAAACTCTCTTTGTTTTCATGACTGAATAAACAAACTGACTTTAAAGGACAACACAGTTTCATACTTTGTTTATAGGTGGCAGACCCTGCCACCTTTCAAGCTTCGAAACAGTGTTCTGGGAACCTTATTTTTCTCTGAGAACATCTTGATTATTCACGTATGGTATGGTAAAATAAGTATTTCTGAGTGCCCCTTCAAGCTTTCTCATTTTACATCTTTGGCTTCCAGTTTCACTTTCCAAAATGTCTGTGAGAAAATTTTTAAATTCAATATTTCATTTCGACCTGACTCATACTTGTAGCAGAGTATGTGTCTTCATTTTGGTTAAATATTCCATTATTATTCGGTGTTCTGATCTTATTGGATGTTTTAAAAAGAAATTGCACTAAACAAGCGTCGACCTCTTTTCCTTTGTTGTCTCTCTCAGCCTGATGAAATATCTCTCACAGAAAAACTCTGTGGACAATGGAGGGGCCTGTGGTCGTCCACAACAGACTCAGGGTTGCAGTTTTTTTCCCGACAGCTCCTCTCTGAGTCCTTGTATGCTGATTTTGATTGACTACGAGAAGCCGCTTTGTGTCTTTTTGAGATGAAAACAGATGGCAGCCATTCTTTCTACTCCTGCACTGTTAAACCTGAAGGACGTCCGAGGGTAATAATGACCGATCTGCTCCGAGACACTGGCACAGCCAACCTCTGCTGGAAAAGAAGTTGCATAATAATTGAAATTATTCTAAAGTGAGGGGGGCTTTAGAGCAATCCAGTTTTTAGATTTTGACGAGGACAAATCCTGATGAAATATGCGTGCTGTCCCTAATCCTCTTCAATCATAAACAGCTGTCCCGGGTTATGGATGTGACTGTTGCTTAACCTGCAGAGAGAGCAGCCTTTGATCTGGATTTGGCTCTGCCCCACACTAACCTGATCCCTTTTCCACCACCATCTGCCATGTTTTTTTATTACTCATGTTTTTTAAAGTACATTTGGAAAGCTAAAGCGCATCAGAAAGAGGTCGTATTCCTTTATGAGCCTTCATTTAACTCCAAATTAAGCACACTTCATCGAGCATGCACACACAAACACACACACACACACACGTATCCTGGATGTTATTCTCACTTACCCCCGCTGGCATCTGGGTGGTGCTGAGGTGCAACCACAGTCATCACCTTCCTCAAGTCAGTTACAGATTTAGTATAATGTATGCCAGTTCTGTCAGCCTGCAGGGGACTAGTTTTCCCTCTTTGAGCTAATTATATAAGTCCGACACAGTGTTTACATGTATGAAGGTCAAGGCTGGAACTTACTGTAAAGACCCTCTGGTGTGAATTTTACATGCAGAGAATGTAAAAGGATGTGAGCATCATGCTGTATTTATTCCCCTCTCTCAAGCAGCAACAAATGTCTCATAATGCATTCTGCTTTCAGACTCCACTGTTTTACATTCAGCTCAAATAATTCTGCTATTAAACTAAAAGCTTCTCACTGGAAGTATGCAATTTTCCCAAAGGACTGTCTTTTGTGCTCCCATATTGTCTCTTGTGCAGCCTTGACAGTGCTCATAAATACAAGGTGCTGTATTCAGGTATTGTAGGTTTTCCCCCTCCTGGTTTATTCATAGTAGTGGCTAAGGACTGTGAAAAATCAGTAACAAGGACATAATTGATATGAATACAATTTATTTAATTCTCGAGCAAAGTATTGAAGTTACTTACATCAGTCAAATGCTTTCAAATGTGCCCTTCTTCACACTACACTTAACACTGATGCTAGTTTAGAGGGGTTTGTAACTCAATGGCATTGCAGGACATACAGTACATGTTATAGTTTAAAGGTCTTAGATGAGGCAGTAGACCAAAACAAACCGGCATGTCGGACACACTCCCCCTCTCCCTTCGCCCCACCACCTGCCCCGCCCTCTCTACCTCCACCTCTCTCAGCAGCGGGTGATGATGTAAGTACATTAAGCAAGAGAGAGGATGTACACATGTTGAGTGTTTGTGTTTGTGTGTGCATGTGTGCTGACTTATGCCACTTTTAGGGACAAACACCAGAGTCAATACTGTATTTGCCTGAAAAAATACTTAGTCCCCCCACGAGTTTGCAGTTTTCCTGTGAAACTGAGGTTTTCTTGCTGATAGGGGCTACTCCTGAAGTGTTGAAGGATATGTAGATCTATTTTCATGCAAATGCAGACTCTGGTGTGGCATAAGTCAGAACACACACAGCCGTGCTCGCTGTGTCTATAATCAAGGCAGGCCAGCGGTTTTGAAAGGAGGGGGCTTCACATGCACTAACATGCACACACCGGCTCCAAAACAACAAACAGAGCTCGTTAATAATCATAATAATAGAGTGTGACGTCACTCTCTGCTCAGGACATAGCAAATAGTTGTTTCCTGACATCTGGTGAGGCTGAATGTTGTGTATTGGACCTTTAAAGAAAAAACTAGTTGAGGCAGGAACACAACGTACACTGAGACACACTGAGTGGTCCAATTTAAATGCAATGTATTATTAATATATCAGTTGCACGTCGCTGTGAAAATCTGAGGCATTTTATCAACACTGAAAAAACCACAATCTCCCCAGAGAGCTGGATGCTTAAATCTTGAAGAGCTAAACTCTCAGGTGCTTCAGAGGAGGTAGACTGATTGACATCCTCTCTTAATAGGATGGGCGGGAGCTCTGAAACTATTTAGAAATGCAAATCCCATCAGCACCAGGAAACAATGCTGATATTGAACAGTTCTACAAAACCCCACATTACACTTAATGGCAGCATTTTGTCCACTTGCCATCTTTGTTTTTTTGCACACAGTGTGTGTTCACACATCTTCGGGAGTAGGTGTGCATGAAGCCTTTTGTGTCTGTGTGTAATCTGTTGAACTGCCTCCAGCAGGCGCCAGGTTTTGAAAAGATGTCCACCGGTGTAGCCTTGCACTCGGATAAACAAATGATCAAAATCTGTAGAGCAGAACCAGAGATATCACCATTTTTATTCCACATGTTCTACTTCATTTTCAAAACCTGGTGCCTAAAATCAAAATCAAATCAATTTTATTTACGTATATATTGCCCAAAATCACAATCACATTGCCTTTACAATCTGTGCAGTGAACTACATCCTCTGTCCTTAGACCCTCGATTCAAGTGAGGAAAAACCTGCCATGTTGAGAAAAAAAACCTTTTAACGGGAGGAAAACATGATGGAAAAAACCTCAGGAAGAACCACAGAGGATCGATCCCTCTACCAGGACGGACAGACATGCAGTAGATGTCGCATGTACAGAACAAAACAACAACACAGTTTCCAGATTGCATTGATAGAATATCTGATACAAATAATTATATAATATATGTATATGTATATTATGTATATAAGTGTGTGGAGAAAAAAGAAAACAACAGAGTGAAGAGGCATTACATTTTACAGATATAAGGAGATAGTAAAACAGAGGAGAGCAATGATCAATCTGAGCCCGGGGTATGGCGATGCAGATCCGTCAATATGTGAGGCAGCAGGAGTCAGGAGAGACAGATGTTCCCAGGGGCCCGTGAACGCCACAGAGTGACATCACTGGAGGCAATTTATCAGATGACATGCAGCTTCTTCTGCAGCCAAAAAAGGCTTTGTACCACTATCTTTATACTGTATATCCCGTCGTTCTCCTTCAGAGGTCGAGTGGCTCGAAAAGACCAGAAGAGCTACAGCACGACCAGAGCCAGTCAGGCGTATTCAGGAGTAACAAGATCATTATAGTGTATTGCGGTGGGTTTACAGTTGCTTTCAGTACAATGGAGAAAAGTCACCCAAAGCCGTCATCATAACCTAAACTGGACATTTGTAGCTGCAGTTAGGTAATAGGGCTGTTTTTACTCAGTTCCTCTACAATGTTGAATAAACAAAAATAGATAAACCATGTCTATCATGTTTAAAAATCTCTAAAAGTTATTGTGATGTTTCTCTGAATAAATGTAGGTCTTTTGGAGGCAGTTTGTGAGAGTATTAAAAGAATAATGCATAGACACGCTGCAGTGCCGGCAGCAGGGGGTTCTGACGCACCCAGCTGCGACAAAAGAGGTGAAACAGACTCAACTTTTGGAGACAACTCAGCCCCAACATCACATTGCGGTGACCAATCACATAAGCTTGTGATCAGACTCACAGCATGAATGACTACAGCCACAGTGGATTGTAACTTCATGTGTCGCGTGTGTTCACTCAGTTTGACACCAGTTTAAAACACATCCGTGGACGATCACTGCAGGACCGGCATGCTTAACCTACTCTGGCAGAGGCATGACAGCAGATCACAGGCAGAGTAGAACGGGTCAGTAGTGTTTTTAAAAGAGCAGACAATGCTAACTTATCATCAGGATCAGGAAATGACCCAATACCCATTATTACACATTATTTCTGTTCTTTCAGCAATGCATCAAATGACACAGTTCAAAGGGAGGCTCTGTTAAGAAGTTAAAAAGCGTTGCCACAGAGAGAGCCGGTCTGTAAAACAGGATGTAAGGGATTATTTTAAAGACTGGTGATTTAAGTGTAGTAAACCTTTTGAACAGGCAGTACCACAGCACAGGGACCGGAGCAGAAAATGATCAGTGTAATTTGTCTTTACAAGGTTTTGGGTTGTGACCACCTCCCTGGTGTGAAACCAGCCTCCTAATGCAATTAATTTTCCAACACTGTAGTATGAATTCTGTATCTTACACAGCTAAATCAGACTGAGTTCAAGTTGCACTGAGCAATATTTTTTTTATGACCATTGCACAAAATGTCTGCTGATTTAACAGATCCAGGATACACTTCTGCAGCTATCAGCCACCTTCAGCTCAGCTCACACTACAACACCATGCAGGGCTCAAACAGCACACAGAGAACTCATACAGCTAGTGTTGCTCTTTTCCTGATGGACCCTTAAGTTGGCAAGTGTTCGCTAACAAGACAGCCATAAGAACTTGATTGGCTCATATTAGACTCCTTGATGGCTTGCAGCTTAATGCAGCTCTAACTACAGCAGCTCCTTCTGTGCAAAGAGAGCGGAGCAGAGCAACTCGTCCTCTCCTCCGTACAAGGTTATTTACGCAGCTCTGAAGGTCTCCATCGCCTCCTACAGCCATGTTTATCTTGTTCAGCTCTCTGGAGATCAGCCTCTAGTGAGTCTCCTGACTACAGCGCGCCTCTCAGAGGCATATTAACAAGATGAAAACAAGCAGAGTCGACTCCACTGAACCATTCGTCTCTCGCTCTGGCATCTCAGCAGATGGAAAGGAATTGGCACATCATACTTGCGCCACCAGCATGGCACCCGTGGGGATGCAAAGGTAGTGACTGTCAAACTTTGAAGGATAGAAAGCCTCATAACAAAATAAAGATGACAGCGCACTCTATTTGCCAAATACACAACTTTTTTTTTTAGTATTGATGTTCAGTAAACTTTAGGTGTGAGTGGGTGATGGTACGTTGGCGTTTTTAGTCTACGTGCATGTTTTCCAGCTGCTAATCCGTAATGTCACCTCAATGATAAGTTATAAATTAGTACAAACATCTAAATGAGCTGTTTTTTGTATGTTGAGAAAAAATAATGTCCCACAGGCTTAACAACATGTAAACCCACTTTATAATAAAAACACGCAAGGAGATCAATCAGATGAATTCTTTAAGGATTTTCTGATGCCGTACATGAGTGAGTAGTCTGTGCAGGTATATTAAGACATGAGTATGCTGACCTTGGAGCGGTGTGCATGTGGCCTCAATAGATCAATTCCACCTGCCAAAGCAAGATTGATTTGGACTGTCACTCATGTTGCCACAAATAATGTTTCCCATCCTACAGACACTGTGCAACTATCTCGTAGAAGCAGGCTAAAGGGTCTGCAAATACTGTAGAGCGGTGAAACAAAATCCCTGAAGCCACATCATTGCGTGGTCATTTTCAAGGTTGAAATCAAAGCAAATCTCAACTTGCCAATTAATGATGTAATCCAATCACATATCAAAAAGGTTGGAGCGATTTCTCAATATAACCAAGCAGAATTTCTGACACCACTGTATGTTCACACCAGTGATGGATTATAAGTAACTACATGTACTCAAGTACTGTACTTAACTATGAGCTGTTTGTACTTTTGTATTTCAATTTTATGCCACTTTATACTTCCACTCCACTACATTTGGAGGCAAATGTACTTTTTACTCACTACATTTGTTTGTT
Organism: Pagrus major; assembly: GCF_040436345.1. Classification (NCBI taxonomy): domain Eukaryota; kingdom Metazoa; phylum Chordata; class Actinopteri; order Spariformes; family Sparidae; genus Pagrus; species Pagrus major. The sequence continues at coordinate 35,367,543 of NC_133218.1, forward strand.
AACTTTAGTTTCTAGTTATTTTGCAGATTACGTGCTGCATCAGAGCCAAAGCAGCACATTTTTATTTTAATCTAAAACACTGATTATGATAATCAGAAAAATGCTGAATATCACCGATAACGCCGACACCAAGTCAACACTAAGTATACAATTTATTCAGACATGTAAATGTATCTTTAATTTATTTTTTACTTTTGATACTAATGTACATTTATTGCCAGAAAATCACTTTTAATTCTTAAGTACATGTCGTATCTGATCATTTAAGACTTTTACTGACGTAATATTTTAACACGTTATTTTTACTTATACTCATGTACGACTTTTGGATACTTTTTACAGCACCGGTTCAGATCAAAACCAAAGTGGTCCAGGTGCTGACCTCTGTGGGATGCCATATTTAACGAAACAGAGAAACCACACAGTTCAGACCAAAAGTGCTCATGATGATCTGAAACAACCAACGACAGCAGTGTCGTCCACAAAGTGAAATACAGAGCACAAAAAGTAACAGCAAGATAACAGCAAGACAGTCAAGTGTCAGGAAGCATGAAATATGCACCATATCAAGTTTATCACTGATCTATATGCTCTTCACTCTGAGGAAAAGTGTGATCTTCCCCACACTGTTCTCATGTTTGTCAAAATAGATTTGGTTTATTACTGGAGTGCAAGGCGTTGCTGTAATTAGCCTGTATTTGCTGCAGGAGCGACTAATCAGTGTAACTCTACCTCAAACAGACCTCCTACTGAGGGAGCCTTAGCTACATTTTCTGTTCTTCTGTTCACACAGCCCTTTGTGTTATTGCTCAGATAGGGATCCATGTTTCCATGCAGGTAGACTTTATACGCATTATATGGCACAATATTCAAATCAGCAGCACTCTTGTGTCGAGCTGTTCTGTAAATCAGTGTACAATGAAAGTGTTAGCTTATCAGGATAATTCATCTTAAGAATTAGCCTTGACCTACAGCTTGTGCTTTAAACCACACATTCATATCTTACCTTGCTTTGTGACTAGACAGATTGTAGATAATATCAGAAAAACCTCAAATGTTACATGACAAATATAATAAATACAGCTTTTTGTCTAGAATTGGGTGAAAGAAGTCCAAGGTCATGCAAAGGATCAGACATGCAATGTGTCATTCATTCACATCTTGTCAAAGACAAACTGATTTCTAATTTAGAGTGGTCAGAACAGCAGGAGTGTGAGTGTCTGATGTGTCTGCTTGTGTGATGATTAAAGAGCACTTTGTAACGTCTTAAAGCCGCAGACCAGGGAAGGAGGGGCGAGGGAGGAAGAAAGTGTTTTTAAGATGATGAAGACAAGACCGCTCTGAGGTGATTAGCATCCTCTCAGATCTCGGACCACTGTCATCATATACACAGTTTAAAGCGCGTCCTGCGTCTCACCTTAAAGCAAACTTCAGGTAATCTTTAGTCGTCTTTCTCTGCTGCTTCTCCTGCAGAGTTTACCTCCTATAGGCCGAAAGAAATCGTATTAATTCTACATCTGATAAATCTATGGTTTTAATTCAATTAAGAAAAGCAGTCTGTCATATCTAGTTAAGAGCAGAGTGGTGTAGATGTGCCCACAAGCTCATTTTAATTTCAAGTAGATTTTTTTTGTATATCTGCTTCTTTTTTCAGCACTTCCCCTCATTCACATTCATATTCTTGCTCGCCTTCACACCTGAGTTCTCCGCTACAAGTTAAGCTTCACACTGTCATCCAGCAGCAGTTTCAAGAAAAACTGTCTCTTCTGCCGTGCAATTTTTATTTTCATTTGGCTGATAGTCATGCACGAACTAAAAACTGAGCGATTGACTAGATTTATGAATTAATTAATTTGTTTAAAGGGGCACTTGGTAGTTTTGGAGAAGAAATTCAGACTCAGATTCCTCTGTTCTCAGAGGGAAATAAGGTCCCCAGAACACTGTTTGAAGCTGGGAAGGTGGCAGGGTCCGCCACGTATAAGAACAAAGACCAACAGTATGAAATTGTGTTGTCCTTTAAGGTCAGTTTGTTTATTTAGTTTATTTAGGCATAAAAAATCACATATAGTGAACCTTTAAATATGCCTCTTCAAATGCATTTTCAATCATCTGAACATCCACCATCTCAAATCTTTGTAACTGCGTCCAATATTTCATTGTATACACTTCACATACATGTGATGCAAGTGACCTAAGGTTAAGACTTGAGCTGGAGGGGAACCGGCAGATGAAACTTCGTCATATAACTCTGATGTAAAGTTTGCATTATTTTTTTAATTACTCAGTCAGAAGGATAAGGCGATTCAAAGAGTGTGTATCCACGTTGTCTGTGTCCCTGTGTTGCTATAATCTAGAAATTGTACTATTTCGCAAAATAATAGTGATGCCAGTAATATTAAAACAGTCTCCTTTTAAAAGGTATTAAATGTATTTGAATAATTAAGGGTTTTGTAATCACTTATTCCTTTATGACACTCTCACCAGAGGGGTATTACAGTAAGAATCCACTCAGCAGAGTCCGACTGCATTCAGGCAGCGTTTTTGTGTTTTAATTAAACCCTCCTCTGGTCATCTGAAGAGAGGAAGTAATCCAAGTCAATTGTGCTTCTCGACAGACTCCACTATCTGCCTAATTGACTGAAGCACTTTTTTGTAGGAGAAGGATAGAATTAGTTTCTGGAGGAAACTTGAAGTGATCTGATCTCTTCTTTGAGGATGTCGCTCTCGTCCCCTGTTGGCTTGAAAAGTAAAAAGGTCTGTATGTCGGTCATGTTGGATTTATGATGATTAAAATTGAACTTGAAATGGATCAAAACTACCAAATTGCTCAGAGAAACTTACCACATAATTCCTGCATTATAATCCATACATTTGTTCTCCAAATGATGATATTTGGGCCAAAATACATGCAAATACACTGCTTTTGTTTTCACACAAGTGGCAAACTCTGCTTCCCATGTGGACAAGAGGGAGGCATATTCTGCCTCCTTATTTACAGTATTTACTGAATGTTATGTTAGACGTCATTTAATTGAAAAATGTTGACCAAGAGCAACATATTTTTAAGAAAAGGATCTTGGAAGCAGTTTTGTAGGGAAGTAGGAATATAGTTAACATTCTCGATATCTGGGAGCCACCTTCAACAATCTCTGTCTTGCTTGTTAAGCGTTAAGTTAAGTGCTTTGCTCAAGGGAAGTGGTTAGAGACAAAGTGGGAAGAAAGCAGAGTGTTTGAGCAAAGAAACCAGCAACTTCCTAATAACAACCATTGCTGCTGAACTTTTTTCCTTTACCAGAAATGTTATGCTTCGCAGCCACCCGACTTTCTCTCATTTATTTTCGGCCCTTTGTTGTCCTGTGTGTCTTTGAAGATGCTCCTCCTTCCACTGCAAATGTCCAACACCCGCAAGGGCTAAAGTCAAGGGTTCAAAGCTGAGCAGTTCAACTGTATCAGCACAACTTACAGCTGGCACTAGAGATAAAAATTTAGGATGCAGGGGAACTGGCACTCAGTCTACAGTGACAGTGGTGGCTTGACGCCTGGCGTCCCAGGGTCCTCCTTTGTACTTCCAGCAGAAGACACTTCCTCTGTGCCAGAGGGGCCACTGAGGAAGAACAACTACATGTGAGTCACATTAGGATTTATTCTTGTGGAGTGTGAATCAAGCCATTGATTGTCTATGAACTAATCCGACTTTTCTGTAAGTTTATTGTATTTTGCAAGAAATACGAGGATGCCTATAATTGGATTGTACTTTGCTCTTTTCAAAAGTGTCCGTTGCATTCACATGAAAATAATGAGGGAAAACTGCCTCTGGTTTAAATTAGACACAACTTAGAGAGAGCAACGGCCTCATTTAGCTGAGCCCACACTGGCAGAGAGGGTGTCGGAAAGGTCAGGAGCCTTTTTAATAATATCTAGAAATCTAAAATAAGAATTCACTATTAGTTCGGGTTTTTTTTGCAAAATATGAAGTCCACATAATGACTGAACACTTTGCATGAGTTTAGACAAGGACAAACTGCATTTGCAAGTATTTGCAGCTAAATTCCTCACTTGCCTCCAGTGAGATTAAAATACATTAAAGATAACTTCCATCTAGCAGCATTAGATGTGTTTCTAAAGCTAAAAAAAACTTTATTTTTGTAGTAAAATAGATAGGTGTCAAAATATCTTGTTACTATATACATCTACCTGTCATCACAGTGAAGCTGCTCATGTTTCACTGTCAGTGTGCCAGTCCTTCTGACAGTCTGTCATCTGTGTCTGGATGCTGTCTTTTATGACACATTGTTTAGAGTTACCTGCATCATGTTTCTGCAGTCACTCATGATAATAATTAATTATTTCTCGACCTCTACCTGCATTGTGACAGAAGAGAGCTCCATCTCCCCCTACTGTTTCCACTGTAAAAGCACCACTGCGGAAGCGAATCAGAGGAGAGTGTGAGCTGTCTTATGTGTTTAGGTGGTGCTTCTTAACCCTTGGACGATTGATACGTTGAACATGACACATTATTTAGTCCACTTCTAACTTGTAAACAATGAAATCTGGTGCACTGTATGATAAACACAGCCGTCACTAGCTAAGACCCATTAAAAAATATATATTAATAAATAATTATTATACACTTGATTCTCACCACGTATGCATGTGAAAAAATAAACACATTGTGCGCTCCCTGTAGATTATACAACATGTCCTAATTCTCTTAGTGGGGGCTTATTTGTATTCATGACCATGCAAAATTTAGCTTCCTCAGCACATGACAAAAAAAAAAAAAAGAGAAAAGAAGAACTGAAAGCAGATCGCCTGTGTGACGACAAGGTCAGGTGTCTTAATCGTGCTATTCCTCTTTTCAATTAAAAAAATATATATATGTATATATATAATGTATAACTGCAGATGTAGCTTGATGATAATGAAACAAACAGAGCTGAGAGCTGGATGGTGTCTGCATGTGTAGCTCTAACACTTTGTATTATAGTCCATTTATATTGTATTAGCTACATTTAAATAATAATGCAGGGCCGGCCCAAGCAACAAGCCAACTAAGCAGTTGTTTGGGGCCACGGCACCTGCAGCTCTTGAAATGTCACACATGACAGGTTGATAAATATATATATATTTTTAGTGTGTGTGATATGTTATATCAGTGGTAATCATACAAAAGAAAAACAACATATTTTGTTATTTTTTTAACGAACTGAAGTCCATACTACTGGTTAAATCATGTCAATCAATCTCCATTTCACCCAGTTCATTTTCTGTCATTATTTAAGTTTCTATTTAATTTATTTCATATTGTTGAATATAATTACTATTTTACATTTGCATTTTACATATTACACTATATACACTATACACTTAACATTTATCATTTTTATGTACAAAACAATTTCTTTGTTGTTGACTGTCCTGCACTTCTGCACATTTCATATTAAAATGGTTAACTTGTTTACAGTAGATGCATTGTCTGCTGGTTTATTTTCATATTTTCCAGCTGACCAGTAAGCCATGATTATTGTTGTGTTATATGTAGAGTGGACCAATGATGGAGCTTGGAAAATATATAGTTAATAGTTTGGGGGTGGGGGGGCCCAAAATGAATTCTGCTTAGGGCCCCATAAAGCCTTGGGCTGGCTCTGTTTACATGTTTAGTCATTGTAGCCCTCAGTGGGTAATACTTTCTAGCTATGATTGTAGCCAAAAATGTAATAACATGGCAAAAACCTTGAAGTGTATACGTAATATCATCAGTGGTACCCAACTACAGGGCATCAGTGACATCGGTGAAGTCAATATATATAAGAAATATATATAAATACATTTAAAAACAATTTAAAAAGTAGCAGGACACGAGGACTTTAAACAGTATTTTGTTTTTTTTAAATATAAATGATGATAAATTTACCTTTTGAATACTTCAATCAGATAACTGTATGTACTTGCTGCTCTCTTGTACTGTATTGTATTTGGCAACCACAGTACTGGCAATGATGTGGCATTTAGGGGGTGAAGGATTTTCCCGGGTGTTTTCACTAGCAGCTCATGGTGCCTGCATTGTTTCGCCCCTCTTTCTTCTACTTAGGTGATTTTGATTCGTGTCACGGTCTTTTTCATCTCCCTGACTTCAGCACTTTGTTAACGACAGCCCAGTTTGGAGAAGAAAAGAAAAATGAAGAACACCATAAAAGGCTCTCGATGCAACTTCACCGGCGAAGACGATGCGGTTTCCTTGAACTCGTGAACGCAGCACACTGCTACGTCAGCTGATCAGAGCCGCACAGAACTCACGTGACTCCAGCCGGCACGTGACAGTCTGGACCAGCACGTCAACATGGCCGCCGCACCACAGTGAGTTGTCGCTCCTGATTTTTCTGACAGCGCTTTAAAAAAAGTACTATTACATGTATGTTATTATCAGTCATGTCATAAATACAGTCGTGTTAGCTTTCACTTTGAGTCCACCGCTACATAAAGACGGTATTTCTCTAAACTCGTCTGATTATTAATGTGTAAGTTATCGTTAATCTGTTAACTACCAACAAAATGTCTTCAAGTTTAGCTTCCTGAGAAGTAACTGAACTTCCTACACGATTGATATTTGAAGAGATGTGTTGCACATATCCTCATCTGTTAAATAAAAAAAAAATATTAAGGAACACAGTTTCACAACAGGCATTTTAAGAAATAAGAAATTCAGGAAATAAAGCTTCGGTTTTTTAAAAAAACAGCTAAAACTCTGGTGCTAGCTTACCCAACTGTAGCTGTTAGCTTACTGCTCAGAAATATTTTGACTTAGTTCCCAACCTTTTTTTTTTTTTGGCTTGGAGCCCCTTAAAGTGAAGCAATCTCTACTTGTGACCCTTGTGAGTGTTTAACTTCAAGTGTTCTTAAAGGCCTGAAGACATGAAAGTATCCAGTATTACGCAAGATGAATCAAAAACCGAAGAAAATAATTTGGAGGAATGATTTTGTGTCACTGCATTTGCAAGTATTTGCAGCTAAATTCCTCACTCGCCTCCAGTGAGATTAAAATACATTGAAGATAACTTCCATCTAGCAGCATTGGACGTGTTTCTAAAGCTAGAAACTTTATTTTTTGCAGTAAAACAGATAGGTGTCAAACTATCTTGTTACAGTATACATCTACCTGTCATCACAGTGAAGCTGCTCATGTTTAACTGTCAGTGTGTCAGTCCTCCTGACAGTCTGTCATCTGTGCCTGGAGTCTGTCTTTTTATGACACATTGTTTAAAGTTACCTGCATTGTGACAAAAGAGAGCTCCATCTCCCCCTATGTTTCTTACTCTTTCAGTGATTTTTGACAGCCTTGGGGGTATCCTAACCCCTGACTTGGGCTAAACTACTAGTGAATTTATGAATACATTGCCAAAAACTGCACCGCCATCCTTGCATTATTTCTTTACTTTTGATGTGCATCTGACAGTAGTAAAATCACTCGCTTTCTCTTCACCACAGTTCTTTTATACCCATTAGTGCATTTGTTAGAGATACAGTTGCTTTATGTTTAAGAAGTGCAGCATTGAACTAGAACAAATAATCCAGAGGTTAATGGGCTGACATGCAGAAGATCATACAGCAATTACGTTGTGTGAAATAATTATCTAGTCATCTCAAAAGGGCAAGCTTCATTTTTCTTGTGATCACGACACAGCCAAGGCCGACTTCTTGTGATCCTGAGATAAAAGCCTACTCAAATCTGCTGTGGTAATCATAAAGTTGTCAGCGATCAGCAGTAATAAGGTGATCTCTGCCAGAGAATGGAGCAAACATGAGGCACGCCTTGTGACATTATGTAATACAGTGCAACCCCAGAAACTCTTTCCTTTTAAAAATTAACATAGTTTAATACATTTACAAGGTGTTTTTTGTTCTTGGGCTATTGCCAGCAGGGAATTTTAACTGTTATATTACATGATTGTGTCTGCCTTCTTCAATACCGTCATTCCCCACCTCACCTGGGATGATCCGTCCTCATAGATACACATTTACACCTGGATACTCAGCCAGCAGTGAATGGTACAGAAATCGCTGAGCCATAAAATACTATGAGATTATGGATTAACCTTTGGTACACTGGATATGTTTGTTATCTTATCCACAAAGCTAGGGCCAGAGATCAAGTTCAGAACCAAAACCATCACTTAAAAGCATGTCTATCTGTCTATATCTCTGTGTTAGCTCATTCTGAAGGCAGTGGGTTCGCCCACCTCTTCATGCTGAAATGTACTGACCAAATCCTGAGGATTACCTCCCGACAGAGCTTAAAACATAATGGGTCCCCTCTCCTTGCTGTGTGTGTGTGTGCCTGCGAGTGAACCATAACATCTTCAGCTCAGTGAGTCAAAAGACATTAAGTGAAGTTTCTTCACACTGCAGCTGTTATACTGTACTTTTGAGAATAAGCAGTGGGGAAAAAATGGAGAATAACTGATGATGGAAGGGAGAGTGAGGATAGTTAAAGTCATTTTAGGGTTGTATTCGTTGTGACAGGGCAATCTTAATCCAGACCCAGAGTCCTTCAGTTTAGGGGAGGCGTGAGCGATCTAGCCAAAATGTAATATCACAATGCTTTTAATCGCAATAATCATCGACAACCTAAAATGCAATATAGTTGGACATGAAATACCCAATTAATTTCTCCATCTGCACCATTTAGACACAGTATTTCTTTTGGCACAAGCTCCCCGTGTTGTAGCCATAAGTCACGGTGCATTATTTACAAAATGTTGCTCAAGGAAGAGCCACATGAAGTAATTTGTGAAATGGGCATAGCACTCTAGTTGGCTACATCACGCTATTGGTATGTTCAGGTAAAGCTGATCGGTTTGTCAGTGAAGTTATATGTGAAGTTTGGAAAGATGAGTAAGAGAACATCCGATACTGTAATCTCTGCGATTCACCTGACAAGTAAATTGTGTATGCGTGATCAACCCCTAGCTGAGTTTCAGTCTCTCCAACTACTACGCCACCTAACCTCTGTCTCCCTGTCCTTTCTAAGATCCATCTACTGGCTGGGTAATGAGACCCTCAGGGTGTCTGCTGCCCTGTTTGCAGAGAACCGTCGACGACTATGCACAGGGCTGAAAGCCAAAGACGGAGTGGTGCCGCAGTCAGTGGTCGTGCTGCAGGGTGGAGAGCAGAAGCAGAGGTACTGCACGGACACAGATCTCCTATTCAGGCAGGTAGGTAGTCTGCAGTTGACTCATGTCCTGTGTTGCTTAGATGCTCAGGTGCTCTCAGATGCCTGATCCCGACAGCACCCACAAAAACCTCCAGCTTCTCCTAAAGTCAAGTCCAGCTCTGAGTTTCATTTGTTAACCTCCTGTCTCTGTCAAAATTATGTAGGTCAGCCATCCTGCAGATAAATCACTTCTATGATCAAAGATTGTCCAACACTCCTTCTTAAGGTTGTGATTTGTTATAAAAATCAATGGGTACATTAAAAGTTTTATTTGTTGTCGAGCTCTTTATTCACCTCTCTTGGCCTAACTGGCCTAATCAAGGACAACACCTTATTCTGTCTTCTATAATAGAGCAGACTTGGCTGACTTTCTCTTCTAGCTGACTATCATAATCTCCCTCACTAATGCTTTGGCTGATTCCTTCTATTCTGCAGGAGTCTTTCTTCCACTGGGCTTTTGGAGTAACCGAGCCTGACTGTTATGGAGCCATTGATGTGGACTCTGGGAAATCCTTCCTTTTTGTTCCCAAACTGCCTGAAAGCTATGCTACTTGGATGGGAGAGTGAGTCACACTAATCTTCAAAGAGCTGTGTACATGGCCAGCAGTCACCACCAGCTGGCCCATAGCTGTGGGCTCTAACTTGAAGAAAAGGTTGACAGAGTCATGTGCTACACAGTTGGATCTTTAACACCCAGCATAAATATGTTTTATATGAGTGTTTGTATTTAGGTTATGTATTGTAAAAGCCAAACGGGAACCATTTTAAACTTTAGTTTAGTCATCACTCAAACCACCTCAGGCATATTTTGATTAGACTGATAACAAAGCCTCCTATTTCCAGTTCACACACTACACATGTAAAAGAAAAGCAAATGAGTTGTATTTATTGTTTTTTTAAAATTATTTATTTATTGCTTGTTTCAGAAATTATTTATCCTCCTTAAAAATGGACAAAAATAAAACTTTGAGAATACAACTGAGTACTCAGTTATTGTTTTCAGAAGTTGATGACTTCAAATGCTAACACTCAGATTCCAACGGGCCCGTCTCCGCCACGTTACAGCCACTGGAGCCGATCGCAGCCGTTCTAGACAATGCTTGTGTTTCCACCTGCTGCGCCACGGTACGTTTCAGCAGCGTCCCAGAAGCTCTGCTCCGCGATTAATACGAGCCAAGTCTGACAGAAGTGGACCGCAGCCGTTTCAAGCTGCACAGAGCAGTTCGAGCCCGACAAGAAGTCGGACAGCAGAACGGCAGAGTGCATCTGGTCGATTTTCCCAAAAAAACACCCCGCATAGATCTACAGCACAACAAAGTTGGAAATATTAACAATAAACACACTTAAAACACACAAATATGAAACAGTTTAACTATGTAGCCGACTCAACCACAGTAGAGGCACTAAAATCAAGGACAAAATAATGAAATAAACACAATCTGAGCAACTCAAATATCAGGCAGGCATGACACTCCGCCTCGGATACACTCCCAGCAGGATATGGAGCAGCTGGGACGTCAGAACAAAACAGTGTTGCACACATGCCAGATAACAGAGACGTGCCCGGTGGAATCAAAGGGACAGTCTTTTTGTTTGTTGACTGGACTTTTTTTTTTTTTTAACCTGTTGTGTGTTTTGCATGTTTTGGCAGGATCTTCCCCAAAGAGCACTTCAAGGCGAAGTATGCTGTTGATGAGGTGCACTATGCCTGTGACGTAAGTCTGCCTGTGTGGCTGCTGGTCTTTACTCTGTGCGTGTGTGTGTGTGCGTGTGTGCGTGTGTGCGTGTGTGTGTGTGTGTGTGTGTGTGTGTGTGTGTGTGTGTGTGTGTGACCTTTTTTCTGTGCAGTAACTGAACCTTGATGTTCAGTCACTGAGCTATGAAGTCAAAGCAAAGGACACCAGTGCTTCCACAGACTATTTTTAAAGGTGAAAGTCATCAGTCTTTTATTTCAACCTTCTGGCAAAGATGTGTGGCACCAGGTAGTAGGACCAATATCTGGTTTGAGTTTGTTCTTGGATCTCCGGCACTAGAAGGTGTCAGTGCATACATTTTCATTACAAACATAGACCTGCATAATTTACATCCACTCAACATGTCAAGTAAGATGTAATTATTTTCTGCCATACATACTCGCCAAACTGTTTTATTCAAAGGGATTAAAATGTACATTAACAATTAGGTTGAGTTTGCATGTGATTGGATGTTTTGGGCATGTGCACACACTTGCGTGAGAGGGTGTGAAAACTCTGGGGGCATCCATGACATCGATGCTTATCGTCTGAGAGAATGTGGACAGTAGCTGGATTGTGGATTTGTGTGTGTATATACCTCTGACAGAGATTACCACCAACATTCCCCGGGGGACTTTTATTTTGAAGTCTATTTTAAATTTGTAAGCTGCAGCTTCATTCTCGTCATTTTAACAGCCTAGTCTAAATATACATTCTGCTCAGGCTTTCTGTAATTGCCTATTTTGAGAGTTTGGGAAAACAGTGTGTAAGTGGTGACTGCAGGTTCCCATGGGAGCCATGTTGGAGGGTTGACGGCTCCAGAGCTATTTTGGAGGTGTGGAGGTTGACAAATCATGATAATATAATCTGACTATAACACGACAGAATTTAATGACCAACTAATGTCTAAAAGATGGACTCTTAAATGATCACTCTCAGTTGTATGCTCTTTCTTTATTATACACTGTGACCTTGCGATGACTCATCCTGCTGATGACGTCTCAGGTTTTTTTTTTTTACATCTGCACACCTGCCTGAGGTGTTAGATTTCCTAATTAGTCGCAGGTTTAGTTTCAAATTATCACTATCACAAGTAACAGCCAGTTCTTCCATGAAGCCACAGCAGCTCAGTAATGCAGTGTAATATAAAATCAAATAATAATTGCTGATACTGCCAGACAAAGAAAGTAGTTGCAGGTGATCAGCATTCACTCGGCAATGTTGCCTACGGAAGCACCTAAAATAGTCTTTTTATCAGAACCAGGTCATGAATATTTGAGCAGATTTCTAATTTTGAAACGCTCACACATGGAAGATGTTGTGCACACACACTTTTATCAGCATTGCCCTGCTTAACATGCAAGTGGTTCATCTTTAAATTGTTGAACGCAGCAGTTTGTGGAGAAAAATGTGAATGAGGTGTTTTTCCATCCTTTTGTAAGTGTCTGGCTGGTGTTAACCTTCATGAGTTATTGTTGGCAGAGTTTTGTTGAGATCCATATTTGTGGATCTATGCTGATATTTTAGGGATGTGCAACAAGTTTGCATTCTCAGACCCATCTTGTACAGCTGCAAGTCAGCCATTTAATTAAAAAAAACCTGCTGTCCACTGATTTTTCAAGTTCTGTTTTATTTCAGAAAAATCATCATTGCTCTGCAAACTTCTTTTATTTGGCTTTACTTGGCACATGCAGAAATCTTAATCTTGCATAAAATGACTCAAATGTCTCAAATATTTCATCATAAAATGAACAAAAACAGATTTGTAACTGATTAAATTCTTGAGGCAGCCTCTTTTTTTACAGGTTGAAGTTATTGTTGCTGCTAATCATTGGAATCATTGTTAGATAAAGACATCTTCAGACTGGCATTTAAAACTTTGTAGCATGATAGTAATTATTCCAATGTCCCAAAATGAAGCAGCAAATTGATTTGGATCTGTGTTCTTAGGGAGGGCTTTTTTATATATTAAGAAATTAATTTTAGTGGTAATTTTTAGTGGTTAATAATAAGATTGCTCAAATGTCACCACATCGTCTGTGAACACTGAGTCAGGGATCTGTTGTCTGACATTTAGGCTGTTGGCAGAGGAGTAATAAAGTCGCTTGGGTTCGTCATTCAGTGTGCTGCTGAGTACCACAGAGGCCACGTAGCCACAACAGCGTCTGCCAGAGTGACCTTTATTCTGCAGCCTGAGAGCAGAAGAAAACTGGTGCCTGTTGTCTCTGCCGCTCCGCTGTCTGTCTCAGTCCTCTAATTACTGCCTCTCTGTTTCCCTGCAGATCGCCGATGTCCTGTCCAACCTGAAACCAGCTACTCTCCTGACACTGGTATGCTGATGGCTACTCTGTATTGTAGCGTTGAGTTAGAGCAGTGCATCAATCATTCCTTCCTGATAACAGCTAGTTATGTATACAGGTTAACGTAATATCAGATGACTGATCACAGATCCAATTCTTCAGGTGTGATGAAGTATTTTACTAAACCAGCTGTAAGGATGGTTGTCTTTCAAAGGTCCAGTGGGTTTGCCTCACTCCACCACACCTTGCCTGATGTTCGCTGCCAGCTCACACTGTTAACATTGACACAAAATACCTGCCATTGCAAATAAATATAAACTCCTTTTTTACTAATTTGACAGCTGTCAGAATCGAATGAGCTGTATTGACATTTGAATGCACTTTTTGGTGATGTCATTTCTCTTTACTTGTGTTTGTTTTTCTTCCATGCAGCGTGGACAGAATACAGATAGCGGGAGCACCTGCCGTGAAGCCTCCTTTGAAGGAATTAGTCGGTATGTTTAATTGCCGTTACTTTGCATTAACATAATTATACGTTGTCTGTGGAGTTTATTGTTGTCGGGTTTTTCTTTTTTCTTTTCTAACCAAGGATGCAGCAACCTGTCATGCATACTGATTGTTGCTGATGAACCTAATTCTAAATATAATTTAATTAAACAAACGATCGTACTTTTCCTTGTTAGTTATCAATTAATGGCAATGTTACTGTTGTCCTAAGCTAGTCTTTGTTCTTTTTTGAACCGCATACATTACACCGTTTTATCTAGTTCTACACTGTGACCCTCACTGCTTTGAAAAACAAGTCTCATAGACTTTAAATTCAAAGCTAATATAACCATTTGCATTTCAATAAAACTGTATAACAGTATAAATTGAGGTTGGCAAATGAGGGAAAAAATGTTGGCAGTTAGGCTCCATTGATGTGAAGCATCTTCATAACAAAGGCCCATATAAAGATAGGAAATAAGTCAGGATCTCCCCGGAGTGTAGCTGCTGCTGATGGTGGAGTAAAGCCAGCAGAAACACACTTGAATTTCCCTAGACATCCCAGAGGTCACGGTGGTGATTGGGGGGAGGTGATGCATTGTACAGTAGCACGTCTAAAAGACAGGATGACAGAATTGCAATGGTATTTAAATAATGGCAAACAGGGACTGATTGGCTTGTGGAACAGTAGCAGAAAGCTCATTGGTCAAGTATGGTGACATCATAATTGTGAATGTCTGGATTTTTGACAACATGGGAAAGCGGACGTGACGAGAACAAACAGAACCCCGGGAAGAGGGAAGAGAGAGACATTTCTTATTCAGAGCTTTATTTATAATAACAATGTTGCTCTTTCTTTGTTTTTAATCAGCTTCCAAGTGAACAACACTCTTTTGCACCCAGTCATTGTGGAATGGTAAGTAATTAAATTATGTTTTTATAATATTATTCATAAAAGCCAGTGCACAATGAGAAAAGACTGTATTGTAAACCTCTCCCTAAAAAGTGTATTCAGTTATTCTGCTACTTTTAGCTCCCAAACCTTGTCAATTGCATCTGCCCAGTCAGGTAATTGTGTCTGCAGTCAGACACAGGAGTTTTTCTTTGGCTTGTTTTTTTCCCTTTAAGAATCTGAAGTCAGTCCGTGCAGATGTAATGGACTTCGTGCTCGCTCAGTTGTCCTTGGCATTAGAGTTTGCAGCCTCCCAGATGAATTGACATTTTCTGAAATAAGGAGGAATGTTTTGCAGGCACACCTCCTGTGGAGAAAGACTTGATTGTACCTCTCTGCCCCCGCTACTCTGCAGAGCTCGCATGGCTCTCTTTTAATGGGCTGTTTCTCCCTCTTTCTTGTTACTATTGGTTATCAGTGCTTTGTGATTTGTTTCTATTATTGTGAAAATCATTACTACTTCAGACCATTTAACCATGTAAGGTGCAGCTATCGCTTCCCTGTCACAAATGAAGATCAGCAGGCGAATTCTCATATGGTGTTGGATTTAAATCAAAGATTGTATTCCATTGTATTGTTTGAACATTTTCATCAGTCAGTTATGAGTTTCCCACTGATAATTCAAGACACATCAGGCCTGATGTGTATATACAAAGTTAATGGGAATAAGGCAGGACCATCTGGTTGTTCTCTATATCAGTTCGTCTCAAATGTCAGCCCTCAGTATAAAAACTTAATTCTTTTAGCTTAAAGGGAGGGTTGTTTGAATTGTCTTTACTGTTTGGCTGTACCTTCATCACACTGTGCATCGATAAACTGCCAGTGTGATAAGAGAGCTGGTCTCTCACCTCTTGTTTCTTTGTGTGTCTGCAGCCGTCTGACTAAGACTGATATGGAGCTGGAGGTCCTGCGCTACACCAACAGGATTTCCAGTGACGCCCACAAAATGGTAAGATCCTTCAGAGCATCTGCAAGCGCACCCAAAATGGTATATTTTAAACTTTTACACAATAAAAAGTAAATTAAAGTTCAGGGCACAAAACTAAACACCCCAAAGTATCAAAGTGTCAAGCAGCTTATTGAGTTTAAAACTCCCCCAAAGGATTTAAGATGTCAGCACCCTTTCAGCCTATAAACTGTTTAAATGCCATTGATTTTAACTTCATCCAGTAGCTTTGAGGGCAGCAGTTAACAGAGATAGCCTTTGACCAATAAGCTGTAACATTAAAGCAATATTTAACTTCTGCACAGGATTTGGCTTTATCGCCATGAATAAACTTTTTTTTTTTTTAGTTTTTTGGGCCTTCTTATGGCTTTATTATTTGATAGGAAAGCTTGAGACATGTACATGGGGCACGCGCTCTACCAGCTGAGCTACCGTGGTGTCCCTAAATTCTTCTGAAATCACTTACCCTAACAATTCAATATTGTTTTTCCTTCCCATTATTATTATTTATTAGACTCATTAAACGAGGTATGGTCTTCCCCATGTGTCCACAAAGCTACTATATTTGATAGATTTTCAGGTATAACCTTCCCCATGGCTATACAGACAATGTTGTCCCATATCAGCAAGACTTTTAAACTTTAATGCATACTTTGTACTACATGGAAGTATTAAAAAAAAAAAAGAAACTTACAGGCAAAACATGCAGAGAGCCATTATGCAATCAGGTACATACAGAAACGATTAATAGGGTTTGGTGCTCTGTGCATAGGGTGAACATTGAGATCCATTTCAAAAGAGTCAGTCACAGTTTTATCCAGTAGTTTTTAAGTCTGTTCATCACATAATCTCACATTTTCTCTGTAGGTCATGAAGCATGTGAAGCCTGGGCAGAAGGAATATGAAATGGAGAGGTGAGTGGTGCATGTCCATGTTTGGTGACAAGACATAAAAATAAAATGTCTGTCTACTCTTTTATCTATGGTTACATCTACATTGTGTGAAGGGATTAAAGCAGACCATTTGACTTTCAAATAGTCTCATGATGATAAAACCTTGAGTGATAATTGAAGAATGTTTTGTTGATGTGTGTGTATTTTAGTGAGATTATTTGCCTTGTTTTTTAATAATTTTGCGTCAGATAAGCTGCCAGTCTTGCTCGTTTGCCTTTTGCTTAGCAAGAATAATCAGGAAATGTGGGTTTGTCATCTCAGAGTTGTGAGGCTGTCAAGATCCAAACAAGTGTTTGATGTGCTTGTCTGTGTGATGATTAAATGAGTGCTAAATTAATTCTTAAAAAGCACAGAGTCAGGAAGAGGGCAGCGAAAAGTCAACTGCTAATTAGTATTTTCTGTGATCTCTCTGAAAATTTTTTGTTTCCCTTTTCTTCCTTTTTTTTTTTGTTATCTTTGCAGCCTCTTCCAGCACTACTGCTACAATAAAGGAGGGATGCGTCACACCTCGTACACCTGTATCTGTGGAACGTAAGGCTTTATTCAGCGAATCTTTGCCCAATTCATTTCAGACCGACACTGAAATTATGCTCGTCCAAAGACACACACCTCCCAAATCTCGACTATGTCTTGTTCCAAGCTGCATCAAGCGAGCTGATCGGTCGATTCAATTCCTGTCTGGAGGCGGATTTCAAACAGAGACAAAAACAAACATGAGTGACAAGTACATTTGTTCACCTGTGAGCAGCCTGGAGAAGCATACTTATAGCCTCAGTAATAACCTATATAATTGATTCATTACATTGCTGGTATAATACGATTATTGCTATGAATGAAGAAGTTACCAGTCCACATCTTCAGATCACACACCATAAAAAGCTGTTTTTGCTTGTTAAGAAGAGCTTTGCTAAAAGGACAATAGTGTGCAGGACGCAGAGTAAGTTGGACTCTGCAGAATCCCGACTATCTCACTGGACAGCACAACATCAAATTCCCTCTTTGTTGCATGGTTACTGTCAGCTAGCAACGTCATTATGAGTGAAGAATTTTCAGACATTTTTGCTAATCATGCCTTCGGCCTTTTGTATTAAAGGCCATGTGTAATGAATACTTCCTGGGGATGAGTGGTCGGTGGATACAAGCTGTTTTTCTGTTCTAATTAACGGCTTGATAAAATGATGACCTGATCATCACAGTGATTCTTGAAAGATGCACTGTGTCTGGATTTTCTAAGCTTAAAGGTTAAAGGACATTGATAAAATGTGTAAAGACTGGAATCCTCTTGATGCTGTACTGAAATGTTCATTAAAATGTGTTTTTCCATGATTTTAAATTCACATATTGTTATTGTTTAATGATAGTGGCAACAACTCCTCCATTCTGCACTACGGCCATGCTGGGGCTCCCAATGACAAGACAATTATGGATGGAGACATGTGGTGAGTAGCCTTCAGTAGTTTTTTTTAACATTTGGCTCAAAAAACACTTTGGATACAAACACAACGCACTGTGGGAATGAGTTTGACTGAACTAGTTCTGATGTGTTGTCCCCTGCAGTCTGTTTGACATGGGTGGAGAGTACTACTGCTACTCCTCAGACATCACCTGCTCCTTCCCAGCCAATGGCAAGTTCACTCCAGACCAGAAGGCCATCTATGAGGCGGTCCTCAAGTCCTCCAGAGCAGTCATGGCTGCCATCAGACCAGGTTATCATTTTTTTTAGTCGGTTTAACTATTGACTACTGTGATGATGCTGTAGTTAGCAGTAGTTAGCTGATACTCTCATGATATACCGACCCATATTCGTTTTAAGTACGACTTCAACAGTTGGCCAATTCTGACATACTGCAACTTGCATATCAGTATACATACATAAATAAATAAATATAATCTGCCTGTCCTTTATAAACCATGCTGCTTGTGTTGAAGGTGTGAAGTGGACCGACATGCACCGCCTGGCTGACCAGGTTCACCTGGAGGAGCTGGTGAAGATCGGCATCCTGAAAGGTTGCGTGGACGACATGTTGAAGGTCCACCTGGGCTCCGTCTTCATGCCTCACGGCCTTGGACACCTGCTGGGCATCGACGTGCACGATGTGGGAGGATACCCTGAGGTGAAAACGGAGGTCTTGCATTCTGAGATTGGCCAAATCACAGCCAAGCAGACAGTCAGGACTCCAGACAGTAGAGGAAGCAAACGCAGTTGTGGTCCTCCAATATTGATGTGTCATCCATTATAGAGAGAACCTCAGAGCAGAAGTGAGAGCAGAACAAAAAGAGGCCAAGCTGCAGGAACAAGTTCAGGCTGAGGGCAGGAGAGAGGAGAAGCTGAAATGTTGTCTGAACTCTGAACACAGATGGTTTCAGGATTTTGTACAGTTATGCACTTCTGATGACTAAATATAGAAGACTGTTAACCCACTGAAGCTGCAGTGGAACTGCTGAGTGTTCAGCAGCAGAAGGTGTCAGTATGGGAAGTGCACTGTAGAGCAGGACTCCATGAATATAAATGCAGAGCTCACTCAGTCTGTGGATACATGACAAACCGCACAGATGCCATCGATATTTTGCTGTTTGAAGAACTGATTCACAAAGAATATTTAACACTTGAGAAATGCAGAAAATCTAATTTAATGGTGGTCTCCTGTAGCTATGTCTGCACTGTGTCTGCACACACACACTGCAATGTGTAGTTATGTTTTTGTAAGTGTAAAGCTGTAGTTCAAACAAACTTTACTCTTGTCCAGGGGACGGACCGTATTGACGAGCCTGGACTGAGGAGTCTTCGGATGGGCCGCCTGGTGCAGGAGAGGATGGTCCTCACCGTGGAGCCCGGCATTTATTTCATCAACCACCTGCTGGACCAGGCCCTGGCCAACTCCGCCCAGAGCTGCTTCATCAATAACCAAGAGCTGGCTCGCTTCCGCGGCTTTGGAGGGGTCAGTCTGCCTGCGAAGTTATATATTTGGTTGTTTTTATTGGATTGGATTCACCAAAGGAGTCGTCGAACTGAATTTGTTGTCTACAGGACGAATGCCACAAAGCCAATGATGCTGAAATTAGCTCAGCAGAGAGCTGGCAGGGTAACACGTCCTTGATGCTCGGTCCACAGAATGACAACACTGTTATACTTTAATGTTTTGCAAAAGGGCCAACGTAGAACTGTGATTCTAAAAGGTATAAGAAATGTGACTTAGAAGGGTAACTCCACCAATTACACACATTAAAGTGTGTTTACAGGTCTTGGGGAGTACTACTGCTATCAAGTCATGTAAAGACTGCAATGTAGTACAGTATAACATTCAGACAGGCTAGGAAATCATGACATTTTTATAAAGCCTCAAGGCAGGTCGTAGCCCTAACCCTAACCCTAACAGACTGTTTTAAAGGTATTCATTAAAACCTTTCTGAACTGAAGGTAACATGAATGATCACAGGTACGCTTTGACCAATTAGGATAACACCTCAGTGCATAAAATGGCAAAACAGTGGATTTGTCTTCCGCAGGAGTCACTGTTGAACAGCTCATGTATCTTTCCCTGTTGGACTTTCTGTCTCAGTTATTAAGTTGATGAGTTATCCTAAATCACATGATAATAATGATGATTCATATGACGACAAGAGAAGTTGAACATTCCTGTTAGAGCTGTGGCACCTTCACACTTAACATTTTTCTTCAGGATTACTTCTGCCACATGAGTTGAGGATTTTTAGTGACTGGTGGAGCTCACGATCATCATGTGAATTCTTATGCGTGTCTAAATTTTTGCATTGACTGAGTTTGAATGTTTCCTGTTTGACCGACTGTGTCTTTGCCGTGTTCAGGTTCGCATTGAAGACGACATTGCAGTGACGGCAGACGGTATAGAGCTGCTGACCTGCGTCCCTCGCACCGTGGAGGAGATCGAGGCTTTCATGGCGGACCCCGCAAAACCCTTCAGCCCCGTTGTCTGAGTGACGTCTCGCAGCAAAGTCTGAGCTGTACGCTGCAACTTCAATAATTACTGCAGATAAACAACAAAGAATCTTCTTCAGCTAGAGCGAAGTCATTTCTCTTACACTCATATCTCACGTATCACAACAATCAAGATTATTATTAAGCTTTACTATCATAATGTTTTTAAAATTGTGCTCAGCGTTAGCAGGCACTTGAAGGGACAAACTCCACCTTAATACATGAAGTGTTAATTTCTGTGCCTCATGGAAAAAGAAATTTACTTTTTTAAAATAATTCTTATTCTTATATTTTCTCTTTGTAAAAATGGATTCATAAAAAAATGCTGTGAAATGAAATTAAAACTTTTTAAATTTGCAACTGTGTGCAGCAGAGTATTCTTTCAGTATTGTAAGACGGTTTCGAACAAATCAGTTATTGGACCTCTTTAAGATAAAGAAACATTTAATCAAGGTGTATGTTATCAGAAGAAGTGTGACTTCCAGGATGTATTTGCTGCAACACCACTAATGTCCACTAAGTTGTTCAATTTCAGAAAAGCTAAAAGTACATAAGAATCACTCTTTGAACACTTGAAATTTAGAAGTGATGGATTCTGGTACGTTTGTTTCTCTTCATCCACAATAAAAATCAAGAGTCAGGCTCGTCATCATGTTGGCACATTCAGAATAGTTATTTCCCTCGTATAAAAGGTTATTAATAAAAACTTCACTGGGTACCTTGTGTAACCACAAAGGAAAAGAGGTGATGACGTAAATGTAATATACACACTTGCAGGTATTGGCCACCAGGGGGCACTATATGTCTTTTGAATTTAAACCTATGCTCACTGTGGAGACACTGTTGCAGTGTGTGTTCTGTGCACCATCTATCTGCTGGCATTCTGAGTAACACGGTTCATCTCACGGTTTACACTTCAGCTACGAGCACAAAAACTCCCTGTTCCACTGCATTAAGGCTAAACCAAAAAAGGATATTAACATCTCGCTCATTCTACCAGATTTTTTACGAACTCCAGTACACCGAAAGCCTCAAGCTTTAGCAACTCCAATGACCAGGAGGGCAGTGAACATGTAGTAGGAATACACTGAAAGCTCCACAAACCCAAAGCTTTGGTATTTGACAACCTGGGAATGACACTGAAGTTGAGTCCACTGCTGGATGAGTCTTTCATGCATGAGAGTTCACACCTGAAGGCTTAACTTCAGTTGAGGAGTTGAATAAAACAGCCTACCAAACAGTCCCACAATCAACTACAGTTACACACTGCTGACTCGAAAACTGAATCTCTGACATGGTCAACTTTTATAAACCTGATTATATATATCAACTACTTAAAAAGAAAGCCCATCTTTTGTATTTAAAACAATAAAATGTCCATGCAGCGAGGACAGAATACAGACGGCGGGAACATCTGTCGTGAAGCCTCCTTTGAAGGAATCAGTTGTGTGTTTAATTGGCATCACTGCCAGGCTGCCATGCTGCTGATTGTTGCTGATTAATCTAATATTGAATTTGATTTAAGTTGATAAATAATCATGCTCATCCTCGTTAGTTATCAGTTTCTGGTAATGTTGCTGTTAGTCTTTGTTTTTGTTACTTTAGAATGAGCCTTTAAATCTACATGTACCTCCTCCACTGAGTCTGTCATGTTGTACCGCCATGTTTCTACAGTAGCCCAGAACAGACAAACCAAACACTGACATGCTGACCTTTCATGTGTCCAGTCGAGTGATTTTTTTTTCATGTGTCCAGTCGAGTGATTTTTTTTTTTTTTCATGTGTCCAGTCGAGTGATTTTTTTTTATTTTTCATGTGTCCAGTCGAGTGATTTTTTTTTTTTTTTCATGTGTCCGGTCGAGTGATTTTTTTTTCATGTGTCCAGTCGAGTGATTTTTTTATTTTTCATGTGTCCGGTCGAGTGATTTTTTTTTTTTTCATGTGTCCGGTCGAGTGATTTTTTTATTTTTCATGTGTCCAGTCGAGTGATTTTTTTTTTTTCATGTGTCCAGTCGAGTGATTTTTTTTTCATGTGTCCGGTCGAGTGATTTTTTTATTTTTCATGTGTCCAGTCGAGTGATTTTTTTTTTTTCATGTGTCCAGTCGAGTGATTTTTTTTGTTTTTCATGTGTCCAGTCGAGTGATTTTTTTATTTTTCATGTGTCCAGTCGAGTGATTTTTTTTTCATGTGTCCAGTCGAGTAATTTTTTTTTATTTTTCATGTGTCCAGTCGAGTGATTTTTTTATTTTTCATGTGTCCGGTCGAGTGATTTTTTTGTTTTTCATGTGTCCGGTCGAGTGATTTTTTTTTATTTTTCATGTGTCCAGTCGAGTGATTTTTTTATTTTTCATGTGTCCAGTCGAGTGATTTTTTTTTATTTTTCATGTGTCCGGTCGAGTGATTTTTTTTTCATGTGTCCAGTCGAGTGATTTTTTTTTTTTCATGTGTCCAGTCGAGTGATTTTTTTTATTTTTCATGTGTCCAGTCGAGTGATTTTTTTTTATTTTTCATGTGTCCGGTCGAGTGATTTTTTTTTCATGTGTCCAGTCGAGTGATTTTTTTTTTTTCATGTGTCCAGTCGAGTGATTTTTTTTTCATGTGTCCAGTCGAGTGATTTTTTTTTTTTCATGTGTCCAGTCGAGTGATTTTTTTTTTTTCATGTGTCCAGTCGAGTGATTTTTTTTTTTTCATGTGTCCAGTCGAGTGATTTTTTTTTCATGTGTCCAGTCGAGTGATTTTTTTTTTTTCATGTGTCCAGTCGAGTGATTTTTTTTTCATGTGTCTAGTCGAGTGATTTTTTTTTCATGTGTCTAGTCGAGTGATTTTTTTTTCATGTGTCTAGTCGAGTGATTTTTTTTTCATGTGTCCGGTCAAGTGATTTTTTTATTTTTCATGTGTCCGGTCGAGTGATTTTTTTTTCATGTGTCCAGTCAGGTGCAGGTCTGCTTTCAGTCCCTTGAGTCAAAACTAAACATGGAGAAGCAGCATTCAGTTCTTATGCGCCACATATCTGGAACAAACTCCCAGAAAACTGCAGGTCTGCTCCAACTCTCACCTCTTTTAAATCAAGGCTGAAGACCTTTCTGTTTGCCACTGCTTTTCACTGAATTAATGTTAAGGCTTTGAACTGCACTGTGACTTTTATTTTCTGTTCTTGTCTCTTTTAAACCTATTCTATTTTAGCTTACTTTCCTATTTCTTAACTTGTTTTAATGTTTTGTTTCTTGATGTTCTTCTACTTACTTCTTCTACTTGTTTTTTAATGTACTTTAAATGCAATTATTTTTAATGTCTTTTAATGTCATTTTTATGCCCCCGTAAAGCACTTTGAGTTGCCTTGTGTCTGAATTGTGCTATACAAATAAACTTGCCTTCATGTGTCCAGATGAGTGATTTTTTTTTTCATGTCTCCAAACGAGTGAAATTTTCTTCATGTGTCCAGTCGAGTGAAATTTTTTTCGAACTTGGAAAATGGAGCACCAGAAAAAAAAATTCTCACTTGCCCCTCAGGGCTTCCGTACCTTTCTGATCTACCCTACATCTGTGGCATATCTGTAAGTGTCATTGCACAAACAAATACAGTCCATATTCAGTTCATGTCATTACTCTGGATTCTCTACAGACCATTTCCTCTGCATATTCATCGTGTTGTTGGCATATACCATATCTGGTCAAATATGCATGAAAGACATTTTCAGGACATATTCTGGACACGATTTAAATCTTGGTGAAGACCCCAAGCATGCAGATATAATTTTCTTATTTCTCTGCAGATTCCGGTAAAATTTTAAGCATAATTGTTTTGTTCCAGCGAGTGGGCTGATTAGTGTTGCACACAGACATATGGCCTCCTTATTTTGACCTTTTTTAGCATATAACAACCTTTTGTCCTATAAAGTATAGTGAATTATTTATTAGAGATTTCTTTTATTGATCTCATTTTGGTGTAGATATTTAGAGCCCACTGATATTGATTGGCCATAACTACTCTTATGGCATGTATGGACTACAAATATGGAGACAAGGGAAGACAAAATAATACACATATTTAAATAGTACAAACAATTGCAAGGATCTCTAAACAATAATGCCATAAATGTAAAAGATGTCATCACTAATAACAATTTCTTTGTGTGTTTTTATTGATGAGCATACGGATTAGCAGAGTTCAGTAGAGGTTTAATGTTTGGCTGAATTCATATTATTCTGCACCTTCACAATCATCACTCACTCAGTTGGACTGTGCTGAGAATGAGACTCTTGAGGCACACATGCAATATTTTCTCTTAAATCAGCTTCAGTATTAATTTTTTTACACAATTACCAAAGTTCACTTTCATTTTTGATTGAGATTTTTTTTATTATTCTTATTTTTTCATTATTGTTATATTTGATTTTAATTGTCTTGTTCTGTATTTCTTGACCACCGCTAGCCTCCATCTCATCTGACCTTCTACAAGTCAGATGAGAGGGAAGGTGTGATGGTTTGTGAACCTGTTGTTTCCTTCAAGATGAATGCTGGATGCCTCAAGATCTTAAAAGATCTTAAAAGACACCAGAGGCGGTGGAAAAGGTGCAGATGGTAATTAAGTCTTTGCTGCTGTCTGTGATGGAACAACTGACTGGCCTGGTTAGCTTCTTTTTTTTTCAAGATATATTGTAATGTCGGGAAAACCGAAGCAACTCGGAGAAAACCCAAACTAACCCAGGGATTCAAATAACTCCACACAGCAAAGATCATTGAATGATGTTCAAAAATGCGAGCGGTGATGGAAAAAGGTGGAGATGGTTATTAAGTCTCCACTGCTCTCGGTGATGCACCACCTGACTGGCCTGGTTAGCTTCTTTTTTTTAAGATATATTGTAATGTCGGGGAAACCGAAGCGACTCGGAGAAAACCCAAACTAACCCAGGGATTCAAATAACTCCACACAGCAAAGATCGTTGAATGATGTTCAAAAATGCGAGCGGTGATGGAAAAAGGTGGAGATGGTAATTTAGTCTCCACTGCTCTCGGTGATGCACCACCTGACTGGCCTGGTTAGCATTTTTCTTTTTTTAAGATCTATTGTAATGTCGGGGAAACCGAAGCGACTCGGAGAAAACCCAAACTAACCCAGGGATTTAATGACCACACATCAAACATCCTCTAAAGTAGTTTGAACTCACAGGGCTGGTGTGATAGGACGAGATGCTGTCAGTGGTCGAGACGCTGTCAATGGTGCACCACCAAAAGGGTTTGGCTAGAGCTTTTCCCACCCTGGAAAAGAAGCTGGCAACTGCAGACAGTTTTGGTCTGTGGAGGGCATCCAGATGGATTTTCAGACACTTCAAAACAGCTTCATCAAAAGATGAACTGTTTGATGCCATTGCAACCTCCAGTAGCTGTTCAGTAGAGCCAAACTCCTTTTTAAGGTCCTTAATCACCGCTTTGTTGATCTTTTTCATGTTCTTTCTAGTTTTTTTGACAGCAGAGTAATCGATGCGGATGTTATCCCGCACCATTTCTGAGAGACGCTGAACGATGGCGTCCATGTCTTCTGTCTGAGAGGACTGCCCGGATTTCTGAGGGACATTTATGGTGAGCCTCAGGAGGAGGGCTGTGATGATGTCGTTAGTTGTATTCTCTGATATCCAAGATGAGACGTCAGTTGACTCGTCTGAGAGTTCCCAGTCTGACTTTTTAGAGCTTGACCCCTTGCTGTTTTGAGGCTCTGAAGAACAGACAGAAGACACCGGTGTACTCTCAGAAGAAGCTTCGTCAGGTTTGACTTCTGAAGTCGCAATGACTTTGTTTTTCCTCAAAGTCAGACTATCAACATGGTTAATCTGTTTCATGTCGTCACTATCATCATCGCAGCAGATAGGTGGAGACGGTTCAGCATCATCGAAAGTCAGACTATCAACATGGTTAATCTGTTTCACGTCGTCACTATCATCATCGCAGCAGATAGGTGGAGACGGTTCAGCATCATCGAAAGGTTCGACCGGAGTTGAACAACAGGGTGTTGTAGTCTGCCAGTCGGTGACTTCAGGGGACTCTTCTGGTTGGGTCACCAATTTTGTGATTACGTCTTCGATGTCGCCTAGTGCACTGGACACTTTCTCACTGTGACTCGTCTGATATGATTCCTCCTCCTCCACCCAAAACAGCAACTGCTGTAGGAACTTTCGCACTGCATCCTCTGTAATGGCGTACATTACTTCAGGAGAAAAGCTGCACTGAGTGGCGTCCACCTTCCTCCTGACATTGGAGATGACGCTGTCAGAGAGACATCTTCCCTTTGGTGCTGAGGGAAATTGATATGTGCTGGTAGCATTGAAGTGATCGTACAGTTTATCACTCAAGTCCTTTGAAAACTGCCTGATCATGTTGATGACTCTGTCGTCTGTTTTGTTGGTGCCAGCTGCAAGTTCTTTTGGCAGGCTTAACATTTTGAACAAGGACTCAACAATATCGTTGATCGCCTCAAAATCCAGTGAAGAGGGCATCTTATATTTCAGACTCATTGATACCGTCGTCCCGGTCTGACTGCAAGCCGCAGAGTCGGGCCTTGGAGACTCTGGAACAGCTCCGGGTAGATCAAAATCTTCAGCATCCTCTTTTTTGATCACAGGCTGAGAGGACCCTGAATCCCGGCTGAGAGGCACAATGAAGTCAGGTTCTTCTTTCTGAATTGATGTTTTCAGCTCTGACTTCATTTTCTCAAATAATCTCTTGACAAACTTGAAAAATCTGCATTTGCGCTCTTTTTGCTTGTCATTGCCGATGTCCTCAGAAGGTGCTGCCCGTGAGGCTACAAAGTCTTTCACATTATCGAGTATAAGCCCCGTATTGAAATGAGATCCGTCGGAGCTACTGCATTCATCATCTCCAAAATAATGTAGGTCACGACTTATGATGCTGACAATGTCAGACGCTGCATCTTGAGCAGGGACAGAGGGGCTGGAAAGCCTGGAAGCGGAGTCAGCGTCTTCTTTGGTTTCCGGTGTCTCACTGGACCATTTGTCAAGGATGGTAGCCACTGCTTGACTCACGGAGGGGTCGGAGACCTTAGACTTCATGCTCTGAGACGATTCGCATCTCACTGAGGGAGCAGAAATCGTCAACTCTTCTTGTTCCAGGACCGGTGCTGTAGATTCTGAACTGCTTGGACGCGAACAACATCCTTGGCACTCGAAGGTCACTTTCTTCACACATGTTTTCAGACATGTTACCATGTGACACAGAGATGTTGTGCTGGACACGGAGCTGGAGACAAAAATGGCAGGCTCTTCCGGCAAAGTAGGGCTGCTGATGACCAGAGATACTGCCGATTTGACCTTCAGTGAAACTTCTGTCTCGACCAGTTCTGTCAGCTTGTCTGCACTCTCACATTTCTCCGGCGGGACGTCAAGCACTTCAGCAAAAGCGTCGGGGAGGGAGTCTCCCAGCTGCGCATTGAGGTTTTCCAAAGCTGTACTTATGTCAGCCGGTGAATCATTCCTCCGTAAGCGCTCCTGAAACATCGGTAAGACTATGCTGATGGCCGACGCAGAGAGCTTCTGTACGATTTCGTGAACCATGTCGGTCAGCGTCGTGGCCACTCCTGAGTCACAAATTCCTTCAGCTAACAGGCTCCGCTGTGCTGAAGAGATTTTGTGAAAATGTTTGTTCACGATGGGTTTAACGGACTCTGAATTGATAACGATAGTGTTATCCATCGGGGATCTGGACTGCGCCAAGGTAAACATCTCTTCTCCTTTCGTTAAGTTGGTTGAACGTTGAAAGTTATTCACTGATGTGAAGGTTCTCGCTGTGGTTTCTGCTTCTGCTAAACTCACTCGTCAAGACGAAATGTAGCTTTTATCAACTTTCACACCACTTATAACATTTACATCAAAGATTCTATGAAGTCACGGACTATTTACTTTGGATCAAAGCACTTGTGTCAAATAGAACGCACATCAAAGCGCGCCTGCGCGCACACACACACACACACACACACACACACACACAAACAAACACGCGCATGCGCAAACGGACATGTACAGCACAAACGAACGCACACACATTTTGCAGGAAGCGAAACAGCAGTAAAACGACCACTCACGCTGAATTTGTTTGTAATTAATTTATGCGCACACCAATCAGTCAGTCAGTCAGTCAGTCAGTCAGTCAATCAATCAATCGTCATTATATGATCAATAATTATGTATATCCATAGTCCTCAATGAAAGAGGTGTGATTTCAGGTCATTGTCTTGGCACAGCTGTCGGGTCGTTATTAAAGCCAGCAGGGTGAATTAAACGCGCCCTTTACGCACAGCTGTAGATAAACACACACAGAAGAAGTACAGCCTGCGTTCGCGGATGTGCTCTCAGTGGCTCTGCTGCCCTGGCTGAATTATCTCGATTTGATCATTGTCGCTGTTTCATCTCATTTCGGGGGTTTGGGAATTATAGAATATGTCAAGAAAGAAATCTACACATTTCGAGCACAATATGGATATTAAATGTGCGCACAAAATATGAATCTTTGCGCAAAATATAAGCGTTTGGGACTCCGGGGGTTCTGTATTAATGTTATTTATATTCTAATCCCATTGTTGTATATAAATGTGTTCGTCCTATTAGTGTGTTTGATGTACATGTCGTGATAATAGTTCATATAAAAGGAAGGTTCTCGCTGGCCGGTGTAATCTAATCGGTGTGTTTGGTGGCTGTGGCTCTGGTGTCTGTGGTATTGATGTTGTTTTTGTTAAGTTGTTTGTGTAATTCTGGTGGCTGTACGGAATGTGAAAATAATTATCCTGGAAAGGACAATAAGATCCATCCATCTATCTGATGGTATTGATTAAGGGCTGATTTTTTTAATCATTTAGTGGCTTTTGACTGCTAAATAATTAAATATAAGAAGACGATGACTGCGTGAAAAGGGCCAGAATCCAGAAATATTACAAATGGATATCTCCAAGTTTCTCTGGAGGATACGGACCATTCCTATGGAAGCCCTGAGGGGCAAGTGAGGATTCATTTTTCTGGTGGTCCATTTCCTGATTTCTGAAATGTTTTTCTCATCTGAGTGAATAAAACCTGTTTCTTTCATTCGTTTTTCATGTGTCCAGTCGAGTGATTTTTTTATTTTTCATGTGTCCAGTCGAGTGATTTTTTATTTTTCATGTGTCCAGTCGAGTGATTTTTTTTATTTTTCATGTGTCCAGTCGAGTGATTTTTTTATTTTTCATGTGTCCAGTCGAGTGATTTTTTTATTTTTCATGTGTCCAGACGAGTGATTTTTTTTATTTTTCATGTGTCCAGTCGAGTAATTTTTTTTATTTCTCATTGTTATTTTTCATGTCCCTACAATTTTAGCTCTTTTTTGCACTCTCCGGCACTTTGTATGATACAGATGTGCATATCTATTGTATGTGATTGTGTGTAATTGCATGTTCTGTGTTACTTGTGGCTGCAGCATGGGCGAATGGCCCAGAACAAATTTCCCACATTGTGGGACAATAAAGTTTATCTTGAATCTTGAAGTCGAGTGATTTTTTAGTTTTCATGTGTCCAGTCGAGTGATTTTTTATTTTTCATGTGTCCAGTCGAGTGATTTTTTATTTTTCATGTGTCCAGTCGAATGATTTTTTATTTTTCATGTGTCGTGACGAGTGATTTTTTTTAGTTTTTCATGTGTCGTGACGAGTGATTTTTTTTAAATTTTCATGTGTGCAGTCGAGTGATTTTTTAGTTTTTCATGTGTCGTGACGAGTGATTTTTTAGTTTTTCATGTGTCGTGACGAGTGATTTTTTAGTTTTTCATGTGTCGTGACGAGTGATTTTTTTATATTTCATGGGTCCAGTCGAGTGTTTTTTGTATTTTTCATGTGTCCAGTCGAGTGTTTTTTTTATTTTTCATGTGTCCAGTCGAGTGATTTTTTTATTTTTCATGTGTCCAGTCGAGTGATTTTTTTATTTTTCATGTGTCCAGACGAGTGATTTTTTTTATTTTTCATGTGTCCAGTAGAGTAATTTTTTTTATTTCTCATTGTTATTTTTCATGTCCCTACAATTTTAGCTCTTTTTTGCACTCTCCGGCACTTTGTATGATACAGATGTGCATATCTATTGTATGTGATTGTGTGTAATTGCATGTTCTGTGTTACTTGTGGCTGCAGCATGGGCGAATGGCCCAGAACAAATTTCCCACATTGTGGGACAATAAAGTTAATCTTGAATCTTGAAGTCGAGTGATTTTTTATTTTTCATGTGTCCAGTCGAATGATTTTTTATTTTTCATGTGTCGTGACGAGTGATTTTTTTTAGTTTTTCATGTGTCGTGACGAGTGATTTTTTTTATTTTTCATGTGTCGTAACGAGTGATTTTTTTAGTTTTTCATGTGTCGTGACGAGTGATTTTTTTTTAATTTTCATGTGTGCAGTCGAGTGATTTTTTAGTTTTTCATGTGTCCAGTCGAGTGATTTTTTTATTTTTCATGTGTCCAGTCGAGTGATTTTTTTATTTTTCATGTGTCCAGACGAGTGATTTTTTTTATTTTTCATGTGTCCAGTCGAGTAATTTTTTTTATTTCTCATTGTTATTTTTCATGTCCCTACAATTTTAGCTCTTTTTTGCACTCTCCGGCCCTTTGTATGATACAGATGTGCATATCTATTGTATGTGATTGTGTGTAATTGCATGTTCTGTGTTACTTGTGGCTGCAGCATGGGCGAATGGCCCAGAACAAATTTCCCACATTGTGGGACAATAAAGTTAATCTTGAATCTTGAAGTCGAGTGATTTTTTATTTTTCATGTGTCCAGTCGAGTGATTTTTTATTTTTCATGTGTCCAGTCGAATGATTTTTTATTTTTCATGTGTCGTGACGAGTGATTTTTTTAGTTTTTCATGTGTCGTGACGAGTGATTTTTTTTAAATTTTCATGTGTGCAGTCGAGTGATTTTTTAGTTTTTCATGTGTCGTGACGAGTGATTTTTTAGTTTTTCATGTGTCGTGACGAGTGATTTTTTAGTTTTTCATGTGTCGTGACAAGTGATTTTTTTATATTTCATGGGTCCAGTCGAGTGTTTTTTGTATTTTCATGTGTCCAGTCGAGTGTTTTTTTTATTTTTCATGGGTCCAGTCGAGTGTTTTTTTAATTTTTCATTGTTATTTTTCACGTCCCTACAATTTTAGCTCTTTTTTGCACTCTCCGGCACTTTGTATGATACAGATGTGCATATCTATTGTATGTGATTGTGTGTAATTGCATGTTCTGTGTTACTTGTGGCTGCAGCATGGGCGAATGGCCCCGAACAAATTTCCCACATTCTGGGACAATAAAGTTAATCTTGAATCTTGAAGTCGAGTGATTTTTTATTTTTCATGTGTCCAGTCGAATGATTTTTTATTTTTCATGTGTCGTGACGAGTGATTTTTTATTTAAAAAATCACTCGTCTGGACACATGAAAAATAAAAAAAATCACTCGACTGGACACATGAAAAATAAAAAATCATTCGACTGGACACATGAAAAATAAAAAAAATCACTCGTCTGGACACATGAAAAATAAAAAAATCATTCGACTGGACACATGAAAAATAAAAAATCATTCGACTGGACACATGAAAACTAAAAAAATCACTCGTCACGACACATGAAAAACTAAAAAAATCACTCGTCACGACACATGAAAAATAAAAAAAATCACTCGTCTGGACACATGAAAAATAAAAAATCATTCGACTGGACACATGAAAAATAAAAAATCACTCGTCTGGACACATGAAAAATAAAAAATTACTCGACTGGACACATGAAAAATAAAAAATCACTCTACTTCAAGATTCAAGATTAACTTTATTGTCCCAGAATGTGGGAAATTTGTTCTGGGCCATTCGCCCATGCTGCAGCCACAAGTAACACAGAACATGC
The DNA here is from genome assembly GCF_040436345.1 of Pagrus major. Lineage (NCBI taxonomy): Eukaryota > Metazoa > Chordata > Actinopteri > Spariformes > Sparidae > Pagrus > Pagrus major. The sequence continues at coordinate 35,399,995 of NC_133218.1, forward strand.
AATTACACACAATCACATACAATAGATATGCACATCTGTATCATACAAAGTGCCGGAGAGTGCAAAAAAGAGCTAAAATTGTAGGGACATGAAAAATAACAATGAGAAATAAAAAAAATCACTCGACTGGACACATGAAAAATAAAAAAAATCACTGGTCACGACACATGAAAACTAAAAAAATCACTCAACTGGACACATGAAAAATAAAAAATTACTCGTCTGGACACATGAAAAATAAAAAAATCACTCGACTGGACACATGAAAAATAAAAAAAATCACTGGTCACGACACATGAAAACTAAAAAAATCACTCAACTGGACACATGAAAAATAAAAAATTACTCGTCTGGACACATGAAAAATAAAAAATCATTCGACTGGACACATGAAAACTAAAAAAATCACTCGTCACGACACATGAAAAACAAAAAAAAATCACTCGTCTGGACACATGAAAAATAAAAAATCACTCGTCTGGACACATGAAAAATAAAAAATCATTCGACTGGACACATGAAAAATAAAAAATCACTCGATTGGACACATGAAAAATAAAAAAATCACTCGACTGGACACATGAAAAATAAAAAATCACTCGACTTCAAGATTCAAGATTAACTTTATTGTCCCAGAATGTGGGAAATTTGTTCTGGGCCATTCGCCCATGCTGCAGCCACAAGTAACACAGAACATGCAATTACACACAATCACATACAATAGATATGCACATCTGTATCATACAAAGTGCCGGAGAGTGCAAAAAAGAGCTAAAATTGTAGGGACATGAAAAATAACAATGAAAAATAAAAAAAATCACTCGTCTGGACACATGAAAAATAAAAAAATCACTCGACTGGACACATGAAAAATAAAAAATATCACTCGTCTGGACACATGAAAAATAAAAAAAATCATTTGACTGGACACATGAAAAATAAAAAATTACTCGACTGGACACATGAAAAATAAAAAATCATTCGACTGGACACGTGAAAAATAAAAAATTACTCGATTGGACACATGAAAAGTAAAAAAATCACTCGACTGGACACATGAAAAATAAAAAAAATCACTCGTCACGACACATGAAAAATAAAAAATCATTCGACTGGACACATGAAAAATAAAAAATCATTCGAGTGGACACATGAAAAATAAAAAATCATTCGAGTGGACACATGAAAACTAAAAAAATCACTTGTCACGACACATAAAAACTAAAAAAACACTCGACTGGACACATGAAAACTAAAAAAATCACTCGTCACAACACATGAAAAACAAAAAAAAATCACTCGTCTGGACACATGAAAAATAAAAAATCACTCGTCTGGACACATGAAAAATAAAAAATCATTCGACTGGACACATGAAAAATAAAAAATTACTCGATTGGACACATGAAAAATAAAAAAATCACTCGACTGGACACATGAAAAATAAAAAATCACTCGACTTCAAGATTCAAGATTAACTTTATTGTCCCAGAATGTGGGAAATTTGTTCGGGGCCATTCGCCCATGCTGCAGCCACAAGTAACACAGAACATGCAATTACACACAATCACATACAATAGATATGCACATCTGTATCATACAAAGTGCCGGAGAGTGCAAAAAAGAGCTAAAATTGTAGGGACATGAAAAATAACAATGAAAAATAAAAAAAAATCACTCGACTGGACACATGAAAAATAAAAAAATCACTCGACTGGACACATGAAAAATAAAAAAAATCACTCGTCTGGACACATGAAAAATAAAAAATCATTCGACTGGACACATGAAAACTAAAAAAATCACTCGTCACGACACATGAAAAACAAAAAAAAATCACTCGTCTGGACACATGAAAAATAAAAAATCACTCGTCTGGACACATGAAAAATAAAAAATCATTCGACTGGACACATGAAAAATAAAAAATCACTCGATTGGACACATGAAAAATAAAAAAATCACTCGACTGGACACATGAAAAATAAAAAATCACTCGACTTCAAGATTCAAGATTAACTTTATTGTCCCACAATGTGGGAAATTTGTTCTGGGCCATTCGCCCATGCTGCAGCCACAAGTAACACAGAACATGCAATTACACACAATCACATACAATAGATATGCACATCTGTATCATACAAAGTGCCGGAGAGTGCAAAAAAGAGCTAAAATTGTAGGGACATGAAAAATAACAATGAAAAATAAAAAAAATCACTCGTCTGGACACATGAAAAATAAAAAAATCACTCGACTGGACACATGAAAAATAAAAAATATCACTCGTCTGGACACATGAAAAATAAAAAAAATCATTTGACTGGACACATGAAAAATAAAAAATTACTCGACTGGACACATGAAAAATAAAAAATCACTCAACTGGACACGTGAAAAATAAAAAATTACTCGATTGGACACATGAAAAGTAAAAAAATCACTCGACTGGACACATGAAAAATAAAAAAAATCACTCGTCACGACACATGAAAAATAAAAAATCATTCGACTGGACACATGAAAAATAAAAAATCATTCGAGTGGACACATGAAAAATAAAAAATCATTCGAGTGGACACATGAAAACTAAAAAAATCACTTGTCACGACACATAAAAACTAAAAAAACACTCGACTGGACACATGAAAACTAAAAAAATCACTCGTCACAACACATGAAAAACAAAAAAAAATCACTCGTCTGGACACATGAAAAATAAAAAATCACTCGTCTGGACACATGAAAAATAAAAAATCATTCGATTGGACACATGAAAAATAAAAAAATCACTCGACTGGACACATGAAAAATAAAAAATCACTCGACTTCAAGATTCAAGATTAACTTTATTGTCCCAGAATGTGGGAAATTTGTTCGGGGCCATTCGCCCATGCTGCAGCCACAAGTAACACAGAACATGCAATTACACACAATCACATACAATAGATATGCACATCTGTATCATACAAAGTGCCGGAGAGTGCAAAAAAGAGCTAAAATTGTAGGGACATGAAAAATAACAATGAAAAATAAAAAAAAATCACTCGACTGGACACATGAAAAATAAAAAAATCACTCGACTGGACACATGAAAAATAAAAAAAATCACTGGTCACGACACATGAAAACTAAAAAAAATCACTCGTCTGGACACATGAAAAATAAAAAATCACTCGTCTGGACACATGAAAAATAAAAAATCATTCGACTGGACACATGAAAAATAAAAAATCACTCGTCTGGACACATGAAAACTAAAAAATCACTCGACTTCAAGATTCAAGATTAACTTTTTTGTCCCACAATGTGGGAAATTTGTTCTGGGCCATTCGCCCATGCTGCAGCCACAAGTAACACAGAACATGCAATTACACACAATCACATACAATAGATATGCACATCTGTATCATACAAAGTGCCGGAGAGTGCAAAAAAGAGCTAAAATTGTAGGGACGTGAAAAATAACAATGAAAAACTAAAAAAATCACTCGACTGGACACATGAAAAACAAAAAAAAATCACTCGACTGGACACATGAAAAATAAAAAAAATCATTCGACTGGACACATGAAAAATAAAAAAAATTACTCGACTGGACACATGAAAAATAAAAAATCATTCGATTGGACACATGAAAAACTAAAAAAAATCACTCGCCACCAAACACACCGATTAGATTACACCGGCCAACGAGAACCTTCCTTTTATATGAACTATTATCACGACATGTACATCAAACACACTAATAGGACGAACACATTTATATACAACAATGGGATTAGAATATAAATAACATTAATACAGAACCCCCGGAGTCCCAAACGCTTATATTTTGCGCAAAGATTCATATTTTGTGCGCACATTTAATATCCATATTGTGCTCGAAATGTGTAGATTTTGTTCTTGACATATTCTATAATTCCCAAACCCCCGAAATGAGATGAAACAGCGACAATGATCAAATCGAGATAATTCAGCCAGGGCAGCAGAGCCACTGAGAGCACATCCGGGAACGCAGGCTGTACTTCTTCTGTGTGTGTTTATCTACAGCTGTGCGTAAAGGGCGCGTTTAATTCACCCTGCTGGCTTTAACAACGACCCGACAGCTGTGCCAAGACAGTGACCTGAAATCACACCTCTTTCATTGAGGACTATGGATATACATAATTATTGATCATATAATGACGATTGATTGACTGACTGATTGACTGACTGACTGACTGACTGACTGATTGGTGTGCGCATGAATTAATTACAAACAAATTCAGCGTGAGTGGTCGTTTTACTGCTGTTTCACTTCCTGCAAAATGTGTGTGCGTTCGTTTGTGCTGTACATGTCCGTTTGCGCATGCGCGTGTTTGTTTGTGTGTGCGTGTGTGTGCGCGCGCGGGTGCGCTTTGATGTGCGTTCTATTTGACACAAGTGCTTTGATCCAAAGTAAATAGTCCGTGACTTCATAGAATCTTTGATGTAAATGTTATAAGTGGTGTGAAAGTTGATAAAAGCTACATTTCGTCTTGACGAGTGAGTTTAGCAGAAGCAGAAACCACAGCGAGAACCTACACATCAGTGAATAACTTTCAACGTTCAACCAACTTAACGAAAGGAGAAGAGATGTTTACCTTGGCGCAGTCCAGATCCCCGATGGAGAACACTATCGTTATCAATTCAGAGTCCGTTAAACCCATCGTGAACAAATATTTTCACAAAATCTCTTCAGCACAGCGGAGCCTGTTAGCTGAAGGAATTTGTGACTCGGGAGTGGCCACGACGCTGACCGACATGGTTCACGAAATCGTACAGAAGCTCTCTGTGTCGGCCATCAGCATAGTCTTACCGATGTTTCAGGAGCGCTTACGGAGGAATGATTCACCGGCTGACATAAGTACAGCTTTGGAAAACCTCAATGCGCAGCTGGGAGACTCCCTCCCCGACGCTCTTGCTGAAGTGCTTGACGTCCCGCCGGAGAAATGTGAGAGTGCAGACAAGCTGACAGAACTGGTCGAGACAGAAGTTTCACTAAAGGTCAAATCGGCAGTATCTCTGGTCATCAGCAGCCCTACTTTGCCAGAAGAACCTGCCATTTTTGTCTCCAGCTCCGTGTCCAGCACAACATCTCTCTGTCACATGGTAACATGTCTGAAAACATGTGTGAAGAAAGTGACCTTCGAGTGCCAAGGATGTTGTTCGCGTCCAAGCAGTTCAGAATCTACAGCACCGGTCCTGGAACAAGAAGAGTTGACGATTTCTGCTCCCTCGGTGAGATGTGAATCGTCTCAGAGCATGAAGTCCAAGGTCTCCGACCCCTCTGTGAGTCAAGCAGTGGCTACCATCCTCGACAAATGGTCCAGTGAGACACCGGAAACCAAAGAAGACGCTGACTCCGCTTCCAGGCTTTCCAGCCCCTCTGTCCCTGCTCAAGATGCAGCGTCTGACATTGTCAGCATCATAAGTCGTGACCTACATTATTTTGGAGATGATGAATGCAGTGGCGCCGACGGATCTCATTTCAATACGGGGCTTATACTCGATAATGTGAAAGACTTTGTAGCCTCACGGGCAGCACCTTCTGAGGACATCGGCGATGACAAGCAAAAAGAGCGCAAATGCAGATTTTTCAAGTTTGTCAAGAGATTATTTGAGAAAATGAAGTCAGAGCTGAAAACATCAATTCAGAAAGAAGAACCTGACTTCATTGTGCCTCTCAGCCGGGATTCAGGGTCCTCTCAGCCTGCGATCAAAAAAGAGGATGCTGAAGATTTTGATCTACCCGGAGCTGTTCCAGAGTCTCCAAGGCCCGACTCTGCGGCTTGCAGTCAGACCGGGACGACGGTATCAATGAGTCTGAAATATAAGATGCCCTCTTCACTGGATTTTGAGGCGATCAACGATATTGTTGAGTCCTTGTTCAAAATGTTAAGCCTGCCAAAAGAACCTGCAGCTGGCACCAACAAAACAGACGACAGAGTCATCAACATGATCAGGCAGTTTTCAAAGGACTTGAGTGATAAACTGTACGATCACTTCAATGCTACCAGCACATATCAATTTCCCTCAGCACCAAAGGGAAGATGTCTCTCTGACAGCGTCATCTCCAATGTCAGGAGGAAGGTGGACGCCACTCAGTGCAGCTTTTCTCCTGAAGTAATGTACGCCATTACAGAGGATGCAGTGCGGAAGTTCCTACAGCAGTTGCTTTTTTGGGTGGAGGAGGAGGAATCATATCAGACGAGTCACAGTGAGAAAGTGTCCAGTGCGCTAGGCGACATCGAAGACGTAATCACAAAATTGGTGACCCAACCAGAAGAGTCCCCTGAAGTCACCGACTGGCAGACTACAACACCCTGTTGTTCAACTCCGGTCGAACCTTTCGATGATGCTGAACCGTCTCCACCTATCTGCTGCGATGATGATAGTGACGACGTGAAACAGATTAACCATGTTGATAGTCTGACTTTCGATGATGCTGAACCGTCTCCACCTATCTGCTGCGATGATGACAGTGACGACGTGAAACAGATTAACCATGTTGATAGTCTGACTTTGACGAAAGACAAAGTCATTGCGACTTCAGAAGTCAAACCTGACGAAGCTTCTTCTGAGAGTACACCGGTGTCTTCTGCCTGTTCTTCAGAGCCTCAAAACAGCAAGGGGTCAAGCTCTAAAAAGTCAAACTGGGAACTCTCAGACGACTCAACTGACGTCTCATCTTGGATATCAGAGAATACAACTAACGACATCATCACAGCCCTCCTCCTGAGGCTCACCATAAATGTCCCTCAGCAATCCGGGCAGTCCTCTCAGACAGAAGACGTGGACTTCATCGTTCAGCGTCTCTCAGAAATGGCGCGGGATAGCATCCGCATCGATTTCTCTGCTATCAAAAAAACTAGAAAGAACATGAAAAAGATCAACAAAGCGGTGATTAAGGACCTTGAAAAGGAGTTTGGCTCTACTGAACAGCTACTGGAGGTTGCAATGGCATCAAACAGTTCATCTTTTGATGACGCTGTTTTGAAGTGTCTGAAAATCCATCTGGATGCCCTCCACAGACCAAAAAGGTCTGCAGTTGCCAGCTTCTTTTCCAGGGTGGGAAAAGCTCTTGCCAAACCCTTCAGGGGGTGCACCATTGACAACATCTTCACCGCTGACAGAATCTCGACCTATTACAGCAGCCCTGTGAGTTCAAACTGCTTTAGAGTATGTTTCTATTGTGGTTATTAAATCCCTGGGTTAGTTCGGGTTTTCTCCGAGTCACTTCGGTTTCCCCGACATTACAATGTATCTTTTAAAAAAAAAAAGCTAACCAGGCCAGTCAGGTGGTGCATCACCGAGAGCAGTGGAGACTAAATTACCATCTCCACTTTTTCCATCACCGCTCGCATTTTTGAACATCATTCAACGATCTTTGCTGTGTGGAGTTATTTGAATCCCTGGGTTAGTTTGGGTTTTCTCCGAGTCGCTTCGGTTTCCCCGACATTACAATATATCTTAAAAAAAAGAAGCTAACCAGGCCAGTCAGGTGGTGCATCACCGAGAGCAGTGGAGACTTAATTACCATCTCCACCTTTTTCCATCACCGCTCGCATTTTTGAACATCATTCAACGATCTTTGCTGTGTGGAGTTATTTGAATCCCTGGGTTAGTTTGGGTTTTCTCCGAGTTGCTTCGGTTTTCCCGACATTACAATAGGTCTTTAAAAAAAAAAAAAGCTAACCAGGCCAGTCAGGTGGTGCATCACCGAGAGCAGTGGAGACTTAATTACCATCTCCACCTTTTTCCATCACCGCTCGCATTTTTGAACATCATTCAACGATCTTTGCTGTGTGGAGTTATTTGAATCCCTGTGTTAGTTTGGGTTTTCTCCGAGTTGCTTCGGTTTTCCCGACATTACAATATATCTTTAAAAAAAAGAAAAAGAAGCTTAATTACCATCTCCACCTTTTCCACCACCTCTGGTGTCTTTTAAGATCTTTTAAGATCTTGAGGCATCCAGCATTCATCTTGAAGGAAACAACAGGTTCACAAACCATCACACCTTCCCTCTCACCTGACTTGTAGAAGGTCAGGTGAGGTGGAGGGCAGCGGTGGTCAAGAAATACAGAACAAGACAATTAAAATCAATTATAACAATAATGAAAAAATAAGAATAATAAAAAAAATCTCAATCAAAAATGAAAGTGAACTTTGGTAATTGTGTAAAAAAATGAATACTGAAGCTGATTTAAGAGAAAATATTGCATGTGTGCCTCATTGTGAAGGTACAGAATAATATGAATTCAGCCAAACATTAAACCGCCACTGAACTCTGCTAATCCGTATGCTCATGTTGTTTTTTGTCTGTATGATTTAGTGTTTTATGTTTCCCTTTTAGGACGTTTCAATAAAAACACACAAAGAAATTGTTATTAGTGATGACATCTTTTACATTTATGGCATTATTGTTTAGAGATCATTGCAATTGCTTGTACTATTTAAATATGTGTATTATTTTGTCTTCCCTTGTCTCCATATTTGTAGTCCATACATGCCATAAGAGTAGTTATGGCCAATCAACATCAGTGGGCTCTAAATATCTACACCAAAATGAGATCAATAAAAAAAAAAAATTAATAATTCACTATACTTTATAGGACAAAAGGTCAAAATAAGGAGGCCATATGTCTGTGTGCAACACTAATCAGCCCACTTGCTGGAACAAAACAATTATGCTTAAAATTTTACCGGAATCTGCAGAGAAATAAGAAAATTATATCTGCATGCTTGGGGTCTTCACCAATTTTAAATCGTGTCCAGAATATGTCCTGAAAATGGATCTTTCATCCATATTTGACCAGATATGGTATATGCCAACAACACTATGAATATGCAGAGGAAATGGTCTGTAGAGAATCCAGAGTAACGACATGAACTGAATATGGACTGTATTTGTTTGTGCAATGACACTTACAGATATGCCACAGATAAATAATATTTTTTAGATATTTCCAGACAGGACATGAGGTCATATTTGAACCACATACATAACTAAACTAAGATGTGTCTGGTATCCTAGTATATGTCCTCACGTTGTATATTGAGTCCACATTTGACAAAATAAGGCTCATATAAACAAAACTCTGAATATATGCATCAGAAATGTACAGAAGCCCTGAGGGCCAAATTATTTTTTTTTTCTGGTGCTCCATTTTACAAGTCCTTAAAACTTTCACTCATCTGGACACATGAAAAAAAAAATAAAAGCAATGTTTTTTTTCACATTAATTTTCCAAAAGCTCAATAAGATTTGTTGTGTTAAAACTTGTAGACTTGTGGAACCTGTATTGCAAATTGCAATCGTCAACACCAGTGACAACATATTTGACTCCAGTTTATATGACGATACAATAATTTATCCATCCGATAAATATCATTCATCCCAACTATTAACTCTCAAACCTTGTCAATTGCATCTGCCCAGTCAGGTAATTGTGTCTGCAGTCAGAAACAGGAGCTTTTCTTTGTTTTTTCACTATAAGAATCTGAAGTCAGTCCGTGCAGATGTAATGGACTTCGTGCTCGCTCGGTTGTCCTTGGCATTAGAGTTTGCAGCCTCCCAGATGAATTGATATTTTCTGAAATAAGGAGGAATGTTTTTCAGGCACACCTCCTGTGGAGAAAGACTCTGATTGTACCTCTCTGCCCCCTCTCATCTGCAGAGCTCGCATGGCTCTCTTTAATGGGCTTTTTCTCACTCTTTCTTGTTACTATTGGCTACCACCGCTTTGTGTTATTAATTTATTTCTATTATTTCAAAAATCATTCCTTCTCTGCAGTCTCCAACTATCTAAGGTGCAGCTTGACAGCCTTCCTGTCACCATTGATTGAGAAATAAGATCAGCAGGAAAGTTCTAATAAAATCACAGATTGTATGACGTTTTATTGGGGTTTGAAACATTTTCAGCAGTCGAGTATGAGATGGTTTCCCCACTGATAACTCAAGAAACAACAGGTCTCATTTATAGTCAATATTCCTGGGAATGATGGAGGACCATCTGCTCTGGGCTCGTCTCTCCCCTCTTGTTTCCGTCTGTGCCTGCAGCCTAAGATCAGGCTAGACAGAGCTTAGTAAATTAGTTTGTTTAAAACATTTCAAGACAGAAAAAAATAGTTCCGATCATGAAATTAAATACCCAAAGTATCAAGCAGCTTATTCAGTTTAAAACTTACTCAAAGAATTCAAAATGACAGGATCCTCTCAGGCTGCAGCCTGTGCAAACTTCATGCAGTCAACAGACACAGCTTGTGACAAATAAGCTGAAATATTACATCAAATATTTACCCATAATGTGACCGTTTCTCATTTATCACCCTCCCAAGAGGTGTGCAGTAAAAACAGGAAGTCAGCCAGTGCTGCAAGGCAGAGTTTTTAATGTGGAAGAAGAGGATGCTACTGGAAGAGAGAAGGGTTTGTGTGTATGTAGTCGCATTCATTTCTGAATATTTTTATACTCTCATGAAATACTTGAATTGATACAAGTGAAATATGGGCCTCAGTTGACTGAGCACAGGCTGCATTCGTCTCATAAAGTGTGTTATTGTTCTTGTGCCTGAGGGTCACTGAACTTGGAGGTGAGTGAGTGGCCATTTTTTTGATTATCCTTCAAATCAATAAAAATGACTCATTAAGTGGACTGCAACTTTCTGTCAGCCAGACATTCACTAGAGTAGACCTCTCGTCTTCTCACAGAACATTTCCTGACAGTTCATCAAAGTGGCACTTCAGTGAATCTCTTTGTTGTAATACCGCCTTTGTCCTCTAGATGGATGACTTAAATCAGAGACCTCATGTCCTCCTCCTCCTCCTCACTCAGACTGAATCCTCCGAGGAAGCACACAAGGAACATACTGTATACTGTTGGTGTACAAATAATTAGTAATTTTGTTTATTTCAGAAAATCTCAAGAACACTCCTCATGACAATCAACTGCTGAACACGTGAAATGTGAATTAAGGCAAATACAGACGTTTTAATTACTTGCAGTCATACTGAATGTTGAATACTGAGAGATTATTGTGTTTAAGTTCAACTCTTCTTGATTGTTTTGCTGAAAATCATTTATCATCACAGCATGTTGACAAATGAAGAACGGCTCCTTTTTTTTTTACTATAGAGACTGAATTGAAGGTGCAACATGTAAGAATTGACCATCTGTCAAATTCATACTCCAGAGTAACCCCTAACTGCTGCTAACTGAAGCTGCCTTAGCAAGTTAGCTTAGTTAGCCATGCAGCTAGCCGTTCAGACTGGGAGCTCAGGGATCAGTATAAGTGGGCTTTGGACCGGGTTAAGGCCGGGGCTAGCTTGTTAGATATCTCTGCAACACAACACATAGATATCAATGTCAAAACTGCTATTTTTTTCACATTCTGTTGATAATTTGTTATTTATTTTTTACGTTTCCAACTAAAATTCTTACATATTGCCCCTTTAATTGCATACTGGAGCCACCTTGAACTTAAACATCGATACATATACAGTACTTATGGATCGGAGGTATGTTTATCGCACGTGGAGGGAACGGATAACATATAATACAAAAACAGTTGAACACTTGAGAGGTACAGCGTGCAGGTTCTGTATGAAACTGGGGAAAAAAAAAGGTGGTATGGCAGAAAAGGCTGGTGCATGAACAAGGACTTACTGTAAATGTAAACCTCATATATACCATAACAGATTAATAGTTGCAAAATACTGTCATGATTTATCTTCACAATCAAATATTGATAATATTTTATTGACAATGTATTTATGATGATTTATCAGGAATTGTACAGATGTGGAATGATCATCTCCCACAGACAATATATACAGTATATATGCAGTTTGTTTCGCCTCTCCAAAAATGCGTCAGGGTTTTTTCGGACCATCTGCTTCGACCATCCAGCAGGCTGTGGAATGCCTACATCCAGCTCCGAGGCTGCGATTGGCGGAGAGACGGCAAAAGATTTTTATCCCCCTCGGCCAAAAAGGGGCCAACCGATAAACCAGCGTCGTCCCCGGGGAGCCACACAAATAAATAAAGAGGGCTTTTTTCTCTTCAGTTGCAGGAAAGGGGGGGACTGTCTGAGAAGTCTTACGAAAAGACCTTTATCATTCACTCTGTCTCACATACATATATATACATACATATTACATGGGCTGAATTTACAGGAAGAAAGAGAAAAGATGGCTGCCACGGCCGAGATAATCAGAAAAACCTCATCTGTGCCTCAGAGAACTCAAATTCTTAGGAGAAAAGTGTTAATGTGTCACTGTCCTCAGTTGGATGAGGTTACAAATCTTTGGTCAACAAGGTGGGTGGTAAATAGTTGATTACAGCATCGACTTCATATGACATCACGCCACAAATCTTAACATTGTCAAGAACCATAAGAGAACATATACTTTCTATATATAGTCCATCTTGAACAGTTTACAGAGGCTCTCCTCTTCATATCATGTCATCCACAAGAGCCGTTATAGGTGAAAGAAGGCTGCAAATTGTTCCCTCTGAAGCGAAAAAGATAGTTTCTTTATATTAAATGTCATGGTTAAAAGCCATAACGTTCTTTGTAGGTTCCTCACTTTGCTCCTGATCTCTCAACCCCAACCAGCGCTCTGTTTATCCAGTGAGTGGATTCCTGTCTTCCACTGTTCTTAGGTATTCCTTTGCTGTCTCCCAACGAGCCAACAGAAATGTTCCTTCTTCAGTTTCCATCCTTGGCAATCAAAACAAGTGTTCGTTTGAGCCGAGGTCCAGCCGGTTCATCACTCTCCTGGCTGGCCCGGGAACAGAGTGCCTGCAGCGGGTATCGAGTCCGGCCCAACATGGAGCTGAGGGACCCACGCTCGGAGAGTGCTAGCTGCGGCCCCGGTGAATCGGCTGTCTGTGGGTCAGTCGTGAACACGAGGCGCAGCACGTCGTCTGGTAGTAATCGTACACGCAGAGGCGAGCCTGGACCACCACGTTGCAGTTAAAGTATTTGTCTCTGCAGTTCTCATCTGAAACATAAAGAAGGTTAATCCTATGTTTCATATAAGTTCCAGCAAATAATATATGACCCTTATTTAACTGAGAGAGCTGAGAACACATGAGAATAGACCCTGAGTAATGTGCTGAAAGGAGGAAGGGAGTGTTACCAACATTTATAGCTCCCCACTGCCGCTTGAACTTCTACTGTTCACTAAAGTCTGGGGTTCAACGCTTTGCTTAAGGCACAATCTCCATTTCCAGCATTCAGAGATGGCAAAGAACATCACTCATCTACGCCTCATGCCAGGAGTTCCCCAGCTGGATATTTCAGTCACAATAATGACCCTTGTCCTCCTCAGGATGCTAAAATCATTAAGAAAAAAGTCAGTAATATTCCAGAGAGCGTGTTAGAGGATGACTGACCTATCTGAGGTATGCAGGGCTCTGGGCTGCAGTTCTCCTTCCCTGGTGGTTTCAGCTGCTCGTCGCAGCCCTCGCTGGACAGCATGTCGTCTGACAGGCAGCGCACCTCCCGCACACGGAAACCTCCCTCGCATGTTTTAGAGCACTGGAAGGAACAGGAGTCAGTGACAGCAGTCAGTCCCGTGTCGATAAAGTTGGTCTACTGCTGACACTGCTGTTACTTTGCAAACACGTTCACGTTCTGATCCGAATCTTTCAAACACATATTATGTTCATTTATCTGTTTATCTATCTGCTGACACGCTTTAATGTCCCAAAAACACGTCATACTGTCCATTACTACAGCACGTCTATTGACGATAACCGTGATGACAATGAAATATGGATATCGTGTTAATAATACACGTGATAATATCGTGGAAATAATCCCCTGCCTTTTAAATAATTCGTGCCTTGTCATAGTAGGTGGCAGAAATGCGCCTTAACGCTGGTTACCAACCGCCAAAAAGGTGAAGAAGAAGAAGAAGCATAAAAAATTTGATTACTGTAACCATTCAGCAACAAGTACTTAAATGAATACATGTTGCCAAGTTTCCTCAGGGTCTCTTGGATGTTCAGGACAAATTTTAACCCAACCCAGTGAAGAGTGAGTGATAGGTGAGCTTCAGAAAACACATACTGTACAGAGAATCACAAAAAAGCTGAAATTTAGCTTAAACTTAAAAAATGTGTGACTAATATTTGGAGTACAGCTAAAGGATTTTGCAGGCTGGATTCCAGAAAATCCATGACATGAACTGGGAGGCCTTATGACACCTAATCAAACCCACTTTCTTTGTCTGTTGTCTATTAATTGGTTAGTGAGAGCCATAGAGAGAGGATGCCTTGCTCAATGGCATCTGAACAACAAAAGGGAGGAGGGTCCTATATCTGACTCACAGCACTCCAGTCGGTGTGATACCACTTTTCTCCACAGGTCTTGAGGTTGCAGCTCTGCTGGCTGAGAGGCCGGTCCAGAGAGGAGCACTCGTAGGGCGGCATGATGGTGAATCCTTCATCTGACTTCATCAGACACACCACTGACCTCTGCTGGCTGCCTGTGCCACACTCTGCAGAGCACTGATTCACACAGCAACACAGACCATATGGATTTAATTACACATGTACAACAAATCCTGACGTGTCACTGTAAAACCACACACATTTATCTACTCCAGACACCGTCCCCTTAAGCCCAGCGTCATCCCTCATACCTGGCTCCAGGGGCCCGTGAACCACTCAATGCGATTCTCACAGGGGCCGTTGTTGCAGACCTGAGAGTCAGCAGGCCGCTCGCTGCCACAGCCCTCCAGAGGAAGGCTGCTGATGTGATTGGTCAGGCACAGGACTCCCCGGGATCGTACTCCCATCCCACACTCAGCCGAACACTGTGGAGTACAGACTTGCTTTATGATAATAACCAGATTTAAGAGGAACACGTGCACGTCAGATGAATGTAAAGAAAAGAAGAAAACAAACTCATTTGCAGTTGATATGAGTTTGATTTACAGTATTTGGCCAGAGTTAATGAGGTTATATTCTGCTTTTTGGGTTTTTGCCTTTCCTTTATCATGTTATGAAGCATTTCTGTGCATGTAAAAGGTCTGCAAAGTAAAAAAAAGTCCACACCAAAGGGAGTTACTCTCTCCCACAGAAAACTGCTCCTGCACTGCCTGAAACACCCAGTCCAGACTTTACTTCTGTAACTTATGATCGTCACTTTGTAACAGGCGTTATATAAATATATATTTATATATATATTATAAAATAAATACACTCCTGTCAGTCAGCAGACATACAGTTAATACTGCTGTAGCGGCGTTATTTTAGATCACACTACCTTGCTCGGCATGACTCGGAGACAGAGACGGGAGAATAATGTGTTTTTTTGAAAATTTAAATATGTAAACTTATTCTACTATAACCCCCAAATAAAAGTATGAACCCGAAAATTAGCATAATGTGACCTCTTTAATTGAATCTAATCAGAGGGGCTCTAATCAGAGTTTAATAAAACTAGGTTTAAAATGAGTAAATATGCTGCACCATTAAAAATAAATCCTTGCTTAGCAAAGCAAAGTTTATTAATGTAAACCAAAGTTAATGCATGAGTAATAATAATCTAATGATATAGTGCATTCTTTACGGTAACATCTTAAATGCAGGACTATCGCTTGTGACAGAATATTTTTACACTGTGGTATTTGTATTTTTACTTAAAGTAAAGAATCTGAATACTTCACCCACCACTGGTCTTTCCTGACAATATCATAATCCATATTTTCTTATCTCTTATTATAATTATTTCCTCTCCTCACACTTTTTTGATTCTTTAACACGTAATATTAATGTGACACAGAACTAAAACGTTATCCAGTCTGTCTTTCTAGCTGTCAAAATGTGTATCACAAGATCTATATACTATCTGGTTTTCAAGGACAGCTGCTGGATTCATGAAGTCGGACCTGCACAATGACCACTACTGTTATTGGCAATGAATGAAAGGTACTATGCCTCCCATTGACTCTGACACCTACCCTGTTGCCCCACTCGGTGTAGAACCAGCTCTTGGCACACGGTCCCATGTCGCAGTTCTCTACATCGACGGGCCGCAGATTCATGTTGCACTCTTCATCAGGAACAAAGTCGCCCACGTTGCTGACACAGCGTACCTCTCGCGACCTCTGACCCGGCCCACATGGCTGCGAGCACTATGGAGACACAGGCCACGTGGTTAATACTGTACTCTTTTAGTGAGCACTGCTGGAGAGACTGGATTGCTTCTTCTTCATCTTTTTTTTTATAAGTATGCTCTTTAGGTGTACTTAGTGCTCTTGTATATCCTTAGAAGAAGTGCAATCTGTTTGTGGCTGCCTCCTTCTACTGAATATCTTCTTTATGCCCTGCAGAGCCCGAAGACGAGAACGTAAAAGGCTTCATAAAGCAGAGGGGAGCTGCAGATTTGGATGCTAATTCTTCTCACATTATTATTTGATACATGGCTAAATAAAAAATATTGATTATAGTCACATCAGTGTTGAAGTTTTACAGGGTTTAATTGCTACAATATTTCTTGACGCAGTGCGGTGACTTTCTGGATACTTGTCGTCATGGTGAGGGTTTCAGTGAAACCAGCTGAGCTTCCTGGAAGTCACTGCTCTCTCTCCCTCTCTCTCAACCCAACCAGTCTCGGCAGATTGACGCCCGCCACTGAGTCCGGTTCTGCTCCGAGGTTTCTGCCTGTTAAAAGGCAGTTTTTTCTCGCCACTGTCATCAAGTGCTTGCTCCCAAAAAACATTAAAAACTACACATTTTTTACACTTCCAGCTAATCCAGCCATCTCCTGTCTCCGGCTTCATATTTAAGATACACTATATTTAGCTAAATGTTGAAAAAAACTATTCCTTTAAAAAGAAGTCGACACGAAAAAAAACAAAAAAACCCACCAATATCAGTGATAAAATTTAAAAAAAGCACAGTATTTCTGTTGAACCTCATCTATTTTTTACAGCTGTAAGTCATTAAAGATGATGTACTAACTGTAGAGACACTTACAGGGGTCCACTCGGAGCGGATCTGCCACTCGCTGCAGATCTTCAGCTGGCAGGTACTGGCGATTTCCGGCCGCTCTAAGTCTCGACAGCGGCTCGTGTGGACGTTGAGGGTGCGGTTGGCGTAAATCTGGCGACACAGGACCTGCCGGTGCTGCATGCCCAGGCCGCAGGTCTTACTGCATTCTGACCACTCTCCAATATCCCAGCTGCTCCGGTGACGACAACAACAAGAGTTAGGTTTTTATGAGGTGTCCACGGCGTTGTGTATTAATTACAGCCTGGCAGCCTACATCTCTACTTAGCAGATATGGTATATTCAAGGACGCTTCAAACTTTCAAAAAGTGTACATCATTATCTAACAGAAGCGTGGATACTGTTTATTTAACTTTCTTTCTGAGTGAAAAGGCTTTTAGATTTAGCAGTATAGTGTGGTCTCTCACAAGGCCGGACAAGGCTGCAGGTTGCAGGCCTCTTCCTGAGGAGTCGGTCTGCTGCTGCTGTCACACAAAGCATCTGACACCTGGACGTGGTTCAGCCGGGACACACAGTGAAAGACGGAGTATCTGAATCCTAAAAAAGCACAGAAACCAGATGTTTAACCTAAGCATTGGATCTGAAATATAAGAGGAAGTGTGAGAGTTTTCTGAAATGATAACTGGAGTCATCTTCATTTATCACAAAAACAGATCATCTCAGGACGAATGTCAACGTGATCTGGTGGAGGACACCAAGACTTTAGACAACTGGTCTGCAATTTTAAGGTAACTTCATATAGTATTGCATTAAAAAATAAATGTTTTTGCTTTCTGGAACAGAAGTAATGTGACTGACCTTTACCACAGGAGGCGCTGCACTCTGTAGCACCAGCCAGTTTCCAGTTGTGCTCTCTCGGCCGTCTGGGCGGCTGTACGACGGGAACCTGGTTGTCGGGGAGGCGAGGAGGGTCCCTCCCCCCGCCTGCTGGATTGAAGTCTTCCTGGTGAGTGTCGATGTTATGGTCGTATCCTCCCTGTCCGTTCACAGCGTTCCCTATGATGTGGACACACGAGTTTAGATGCACTGAGAAACATAACAATAGATTAGAGTCACTGTTTTTAAATGGATAACGGGATAATTTTATAAAAAAAATGGAGAGAGAAACTTGAATTTAGGTGTTTGGTTGTATTTTTCGGTTCAGTGAGAAAAATAGGTGTAAAAATATCTTCTTTCTGGACATGAGTGAGTTGTATTTCATTTACTTATGAGACTAAGTAGCGAACTCAACACTCAACCACTGCCTCCTGTGGTACAAGGGGGTGTTACAAGACAGGACAGGCCAGGGCTAGCTGGTTAGCATGCTAACTTCAGTGTCTCTTCATTCTCTGTTGATAATTTGAGTTCATTTGACTTTTTTTTTTTTAACATATTTCGTTAATAATGCATGGATCAGGCATATTTAGGTGGCTGGAATCTATGAGTGAGTACAATTTGATGTGGGTAAAGGGGACTGTTGGGCGGTTTGGCGGAGGTATGCGCTCTAATGAGTGCCATATAACATGTATTGAACAATCAGGAGGGTTTCACTGACCTTCTTGCTGAGGGCCAGCTGGTTTCTCAGAGGGGAGAACATACTCGTAGTGAACACCAGGATTTGGCTGCTGGAAGATCATCTGAGGAAATGTAGATGAGACGTAAGTAATAATGACAAAAAATACCCTTCTAAAAAAAGTGATACCTGATCATAAAACACAAACTTTACTTTTTCTCATGTCAAACTTGTCAGTAAGAATAAAAGTGACAGAAAGAGTTGATATGTTACTTACATAAACGTCCAGGATTTCATTGGTGGGCCCTTCAGCGAGAAAGGACTCCCCGGCCGTGCTTCTGATTTCGTTGGGTCGGCGGTATGTGAACATGGTCCCCCCGCCCTCGTACTTCCCCGGTCGGTCAATAGCCCAGTTTCCATTAATGATGGATCGCCCTGACCGGCTTCGGAGAGCTGAAAGAGACACAGAGAACAACCACACAATCACCACTGACAGCCCTGAGCTCGAACCAAAAGAGAAATGCTGCCACAACTTCATCCACATAATTATCGTTTAATGTGAAACCATTTAAGCTTAATGAGAACTGTAGTACACCGACACCGACTTCCTCCACCCAAAAAAAAAAAAAAAGTAATTACAGCTAACGGAATAAATGCTCTCACGTGCACTTTCAAAGCAAACGTCTTTCATAAACGTGCCGATCTGTTTGTGCTGGCAAATCTTTCATGCAAATCCTGAAACCGAATCTCCCAAGAAGTTTTCCACTGATTTCATGGATTAAGTACAAGAGGCCATTAGAAAAGCATTAGAAGTGTAACATTAGACAAGCTTGTAAAAGCGTGTTTGGACAACTAAAAGCACATTAGAGATGCACGATGGAGAACAGAGGCCTATTGAGGGAAAAATCAGGGACGTGGTGACGATGCAGTCGGTGGCTCCTGCTCTTGTCTTGTACTCTTCTTCACATTTTAAAAAACCTGTACAGCCATTTTGAACAAAATTCTTGCTGCCTGGATTTTTTTTTTCACCTTCCTAGTCTATTCAAAAATAGCATTTTAAAGGGTCACTATGTAGAAATTCAAACTCAGAATTATAGAGGTAATAATACAATCTCAGAAATATTTATTATATTTATTATTCAGTAATATTTATTATTTTCCATAAGTGAATTAACAAGCTGTTCTCAGAGGATAATAAGGTCCCCAGAACACTGTTTGAAGCTAGAAAGGTGGCAGGGTCCGCCACATATAAACAGCATGAAACTGTGTTGTCCCCTTAAGGTTTTAGCGTTTGTTTATTTAGTCATAAAAACGAAGAGAGTGTTTATTTAGCTCGTTTAGCATTAAAAAAAACGACATAGTGCACCTTTAAGATTACTCCTGTTTATTTCATCATTAAGGATGTTTCAGTTTCTTCAGAAGTGTCCAAAAATGATGCCGACAGTGTGTGTGTGTGTGTGTGTGTGTGTGTGAATGCATGAATGTGTGAGACTGAGTGAGTGACTGTTTTTGTGTTTGTGTGCATGGCCGTGCATAACTCTGTGTACTTCAAATTAAAGAAAGCAGCGCGTCCTTGTCATCCAAGTAGTTGGGATCTGAAAGGTAGCCAGTGAATCCATCCTGGCTCGTTTTTTTTTTTTTTTTTACAGAGTGGTGAAATTCCACACCTTAATTAAAAAGGACGGTGAGGCTTTAGGGGTGAGATCCTCTAATGAAAGCGTGTTTATTTCCTCGGGGGGAAGCGGCCATTAGAGGGGTGGGAGGCTGTTCCCCTCTTGCTCCGAACCTGCTGCTGAGCCGGGGCACGGCTCTCATTAAACAATGTCTGACATTCCAATAGTCACTTCTGAAAATAACCCACTACTGTGTCCCACTGTTGCACCTCCATAAAGACGCCAATTATCTGTGTAGTGCATTTCACTCAGAGGCTCCGATGAAAGGCTTTGCAGCACAGTGGTGGGTGGTAATACGGGCTGCACGGTGGAGGAACCCTGAACAAGTGACACCACCCCCCCGGGTTGATCTGCCTTTTCAGACAAATCTCATTAATTTTACAAGCAGCAGCTGCCGGCACAGCTGGAACTAGTAGCACTGTCAAATGTCAAGTTATCAAACGACAAACATTTCTCCAATTTATCATTT
This sequence comes from Pagrus major, assembly GCF_040436345.1. Taxonomy (NCBI): domain Eukaryota; kingdom Metazoa; phylum Chordata; class Actinopteri; order Spariformes; family Sparidae; genus Pagrus; species Pagrus major. The sequence continues at coordinate 35,420,674 of NC_133218.1, forward strand.
CATTATTTCTACCATGACCTTCTTTACTTTTCAATGATGTTAAACTTTTGATCTGTAACTCTTGGTGGATGGGGATTTTAAATTTCTCCTGCATGTGTTTCGAGCTGGAGTGAAGGCCGAGCTCTGCGGCGGACAGCAGCTGATGAAACTGTAAACCTGGGTGGAAACTGGGACTCTCTATTTGCAGAGAGGAAGCTAAATTAGCTGTGACAGAACAGAAGCACTCCAGGAAAAACCCTGATGTTTGAGAGGCAGGGGCGAGAATAATTAAAAGGGCACCAGCACATAAAAAGGGCACTGAAAAGCTCACTTTTCTCCACTTCGAGGGCACCTAATAGGGCATTTGAAACTCCGGCAAGATCCATGAAGCCCAATATAAACACAGATGACTTCACGGCAGCATGGCGGTGCACAGGAACAATTACCTTTTACCGTTTCATCACTTTTTACTTTATGTAGTGTCTGTGTTGTGAAACGTGCTGTAACAGCATCTTTGTAGTCGCCATTTTCATTTCCATTTAGTTGATTCACGTTTGATGGAAGTCTTTGCGAGCAATGCGAACAAGCCTTCCCCTCTGTCTCTTTTCACGTGTCCTAATCTTTTAAATCAGCCGCTGTAGTTGCTTGTGAAGAGAAATATCAGCCTCCAACTTGCAGTGGATTGCAGCATCAGAGCCTGGAGTTGGATGCTGGGATGGAGGTGAGGCTTTTGAAACCCTATATGAACAGCAGTGGCCTTCAGGTGAGTGATGTGACAGCAGGCATGGAAGCAAAAGAGTGAGGAGAGCGCTGATGTTTTAAAGGTCCAGTGTGCAGGATTTATTTGCATCCATCATTGAATTGCAGATTGCAATCAACTTAACACCTCTGGACTCACTCCTCCCCACAGAGGAGCGTTTGGTTTGTCCGTTCTGGGCTGCTGTGGGAGCATGGCGGACCTCTTGAAAGAGGGGCCTGGAGTGGTCCACGATGAGCGCCAGGCTTTGAACCGTGTAATTACATCGTCATGTGATGCACTGGGCACCAAAAAGACTTTTTCCCACATTGTGAAAGAAAAACTGTGGATACATTTTTTTTAGCGTCACAACCCCCCAAAAATGACTCGTTTGACTGTCAGAATTTGAGCCGTTCGGTCCAATAAAATGTCCGCGATTAAATTATTTTATCCCCATTCAAGTTAGCCGGGTGTTAAACAGGAAGTTAGCTGGCTCGGTCGGCGGAAGTCTCTAGTACATACACTCTGTGGGCCGCACAATGTGAAAGCTACGCGGAAGACAATCAAGTCATTTTGGCTTCATGCGCCACTGAGCAGCTCGAGACTTCGCCTCCGTGGTTGTGTCCAGGTATAATTATAACGTCCTTGGACCGCTCCCTCTGCAGATAAATGCTCATTCAAAGGTGACGAAAACACAACAATTATTAGTTTCAGGTGATAATAATCATAATCAAGTACACTAACCGAGCCAAAGCTGTTTCTGTTTTATTAGTAGTTCACCCCAGTGAAAAACTAGGTTTAAAAAAAAATCTGCAAACCATTCCAGGTCAAGAAGACAAGAGGACTACTGCTTTAATTAGCTTCTCTGTTGTGAAACTACCGTACAAACACTGTGTATCAATGTGAAACGTGCTTTTTCCCACCTAGGTAGTTTCTGCTCTTCACCATTTCTGTGACGTTGATCTTGGTGGCTCCCTCCGGGATCTCCACGATCTTGTGGTAGCCGATCTTGGACAGGCTGTGTTTGAACACTCCGGAGACCAGCCTGCAGGACGTGTTGTCGCCTCCACACACGCCGCACTTGTCCATCACCTTTCCTGACCCGAGATACTCATCGCAGCCCAGACTCTGTGAGACAGAGGAGAAAATAAAGGAGTTTACATGAATACGTATAAACGTCTGCACTGAAGGTGTTCAAGTTGTTTTAGCTGAACTGGATGAATGCAAACTATTCTCGGTCAAATAAACAGAGAAAATTATGCACAAAAGATTGTATTTACAACGCGAAGCCAAGTCGCACCATAAACCCACATCATTAACAACAATAGTAGAATAATTGCCATTTTGGCTTTTTTTTGGCTGTCTTTGACCTGATCTCAAAATTTCCTTCCTAAAATCTCTACGGTGTGAGTTTCCTCTGTCACATTGGTGGTGGTGATTTACAGGAAACCTGGGCACAGTAAAAATAGAACAGTTAACATCAGCAGTCCATAAATTCACTCAAACCAGCAGTAAAAGCAAGTCGCCGTGCAAACAGGTGGTGGAGCAGCCAAAACTGGTCCCAGCGAGCTACCGTAAACTCAAACACACTGGGGCTGTGGTTACCGCAGTGCCAGGGTGAGTCCAAAACAGACCACAGTCACCAATAAGGAAACCGACAGAGTGTGGGACTTCTGTTTTTGGACAGCAGCCCATCTCCAGGCATTATAGTCAGTTTGCAGCTCTCGCTTGGCCTCCACATGAAGCTGGCGTATTTCTCTACTAACGCAAACATATTTTTGCCTTGTGGTTGTATGCCTCCACGCACCGGTGAAGTTGAAGTTTACATCCACGTCTTCACAGACTCATATAATAATCGCAGTGAAGACTCTGACAGAATGTAATGAAAGGTGACGTGTATGTTTTGGTGAAATGTAAGTTATCACCATGTTTCCCAGTTGGAAACATGCTGTCTTCACTTGGGAGATTTTATTTTGACAGAGTCGGACTGATAGAGAGCTGAATATTAGCAAAACCAATGAGCTTGTGATGAACTGCTGCTGTCTGCATGTCTGTTAGTGTGTAAGTATACACGTAGACAAGTCGTCATTACTGTGGTATCCTTATAATGTCCGCACGTTTGAATGTCATGTCTTAAGATGTGAACAAGGACACTGAAAATAACCTGTGCAGTTCTCAGCTGGTAAACTTCAACTTCTTGAAGAGCATCCCTGTCTGAGACTACAGACTACTGTAATTTTGACCATCTATAAGTGATCTGTGGGTAACATTCTGCTGCCAGGCGAATAATGAAATAATCATGAATACCTCCTCATCATGTGATTGTATCTGCTCATTTTGTTTCTAGTGTAACTGGACTGTAACTATTAAATGCAGCTCTTTATGCTTTATAAACACTAAGTGGCCGATGTTAAGTCTTTCTCCATTCCTTCGTTATTTATTCGGGCTATTGTCACAACCAATGTCAAAAGCTGTCACTGTCAGGTAGCTAGATAGAGGAAAACATAAATCCGTTGCCAGATTTGTCTACAATCACCACAGCTTCAAGGTGGGCACCCAAGATTAGTCTTCACCAAAACAGTATCCGACACAATCTTCACCTCTGTTCGTGTGTTGTGGCCGAATAATGGCCAGACAAGTGTTTCTGCCGAACATGATGATGTCAGAAATGTTGTTATAACTGGCCGATGAATTTTTGGGTCACGGCCAAAAACATTGTTTATTCAGTCACAGTGACCTTTAACCTTTGACCACTAAATCTAATCAGTTCATCCTCGAGTCCATGTGGATGTTTGTGCCAAATTTGTTAAAAAAAAATTAAATAAAATACCAACAAGGCGTTCCTGAGATAACGTGTTCAGAGGAATGGGACAGACAGATGGACGTACATACGGCTATTGGCGGCATGGAGGCATTAAAAAACAACTTAAACATTGCAGCTTCCTAAGTAATGTAGACCAATATGGGTGCCGCTGACCTTTACATGTGGTCATGAGGTGTCAAATCAAATCCTAAAGATGAATGACATCAACAAATGCACAGGACGGGCATAGGAAGTCATAAAAAATGTGGTCATCTCCGTGGGTTTAGCTGAACTGGAGCAGCCGTAAGTCAGGGAGCAAGGAGAGGACAAGGAGGTGGAGAAAGATAAAGAACGAAAAGGGATAGAAAAAGCTGGAGATGAAGATAAAGGGAGATGTAGCAGGAGAGATGGAGGGGAAATGGTGTCCAGGGCTCGGACTGAGGCAGCTGGGATGAACTCAAGAGAGGAGTCTGGCTTTCTCCCACCCATAGCAGCTCGCTGTGTTCGGGGGCCAAACACCACCTGGGCCAAAACAAACATGAAATGCCTCCTTCCACACAGGAAATAACCGATGAGAGAAAAGAACAGTGAACTGAGGAGCGCTGAAAAAAAAACTTAAACCACCAAATGCTTCTTGAGGTAGTGTGGAATGATGTTTGCAGTGCAGCATGGGGCTGGATAAAGCCGGGATAAAAATCACAAAGCATAACACGATAACATTTGGGGGGAAAAACTGCTGCATTTCATGACCTCATTTTACAGATCAGTGAAAATAAAGCAACTCAGAATACTGCAGGCCAGAGATAAAGGACTAATACTGCACGGTTAAACACATTTTGGGACACTTTGACAAGCTAAAATAAGTCCAGCGTGGAAAAACAAATAAAAATGCAGTCAGGGAGGAGCATTAGTGACATGACTACCAATAAATATCTCCTCCGCGTCTCCGTTTTCACCACGAATCCTTTCGAACAGAAACAACACAATTATAGCAGCGAGGCAGCCCTTTGCCTGAAAAAGGGAAAAAAATGTTCCTCTCGTAAAACAGACGCTGACATGGTGAAAGGTTATCTGCGGCCACTCGCATGAGAAAATGTCTGAATCAAAACATATTAAAGTGTGAGCGGAGAATAAGCGCTGAGATTTATTGACCCGACATCTGAATTGTTAATGTGATATCATGTGACTGTGGATTTAAAAACACAGAGTTGTTTGGTTCTCCTGATATAAGAACTGGGCCCGGAGGCTTTACACCTACAACGCGGGACACATTATCGGGCTGCTTGATGTCTAGTGATTTGGACAGTTGCACCATTAAAATCACAAAACTGTCAAGACAAACTTTTCAGCCTCGCAGTAGCACGCCGCACCAAACACTAATCTAACTAACTTAATCTGTCCCCCCGAATAATCCCTGAATAATTGTCACATCTGTCCTCCCCGGCAGTCTCGGACAAACGCGACCTTAACGGTGAACCCCCATCAGAACGAGGCGTCGCTGGTGTCAGGACGCGTGAACGCAGCCACAGCTCGGCAAAAAGCCTCATTAACTCTTCCCGGCAGAGCTCGAACAGAAATCTCACTGCGGTCGATTTGGAGTCCTGGTCAAGTTTCTTAAATGCCTCTCTCTCTGTGGGTGGCTTGTGCCATCTGGTGAGGGAAATAGCTCTGTTTTCAGAGGATTTTTTAAATGTCGCTGAAGCCCACCTTCATCTGGAAATAGTTACATAGGACGGCAGAGTCGACTCCCAGTCAACTCGTGAACACTGAAAACAACGCAGTCTTAAAGTGAATCCTGATGCTATTGTCCCACGCGATGCAGCTGGGTCAAAACTCAAGGGTTTTTCTTTGTAACAAGCTGATCTCACACAGCCACAGGCACTTGTCACTGGAGATCGGTTCGCCCTCAGAAAAACACGACATGACATTCAGAATTAGACACAGACATCCTGAGAGGTGAGTTCTAGTCTCTCTCTTATTGAGCTACACATTTAGCCCCAACGGGACTCGATGATCGCAGCACTTCCACTCACTTTGCAGCTTTGATGTTTGATTACTGAAAGTGAACTTCGGGCTAAGACTTTTAAACTTCGGGATCTGGACCCCCGGTGATCAGCGTCATGGTAATTAGCCGCTAAGTGACCTGTGAACTGAGAGGTGATGCATAAATGTTAAACACATCAGAAGAGAGGGCTGCGTCCTAAAAAAACAAGTCATTTAAACTCATTTGTAGGGTCATGTGAATTTGGAGATTTTAAAAATAGAAGGAAGAGGCTTCCACTTTTATTTTCACTTGACCTCGTGAACTCAAGACTGTCCTTCACTTCCTTTATTTCTAATGGAATAGCTACTACAATGCTATCTTCAAAACAGCTTATGCTGTTTACAAGCACTTTTATTTGCCATGTGTGTGGTAGCGATACTTTGCCAACCTTCTAATGCAGGATTCATTTATTTGTTTATTTGTCATTTTATTTGCGACCCGGGAGCCGTGGAAACAAGCTATAAACACAACATTGACTTCAGCAAACAACTGCTACAAAAGTTAGTAGTTAGTATTGAGCTCTAATGACAATACTCACTCTCCTTTTCAGCTCTGTTTTCATCTCCACCAACTCTTTTCTTATGGCTCTTTAGCTGCTAAATGCTCCACTATGTTCACCAGCTAGTTGCTAACTTTGACCTTTGCTCATTTCACAAAACAAGGAGCTGAAGGACACTAAAACGTCCTGTAGAGCTGAGAGGAAATGCAGCGATGGGGATAATCTCTGTGTGTTCATCACTAGCCCAGAAATAAGCGATGATGTGCACAGGCGTCTTGATCTGTTAGAGCGTAATTATAGAAACGGTTCCCAGTTTTCTGTTTCACGTGCATGTGTACAGAGGCGTCTCTTGTCTGAGATAATAAATTCAGTGGCAGCAAAGAACTGTCTAATATCAGAGCGATACGGAGGAAAGAGTGGCAAACATCAGAGATTTGTATCATTCCTAACACTCAACACGCACAATGTCAAGATCCACAGTTACTAAATCTCTTCCCCGACAGCTCTGGCATTATGTTACAGTTGCCTTGCAATAACAGTGCTTTTATCCGTGTAGGAGGCCTGGTTTGTGGCTCCATACTAGGAATGATTATATGAATAAAAAAGCTAATGCTCAGAATGATATCATGCTTAAATTAACAACAGTGGTAGCTGCAACATGCAGGCAGTTTAACTCATCCCTCCTGCAGTAAATTCAGTTTGAGATGTGGTGGAAAACAACCTCAGCTCCGCGCTGGAATGTCTCAGCGTTTGTGTACCTTAGATGAACTCTGTTAGTTTTTATAGCGGTTCGAATCTTTTGTGAGGTTTTTGTCAGACGAAGCCTTCACTGGATGAAATGAGATATCATCAGGCACCGCAGCTCTCCTCGTCACGCCGGCCTTAATTTGACGCAGTTTTATTCTGTGACCCAGAGGATGCTTTTGTTTTGAAGGGTCACTTATAGTCTAAACGACATGATTTAGTCTGCGCAAATTACATTAACAGCAGAATGATAAACGACAAAGGTCTGGTGGGTTTTCTGAAACTGGCCTGCAAAGCCTGTCAGAGAGAAAAAGTTTTCAAGACTGTCTTTCACTTCCTTTTTTTGCAGGCTAATGGCAAATTTACTACATGTCTGAGGAAATGTTATTTTCAGGACAGGTTAAAAATCTTCAATAGCTGCTAATGTTTTATTTAATAGCTTCAGTTGGCTTATCTTTGATATTTCTAAAGCAGGATTAAATTATCTGTGTCCACGCGGTGCAGCTGAAACCAGCTATAAACCCGACATTTACATTAGTAAACAGTTGCTAATTCACACATCCAGTATACGTTGAGCAACATAAGTATTCATCTGGAGCCTGTTGCTGTGTCTAACATGTGTGTACGTTGTCAGCCAGTGTTTACAGCGCTCAGACACAATAATCTGCGACTGACAGACACATCAAGTCCTAGGCTGACAGACTGACACCAGCAGATGCTCTTGGCTGGACCACATCCAACGCACCAGCAACAATCAAGGCCACATACACAAATTATACCGTGTTTTCTCATCTCCAACCGTCCGTGTGATGCATTCAAATTAGTTTTAGGGTTACATGTGACCCAAAGTGCTGTTGTTATACAGTAAATGTGTGTTTTTTCATATTAAACATTAACAGTCCCAAGACAATAATCCATAGTAAACAATTAGTCCTTTATCTTAAATCACATTATAAGTCAGCAGCTGTGAGGCAGCTTGTCAACATATAAAGCCACGTTGTTTATAGAGGCTTTGACAGACAGTTCAACACAAATGCAAAGTGTATATGATCCGCTGCCTCTGTCTGTGTCCAGAGCAGCATAACAGGCTCGACTCGGTCCCACTGTAGGCAATAAAGACAATCCTCAGGCCTGGCAGACTAACGTGGCCTCATGCTGCTGCTCCAAATACTAAAATGGGTAATAAAATGGAGGGAGTTATGAGTAAAAGGATGTTTCTCAGTCTGGAGATGGTACAGTGGTTTAACCCCCCTCCAAGTCTGAATCCGCATGAATCCGCATTGGCTGAGGCCCGGATCCCACCAGAACCTCCTAACCTGTGTCCTCTGGCAGTTTCCCTCTCAGCTTTTTTTTCTACTGACCGCAAAACAGAAACAATACTGTGAGACACGGGCCACTGTCTCCCCCAAAACATGTTTTCACTACCTTTAAATGTGCCAATGAGACTTCTGTAAAACAAAAAACAAAAAAAGAAAAGTTCCAATAAAATACTGAAGGGTTTTATGTTTTTCCTCTGGAAAATAAAGTCATGCTATGATCTGCACTCCTACTGTAGAAGTGCATCATGCAGCAAACAACTGCTACAGAAGTACAACATTAGTATTGATCTGGAGTCTAATGAGCTCATGACAATACTCACTCTCCTTTTAGCTCTGTTTTCATCTCGCCAACTCTTTTTTATGGCTCTTTAGCTGCTAAATGCTCCACTATGGTGCCAGTCTACCAATTGATTGTGGGCAGCAACACCAAACATTAAAGCTGCACTCTGTAAAACCGAAACAATGAGCTGACAACAACTGGAACAATTTTGAGCGAGAAACTAGATTCTTGATAGTGTAGCCCGGAAATAAGCGATGATGTGCACAGGCCTCTTGATCTGTTGGAGCGTAATTATAGAAATGGTTCCCAGTTTTGTGTTTCACGTGCACGTGTACAGAGTTGTCTCTTGTCTGAGATAATAAATTTAGTGGCAGCAAAGAACCGTCTCAACCAATATCAGAGAGATCCGGGGGGAAAGAGTGACACTCATCATGCACAATGTCAAGATATACAGTTGCTAGAGGCACAGCTCCTTACTGTAAACCTCTGGGAGTAGAGGCATGCTATGATCTGTAACTCCTACTGTAAAAATGCATCCCGGGATCTAAAACATATTTATGAGCGCGGGGTTAACGGGGGGCTGTGTGGTGAACGCGTCAGGGATTTCCACAGCTCTTCACACGTAGAAGCGGTTGTAATGTTCTTTGGCAGACGGCCAATGAAGTCATTCCTTGGTCAGCTGTGAGACACCAGCTCATCTGGAAATGCAATACAGCCCTGAAACCGGCTTCCAGGTTTGAGAATACGGAGGCGACATCGTTCCAGCGACGAAGAATTTATAGTGGAAGTGACCTGAAGGCACGACGCTGCGTCTGGAAATGACATTACTGATGAAAAAAAATCTCACAGACGAAGAAATTGAACACAATTATGATTAAATAAGGTTTTGATGATGATTATAGTGTGATAATACACCCCCTCTCTTATGTGAAGTGCACTTTGTGGTTGCCACGGCTACCGGCATCTGCCTCCCACATGCTGGGATGCTGTGGATCTTTAACTGGTTTTAATGAGCTGGGGGGGAAGTCAACACTGCTTTTATTTCAGTCAGCACTTCAAACACATCTGTATCTGTGGAAGCCACGCTGCCTTCAAGTTCACATGTGACCTTCTCACTAATGAAATGACTGAACCGCCGACAAGTCCTGATTTACTGTTACATCCTGTGTGAAATATACAGCATGACGGACAAAATATAAGAGAAAATTCTTCTTTTTGAGGAGTTACGCTGGATGTAATTATGGGCACATCTGTTATTAGTCACTATTGTTATCATCAGTCTTTATTTTTCATTTTTCTTCCATCAGTTTTTTGTTTCTTTTAATGTTTTTTCTCTGAGGAATAAGCAAAACACGCTGAATCATGAAGAAATGTGACGAATATCTCAAAAGCTTTAAAGGCTGCAGGACAGAAACTTGATTTACAGTCCCCCCATAATTCACTGCTTCACATACTCAGAAGTGCGCGAAGTTCATATTGACTTTCTAAATCTAGAATGCCAACATTAATATTCAGGAAAAAGACAGATGAGAGGGTCAGTGAGTTAATCTGTTCTGCTGTCAGCTTCGTGCCTGCAGTGAACATCTACAGCAGAACGGAGTAACAGAGCGTTTTTCCTCCAGGCGCGGCCATGAGCACGTTTACATGCACACTAATAAACCGATCATTATCTGATTTATAAGATTATTCAAGTGGTCATGTAAACTGCATGATGCGAAACGCTTTATCGGATAAAAGCTGTTCTCTGATTATGAGAAATCCAATAAACACACCAAACTAAAGTGCACGTAAACACGTCAAATCAGATTATTTTCATAACCTGATTATTCCCAGTTATAGGATTATTGTGGTCGTGTAAACGTGCTCATTGTGAGCGGGCCCACTTGTACAACTGGCCCATCCTAAATGACTGAATGAATGAATGAATATATATTTTCCGTCTGCACCAATCACAACAGGCCATTTTATGTTGACCCAGTCCAGTAGCCCACATGTATGGAGGTTGTATATGAATGCATTTCCTATTAAAACTGGAAGAACCTACAGAACTATTTTACAGTATGGGAGGTGGAGCTTTGAAATAGGCCTTAAGATAATATCAGGGTATTTTTTTAGGCCGTATCGCGATACACGATATATATCTCGATAGTTTGAAATGTCCTCAAAAGCACGATTAAGCGACAAAACATTAGCACAATGAGATTTATGATAAATTCCTATCAGTAATGTGGATGTCATGACGAAGTGGGTAAAGACAAGTATTAAAACAAGTCCTTTAAAACCAGGAAAAGAAAACACCTGTGCCATATCGTGATATCCAAAATCTCAAACGTTATATAGTCTCATATAACGATAAAAGTATATATGGTATATATTGCCCAGCCCTATTCTGAAAGCATATAGACCGCTTCTCTTGAGACAAGCGTATGAAGTGACTCTTCGCTCTCTGTCTTCAAACATGATGGTATTTCCTGAAATCTAAATAAAATGTCAGTGCTCTAAATAAATGGATGTTTCCGTCGACTTAATCCACACCGAAAAAGTGGATCGATATCAGAAAGGATACTATTTCACTTTTGCACAAGTTGAGCCATATCTCTGTGTGTGCTGCTTCTTATAAATATAATCAGCTACCTCAGCAGTGAAAAGAGTTCAACTTATAATAAGTTCAACTTATAATACTCGAGCAATCTCTCTCTACACTGTTATACACGAATAAAGCTGTTTCTTTAACTGGTGAGGACGCTGACTCTCTGCCTGGAGCACGCAGGCGGTTTCTGGTGGGAGTCTTTCACCACAGTATCATTTACTATCCATTAAGTGCAGATTCAAGAAAACCCTTTTTACAAGATTTTCCTTTGAGAACAAATCAACTGCAAACATTTAAAAAGTCAACCAGGGACAGTGTTTTCAACCCACTGACACAGCTGATGTTAGCTTAATTAGCTGGCTAGCTATAGATGATAAAAATCAGTTGGCAACAGATTTCATCTCAGCAGGGAAAATAAGGGAGAAGTACATTTGCCACAGTTATGTGAGTGTACGTGCCACATCGTTACAGCACTGCAGCATGATCGTCAGTGGAAGCAACGTCTGACACTACGTTACAAACTTCATTAGCATTTTGCCCCCCAAAAATCTCATTAACCCGTGTGGCATGACATACAGTTCATTGGACACTTTGTCAAAAACAAACTACGTAGATAAATCCGTTTAACGCAGGAAGCAGGAGGAATCAAACTCTGACTCTGACCTCGTTACGTACGCGCTGGATGGCAGATGTGATTTCAACAATTGCTCAAAACAGATTTATTCAATTTGATCCTTTCCTTCAGATTTCACTTCTGGCTCTGGTATAATGGGAACACTAACTAGAACACTAACCGTGGTTTGTGACCACAAATAGAAACACAAGTTCTGGTGTTTTGGATTGTAATCACTCAGCTTTCCACTCTCCACAACACAGCATTTCATGAAATCATAGCAACATGTGTCAAACCAAAAAACGGGAACACAGAGAAGCTGGAGTTATTTACTGTAACGAAGGACGAGATGAGCTGAGGACAAGAAGTGGAAGCAACAACAAAACAAATTACGGTTAAATCTGCAAATAAGCACGTCTCCTGAAATTATCTTCATGTTGTGTGAATCATTTTGCAGAAGTATAAAAATTGAAATCAGGTCATCACATCTGCAGAATATCCTACAAGCTGCGACCAAGTGTGTTGTGGTGAAGAGAGACGTAGGCCTGAGTGACAGGACCTTTGATCCCAGCAGTAAAAAAGAGGCCTCATCCACACCACGAACTGCCCTCAGAGCCCGGGGCGAAGGGCAGAGCGTCTTCGTTAAAGGCTCCCGTGCTTGTAAAACACTCAGAAATAGCATTGAGCATGGTGAATCTCCAGCCGTAAAAAAAAACTCACAGGGTGTCTCCTGACATGACCGCTCTGATTTGGACGCACTGTTTTGGGAACAGAACGACAGAACCGTCTCTGCCGGGCATTAAAACGCCAACGTAATGAGTTTCATCCCTGCTGGAAACATCCACAAATAGACGCTCACTGTGGCTCTGACAACACAAACACAGCACTACTGATCCTTAAAGGGTAATTCACCAAAGAATGAAAATGCAGTCATTATCTACTCACCCCCATGCCGATAGAAAGTGGGGTGAGGTTTTGTAGCCCACCAAACATTTCTGTGTTCTTCTGCTGAAGTTGATAGCGACAACTAAAACAAAAGCATCGGCCTGATCCAAGTCTCCTGAAGCCACGATATCCCAAATTGATTTTAGTGTTAGCGTGCGTCAAGGGTGTAAATAACGTGAGACTTGAATTACGACAGTGACCCATTTTATGTTTTTATTTTTCATTTGTTTTTTTATATTTTAAAACAAGTCTCCAGCTACTTCAGTTGTTTAGGAGAAGGCTGCAACGCTGTTTTGCTGTGAAGCTCCAGAAATGTTTGTTGGACTATGAAACATCTCATCAGCATGTAGGTGAGTAGAGATAATGACTGAATTGTAATTTTGGGGTGAACTTATCCTTTAATCCCAAATAAAAAAGTATTTCTGATAGTTGAGTTTGACAGTTTTGCTCAAAAGTGCTCAACAGTGCTTTTCAACTGTGCAAACTCACTGGGGCAAAATGAATGATCTCTACTTCAATAAATGTCTAAATATTGAGTTTCAATAAGGTGAGAAGAAATTACTAAATATATTTAAAGGAACAAATATAGAAAATTGAAGAAATTGTTAAAGATTCTTTCCATTTTCACTCGTACAGATCTGTGGCAGCTCAAATAACGAGGAAGTAAAGCCAATTTAAAAACAAAAAATGTGACAGATTTGTAAAAAGTTATATAACTCCTTACTAACATCGTCATCAAAGACGCATAAAAATGATGATGTTGTAACATGGTCACTCTTATACAAGATGATTTCAGCTTGTTGAGTGTGAAGGTGGACATCACAGGGCAGGATAATGTTCAAACATTCATGACGACTTCTGTCAACTCGTTTTCCCCACAGACGGAAACCACTCTTATCCAGTCCTAAACAAAATATCTCAACAGTAACTAAACCCTCATTTTGTGCGTTGACAGATTCCAACATTTCTATAAAACTGATAGTTATGCAGTTTAAAGTCATATAAAACTGGCACAGACATCCTCATCAAGACCTTGGCACATCCCACGTTCGCACTCGCAACCTCAGGCACTCGCACCAGCGTCGTTAATCATCAGCAAACACAGGTGAGCTAAAGTTGAGCCGAGCCACAGGCAGCGACGGGCTAATTCAGGCTTGCAGTCAATCCCTAATAGAGTTCCAAGTACATCTTTATAGTCCCAGGACAGGCCTGACTCACCGAGTCTTCCACTAGGAGGGAAACCTAATCCGACCAGTAGCCCGTGAATGTGCTGTGGAAAAATAAACCACTCAGAGGGAGCGAGCGGAGCCACAGTGAAAACAGCCCTACTGTAAATACTTCCACTCAGTAGATGGACCGCAGGATCATGGGGCCGCACTGACAGTCCAAGTTACGGAGTGACACTGTCCAGTGCTGCTTACAAGCACTGGAAGCTGGCCGGAAAAATGATGCTGACTCGCATCTAACATCTGAGAATTTAGAAGTCATATTTTAAACACCAAGTTTTCTCTGGGTGACATGCATGCATCTCCCTGCAAAGAGAGCCCGAAACACACACTTACTCTGGGCAATACTTCGTGCAGTGCACCTCTAACAGCCATAGCATCACTGGGGGTCCACACTCTCTCCCAGGTTCCTCCAGGACCCAACAGAGGTGAAGCGGGTCCTACCTGTGACCGCGGCTTCCCCTGCACACGCATGTGGAGGCAGACGAGCAGCAGCAGAGCCAGTCCTGACAGCATTCTCTCATGTGGCCACTGAAATTGTACGACTCAGTCACTCGGGCTTCCAACGCGAGTCCGGTGGCTGCTCCCGTCGGCTCTCTGCAGCTCTGAGAATGCCCAAAAAACCCCTCTCACTGCAGAGCTGATCTCTACGAGCTCCCCTTGTAAACTGAGCTGGGGGAGGTGCAGCTGAGGGAGGTACAGGGGACCGGGGCCTTTTTTTTTTTTTTTTAGAGGGTGGGAGAGTGCAAGGTAGAAAATGAAAAGGAGGGAGAGAGAGGCGGGAGGGAGGGGAGAGGAGGCAGAGAGGAGAGAGTGTGGCGGCTACTGCTGACAGTAAATTGGAAGCCAGAGAGGAAGTTCGGGGGAATATTTTCAATGTGACAAAAAAAAAAAAAAAAAAGTATGAGAGGAAGGAAATTCTTGCGGGGCTGAAATGAATGTGCAAGCAAAACCGCCGCGGTTAAAACTGTGTGGAAATAATTGGCAGGTGGGCATGCCATCTTCAAGGGATGCCAACCAATGGGAACTGAAGAATTACAGCCTGTTTAATACTACAACAACACAAACCAGAAACACAGGGAAAAATAATAAGGAACCAAAGCCTCATGAAGTGGAAACAACCTCAAATCAGAACCATATTTTTGTTGTTTCTGCTCTCACAGAAGACACAGACACAATAAGATCCCTCTGCCCTCCCCTCAGACCCCCTGATACCTAATTACAAGCCACATTTCAGCACGACTGCTGCAGCCAAAAAAAGACCCCACTCATCATATGGTTTTCCTATTGTTTCCACAACATTAAACCCTAATTCACCAGGATGTACTGAGGTAAGGAGTACACTCTTCATCCTCATATATCTGACAGTTGGTTTTTTCATGCAAATTATAAAGGCAGACGGAGCGCAGCGGGGACGCTGTCGGACCCGTTTCTTTCTACACAAAGAGACTTCTTGCGAGCGCGGGTCTGGAAATAAGCGTGAGATAATTGAAAACTGTCCTGTTTTGAAGTGGCGCGCTGAGACCACAACAGTTTTTTTACTGTACGCTCTGAAAGGCTGCGTCTCAGATGGCACACATGGTGGGACTGACAAGGGGAGCGAGGGAGGCACACAGATGGACAAGACATGATAGTTTAATATAGAAACAGAAAGAAGCGATTCAAGTGCAATAATACTGCTGAGATTTTAACTGTATGTTGATTATAAAGGAGGTTATTCACCCTTACGTTACAGTGGAAAAGACTCAATATCACGTGGGTTGTAAATGAGTTTTAATAGGTGACTGGCGTCCAGTATCAACATGAACGCCATTACATGGATGAAGAATGAGACAAAAGTATCTCATTAGAATTTTCTATCCAATATCTCGATTGCAAATTAAAGTTGTGATTATTTTCTTCAGATTCGAGGCGTGTATTCGTGGTTTATATAGTTTAAAAGACAGATGTGCTCGAACCAATCATCACACATTGATCCTAAAAATAATGCAATTGCTTTCTGTCAAAGTCCTGCAAGTAAATATCTTTTTTATTTGACATTTTAACCAATTTAACTCAGAGTAAGTAGTGAGCAAAAAATTCTGACATCAATATATCGGTCGTTATGCACACATTTTTTTGCTTCGATCCCTTAAATGTGGTTATCAAACACTTGTGAAACGATAAGTAACAGAGACAATGTACTTTATAGTTTAACAATAAACTTTAATGTCTAAAATAATGTCAGTGAACTGAAACAGTAAAGCCCTGTGTTCTTTAAAACCAAACACACTGGTATCATATTGGCCGATGTTGACAACATAAACGGCAATACCAATATAACTGTGATAGGCCGATATCGGCTCAAACAGAAATACAATCATGATTTTGAACCCTGTGTGTTGCTCTTGGCTGGGGTCGACACACCAAAGGATGATGCCCAGTAAGTTCCCGAACACTATAATAGCAATATAAGAAAATACTGGCAGGGTGTCTGCAGGCACAGAGATCACCACACACTTCTGGTGAGTCATAAGTGATGATTGAGAGAGATTACTTTCCTTTGAGTCTATAAATTGCAGTTTTTTTATTTAGTTTCTAGGAAAATCCTTCTCATTCTGCATTTAAATTAGCTACAGCTAAGTGAATTAGCTGGAGACAGAAATTAAAACCACAGCAATAAGCATATACTATATTTACTTGTGCACACATAATGAGTAAAATGCAGGTGCGATCTGGCCACAGGGAAGAAGTCCAACAGTCCTTTGCAAATTTGCAATGTTTTAAACACCCGCTCGCATTAATCTCCCCCCGTTAACATTAACAGCTACTTCGAAGCTTGGGATTAAAATTTTTGTGTGTTCTCACACATTTAACACGACAGCTGAGCAGATTGCCAAATATTTGCTCGGTAATGAAATGCATGTTGGCACGACACTTAATAAATCCCACCCTGCCACCTTCCTTAATGTTCTGTAAAGCTGTTTCACAGATCAGCAGAGGCATTAAGTCAAGAACTAAATATCTCCACACCTGCAACTGGCTTGGGCTTATGTTGGAAGAGTGTCAGCTGAGACACACACACACAGACACACAAACACACAGACACACACGCATGAATATGCACACATATCTGGCTTAGTTCATCCTTTCCAGTAGCGTGTGTGTTTCTCAAATCAAAACAGTAGCGCAGGGAAATTGTTGAGGGCTCACTCAGTCAGCTTTGTTTTCATAGTTAACCCTCATCCTCGAGTTTCATCATGTCACACACACACACACACACACACACACACACGCACACACACTCTCAATCCTTTCAGTCGACACATCACAGCTGCAGACGTGCAGGAGAGGACCGGCTCTGGTCCGTCGTGATGAACCTACAGACGTCGTCTCCTGCTCCCCTGATCTGCCTCTGATGTGGACAGATCTCATTACGGAGGCATAGCGCCCAGAGGTCAGGCGGGGTTAAGACTGACTCTCCAGTACACCCCGGGGTCTTTGTTTCCTTCAACAAGTGGGTCAGCTCTGAAGCAACCTTGGCTCCAGGCGCCTGATTCCTCCGGTCTCCAACCCACACACGTCAGAGTCGTGCTCTCCAGCAGGTGGGCCTCTACACGACTGTACACTGTCAGGCTCCGACAGACACACACTCGTACAATAGCCGTATTCAGCTCCTGTTCTTAGTCTCTGTCACGCTTCCAGCCCGTCTTGGCATTTACCGTTTTGGAGGACGTTTAACTCCAAAGCTCATTAGCAGAAACCGTGACTGCAGACATTTTTAGCAGGTGTGGCCTCAGAGGGAAATACTCCACCTGGCAGCTGTAACGCCTCCATCATTAATCTGCCCTACGTCACGCTTCATACATGCTCACGCTGGAGGATGCAGGGCCCCCCTGAGTTGTACACAGCAGTGAAAACATACTTTCACATGTCAGCACGCACATTCACAATCTCTAATAAATCTCTTTTCAATCGTATTCCAACATCTCTTCTGAACAGTCGACCCTATCTGTGAAGTAGAGCAGAAAAAGTCAAGAAAAGGCAGAAAGTAGGAAGAGAAAACACATGATTTTTTTTTTTGCATCTGGGATACATATTAGTCAGCAGGGCCAGGCATGTAGGTCCCATGATTGTTTCCTTTGAACGATGTATTTGACTGAAAGAGGCAGCGGTGGAGAGGAGGAAGGCGGGTTAATGAATAAAGCAGGTCGAGAGGGGATTCAGGGCTGGGAGGGGCAAGGTGTGGCTGAGGGAAGCTGCTGTTTCTATCTGTCCTCCGATTCTATCGAAAAAACAGCTGATGGCACCGTCTGCAGCAGAGATATTCAATAGTTACCGTGCATCAGAGGTCTCCTACCATGTGCCATCCTGAGGCAGGTGCACAGGTCCTGCGTGTGGGCTTCACTTCACCGTTACTGTTAAAGTCTCTACATTCAGACGTCATCTGTCTGCGGTCAATGATTTTTTTCTGCCTACATTCCTCAAGCCAGTCACTCAGTCTTTCAGACTCACTGTTGCGTAACACACCACTTCCCCATCACCACCGTGACCTCCAGGGCGTCTGAGGAGGTTCAACTGAGAGTTCCCATCAACCACCTGCTGGCTTTACTACACCACCATCCGCAGCGGCAAGTCTGAAACATGTTAAGTCTGACAAGTTATATTGTTAACATCTCACAGGACATTCACAATGTATGTGAACTTTATCGATGGCTGTGGATGATGCAAGGAGGCCTAATCGGTTTGTGACAACTTAGTGTGGAATAAGTACTTAATCTTGTACTTTAAGTGGTAATAAACACGAACAAAACAGCCATCTGCATTAACATTGGTTCCCTCTAAACCTAGCTACCACCACACAGTTTTTGTGCCACCTGGCATGTAGTCACCTGGGAAAAAGGAAAGCATATGCATTATAGAAGCATAAAGTAGCAGTCAGTACAGTACTTGAGTGACTGTACTTAGTTACTCAGATGTTATTAGTCCATAAGAAATCTAATTCCAGGCTCTGATTCTGGATCAACACATCAATTGCTGATTCGCTCTTGTTCTTTCCAGCTGAGAAATGCTGCACAGCTCAGCACCGCTGTGTCTCAAGTGCAGATGTTAAATGATACTTTCACATCATCCCTTTTGATTGACTGCAGCTCCCCTCTCACCTGCCTCAGATAATCGTCCCTGAATGGTTTACAAGTCATTTACAAAACGCTGCTGCTAAACTGTTGAGCAGGTCCTCCCGAAGGTCTCATGTGCCACTGATTTTGATCTCTCTTCATTGGCTCCCCGTCAAATACAGAATCCAAAAAAACTTCCTGTGATCACTTATAGAGCTCTGTGTGGTCCGGCACCTTCATACATCAAAGATCTACTGCAGCCCTACGTCACCAGTCGGTCTGGGCTCGCTGGTGGTTCCTCGATCTAGGCTCAAAATGATCCTTAATTTTTTAGAGCGTGTTTTTGAGGTTGTGGCTCTCCCTCCCATTTGTTTGGATTTGTCTTTGCCTTAATTTTCTTTTATTTCTGCTTTAATTGTGGTTTATGTCTACATGTAAATGCATATGTTATTACCGTCCGTGAAGCATGGAGTGCTGACTTAGTTACTGACTTACTTTTCACCACATGTGACAAGGGAAGTATTAGCAGTACAAGGCACAGAGGAGATATATTACACATGGAAAACAAAATAGAATTATAACAAGTAAATGAAAGAATTGCTCTTCGCAGCCAGTGGAAAACCTGTCGACCACTGATACATTCTGGGAAAAGTTTCACTCTGCAACTTTTTTGGGGAAGTGGCTGGACTTTCATGCAGTCGTTGATCATGTATGTATGCAGATAAACTTGTAACACCTGGACCTTTTAAAAGCTGACAAGTGCTCGTTAGGGGTGGAATTTTGACAAGCACACTCAATTTTAAAAGTATATGGTGTCGTCCCATTCTTTACTCAATGCTCTCCTCAACAGGAAGCACAAAACTGTTACTGACTGACAAGACAATGAACAAATAGACCATTTAACTCATTTAATTCCATGTTTAACTTTATCTTTATACACCTCCTGGAGGCCATTTGTCAATAAAGCTGTTAGACGCCGTCAGATAAGAGTCTAATTTACGACGGGGTTTGACCCTGAGCAGCTCAGACACTCTGTCAGTAACAGATTTACACATTTATGAGCACACACGTAGAAACGCACACGTATAAATGGGCATTTATAATTCATCAAGTAACAGATATCGTCTCCCAACACCTACAGTTATAAACACTCATGTAAGTGCAGCATCCCCTCACACACACTCACACCTACGTTTCTTATCTTACTCTCAAACGACCCTGAATTCCCGACCACACACACATTGAGAGCTCCAGATCTCTGACATTCCAAACAAACCAACGAGGCACGAAATGTGCTCGACTGTCTCTTCAATTGACAGCCACCCAGATAGCAGCCAATCACTGTCAACAGCCGTCTGTCTGAGGAGGACCTGTGTGACCGCTGGGTGCTAAAAATACAACCTCGTATCCGTGTGGTATACCATCATAAATCTGAGACCAGACGCTCGGATTCACGGCTCTCTGTCCTTGAAACACACTCCGCTATACAGCTCAACCTGTTCAGTGTCGGCCACCCTGATCACCACTTTAACTGTCCCCAAATCACCATCGTTCATCCGTCTCATCAGCACATCTATCCTCCCTGGACAGACCCGAGTACTCCCCTTCAAGTCTCTACTGCTCAAGGACAATTTGAGCAAACATATCATAACTATCTGGGTTACTATCTACGTATTCCAAGGATAAAAATAATCAATAATAAATTAATCTTATCCATCCCTTGTCTGCCCCAATGCAAAATGGCGACTAACACATTTTTTGTACATATGATTAAGATTAGAAGGTGATGACTGGAATTTGAGAAATATCCTTGAAAAAGTTCTGTGAAGGGAAAAAATCTTCATCTCTTTGATTTTGAGTCAATGGGTCAAATGACGTAGAAGCTATTGAAAAAAATCGGCCGATGTTTTCAGAAAAACTGCAGATTTTTCTTTGAAATATTCATGAAAAATAGAAGTTCCACTAAAATCTGATAAAAACAGACATATAGGAAGACATTTCTCCATAGATTTTTTTGTCAATGGCTCAAACGTGAATGCCGTTTATTTTCTTGACAAGCGTTTAACACACGCACGTTATGACCCTCGGCCCGCCCCATAGTTTGGAAATCAGGAAGCGATGCAGCGGTAATGTTGTGGATGGCAGCAGACACAAACCTCCTTGAGCAGAAATGGATCAAGAAAAGGGTCTTCTGAATGGCAAGTTCAGCTTCAAAGTCCTGCCAGATGGTTCAGATGGAAGTTATTTGCATTTACTGTCGATGTGAACCGAGCTACCACCGGAGTACGCCGAGTGTCAAATACCACTTGCTAGCCAAGCACACAGCTGATGCACAGAGCCCTGCTCCCCTCGCCAAAGGCAGACCACGCTGTGTAGTTTGCAACGCCTGAACAACTCTGCATGCGGCAAACTTTCAACAACGATAGCTAAATGTGTGGCTACAGCTTGCAGGCCGATTAACATTGTTTAGTTAACCTTTACAAGTGTAAAGATGGACACTACATTGTGTTAGTATTACTGACAAATGTTACATTCGGGTCAGCATGCTCATCTGTTGTTGCTTTTTGGGCTTGAGTTTCTCATGTTATGCTTTCAGCATATTTTTTGAGCATGCAGTACCTTTGAGGTTATTCTGGAGAATATTCTGGACAGTATCGGTCATTGTTTTGGATTGTTGCAGTCATAATAAACATATATTTGCATAAAGCAAGCATATTTGTCCACTCCCATGTTGACAAGAGTATTAAAAACAAGAAAGAACAGATAAAAAATTTACAGCCTTATTTGTTATGTGATGTCACATTGCGTTATGTTATGTCGTGTCGTGTTGAGTTATGTCATGTCGTGTATTGTTATGTTTTATCATGTTATGTGTTATGTTGTGTTTACTGTGAATATGAGGGCCTAACTATGACAAAGTAAAAGCATCATTGAATAGCAATTCAATGGACACAGCAGAAGAAAATACAGTATATAAGAGTATATAAAACAGTTTTCCACATCAATAATCGCACATAATCTAGTGAAGGTGTTTGTGATGGTCATTTTGAACAAGATCAAGGACAAATAGAAAACATTTATAGATCTGATTGTGCAAATACTTAATTCATTTCTGCTGACTCCGATATCTGGCCCAGCTGTTGTTGTGCTGAACTGCCAGAATACGATAAGGAAACGGGAGGTCAACACAGAGCTGCACACATGCTGCCTTCTACTCTTCCTGTAGTCTTCTACAGTCCTGTGTCATACCATAAAATATAACCCACAAAAAAGCCTTAATGTAATGACTGCCCCTCACACAAACATTCATAAAATTCTTAAACTAGTTCGCATTTTTGTATATTATCAAACAGGACTAAGAGTGAAGCAACACATGTCTGAGGAGGGGAAAAAAATGACCGTTATTCAGAGGAAAATAACAGATCAAGTGAAAAAGACAGGATATGAACAGAGGAACCACCAGAGAGCTGGAAACACATCAAATGGAGATCCCATCAAATGCACACACTTTGCTTTTTCACAGCTTGAAACAGGCCCCCACAGAGCTCAGCAGAGGTGTGGTGGTGCAGAAATATTGGCTGACCCCGAAACCCAGAGCTCTCCAGCCTACCAGGTCCGGCAGAGCCAGATAGGGCCGACGTGGGCCAGTGAGAGCCAGTAGGGGGGGACAGCAGGGCCCATCAAGATCCAGGAAGTTTGAGTTCAACTAAGACATCAATCTGTCATCTCCTGCACATCTTAACTTCTCAGCCAGCATTTGTCTGAACAGTCCTCCAACTGGAATTCTCATATTCGAGCCCTCTTGACAGCAACGACTGCCCTACCAAGTGTCATTAAGCAGGATACTGTTTCTGTGCGAGCTGCAGGGCTGCTGCTCTACAGCTGAACCTGACCTGTGGAGGGGAGAAGAATCAGGATCTCTATTCCAGGCGACCTCACCCACTGGTTTATCTACTGCTGATCTGAAGCCTTATCTTGGAACTGGGGAGGATGTCCTGATTAGATCTGACTGAGAACCTGAGGACACACCTTGGTAGCGACTTGTCAATCACAGCATCCCGTGATTATTGTCTATTTTATTCTAAATCAGAGCAGAATTCAAGTATAATGTTGAAGTCATACCTCCAGAAACTCAGGCAGTTTAAGTTATAATCCCGAGACTTATATCACAAGTACAAGCTTGGTATGGTAACCTGAACATCAGGGATAAAAAAAAACACCTGCGCCTTACTGTGAAGGTGGCTGGGAAGGTGACAGGTGTCCTGCAGACACCCCCCCCCAGTGACCATCTTTGACCAGCAGGTTCTCCGCAAGTCCAGGTCTATATTAGACTACACACACCATCCCCTTTACTTTGAGTTTGAAACTCCCCGGTTCAGGTCCAACAGGAGTAAGAACTCCTTTGTTCCCTGTGCTTAATCTGCACATGTAATACAGTATTTTAGAGATTGTTTTGTTGTCCTATTATGTGTATATTCAATGTACAGTAAACATTTTTGTACCGTTTGTTTTTGCACTTTTGTTATTTGTGTTTGCGTGTTTTTTATCTTGACTGCAAATTCCATCTGGGATAATAAAATGGCTGAACTGAACTGAACTGAACTGAAGTACTTATTGTAAAGACAGCAGTTTTCTTCAGTCAGCATCCATCATAACTGCTAGCGTATATGTCCAATAACTGAAGACGAGCTCTGCTAACATTCATCTATAACCATCTGCAGTGGGTAATGGTGGGTAACACTCGGGCAGCTGGGGTTTGTCGTGACAAAGATGAGATTGAGGCATCTTCGCCAGGCGGGCTGTATATCAGAGCACTCATCTCCCCTTTTAACAAGTCTGCCTGTCCACCACAGCGGGGAATGCATAAAACAGATGCAGCTGTCAGAGGAGAGGAGTGAGGAGTGGCCTCGGATGTTGTGTGATGAGTTTGGGCCTGAGCTGCGCTCTGGGTGCTGGGAAACCTGCCAGTCAGAGAGAAAACACTGTGGATTCTGAGCCCTCGACACTGCACCGGGTCGGACGCTGGCCCCGTTCTATCTGCCATCTTTATTAAGAGATAACCACAAAAATCCCAAATCTGTCAGTGTAATGTTTCACAGCTTAGCAGCAAACATAAAACGTGAATTTTTGCACATTTAGCATTTTCCAGATTTCAAAACTTCAGCTTTCAGAACTGGTTTGGCTGTTGTTTCATCATCGTCTCCCACCTACCTGAGCAGAGCAGCAGGAGGTACCGCAAACCCACTACTAGGTCTTGTATTATTCATGCTAGATACCCTCAGCGGGGCCCACCGCTGCCAGCAGAGAAGTGTGCGGTCAGTGATCGCCCTTTAAAAATACACACACCCTTCTCAAATGCCCTTCCTCGGTATAAAAGGGAAAGCTGAATGGAATTTCTCACCATAAAGGGATCTTTCTTTCACTGCTCATCTGAACTGAGTGACCACATTCAGCAGGGCTCACAGCCTCAGAGGTGGCTTTTCCCTGACGTGTTCATATTCACGTGTGATTCATAATAAATGTTCAGCGTTTCTGGTCAGGTTTTAGCTAGCAGCGTGGCTCCAGGGATGGAAATGGTGTTTGCATGATGCCGTCGCAAAAGACGTACAAGAGCCCAACAAATTTAACAAACAATAACATCCGACTGGCAGCCTTGTGTTCAGAAAAGCATAAAAAAAGAGAAAAGAAAAGAAAAGTCGGCTGTGATCTTTCTTCTGTTTCACTGTTCCAACTTGCAGCACCAGCAACGTCATCTCTCTTGTAGCTCTTGTTGCATTCCTCAACAAGGTCATCTCAGGTACACTCAAACAAACCCATTCATCCCCGCTCAGCAGCTACAAACCCATCAGTATGATGCAATCCAGAAGGGAGAGGTTGCCCAGTGCCAAGGAAGGACGAGCTTAACAGGAGAAAGAGACCCGGTGGACGACGCCACCCAGAGTCGCTGTGAAGAAGTTACGTCCATTGTTGTGCGTCCTTACCGAGCTCTCAACTCCTGCCAGGCCTCCGCACCATCTTCTCAAACTGCTCATGACTGGTTCGTGTCAAAAATAATATGATAATAATAATTTTACTGACAGTAATTCAACCTCCAACGCATTTTCCTTCAGTATTAGTTACTAGAATCTGTATTGAACAGATTATTTCCTCCATCATTCCCCACTTCCTCCTTCATTTCACATTTTGATTGCTTATGCCATTTCATTTAAATCATTGTTAGTATTTACTCAAACATTTTCATTCAGACCCAGTCGTGGTTCTGTGTATTCCTTTGGGGTGGAGAACGGAGATCAATTCAATCGAGATGTCACACTTTTAGATATTTGACTGATTGACTTCCTCCTTCTGCCCCTAAAACGAGTGCAAAGTCATTGAGATTCCACTTCGCTCTTCACTTTGCCATGTTTACACTTGTGCAGAGATCAGTGCTCTGTGGTCCAACAGGTCAACGTCACGCACATGCTGAACGTTGTGAGGCGTCCGAGATGTGGCGTCAGTTGTCGTCTTGGTTTTCGGGGCATCACTACAGAATTTCTCCACCAATGAAAAATCTCTCACAGGAACAAAACTGAAAAAAATGTTTGTTTTCCATTTGTATGTAGACAGAAAGGCCAATGCATCGACTGCCTGTCCAAACTCATTCATGTCATCTGTTGTGTACTGAGTGCAGTGAGACTCAGCAGTTTTTGAAGCGGCTCCTTGGAGCCATCTGAGACAGGACGAATCAAGAAGGGAAAGCAAAGAGAGCTGAGCAACTGTTTATCTTGCCTCCACTCTCGTACATTCAGGATGTAGACCGTCTGTGAGGAAGCACAGGCACTAAAATGGAATGAAAAACAGTGACAGGCCACTTAAACCTGTGTGGGCCGACTGTGGAGTCATAGCAAAGCTTCCTAACGTGGAAAAAACTACAGCGTAACCCTGAAATCTGCCTGTTCTTTTACTATAATCTGCACTGAAACCTTTGTTTTGCAGTAGTCAAACCACTTCACCGTTCAACCTCAGTCAGTTCAGGACAAGCAGCGACATGCCGACACAGCAGACAATTAGGGCTCGCTATCAAACAGAAGCTGGAACACTGCTGAAGTAATAAACCTCGATTCGCCACATTAGGTTTGGTCGTAAAACCCGATCGACACGAGTCTCTCTAACAGGGCCAATCTGAGGGTGTCACTGCACGGCGTTCAGAAATCCGAGATGGAGAGCTGCACCAGGGGGTCAAAGGTCAAATGGACGGAGCTGGGTTGTTATTCATGCAGCATGAAAGGTGTCTGGGAGAAGTTATCAGGGACCACACAAACTGTGGTAGGAGACAGTGTTTCAGCACCACAACAAGCAAACAACCTCCACGAACGGAAAGTTAAATCAGCTTTCAACTTTTTAAAATATTAGAACATTTGTAGAGTTCACTCCAAAGTATCTAAAATCAGCTCACTGCAACACACAGCAGCAGAGAAGCACATCAAGACCGTTATAAAAGCCAAACCTCCAGACACTTCTGCAGAGTAAAACAACTCCAAGGAAAGCTTCGATAATGTGCCAGTTTAAAGGTGCAGTATGTAAGAATTGGCCACCTGTTGAATTAAAACTCCAAACAAATAGGGGGCAGCATATCACAAGAGGAGCCCTAGCTTACATTATCTAGTTAGCGGTGCAGCTAGTGGTCGTTTTCAGAGCCCTCTGGGGGAGTGTTGGTGCTGTTATTATCGGACCTCAAGAGGTCCGATTGTTTTCAATCAATGTGCCACAGTAGGTGATTAAATGATGAATGCTTTGCATGTTTAATTCGTGGCCTACCTATTTGTACAAACTTTCAACATGTTGATGTTTTTCTTGGTCAGCTGGCTGTTTTCTTGACGTCATCAATGTTTTCTGGGCTTCAAGTAATACGCAGCAGCTCTGCGCGATGCAAAGACCTGGTGAGCTCTGACCTGCTGGATCTCCTCTGTTTGAATAATCAGAGTCATGATTGAATGATTTGTCTCTGATCTCAATCAGAAACCTGAGAGGACCTGGTACAGCAGGTCAGCATGTCACCTCTCAGTGCCTCTGTCCACCGGTTTGTACAGTAACTGTGTGTGAGGTAACTACTGATCTGTAATGTCGTATTTTAGCAGTAGTAGTATTGTAGTTCAGTTAGTTGGTGTTTATTTTATTGCATTTTAGTTTTAAATAACTTCAGGTTTAACATAAAGTCACAATAGCCAACTAAAATAGTTTGAGGCAAAAGACCACATGCGGTTTGTGTTTTGGAAAACTGGACGGACCCACGAGGGGGTATTGCTGTAACAACTACACAAACAAGGATCAAATTCATGATTCTTCCATGAAATCTTTCCCATATGAACCAAAATACAAAATCCATCTTGGTCTGTCATTGTTGTTCTTCAGTTCAGAAAAAGGATTATACAGTCTGGTTTTACAATACAGTGGAGAAACAACCGAAAACCACAGTCTTGTGCAATGAATGTGTGAACCGTACTGTACAATACGATCTGGTATACACATGTAAAGTGACCCGCTCAACTACAGCGTGATTTACCCACAGAACTGGTCATTTTGCTTGCTCACTGTGCACATAAACACCTTTCAATCACCGATATTATGTTCCTGCTCTTCCAGTACGAGACCATCAAACAGTTTAACATCATACCTGTTTGAAATATTGAAAATGTACGACATATACAAATACTCTTTTCTGCTAACTTGCTAACAACAGCCTGTTCCGGTCAAACATTCCTGTGCTAGCGGTGTAAACACGAACACTCCTCTGGTGCTCTGAGCGCCGCAGTCTGGACCACTAGATGCACGGCTAATCGAGCTAACAGCAGCTACAGTTAGCAGTTGCTCTGGCGGTATGCTGCCCCCCGTTTGTTTTGAAAACAAATGTCCACGTCTTATGAAGCTGATGTGTAAAAAGTAAGTAACTTGTATTTATTTTAAATTGGTTGTATTAAATGTGAAAGTTTGGTTCAGTGTTGATCCCTGACTTATTAAAGTATTTTGACACGTTATGAGGTATCATGTTGGGTCAGGCGGAGTGCACTAAACCAGCTGACCGTCAGCTGATCCAAACAGGCACCAGTGATGACCGACACTTCAAACAATCTGTGGGAGCTGCCAACTCCTCGTTCTTCCCTGCGGTTCCTTCCTGCTCCATGCTGCTGTTGTTGCTGCTGCTGCTGATGAATAGTTGTGTTGCTTGCTCCCTCCATCAGGTCAACCTCCACCCCCCCGTTATGGCCTTTAATATGTCAATATGTCTGCAATGACATCTCTTGCTTTGAGCATTATTTACAAGCGTATATTCCATATGTCATGGCCTGTATCTGCTGGGAGCTCTTAACCCTGGATGGGGAGAGCAGGACTACCAAAGTTTCCCACAATAATGTTTAATTTCAACGATGAGAGCGGTTCTGATTTAAATTCAATCATCCAGATGTTTTTACATTATCTCTTGGCTTGTAGCTGGGGGGATCTCCTCCTTAAATGGCTGGACCAGCTGAGAAAATCTCAGTGGGGAGAGTGATGAGAAAAAATGCCTCCTGCCTGAAAAAACTGCTGCTGAGTTTGTATCCTCGAAATTCTCAGCAGGAAAAAGAAACTATTAACACCCGCAGATCAATACTTGCTTGATTTAGACTCATAAATCCCAATTTAGTCTCGATTATTAATACTAATTCGACTCCACCCCCGCGGGGGATCACCATGTCGTGTGTGTTAACGGCGAAAATGTGATCAAGGTCAAAATGAGAGATCAGAGGGCTTTCTATCTTGATTAAATCTTAATGATGCAAAGATTGCGGCTGGATTACGGCGCATGGGAAAACACGCAGGGGTTAACAGAGCGAGGTCAGCGCGACCGACTGGAAATGAGCTCTTTCTCCAACATATTTCTTTAAGTTAAACCCTGATCAGAAGGACATTAACGTGAATCCAGCGCTTTGAATACACAGCCAGCCATAAGCAGGCCCACACAGAGGCTCGCGTCTCTGCAGCTCACAGGAGCTCACAGGTGTGTTTTCATGGTGTGTATTAAATACAGGGTCAGGAGTACAAATATGTCCCACATCGAGATCCCAGATCTCCTGCTTTTGGCCCGAGGGGGTAAAAAACTTCCTCCTGACCTCCACTTCACTCCTCCACGTCATGTACAAAGAGCTCCCACTCTGATGCTGTGCTGCCCTCTGCTGGTCACAGACAGCACTACGAATGGTCACACATAATTTAGTCCAGCTCCTTTAGAGCAAAGTACAGTAAACTTCCAGGATCTTTGCACATCCGTCACATCCCATTTGTTTATTATACTTTAATTGGTCCATATCAAAACATGAAGGACTCTGGGATCTAACAAAAATGCCAGCTAATAAAAACAAAGCTCGCGGCAGCTCACGCTAACACTGTATTATTTTCACCATGGATCCGGGAGAATTGGGGAAAGCCGTAGGATAAAGAAGCCTACCAAAAGCTTGCTAGTTCAAATCCACAAATAAATAAAGCCTGTAGATTGATATAAACCAGGCAGCCAACAACCTAAATGAAGCCGTGTCGTGGCCAAGAGTTAAAAAAAAAAGCATGACTGAGCTGGAAGAGCTCATCACATGATGCTGGTGACAAAGAAAACAAGAGTCTCTCCTGCGTAATGTTCTTTGTGAAATAAAAAAAGTCTTTTTTACGGTGGCCTACCGTACACTTTCCCGCCACACAGAGAGACGTGTCGTTCTGCCCGCATGGCGTCCCGTCGATCACCCGGTCTGACTGTCGCACGTAGAATCGGAACCCGATGGCCCGGCAGTTGAGCTCACAGTGCTGATCTCCAGGAACTGAAAAGAGATTTAGAAAAGAGAGCTTGTGACAAATATTCAATAAGATCTTATCAGATACTGTATAAGAAATGCTTTCATCAAGTGTTTCAGTAGATACAACTTCACGTATTCACATTAAATTCAAAGCGTAGTTACAAAGTGACATATTAATAATAGATTTTAGAGCACGGTGAACGCACTTTTAAAGGATAAGTGCTGTAAATATTCACTTAAACCGGTTTTGTTAGGCAAGAATATTGAAGCACAGACCCTGAAATACTCGACTTCAGTGCAGAGGGTTACATTATGTCAACGTGTTAGCAGAGATGTGGGCTCGAGTCATTGTGGTTTGGACCCGAGGCACTATTTTGATGACTTGCAGCTTTGACTTGACAGAAAATAAATTACTTGAGACTCAACTTGGACTTGAGTCATGATGACTAGAATGACTCATCTGTTTAGTTTATGTTTCAGGTTAGTTTTTCAACTTGTTTAAAGTTTTCCGGCTGCTTGGTACTGTTACACATAATACACCGGTGTACTATCAAACCCCCGGGGCTGTAATCTGTCAGCTGATCATACAGACAAATAACAATAATTACTGTTGCTTTATGCCTCGACTGCTGCTGCTTTCAAACTGCAGCGAATGGTAGCGCAGCAGAAGTTTAGAAGTAATGTGTGTCTGAGTATCAGATAAATGGACTCAGTCTGATAAGTTATCTGTTGCTTAAAAGTACAAATTCATAGTAAAATGTGTCCACAAAATGTTGAATTTATTGAAATCAGATGTTTAATTCCAACAAAAGATTCCCTGTTTCAGCCGAGGACGTACAAACAGCAGCGAGCGACCACCACTGTGCTCAGGTGCTTTATCAATTAGATATAATACAATAAACCCCCGAAAGCTAAAGGTATTTCTTAAACAGATGTTCGAGAGTGTGTTTAAGCGCTGTTCAAGATGGGTGTCAAATAATCCAGACTCGACCTCAAACATTTACCTGAGGTTATTTAATCTTCACATCTGCATTAGTCGTGAGTCACGGCTGCAGCGCGGAGACGAGCTCTGAAAACACACATCTGTCTGACAGGATATTAATTTGGACGGCTGCTGTTTCCATCAGTGTTTCTCAGTGAAATCACGCTTCAGGAGGTGTTTTGACTGTTGCCTGGATACGTCAGGTGAGCGAGGTCAGAGAGGCTTGTGTGAGCGAACATCTATCAATGAGCTCTCACAGACAGGTGACATACTGCAGAGCTTACATCGCAACACGGCCTCGGATCGTAAAAGGTCAGAGGTCGGGCGGCTGAAGATGTATCTGACAGCGGGAATGTGATTGATTGTGAAATGTATGTTTTACATATCCTGACTGTCTCTCCTCACATTTATAAAGTAGACTGTAAGGATTTACTCATTTGTTCTACCTTTTATTTTTTATCGATGCAGTGCTCGTCTCTCGGTTGGTCAGTTAGTCCGACACTAGTCCAGATTTTTACTGCAGTGCCACCGTTAGTTTGTATGAACCGTCATCAGGTCAACATATCGAGCTCTTAAATATGAGCAAAATGAATGATTCCCAACAGCCTCATCTTAACTAATAACCTGGTAAATATCACCTGCTAAGCATTAGCATGTCGCTGTTTTTAGAGCGATAGAAAGCTCACAGCTAGCATGCTAATGTTAGCATTTAATACAGTTAAAAGCAACGCATTGCCCAGGCACAAGCCTCACAGGGCTGCTGGCATGGTCGTAGATGAGCCGTATCTTTTGCTTATACATGGTTGTCATTACTGCGCCAGTATTTACATTTATTGCTGCTGTTAGCGTCGTCGTCATTTTAGCTAGCTTCCTGTCTGAGCACACAGGACCACCTCTTTACTGATTGGATAAAGTGGGCAGGGATACCAGAAAATGTCTTAATATAAAGCTATTTAACACTTATTTTAATAAAAATATTCCACTTACAGGAACTTTCATTTGTCTGTTTGTTGCTTTGCAGGGTTAAATTTTTTTGGTTAACACAAAAGCTACGTTATGTTTCTTGTGGAAAAAAGCACAAAAAAAAAAAAAAACTACAACAATTACATGTAATTTAGTCTAAAAGAGAATATTACATACATATATGTATACATGTACATACTGTACACACGACCTACCCTCATTGAACGGTTCCCACTCGTACAGTCGGCCCATGAAAGGCTGGTTGTTGTGCGAGGAGCACTGAACAGCCCTGATGTGTCTGCTGGATGGATGACAGGCCTGAGGATGGACCATAAACAAACACACACATACATTTATTTTCCACAGAGACAAAGAGTCCAACAGGTAAATCCTTCAGCAAGCTCACATTTGACAATGTCACGCACCGTAGAGATTGATCGACTGCTGCGTTCCTCTTCTGTTTTAACAGTGTGCTTGAAGCTCGGGCTTTTCTTGCCAAAAGCAGTAAGATTCCAGTATTTATGGAGGCTCTCCGGTGAAACTCGACCTCCCCGACTTCTCTATATATCTCCTTTGTCTAAACAAGCCCCTGGCCTGCTTTACTTCACTTAAATATCAGTGTCATCACACATCAGAGACAATATACAGAACGAGACACTGTTTAAATTTATTTTAATGCACAGGATGGATTCCATAACCCCTCGGATCAGATAAGCAAAGACCATCCGCACGCTGGTGCATTACAGTTTAACTGGTGAGGGCTGCTCATCCAATACCTCTACCCATTTTATTCTACTGGAGTGGCCAGTAGAAATAGTATTAAATACATGTTTCACCCCAAAACTGTAAATACACATTTTTCCTCTTACCTGTAGCTTACACCAGAGTGTTTTGGTGTGAGCTGCCAAGTTTTAGAGATATATTGGCCATAGTGGTGTCTGCCTTCTCTCCAATATAATGGAACTAGATGGCACTCAGCTTGTGGTGCTTAAAGCTCAGGTTGGTATGTTATTCTAGAAGCATTTTTTTTTGTCTTAACACGACCAAAGTTTAGCCTGTGTAGTCAGGCAGTGCGCCTCCATGTGTTTTGGAGGAGTGGCTTTGAAAGGAGGTTGAATACTTTCAAAATGTATTTGCTTTTGCTGGTTTCTACAGTCTTGCCAACCCCAGCTTGCACTATGGGTAAGAGTGAAAAACATGCATTTGATTGTGAGGTGAACTGTCCCTTTAATCAGAACAATAAGTGAAATCTAAGAATAATAACCAGAAGGTGCAGATGTGCTCACATTACTGTTGCAGATCCTGTAGCGAGCGTGCTCTCCTGTGCAAAAGGAAGCAGGCAGCGGGTCGTAGGGCCTCTCCTGGTGCTGCTGGGGTCCATACGTCTGGCCGCCTGATTGTACTTCGTGCTGGACCGGGGCCTGGTTGGGCGAATCAGGCTGGTAGAGGGGGGCCCAGACTTGGTTATTTTGGGGCTGCTGCGCTCTGGGCTTCACATAGGGTCGGCCGTAGCGATGGAGGTTGTTGGAGGGGTCAAGGTCGTTCGACCTGTGGCCGCCGTGGCCTCTGGTGGTGTGGTGGTGGGCATCAGCCTCAGCAGAGCGTCTCTGTCTGCTGGGGCGAGCCGTCCCAGAGCCCTGACCCGTATCCGTCTGCAGTGGGGCGACATAAGGAGCTCTCCCGTAGCCGTACCTCCCCGGGACGATGTGAGTGACCCTCCTGAAGACAAAAACAATTCAACTGATGACAGATCAACAGAAATCATCCATCATATTTGGATCTCGTTTAAATGCGGATGTTTTGAGAAGCGTCCAGATCCCAGTAGCAGAATTCTGGGAGCTTTTGTCATTATTTTGGCTCTTTAGATTCCAACTCAAACAACCCCCCATCACCCAGCTGACAGTGCTATGTGTTTAAAGGCAAGCACAACAGGAAGGAGTTCACAAAGCTGCCAAGCACAAGCCGAGCCTTTGACTCTATCCATAAAAGACGAGCTCTCCACCGAAGGGCAGTCAGATGGCCCACAGCGACGGCTCCAAAGAGTCACTTTCAGACCGGGCTGCTCAGCATGCAGCACAGCCGAACAGGCTGTTTGAGAATCTGCAGATCTCATCAAAGGCAAGAGCTGCGAGACTGACAGAAGTTTGACCATCATGACAAATTAAATGACTAAGATGACTTCTGATAGATAAAGTTAGTTAGATAAGTAGTTCTTATTCACACAGCACCATACAGATAGGTGACAAGGTAAAGGACAAGCCACCATACTCTTATTATCTCTAAAGATTTTTCATCATTTAAAGGTGCAGTATGTAAGAATGTAAACATTAAAAAATGAACTAAAATTATTAGAATGTGAAGAAACAAGTTTTGACATTATGATGTCTGTGTCGGCTTTTGTGTTGCAGCAATATCTACTGAACTTAGTGTGCTAACCAGCTAGCACTGGCCTGTCCTGGTCCAAGGCTCTTGTGCCAGTAGTCGACACTCCCCCGGTGCTCAGAGCTCCAAGTCTGAACTGCTAGCTACACGGCTAACTGAGCTAACTACATAACGGCAGCTACAGTTAGCAGGAATTAGCGGTTACTCTAGTGATATGCTCTGCCCCTTTTTGTAAGTATGAATTCGATGGGTGGCCATTTCTTACATATTGCACCTTTAATGGTGAGCGCTGTCTAAAACATACTGGAGCATTATCTGCATTTGTTGTGTTTCTTCGTGCATTTATTCGGGTCTCTCAGTACAGTGATTTCAACACCTCAGTTCGTTTTATAATTTTAAAAAAATCCCGTCGCCCTGCACTACATGATCCTTCACCTGCGTCCACCCAGCCGGGTCTGCTTCTCCTCCCTCAGCGTTCCCCGACTGCTGCTGTTGGACGCCCTGCCCATGTCACGGTGCAGAGGAACAGTTGGCCGCAGGGCTGAAATGACAAGCCCCGGCTGCTGAGGGTGAACACCAGCTCTTCTGGAGGGGTACTGGGATGGGGTGTAAACAGGCAGGCAGGGCCTGCTCTGCTCTTGTACCCCTCTCCCACAGGTCCGGGAGCAGGTCGACCAGGCCCCCCAGGCGCCCCAGGAGCCCTGAATCTCTCCATGCTCTGCCTTGAACTCCTGCTGGGGCTCTGCCCTCTGAGTGACCTGTATGGAGACGAAACAACCGTGATTAGCGACACCGCGAAGCGGGATAGTGCCATTCAAAGTTATTGCTAAGGAGTGATGGAAAGCTTCCATCAATGAGACTTTAATCTCCCCAGATCATGGCTCAAGTCAGTGAACTCATCTCATCAACATGACTATCCTGCCCCTCTGCCTCCCTCCGCTGTCCATGAAACAGACCTCTGTTCACGCTCATAAAGCCCTGATTTGGCCGATTAGTGGGTGTCTGTTAGTGGCCTATTCCCCATTGGCTACCTGCAGTTCCCACTGTTGACTCTATCCCTCTGAGCCTCTCTGCCAGGGACGTATTAGCAGTGATCGCTGCACTCTCTTTCTGAGGAACCTGCCAGGAGAAGCCCTGTGCCAAGCCGGCTTTATCCGTGAAGCCGCGTGGAAATCCTGCTCTTTAAGGAGCACTTTGTCTCCATTCACAGCAGCCTCTCTGGGCAAACACATGGCCGTAGTAAAAGCTCAGCTCAGTCTTTGACTTTTAGCGAATGGAAAGAGAATACAGAAGCAGTGGGGAGAGTTGGCAGGAAGTTCCCCTCCTGTCAGTCAGCCTGTGCAGCTATTCAGAGAGACCTCAAACCCCCCCACCACCACCTCCTCTACCCTGCTTCAGCCTTTGTAACTCAACGCCACTGTCATCTCCAGGGTCAGCCACGGGTCACACAGCTCAACACATGGCGCTGACATGCACAGACCCCCTCAAAACCTGACTGGATAGACGATCTGTCAGTCATCTTCACCCACAAAGTACATCCACTAGCTCTCTCCATGTGGTTCCTGTGGCTCCAGAGGTCAAGAGGTGGTTAGCTGACAGCTGACATGAGCCCTCCCTGCTTTACCGAAATCAACAGTAACTTTTCACTCGTGCTCTCACTACAAGTTAACAGATTAGCGCCCCGCTCATGTTCCCCTCTGGGAACACTCTCGCTGTTTACACACACTGGTACAGACGAAGCAGGAGTGAAAGTTTATCACTCGAGATGGCATCTGGCTCTGGTAACGAGACGCGATCATGCATCCCATCTTCCACTCGCCGGTGCCAACCGTGCGATTAGAATAATAGATAAAAACAACAAGGAGAAAGATCCGTGGAAATGTTTTGAGGGCTACCATCGTGTCAAACAGATCGCACATGTTAGAACACAGATTTTTTCCAGTTGCACCACCTGCTGCACGACTGCTGCTCACCTTCCTGTGGTCTGTTGTGTGCTGGCAGTCCAGGAGGTCTGAGCGGAGCCACAGCAGGAGGACGGACACTCTGGAGACGACAGACAGAAGTGATGACTGCCAGTTTTACTTCAGTGGCTGCAACTAATGATTATTTTCATCTTAATCAAGTTCTTTGGTCAACAAAATGTCAGAAAATGGTAAAAAAAAAAAAAAAAAAACATGTTGGACATCGACGTCCTCAAATGTACTTTTATGTGAACAACACAAGACACCACACATTCACACTTAAAAAGCTGAAGTCAGAGAATTTAGACACAGTAGACAAGTTGGTTATTAATTTAAAGGGTAAGTTCACCTAAAAAATGAAAATGTACTCATTATCTACCCACTGTCATGCCAATGAAGTTTAATTTCTGGAGCTTCACAACAGAAAAACAGTGCAGCAGCTAAAGAAGACGTTTTAAAACGAAAAAAAACCTGCAGAAAATGGCCCATCCGGCCTAAAATAAGTCTCCAGAAGCCCTGAGATCCCAAACTGATTTGTAAAGACGTTATTTACACCCTTAATGCACAGTTGAGCTGGTGCACCCGCTTCAGACAGGGTGCGTGCTAACGCTTTTAGCTTAGCAGCTACAGTGAAGAATGCAGCTTAAAACTGGTGTAAATAACGTCTTTTTAAAATCCATTTAGGAGGAGCTACATGGAGCCGTTTTACGTTCATTTTTGGTTGTTTTCTTAAGTTTTAAAACAAGTTCCCAGCTACTTCAGTTGTCGAGGAGAACGCTGCGAAGCTCCAGAAAATGTTTGAATTTGCATTTTGGGGTGAACTTTAATAGCTGACGAATAATCGATTAATTGACTAATCGTGGCAGCTCTACATTAGGCCCATAACCAACATGCATACAAAGCAGTGTGATGCTAATAAAATATCTCTAACTTGATTGATGGATAATCAGAGAATGAGACATTTACAGGAACAATAGAAACACGGACGAGAAAAAAAAAAAGCGAGACAGAAACTTTTAAAGAAACAACCACTCAGACATTACCTGAAGATCCAGACGCAGGCTCCCCACATCGCTGCTGGAGTCTACAAGCTGCACACTTAAGTGAAAGTAGAGAAGTTGACATTAGCATACACCTGAGCGATGCTGACATTTCCAACACAAATGCTGTTGTCCAGAAGCACTGGAGTGTCAAAACCCAGTGATACTCCATCTGATCACCGTCGTTCTACAGAACAGAGTCCACTCTCAGGCTGCAAACTAAAGATTCATGTCATCGTTGATCACTTTCTTGATAGATCATTATTTGTTTTGGTTTATAAAATGTCGATCAGTTTGTCCGAAAAGCCCGAGATGACGTTTTGTTTTGTCTACAACTCAAATATATTCAGTTTGCTGTCACAGACGAGCAAAGAAAGCAGGAATTTTTCACATTTAAGAAGCTGGAATCAGAAAATTTTGCCTTTTTTTCCCTTAAAAGAAATTGGTCAAACTGATTAATCGATTATCAGTATAGCTGGTGATTAACTTGATAGTTGACAGATTGATCATTGCAGCTGTACTCTGATGGAACAAATAGTGAAGATAAATATGAAAATATAAATGATGTGACTTTACTGACAGCTGTGTGTCAACATCCCTCAGGACACACTGACTCAGGGGGGAAAAAATAAAAAAATAAAGACTCCAGCTCTCCACTTGACCACGTGAGTTGACCTCTCTGACCTCTGGCTCCTAATGAGGGAGCCCCCCTGCTGAAAAAACCGCAACCCCTATTAGACAGCAGGTCTGAGGTCCAGTCAGGGAGGGACTTTCTCCCCCCCTCACAGACCTTATAACTCAGGCTTGCTTCTGCACCTTGTCTAAATTAAGCTCACTGAAGCAGAGCTGAGTCCTGCACACCAGGAGAAAAACACACGATGGAAATTATTATTACTACAACTTAATAATCAATCACTGTCATGATGACTTACCTGGAGGTTCCTGATGAAGTATTCGCTACTTCACTGAACTTTCTAACCTGTGTCTCCAGCTACTCTGCAGCGTTCACCGACTCTCTTCCAGACGCAGGTATCCTCATGGTCGAAACATGAATCCAGGTAGAAGCTGCAGGGTTTCCCTCCAGAGACTTTGTGCTGATCCATTCAAGTCAGTAAATCCTTCCCCCGCTCCCGAACCCCCCCTCCTCCTCCAGGAGTTGTGAATCAGATCCAGGCGCAGCAGAAACTCCGCACATCGGTCCTCATGGTGACTCCGGCGGTTCTGCTTTTTACGCACGAAGACGAGAGAATGACAGAAAGCTGGAAAAGAGACGCGGCGGATCGAAAAAACAACCTCTGCTGCGCCCCCTGCCGCTACAGCAACTCTCTCCTCTGTGTGTGTGTGTGTGTGTGTGTGTGTGTGTGTGTGTGTGTGTCGTGGTGATATGTAGGTGTGTGTCTCCTCCTTTTCCTACTCCGTGAGAGCGCGCGCTGTGTTTGTGTGAGGGAGACCGCGCCAGGAGAGAGAGAGGGAGAGTATCTGCCCCTGTGCGTCTCTCTGCCACTCATCAATGTCCACCCCGGGGCCACAGGCACTGAATGATCTCATGTACCAACAGAAGTGAAGCCAAAGCTCAGAGCTGCAGCACCTGGTAACTCCCGAGACATCAGTTTACTTCACTCAGTATCTGCTCTGTCATGGTTTAAAGGATAAGTTCACCCCAAACAGGAAAATTCAGTCCTTATCTGCTCACTCTCAGGTGAAGTTTCATAGTCCACTAAACATTTTCTGGAGCTTCACAGCAAAACAGGGTTGCAGCATTCTCCCAAACAACTGAAGCAGATGGGGACTTGTTTTAAAATGTAAGAAAACAACCAAAAAATGCACGGGAAATGGCTCCATGAAGCTCCTCTTCCAAGTCTCTGGAAGCCCTGAGATCCCAAATTGATCTGAACGGACGATATTTACACCCTCGACATGCAGTCAAGCTCCTGCACCTACACCAGACGGGGTGCATGCAGCTATAGTAAAAGTTTCAGCATTAAATAACGTCTTTTCCAAATCAATTTGGGATCTCGGAGACTTCCAGAGACTTGAATTATGCCGGACAAGCTGTATGGAGCCATTTTACGGTGTTTTGGTTGTTTCGTTTTTGGGGCAGTCCCCATCTACCTCAATTATGAAGGACAATGCTGCAACACTGTTTTACTGTGAAGCTCCAGAAATGTTTTGTGGAGATAATAACTGAATTTTTCATTTCTGGGTGAACTGCTCCTTTAATAGAAGGCAGCAAGGAGGTAAGTAAAGATATTTCTCTGTTATTAGCATCAACTTTAAAAGTTTGCACGGTGTTACTTTTGATCAGGCTTGGTGGGTAACAGAATACATGTAACAGGATTACGTAACTGTAACTGTTAAGTTACAGAACAAAATATGTAATTAGATTACAGCAAAGAAAAGGCTTGCAAACAGGATTACAAATTAAAAATAAAGACGAGTTACACTAGTCTGTAACCAGCACTCTGGTGTCAAGTGAAACCAAATACACAAATATGTATTCTTACAGGATAAAAGTCATCTTGTTGATGCTTTTATTAGTCTTTAGTTGCATATGTTTGGTACTGAGGTAATCCAGAAGTAACAGAAAGTAATCAAGTTACATTATTTTAATATTGTGCCTTGCTTCTGATGAGTCACACTCTTAAACACTGTTCGGAAACACATCCGACCTTTTTCCTGCGTTCAGCTCAGACCAGCTGGATTGTTTCCTCACAGACAGGAAAACTACCAGCGAGATGTTGGGACACTCACAGTGGTCCATAGACTACTGCAGGGCACCATCACGACCGTTCATTCATTCATTAAGAGGAAGCAACTCAGCCAAACTCAGCCACGACTTACTGTTCAAAAACAAAAACATAAATCAGATCAACTTAAAGACTTTTAAGCTAATTGAAAACAGTTAAAAACAGAAGCCTCTTAATTTATAAGGGAGGTCCTGAAGTTTCTGCACCCTCACACAGCCTTTAGTGTCTCCAGGACAAAATCACTGACATTCACTCTCTCATGTATTCATAAACAAAACAAAAAAAAAGGACGTGGACAGAACAAAACAGAGCTATTCATGGTCCAGTGGTTTACACCGCACTATGTGACGCACAGTATGCAGCTCATTACAGCCATTGTCTGTAAACACGCTGGCCTGGCAATGTCTTCAGTGTGCAGCCAAACATTTACATCTGAAAGCTATAATATTACAACATGTCTACAAATGTACAAATACTGACACGCTGCACCGACAAGTCCGTCCACTCGTCCTGCACCTCTACGTGTCTCTCTATCAGCAGGGGAGTGATGGAGACGGTCCTGTTGTTGACCCCACTGACCTCCTCACTGGTGCACAGATATCGATGCTGCTCAGGAATTTGCCTTTAAACCTCGATGTTTCCAAACCCTTCACGGGCAAACAAGCCTCTAATTAAAGCGCTGTTAATGAGCTAGTGTTCCAGATGACTGAAGCCTTTTCCAGAACACAGATTTCAAGAGGGGAGTCGCTGTTGACGTGCACTGGAAAAAAAAAATATAGTTATCAACGCTTGAGCAGAAGAAGATTACTCCAGTATTTGCAAAAATAAACGAATGGGTTAATTTAACTGAATTTATTTGCACTTAAGGTTTTTAAACAAAGACAATGTGATCAAGTTCACATTAAAAACGTTGCTCGTCTGTGTTACCAGATACAACACCTCCAAACAAATTGAAATGACGGCTTCAGACGGGTTTATTTTTCTTGCAGTGCAGGGCTGAACAATAAACAATGCGCTCGGTTCATTCCAGGAGAATCTAATAGTTGGTCCTGTGAGGTGGAACGAATTGGCAGCCTCGTCTCCAGATTATACAAGTGTATCAGAGCGTCTCCCGGGCACATCAACACTGCAGCCTCCTAACCAGCACTTAGGTTTATTGCTTGTCATTCACCCAAAACACAAATTGTGAAGATAACATTGCCTGAATGTAGTCTTTTGTTGAGTCCATATTACTGCAATGATGCTGCTGTCGCTTCACTCGCTCTGTTTAGTATTACTGTAACCTCCTCTATGAGGACGAAATTACTATGACAACAGTTTAACAGACTAAACTATAAAACTTACAGCTGGATGAAACAAGTTCAGGCATGATCTCAAAAAGTACTCTAGGAAATGCAGGCAAAAACTAACTGCAGCTGAGGTACACAAGGCAGAGTACTGAGAGGAAGTGGGCCCAACACTCATGGGATTACTTTTACACACTTACATGAACATTTGTGTTGTTATGTGCATCCTTCAAGTTCTTCTGGACTGATGGCTGAAGCCTACAATGATGCTGACGGGACAGAAACACAACCTCCTCACTCGTCGTCAGCTCCGATAAATGGTTAACTTTGTGTTACAAGATGACTCATGTGTCCCAGTCGTGTAGAATATAGACATTTTGACTGGAGAAATAAATAAAAATAATAATACCAGGACTTAAATATGCAGTATCTACATGAAAATGGCTTCATTTTAGATACTTGTGTCGATTGAGACTTGATTAAAGGGTAACTCCACCAATTTTCCACATTAACGTGTGTTTACAGGTCTTGGGGAGTACTGCTTCATATGTGAAGAACGCAGTATAAAGCCTTTTGTGGCTCCAGAGGAAGCTGCATGTAAATTGCCTCCAGTGATGTCACTCTAAGTTGCATTGTGGGTAATGTAGGCGCCGATTTTGAAAAGGAAGAAGAGTGCGTGGAATTAAAAAAAAGGTGATATCTCTGGTTCGGCCGTATCGATTTTGATTATTTGTTTTTTTAAACTGTCCACAATGAGTCCAACAGTGTTACAGGAGTGTGATGACTGACCAGTGGGCTGCTTCTCAAAACCTGGCTGCCTGCATTACCCACTGAGTGGCATCACTGGAGGAAATGTATCAGATTACATGCAGCTTCTTCTGGAGCCACAAAATGCTTTTACACTAACAAAGACCACGCGGTCGTTCAGCATAAAGGTAGTTTTATTTAAATTGATAGAAGACTTGATGAGGATAGGGAAGGGGTCGCGGTAAGTGGATGAAGGAAAAGGAGGTCGAGATCTAGATGGAGGAGAGGGGGTCGAGTAAGGTTGTAGAGTGTCTGGACCGTCTAGGAACCAGGGAGGTTGAGATCCCCCTTGGTTCCTGTGCTGGAATGGCCCGGGTCCAATTCTGGAGAGTCTTCTTGCTGTGAGGCATCTGTGACAAACACTGAGCTGCCGATCGATCCCGTGAGAGAGGATAGAGGAGAAGAAGAGGGTCTGGGGAGAGGGTTGTGAGAACTTGAGAGGAACTGGAGAGAAATGGTTAGACTCCGGTGATTGAATTGGAAAGGCACAGGTTGTCGCATTAATGAGATTTGATTAGATCGGCTCAGGTGGCAAATTAGCGAGGGAGAGTGCCGTGGTCTAGTTCCTGAACTTTAGTTATAATAACTTCATATACTCCTTTTTTCCCCCACATATAGTAGAACTCACACAGTATCAACAAATTGGTCAATTGTCATTGTATATCAGACATTAGTAAGCTTTTTTCCTGAACATGAGCATCAAACCATCACCGTGATCTCCATGTTTGACTTTGGTATCTCTGATACGAAAAAGCTGACATCTGGCCTGAAGCTGTCTAAAATACTTAACTCTGGACAAAGATATCGGGCGGATAAATGGATGGAGACACCT
The DNA here is from genome assembly GCF_040436345.1 of Pagrus major. Taxonomy (NCBI): domain Eukaryota; kingdom Metazoa; phylum Chordata; class Actinopteri; order Spariformes; family Sparidae; genus Pagrus; species Pagrus major. The sequence continues at coordinate 35,463,347 of NC_133218.1, forward strand.
GACATTACACCACTGTAATTCTTAAAAGCCAACTCTTGCAGCACAGAAATCACTTAAATATAGCCTGCAGTGGTTCTCATGCACTGCCTTCACACTCTGCCAAACAAAAAAAAAAAGAAGCTCAAGACGAATGCCAATATGAGGCTCCGTAAAGAAGAAATACTATTTTTAATTAGAGCAACAGATTGATGTGGGTTATTACTCACCCAAACATATGGACTTTGTTAATGTGCTGAGACCTATAAACTGTGTGGGCCTCAGGAATAACCGCACTATCTTGTCTTCTCGGTTACTTTCCAGCTGCGAGACATTGTTCTCTCTGTCTGTCTGTCTGTGCGTCTGCACGCTGTCACCAGTCATGGAGCTCCGTCAGTCCTGTGGGACTTGACTTCTCTCACAACAATGACAGCAGCAGTCCCATAAAATGACTGAATGTGTCAGCACAAAGCAATGTTGTTTATCAAGAGCTGCTCAAAATAGACTTGCAGGAGTTTTTGATAGCAGATGTTCACGCGGAGTCGCTTCTCGCCAAAGCGCGGCATTTATCGTTCATGTTCGAATGGGGATCCTGAGGGGACAGGTGGCTGAAAAGCAAAAGCATTATGCAGTCATACTTCATACACAACGTGTAAAAGGTGTTTGGTTTTGTCTTCTAATGCAGATTAATCCGATCTACTGGAAGACAGGTAGATAAACTGATGGTAGAACAATAAGTATCTGGAAGATTAAACGGGCAATATGTAAGAATTTAAGCTGAAAACATAAAAAAAAAAACAGTTTTGTCATTATGATGTCTCTGTACTGAGTTGCAGAGATATCTACTGAAGTTAGCATGCTAACCAGCTAGCCCCAGCCCATCCCAGTCCAAAGCTCCTCTGCTAGCAGTTTACACACAGACACTCCCCTGGTCCCGCTAGCTACACGGCTGAGTTAGCAATCCAGCTACGGGCAGTTACAGTTAGCAGCAGTTAGCGAGAACCAGAAGTTTCAGTCTGGCTCACTTAAAGTCCCAATTTTTACATTAGCTTTGTCTGAGAATGGATGAATTTACCAGAACCTTTTGTGTTTTTTTCACTATAAACTCAGACAGAACCTCATGAGGTTAGGTCATGAGGTTTTTTTAATTTAAAAAGATGTATTAGACTTCTACATGAAATGTGTCTACATCTGACCTTTCCTAAGCAAGTTACAGCAATTTATTAGAATATTATCATAGTGTTTTTCAGTGAAAACAGGTGTAATCCTATATTTAATTTACTGACCACGTAGACATGTCCAGAGGAGAGTAAATCAAAACTGACCTTTTTTAAAGAAATAGATTATCCATTAAAAAAAAAAGTACCTTGGCTACAATCATGGCCTGCTGGCCCAGAGGAAGAAACTTGGGTACTGGGTTTCCTTGCTGCAGAAAGTGACGACATAATCACGTTCAAGAGTGTGAAACTGAAAAGCTTTACATGAGATCTTGAAGCATATAGACAGGATTTGTTGTTAAAAATCTCTTAAACATTTTAGAACAAAAGCTATTTTTAGCCGCCGGCAGCTGTTTAGGTCTTTGAGGGTTAACCACTCACACCACTGGATTGTGGAGAAAACCAGAAGACAACAACGCAGCACTGAGAAAAGACAAACTCATTTAACATACAACCTGTTGTTCTTGTCTTCTTAAAGCAAAATACCTGTGAACAAGGCAATGATATTCAGTTGAGTGGATGACATTGGACAGCAGCACCTGTTAACTGCTTGGTGTATGTGTGTGTGTGTGTGTGTGTGTGTGTGTGTGTGTGTGTGTGTGTGTGTGTGTGTGTGTGTGTGCAGGTGTTTGACACATCTCCACCTACACGCCAGGGTTAAAACTTCTTTGTGGGATGGTTTAAGTGAGGGGAGCAGAGACAGGTGGTGAGAAACTGGTGAAGCCTCTACGCCTTCAGGGACATTCCAGCCCGAGTTCACACCAGCCTGAGGACGCTTCATGGTTTCTAGACTTCTTAGCACACATACACAGCCTCTGTCTGATGAAGGACCAGTGGTTTATGAGGTGTAAACTGACTCGGAGATGAACTTGAGCACTAACGAACCTTAAAGGAACAGGAAAACACTTGCACCCAACAAATCAATTGATATGATACGACTTCTTCACTGCTGTAGACAGATCAGTACCAATCATGTAAACCATGTAGACGAACTGAGTGTTAGTACAGAATATTTTAATACTAAGTACAATACAGAAAATCAGTGGTAAACAAAGAAAAAGTCCTTTGTGCCCTTCTTTTTATGTCAGGCAGGAGAAAGTGAGGGATGCATGAAACAAGACTTAAGACACAGAAAAATCATTCGAGTCTCGACAAAAGAGACAGCGGACACTTTCAGCTGATGACAGTAATGGTGAGGACGGGTCATTCAGAAGGCTTTTTAAAGTGCACAGGATGCTCCGTAGGGACCACAATGCACTGAGTCAATAAGTCCCTTTAAACTTCCTTCAAGTATGTTACAGCTCCGAGCACTGAAGAATCAATCTGTGTGTTTGTCAGTGAAAATCTACATTCAATCAAGATGCTTTTGTCATGATCATCTTTAAAACAGTCTACATCCATCTTAAGAAAGAGCTTCCCACACACTGGGGAAATACACCCTTCAGTTTCCAAAGACTTTATGATCGTCAGTGATAGGTCACTACGTGATGATGTGTTAGGATTGGGGTTAAAGGAGTTCGAGATGAAACCCTGGAGGCGCCCGGGCAAGCTGTGTCCACATGTGTTTGTGTTTGTGTGTGTGTCTAAGAGTGAACCTTTGGTCCTCTTCACTTAGTCTCAGTGAGCTTTGCAAGGCTGGCTTGGCGGAAGGCTGCTCGGTCCCTCATCTCCAACACACAGTCCCTCACCATCTCTGCAAACATGGAGGGCCAGAGCTTGTGCAGAGCCTCGCCCTTCAGATTGGTGTCCGACGCCCTTTGGACCAACTCCTGGAGGTACTGCTCTATCATGGCAGCGCGCTCCGATGACTCCACAGTGCCCTCCTGTGAGACAAACAAGAGAACATTTGTCATAAGTACATTAAGATGAGGTGTAGTAGCAGGAAAAGTAGGAAGTGGGAAAAAGTAAAGCTTCCAAGCTTGGTACTATGATTGACAACAACTTGAACCAATGAGGATCTGGATCAGGAGCACAATCATTAGATGTATCATAAATAACCATGAAGCTATCACAGTGCACATTTAATCTAGCTGTTGAAGCAGGGTATTGATTGTTGTGTCAGTACTGTTGAAAATGATTGACACAGGAACAAATACGTGATATACAGCCAAAATAAGCTTTCAAGATGATGTCAGTTTTTGGGAAATTCCTGTCCAATAGGTCTTAGAGAGATGTGAAATAACTTAAGTCATAAAAAGTAAATAAGTATAGTGATTTAATATTCTGGTTACATGTTCATCTTGTCAGCGCCTTCAGCCCTAAAGTGCATGTGAAATGTGATGTAATGTTATGACCCTTATCTATATGCCACAGAATCATAAGCTGTATCCGGCTGTGGCTACACAGACAATACTTGCTAGTACAGTGAATTCAGCTGGAAGCTGGAATAATCCATTAATTGAATTTGTACTTTGATGTAGTTCAGTACCAGATAAAAAATGTACATCTGGTGGAAGAAGATTATCAAAGTGAGAGAGGTGATCTGAACAGGAGGAAGTAATGCCATAACAAGCTTGAATATGGCACTGAAGTGCCTGATCTGCACAAACAGATCAGTAGCGTGGGATCATGTGAGTCACTGTTTTCATTTTGTTAAACAACCACTGCTAATTGCCAGTCCATCTGACATTATGTATCAACATTTATTCACATTCGCTGACTTATTTCCTCACTCTGACTCTCTCCTGTGCGTTATAGTGACAGGCGACCAAATGAAACCCACTGTTACCTTCAACAAATGTCTGATTTCTCTGCATGTAGATTGTTCAAAACATTTGGGATAAGATAAGCACACAACTCACAACACAAAAAGATTTTAATGTCAAAATGTAAAGACTGTAAAGACTGATGTAAAGTGGGGAACAGGTGTGTCACTTCACAAATCAGCAAGTCCAGGGTGGCTTTTGGTTGACAAATGTGGGCTGAGGTTGGACTCAAAGTAGTTTTTACCAACTTTAAAGCCAACTTCAAGAGATGAAGCAGTGTCTGAAGCCACTTGGCCACTGTTAAAAAAAAAAATTGTAAAAGAAACCCCAAACTGACCTCAGGGCTGTCTGCACTACAGTCTCTACTCGGGTAGTTGAACAGCGCTCTGCTCAGGCCTTCTCCCAGTAGCTTCCCGTTGTCTCGTAGCTCCTCCGGACTCAGCCCTGCTCGCCGGCCACGCCCGTCCAACAGGAACTGCAGCTGGCGCTTTCTTCAGGGTGAACAGAGACAAGAGGTAATTAGACTCTGAGTGCAGAGACACACAGACACCTGGCGAGGAACAGTGGCAGAAAGTGAGTGACACCAAGGCAACACAAGTTTATATTTTTGTCCATCAAATAACACGCTCTCACCTTAGCACTGTCTGAGTGTTTTAATGTCACTCTCATCACTCAGCAGCAGGATGTGTGTACTTAAAAAAAGCCGTAGAGGACTTTAAAAAGTGAAACTACATCAAATGTTGCTGTCTGTCAGTATGAACACTCATGTGATACACTGCTGCACCGACATGTTCCACACACCACTGCCAGGATGCTCACAGGAGGCTGGAGGCAAACATTCCACATGGGATAAGATAATTCGTAAAGTCTGTGTGCATATGTACATACGTGTGTGTGTGTGTGCGCCAAATGCTTTAGTGTGTAAGTCACATATGCTGACTAACGAGGTAAAACGAGCTGAAGGAAGGTAGACCTCACTGTCAGCTCCTGTCAGTATCAGAAATATCAAGTTGTGTATCCATCAAACGAAGTGTAATTGAGTGTAAACGTCCCTCGAGAGAACAGCAGTTACGATCAGGTGAGGAAAAAACCCACCCAAATGGTTCTTGTGCAAAGAACACCCAACGTGTGATGGGAACGTTGCAACACTAGGGGTCGAGTTTTAAGCAAAGTCTCAATGTTGTGTTCGAGTCTAAAGTCAACACGATAATTAAGGATCTATGTGATATTGCTGTGTTTGGTCATGAAAAGTCGGCATTTTGAGCAAGCCGTTGTGGATTCATGGGTCTCTCACCCAGGAGACCAGGGTTTGTGTCCTGAACAGAACCAAGCCTGCAGGAAGAACGCCAGGCTTCGAAGCCAACTTTTGTGGTCGCCAAACCGTGTAATGACAACATCACCTGATGCACTGGAGCCCAAAACGACTTTTTCCCTTAAGCTTACATTGTCTGCAAAATGGTGGATACGTTTTTTTTTTAGTCACAATCATGCCGAAATGACTCAATTAACTATCATGATTTGATCCAATAAAATTTGGTAAGTCCAGGAGTGCTGCCAGATTAAATCATTTCATCTCTATTATTCAAGTTATCTGGGCGCTAAATCAGAAGTCTCTAGTGCACACAAGCTTTTTTGGCTTCACTGAGCAGCTTTCATAAGGATGAACAGGGCACCTTCTCCAACGCTGTATCCAGTATTTAATTGTTAGCTCCACGATAAGAACAAAATAATTTACGTTCACTTATTCATTTATGTTGCTTTAGGTCAGGTTTAGGCAAAAAACACAAACAAAACTTGGCTAGGTTTAGTAAAACATGGTTTGGGCTAAAATAGCCCCTTTTAGTACGTTTAACACGATTTACAAAGGATAACTTCTCCTATGTGTGTATTTTTTCCAGAGCTGCAAAGCTACAACATTACAAAACTATGATTGGTCAGTATCATTTATGGCCCTGGAGCAACATTAAATATGATGTTCCAGGCACAACTCCAACAGGATGATATCAGGTTGTGCAGACTGAGTTTTAGAGACACAGAGCCGAGGAGATCTGTTTGAAGGTCTTGTGCAATATTGTTTCATTTTGTAAGATACAAGGTGCAACAAGAGCCTTAAGTATTTAAAGCAGGGGTATTCGGTTACACATTAAAATGTTTTCCGTTTGATGTCTTCCCACCGGTGATGAAATGTGTTGAGTAGAACCTGAATCCCTGAACAACCCTGATGACCGTTACATGGAAGAAATAAACTCTGTTCATTTCTGTGTCTGCAGGCATCACAAAGGTTTCCTATTTCCTTTTATCCACAGAATTTTTTTCCATAAAACAGATTTTAAATGAAAATATAATCTTCAGCAGGAAGGTTTTGACAGATAAGAAGTCAAATCCAACAACATTCAGTGGATCTACTTCAGGGGTAATGATTGCGCATGCAGATAACAGTGATTAAGATTTCAATACCGATCCAAAAATAATCTTCGCCCTTGGGCTGTTGTGTCATATCTATCCGTAACAGTGTGTGATTCAGGATGAGTTGCAGCCAAGAGTCAGTTGTCCTAAAGTTAACTAGTTCACCTCCAACATCATTCTGAAAGTGCAATTGAGGACACTGAGGCAGCGCTAATTCTTTATGCTCACAAACTGCCATACTGCTCAACAGTGTGTATGAATTTTGTTCATATCTCTACACCACCAAAACTGCACTACTGTCACTTTCATCCAATTCTGACTGAATGACTCTTTTATTTTCCCCTATTTTTGTCAATCACAATGGAAGTTATTGTGAGCTCTACATGTAATAGAGTTTTCTAAGTCATTCAGATGATTTGACCTGGCGATTTTCCAACCCTCAGAGGAATAGTTATATGAAGACACATTAAAAAATATTCTTGTGCGTGACAAATTCAGCAGATTTTTGCTTGCGAGGATGTTTTTCATTAACCAAGAGTGACAGACCTCAAGAACTTTTGGCTGGGGAGAGAGAGGAATGTTTGTGTCCAAGTGCCAAGTACCCACCCTTACCCTGAGACACATAGTCTAATTCCTCTGGCTCCTCGGTGCCAGGCTCTGTCTCGCTGTCTCACACAAACGCGAACCCACACACACACACAAATGTATACACACTAAATGCTACACGCAGGCATGCACATACATGCACAGTAGGCTACACCGCTACAAGCTGTAAGCTGTAACTCACACATATATGCATTTAAGACCCAACACATTCTTGACATATCTAAATGAACAACATAAACAGTCCAGGACTCAGCACACACCTGTCATTAAAGTGTACTTAATGTTATGTTGTGGTGAGGTGCCTGAGATCAAGTTCTCACCTGGACTCCTCGAGCAAAAGGAGGAGGCGGCAGCGTGGAGTTTCGGTGGCTGCTATATGACCCAGTGTCCCGAACACCCGCTCTGCAGCGATCACATCATTCATGGTCACCTGAGGTTGACACGCAAATGAGGACTGACACATACAGCAAAAGGTGCTCGAGTGGTTGGCTACTTCATGTGTGTCTATGACATGTGACATAAAATTATTTGAAGAGGAGATGTTGAGAATAAACAAATTTAAAGATCATTTATTAAAATGAGCCGATAATTCACGGCCGTTAACAGTAAAGGACGGGTTTCTCCTTTTTTGGCACTTATGGGGAGTTTAATGAGAAGAGTCTGACATTTTGAACTGAATCCACAAACAAGATATAACCTGTTCATCAGTGATCCTTAGAGGTGCTGGACAGAGCCAGGCTAACCCCTCAAAAAGTCAAACTATTCCTTTAACCTTAAAATCTGCAAATTTATATTATTCTGTATTTAAATGACAAATTCTTTCTTGTACATTGTTTTTAAGGAATTCAATGTATTTTTTTTATACAGGTAACATTTGGTAAGTCTACATGAGTCTTACAAAGCTTACAAGCTGGTCCTCACCTCCTGGCCGTTGATCCTCTGCAGGTTGAAGTGGTGGAGGCGGTAGATGACGAAGGAGCGCCACAGAGCCAGACTGACCACTGGATTGCCCTCTGGGTGGATGGTCAGCTGGTCCAGACGCCTCACCTGAGCCAGGGCCGCCAGCTGGGGCAGACGGCTGATGTTGGTTTCCAAGAAGATCATGTGCTGCAGAAAAAGGAACAGGTTGGTTCAGGGAAGTGAGGAAATGGATGGATAAAGGCAAAAGTCGATGACAAACAGGGAACATCTGTCATTGAGGGCAGGTATCCACCAGCCAACACCTTCAAAATCCACACTTTTTATGTCATAATATGGCAGTTTGGTGTTTTCAGCATTTACTACAGCCGCACCTGAAGGAAAAAATAAAAATGTACACTCTACTTTTTTCCTCTTTAATTTATGTTAACATGATCCCATATCTCATTATGGTACATGGCTGCTTCCCTCACCGATAGATTGGGGAACTTGACCCTTATTCGCGGCAGTGTTGGTACAATGGCGTCAAAGTTGATGTAGCGGAAGGTTATTACAGTGACAGCACCAGCAGTCTGAACTCCCCAGCCCCTCTCCAGGGCCTCCAGGGCTCCGAGTCCGAACAAACGCAGGGTGTCTCCATCCAGCTCCGCCAGGTGACTGTCAGAGAGGGACAAGCTCTGAACACTGCCGCTCCCTGCCTCCACAAGCCTGCAAAGTATTCACACACACACACACACACACACAAAAACAGTCTTTGTAAATCAGTCTTGATATGCTGAATGGACAGAATTTGTTGCCTTGTGAATATCTTAGGGCCAAAAGTGCTTTTCTCTGCTTTAACACAGGCATTATGCCAAAAGAAGAAAACATTGCTGCAGAACACGCAGTGGTCTAGTCAATGTCCTGTTTGTCTTGCCTAATTGCTTTCTATGCTGCTATACCACAGTTGAAGTGCCCTTTCTCTGATAAGAGAGTCGTGAGAGTTGAGAATCTGGGCGAGTCTCAAGGAGACATAATCTCCCTGCCCGAGCCCATGTGCTCAGCCCTCTGGGTCTGCTGACACTCGGGGGACTTCTCAGCATAGCAGAGCATCAGATGGCTACTGGCTGCACGCTACTTAACACTGATCATTTTGGCTTCGGCCCGCCGACAAACTAATCACCCCTATTCATATTTCACACCCTCCCAATCTCGCCGCTACAGAAAGTCATAGTGGTTAGAAGACTAATCCTTTGATTACAGAACTCAAATCCAAGATTCTTGTTGGGACCGATCGTTAGAACGCGTGTGTTTGAGAAGTGAAGTGAGAGACAGAAAGGGTAAGAGTCAGGGGCAGAAAAAGGAGATGTGAAAGGACAGTAGATATACTGTAGACAGAGAGGTACATACATAGGGAGACAAAATGAGCTGCAGTGTAACTAAAGCTCCCTTGAAAAGACCACCTTTGTTGCACGATGAGTAAGACTGATTCCCCAGAGGTGACTCCTCTCTGTACAGAAGAGAAGGAACTGTTTCTTTTCCTGACTGAGAGTAACCAAAAAGGGAATCAAAGATTCGGAGGATTAGGCAAACAATTAAACTGGATTATTAAAGGCCAACTTCAACATTAGAGCAATTTCCAAATAAATAAGGTGGTCCAAGTAAAGGAAAAACAAAAGGGAGCGGGAGAAGATAGGAGTGATTAGGAAAGTTACAGTTACACACAGTTTATTTTGCATCGTCTTTTCCACTTTCCCACGCAACGTATCAGTCCCATTCACAGTAAGTGACTCTTCCTCACTCTTTGAGTTACTTCTCCATACAAATTCAAGCCCGCAATGCAGTTTAGCGCCCAGCTAGTACTCAAGCCACACAATGTAGCTCCCAGGTTATAGTATATATTTTGAACGCTTTATTCTTATCCCACTATTGTGACTCTTCATATTCCTTCAGATGCGACTTCAAATAAATTAAAGCCAGCAATTCAGTTTAGCGTCAGCTTTTCAACGAAACCTTAAAATATTCCACATCTTTCACACATGATTGGTATTATTCTGCTTTTTACAACCAGCAATGCGCATTTAGCATCAGCTTTTCAACAGCTAGCATTCACCACTGCAATTTCTTCAGAAATTGCCATCTCTAGTTTTCTTTGTTTTACTAAATCCGAGTAAAGTTGTTTGTTTTAGAAAGTATGAGTTTAAAAATCCAATGAAGTCCTGTACATAATGCCTTGGAAGATAAAATACAGTACCTTAAAATTAAGCTACTGGATTATTACATACAGTTTAGAAAAGTTAATCCAAATAATATTGAAATTGGTTGGTGCATCATAGTAATATGCTGTCGATTAGGGCTGCAACAAATAATTATTTTCATTATAGATAAATCTGCAGGAGATTTTCTCAATTAATCTGTAAACTGTAGTTTTTGTCCCACCAACAGTCTAAAAACCCAAAGATATTCAACTTACTACTATTCAATTTACTACAATTGAGATACAAGAGAGTTTGCGTACTTTGGAATCAAGTGATTGTCTTAAAAAGGTGAACACAGTAAGGACGGTTGATATGGTCAATAAACATTAATCATAGTGCACAACATTTGTGTAAGCTGCAGGAGGAGGAACGTGACCCGACACTGTCATCAGGTTCTGGGTGGGTGATACTCTGGCCTCAAGTCACTTTAACTGATTCATTCCAGTGTAAAGGAAAGGTGAACGGTCAGGTGCCTCAGGAGACGGCAAAGTGCAAGAGCAGTTTAGAGCATGGCTGTGAGGCGTGTGTGTGTGTGTGGGTGTGGTCTGCTTGCTTGAGTATAGTATACAGTGTGACATAACTAAAAGTCTTATTTTAGGCTGTAGTTTGCCCTGGAGTTTAGTCAGTTTTAATTAGTTAAGTCAAATACCCTTTGGGAGCTACAGCCTTACAAATAAAGCCACAAATTACACTTGCCAGTAAACACATCAACCAGATTAATTGTGTAATGCAGCCTAAACCCCTCTTAATAAAGACAGGGAATGTCCCATCTAATCATTATATTTGTTTGCAGACACATTAAACGTGTGTGATACCTAAGGTGATCCTCCAGGCCACCTAAGAATGGCTTTAGTGTATTAAAGCCATTCTTAATCAAATGTCAAGGGATGGTCATAGGAGGATGTGGGGGGAAGCCAGGGATATATCAGGAGAAGTAGATATGGTGGTAGAATCATCTTTGCTGCCAGTGGCCACATGTCCAGTCCAACTAAAAAAATCCCCTTAAAGCAAAGAAAGCAGGACACCTTGAACTACACACAGGGTCTATAAATACCCCAGGTGTTTAATTTTAGCTAGTCAGAGGTAATAATCGTGTAAGTGGAGGAGAGGACATGCATGTTAATACATGGTCCAGAAAATTTAAAGCTAACAGGCTAAAGTCCGTGTTAGTTTCAACCTCAATGTTAGCCTCTCCAACTGACTAACATCAGTTCTCCAACAGGCTGACTTCCGTGTTAGCTTCTCAGACAGGCTAGCTTCAGTTTTACCTTCTCCAACAGGCTAACATTAATGCTAGCTCTCCAACAGGGTAACATATAAAAGGTCTCTGGTAACTTCAGTGCTAGCCTTTCCAGCAGGCTAACATCGTGTTATCGTCTCCAACTGTTTCTGTAATAGCTACATTGTATCCTTGAATAATCCAAAATGTCATCCTAAACTGAGATAGGATAGGATTTCAGATGTAGGAAGTGTCTTTAATGAGGACCCTGGTTTCTGTCACACTACTAACTTCAAGAATTGACAAAGGCATTGACAGATGTGAACAGGCACTGGATTCCTGCAGCAGCGCAGCTACAAAGGCAGGTGAGCATGTAAATGTTGAATGATGAGTGTACTCTTCTGGATAATGAAATGTGCATTCAAGCGGAAAGAGCAGTGACTGAGAGGTAGTGAAAAACTTCAAGCATTAAAAGATTTGGTAGTTGTGTCCTGTTGCAATCACACACGTGGACCAAAACATGGGACGTGGACAGCAACAGATGGGGAGGTGCCAGACACTGAAAGGCATTTTAATCTTATGGATATGCCGCACCTCCGAGATGCAGCGTTGCCAAAGGCAGTAAAAAACAGGAGGGGTTGGAGAGCGTTGCAGGATGTGGAGCGTAACATGTAGACGAGTCGTGTAAGGAATGAGTGTAACATTGGTGCGTCTGGAAGTGCGCCATCAACCCACTCTGCACTGTGTCACAGATTGTTCCCCCATAATCTCAGCTGAAAGGCTGCCAGGTGGCCTTGAATCCCCTTCTGACATGAACCCGGCCACTAACACTGAGAGAAGAAGTGAGCTAGACTGGGAAGACCGAAGGAAGAATCTGTCACAATTACATGGATCCTGCTCTGGCCTATTAGACTCTGAATCTAATTCAATTAGAGCTATCTCACTTAATCCTAGAGGAGTTTAAAAAAGGACATCTGTCATCTCTTCACAACTTAATCCCCCCAAAGACATGGCTTGTAGCATACACATGTCTCCAACTGCCTGAATACTGTGTGGCAGTGATGTGTCTGAAACACTACTCTCTGAGCATTTCGTCATTTCACTCCGTTAAAAAGTAAAAACAAATGGTTCAAGTGGCAGTTGCTGGTGCAGTGCAGATGATGGGCTTATTGGGTGCCGAGTGCTGCACACTGCTGTAAAGTGCATTTCTACAGTATGCGGTGGTTTTTCGATTTCAGGTTTCACTGGAGGAGCCACTCGAATTGCGAAGACAAGTCATTGCTTTATGTGCCTGAAAAGCCACATGTTCAGGATCTCAGCACAGCTCTTTAATAAATGGATGTATGAGCAGTACAAAGGCTTTGCCATCTCCCCACTATTGAGTTTCTGAGTAATAACTCTTCAACTGCCATGCACCCCTACTCCCCATCTCTCAGGGGAGGTCAAATAAATCTTTAATTTGCACAGGATTGCATTTGAGCGTGCATCACAGTCACACGTTGGCACTGACACAGGCTATTGTCCCATAACTTACTTTAGGAACACACTGACACAATCACGCTAAGTGTGCTGTCAACATCCACTTCAGTTTGTCATCAAACTGGGGCTGCTAATGCCATCCAGAGATGACATCATGTTCGTCTTTTCCTCAGTTTCTCATCACGCTGTGAGGCAGTTGAGTTGTATCTTTGGATTTAACTGTATTTTAATGCTCAGTGACAAACAAAACACTTTGTTCACCATACTGATCATAAATGTCGATTTGAAAAGTGTGCGGAAATAAATTATTAGAATCTGTTTTCATCCCAGTCTCTGAACTCTGGCCATTTTTAAAGGCGTAGTTTTTATTTATAATTCCAACAATGCAATCATTTAACATTCAGCAACTGCGGAGACAAAACTTGTTTATTTAGAAATCCTGGATGAGCATTATGATCGCATAACAACAGACCTGACCAAAAGAAAAAGGTAACAATGGCCCGTATATATGCAGAATTTATGCAGATTATAGTAACCTTTTCAAACTGAACTGAACTAAACGCCTGTTCTCCATTCACAGATTTTTAAAACTTTGAGATAATCATATACTGTACATGGCTCTGACTTTTCTAAAGTTAAAGGAATAAAGGGCAGTCATCAGTTTGTTACTCAGGAAGACACACGTAGGTTACCCCAGGCTGCCACTGAGCAGATCCAGATGTGTGGATGTGCCAGGTCCAACCCCTGACCTAAATCGGAAACCAAGAATCTGTTGAGATTCTGGAGTAACAGGATTAAGGATGACTTGTAACAAACCATATGCTGTCTCTTCGAGGTGCAAAAGAATGAACCTTCTCTTCCCTTTCCTGGGAATTCACACTCCAGAGAACTGATACGTGATGTCATACACTAGTGAGGAAAGAGTGTTGATTCACAGGCCTAAAAAAAAACAGAGACAAGATCATCCCTCATCTGCCCACTTCATGCTCTACAGTGGGAAGGATGGTCTTTTTTCTACAGTATCTAGCACTTCAGGAGCTATCTGAGGTCATCTGGGCTACACTACTGTATGTAGGCATTATTATAACCCTTCAATATACCACTCACACTGTTGAAAACAAACAACCTTTAAATTTTCCACCTATTGTACATATATCCAGGCATTACAAGGATTTTATCCTTTGACACATCTTGCTTCTCTTCCAAGTTAGTGGCAGTGCCGGGGGTTCGTAAAGGCCTTTGTTATTTCCTCATTCGTAACACAACTCCCAACTCATAAGAGTGTTGAATCGTGTGAGTCCTGTTTCGTCACCATAACCTGTTAAGCCGCATGTCTCGAGTCATAATAGATCTTGTAAAGGAAAGCTATTGCCATTGAGGGATTGCGCTCCGGGGCCCATATTCATATCCTGGCGCAGGAAGGAAAAGCCGTCTTTTAAAACATGTAATAATAGTCCTCGACACAGCCCCTCTTTCATCTCAGCCTCCCCCTCATAACTCATCCAGACCTGGATCCCAATCTGTGTAGGAGAGCGTATCAGAGCCCTACGCTCACATTAGACTGAGCACAGACTGTTGATTTAGAGCGCTTCCAACATCATGTTATAAACAGTGGAAGAAGAAAGTCAATGCATGTCTAAGATGTGCATGGACTGACAGAGAAGGAGCAGCCAAGTCCCACGATCCTGGAGTAAGTAAAGGGGTCACTTCACTGCTGAGGAATATTTCAAGATGGGTTTGATGCTGCAGCTGTTGCAGGGATCACGTATGTAACCAGGATGATCTCTCTACAATACATGCTCTATGTATCCATGAGTGTCAGCCTGTCTACCCTTTTTCAATGTTACTCTTGTAACATTGTCTGAAGCAAAATTCCCATCTACCAAAGCAACAGAGGTGTCACAATGAGAGATAACTAAAATCCTTGGCAAATAAAACCAGAACTATCCACACGGCTAGATCCCACTAGAGGAAATAATCCAACAGAACTCGGAGAAGAAATCATAAAATATGCACTCAGTTTCTGTCTCATAGTGTTACTTGTCAAGACAGAAAGCTTTACTTTAGCATTTAATTTTGCATTTTGTCTTACTTGGGATCTCGTGGGCTGTTTGGACGGCTGTTGGTGCGAAGTCTGATCTCCGTCCCCCCTGACGGTCGCTCTGGTCCTGAACCTGGGCTTACCCGTCTGATGAAATAAGGAAAAAAACAACAAAACAAAACCTTAAACACTCAGCATCAAAGCAAACTGTTCATTTCAAAACCCCCTTAGATGAAGGAGAAGCAAGCCTGTAAAGTCAGGCTCACATTAAAAGGTTTTTAGAATCAAAACCAATTTTGGAATCAGCTGAATCATAAGCATAAGAAGAGATTTCACAGACTCTCTGCCCTGTAATTACAAACATGCATTACAGGATTAGAAACAACTGCACCATAAAAGAAGCAAAATTATTACAATTACCATGCTAGAAACAATGCACGTGCTTGTCTCACTTTCACACATGCCTCTCTCTCATCCCAAATCTTCCCTACACTTGCACACGTTGAAAGACTTTCACAATTTAAACGTTATCTCCCTTCCTCTACCTAATTATTTGTCTCCATTTGCCAACTGAGTTTCCAGTCAGACAGTACTGGCACTGATGTCCTGACTTCAGCAAACAGGAAAATGGTTTAAAATTATCAGGGCGCCCCAGATAAGACTTCCAACAGTTCTCAGCTCTGCAGGGTTACAATTTAATCTGATCACTGCTCCTCTTCAACAGATACTCAGTGCCTATTCCTGGAGCATTAGTTGGTACGATGGTACTGATACAATGGAGTGGAGGAGAGGAGAGGACACTTATGAGTTCATTATTTCTTTATATCGAATCAAACATCCTGAAATCCAAACCCAATGAAAGATAATGTTTTCAGCTTCCCATCTGAGCTACATTATGTACTACTAATTAAATCTAAATAATTAGATAATAATGAGACTATCATGGTGTTAGCATGTTGACTTACTGTATATAAACAGTACATACAGCAGTATGTTAATGTCAAAAGATTTGTAAAATATCAGATAATATTAAAAATATTAATGAATCCTCCACAATTTTATTCCCTCAGGATGAAATCTCATGTGAGTGACTCCACTGTAACACTTCACAAAACACTTATATAGTTGAGAGAAGAAGTGAGCAAGTACCTAACTAAATGAACAGTAAAAAATTAAATGTGCAAATTCAATGATACTCAATCTTGAGGTTGGCGACCAATATCAGATATCTAATAACAGCTCTGGTTTGTTTGCGTGTCTTAAAACCAATCACAACTTAACCCAGAATGTAGCAACGGTGCCCCTTAATATTGCTGGGGGACACGTGGTTTGCATGTGGAGAGGTGGAGCCCTGGTATTAAAAAGAAAAGGTAATGAAAAGAAAAAGGAAGAGCTGCTAGCTTGTTTAATTTTGTGCAGTTAGTAAAGAAGCTTCATGTTACAGTTACTCGTCAGTTTCTGCACGTATGTTGCTAGCTTGGTGGTGGTTGTTGTTGTTTCATATAGCGATGGTGGTTGTGAAAACAGTACACGCAGATAGCAGAAGGAAGGTGGGAACGGCCCCCAATGACATACTTGATACCAACAGTCTACATCTGGTCAGACTAGAAAAATGCTAACAGCTAAATGCTGATGTTAGCAGGAATAACAATGAATACAATGACTTCTTATCTTTGCCTGAGATTAATTTTTAATTTCATACATTTTTAAAGACATTTGGGACCAATGTCAGGGAAACATACAATTCATCCTGAGTGCTACAAGTTTCAAGAAAACTAACAGTTGTCCATTGCCTAAAAAAAGACCTAAGGCTAAGTTAGCTGAGCCCTTTAAGTGCCTGAAATAGACAGTGAGTTTCTATAATCGCCCTGATGATCTAAACCACATCAACCAAAGTTACACTGAAACCACAATTCACTTTGGACCAACATCAAGAGTCACACACACAACACTGGTATCTCATCAGCCAGTGGCTCTGCTAGTTCTAGAAAGGTGATGTGACTTAATCTGCTGAAATGTTGTGTACCTGGGTTCATCTGGAGAAGGCTCCTGTGCCAGGCCATTGGTCTGGGCGGGGCTGTGGGCAGGGCTGTTCTCTGGACTAACTTCTTCCTTAGCACCATTCGTTGGTGGCAGCTCCAGGCAGGCCCTGACACCCTCCCACTGCTGCGCTGCATTACGGATGGCCAGACGCCGCTTCTCCTTGATGAACAGAACACACACACAAACACACACAGAGGACAAAGAAGGTTTCGAGTGACAATTCTCTTGAGGAGAACACGGCGGTCATACGCTCAGCTAATGGACCCTTTCTGTCCATATTATCACATGCAAACTTACACCTGCTGCCTTCCTCGTCTCTGAGACACAGTATGCTGTTGAAAGCTGCTTATTGGCAGTGAGAGTATCACACTTCATCAAAGTTAGATGTGAAATTGTGTATGCATGTGTTGGTCCAGTTTATTTGCTTCTGTTACTGCAGCATTTTGATTTAACTGCAGTTGGCTCTTACAGCAGTAAAACTGACACTCGTACCCTGACAGAGAGAAGATTTCTTCCACTTTAATTGTTCTTTCCTGGCCAAGCTGTAGTTTCAATATGCTCACTTATGGAATGTGCCACTCCCCGATGCAGGGGTGAGTCAGTATCAATTCATAGTGATTCCTTCGCCCTTACGAACTCTTGGCTGTGGCATTCAATACAACATTTTCTCAACACTGGGGATTAGAGGAGTTAGGTTACTGCGAGACAATGTGTTCCACACAGAGACTCTCTTTCAGCAAGAGTAACCACCTCAGCGAAGACGCTGCAGGAGCACATCAATACATACTGTACCTTTAAACACACACACACACACACACACACACACACACATTCACTCTAATTTACAGCGTATCCCTCTCCATACATTAACATTGTTCCTCATGGGCACGGTTGTGTAGTCCTGAGGCAATGATGTGAATATGTTATAAAAGTTGACAGTCCATGTCAGCATCCAAAAAATGTATTTAATGACCCACAAAAACAGTCTCAGCAATCACAAGGCACATATGTTACAGGGTGTATAAGAAGAGAGAAAAGAGTTGAGGAAATCTAGCAAGAAATTATAACCATAACTAAATATGAGGGGTAGACCAATTATCGTTCCTGTCCGATTATCAGGGCCGATATTCAGCATTTTTCCGATTATCATTATCAGTGATTTTTCTGTCAGATTGACAATAAAATAAACTAATTTGAAAATGTGCTACTGATGCAACCTCCTCTCACACAATGTCCCACCCACAACAATATCTGATTGTTTATAGGTTATTGTGACGTGTTACCAGTGAATAATCTGAATCTGCAAAGTAATTAGTAACTAAATTTATCCAATAAATATAGTGGAGAGGAAGTATAACGTTCTTATTAATAAATTCATAAATTGTTCTTAAGAACAGTGCTTGAGTAAATTTTACTTGTTCTGAATTCTGACACTAAGATTTACATTTTCTATTGCGGTCCCAAATATCAGTTTTCAGTCTCCTTGATTTCTAATAATCGGTATCATCCCTGAAAAAGCCATATCGGTCGACCCCTCCTAAATATTTTTTGTTTTCTGAAAAATATGTTTTTTGGGCAAGCGGATAATATTGCTTTAACCTGCATACCATAATAACAATAACCTGATGCTTCAAAATAAAGTATAACATTCAGCTAGTGCATATGCACTGTAAAGTACATCTCAACAGAAATACAGTATGTGGTACCTTCAGAATGCTACAGAATGCAGCTCCATCCAGTACTTTAACCCTCTGCAACTTATTATCTTGTTCATATCAAGAATAACTGACCATGCAACACCCAATCAATGAGGCACCAGTAGCTTCAGAGGACACTTGTTAAACTACGCTCTGAGATGTAAGCCGTTATGTGCGTTTGTTACATAATCAAAGTGTAAATCCAGGCAGACAAAGACAAAAGGTGCAAATCACATCAGACTGGTACCTTATGAATGGTCTGCTTGTGACTCTCCCTCTTCTTCTCCTCCTCTTTTCGAGCCTGTACACCAGCCATGCGCCGATCCTCGTCCTGAAAAAGAGAGCTTGTGCAATCAGAGTGTCGCTCCATTCATGAGTTCTGAATTATTCAAGAGAGAGTGGGAACCACAAAAGACGCCGCCAGGAAGACTGTTCTCTCCACCAGAACTGGACCAGTGTGGAGGATGGGAGAGAGATCCTCACACCAGCCGGCTGCATCACAGGATTATCTGTCTGATTTTCAGTGTCGGATCAACTGTGCCCAGCTGTTGGGGAAAGCCAAAACTCCCAGAATGCAACGCTGCCAACACAATCTGAGTGTGCCAGTTGAGAGCTTGGGGGATATTTAGCTGTCTGTGACGTACTAGCAGAAACGACGCCTTGGTCTGATCAATAGAGGCAGAACGCTAGTGGAGACGGATTACGATGCCAGCCGTGTGTGTCACTACTTCAACTTTTTTGTTGGAAAAAAACAGCTTTTATGGGAAAAATGACCAGCTGCTCTGTGAAAGTGATCAATAGCTTATTGACTGCAAAGGGTGCTATTTTTCAGCAATAATAATTACTTTGTTTGGGCAGCCTCCACAGTCTGTTAAGTCGATGGCAGTTATCTGACTGTTATGGTTTCACTACAATAGTTCCAGTTTCATGTCTGTTTACATTTTAAACATATTTTAGTTGTTTCCTGAATACTGAATTTATTTCCACAAACATAATAATATGGATAACAGAGCCAGTAGGTGCTACTATGTAATTATTATTACATATTAAATGTATTTTAGGTAAATATTTCAATCAGTGGGATTATATGTTTTATTAGTCAATTGAAATATGATTCTTTTATCAGGGAAAGCTCCAGTCTACTGTATGTGTCTTGTTTGATCTTCCTTCCTTTAGCTTCAGTACTAATCCAAACAGTTATGTGGAGTGTATCCCCACAGAAACAGAAGCCGCATTTATCCATTTAGCCCAAAGGAGGACAGTAGTACTGTATCCTTGCAGTATTAACTCCCATTCCATTCATAAATAATGGCCAATCTGCCAGCAAGTAAGGCGTAGATTTTATCTCAGATAATTTGATCTCTCTTCCACTGACAACATGGTTCACTGGGGGCAAGTTTTTCCAAATCAGTTGAGATGAGAAATTTAGATCTTCAGTGGCTACTACGAAGTTCGCCTCCAGCAATATCGTGCCACCGCTGGAGACGATGGAAACTCCAGTCCAAGGCAGATGTTGTCAAATCAGAACTTTGCATCTCCCAAAAGTAAACTCTCTCTCTCTAAAAAAAAAAGCTGTTCCTGTTTTCAGGGTTGACAGCTGCAGAGTTTGTTGGAGGGTTTTAATGGACCCTGGAGATCATGAAACTTGTTAAACCTGTTAAAGACCATATGGACCTTAGAATTCAAGTAAAAACATGAAAATTGAGTTTTTTTTTTTCCCCAAAGTATCTGCAGTTTGTTCTGAGGGCAAGGTGTGTGGTACTTACAGATTCCTTGGAAGTACAAGCTCAGACCTGGGTGCTCCCTGCTTGACAGCCTCTAAGAGCACGCTGATATTTCACTGTAGCACTTTGCCAGCATGCTATACAAATACACTGACTTCATACTGCACTTGAGAATAATCTTTGTTTTGTTAGACTGGATATACATTACGTGTCTTGTAAATGCTTAGCGTATGGTTTAGTCACTGGTGCATTTTTGCTGGTAATACGCAGCTGAGATGATGAATGCGACTCAGATGTCAAACAACAAAGAAGACAGCACTGTCAAAATGTACAGGAGCCTGGAGATGCTCCATTGACAGTAAATGGGAGACTGCCTACGTGGGTTTGTTTTAAACTGTGAAATCATCGAGTTTATCATCAATCAAGTTTACGTCAGGACAGAGTGGCGCTCAAGAATCAACATGTAGCACCAGTGCCGTCAGGAACATATGCTCAGACAGTGACACAAAGGTTTGGACCATTAGCTGAGCGTGAATGTCTGGTCAAAATATGAGATGCAACACAGGCTTTTGCAAATACAAATTACAAAAAGTCTACATCGCTGTTTAACATGTTTAATAATGGCAATATAGCATGTGACATGACATTTTCTCATTCAGGTCATGTGATACATTGTCCTAAATGTGAAGTAGTAAAAAAAAAATGATCTGAAGGGACAATAAACTACATTTACAGCCCCAGCTATAATGAGCAGAATTTGGCCAGGGGCCAGTTTCTTCTCTTGTAAACACACACAGACGTAGTTAAACAGTTGAGCCTTACCGTGATGCGCTTCATGTCCAGCTGTCTCAGATGAAGCACACAGCGCAGGACGGCCTGCTTGTACCATGTCTCCAGGGCTACAGGATTCCCATCCAGGGTGAGCTCAGAAAGGGAGCGTGACTCTCCAAGACAGGCTAGCTGATCAAAACTAGACACAGAGAGATTTTGAATGAGATCAAGAGTTAAAGCTATACAGATACACAAATGTTTCAAATACAAACGCAACGTACACTGAACGCTTTCTAATGGTACATGATGACCTAACTCAGCATTGGGAAGCCTAAGTCAACTGCTGGGTAACATCCCTCATCTATGTTTTGATTCTTGAACCTTTAATTCAGGCCTGTATTACAGACTGGAGCCAAGCTAAAAAGAGACATGAAAAACTGGTAATTTAGCAGACAGCCTGACATTACTCAGGGGGCAGAGAAGAGAGAGAGATCCGCTTCACTGTTGCCCTTATAACCCTGTGGCAAAAAGAGGCATGAAAGAGCACAGTCATGCTATGTGAGGCATTGGAGATTCTATCTTTGCTAATTTGGCATAATTACCTTGATGAATCATTTGCCTGGAGCTACTTATGGACCTACTACACTGCTCTGTGCCTGATGCTAGTCAAAAGGTTTATTTGAATGCAAAAGAGCCTGAGATATGAACCTCTGATGAACTATTAAAGCAAGTACAGCTGAGGGTGACGACTGGAAAAGCAACATTTCACAACTATAATTTAATCTAAGCACTATTTTGAGGAATTTGAACAAATCACAGTATTGTTTTCTCCCATCTCTGAATAACAGTGGGCACATGGTGTTGGTCTGAGCCCATGACCAGTCTAATACTTAATGTACGTAGTCACCTCAGGCATTTTTATTTAATATCAATCTCAATACTTGTAGAATACTTGTGATTTCATACATTTACTGCTAATAGAGACAATTACACTCACAATAATGAAGCGGGCGTTTTTCACACTGATTATGGGAGACTAATTAGCTCCGAATGGTGCTTGACTGCATCTCACACGTTTTGCATAAATACCTCCACCAAGGAGGCTTGTTTTCAACCGTGTCCGTCTGTTGGTTGGTTTGTCAACCGAATTACACAAAAATAACTGAACGGATTTTCATGAACACTTGAGATGGCGGATGGGTCCCAGAATAGACCCCGTTAACTTTTTGGCATGGATCCGGATAAAGGGACGGGAACATCTATAAAGGGTAACTCTGGCTACTGAATGCTGCATGTAGTTTAAAAACAAGTGATCAAAATCGAGATCGCAGAACAAGAAATATCATCTTTTTTCATTCCATGCATTCTTCTTCCTTTTCAAAACCTGGCGCCTACATTACCACATCACTGGAGTACTCCCCAAGACCTTTATACACACCTTATCGTGTAAGGTAAGTGGAGTCACACTTTAACATTGTGATATAGGGCTTTTTTTTTTTTTTTTACATTTTCGTCAGGTGTATTTCAGTGTCTGGTATCTCTGAGTAACAACAAAAGGGGACTGTTGGGCCTTGGCGGAGGTATGTGCTCTACAAAGTGCCATTGTAATTATTGCATTGAATCACAGTGACCACTGACCAATGTCTTCTTGGATATTGTTACAAAAATGGTCGTTGTGATATAAAGTCAACATGCATCGTCCCTTGCTGCTGTCCAAAGCTCTAATCAGAAGTGAGTATCAAAAATATCTGTGTACCGAGTCGGGTGTGGCTGAAAATCATAATTTCCAAATTGGTCCAGCACTACAGCCCCTGCATCTCTGTCTTTACTGAGTTCTCATCATTAGTTCTGCCTTGCTCCGGTTTCATAAAGTGTAACTTAATTCTGGCAGGCTGAGTCATAAATGCAATGTTATGATAAATGACATAATGACTCAAAGTTTACTGAGGGATTTTTGCTTTAACAACCTCCACTGGGCAATTCACTGCACCACGTAGACGAGTGTCCCTCTACCTAGCAACAGAGCACAACTGTTCTCCTATCAGCTTTGAACAGGTTCAAAAAGGTACACACGCCAGGATGATATACTGCTATGGTGAGCATCCATTCAAGAATGATTTTAGTGAAAATGTCTTTGCCGTAAGGTCATAATAGAAATAATAAGAATATAAAGAAACAAGAAAAATTGTGTGAATATATTAGAAAATAGTTGAATAACCACACTGTACTTCCAATTCAGTGACACGCTACAATGTCATAAGATGTTTAGGAATACGACTTAGTTATGATGACATTTGTTGCCTATTCTGTCATGACTAACTGTGTAACAGTGTGTCACATACAGACTCATACAGACACTGGAACTGTGGGGCTGGCGTGAGACGTCAGGTCACATCTATCACAGGACAAGGTGACCATGGTAAAGGAGGCTAATGAACAACACTCCCACCATGAATCCCACATACAGTACAGGCCTCTCCTCCAGACAAACAAAGCACATTTTATAGCAGCTTTATTCAGTGAGAAGGCTGTGTGCTGCTTTATCAAGTTAACTCTTTGACACTGTGATTGCTGGCCTCAGAGCGGGAGTAACACAGAAAAAACAGATATTGGAAAAAGTGAGTGAAGCAGGTTTGTGCTAAGCAACAAAACACACCTGTCATTCATCCTACACACCCTCACCCTCACCTTGTGATACTGCTCTTGAATTCACCCTCAAATCTGTCATTAATTTTCCATAATAACGAGCTACCTCCTCTTAGTCTGCTTCTCTGTTGTCTGAATAACTTTTAAGTATTGGCACACCCATTTCTTAGGTAACAGCATGCTAATTACTAACAATAAAGAACACCTCCAGGATTTTTTTTCTAGGTTACAGAAACTGCCTACCACAGCAAACCTGTGTGGCTGCGTGTGTGTGTGTGGCTGTGTGTGTGTGCGTGTGCCTGCAGCTTGTTGGCCAGGCCCCTGCCAGGCGCCGAGGGAGTGGACGTGGAAGTGTCCAGCCACTATCCCTGTCCCTGCCCTGTGGGGAGGAGGGAGTTAAGCGGTACGAGCTCTTACCTGGTGATGTTGTTGCAGCTGAGAAAGAGGCGCTGCAAGCAGGGCAGGCGGTCCACCTCGGTCTAGAAAGAGAAAGATAAAGAAGGAGAGGGAGAGGGAGGCGAGAGAGATGGAGGGATGTGAAAAGGAGAAGGTGCTCTGGAAGAGGGCACTGCATCGTCACTGCCGTCAGAGCTCTGTATCCCTCTCCATTCCCTCAGTCACCTTGCAGCTCTCAGCTCCAGCATACAGCATCCCCATCCATCCTGCGCATGCACACACACACACATCCAGCACGCTGCCTTGTCTGCACATGGAGAGGAGGGGCGGGAGAGGGAGAGGGAGAGGGAGAGAGAGGGAGTGGGAGAGAGAGAGAGAGAGGAAGGGGGGAGGGGAGAGAGAGCAGAGTGTGCGCTAATGCAGAGATCCCCTGCTGCAGGAGGCTAACTCAAAATGCTCACAGTAACACATGCAGACGCACACACTCTGAGCAGCTAGCTACTGTATCTCATCACACAAGAACAATAGCTGGGGTGAAATTGAGTGGGAAAGGAATGGGATGGGGGTAGTTCCTCCATCGGGCAGGCTCAGCATCAAAATCAATGCAGAATTTAGCAAGGGGGTGGGGTGAGGAGCAGCAGCTGGCCACCTGGCAAGCTGAAGAGGATACACAGGGACGGAAGCAATGTCACAACCACAACGACTGACGCTAATCAGATGGCAGAGTGGGAGGAAATCATGTCTAGTAGTTTTCTGTGTGTGCGTGTGTGTGCGTATGTGTGTGGATGGCCAGTGTTGCACATGCTGGGAGCAAAGAGGACACTCCCAGCAGCAGTCTGAATGAGCTGCGTCAGCGTCCGCCCATGTTGCAGCCACCGCCTCGCAGCCTCCTCCAGAACTGTTGGCAGTGTCCATTCAAATGTGAGATCAGCCTAGCATTAAGGCTATGCTACCTCCTCTGCAGAGAACAGTGCAACACTGCAGTCATCGTGGAAGATTTCTACAAAGCCCCGTCCACACAACCACATAAATATAGTGGTGCAGTTACTCATCCTTGTTCCATCCATATGGATCTTCAATAGCTTAAATGCCAACTGTAGTTCAGAATGCAACATCAGGAGCAATTCTAGAAAGACGCTAAGTGTTTTGTTGTGTTACATTGTTTTATGCTCAATGTATTGAATTAATAATAAAATCATTTTACCTGTGAATTTGCAGCAAAAACTAGTGCATAGTATAGATTAGCTTTGTCTTTATATATGAGAGGCTTCTTACAAAAAGCTAGTTTACAATGAATACTCCACAATCTCCCATTTCTCATTTGCAGATATCAAATAGAGAAATTATGATCTATCAGTTAACTTTCTCAAGAGTTTTTCTTGATTGGCCGTTAATTTCCCAAAACTTAGAAAGAATATCTCTGTGAATGAGATGTATGCAAACTATTTTATAGGTGTGGAGTAGATCAGTGGCTATGTACATTTAACATATTTTGTAAGCCAATAAAATAAAGAGTGAGACCAATACAAAACGGCAAATCAAAACTCACTTAGTTAACTGGTAGAGAGGTACGCAGGGAAGTAATGTCTTTCTGAGCAAGAAGAACAAGTTCGATCCACTATAAGGATTGATCTGTCTAAAGCTCGGCTCACACTACAGGACTTTTAAAAACCTAACTGACTGTGAAATGTGGTTGTATCACGCACATAAAGAGAATCTTCACGGATGTCCTTATCTTTAATCTCAAACATGCACGCACTTGAAAATAACGGTGCATCGTACACTTTGTATATTGTAATATAGTCAATACTTTAAGTGAGAAAAAAGTGAGAAGAATCAAGTCTGGATGATAAAATGGTCGGGGAGACACGGTCAACATGGGCTGTCTACTCTTAAACGAGAACAGAGGTGGGATTTTAACTGTTAGTTTATTATCTGTCAACAGTAGCATGCAAGCTAATGTTAGCCTAAAGGGCTAGGGTTGTTTACCGTTGCTTGGCAACACCGTCAGCTGCTCCGGGATATCTCTAGCAGTGGCTGTTGTGAAAGTACTGATGTATTGACAATCGCAGTCGTTCAGATTTTAAATCCTAAAATTTCAAACACGTTTGATATTTATCGGGTCGGCCCAGATGAGTCCGGTGCAGTTCAGGAGATTTAAGACTGGATCTTTACACCCCTCACATTAACAGATAATCTTGGCCGACCTTCAGGACCGGCCAAGCTCTCTGCCCTCATATCAGGGTTAAATCAGCCCAATACTCCTGTAGTCTAAGAGTCCGTTTTGTTGAAAACTCAACAAGTGTAGCAACATTCATCATACAGCTCTCCTTCTGAAGTTATCAGATACCAAAAAGAGGCAAAGAAAAGTACTTTATATGCATAATGAGTGATAAAACTGAAAGGGTTATTTTGCAATATGACAGGAATTGGTTGTTTTCCTGGCATTAAAACTCCATTGAGCAATATGGTCCAGCACAAGTGGTGGTGAGACAAGGGATTACCATGTTCTGCCACATTCGTCATCACGAATGCGCTGGAAAAAAAGGGAACAGTAGAAAGTAGTGGATCATATACCTCATCAGACTACTTCCAGAAGAAGTTAAACTTGTTTTAAAAAAGTCTTAATCAATAATATCCTGAATTAGAAACATAGTTGTTCCAGATCCAACGATGGAAGTTGCTAAGGAGTGAGACATCTTGCTTCTTTCTCATCTCTGTTGAAAGTTGTAGTTACGTAGTACCGATCAGGCAGCTGACAGGCATGGAAGCCACTAACAACGGTTACTTTTACTCTTTCACTGCTGTCTCTCTTTCAAACTCAGCACAGACGTAGTAGCGTTTTCTCCCCGGTGTTACGTTTATGTCACAGTTCACACCGAGCCGGAGGCAACAAATATCTGTGACTACTGCAGGTTCAATTGATCTGGGGGTAAATCCTGATAATACACACTGACACTGCACACAAATCCAGGTGTTAGCAGGTGTAAGTGGGTTTTAGGCAGGTGTGAAAGGGGTTTATGTGAGGGACTGATCTGAAAGTTGAACAGACATTTTTCCCTTTTAAATTTTTCAAGTGAATATTGGACTTAACATTTTTCAGGCAGCTTGACAGAAGCCTTGAATGGGATGATCATGTTGTTCCGTTTGCCGAATATATAATTTGTCAACAGTATGCCAACATGCTAGCCACGAGCACTTGATAATCCAGACTTCATGCTCTCTGCGGATTGAAACAAAATCACTTTGAAAAACTGCAAGTCATGCTACCGAGTGCTAGCTTAGTCTGACCCTCCACCACACTCTGTGTCTGTGCCAGCCTCTGTATGGATGCTGGTGGAGCACCAGCCTCTGCACGATGTCTGAGGCTAAATATAGCAGCCATGTCTCAGACGGAATGATGTCATCACTGAGCTGATGTGCTGCATAACAATCGCCCACCAATGTGGTCTCTTTTTCAGAAAACCCGATTGATCGGAACCAATCAGCTGACAGGATCTGATGTGAGGTTGCGTACAGCTGAGTTGCTGTGCGTGTGCTGGTATGCCTGCGGATGTGTATTTATGCGTCTGTGCCTTCACCTCCTTATCGCAGCTCCACCCTCTTCTCACTGACAGTTTGCGTGTCCGCAATTTTCACACTCATACTGAGCTCTAGGAGAGGCATTACTCCACAAACACAGAGCGACCACTCATCACCGCTGACTCTGTTGCATGCAAAAGCACAGCACAAAGGAGCATGAAACTGCTCAAACAAACACACAGGTACATGTGGACGTTGAGGGTTACAACCACAGTAAGACGTTTTCTTTGAAAAGCACAGACTTGAGGTGTGAGCTTAGCAGACACACATCTAGCCTCAGGTATTGTGCACTAGAATAACAGGTTGATGTAGGTTCTCAGTCATCCAGGTCATGGTAAATCTAGATGCTGTATCGTAGGCAACTGGACTTGTTTCTGTTAGAATAACAGATGCTGTGCATAATGTGCATACACACGTTGAGGCTACAATCTGGTGTTAAGTCTGCCTTTCTGTGTTGTTTCTGGACTGCACTTCACACTTCACCTATCAATCAATTTGGATTTTCAGTTGCCAAAATTAGCTAAGTGAAATCTTTTGTTTGCAAAAGCTGCAACCATGCATGTCCATGCATCAACGTGTTCATTCTTTGACACACACTCAACCTCACTAACCTTTGACTGGTTTGGTCATGTTATGTGAATCCATTCAGGAGTTATACGCCCAAATGTCAAACATTTATCCAAGTTAAACCAGACCTGCGTCATATGTTAGCCGAGGGGAAATTATGGATTAAGGGAGAGCTGAACACTCATAGTATACATACACACACACACAGGCTAGAGCTGACTAATCTACAGCAGACCTGACAGCATAGAACTTTTTTTTTTACATTTTCAATTGTAGTGATGCTTGACTCATTATTGGCCCCACAAGAAGACAAGCCCGTTGGAAAAACTCCTGTTAATCCATAAAGCCAGTGTGCCTCTGGGTGATGCCGTTTTGCTTTGTCTCTTTCAGCGATGCTCATGCTGACTACACAGCTCTTCCAAACAAACCACTGTTCCTGCTGCCAAAAATGTAAAATGCATCACTTAATGACTGCCACAGGATTTATCAATGGGAAAACCCACCTGAGAGCAAGTGTAAACAGCAAAGGATTTATGAAATCATTATATGCTGAATCACTGTGCTGTGTAATTGTGTTGTAACAAACTGTATGAAAAAAGTAATGGATTTAGGTGGAAATGTGTGGTTACAACTAACAAAACAGATTAAGCAGGCTATTAAAATACATGTGTTAAGTTGCATTAAAGAAGTATTCTTCAATCCTGGTCCTCGGGGACATGCCCTGCATGTTTTAGATGTTTCCCTGCCCCAACACACCTAATTCAAATGATCACCTTGTCACCAAGCTCTGCTGAAGCCTGATAACGACCCAATGACTGACTCAGGTGTCGATAATTAGGCCGACACCTTCCCCAAAATATCCACTTAAATATTAAGTATGCATATACAGCATATACGCTTATAGATCGAATCACCGTGACGACGCACTCACAACAACAGTCACTTCTGAGGAGACAGCTGGAGGTTTATTTGCATTGCAGAGATAGTTAAAATGGGCAAACTTGTAAATATATGTTGTCATACATAGGAAAAACATAGTGAAAGACTAAGGTCTGACCGATCTGACCTTTCTGCTGTGCTTATTTCATGTACTGTGTTGCTTTGCTAGCGTCTTTGATATCTACCCAACAACAATATCTCAGACAAACTGCTAGTTTTGGGTAAACTCAAGCTGTCATTTTCTGTAATCTGTACTCAGGTGAATCAGGTCTCCAAACTAACATTAGTGAAAGTGTTGTTGTTAATGAGGTATGAAAGCATCAAACTAGGGGTGTTGTGATATCCACGATAACCGTGATATAAACAAATTAAATATTGATATCGTGTTAAAAATACATATATGATAATAGTGTGTGAATAATCCAGCGAAGGTGTTAAGCCTTGTGCATTTTCTTTTTTTTAAATGTATTATTTAGAGTTCATCTGGCTGCCTTTTCACTAGTCATCGATTGTGATTGTTCTTTCTATACATTTTTTAAAAGTTATGGTTACAGACTCTCTCCACCTCACTATACGCGTATATTAAGGGTAATTTATTTGCCAACAAACACACAATAAACAAACTAAAAGATAGATTTGATTGCTAGCATTTTTTTTTTTTTCAATTTCTACAGATATTGCGATAATATCGTTACTGTGAATTTGTTTGGCCATGATAATCGTGTAGTGAAAATCTGATCTGAAACATGCATTTAAGATGAATTATATGTATTCATTCCGAGTTTTCTACCTGGTAGATGTGATTGGTTCTATATAATATGTATTGGATGACTGAGCCCAACATATAAGCACATCTTAAACTTACTTAAAAGCATCTCGCAGCATGTTTTTCCAGTCCAGAATTCCACTTTTCATCTGTGTTGAATGAAAGGCAAAACCTGGACACCTGGAGGATGGTTATTTACTTTGCACTTGGCAGCAAACACCACTAATGACAGAGACTGGAGAATCTGCTGAGGGCTAGCATTTTCCTCTGCCGTGTATCAAATAAAACACTGCATCCAATAATTAGGAGTGGAAGTGGTTGTTGATCAGAACTTGCAGGCAGACGACAGGGTGAGTGATGGGAAGAAGTTGCATACAACACAATTCTCGATTCCGTTTGTATTTTCTACCCCCAAAAGCAGGAAAGGGTTTAGGGGATTTGCATATAAATTAGGGGGCCTGTTTTGGCATGAACGGTTCTGTTTATCAGATTAAAACTATAGAAACCAAGGGGAGTGAATTTCCGTGTTAAGAATATCCAGTTTCTCTTTCACTGCGCCAGAAAGTCTGTGGGAGGTTGTGGGTAATGAGCTACGTCTCCCTGGGTAACACCATCGAGATACATTTCACCACAGACTTTCTCACAAAGATTCTATTGATGTAATTTCTGTGTTTGTTGTTTTGTGACAGTAAAAACTTCTACATGTGATCCCATAACAGGGGAAACACTAACCATCCAAAGGACCTGTTCCAAAGGGATGACATGAAGATGAAAGATGAAGCACGCTACCAGCACATTCATCCTATGAGGAATATTTTCCTGCAGAGCAGTTCTCGGGGGGGAAGCCTGTTTATTTGTTCGTCAAAATGCAGACAAAAATAGTGGAAATGTATCATTTGCAGCTGCAGGAACTTCAACAGTTGTCAGTACAAGTGGATGATGCATTAATATTAGAGGTACAGATCAGACTCAATGCAGATGTTTAGACCTCAGTGTGCAAAAAAATTGTTCAATCCTGCTACAGCAGCAGAAAAAGCAAAAGTTCTCAAGGCTGCATCTACTGTACCCTGAGACAATTTTGAGACTGTGATATTTCCCTTCATAACGTGTTCTTTCAGACAAGTGGAAAGACAATGTCTAAAATACACATTGAGTTCGGTAATGTAACTGTACTTGTACTTGAGTACAGATTTCCAGTACTCAAATAAGTAAAATAATCTCAATGTGAGTAATAAACTGGGAAAGTTCATGATGACATCTATATTTAAGACTTTCTACCCTATTCACCTGTAGGGTGGGATATCTTGTAACACATGTTTATAATCTTTCTACTTGCATAGAATGAAATAGAGATCCCAGAAAGGGAAAGAGCATAAACCTAACACATGATTAAAATGAGATTGCGTTCACTGTAAACAGTTGGCGCCTATTTCTTTACGTGAAGTATAATAGTGAGCATGCAGTGAATAAAAAGCTTTAGGCTGCCACTAATTGGGAAAGAGGCCCCTCACCACAATAGAGATGCTGTTGTGTCGTAGGTTGAGTTCAGTCAAACAGTCCAGGCCCTGCAGTTTTTCCACTCTGGAGATGCGGTTTCCTGCCAGGTTCAACACTCGCAGCTCGCTCAGGTGAGACATGTTTTCTATCCGGCTGATCTGTTTGAAAAGCACAGCGAGACAGATGATGAATTACATAAAATGACAGAAAACAGCAATCTTGATAATCATACTGTACGTACAGAGAGACACAGAGGGAGGCAGGGTTTGCAGTAAACACATGTGTAATTGTACACAGTCAGTGCTCAGTCTCACATTCAAATCATGCATTTAAAGATAATTAGTTTAGGGTGTCAGAAAGCCAAAAAGCTGTGTGCTCCTTTTTCTTTGTGATGCCTGAGGCTACTACACCTTCTGCCTAATTACACTAAAATTAAAATGATTTCCACTCCCTGTGTTCCTCAGAATGAACCACTTCACAGAAACAATCTGTATCACTTGTGAACATCATGAATAGCTGATATGCAGTCGGTCACTTCAAGCCTTGACTCCTGTTTGACCTGCCAAATCCTAACAAACAAGTAGATGAGGGTCAGTCAGCACTGAAATGATACCCAGTTCTCTCCCCTCATCTCTCTGGGAGAGAGAACTCAGGGCCCCTGTCATAATTACACTTAAAACACTTCAGATGAATTCCTGGTGGCTGTTAACCTGAGAATGATATGTTAACCCCTGTAAGGCATATTGTACATGTCAGAATAAGGTTATAAGGGCAGCCGGGGGCTCAAGTACTCTTTCAAAATACAATACACAAGGATCACCACAGTTCAAATATTAAATAGGTCAACTGGAACAGAAATTTAGCTGAAAGAGAAATGTAAACCTTCTGGTAAAGTTCACTGAATTGTGCTGGCTCTGATTTTCCCATGTGCACTGACAGTGGCTGTGCATATACAGGTGGCAGCATTGTTTAGAGAAAATGACAATAAACTGAGTGCATCAAGTCCACCCCAAACACCGCCATTAAGCAGCCTCATCTGGTGATGGATGAACACAGTGAGATCATTACGCTGCATTCAATGGCCTTTACAATAGTTGTTTTGTAGTGTCGCCGCTGACACTTTCAGTCAACACACAGTCATCACAGAAGAACGGGACAATAGTGCGTAAAAGCTCAGAGAGGCAGGCGTGCGTGTGGTTCAAAATATCAAGACGAAAAAATATGTGTGAGTGGGTGGATGGAAAACAGCCACATGCTCAGTGAATCATCTTTGAATTAATTAAGGTGAGGAAAAAACACTAATTGCCCAAACAGGGAAAAAAAAACACAACCTCACTAGGTTAACATTATCTCAGGCACAGATTTGGGCGTCCCTGACCTAAGCAAGGCAGGCGTCTTCATATCAGACCTCTGTCAACACACACACAGTATCACTACATGCACTGAAGCAGATTTGGATAGTCCCATTTGAAAATATTTGAGGATCTTGTGTTACACACCATGAATTAGGTGTTTTCCAGTGGTGTAGGTCAGGTATCCAAGATGTTCAGATGGTTCTTACATGATGGTGTTTGACCTGTGCTGTGCTACATTACTAAGTAAAGGTCAGCCAATAGTGGATTTTTAAAGGACCATATATTATCTACGGTATGGTGTCAGAAAAAACAGATTGTTAAATAACTGGCTGGAACCACACACGCAAAATAATTAGACGGAAATGAACACGGATGAGCTGAACATCAAACTCAAGTATCATCATAAATCATAAATGTATTTATTTAAATATGAATTATGTCAGGTAATGACATTAACTTGACTCGTCTATGTAGCCTGAACTTCCTTTGACAAACGTTAATCAATGTCCCCTGGTTACTGGTGGAGGCTAAGGAGCCATAGCCAGTAATGGTGGCAGTTCCAATGATACTGATAGTTTGTAAAATCATTGCCAATTAATCTGTAAAACCAATCAGTCAACCTGTACTACTAAGATTTTCAGTTTACTAAGAAATAGTAGGAGAACGGATGAGGTTATATTTTGTTATGTTGTGGCAAAAGGGATCCAAACGGAAGACACAGAGGAAGGCATTGTTAAAAAACAAAAAGCAAGCTTTAAAAACAAAGACAGCCAACAAAACAGCTGGGGTCAAGGAGAATCCAAGAAAAACTAGAGAAAAAATACAAAAAAGTAAACCAAAAAAATCAGAAAGCCACGGGGAACAAAAGCAGGACCATGGACGACACGAGAGGCTCAAGTGCAGGACCTTGGAAAACAGAACAGGAAACACATACACACCAACAAATAGTGAAGGAAAAACATAGACTTAAATACCAAGGGCTGATTAACTATAGAAACGCAGGTGAGCAGAAAAAAAGAGCTGGAAAAAAGAGAAAGACAGGATGCGGAACGTAAAACTCAATATAATCTACAAAATTAAAGAGGGAAACAACTAAACTAAGTCCCAAAACTATGACATATTTTGGTTATGTTTAGTTAAGTTCTCAAACTTCCTTCCTCATTCTCTGACCCTCTCCCAGAAGCGACAGGCGTCCCAATTTAATGCACCGTTACCTTGAGTAAATTTATGGATCACTCTGAGTTTGACCATTGTTGGACAACAAAATCCTGTATTTAACGAAGGTGAAGTCATTTTTAAACATTTTAATGCAGAAATGTTACATTTACATCTTTAAACATTAGCAGAAAATTATTTTAAATGTGACTTTACAAAAGGACAGGGACAGAGGCCTGTTCTTGCCTGGAGAGTTAAAATCAATGAGAGACATGATCTTTGTAAAAAATAACTAATCACACCTGAAACATTTCATATAATGGCCTTTAGTTACGGGTGTTATTAATGACAGCAAAGCCTAGTGCCTCCTATCTTCCAGCTTCAGCCTAACCCAGTATACTATGCTTACCACACATGACTGATTTAGTCAAACCTAATCAAAATCATCATCTCGATTTGTAGGATGCGTATTATTTTATACCATGGACGCAAGCTTAAACTGACCTCTCTAACTGTGATACTGTTTCTTTATTAGGGCATTCTCCTCTGTCTTCTGAGAGCATTTAAGTCAAACTGCTCGAGTGGAAAACATCACAGCCAAACTAAAGATTGGTTATCCAACAATGTCAGGTCACATTGTAACCCCAACACTTGGTCACTGAGACCAACTGTGGGTTGGATCCACATTCCCAGAGAGAATATCTACTTTTGAATAGTTCCTTTAAACTGGAATTGAAGCGACATCCTGTTACGGATGCTGGTAAAAGGATAGGTTAGGAGTGATGTGAGCCTCCCTGCTAGAGGATGGGAGGAAGAGAGGATGACAGTGATGTACTGCTTGTGGTTAAAGCACACACACACGAGGACAGACCACAAGCAGCTGGTTTTCTACGGCCCATAAAGACTAAACAACCAGTCAACTGGGTGGAATAACCGTGACTTTAACATTATCTGAATTCGTTCATCCAAAAATTCCACTGCTGACTTCACTCACTTCATCATCTTGTATCATCATTGTGCAGCAATTCACATTACATTTGGGTGGTCAAGTCTCTGGTGAGGTTGGACAGCGTTGAGGAAAGGTAATTTAACAGTTATCTCAGTGCACAAAATGTGGGGTTATGAAGTCAGTGAGTGAAAAGCAACCTGTCCTGGTCGGAATAATAGATGTATCATCTGCTCCTCAAAAGGCGCCTGCCAACAAATGACTACCTATGAATATAATAAACTCTGATAACCAACAAGAACAGCATAAAATAATCTATTTCTCAATTTAAAAAACGTCTTTCATTCAATTCTTACATTATCAGAATTGTTTAAATAAAATATAGAGATAGGAAACAACAACAGAATTTCAGGCAACAAAGTATCCTCTGTCAGGAAGAATAACAACACTGAGCCAGTCATTGAATAGTAATTGGGACGCCTGCTCATGCAAAGAGCAGCCAACATCAGAGAGGGATGGAGTCTTACCAGGACTCTGGAGAAGCTCTCTGAGGAGGGGGCGTAGGCGGCAAAGCTGGCAAAACACTAATATGACCAAGGGAAGCCTTTCTATTTTATCTTCTCTTTCCAGGAGCTGCTAAAATCCTCATCAGTTGATTTCTCAGGCTTTTAATATCTGTGAGCCATGCTGAACAAACAGCCCCCATAATAGATTTAGACTCAAATTAATTGAGGAACTGCATTATCTGCTACAGCTCCAATGCTGAAAACATAGAAACGGTTGTGCCTGTTGAATATATTATAATGGGGTCACTGAGGAAATGGATGTGGGAGACCATGTGGGCTCTGATCGTTTTCAATCATTTGTTCTCACACAGTGCTGGGAACAAAAACAAATGCCGAAGTTGAGTCCCTAACAACTGTGGTAGGTAAGAGGGTGATCGTAACGGCCATCAGATTTTTTACTTCAAAGTGAAGTTTCGTAGTCCACAAAATAATTCTGGAGCTCCACAGCAAAACAGCATTCTCCCAAACAACTGAAGTAGATGGGGAAAAACAACAACAAAAACAACACATAAAAAACAACAAAAAAAAACATAAAATGGCTCCATACAGCTCTTCGGCATAATCCAAATTCCCTGAAGTGCAGAGATCCCAAATTGATTTAAAGATGTTATTTACATCCTTTTTGAAGCTCAACCGCGCATTGAGGGTGTAAGTGACAGTTTTTCAAATCAATTTCGGACCTCGGGGCTCCTGGAGACTTGGATTACACCGGACGATCTGTATGGAGCCATTTTATTATTATTATTTTTGTTGTTGCTAGTTGTTTTTTACATTTCAAAACTATTTCCCATCTACTTCAGTTGTTTAGGAGAATGCTGCAACGCTGTGAAGCTCCAGAAATATTTTGTTCTTCACCTGACTTTCTATCAGCATGAGGGCGAGTAGACAGTGATTGAATTTTCATTTTTGGGTGAACTATTCCTTCAAACAGAAGAAGTAAGTGAGTTAGACATGACCAATTTGATGCCAGTATTGTTTAGGACACTTAAGCCACGAAATAGAGGCACACTGCTGAGATGTTAGACAGTAACAAGTGGACAATTTGGCTATGATGTCTGTCCTGAATAGACATCACTTTATAAGCCAGTGGACTGAAATGAAGTGTCTAAAATGAGCATGAGGCCTTGGTTTCTCACGCCTGGCCTCCTGCTGTCATGTCTGTTTGACTCTGAGCTGCATCTCACATAACAAACCACTAGTTAGACACAGTGTGGAGGAGGTGGAAGATACAATAGACTTCTGCTCAACTCTGCAGCTAAAAGTCATGATCTCCAGTTACAGCATCAAAAAGCAGCCAAATGAAGTAGACTTAACATACACAGACATGGTTTAGGTGGGAGGAGAGTGAAGGAACAGTACCTGATTGTCATGCAAATCCAGGATATTTAGATGGGATAGGCTCTCCAGGCAGGATATTTTGTGGATTCTGAAAAGTAACAAGAAGTCACATAAAAAGGACATGAAAAACTATTTGTCAACGATCAATAACAGATTTTTACCCATTCTTTAATGCACAGGTGCAGCCAACTATAAGATCTCAGGAAAATCACCGGAAAGTGGACAGCCCACTGGCCAACAAGCGTATTTAAAGGTTACATTCCCCCAGGAAGCAGAACATAGAGTAGTGTACAGTGACTTATTGTTCAGGACTGTCCATATGGTTTCAGATCAAATTACATGTAAGGATAAAAGGCTGTAGTCTTTTGAAAATGGCAATGGAAAGGCAATCAGTAGTATTCTTTACTCTTCAAAAGACACACATGGCCCTGAAGTATGTACGCCTAAAAAGACAAAGGCCATGTATAACAGAACATGAAACAAATGCCAGAGCATCCACAGTGATTAGTTACCCGAATCGTCCTCCTGCTGACATTTTGAAACAAGAATAACTAACACCAAAATGACTGATTTTCTAACAAAAACAGGCACCTGCTGGAAAACATTAATATCTGAATCTTACCATGTAGCTACAATTAGTATATAAAATGTGTAAAATGTTGTCTTGAGTAACCCAATAGCAACACATGTCAGGATTTAGCTGATCACCTTGTAAATGTGATGACATGCTGCATTTTACATTAAAATAAAGATCTACAAATGTTAGATTAAAGAGCAGTATTCATCTGGCATCTTTACTCTAACACCTACCCTGAAAATGTTGCTTTACTACCATAAATATGAACTCCACAGTACCACCTGTGTAACAGAGGCAATTCAGACAATTATTCTTGTGTTTGTTTTCTTGTGAATCGTCTGATGTCAACCAACCTGTTCTTCCCCAGCATGAGGATCCTCAGTGAGCTCAGAGCCTCGATGCCAGTCATTTCAGAGATGTGGTTGTCATATAAGTTCAGGAAGATGAGCTGCTGCAGTTGTGACAGATGCTGGATCCTTGTGATTAGATTGTGTTGGAGGTTGAGGAGCTGTAGTCCATCCATAATACCCAGCTGGGGACATTCCTCCAAACAGTGCCTGGAACATTATATTTAGCATGGTCTAAGCTTTATTTTGCTTATTTTTTCATGACATAACAACTGTATTTCACCTCCAGGGCATGCAATCTTGTGATCAAAACACTGTTTTATTGGTTAACTATTATTTAATGAATACTGATTGACTTATTTCTGATTTTTCCAGCAGTGATTTTATTCTTTTTTAGCAAACATTTATCCTTGGTGACAAGTGTTGGGTATTCTAAGGGACTTTGCTGCTCCCTGGTGGCCACCTGAAGCCATTTTAGGCAAAAGTCATTATTTGTACTACAGATACAGTGGCAGCCAGACTCAGTTCATAAAACCAACAAAACTAAATGGCATAAAGATGATTCATATTTTTATATGAAAGCAATGCAAGCTGAGATACACGCAACTGCCCTCATTCGTGACATGTTTATCCGATGAACAGTTCAAAGATTTTACCTCCACAGATAAAATTCTAATAGTTAGAAAATCAAAAAGAAAAAGCAGAGGTACCTGTCCAAGTCAATGCGTTGAAAACTGGATGAAAAACTGTCCCAAGGCAATCGAGTGAAGGGAAAGCCACGGATTGTGTTGTACTTATATCCCCCAGAACCACCTGACACACAGTTCAAGATACACAATTATAGGGCTTTGGATGAAAAGCAGTACATGTTGTACAAACTCTATATCTAAAAATTAACAACACAACTAGTTTAAAAATTCCTGATTATTTTCTGAGTGATACTGCCATATTTACCTGCTGGCTTGGGGAGGTTTAAGACATTACGGTGGTAAGAAGTCCCTGCACTGTGGGTTGGTCTTCTAGATTTGTCTCTAGCTTCTTGTGCAGCATGTGAAGCTACATCCAAACCACAATGAGAACCACCCGCTAGTGGTCCTAGATTATGTGCAGAATATGTAGAGTCACTGGCAAATGACTGCGTTGGAGGTGTGTAGACACGTCCTCTATGGCTGTGGGCAAGCGACCTGTTTTCTACAGAGGGTATGGTATAGTGGAACAAAGAGTGCAAACTGTCCATAAGATTGTCTACATACCTCATGAATACACAATACAATGCTGAATCGCATAAAAACCTCTGGGGCGATCAGTGGGGGAATGAGTGGATTGGGTCACACTTACCTGGATTAGGATGATTAATTGTTTGGGGGGTGTTCATGTATTTTTCCTTCAGAAGATCTTGAGAATCAGTCTGTTAAGTGGTAAACATGATAAACTGTGAAGTTTAGGAAGTCAGCCACACTGGCCTTTTTTTGTGTGTTCTTCGTCATTACTCACCATCCTCTGGGCTCCTTCAGGCACCAGTGATTTCACAGTTGTCAGGTGCAACTTGCAGCTGTTGACCTGCAAAAATATTTGACTAATAGATGAACTGTGTTGCATGAAACAAGATACAAAGCCCTTAACGTTATTCAAACATTAACATATAGCTAGACTACTAACTTTTTAAAATAACTTTATTTATAACGCAAAAAAGAGCAGTGATAAACTCAAAGGTTAGCTAGGCTACTGACTTCAACCAATCATTTTCGACACTTGGCCCGAGGCTTAAACTTTTTATAGTTAGCCTATATAGCATTATTATGTGAAACACTAGTAAAAAAAAAAATTTTAAAAAGTGTTTTATACCCTGGGAGCGAGAAAGTCCCATCTGTCGCTGCTGTGTTTCTGAGCTCGCATCGTTTTGCCCTCACTCCGCTCCGGCTCCATTTAGCTAACGTTTGCTAAAGTAAACAAGAGGCGACGGGACGTGAACGCTGGAAGAAAAGACAGCTCAATTACAAACGTCATGAATACTCAGAGGAAATACGCAAAAACTCATTTGCGACCGTACGCAATCTCTAAAACTGAAATTTGTAGCTCCAAATCCGATATTCATCTTTACTTCAGGCGCTGCAAAACTTCCTCGGAGCCGGCGGCTCTGCGGGAGACAGGCACCGCTGCCATGGCAACGACGGCGTTGCTTGGTTACAGTGACTTCCCGTGTTACTGTTAAAAGCAGTCCGTGGAGAAACTAGTGCGGAAACTGTTTGTTTTGCTAAAAGTTTGGATTGGTTTGGTTTTTAACTTGAAGTTATTAGTCTCTTATTCATATTATTGTGTCTTTGAGCTGTAGATCATTTCAGTTTGTATTGTGTTTACATAATTCAAATAAATTCTTCTTGGTTTCTAAGACCCTATTACCACACAGTGGATATACTCAACTACAAGTAAAAGTCCTGCATTTAAAATATTGCTAAAATAAAAGTATGTATTATCAGAAAAATGTAAAAGTATGAAAACTAAAAGTACTCATTATGAAATAAAATGGTCCCTGTCATTGTTTTATTGTTATATCTGATGTTTGTGGATTAATATTACCACGGCACTAAATGTGTATGTTGGTTTTTACTTAAATTTTAACCACTACTACTACTACTGGGTTGTTTAATCTACAGCAATGCATCATATTCTGTAAGATCATCATTTGTAGTGTTGCTTTGAGAACCATAAAGGAACAGGCCATTCGTGCTTTTCACTGGGGAGTAAGCGTACCAGAAATTGTAATCTGAAAAGTACCTCGTAACTAAAGCTGTCAGGCAAATGGTGTGGAGTAAAATGTACAGTATTTGCTTTTGAGATGTAGTAGAGCAAAAGTATAAAGTTTCATAAATCAAAGTATCATGAATTTGTACTTGTAGAGCTACAGTACTTGAGCTAATGCACTCAGTTTACATTCCACCAATGGTTTCTGGCTCTGTAAGGCGTGTGATGCCATACAGTGTAATGTATAGAGAGTAAGCAGGACAGGAGTCAGTTGGGGCCCACAGTTAAACAAGTCAAGGTTAAATATCAGCCACATCGTACATGACCTCCCAGAGTACACGTGCTGCAGAGTAAATACAGCAGAAAAACAAATGATCTGACGTACACACTAGCCTAAGTAAACAGTTGTAGCCTCTGACAGAGACCTTTGAGATGTGGCTGCAGTCAGCTTTTTCCAGCAGCAAGGAAATTAGATAGATCTACAGTATATGAGCAAAATGTTGGTGTTTTATGCAACTAATAAGTCATTAGTCAACATTAAGACAAAATGTTGTATATGAAAGGCCTCTATGACCCAGTACGAGTAGGTAACACACTGACATAAACTGCAGACACAAAGTGCTGCATTTGTAGAGATGCAAATTACACATAATAGCCGTGCAGATTCTTTCCATCATAATTATAAAACACTATTCAACCAAAACACTTTTTTTTAAAAAGCAATTACTTTTACCTGCACCTTTGATCATTCTGACTTGTTATATGCTCGTAATTTTTTGCTCCAGATGAAATTGATGTAATCTTGAGGAGAGAGGTTGCTATGATAATGATAAAGGACATTGAAAACAGGCCTTTCCAACAATACATATTTTGTCATTACACGAAAAAGCACAGGTGGAAGCAATCACACTAATGATGACTCTGCTCCAGTTAGGTGTGCCAATGAGCCATGGCAGTGAGTCACTTGCATTTCTTGGATATCTTGTAATTATGTTGTGCTAATTCACCCCCGGCATTATCCTCCTGTTCACTGTATCTTAAAATCCCACTCGGCTGGGCATCATGGTGCATTTGACTTTAGGTTAATCCAAACATCTCCACTTTCATAACACTGTTATCGCTAGCATCCAATTTGTGTACTATTATAAACTGGCCACTGTGTGTGTATTGAATTATATGTGAAACACTACACGATGCATTTGCTGCTGAATATGTTTTACCTGTCGTAGCAGCAAAGGCAGGGGGTATAACTAATTAGATTAACAACATTGTGATCACGCAGGAAGAAAATGTCCACTGTGATAAAGGACTATTTCAAAGTGGCACTGTCTTTATCCACAGTTTTGGCGGTCTTTTTATGGTGCATTTACAAAAAAAACCCTGGTGACTACCCATTTAATCTCAGTCGGAAGCACCACAGAAGACCAAATGGAATAAAACAGATCATGTTGTGTATTTTCAGCCATTTTTACTCTGGCAGTAATAAGCGGTTGCTCACAGAACACAAGTCCAGATTCATCAAAAGGGACATCCCACTCACTGCCTGTCACAATCTATTCATGAAGCGCAGGCTGACACACATTATGGGAGGCGATTATCAGCAATTTGTATGACAGGCCACATTGAAAACATACAATGCAGATGTACAGTTCTGTATAGATAGATCTACATATGTAATATGCTTCATGCGTAGCTCTCTCGTACATCATTCCCAGAAGAAACACAGCCAATAAAATGTGTTATTCCTGTATTAGTCACCTTTTATCTGTATCTCATACCTTCTTGCCCTAAAGGTGCACATTTCTTCATTATGTTATCTTAGTTATAATGTCACCATCCATTTCTCTTCCTCTAAAGGGTAAGGCTAAAGGGTAAATCCACCAATTTTACACATTAAAGTGTGTTTACAGGTCTTGGGGAGAGAGAAACAAAAGGCTTTGTACTACTTTTTCACATCACCAGCTAGCCCTGGTCCGTTCTGTCTTGTAATAACCACTTTGTCCCTCTGAAGGCGATTGTGAGTAACTTTAGTCTGTCCGGTTTTCCGCCAGGTTTAGCTCCTGGCACTCTGGGGCTGACCCCACTTTAACCCCCGCTGACTTGCTAACAGTAGCTAGATAGTGGTTACTCCAGTAATATGGCTGCCCCCTATTGTTTGGAGTACGAATCCTACATGTCGCCAAGAGAGTGACATTAAACACGTTACAATGTAAGTTTTTCTAAAAGTTAGACCCAGAGGTATCAAGACAGACACATGTAGGAAGGAAAATGGGATCTTACTAGACGAGACTCAAGAAAACTAAACACATTCAGTCTGAGTCTGATACACGGCACATCAAACAATATATACTGTTGGTTGCTTTTTTTGTAATCATAAGAAATCTAAAAATAAACCAGGTGTAAATGTACCAGCAGTGCTGATTTGTTGGCAGCAGCAGCACAGCATGGCCCCCGCCTTGACTGACAGGACACATGCGTAGATGTAGAAACGGGTATTATTTGTAAACATACTTCATGTTAAAAAATGTGACAAATATTACAGTACTAGGTGATGTATTCTAGATCTGCTGCCTTCTACCATCTGGCAGTGTGTGTGTGTGTGTGTGTGTGTGTGTGCGTGCATGCGTGCGAGAGAGCACTCACGCCAGTCCATTTATCAAGCATTTCCTTTCTGTTTATACAGAGAAGCTGAAAAGGTTTATGCCGTTCACACAGGGGAAATGGATAACATGACAGGCCTGAGTGAATGATTTCAGGCTTCAGTTCATTATTTACATGTATACAACACTAGGGGAGACTGGGATGGTTGTAAAACTGGGTTAAGTGTTACATTTTCACACACACAAAACAAAAATGGTTCAGGTAGTAGTGTTAGATTTTGGCCACAGTATCCCACTTCCCTAGTAATTTATGAGTTGACATGATTTGTTTTATTTCCAAAGGGATTTGTGATAAGAGACTTTATTGCTTTACATCCATTTCTTTTATTTTAATTAATTTGATGCAAGATCTTTTTCCCCTGAAACTGATTACATCAATGCTCATTACAAATACACATGCCCTACACAGCGCTCTGTTTGCTGTGAAGGCTGCAAGAGATGGGGGTTGCAAACACTTCCTCACAAGGTTTCAACCATCCCCCATATTTTGCAGTATTACTCAAACATGGAAGAAACAGATTGGTTGCCGAGGTCCCTTCCATCTGTCACATCGTGTCAATAATCGAAGCTTTGCAAAGACAAAGACGGGGTGGCTTCTGCGAGGGGAAAAAATACAACTATTGTTTTCAGTAACCCAAAGTATTCAAGAATTCTTAGATTAGTTTCACACTGTGGGCCACGTGTCAGCACTTTCCCCCACTGTTACATATTTTACCTCCTGGTGACAACAGCAATTACTGCCACCGAAGTGGCATGGCAGGTTTAACAATCGAACTCCATTTGACATACTTCCTACCTCAAAGTGAACGTACGGTACATTCAAAAGGCTTCATGTGTAATGAGTGATGGCAGGAGGGTACATAGCATTTAAAACCACTGTTGATAATTACATGTCACATAATTACCGTCAAGCAAGTGAACACCAGAAGCAATGCTTGGAGCTAAATGCTAACATCAACATGCTAACATGCTCAAAATGAGAATGCTAATATGCTGAGACAGTAGGTATACATGATGTTTATCATGTTCACCACATTAGTTTGAAGTGTTAGCATCCCCTGTGCATGTTTTCCCCGTATCTCCTGCGCCTGATCATGCTCTGTGTGTGTGATCTCAGTGTGGCCACAACGTGTGTGTGCCTGCAAAGCCAGCAGCGAGTGTGACGCAGATAAGCATATGGCAGCTGGACTTCACCCGCTCGGACCACGGTCATGTCTGACAGATAGCTCCTTTTGCAGGTGTTTGCACCTTTATTTTCCCATCAGGCTCATTTCACACACATTTTTTTCGGTCTACATGTAAAAGGCTCCATATTATTTACATTTCCAGGTTGATATTTGAATTTTTGGTGTCTACTAAAAGCAATGTTTAAAAAAAAAAAATACAGTATTTTTTCTTACATCTGCCAGTGCGGCAGCACTTCTATTAACCCTCAGTCTGAATACTCCGTTTTAGCACCTGTCTCCTTACAGTCCCACTCCTGAGAAGCCCAGTCTGCTCTGATTGGTCAGCTCTCACAGGCCTGAGCAGGCACCGCTCACCGTGCCTCCGCATCAGTTTTGCTGGTGTTTTTACAGCCATGGGCATGCTGGGGGCATTTCTGAGGGCTGTGACTGTTTATTTCCGACATCACAAACTTACAGAAGCCCTAGCGGCTTATTTGAAGACAGCCTCTGAACATACGCTGTGAGCATTTCTCCACGACTAGAATGTTTTGGTACTTTTACAGTATGTATATAGCACCTTGATCTGCTTTATAATCAAAAAGACATGAGAATT
The DNA here is from genome assembly GCF_040436345.1 of Pagrus major. Lineage (NCBI taxonomy): Eukaryota > Metazoa > Chordata > Actinopteri > Spariformes > Sparidae > Pagrus > Pagrus major. The sequence continues at coordinate 35,508,244 of NC_133218.1, forward strand.
TCACTTTCTATAATCTGGGACATTGAAGACAGATAAACAGTCTAATTCAACTCTGCATCTCTTATTTCATTCTCACTTGAACGCCAAAGGTGTCCTGATGTGACACCCTGACGCGATAGCTGCCACACCTATAGATCCACACACGTTCTCACAAAGCAGCCATCCAACAGTTGAGATATTTCACTCACAGTTTATTGAAAAAGAAATTTGATAACAGTACCGATACCTTGACTTTGTTAACAGTTCCTTTATGATACGTATTTCTGTACCAATTTTATGAAATCTGTTTTAAGAAAAGATTACATTTCACATACACGTGGTAAGCCACCTCTCAGCGCGTACAATAATCTCCTTCCTGCTGGAGATGGAGAAGTGGGAAAAATTGTAATAATGAGAAATGAACATGCTGTGCTATGGTGTGAATTAGAAGGAAATGCCCAGTGGAGGATTTAATAGACTGCACAAGATCACATATGACGAGTATCCAGTTCAGTTGTACACCTTGATACATGTAATTCATTTCAATAAAACCACCCTGTAATACATCCTGCATTTATGAAGTTCATCTTTTTTTTTTTTTTTTTGTCAAGAATGCGACAGAAAGCATTTGATTCGACGCTGTAGTCATTTTGCAGGCTGTTGTCGGTGGTGCTATTGAAATGCATTGTATTACACTGAAAGGAGCATCTACTTTGTGTGCACCCATGGTGGCATATAAATAATGGTGGACATAAATAGACAATTTAATTCACACATTTTTTTGTGGATTTCTTTGTCGACAGATGGTTGACAAAGACAGAAGAGGACCATCAATGTTACACTAGGATGACAATGCCTGAAAAGAGGAAGTGGGCAGCAACAGCAGGCGCTTATAGCGCCATCCTGGGGGTGTATGTAAAAGTCATTTGTCAGATACGCTATAACCAGTAGGATGCGCCAAAGCACCCTACTGGTGCATCACACCAGTCTTTAAATAAATTCAAATAAAAACACTCTGCTTGGAAAAGTAATATTTGTCTGGTAATGTTTTCTTTTTTTATTTGCAAATACCTAGAGCCCTGCTTGTCAAACCACCTGTCCGAAACCTAAAGACTCTTCATTTACTATCATAAATGACAAGAAGAACAACAGTAAAATTACATTCAAGAAGCTGGAAACAGCAAAATGTTTGACATGTCAGCACTCCTGATTTCTTCAATGATGAGAGCTGATGATGATGATGATGAACAGAAATCACAGCTCGCCTGTGTAAGGTTTTAATAGTCTTGTGGTGTCATAATTAACAACAACTGAAGACTGTGCGCAGACTGATAAATGTGTCTGACAACATTTAAATCAATCGGACTCGGATGTAACGGGATGTGAGTGTTTCTGTGACTTCCTGTACAGACTGAAAGCTTTTGGAAAACTGTCTCCTGGTCATGTTTGCTATAGAGTCGCTCTATTTACTCCACCAAACATGCTAAGACGCATAGCATTTTCCATGTGGCTCTTAGCTCGTTCATAAGTGCTTTAAATCGGGTCATACCTGACTGGATCCATGCTGGTTCGGTTCCTGCTGTTTGAAAAAAGGAGGCAGGGGAAAGCAAACTAAAGCGCCGGCGACCTCACTGCATGCAGTTAGCCACGACTTGCTAGCAAACCATCGCCATGAAAAAGATGGAGGGTACTTCTCTTTCTCTGTCTTGTTGTTGTTGTTGTTTAATCAAGATGTCCGCCTGCTCAGGTCCGGGCTGCTCCTTCACTCTCGTTGTTTTCAGCGACTTAACTGGACTTTCTGTCTCCATGTCGAGCTTTTCTCCATCACTCCATCACACAACGCTCCTCCACCTGTCTACCAACTCCTACGTCATCTGCTCCTGCGTCACTTCCGTTACGCGCCTTTTTATCGGTGACAAGTCCGCGCGCGCAGCGACCTCCCATCTTTTGTATTACAGCGAGTGAAGTGCGCATGCGCAACGTATAAGGCGGAGCTATGGCCAGAGAATTGATGCGCCCAGGACCGGAAATACGTCACCGCTCAGTAACTTTCCACGACGTAAAACATTTTTTATTCCACGTGTTTATTGCAGATTATACATGTTACACACTCAATGTATAATATTAAGTTGCTCATTTAAAAATATGAAGTCTTATTCAATTAAGGTGTATATGATTCTTCTTCATGTGGGACAGGTGTGGCGACGCTCCAGCGCCCCCTGTTGACGAGCGGCCACTGCTTCCTGGACAGGTTGTCTCACACTTTCACATTAATTTAATAATAATAATTAATTTAAGAGCTGGCCAAGTGTCGAGATCATACTCAAACAGGGAGCAGCAAAGCACCAGAGTAACCGCATATTCAGAGTTTTGTTGATATGAGCCTATGGGGTCAATATACATCGTGAGGACATGTAATATACTAGGATACCAGACACATCTTAGTTTAGTCATGTATGTGTTTCAAATATGACCTCATGTCCTGTCTGGAAATATCTAAAAAAATATTATCTATCTGTGGCATATCTGTAAGTGTCATTGCACAAACAAATACAGTCCACATTCAGTTCATGTCATTACTCTGGAGTAATATTTTAAGCCTACATTGAAGCATCAGATTTCATAAAATACAACTTTGGGACATCAGATTTGCAGATTTCAATCATTTCAGACGTACACAGGACATGGCTGTCTGTCTGCACCGTCTTTCTCCTTCCTTTTATCCAAACAGCGGACTCACTGCTGACTATACTGTGGACCAGACATGCCAAACTAAAGACTACCCTCCAGAGAACAGAGCGTCCACACATGCTGCTTGTGCCAATAATATTATGCTATTGTTCAGTCACACAGTTGAAAACTGTGCCCCCTCCTGCCCTGTGTTACAGCTCTTCAAAGAGTGGGCCAATGTTTGGGAGAAGCTGCTGACACCAGATGACCTGGCTCACTAAACTGGCACTGCTTTGTCAGTGATGAAGAAAGTGACGACGACAGGATGGTGTATGAGTTCACATCCAAGAGTGGAGGGCAACGCAGCTAACTGGGAACATGTCCGCTTGCCACAAAAACAGCAAGACGGCACATTTTCTGTTTCTTACCTTCATTTAGCATAATGAAAGTGGGTTTGTCTGTCTTTGTCTTCAGTGTCTGGGATGACCTGAAGTGGTTATTTCTATGGATATCATCATATTCTGATCATTTCTTGGAATATTCAGGAATTAATATCACTGGATTCTTTGGGTTTTTGCGCAGTGCTAGCTGGTTAGCATGCTGAGATATCTGTGCAGTACAAAATGTAGGTGTCACAATGTCAAAACTGTCATTTCTTAAAATTCTGCTGATAATTTTAGTTAATTTTTGAATGTTTTCAACTAAAATTCTTACGTATTGCACCTTTAAACAAGGCAGAATAAAGCGTGATGCTAGAAAATACAAGTGTTTCAAATTTGGAGACAGTTGAAATGATCCTTTTATCTTGATCTGTGAGAATGAAGCCTCAATAAGTATTAAATAAATGTCTCTGTTTATTTCTCTTCCTCATCCTCCTCTTCCTCTCACTCAGAGTCTCCCTCCCCCCCGCGTGTTGCATTGTACCCAAACTGGAGTGCTGTACGGCATGTGGTGCAGAGAATGAGTCAGACTGCCCACCAGCTGTGAGCGTGGACTGCCGGTGGGGAAGAGTAAAGATATTTCATGCAGGGCAGGCAACAGCCAACAACATCGGTGTGGGTGATTTACAGGCCCATTAGGATGGAGGCCAACAACAGGCTACAGAAATGGACTTGCGATCGTAGCTTTCAGAGAAATATTCAGCTGACTGCAGTGATAGTGCTCTCTGCTGAACACCTACATATGCTCCTGTGCTACAAATCAACATCAATGAAAGCAGCGATTATGGAAATGAACGCCTACTTCTGGACGTCCCAGTGAAAACCTTAGACAACTAAATAACCATAGTTTGTCTCACAGGCCAAGAGCAGAGCCACAGCCACCACTGAGGTCACTGAGGTCGCATCCTAAATATTGTTTCTAGGTGAGTTTACATATTACAGTTAGACACAAATTATTTTTTTATTGAATTACTTTGATATCTGGTGGAGTGCAGTTTTCCAGTATTGGCCGATAAACATTAAAGGTTCAATGTGTAAGAATTTCAGCTGAAAACATTCTGACGTTATCAGAGTTCCCACTCTTTTCCAGGACATTTTCAGTGACGATACGTACGACAGACAGGGAGCACGTCCGTACACTGATATGTTCCTTAACTAATCAATTTATAACCCCTTTTTTCCTCTTGTGAACTACAGTGTGTTATCCACGGCTGGCTGAACATCAATAACTGAATAGCATGAACATCAGTAACCAAGGGCGGCTGGAAGTCTTGTTTTCATCAAGAGCAACAGTAAATATACAAAAGAAAAAATAAGACAAGACTCTTAAAACAAACAACTAACTGGTTTCATGCTAACCAGCTAACCAGAACCAGTCATGGTCTGAAGCTCCCGTGATACTGCTGTAAGCACCAACAAACTCCCAGTCCCCGCTGCTAGCTGAACATCTAACTGAGCTTACTAGCTAATGGCAGCTACAGGTAGCAGCCGTTTGTCATTTTTGTGAGGGCAGGGGTGAGCTGAGGGCTGATTATAGAGGCATTTTTCTGATTATCAGTATCTGTGTTTTTTGTGTCCAGTTGCAGATAAAATACATTAATTTAAAAATGCAACACTTTCCCCCTCTCTCCATATTACAGAGGGGTGGATCAAGGACACTGGTGAGGTGATCTCAGATGAGCTGTGGGTGAAAGGACTAAATAGGATAAAAGCATTAGCTATTAGCTCTCCGACTTCAGCTCATTCAGTTTAAGGTCATTCACCCGTTGCACTTATCCAAGACTCAACTGAAAAGAGTTTTCCCTTCTGTTTCTGCACCTGTGATAAATGTAAGTCAGCTGACGGGACTCTTGGGCATCTTTTTTCTGGTCCTGCCCTGAGCTCACAACCTTTTGGGGCTGACATCTTTCATTTGTACAGTGTCATATATAACAGACAACTGGTTCCTGACAGTCTCTTGGTGATATTGGGCTGCTCCATCCACTCACTGACTCTTCCCTTTGCTTTACAAGAAGCCCTCATGTTTGTTATGGTCATCGCAAAACGGGTCATTTTAAGAGAGTGGAAGTTAATTTTCTCCTCCCTGCTTCAAAAAGTGGCCAGATGACGTGGTTTCCTTTTTTTGGCTTTGGGGCCTTTTTATTAGGAGGGAGAGTCCACAATCCGGGAACTGTCGTCTCGGTCCATTCTGTACTGATCCTGTCCTGCAGGCACACCCTGGGACTCTGCTATGCTAGCTTGCAGTGGGCCTTCGTTGACCCTCTTTCGTTCTGGGCTCTTGGACTTTATGATTGGACATTCTGGGTCATGTGTATATGTACATTTCTTTTTATATATATATCCTCTCTCTCTCTCTCTCTCTCTATATATATATATATATATATATATATACATATATATATATATATATATATATATATATATATATATATATATATATATATATATATATATATATATTTGAATGACTGCTGGCAGTCTGTTTATTTACTGTCTCTTTTTCTTTTTTGTTATCTTGCTGTCCATGTGTTTTATTTGCCCAGTGTATGTACCTGTCTCTATATTGTTTTATTATTAAAAACTGTACAAATAAAATGTATAAAAAATGTTAGAATGAATGCAACACCTGTTCTCTGTCTGTAGTCAGGACTCTGTGGTATGAGCCTATCAACACTCAGTAATCTGAATCTGCAAAGTAACTAGTAACTGAAAAGATCAAATAAATGTAGTAGAGTGGAAGTATAAAGTGGAAACCTCAACATTGTACTTCAGTAAAGTACTTGAGTAACTTGTACTTATTATAAATTATATTCCATCACTGTTTATTAAAAATTTGACATTAAGATTTTTATTTTTACTGCAAATGTATATGTGTATATTTAACAATCATGGATGTAACTAAGTACATTTTCTCAAATACTGTACTTAAGTTCAATTTCGAGGTATCTGTACTTTACTTGAGTATTTCCATTTTCTGCTACTCTATACTCCCACTCTACATTCTGGAGAAAAATGTTGGACATTTACTTTTACTTGTAATTTTGATAATTAAGTAGGCGACATGAAATATCACAGACTTGATACTCAAGCACCATTAATGTGATTGTGATTTTTTTGGGCTTTATAAATAAAATGATTTGATTTTGATTCGTGTTCGCAGCATTTGAGTCCCAAGACAAATTTCCTTCCGGGGACGATAAAGTATATATTTGACTTTTACCAAAAGTAATATTTCAACACTTTTACTCAAATATCACTGTTGAGTATTTTTTTTACAACACTGCTAAAAATCGGTAGCCTATCAGTATCGGCCCTGAAAAAAACATTATCGGTCGATCCCTTGCCTGGACTCCCTGACCTCAGCACTGTTTAATAAAAATCACAAATTTAAATCTTGTTGAACGAGCATCAGTCTGACCGCATTTAAACAGGACGAATAGGAATAATTTCTAATTAATGTGGAGTTTGATGATGGTTCAACATGCTCGCCCCTTTTTTTTTTTTTTGCTTCCGGCACATGCACGGCTCGCCTCGTGCGTGCAACGCGCCGCCGAAAGCTTGTTATCCAATTAGCGGCGTTAGAGAAGAGGGTCGTCCTTGGCACGGCAATTTCCCAATTACAGAGGAACACGTGAATTTTCTCTCCTACTTAGCGCCGTGTTTAACCGGGTGACCTCCGTGTGTTGGCAGAAAAAAGACAGCTCAGTTGTGTGTAAAAAATCTGTGTGTGGAGTAAAATATTAAAAAAAGAAAAAAAAAAGAGAGAGCGAGAGAGAGAGAGAAAATATGCACGCCTTAGTGAACGCCTTCATGCGCTGCCTCTCCTTCCTCTTGCCTCCCTCTTGGCTTTGTGTCAGCTTTTGCTTGTGGGTTGGGAACGAGTGCGAGGAGACGCTGCCGCCGCGGCCCAATCCCAGAGCTCGTTTCAAAAGCAGAAAGCCTCTTACATATGAGGAAGTAGCAGCAGCAGCAGCAGCAGCATTAGAAGCCCAAGGAGGCTCCAGCCCGTCGGTCTCGTCAGGTCCAGGCTGCGTCTCGCCGGCTGCTACAAGCCCCGCTGCTCCTCAGGGCCCTCCGTCGGGTCGGATCTGGATCGGGGGTCTCTGGCGAGCCGTGGAGCGCGTCTTCGGAGCCCCCTGGGTCCTTCTCCGCCATCACTGGTGCCCGAAGAAACGTCGAGCAGCTTTACGCACCCCGTATCCTGTCTGCGCCTTCGAGCCGAGCGAGATTAAAAGCTCCCAGGGAGGCGCTGCTGCTGCTGCTGCTACTACGAGCGCCGACGCGGGGAAGGGAGCGGGCGGACGCACCTTGACTCATCCGAGCAACATGAGCGGGTCCGTGGGGATCCCCGATCCGAACCCGGCGCTGTGCGCCCCGGATGCGTCAACGGAGCGGGGCGTCGATGAGGTAATCACCGTGGATCAGCACACGCAGGAGATGGGGACGGTGACGATAACGGTGGCCATTCAAGCGGCGGAGGACGAGGAGCCCGAGGAGGTGTCCTCTAATAATATTGACTTTCTTGGAGGCAGCTGCAGCGAGGACGAGATCGGAAGACACGACAAATCAAGGTTTGAGTCGTTTGCCACTTTTGTAACCGGTGATGCCTGCAGGGACATGCAGGGGTTCGTGTGAAGTGTAAATATAACGAGTCAGGTATCATCAGTTTGGTAACAAAGTGTTTTCCTGTTCTTGGCTCACTTCTGCTTTCATAAATGTGAGTGTTACTCACAGTATCGTGCCTAGATCGAGTCCATTGAGGTTGGAGGGTGAATGAAACCCCTCTTCCTCCTGGTCTCAAGGTTATGTGAGACTTATTTCTGCACCGGATTTTTATAGCCTACTATATTGGCTCCAGTTGGTGAAGTGCCAGCACATGAGCAGGAGCAGCGTGGGTACAGATGAGATTGTTTTGCTTCTCTGAAAGATTGCCAGTCGTGTAGAAAAAAGACAGTGTAGCCTACAAATAGAGCTCTAATCCCGACAGGTGTTATCACAGCGAGGAACAAAAGGCAGCAACAAACAGCACGATGGGAGAGGAGGACAACAGATTTCTCAGAGAAATTTATATCATCTCCTGGGTGGGATGTTGGGCAAGTGTTTAAACCACCTGTAGGCAGCAGCATCAGTGCTGTAGAGACACCTGAGAGAAGGATAAAGGATGGCACCTTCACTTTAATCTAATTCCCCTGCGTCATGGCCTGCTATTTTTATCCTCTGGCCTATAAGTTCCCTGGTCGGACTGCATGCACAAAGAGTGAGTCAGTGACTGGAAGGCCAAAGGGGAAAATAACTCGCCATAATCGAGCGTTTTGCTTTGTCACACCTCTGACGGCCCTCTGGCACACAGAGCATCTGTGACACCTGTGCAGACCGGCACGTTCTTTCACACACACTGTATTTGTAAGATTGCGAAACATCTGATTAGGAAGCAGGAAAAGTGCAGATCGTCTGGTGTCTGCACGTGTGGCTGCTTTTCACCTACAATCCTGCACCTTGCACTACTTAACTGAGTTCACGGCCTAGTTTTAAAACCATGTTTCAGTATCCCCCTAACATTTCTTGAAATGCACAATGAAAGTATTCTATCTGTAGTCCTGGGGAAGCTGTGGGCTCCTGCCAGCTGTGCGGTCAGCCGGCTGGAAAGCTGTTGTCTGAGGGCGTGCGAGGGAGGGGAGGGGGAGGAGGAGGAGGAGGAGGCTGGAGGAGGTGATGAGTCATCCACAAAATTTCATTCAGACCCTCACACATGATCTGCAAGGGAGGCTACCTGACTGCGCGGCCCCACAGCTTCAGCCCAGGTGCCCGACTGAGATCGAAATTGAGTCTCAAAGCCTTCAGCCGAGCGGTGTTGGTACCAGTTTTGGTGTGAATCTGATTTGATGAGCCACCATATTCTGTGTGGGAGGGAGAGCCAGTGACTCCGCGCCCTTCAGATGGAGAGGTCTTGGCAGTTTGAGGGCTGGCGGGACACTGGTGTCGAGGTCTGGCACAGAGGCATGGTGACTATAGCTGCTTGTCAGCTGCTGCAGGGAGAACTGCAGAGGGAAATGGCAGGATGACGATGTACTCCTGCCAACAACTTGTAAGCCTCTGTCTTATTGTATTAATGAGAGTGAAATGTGTAACAGTTGTAGTTTTGGCAGTTTAGGATATGAAATATTCAGTGACGTACTAGAGGAGAGTCTCTGCTGACCTCATGCATGTTGTCTTTCCAACACACAGCGGGGCCGGGACCAGCGGAGGGGAGCTGGAGGAGGAGAGCTGGCAGCCCCCGGATCAAGACCTCATCCAGAAGCTGGTCGCCCAGATCGAGTACTACCTGTCCGATGAAAACCTGGAGCACGACGCCTTCCTGCTCAAACATGTCAGACGCAACAAACTCGGGTTTGTCAGCGTCAAGTTGCTCACGTCGTTCAAAAAGGTAACCACGGCTGCAAAGCACTTAGATACTGACCGGAAACACGACAGGAAGTCATTTGAATGTTGGTAGAGGTGGATCACAGTCTCACTAAAGCTTTTAATGCTATATATTGATCTTCCTGACATGGCAGTAAACTAAAGATAATATCTAGACACAATCTCCATACATGATATTTAAAGGGGCACTGTGTAGTTTTGAAGAAGGAATCCAAACTCAGAATTTTGATATTAACAATATGAATGAGGTTATGATCCACATTTTTTCCATATGTGAATTAACAAGCAGTTCTCAGAGGAAAATAAGGTCCACAGAACACTGTTTGAAGCTAGAAAGGTGACAGGGTCCGCCACAAACAAGCAGTATGAAATTGTGCTGTCCTTTTTAAGGTCAGTTTGTCATGAAAGCAGAGTCAATGAAGATCTTTCTCTTGTGATTAAAATGTCTTCCCCAAAACTACATCGTGCACCTTTTTTTAATATATGCTTGCCAAAATGTACAGATCAAGTTAAAGCAGGTTTAAGATGAGAACCTGTACAACGCCTCGAAGCCATTCCCGTAACTCCCATGACGTCGAGTCTGAGGAATTGAGGCCCTGAATTACAATGACTGGCTGTTTCTAGTGTCAACATGACTAGCTGTCGGAGATGCAACGATATTCTCACGTTGATTCACAACAGCTGGTGCCACTTTAGCCTCGACGCTCGCAGATTTTATTTAATTTTTTTATCTGTTTATGCCACAAGGAGTCCACTGAGCCCCCACGCACACGCTCATTTTTTGGATTATAAACAAGCGTTCGGATGTGAACACTGAGGTGACGCACAGATATCGATTCAGGATGTATGACTGACAGGAAAGGCAGTTACTGATGCTTAAAGGGGCTCTTTGTAGTTTTGGAGAAGAAATTCAAACTCAGAATTTTTACATTTATGATATGGATGAGGTAATAATACAAATTCAGAGATATTTCTTTTTTTCCATTAGTGAATAAACAAGCTGTTCTCAGAGGAAAATAAGGTCCCAGAACACTGTTTGAAGCTAGAAAGGTGGCAGGTCCAGTTTTAATGCCTAAACCAGCAAAATAAAGAGTCGGTGAAGATCTTTCTCTTCTTCTACAGAGTGCACCTGAAGTTGTTGTTCAGCCTTTTTCCTTAAACTGAAGGTTCATGACTCTCTAAGAGAAGCTGTTGAAAGGATAGATTTCGTGACCTATTGGTTATAAGATGGCCCTCGATAACCACTCAGCATCTCACCCATTTAACACAAGCATCGTCTCTTTGCAGGTGAAACACTTGACTCGTGACTGGAGAACAACCGCCTATGCTCTGAGACACTCAAAGATGCTCGAGCTGAACGATGAGGGCCGTAAGGTGCGGCGTAAATCTGCAGTGCCGGTCTTTGCCAGCGAGTCGCTGCCCAGCCGCATGCTGCTGCTGAGTGATTTGCAGAGGTGGCCGGAGCTGGCTGCTCTCACAAAGGATAATGGAGGCAGTGAGGGAGGAGCCACGCAGCAGGAGCAGCTGATGAAGCTGTTGCTGAAAGCGTTCGGGACGTACGGCGCCATCGCCTCCGTCAGAGTCCTGAAGCCCGGGAAGGACCTTCCGGCTGACCTGAAGAGGCTGAGCGGCCGCTACACTCAGCTGGGCACTGAGGAATGTGCCATTGTGGAGTTCGAGGAGGTGGAGGCTGCTGTTAAAGCCAATGAAGCTGTGGGGAGCGAAGATGGAGGGTCCAGTTCATTGGGGTTGAAGGTAGTCCTGATCGGCACCAAGCCGCCCAAGAAGAAGGTACCCAAAGAACGACCGCGTGAGGAGGGAGGGATGCGCAAGAGTCGCTCGCTCAACAGCAGAGTACGAGAGCTTCAGTACCACGGGGACGACTCGGCCTGCAGCTCCTCAGACACCGAAAGCAACCCTACATCGCCTAGACTGGCAAGAAAGTCCCAGTCCTGCAATAAGCTCAGCCCAACCACTGCAGGCTTCCAGAACAATCACCTGAGTCCTGGTATGTCCCCGCGGAACAGTCCGTGGTCGAGCCCCCGTGCCAGCCCCTGTCCTCAGCGCAAATCTCCTCACTCCCACAAGTCTCCTTTAGCCAGCGAGGGCAGACTGAGCCCGGAGCCCGGGCGCCGCTGGGCAGACTACTCCTCGGACAGTAGCCTCACCCCTTCAGGGAGCCCGTGGGTTCAGCGGCGCAAGCAGGTGGCGTCTCAGGAGAGCAGTCCGGTCGGCAGCCCGATGCTGGGTAGAAAGATCCAGAACGCGGACGGCCTGCCGCCGGGCGTCATGCGGCTGCCGCGGGGGCCCGACGGAACCCGGGGCTTTCACTGTGTCACTGTCGGTGAGCGGGGAAAGACTGCTGCCACTCAGACTTGATACGAGCAGCGTCCTTATGCATCCCTTATCCCCCCCAGACGTGAAATGATAGATTGGATCTGAGCTGTTGTTGGCCGTGTCGTTCACCCCCCCGCCCCACCCCACATTTGAGACTGTGTAGATATATTTTTGTTGAGTGCATCAGTTTTCAGTCTTTGTTATATTTTTATACGATGTTTGAGTTATCATGGTAACATTAGTGATTTTACTAATGGAGATTTGAGTGAATGTAAATTTATATTGCTTTTGAAATGGACCACGTCACCATCATTTGTCGACGTTTGTTCTACATGGGGGCGGGGCGGAGAGGGCGTTCCACGTTCCTTTGTTTGTTTTTTTTGTTTTTGTTTTTTTTAAGTCAAGTGTCCTCTGTCCCGTGTGTAGAAGCTCACAACGTTGTCTGTGGATGGTGTGTAAATGTGTAAGTGGTATAGGCACATGGACCTGATAGAGATATCACCATATGCCTTTTTTCTGTATTTGTCTACTGTGAGTACCATTTTTACATGCTCTTTAAACTGAGGCCATAAATCGCTCCACTGCCATAAAGGTTGGACAGTTACACTTGGACATGATTTATAATTTTGAGTTTTTATTTTGCATTTTTTAATTTCAGTATTTTCTGTATGCTTTGGGAGGGGGTCCCTTCTAGCCCTGTAAATGTTGATTTGTTCGGCAGGTAGCTGCATTATTTATTTTTTAGCTTTATTTTTTATTTTTTTCTTGGCTTATCTGTTTCCATCAGTCTAAGTGAGGTTTGAGGGATCAGGTCAGGCAGAGTATGAGCTGGGGTATTTGTACAGTGCGACGCCTATTGTACAAATAAATCACTAAAATTGCATTTGGCCTGACTTTCTCTTTTATTTGTGACACATTTTTTTTGAGGTGGTCGTGACTGTCTGTCTGAAACAACCGTGATCCAATCTTTTATTTTTTAAAATCTCAATATGTAAGCGAGACTTAAGTGAGATATCGTTGTCGTGCCAAGACTGTGAGAAGCTCTTCAGACTCGGAGAGCAGAATTGGCACACAGGAGTGTTTTTTTTTTTTTTTTTTTTTTTTTTTTAAATGGATTGCACAGATGGAAGGATGATAAAGGGGTGGACGGATTATAAGCTTTATCAACCCCCCACGATGAACATGCAGTTGACAAAACGGTGGTGCAGACCAGTTGCACAAGTAATTCATTTAAATTCCCTGTATCCTGGTATGTACTTGCCAAGAAATTAGTATTTTCTCCCCTTTAAATTTTCATGTTTTAGTCTTTTTGAATGCGGTATAAACATCACAGTGCAGTAACTGTGATGTCCAAATGTCTACAAATGATCCAGATTTAATTCAAATATAGAACAAACAACAAAACTGGTTGCGTAAGTATCCACCTCCTCCAGTCGATATGTAATTACAGCTTCGAGTCTTTTGTGGATTTACACATCTGGACGCTCATCTATTGTTCCAGCTCTGTCAGGTTGCACGGAGACCACAAGAGTCTCGGCACGGACTCTTCATTGGATTGAGGTCTGGGCTGCTGAACTGAACAGTTGTCATTTTGAATACAGAACATTCCTGTCAAGCTTTTGACTCTATGTTTGGGGTTGTTTTGTCCTGCTGGAAAATAAATCCTCTCCTACAGTTGGTGTAAACACGAATCAGAGGAAAATCCATTGCATTTTTCTCCCAAGGATAAAATATGTATAACAGACAAAAAGCTCACTTTTGGGAAGACCATCCTAATTTTCTAATTCTTAAAAAACACTCGTCCAGATGCATTGGTCCCTCAACTAACAGCCTGTTAGATTGTTTCAATTGGATTTTGGATTATTGCAGAAAATAAACTGCGACAAACACAAGTTTCTGATACTATAATCAAAGTACTTTGCGGTCTCATGACTTCATCGTCACACTTTAATATAAATTTATCAATCTACAAGTTTTTAAGTTAGAATAGCTGAAATAACCAAAGTCCACTTAAAGAGTCCGTAAAGACGGACTAGAGAGTAGATTAGTCTCCATATTTGGCGTGATGACACTTTAGCTACTTAAAGACTTAAAGTGCTTTATAATTCAAAACGTGGGGTATAAACAGACGTATTTTATGTTGTAAAACAAAACATGAAAATCTCTAAAGCGTGTGTTGACCACAGTCCTGATTTCAGGATTTCTAACCTGCAAACTGGAAGCTCAAAAATGCTACTAAAATATTTCTGCTTTTAGGACTCGTTGCTGTCGTCCTCTGTAGAGCGGTGCAGAGATGACTTATTTTTGGAAGTTAGCATCGCCCTGGTTCCCTCCACAAAAAACATTTGGGATTTTTGGATTAATGCCGAAAATAAGCTCTGTGGCAAACACAAGCTTCTGATACTTACACATTTTGTTCAGACAGACAATCTTCACGGATGAACTTCACTTTTGTGGTTTTCAAAGCATAAATTGATTTGCTAGATTTTAAAAGCTAATGTTGGGCTATAAAGAGACGACATCACGGTCACGACTTAAACATCACCGCCACTAAGAGTCTTACTACACGTTTTCAATAAACTGATCAATGCACAAGTTGTAAAGTCAGAGTTAGAATAGTTTGTAACTAAAGTGGGCCTGTAAAGACGGACTAGTGAGCAGATGAGTCTCCGTGTTCGCTGTGAGGACGTTTAATGTCCCCGACAACCTCTGTAGTCTCATTTAGACACGTGTTAGCAACCGCTAACCGTTTTTTAACACACAGAAGTGCTTCATAATTAAACTGTGGGACATTTAATGACGTATTTTATATCATAGAGCAAAACATGTAAATATCTTAAGCCTGTGGTAACAACAGACCTTATTTTAGGCATCTAACTGAAAACCCATTGAAAAAATGTGAACTGATTGCTGGTTGTAGGACTAATTTCTGTAACACTCGAGTCTTACAGCTCATATCACGGCTGCCACTCAGACACTTCTGGGTTATTTCAGAGTTAGGAATCTTCCGAAGTAAAAAAGATCATTCGATCGCAGCCCAAGTGGCTCTTGGACCACCATGGACCTCTCTCTCATGCTCACTCATGCTCTCCTCACATAGACATGTGTTTTTTTAGGACAGCCCTTGAGGTATTTTCAGTCCTGGAAATGTGCTGGTGTCCTTCCTCAGTCTACACACAGGTGATCTCCATTCAACTAATCGTGGTGCTTTAAAAAACACTCTTGGCATCACTAGTGCTGATTTTATGTCGGCAAAGTGCACTTACGCAATCAATAATTTCATGTTCTCTATTTGTTCCCAATTTAGATTCACAATGTAGAGATTTGTTTTCACACAGTCGTCAATCGTCCTCTTTGTTGATTAGTGTAAACAGAATAATTACTTCACCGTCGTGTTACAAAACAAAAAGGACAAGGTGCATGGCTGGTGAATTACTTTTTATAGGCTCTGACATTTCTTTCACGTCCTCAGGTGGTTTTTAAAAAGCCTCCTTAGCAACCGACCAAGTGTGAGAGAAAGGAGCGCACGGCTGGATGCTCATAGAGTGGCTAGACTTTTTAAAATTCATGTTGGATACATCTTTTTTCTGTTTATACGCTTTTTGTTGTCGGTTATCTTCTGTAGGAGTGAGCATAATGAGAGGACGCAGTATGTCAGGCGGTGTTGGATACGGAGGGTCAGAACCGATGCTCCAAAATTCAGAGCCGCGTCGGGACTAAGTGGGATTGCGTAATAGACGGATGAATAAACTTTTGTTCTCCTCTTTGCATCATTAGCAAGTCAAAATCGGGACGTCGTGATATCTTCCCTGTTTGATGGACAGTGTGTCGGCCAAACTCCCAATGAATGTGAATAATGACTGTTTGGGATAAGTACCACAAAATTAAACTATTACTTTCAAAAGAAGAAGTTCCATATAATTACCTTTAAGGATGGTTTCATATTCGCAGCAAATGGGAATATCATAAAGAGAGATAATGGCCAAACCAAATACCACTCTATTACCATGCTATTATTGATAATTGGGCGGTGGGCTTTGATCTGTGAAAAAATATTTAGTGCAGTAATTTTGGCTATTTCCTCCACATTTAACATAATAAGTAAGATGTGGTGATCACATCACATATTAGAGGGGCTCTGTGTAGTTTTGGAGAAGAAATTCAAACTCAGAATTTTAATAAGTGGATAAACGAGCTGTTCTCAGAGGAACACAGAACACTGTTTGAAGCTAGAGAGGTGGCAGGGTCCGCCACATATAAACAAAGTAAAACGTTCAGGTCAGTTTGTTTATTCAGTTTATTCAGTCATGAAAACAAAGAGGATTTGTTTATTTAGTTTGTTCAGGCAGAACAAGTCAGATTAACGTCTTCCCCCGACACTACAGAATGCACCTTTAAAGAGTAGAAGCCTCTGGCTTTGTGTTTCGGGGCTGAGTGTTACTTCACGTCAACTGTGCGTTCAGCTTTTTGTGTGATGCTGTAAGTATTCTACCATCATTACATCATTTATTATACAGTTTTACGACACATAAAAAACACAGTATGATTCAGACAGACTGAAGTCATGCTGAGGCAACCAGCAGCAACAATCACAGGGAGGGAGTGTGTTGTGGATGCAGGATCACAAAGCCTTTTGTCAATATCCAAATTACAGGTTTCCAAAAGGTGAAAAAAAAAAAAAAAATCACTGTTGCAGAATGTAGGTGAGCATTTAAAGTCTCCTCCTCAACTCAGAAAAGCCTGACAAACACTTGCATCAGTCTGTGGGAGGGAGCTGTCGTGGCTGTGAGGGGGCGGCGTCGAATTTGAGGAACAAGAATTAGGGTGGAGTAAATTTTGAACAGGACTCGCAGCACAGCAGCCAATTGGAAAGGTCGACACAAAAAACAAGAAGTTACTGGAAAGGAAATTATCCCCCCCACCCCCTGTGATTTCTGTTTGCTCTCCCCTCACATTATGTAACATGAGCGCTGTAATATCTGCACGAATTGTCGGGTTCAAAAGTGCAGCTGTAAAAAAAACAAAAAACGATTTAACTGATTTTATTAGATAACAGCATAACTCTGTCACTCTCTGTTGAACATGTCAGGTGCCTTGCTCAAAGGCCCTTAAGCAGCACTTGTTTTTAACCACACATCCTTTGGCAACGCAGGGCTGCTGGCTTCACTCAGAGTCACTGTGTTCAATACGAGGAAAAGCACAGACATCTGTGAAAAGGACCTCAGCTAATAATAGAGCTCTGAATTCTTTCAGAAGCTGTGAGGAGATTGGAGCAGCGTGCCTGAGCTAATGGCTCCTCGAAACAAAGCACCTGTCCTGCCCGAGTGTTGACCTTTGACCTTTTCTTTTAAAAGGTAATGATAGAGCGAAGCATTACTTATTACAAATCAACACAAGAAAAGGCCACATTAGTCCCTTTCATTTCTGCTCTTCTAACATTGAAATATGTTAGCTTTCAGTACGTGGTTGAGACGGTTGTGAAAATTGCGTTTAGTCTCTTCAGCGGATGTCTTGTTCAGTTTACCTCCATTATCAAATTCTCCCCTGGATCCGGGGAGATTTCCTGAATCATGAATAACAGCTGTTGTGGCTCCTGCTGTATATTTAAAGGCGGGGACCCTCTCCTTACCTCCAACTACAGGCCCATCAGTACACACTGTATCAAAGGTATTTGAAAATACTCCTTCTCGTTGCACCCAAAGCAGTTTGGATTCAGAACCCATCACACGACAGAAACAACTACACGCTATTTCATGGAAACAGTTAAAGGGGCAATATGTGAGTTAACGTTAATTAAAATGATCAAAAGAGCATGAGTAAATAGCAGTTTTGACATTATGACATCTATGTGTTGTGTTGCAGAGATATCTACTGAAGCTATCATGCTGACTAGATAGCCCTGGCCTAAAGCTTCACAAACACTCCCCTTGTCCTTGAGCTCCCAGTTTTGAACCGCTAGCTGCACGGCTAACTAAGCTAACCAGGTAAGGTGGTTACTCTGGTGATATGCTGCCCCCTATTTGTTTAGAGTAGTTTGACAGGTGGCCAGTTCTGACACATTGCACCTTTAAGGCATCAATGGTATAAAGGTGGGGTAGTGGGGATTGTCTGCTGTGAACTAAGGAAAGCATCTGACACCGTTAGCCATCCGATCCTCAGCCTTACCAAATCCTCCCTCTCATGTCACTCCCAACTTGTCAAAAAAAATAAAAATAAACCTTCGACGGGACACATGTCATCAACATGTGTCCTGCAGGGCTCCATACTGGGCCCAATCCTGACCTTCTGACGAGCTGTTCTGTGCGCTCTGTGAGTACAAACAGATGAACACCACGTGTGATATTTCACAATTTTATTTACATAACTTAAAAAATGTCATTTACAGTGTTCCAACAGAATAAAATGACCGGACACTGAAAACAGAAAATATTTACATGAAGTGAGAGGTGAGTGCGCTCGTGCCAAAAACAAAAATCTTACAGCGTTCGAATAGAGAGATTTATTTTTTTTAACGATGTGAAGAATGAGGGAAAAATACCAGCTGCACTCACAGGATATCTCCAACACAGGAAACCACGAGTAACTGCAGTTTGCTAGTGCAACGCATTTTTAAGTGTCGCGATGTTTATCATACACAAACATTAGACAGTGAGAGATTATTAACTGTGCATTTGGCAAAATATCTGACTACATGTTACAGTGAATTCATAGTTCTTTCACCTGCACTTCTTCCTATTTCTCTACCAGTTTCAGTTTCAACACACAGCAGCTGTTATGCATCTTTCTGTATATCATATGAGCATTCTCAGCTGACCTTCATTTTCCAACATTTGATTGAGCTTTTGATGAGCGATGGTATCATTTATCTTGAACTCAATGTTCTTACAGTTAACCTGCACTGCTGACTCAACGTACAGACAAAATGAAGTAAAAACCGTTGGAATCATCCACAAGAACGGCTATCTGCTGTCAACAAGAACCCCTGAACATTTTCATGCTTATTTCATATATAGATATATATATATATAAAATCTCTCAGCGCATCTATTGTCTACTGTCTAGCGCCACCATAAAAAGCTTTATAGCCATGGTTACCATCTGACCCCAAATAATGCAGTTACCTTGCAATAAGGAAAAAGCTACACGGCTCCAAGATGACAGGATGTCTGTGAAAGCACCGCTCCACAGGAAACCAAACCTATCTATATATCAGCATGACAGAGCGTAACCACCAGTTAAGTCAAACCGACTAGATAGACATAATTACTGGCTCCTCGTCACCCTGCACAGCTCCATCTGCAGAATCTCAACAGGAGACGGCGGCGGAGTGATTGGGATTGATCTGATGGTTGTGTGGGTAGAGTCACCGTTGGTGTAGTGAAGAAAACACTTCCTGCCTGGTAGCAGATGGGATGAGGACGTGTTGCACAGTGAGCTTGGGCAGGCAAACGTGCTAAGAACACAGTATCTCAGATATTCAATCTTGGAGAGTGAAGCGGAAGAGGGCACGACACCATCCAGCCACGTCTCCAGAGCTTTGCTTCAGATGTAGAGCGAACCGTCAGCAGGTCCCACGTAACCGACTCCTATCAGAAGAACATCTATCAAAGTCCAAATGCCCAGGCCTCCAAAGCTGAAGAGTTTGCCCAGACCCTCTCTCCACTGGCCCAGATAAAACCGATCTGCCCCGAAACCACCAAGCGTAATGCTACAGAGAGATGTGAGAGAAAACACAGATGGAACAAAGTCGAAGATGCATTTAGAGCACACATCCTGATTCAAAAAGGTTTTTTTAAGATTGTTTCTAGCATCTAAGCTGCTCCTAACTCTTGAGATACTACTGGCAGGTTTACCTGAGCGCTAACGCTGTCGACCACTTGTATCCACCAGTCCAGTTACAGAATAAACGTTTCTGAAAGCGTCTTTTACCTACAGAAGAAAAAGACTTTTAGTGGACAGATAGTGTTCAAAAACAAGTTCACAAAAACTAAAACCACAATAACATCACAGGACAACAAGTTAGCATGACTGAAGACACATTTCCCTTAACAAATGTACAACACATGCAGAAAAACACAACATCTGACATCATTGTTTTGTAAAATACAGTGTTTTTGGTTTTCATTTGGGTTTATAGATTGTGTAATAATGTACCCGATGAGATCAGGGGCCGCAGTGCACCTAATACTTGTAAACTTTAACACAAGACTTTCTAAATGCTTCTAACCAACTACCTAAAATTACACAATGTCTATGTCACTGTGCCTGGTTGACAATGGACAGGTCAGCTGGGGGCAAACTCGTTAAAATAAAAATATTTCTTTGGGACGTACAAATACTGCTGCAAAATCAACAGTTAAATGTGAAACGTGGTCAGCCTAATTTACATCTGGTTGATCTTAAGAGTGCAATTAGCAAGCTGTTAAGACTGAAAGCTAATAGTCCTCCACCTCCTGCAGACAAGGACTGAAAACCACATGGCAATAATTACTCTACAGTATTACTTTTAGATTAGTGATTCTACAACTACATATGTATTTAAATATGTATCAGCACAGAACCACTGATTTACTCAACATTTTTGTCCACACAGGTTGTGCATAATAACCTAAAATATAATAATCAAAGTCATTATCACCCACACAGGTAACCTAAACCTGCACAGAAAACACAAGGGCAAACCACAAATGGTTCAACTTTAAAACAAAAAGGTAATTAGTAAACTCGATGAGAAAACCTCTCTTCCCGAAACAACTACGCCTACAGCTGAGACACAGTTTAAGTAATGAAACCGAGCAGGTTTTACAGCAGAGCCCTCGTCGTACCTAAACAATGTACATGGTCTAAGACGTCACAGGTGGCGTTGTAGCGCTTGCGTGGGCAGGACACCGTCATACAGTTGGTGGAATTAGAGCAGCGGTACTGGGACGGGTCCAGCTGCCAGCAGAACTGACAGCTGATGGTGAGAGAGAAGTTGGTCTGCTGCTGTCCTGACTCGCCCTACAAACACAAAAAAACAGCAGGACATCAATACACAGCTGTTATTACCAAAATAAAGCCTGACAGCAGTTGCTTCAAAAGAACAAGGAATAAAGTTCTGTGCATAAATCTTCTACCCTTCGTGCAGCTGAGATGCATCACAATATGAACCTCTACTCACTGTACAGTGAACCCCATCTTTGGGTTTACAGGTGAAGTTGGCTGGCTTCCTGTAGGTGCAGTTGTGATGGTAATTGCAGAGCATGCAATCAGCTGGCAGTCGACTACACAACCCCCCGCTAGGACACCTGGAAGTGTAGCTCTCTTCAACAGCAGGAGACGCTGAAAAACAGCAAACATAAAGGAGTTACAGTTATTCCATATCTGGCTAGAGTAATCAATGTGATGTAACAATGCTCCGTCGCAAGTTTATTTTACGACTTTTTGTCTGGGATCAGTAATGAGTGTGGTAATGGGGTTGTGACTACATCCCTTTGAATCTCTCGCCAAATCGGTAAAATAAAGCCGTGGGTGGTAAATGACTAACGCTCTGCCCTCAACAAAAAGGCCATCAGAGAGTCCTTGAGCAAAGCCATTCACTGCCGATTGCTGCACTGAGGCTGTCTGCTGGCCAGCAACAGTGGATTGTTTTCCCTCTGTTGAAAAGTTTTAACTCTTCAAAGCCTCGAGAGCAGTGTCCTCTTTGTTGTGACAGAGGGTAAAAACATAAAATACAAAACATAAAACATCTTCAAGATGATCAGTCCGACCTGAACTAGTTTTGTTTTTCCAGTCTCGTCAGTACGTTTCAACACAGACAAATTAAGTTGAAGAGAGATCGCTACTGAATTGCTAAACTGAACTACAGAGCTGACAGAACCAGAGTAGATGCACAGATTGTGAAATTTTGGTCCAATACTGGTGTTTAAAACAACATTCTGGCCAATAGCCAATGCTTTTTTTCTTGTTGTTTATTATGATTTTGTTGTTATTTATTCCCCCTTTTTGTGCCAGAGAAAGAAAGAAATCTTCATTATACAAAATAACTGACTGTTTTAAAGTCACTCAGCCCAAGAAGAAGAAGAAGAAGAAGAAGAAGAAGAAGAAGAAGAAGAAGAAGACGAAGAAGAGCACCCATAGGAAACTCACAGGGTGAACATGCTCACTCCACACAGAAAAACCCTGCCCCAGTTTGGATACTAACTCAGGACCTTCTTGCTTTGAGGCAACCGTGCCAGTATAATTATGTCTGGCGACCCGTTTTCTAGTGTTTCTATTATTTTATCCATCAGAGAGAAAATCCATCCACAATCAACGGACAATCTCTCCTCGTTCACTCTACCCCTTCCATCTACTGACACAACGAGCGAGAGAGAGAGACGTTCTGCGTATTGATGCACTTATGCTTTTACGAAACAACGGCACAAGTAGGTCTACACTAAACAGGAGAGGACACCTCGCAGTAAGTGCGCCTGGTGAGTGCAATGTCATTCTGTACTCCACCGGTTTAGATTGTTTCAACAGCAACAAGCCTCCCTCACATTAGACTCACCTGCTGTTGTAAAAACAGAATCACGGGTGAAAAACTAAATCCAAAATGCGACATATTTTTTAGGCGACTTTATAAAACACAGCCTACTGCTGACAAAGAAAGCAGACAGAATATCCACATCAGAAATTTATGAAACAACTTTTAATATATTGAGAGTCTTTTTTTGGAAAGGAACAACTACTAAGAGGATGATACAAACTTTTTCAGTAGTCTTACAAACAGATTGCAGGGATGTCACAAGCCAGTATCTCATTAATGTGCCAGAGCAGAGTTGATGACACAACAGATAAACATCGGCCACTGCCATCGTTAAATGTCATCCTACTTGCTGACATGCTGAGAGCAATCAACAAGGTAAATATCAGCAACGATGTGCAACACCACTCATTTCCTTTCTGATCCAATACCAAGTAAAACCCAGGCTGGCATCTCCGACACCAATACGATACCGATACACATACGATACACATGAACTGAAGCCTCGACAGATGTGAAAGACGGCGATAAAAGCCATCGATAGCTGCACTTCCTCTCTTTCTGTACCTGGCTGGTGAACGAAGTCTGTCTCACCCCAACAACACATTTCGCCTCCTCTTCTTTAGACCGTCGCTGCTTAACCTGATCATATTCTGTATTCTGATGAAATCTCAGATGCTTAACAAGGTTTGTGGTGTTGCCACAGTACCTCGCAGTCCTCCCACACACAACACATTCAGGTTTGTTGCTGTTTTTAGGACTGAAAAAAAAAAAACCTCCCCACATAACAGCAGTTGTGGTCAGTCGTCATTAATGTTCACTCTGTCAGCGGCGCCTTATGCATTGATAGAGATAGATGATAGATTTATTCTAGATTCTTATCATAGTGTGGTTACTTTCTACTGTACTCTTACTTCTACTGAGCTTGGATAATGATCTTTTAATATGAAAATCGAATCTGATCCGTCTGTATCAATCTGCACACCACTCATCGGCAATACCAACGTTCAGCCAATATATCGGTGCATCACCATTGTGTAAATGAACAATGATTTGCAGATTGTAGACTTGCTACAATGCTCTGAGGGTCATGAGCTTGTATGTATGATTTCAATAAAATCTGAAAGGTCAACAACTTCTTAACCTGAGACTTAGGTTACCTACTATTCTCAATACTGCTGCGTGTAGTTTTTGTAGCTATATGCTACAAAACAATCCAAGAGTGGACTGCTTTGATTCATATCTGGCCATTGTCTCAGGTTACAATCACTGATTGCCATTAATGTTGATTAATGACTGGTGTGTTTACCCGAGGCTGCAGCAGGGACCACTGGGCTGGTGATGACGGGTCCATGCTGAGCATCTCTGGTGTAGGGGGGCTCCTGGCCAACATGAGGAGAGCTCAGGTACCCTGAAAAAAAAAAACAAGAAGACATACGACTTAAGTCCAATTCATTCATCTGCTATGATCATGACTATTGAACCTATTAGCTATGTACGTGATGTGCTGATCGTGGAAACAATGTTAGGTCATGACCACCACACAGACACGTTAATAATGTAAATATAATACAGAAGTTTTAAACGTGTGAATAATTTTTTTTTAAATGAAGATTTTTTTTAAATAAAACATCTAGCTAACGGTAAGCTAGCTAACGTTACTGCCTAATAGTGACGCTGACTTCAATTCACCTAGGCTTTCACACGTTTTGCGAATTAACAAGGACATTTAACTGACTGTTAGCTCTTATGTGACCATAGAGTAGATACCAGGTACTGAACTGCTTATTGATTTTACCAAACACCTCAATCAATCAGCGCTATTCACTGTTTACGTTGCTAACTAGCTAGCTCGTTAGCTAGCCAGCCGATGCTAACACAGTGGGAGGAAGCTAACGACAAAACAGCAACCATGTATGAGTTAGCCATATAAGCGAGCCGAGCTGGCGTGAATCTATTACTAGCTCCATAAACATACCGTTAACACACTGTAAGACCAGGTCCATAAACAAAACGGTAACAATGCCGTAGGTTTTGAAGCACCGTCCTCGGTCCGGTCGCCACATCTGACAGCTAGTGGCCATTGTTGCGGCAGAGCTAGGGCTGGCGATGCGTTCACGTCGTGTAGGGAAAAGCGTTCGTCAGACAACAATGCTGCGAGAATGGTAAAGAATATAGAGAATGTCGTCAAAACGACATATTGCAATATACACAAACCTCAAACTCGTCACAGTAATCTTGAGAATTATTATTATTTGCAATGTTGTGACTATTTATTTCAGTTTGTTGCAAAGTAGTGTGACTTCACCTGTAAAAGAATATATGTACGTCATCTTTCCCATGGGCGTGAACGCAGCATGACCAGCTGCAGGACTTCCTGGTCCTCGTCTTGCCACGCCCACAACACCCTGTGATCCACATGTCATGAACTGTGTGTTTTCATTTTGTTTTGATGATGCCTCACTTCTGGGCAGGATGTCACATTTAATTTGGTGTTTGTAGGCTGTGAGTTGTGTAAACGGCTGCAACACCGACCTCTCATAAGCACCAGAGCATCAATGTGGAAAGAGGAACCATGTCTGACACCGTCATGGGTATGAGGATGTGGATCCATGTTGCTCAACGGGTATAGACAGTCACTGCTATCGATGAAGGCTGCTATGCACTTCATTGGAAATTGTGGCTAACAACATCTGCTCCGTTTAATGTCACTGCTTTGGAATGAGTAAAACCAACCGAGCGAGTAAAATTCCTGTGAAGCATGTTCTTGCAAAAATAATCACACCGCTGTGTTTGTCATCACATTGAGTTCTAGTGAAAAAACAGTCATCATCTCCTCTTGTGTAACAGGAAAGAGAAGAATCTCACATTCAGTAGATTTGTTTTATTTCTGGAGTTTCCCATGAAGACAGACCATTATTAAAAAAAAAGAAAAAAGAAAAGAAATCGGTGCCAAATTGACATCATCTTCATTGTGACAATTATCACACGGTTTCCTGAAATTATCAACTAACTTCCCTTCAGATAGACCTTAAATTACTTCGACATGTTTGAATACAATCATCACGTACAAAAACTTGTCCTTTTCTGGCCTTCACACATGATCCTATGGAAGACCACGACTGCCAATATGAGGAAAAATTATAATAAATAATTATAGTGAGAAACTTTCTCAAAATAATGGGTTGGTATCACCAGCCTTCACCTAGTTTCTCATATTTTGAGACACCAAGACATTATTTGGAGATACTAAGTTTCATTATAATGACTTGCATGATCTTTTTTTTGCTCCCAACACACTGGCAGAAATGGGCTTCCATATGTTCGTGTGGGAGTTATCTTGCAGCCGTATTCATTAAATGTACTGACAGAATATCAGCTCATCGCTTCCTCGGTCTGATTTCTGCTCTACATACTACACTTCCACTCTACCATCATTACATGTGCCATCATTTGCCCCGTTTACTGCTCATCTGACTGTAGTTGAGGTATTTATATGCGGGAGTCTGGATTGTTCTTCGTCTTGATCAGAACTCCTCCTCTGCATTTCGACAGCGGGACTGTTTGAGCAGGGTCAGGCGGGCCAGCACCTCGGCCAACGACAGTTCTCCGTGGACTTTGTTGTCCCTCGTGCGCACGTTGACGCTGTTAGTCATTTTCTCCTTCTCCCCGACCACTGCCAAGAAACGAGAACACAAAAACAGGCTTGACACAGGCCAAGTCACACACCACACACACACAGACACACACAGCTACCCTGACACATTCCCTGCTTTGTGCCACTGAATTCAACGACTGTGGGTGGTCAGCCAGCTTAGAGGTCCATTTGCTTTATATTCAGCCAATTAAGATGTATTATTATTCAAATAATATCAGTCGACTGACAGCCCCATCGTCAAAAAAGGACCATAGCAGGTTGTGGTCCAAATCACATTTTCTTTACAATCTTTTGAAGCTTTTGATTTTTACCTAAAACTAAAACTGAAATAATGGTATGTTGTGATCCTTTAAAGCCACCCTCCATTTTCCCATTTTAAGGATTTTAAAGTGGTAATTACACTTCTTTCTGCAAGAAAAACAAAAAGGCTTATTTCCAGGTTCTCATTTTTTTTGGGTTACTACTAGAACATGTTTACATGCTTTAATGCTTAAAAAAAATGCATCACTTTTCTCAAATGTGATGCAGCACCACTGTATTCTCCCTCCGTTTGAGACGCTCTGTTCTGTCTCTTTAAGACCCGCCTACCGAGTCCCAGTCTGCTCCGATTGGCCAGCTCACACACGCCTGAGCCAGCCCCGCTCACAGTCTCTGCTCTGTCATGTTTTCAGCCTCCAGTTAGCTTCACTTCTACCATGAATGTAGGCATAATATATGCAAATGTGTGAAATGGTGACGTAGTGATGTCAAGAAGTCACAGAATTAAGAGGTGAGACTACTGATGAGACATTCAGGAGCAGTGTATTCTGTGGGAGAGAGGAACTCCTGTTGGCCTTTGGGCTTTAGTAACAAGACCTTTTCACATGCACAAGAAACTGTAGTGTGTTACACACTGGAGGAAAGGAAAAAAACGTCTCCTTTGATACATGTGGTGAGGATCATTAAATTAAACGTATAGCCACTGAAAACATCGTCCTGTCGACACTGTGCTGCCTCCGAGTTATAAAAAAAGACCACTTAAAACAAGTGGATTACCTAATCAGTTATGCAGGGGAAAAAACTATTTGAACAATCTCAAAAATGCAATGATATTGTCTTTAAAATAGTCTTTGTGGGAGTAACTAGTTAAAATGTACTTTTGAAGTGATTGCAGGCAGCCCTGAAAGAAGCACAAACTGGGTGAAGACGCTCTTGAATCAGTGTTCGGTCAGCACTCACGAATGTACTTAGGGCAATAAAATGTTCTCACCAAGAATGAAGTTATATTGGGCCAACTGAGCGTTGCGGATTTTCTTGTTGAGAAGACAGCCTGAGTCTAAGTCTGCATCTGCCATGAAACCAGCTTCTGTAAACTGCTTACACACCTGGAAAAAAGAAACAAACACAGATAAGTATTCATGTGATTGTACTTGATTGTGCTTAAGATGGGGAAAAGTGGGAGACTTACCCTCTTGGCGTAATCCTCAAGGGAGGGGTTGACAGGCACTAACATCACCTGGCGTGGAGAGATCCACAGAGGCCTGGTGGAAGGACAGACACAGACATGATGGTGTAAAGATGATAACATAACCACTTCCCCTGAGAAAAAGGAACTACTGGGTGAAATCTGGTATGTTGAAATTATGTCAGACATACAAATAGGACAAACTGTAACAGTAAATATATTATTAACAATACACTGGATAGTTTGGCGCTCCAACAAACTCATAACCAGCCTAAGAAATGTAGTGTAACACGAAATACAAGCATTTTGGGTCATGGTTATTTTTTTCTCTCCATTTTTTAAATTGAAGCTCTCAAGTGCAAGAGTAAAATGGAAAGCACTTCACCATTTCCCTGCGTAGTTCTCCGTGAGAATGGCGATCATCCTCTCCACTGAGCCCAGGATTGCACGGTGGATGATGACTGGCCGGGCTTTGTCGTCCCCGTCCTTCCTGTAAGAAAGAAAATGAAGGGTTAGTACAGATGTAAACTTATTCTTGGCCTTTTCATATTCATTATTGTAATATTTGTCCTTGTTTATTTGTTTGGATCGCCATTAGCTGTGCACGAAACCACAGCTAACAGACCGTAGTCTCATGCTGGCCATTTTTCATCTGAATCATCACAGTCCACACAAATCAGACCAAAGTTGGCCCGACATAAGGTTCAGTTTGGCCCACCAGATGCTTCTGGTGAAAAATAAATACATTTACAGATAAAAAAAAAATACATATAATAATGTTTATGCTGGTTTATGTTTGTGAGGTATAAATGTCACAATACTAAATACTCTTTAAATATAGAGAATGCCAGCCACCCACGCATCAGACATGACAGTCAACACAAATGTCAAATATAAAACATAATTTAGAGAATAACATTAAGTTGTAGGAGTAAAATTCATACTGGTATGTATGAATAAAAACTTGTATGTAAATACATGGATCAGATCGTTCGTTCACAAACATCTGGAAGCTAATTCGTGCATTCTTAACCAACTCATTGCTCTCTGGCATTAATAAAAAATCCTTCTCCTGCCCTCAGCTCATCCAAAACTCTTGTGCAAGATTAGTGATCAGTTGCTTTTAAAATTCAATTGAAGATTTTATTGTTTACTTACAAAGCCCCGAGAGGCCTTGCTCCATGTTTTTTAACTGATTTTTAATTGCCCTGAGATCCTCAGATGCATCATCTCTTGTTGATCAAAGGTCTAGATTAATTCACAACGGTGATCGAGCCTCTGCAGTCTTTGTAATTACCTGCCTGAAGAGATCAGGGCTGCAAACTCACTATCATCTTTTAAATCACTTTATTTGCTTTATGTTTTGAAAGGTGCTATATAAATACAGTTTCTTCTTCTTCTTCTAATATGTGTTAATCCTTCAAATATAATCCTATAAATATGATGATGTTCTCTTAATTTAGTTTATAACTTAATTCAATTCCACTTTTATTTGTAAAGGCACCATTGATACAAAAGAAGTTCAAAGTGCTTTTAAAACAAAAGTACAATGTTTCACCACAATCATCTCTTCCTGTATCACCTGTACTTACTGCCTGGCTCTAAATCTGACGGTCTGCATCTTAAATATCAGTATGTACCTCTATCAGTTCTGTTGAGCTATAAACCCACCCTCTCCATGTGTAATACTGGGCTGATTGGACTAATGCAGAAGCTTGTACTATTAAGTGCCTGCTGTCTAAATCTATACAGGCAGTGCTTTGTTTCACCATGCTGGGCTTACAAATTGAACTTCCTGGTGAGATGGTAAATCAGCCCGTCACCTGTTCAATGGGTTCACATTTGCATACAACAACTCTTCACCTCTTAAGACACACGTCGCTGTGGAACACAGCGCGCAAGCTGAGACGTCTTAGTCAGGAAGGGGATTAACATAAAATCCATGGTGCAGAAAAGCGCACGGACTCAGCAGCGTGTCAACGTTTTTGATTAGGTGACTCACCCCACAAAGGTCAGGTTGAAGCGGATAGGCAGCTGGAAGTCCAGCTGAATGGTTGCACACTGGTGGTAGCGTCCAATTGCATCTTTTATTTTAATGTCAATCTGCAACAGCGCACACAGGATTACATAACTTCTCAGACCTCAGAGAATTAAAAATTATTTTGTGTTTGGCAAGAAAATATCAAGAAGTGATCTGACCTTGGGTCCGTAAAAAGCGCCGTCTCCAGGGTTGAGTTTCCATGGCTCCCCGAATTCATTCAGGCTGTTCTCCAGTTGCTGCCAAGAGTGAGCCACAGGTTAACATATAATTTAAATCTTAACAAAGTGATTACTGTGAAGCAGGCCAAGTCATGCTGTGTAGACAATTCAGTGCAGAACATATAGTTCAGCGCGTTTTTTGCACTTCTACGTTTACATTTTAAGTGATGCCCTTATGTAACTTACAACTGCAGGAGGTTAAAAGCAGAAATCAAGTCAAACAGATGAGCAATGTGTTTTATTGACTACACACCTCCTACGGAAAACCACTGAACTTCACAAGTGACTCACTGAGCTGATGCTTCTGTATGATCACACAGCAGGGAGCCAGCTCTTTAATCGACAGTGCCAAGTCAGTGTCAACATGAGCATGTATTTAGTAAAAACTAAGGTGAGGCAAAATCACTGCATTGCAACCAAAGCATTGACTCATACTCAGCAGACGAAGTTAGATCATCTGCTTAAAGGGTCGATATGTGAAATTTTCTAGTTGAAAACGTTAAGAAAAATAACAAAGTATCAGCAGAATGTGAGAAAATGTGATGTCTATGTATTGTGTTGCAGAGATATCTACTGAAGTTAGCATGCTCACCAGATAGCCCCAGCTTTGACCCCTGAGCTCCCTGTCTGAACAGCTAGCTGCATGGCTAACTGAGCTAATTTGGCTGAGGGCAGCTACAGTCAGCAGCAGTTAGCGGTTACTCTGGTAATATGCTGCCCCCTCTTTGTTTGGAGTATAAATTTGACATGTGGCCAATTCTTTCATAATGCACCTTTAATATTGCCTTGTACCTGCAACGAATCCTCCACTTTAAAAATCATACCCACGCTGCCTGATGCAGTTTACCTTCTCAGCCTGGTTCCACACTGCGATGTCGCCCAGATACTTCTCTGGACGGGTGGAGAGGTGAAGCTGGAAGGAGAATCCGAACACATCGTAAACACAGCGGAGGAAGTCGAGGCAGCCCTTCATCTCCGTCTCGATCTGTGGAAAAAAAAAGATGATTCAGAAGTGAGGAAAGTACTCATAATAAGTAGTTGCTTGTTTTTCAAAACATGTTCAAAAGACCTCAAAATTGGGTGTATCACAGCTGAAAACTACTGATGTGGTCACCTGATCCATGGTGCAGAAAATGTGAGCGTCATCCTGCTGGAAGCGCCGTACTCTGGTCAGCCCCGTCAGTGTTCCTGACAACTCGTTTCTGTGGAGGACCCCGAAGTCTGCCAGCCTCAGAGGAAGCTCCCTCCACGAGCGAGGCCTGTGGCTGAACATGAGACTGCAGGACGAGCAGAGAGCAGGATATGACTGTGACACACAAATACTGTAAGTGCCGTTTGATTTATAGCACTTGGAAACAGTTCAGATGTTTGCACTCGCCAAGTTTACCAATGGCCGGGGCAGTTCATGGGCTTGAGCGCAAAGATGTCTTCTTCCACGGGGAAGGAGAACATGTTTTCACTGTAGTGCTGCCAGTGGCCAGAAGTCTCCCACAGTTTGCTGTTGTAGATGTTGGGAGAGGCCACTTCCTGAAAGCCTCTTCTCCAGTACTCATCCTAGCAAAACAACAAAAACCGCATAAACAAGCTGAATCTGCCAGTTGGCCTGAAACAGGTACTTCATGAAGCTGAGCTGAATCATGACTTCTGGCACGAATCTAGAGCTACTGCAATGCAAATGACATTCAGTGGGCTTTATTTATCCATTTGTTTTTCTGAAGCAAAACACTGAAGGTCCAGTTGAGCTGTTTAGTAACCAACAGTGGAAGACTGGAGGGAAAAACAGGAGGGAGCTTAAAATCATAGTGCGTGCTCAGACAGGTTCTCCTGAATAAATAAGATTTGGCAGAAGAAGAAAGATACAAAACCTGAACGTCATGTGTTCAGAGTTAACTGCCTGCATCTTTTCTAAAGCAGTGCCACACACATGTGCAGCCACAGACACAAGTATTAATCCATAAAATAAACATAATCCTCTCTTTTAACAGGGGGCCATGCTAAATTTAATTGTACTTAAGTATATTGACAATACAGACCATTCATTCAATCATTCATTCATTCATTCATTCATAAGAGGCCAGCCTCCATCATCTATAACTGTAAGCAGAGTTTCCTGCACACAAGACAGTTAAACGTTTTAGTGGTACATTGTGGGGGGGAAATGCATCGCTTATTACTCAGCGCTGCTGTTTTTCCCCCCTTGCAGTGATAACAGATTGAAGTGATGTGATAATGATCTTGCACCGTTTCTGTGCAATGTATGTGAGGTCCTTTTGGCTTGGTTTGGTGTGTTGGCGTGCGATGTGAAAGTCTTCCAAGACGTCAACACATGTCTGCAGACACGTCACAGAGAAGAGTTCCTGTACAGTCACTGAGCTTGGCAAAAGAGGTCAAGACTGTAAACTAAATTCTTTGGAAAGACTGCTCGATCTAATCATCGTTCAGCCTAATTACCAAATGTGGAAATTTGCTGGCTTCCCAAAAGAGCACTTTCAAAATGATCGTTCTGTGGAGCCAATCAGACAAATGACACACAAGACTGCAGTGCTGCTGACAACAACCACAATCTGAAAATGTTGACATGTTTGGCTCTGACACTTCTGACTTTATTACGTTTAATTAATCACATATCTGGTGTTCAGGCCATAAGTCAGACCTCATACAGAAGTCAGGAGTGGCCAAAGCTTTTTCTGGAGCTCTGAACACAATTTAAACCCGACTGAACTAAACTATTCAGCTCACTGTTCAACTCACGCCTTATCTTTAGGTTCCTTGGTGATTGCATGAAAAGTGGACGTCTTGTGGTGTGCATGTCAATGAGCTGGCAATCACCACGAGTACACTGGAAATGATAGGCATGCTCTGCACCTCGTGGACTCAGGTGGAGAGAGTGTTTTTTTGTTTCTGGAGTACTTTAAATAATTGACACTTGGCAGAAGCTGATTCTGTTTGGGAATTTTGAGAATAGAATATTTTAGAGTCAAATGAATTCATATAATGACAAAATAATTACCAACCAAGACTTACTATCGTAAAGAGAGGTTTTTCAGTAAAGCTTGCTATGTTGACATCACAAAAATTGGACAATGGTGATCAAAGTTTTGACTTTAAAATGCCTCTAGAAGAAGATGGGGTTCTCTATCTGAAGGCTTCTCTAGCTTACATCTGAATTTCCTATTAAAATTAAAATTAAACTTGGCACACATGCTGTAAATAAGGGGGGAAACTGATAAGCATTTGGCCGCCACACCTACCCGGATGAACTCAGTGAGTGTGTTGTAGATGTAAGCTCCACGTGGCATGAAGAAGCAACTGCCCGGGCTCAGATCATGGAAGAAGAACAGCTCCTGATCCTGTGAAGCAGACAAAAAATAATCGTTTTTTAACGAGTTCACATATTCTTACAACCAGCAAGAAACTCCTCCATACACAGCATCTGTCGGTTACTGACCGCCGAAAAAAGCTCAATGGACTCCTTGCAAGACTGAAGTCATATCCATGATTTTACCTACCTTTAGAGGCATCTATCAGCTGTATTAGTTGGATTACTTTGCATTACATGACAGCCTCTATAAAAAGAAAATACTTTTTTAGTCCTTTTTAATAGATGCATTTCTGGATGTCGGTGTATTTATTTTATTTAAGACTCAAACAGAAATGAGCTCAGATTTTAAGAGCACAATAAGTTCTGCCGCTTTCATTGAAATGAGATCAACTTGGCACGAACTAGAAAAAAACAGACTACTGTTCGTGGTGCAGGAAAAAAGAGTGACCTTCATGGAGGAACATTGTGCTTCAGACAGACAGACAGTAGTTAGGCCTTGATACTAACCTGACCAGGCCAGTCTTGAGGGATAGGTTTCCATGGTAACTTGGGTGTAGGTTATTTAAACCTCTTTTATGAAACAGAAATTCCAGAAAATGAGCCCATGTTACGAAACCCCAGTGCTGTTATTTTCTCTCTGCACATGTCCAAACTGGTGAGGTTTAACATTTATCAAATCGTTATGTCAAACACACAGCCGGATCCCTGCTGCTGCCCCTGATGGGGTTTTTTTTTTTGTGTGTTTTCCTTCAGGGTTATCGCTTGATAAAACTGAATGGGTCTGTTGTGCTTTCATTATGCACTGTGTAAATAAATAAAAAAGGGTCGGCTTTGGATCATGACACAGAGCACCAT
Organism: Pagrus major; assembly: GCF_040436345.1. NCBI lineage: Eukaryota > Metazoa > Chordata > Actinopteri > Spariformes > Sparidae > Pagrus > Pagrus major. The sequence continues at coordinate 35,542,135 of NC_133218.1, forward strand.
CTTTCAAACAACATGCCACTTTTGTCACCTCCCTCCAACTGGCATCAACTGCCATAATTTGACTCTCGTGTTTAATATGGATCCGTGTTGTCATCAGTGCTGATTGAGGTGCTGCCGTCTGCGTATCCCATGCTGGGAAACCAGCTGGGGTGCTCAGATGACTCACAGTTGTCCTGAATGTGCCAGTATGAAGGAGCACAGTGCCCTCAGCTGGTGCAAAGCAGCAACAGCCGATTTGTGGCAGAACACGGCTCTCATGTCGATGTTGCTTTGACCTGAAGCGTTTTTTAATCACGCTGACTGGGTTACACTAGCAAGATAATTTGTTCGTATATTGTTGCATGTGTCATTAAGGCCTGTTGACTGTGTTCTCGGTCCAGGTTCTTTCCAGGCTTTCACCACATCTATAAAACCACAAACCTAGACTCTCATGAGGAAAAGCTCCTACGAAAAAAACCTCAAAGGAGATGTGTCAGCCATCACGTTATACAATTACTAATCTAAATTCTCTTTGTACTGGGTTTTAGTCTCCGGTTCTAGGGCTCAGCCTGCTGGGTGGCCTTGGACATGACTGTCTACAGTGTGACTCACTTTGCCAATCTTGCGATGGTCTCTGTTCTTGGCCTCCTCCTGAAAGCGTTCCCACTCCTTCAGCATCTTTGAGTCTGGGAAGGAAATCCCATAGATCCTCTGCAGAGTCTCCATGTCGGAGCGGCCCTCCCAGTAAGTTGAAGAGTTCTGATGACAGAGGCAGAAAAGAAAAGAGTGAAATATTAACATGTTTATACATGTTAGCATAGGATTACCTTTCCAGAAATAATTCATGAACGGGGCTTGTTGATTTAGGACATTGAGACAACAAACATTAAACCCTGAGTGTATTTTTCCACATACCTTGTAGATCTTCATGGCTTTGATCTTGCCTGTATGTCTGACATGGGGACCTCTGCACAAGTCAATCAAAGGTCCACATCTAACCAGGATTCAAAAATTACAAAACAGTTAGCTTAACAGAGTACAAAAATAACTCACGCATCCGGAAATAAACATAAAAAAAAGATACTGTTAAAGGAGAAGTTCACCCAAAAATGAAAATTCAGTCATCGTCTACTCAGGCACATGCCGATGGAAAAGTTGGGTAAAGTTTTGTAGTCCGCAGAACATTTCTCGAGTTGGAGGACTCGTTATTTATGCCCTCGATGCGCAGAGGAGCTCGTGCACCCCCTTTAGACTGGGTGTGGACTAATGCCTTTAGTTTAGCAGCTACAGTGAAGACTTTAGCTTCAAAAAGGGTGTAAATAACATCTAATGGGGTGAACAGGTAATGACTACATTTTCATTTCAGGGTGAACTTATTCTTTAATATTTCTTCTTTCTCACCTGTAGACTGTAGTCGTGGGGGTGGTGACTTTCTCATTCAGAATACGACACTTGAATTTGTTGTACTGAAACACACAAACACCTCTGATTATTATGGTTTTTGTCTTAGTTGAAAGATTTCACTGTATTTATTGCCAAATTCAAAGCATGCACATAATAAAAATAAGATGAGGTAAGATTTTTACTCATCAGTGAAAACGGTTCATTTAAAAAACAGGTAGACCGTAGTTCATTCTTCCACACAAGCAGAGGATTTGCTGACAACAGATAGGAGTGTCCTCTCGGTCTCTTTCTCGCTCACCTTAAACATCTTCAACAGTGTCTCCTTGCTGATCTCAAGCCTCTCAAACGGCTGCTTTTCCTTCACCACAGACTTACACAAAGTCTCCAGGTCCCCAAACTCGGTGCTGGACACTCCTCTGGAAACAGAAAACACACTCAGTTCATTACAAGTGCTCATGGTCAGTGCTCCGCTGACTAGTATTGTGGAGGAAAAAACTGCTGTGAGCGCTCTTATGGACAGACAAAGCAAACCCATCAATTACTGATTTAAAAAGCAGTGAATTACATGATTAAGACTGGAGTATATACACTTTTTTTAGACTAGAATCATGTCTAAAAACTGATAGTGATAATACACGCTCACTTCTGTCCATCCAGGAACATGTCGTAGTAGAAACCATTCTCGATGGGGGGTCCATAACACAAACAACCTCCATAAAAGCGCTCCATTGCCTCCCCCAGGATGTGAGCACTGGAGTGCCAATACACCTAGGACACAAGATGCAGATGTATATATTAACTCCACAAATAAATGAATCACCGTTGCAAAACTAGAGTGTGTTTTTCTATTTACTCACAGCCTGAGCGTCTTCATTGTCAAACCGCAAGATCTCAAGAGAGCAGTCCTGTTCGAGCGGTCTGTCCAGGTCCCAGAGCTCTCCATTGACCCGAGAAATCACAGCGTTGTCAGCCAGGCCCTGGCTGGAAGATAGAGTGCAAGAAAGTTTCCTCAGAAATGCTGCATTCAGTCATTTCTCTCTGTTTAAGAGGTGGAAATTATAATGATCACATTGGCAGCCATTAATTGAGGATACAATCGTGTTCTGACCTGATATCACAGGCCAGCTGGTACGGTGTGGTGAGCCAAGCCTTGCCGTCCACCTTACGTCCGTCTGGCAGCTCCACAGCGATGGGCTTGCCGTCTCGGGCTTTCTTTGCCAACAGGGCGTCGCTCTCCTTCTTCAGCTCATCGTAGAGGCTGAGGCGCTCTGAGATGTATCCAGGCAACGGGTTCAACTGGAGCGGAAAACAGGAAAGAAAAACAATCAAAGTCCGGAAGTGATGTGAAAGGAAGTGGGAATGCTGTTTGTGATACTGAAATGTTATGAATTATAAGTGTCCCTGTGTTGGTACGATGGGTGAACAGGTGGAGGCAGGATAACTTTAAGCACCTGTGCTTCTTTAGTAGCACTCACCTCTTTCGAACCTCCACCTCCTTGTCCCTTATCCTGCTTCTTCTCCTTCTTGTTGTTCTTGTCACCTGGTTTGGCATCAGGAGTGACCACCTGTCCACAAACAAGAGAGGAGGATGTGTGTGTGTATCTTTAATATTACAATAATCCCTTATCATAATTTAGTCACATTATGAGCCTAATATTAATGTCAATGAACATGTTCAGTATGAGGAGTATGACCGTGGGAGCTATTTCTGGAGAAGGGGTGGTGCAGCTTGTCCTTTGGTTTCACTTGGACAGAGGCCCGGTACTGTCACTCACTTATGTTACAAATGGCGCCATTTAAACTGCTTAACACTCCCTCCTCAGCCTTTATTACTACCTCGTTGTTCGCCTGCTGCACTTTCCCGCTGCTCTTCTCCGCAGCTCTGCCACACTTCACTCCTTGTTGTTTCTTCCCCTGCGCCGCCTCCAGCTCCAGCTCCGCCTGCAGACCCCGCCGGAGGTGCAGCAGCCGGTACCTGAGCTTCTCATTCTCGGTCCGCAGGCTCTCCACCTCCGGGGACAGCTCCCCGACGACGGCGGCGTCCGAACCTCGACTCAATCCGTCGCGGAGAGCGGTTATTTCCTTGGTGAGGAGGCGAATTTGCTGCTCCTGGGCGGTCAAACGTGCAGCCAGGCACTCCGCCATCTTTAAAAGACCACCACAGCCACAGTGACAGCTTACTTCCGGCGGAGGGATTTTGGGAATAAAACCGCTGCCCAATTAAAACAACACGAATACGAAATTCCGGGGTTTTATAAACGTACAGTGGATACCCCTAAATATATTTATTGCTTGTATTGTGATTTTCAAAGTCAGAGCAAAGCAAATGACTCGTTTGAAAATGGATTGAAATGTAGTGGTTTATATTTTGGAGGCGTCGCTTCCCATTTCCTGTCGGACGCTGCAGTACCGGAGGACCGACGCTAGGTGGCAGTAACACATTTTCTGATACCTTGTGAGCAGCTGAGCACCGCAGTGCAGCGTGCGAGCAAATCTGTCATGTAAACATTGACTTCAGCTGGTGTGGATTTATTAGCCCGCAGGTAAGTGTCAGCTACTTTTATATGTATTTTAAAAACGTCTGAATGAACGCGGACGGGCCTAACTACTACTTCCGGTTTATCTTCACCGAGCGGTTGATAAAAACGATGCAGCTCTGCAGTGTACATGCTAACGCTAGCTAGCTACGACTTGTAGCTAGCTGCCAAACTGATGTACAGCAGATTCAGTGAAGTAAACTGGATGTTTACAGCTTCCTCTCTTGTCAAGAAGACGAGTTAATGTCAGAATAAAACTTTTAACGAGCATGACTGCAATTCGGCGCGATACAAACAACTTAAAACTTTGAATTCAACAGAAAAAGAGGCGAGAAACATGCTGCAATAAACTGGATAGATGATTGACAGTACAGTAGTGAAATGATTCACGTGTCTTGGTGTAGATAGGCTGAGCTTTAACTAGAAGATGCGTTTGTTATAAGGCAAGACAAGAAAGGTACTCAAAGGATAGCAACACTATTCTGCAGCTGTCCTTGACCTCTGAGCTCCATGTAGCAGGGTGTAAATCAGGCTACTCCTGTGGTATTAACAGCATATTGATCTGTCATTCCAGCCCAGACCTACAAGGGAAATTTGATGTTGCTGTCGTCAGCATGGCCTCCAGCTTTGCTCCACCAAAACTGACTGACTTCATCCTCACAGAGAGGCTGGGCAGTGGTACCTATGCGACAGTCTACAAAGCCTACAGAAAGGTGAGTTTGTGGTGGAGTCAAGGGGAAACATCAGAGAAGTCTCAAAATGTATGTTTGATTTCAAGGTTCGACTCAGGTTACCTGAAAACTACTTGACGTTGCTCACAATACTTAATGACTACTACACTTTAATGAATGTGAAAGATATGAGCCATTATTGAATGTTTATACTTCAACATTGAGTGTATTAGTGCTCGTACTGTTACTATAAGTTCAGTCTGGTTTTTGTTTAAACTGAAAGTGAAAGTTGGAGGTTAGTTTATGATTGTCATTGCAGGGGGACAGTAGAGAGGTGGTGGCAGTGAAGGTGGTTGCGAAAAAGACTCTTAACAAGGCATCAACAGAAAACCTGCTCACAGAGATTGAGATGCTCAAGACGATGCGTCACCCTCATATAGTCCAGCTAAAAGACTTTCAGGTAAGCTTATTTATAGCTTTCAAATTTGAATTTTGAAAAAAAGCTTCCTCGGTCTTCCTTTGAATCTTTCCCTCCGTCTGAATGCTTCTCTTTCATCAGTGGGATGCTGAGAATATTTATCTGATCCTGGAGTGGTGTTCTGGTGGAGATCTCTCCCGCTTCATTCGCAGTCGCAGGATTTTGCCTGAGAGGGTGGCTCGACGCTTCCTGCAACAGATAGGTCAGTCATTACCTTATATCAAAGCATCTGAGGACAAGTTAGTTTTATTGATTTTTTTTTTTTTTGTTTCTAGGGAGTTTCAACACTTTTTTTATAGCCAAGCAAACATGAACATTGTCTGGAAAAATCGGTAGAACTCAGTTTTATGTTAGAAATACATACATATTATTATTTAGTGAAAGTTTCTGCTCAGTTCAAACTTAAGGACTGCATGGTGTGTGCTGAATTTAGTAATACTGTGTTTCTTTCATCTTTATCTTGTTGTATGTGTGTCTGTACAAACAGCCTGCGCCCTCCAATTTCTTAACGAGAGAAACATCTCACACCTGGACTTGAAACCCCAGAATATTCTGCTCAGCGGCTCTGTCCTCAAACTAGCAGGTGATCACGTGCCCACAACCAGTCAAACAATCAAGCAAACACATATGAATTTTGAATGTGGGTGAGATCATTTCAGCAACAGGCCAGACACCACACATTTTAAAAGTGTCATGTTTTTGTGCTGTGTTCTGTTTCTGTTTTTGTTCTGCAGACCAAAAAAATGTTACTTCTTTGTACCACAGGCTAAATGTTATTGTTTATGTTGTGTTACCATTATATTCTTAAGTTCTGCTGCAACCCATGGCTTTAAACAAACATTTGTATTTTAAACAGTTGGTAGTGCTGCACTGGAGTTTATGACGGTTAGGAGGATTGTATCCACTTGAATCTCTCACAGTGTTGTTTACATTCTGATTTGCTCTCAGATTTTGGTTTCGCCCAGTACATGTCACCATGGGATGAGCAGAGTGTCCTGAGAGGTTCTCCTCTTTACATGGCTCCTGAGATGGTGTGCCGACGCCAGTATGACTCCAGGGTAGATCTCTGGTCGGTAGGAGTCATTCTTTACGGTGAGTAATTTGTGTTCACCGTGTCATCTTTATTGAGTGCTGATGCCCTCCACATGAATTACACACTGCATCAGACAATCTGTAAATTGCATTGTAAAGTAAAGTGTAGTGTGTAAAGTGTAAAGTAATTCATAATGGAAAGAGCTCTTGTCATTGTCAGGCATGTCATTTGCAGATTGTTGGCAAATAATTTTTCAAGCATTTGAGGCATGCATACCCTCGATGCACAGTAGGTGCATTACTTTTGATTGTAAATACTCTGTAATCGCTGTTAATGATCCTTTTGGAATAGTCTTTTTAACATTGTTTGTGTGTCTGTAGAGGCACTGTTTGGACGAGCACCATTTGCATCGAGGTCATACGCTGAATTAGAGGAGAAGATCCGGAGTAACCAACCTATTGAGGTAATCTCTGAGCAACAAATGAGTTCCTCATTAGTGAATTGCCAGACTGAGACAGTTGGCAATCCTGCTGAAAAATACAAATGACTCACTGACTGCTCGCACTGGCGCTCTAAAATAGTGTTTCATTGTGCTACATATTTGTCATTTGATGAAAGCACATTTCAGGCTGCTCCCAATTTCAAATACTGTATTATGACTAGAGCAGGGGTCAGTAACTTTAACTATACATTGCAAGTCCTTCCTGTTTTTGTGAAAATGTACAAAATAAAAATGAGCCTACTTTGATAATAAATAAAACATAGAACGGAAGCATAGAGTTGAGAACAGTAAAAGTAAAAAGAAACACGGGATAGTTTCAATTACATTTGGACTAAAGTCCACTTTAAGTGTGAGGAAATCCGTCTTCTTTTTCTCAGACTTCTCAGACTGAAATCATAAAACACAACAATGTCAGCTCACAGTCATTCAATTCAATGACAAAACCACAACTTGATAGATCAGATACAATTTTGTGTGTGTAGGCTACACATTTTTACTGTCAGAGAATGTAAGAATCACTGTAGGCCTAAAAATAGTGATGATGATAAAAAAAAACATACATTATTCATTTCCATGTAAAATGCCAAAGCCACAGGGAGCCGCTGCAGAGGGACAAAAGAGCCGCATGCAGCTCCAGAGCCGCAGGTGGCTGAACCCCGGTCTAGAGTAACGACACCCTGTGAAGCAGCAGGGATTTTTTTCTTTTTTTTTTACATTAGTTGCTTTTTAGGAAAAAGGCTAGATGCCACCGCAACAAAAGTCATTGCATGAAGTGCTATATTTCATTCAGTGATTGTTTGAGTAACAGTAACACTACAGTACTACAACATGTCAGGGTGTCATCGTTTTTCAAAATAAAAGTAGATTAAATCATCCAAATGTACAAACACACATCACGTTACCTGGGAATAAGAGAACTTAAGAGAAATATTGAGTAGTCTTTAATGGCTGAAGCCAAAATGCAAGAATTAAAAACATTAAACTTCTTGTTAAATGTATGTTCTACCCTGCAGTCGTCCCCTCTAGAAAGCAAAGTGTGAATCACTTAGTGTGTCATTGATTATGTCCCTGTAACAGCATATAAAGAAAACACAGTACTGCTGATTATTGGGGGGGTTCTTCGCTGTATTTGTGATTTTTACCATTAAACCACTAGATGGCATGCTTCAGCCCTGCACCCTCATCCCACTCAGGGAGCTCAAACAGTGGACAAATAATGACATAATGCTCATCTCCAGTTTACTTTCTAAAATGTAAAGGAACAATCTTGGACACAAACGGATAAATAGAGTTTTCAGATGTTTCTAAACATGCCAATATGATAAATTCAGTTATGACCCTTTAATAAAAACAAACTGGTAATGTCTCATCTGTAATTCAGTCTTTTTAATGATCTCCTGTATGTGTAAAGAGACCATAATGAATATGGTTTAAAATGCTAATTAGATTAGAGTTTGGTCTTGAGGTAAATCTGTTGTAATTAAACAATTACTGATGTTCGGCACTTAAAAGTCATTGCTGTGTCTCTGTCCTGATTCGCTCACTGCACACACACACACACAAACACACACCAAATGTTAATTACCACACAGTGACAATAAAGGGTAACAGTACTTTTAATGATGGAGGGCTTTCAGAACACTTGAATTCTTGTGTCAGACACTGGTCCTGAGCTCAATGGATTGCATTAGTTTGTGGTCCATTACCCGGGGATTCACATCGAGAGTTTTAAGGTCATCTTTTGATGAAAAGTAGTGATGTGAAACTGGAAGGTCTCTGGCAACAATCTGCTGTCCCTTTCCCTTGGATTGTCCTGCGGATCGAGTGTAACATAATAAGGTCGTGTTTTGTGCATCAGCTCCCTCCCGGGGCCAGGGTATCCAAGGACTGCAGAGACCTTCTGTTGCGGCTGCTGGAGAGAAATCCAGATGTCCGGATCACCTTTGCAGAGTTCTTCACCCACCCTTTTGTGGATTTGGAGCACATGCCGAGCGCAGAGAGCCTAGTGAGAGCGGTAAGAGAAGAAAGGGGAAATATGTGCTGGCATGTGTGTGTGTGTGTGTCTACCCTAGATGACCATGAATAATGCGTGTGTGATTGACTGAGCACATGTACACATGTGCTTGGTAGGTTTGTGCTCATGCCTGCCCCACATGTTCCTTCACGCATGACTCTGCACGCATGCATAAGCAATGGAGAGCCGCAGCAGTTTGCATTCAGTGATGCCAGTTCCCATCTCCTCTTTTCAGAAAGGACTGGTCCTGCAGGCCGTTCAGAAGGACCAGGAAGGGGAGAGGTCCGCTGCTCTCTCCCTTTACTGCAGTGCCCTTGAGCACTTTGTCCCCGCTATTCACTGTAAGAGCAACAACCACACTCATATCCTGTCTGTGGCTTAAGCCGCCTTAACAATGCACCGCCTTTGTTCCAGTGCAATAAACTAGGCAAAGTAAACGCACTTAATGTAAAACCAAAACACCTCTTCTCTCCCTCCTCTGCAGTCGAGACGGACCGACAACGTAAAGATGCCCTCAGGCTGAAGGTAGGCCTGAAAACACTTTACTTTCTATTTTCAGTTGCTGTCTTTTTTTTTAATACTCCAGTGACTTTCACTTGGAATGAATTCTCCTCTATGAATACCATATGGTGGGGATGGAGAGCATATGGCGTAGTTGACATGATTAAGTTGAGTCAATGTAAGAGGACTTCCCACAGGTCAGCCAGTATGTGTCCAGAGCCGAGGAGCTGAAAGCCTTGGTGGCCTCAGACAACAGACTGAGCTTTGAGGAGGCCCGGACCTCCAGGGATGTCCTCCGAGGTAATGAACCCAGCTCAGTGCAGAGGCAGGGCCGCTGTATGTCAGCAATAACCTCGCCTGGTGAGGTGTATGATAGGGCAACTAAAAGTAAAGCGGTGTGTGTTTTTGAACTTGGTTTTAATCAAATACATTAAACATTAATACAGATCCAGTATTTTCCCCATCTGGTTATTATTCTTGTAATGGAAAATTGCATGAAACCGCTGTACATAAGAAAGTAAAGATGTTTTATTCTTTCTACTTCTTCTTTAATGATCCCCGTGAGGGGAAAACTTAATTTCCTTCCCCCTGCCTCAGAGGTCAGCTACAGAATGGCAGCTCTGGGCCTCTGAAGGATTTTGTATTTTGCTCAAGGACACTTGTGCTCAATTACCCCGGAAATAAATATTATGAAATCTTAAGTATTTTAAGTCTACAATACTGGAGTCTACAGTTGCAGGATGGGACATGATGATTACAAAATGTTGCAAATTTTCTCATCGAGTGCATCTTTTTTTTGTATGTTTAGACTGAGAGACAGCAGTAAAATAGTGATTTTTGTTTTCTTCCCACTCAAGAAATGTCTCGAGACCAACCGCGACTCCTGGCTGCGCTGGAGCTGGCCTCGACTGCCAGCACTAAGGTATGAAGGGGTCACTGCTGGATGATGACACGGCTAAAGAGATGGAAATAAAAGCAGGGTGAAACAGACGTAATACAACAGAGATACACAAACACAAAGCAAGACACAAATCAAAACCGCATCTTTTAAGCTCACTGGTGAACCAAAAACATCTGTTTTTCTGTGTTGCTGGTCTGATAATGTGTCAGCTGTACAGACTTTTTTATTTTTGTGTGTCTCTGCTGTATACAGCCTAAAATAAGTAAAATAAGGAATAATAAATAAACAAATTTTGCTTACAGAGTAGACCAAGAGTTGCAAGCTAACTCCCACACACTGTCTAACAAAATTACATGTATTTGCAGTACTTCAGTACTAGACCTTCATCAGGCAGGGTTCATCTGTTTGCCTGATGAAGGATTAATATCCAAACATCACAAATTAATGTATTTCTGCAAGTTAAACAGTGTGCGGGTTTGCTTGCAGCTCTTGGTGTACTCGTCCCTCTCCTACGCTCCTGGCTCATGAAATAGATGTGCTAAGAATTTTTCTGTTGTGAAAGCTAATAACTGAAATAACTGAACTGTGCAAAGTACCAGGGTGGCCCAAGTGGCTCGGCAGCCAGATATAAAGAACTAGTTGTTTTGCCTCATTTTCAATGTTTCATTATAGGAGGAGAGTGGATTGGATGATCATGAGGCTCTGGATGTGTACCAACAGTGCCTCGGAGAGCTTCTGTTGGCGCTAGCAGGTAGATAAACTCCTTTCTTTCCAGCCAAGATGGCTTTGCTCAATTATCCTGTGTTACCGCTGTTGGCGACTGAACCACTGAACTCCAAGGTTTAAGTGCCTTGCTCAAGGACATCTGGCAATAGTGGGTGACTGAGGAAGAAATTCAAACCTTATTGTAGTCCCACATCAGATACTTCTAATGTATTCACCTCAGCAGCTGTGAGTGTTTACACACATTCGTTGCTAAACAGAGAAAGAAAGTTTGTTCTGTTTTCTGCAGAATAACAAAAAGTCATTCATAAAAGCAGATGGGCATAAAAAGGCACATAAAGTGAATGAGAGAGTGGATACAATGAGCAGGCTGTGAGAGAAGTGAATTCAAAGTTGAGGGAACAGCCAGAACCTGAGACAGGTCAAGAAGTGGCTGAACAAAGACAATGATTCTCAAGGGAAAGACTGGAAAAGTGACAAAAATGACTTGGACAGAGAGTAAAGATGTAGAGATACTTAAAGCGAGACGTAACTGGAAACAGAAAAGAGAAACTTTGAGGGAGATCGATATAAAAAGACTCTCTGAGAGTCTGAAAGGGATGGAAAACAACTTGGAGAAAGTGATTTAGAAAGAGTCAAAGACGAACTGACAGAGACGGAGTGAAGCAATAGACTTGGAGAGAGACGGGGACACTTAATAAGCGACAGACAGACAAACAGACAGAGGAACTACAGAAGAGACTCCAGCGACTCCCTCTGCGGCCTGGCGTCCATTAGGCCCGGCTCATGAGCTCATCTGGAAGATCGGCCTAATGGAAGAGGTGGGATAGAGTGATCCAGATGTGGCTTTGAGCCGCGATCAGACCCGGTGCCAGCACCCTGTGTGTGGTATGAGGGCCCGGGCCATCTGCTTCCCATTCAGACAGCACACTTCGCTTCTTTGTGTTATTACGCACTAGAATCAAATGAAAACTATTAACAAGTGCTCTAATCATCCAGATATTGAAAATTCGCCGAGGACAAAAACACAGCTAACAGTTACATTTACTGTATATGTCAGTGCTTTTTTACATGCGTTAAGCAGAACTTCGTCTCGTCATCGGATCAATAGTGTACAATGTGCCGGTCCAACTAATCCCATGCCATCCTAACCGGCCTCTCTCTGCAGTGTCAGGGAGCCACGTTGTGTGGCACAGCAGACACCACCAGAGGGATTGTGGGGAGAAAACATTGGTTCTTTGTTTGGCTAAGAGCTCTTTGTTGCACAGCCTCCCAACATGCCTTGCCACCAGAGAGCTCTCCACCTCCTCCTCCTCCTCCTCCTCCTCTCTGTCACTCTCGCCTCCAGGACGACTCACTGTGAAAACACTGGCCTACATTAGAGCCATTTCCACCCTTGCGCCTCCAGTCTACATGCTTGCGAAATCCAATCTAGTAGTTGACCTCCTCTTGAACAAACAAGGTGATGAGGTAGTGGACTTTTCTTTTTTTTCCCTGTCCTCATTATTCTCTATCTTTTTTTTTCTCTTTCTCGTGAGCCAGCCGAGCCCCAGGGCCGCAGGAAAGAGCTGCTCCACGGTGAGGTGAGTAGGCGAGGGAGGGCTTCTGGTTGAGTGCTCACGGTAGGAACGACTATCTGTCACCTCCAACTAGCCCTCAGCTGATCACCTAGCACAGTGGCACTCCATCACATGACCCACGAGCCTCTTTCCAGCACTCACATGTGTATGTTTTTAGTGGTGAAGGCCAAATAACACAATCCATCACCTATAGCACTGTTACATACAAATAAATCACTGTCCACTTTATAATTGGATACTTAAAGCGGCTATAATATTTTTTCTTTCTATCAACAAGGGCTCACATGACCACTTGTATGGGAAAAGATTGTTTTTATAGCATCTTTCAGCTCATTTGTTTGGTTTTACAGTCAACAACTTTTTACTTTCACTGCTCTCATTAGCATTGTTTTCAGCTGAAGCAGGCAGCGCTTTTTTTTTTAGCAAAATAGCTATACAAACCAACTGTACACTCCCCGCATAGCAGCAAATGACAGACAGACAAAGTTAGCGACTTGTTGGTGAACATAGCGCAGCATTTAGCAGCTAAATACCCAGATATTTACCTCAGGAGTTGGTAGAAACCAAAAAAAAAGGTGCTAAATCGATCGGTACGCTGGCTGACGCTGGCGTTTAAATATTTCTCCTTCCGTCTTTGTTCAAGCAGCACTCAAACATCATTCAGTTGGTGTTTAGTTTGAAGGATAAGATGAGATGGAAGTTTGTTAATCCTGAAGGAAATTGTTGTGCCAGAGATTGCTACAAAAATATACAGTATAATAGAAAACAAAACAAAAACAACCAGCGGGTTCCTGCGTCAGGGTCACACGCTGGGTCCAGTTTAAGACAATAGAGAGTATTAAATATGAGTGAAACATACAAAAATCAAAACAAAAAGTGTTTGAGGAGGTAAATGCAAAAAACAGTGCCTGATAAGATAACAATAGAAGTAACATGAGTATAAGCGTGAACTAAAAATGAACTAAAATAGATATTATCCCCCACAGAAGGACAGACTGAAGTTAAAGATGTAAAAGACACTAGGACAAAAAGCAAAGGCAAACTCATGTACTGCCAAGAAGGGAGTTTGTGGCTTTTGAGTTCCAATCAATGAATTAAATAAATGATAACAATAATAATCAACTTTAATAAAAACCAACAAAGACCGTCTGTTGACCTTCTCTTGTCTTATTGCACTAATGAGACCTTTGTAGACGACATACATGCTTTTGGACACCAGCCTGAACATACTTACGTAAACCCGACATTTTGATGGTCTGCTACATTCGCTGGCTCTGACTTTCTGGAATCAACATCCTGAATACGTTGCATTGATATTAAGCGTTGACAAACACATGCAAAGGACGTGTGCAAGTCTATTATTAATTCTCCAAGCTCTTGTGTTTTTGTGTATTGTTTAGCCAGCAACCGAGCCAACAAACAGACAACAGTATTTCACCAACAAACCCCAGAAGGGGGGAAGGGGGTTTGAGGGGGCCTCATAGACCTCCCCATTTGAAGTTTTATGGGTGCTTGTCTTAAGTAAATTCAGATGCGGCTGTAATAATCTAACACAGCATTAGAGAGGCGGGGGTGGGGGATACGATCGAAAGCATGTGTGTATGTGAGAACCCAAAGAGCCAACACATGCTGCCATGACTGGCCTCCATGTGCGTTCATATCTACTGTCGAGCCCTCTTTCAAAAACGGTAATTCAATACCCCGACTTCTCGTTGGCTTTGATCTATCGGGTGTTGTTCATGTTCTGTCATCATGGCTGAAATACGTGAGGTCACGCTGACCTGTGACCTGTGTTTCACTACCTGTACCTGTAAAACTCTGCAAGTTATCAATAAGTCCCATGAATCATCCTCACCCGGGCAGATTTCCTCATTTCCTTTATTGTACTTGACTTACTGATTAAAGGGATTGGTGATGAAAGTGCTGTGGCTAACTGAGGTTGGGGTCAGGGCTGAATCCTGAAAACCTGTGGTCAGAATGAGTATTTACTGCAACAGACTGATGTTTTAAAGGGAAATTATGAAGCCATCAGTTTAGGTCTCCCATGATTACGACCCTCAGATGTTACTGCAGCGATACCCACGAGGCCTTGCTGTGTGCTGTGACCTAGTGGTGATACAACTAGGTATGAGGTGCAGCCAAAAACCTTGACGATCACCAGAGGACTGATTACCACAGTAAAGAGCAGCCTCAAGCATCTGATGACAGCAGTTACTGCGAGCACATGTGCACCATATGAAATGTTTTCATAAAGTAACAGAAAGAGCAAGAAGCACATCAGCAGAGCCGATCGGTTTAATCTGATTTTAACAGGGAGTTTACGTCTCCACGCATCTTAAAGTCATTTCGTTTCCTGCTGCAAAAACACGCCGCAGTTTACAGTAAACAAGCGCACAGCTCAGAAAACACATCTGGTTATTCAAAGCTCTAAACAAAAGGGAAAATTTGCATCATCCTCTGATTAAACGGCAGAAGCCCTGGAAGTGATTTTTAATGATAATGCCTTGCTTGCAACTATTTGTTTTTAATGCCATTATCTTTAGATCAGAAGTTAAGTATTTCATTATCTGGAGAAAACAAGCTTTTATATCTTGAGATAATAAACCCGTTACGATGAGAAGCAAAACGTTGTTTCCTCTTATTACTAACAATGTATCAGAGGGCAGGAGTGTGTTTGCCAGCATGCATACATGGCGTCTTGACATTTGTAGCAACTGATTTAAACTGAAAATGTCGAATCAAGTCGTAGATATTATTGATGAACACGTCAGACTTTATTTCAATCAAAGTCAAACACAGCTGGAGATTGTATCGTCTTTCTGTTGGAGATCAAATTCAGATCAGTCATTCAAGGAGAAGTCGTTTATCTTGTGATACATAAGATCATTATTCAGAAATCGGCCTAAATCAGAGATAATGAGATAAATGAACCTGATATCATGAGAAACAAGATAACGAGGCATTGAGAAAATAATTGCAAACACAGCCGGTCTTGGTTTGTACGTAATATTTATTTACTTCTTTAAAACAGTTTGACCTTTTTAAATTCACACTAAAAAAACACTAATCCCTCTTTATAGTTAGCTTAAAATGCATGGTGGTCATAATAATCTCCCATCAATTCAAAAACCTTTATCGGCACTTAACTTTCTTTCATGCTCTCAGTGACGATGCCAACATGCAGGTATAATGATGACCATGCTCATCCATTAGTTTAGTGTGCAGCTTATAAAGACTGAAAACAAAGTGAAGCTGAGGCTGATGGGAATCTTATTAGTTTTGCATGTATTTGGTCAAATTTTAGCTAATAATGGCACTAAATGAAAAGTTAAGGGATCAAAAAAATGTCATTGCAATCCATCCAAAAGGATCATTTCACAGAAAACAATGTCTATATGGTCCATCGTCTGCCCTTCAATCGTTATAGCTGAGATATGTCAGCCCGGACCAAAATGGTGGGCCGACCAGGCTAAGAAACATCATCAGAACAATCAGTATATCACCAAAATACTGTATGAAAGCGCGTTTGTGTTCAAACTGAAAATTGTAATTACATGTGTTGCAATTTTATCTCTCTCACTAGATTAAAAGTCTCATGAGCAGAGCTGAATACATCAAGAAGAACATCAAGGTAAGCATGAAGTCCTTCCTTTCACATCTTCAATTATATATTCACTTCTAAATGACTGGAACCTAAAACTTTGATGATGTTGCTCAGTGAAGATGCACCATCTAAACACCTGTTTTTTTGTCCCTGTATCTGTATTTGTTGTTACTTTACTACGTTACTTTATTTCTCAGATGCAGGAGACTCAGAGGGACGTGTCTCTGGATCGAGAACCTCTTGCAGACTCTGTCAGAAGCTGTGAGTATCCTTGCTGGTGTACTTTTTTGAAAGCTTTGGTTTTTTTGAGAACCTTGCAGCCAGGCTGATAAGTGACTTTATGGAGGTTTTGTTATGGGCTTAAGCGAGAATAGCCGCCTAAAGATGTAATGAAATGTCTTTTCATTAAAGGTTTTTTTTTTCCAACCAGTAAAATATGAGCCATTCTCTTGCTGCGCTGGCCACCCCGCAGGACTGTCTGGCTCTTTGATTTCATTTCAGTGGAGCCCTGGGCCGCTCTGTCCTCTGCCCTCTTGTAAAGCCTACCTTGTGAAAATGAGACTTGGTGCTAGCAAAGAGTTGCCCTCCTAACACACAAACACCAGAAATAACGAGAGCACACACACACATAAACTTCATTCCTCTCCCAGACTCACATGTAACATATAACATTTAATATACTGGAACTTATCTGTTTGAATACTGTAGCAATATATTATTAATGTAGGTTACATTTTAATATATATGAACATCGCGAGCTCTAACCTATATACCTACAGCCTAACTCCTAGTATTTTCTGGGCTGAGCTCCTGGATGGATAGTGGATACCTAAAGCCGAGACAATATCCTGTCCTCAGCAAGAAATTCCTGGGGAATTATGAATAAAAAAAAAAAAAACCTGGGGATGGGGGAAGGGCACCAGTGACTCTGGAGGGCTGCTCAAGTTACATGAAGAACGTGGCTTCGTACTCTGCTGCTGTTATTTTAATAAAACCACTCTGCAGTCAGCCACACTAGCTGGCACCGGTCCAACAGCAACTGTACGAGAGAGGGTCGCAGCAACGCCCAAGTCTGTCTGCTGACCTTAGACTACACCAAAACAAGCAGCAGAGTTCTGCTGAGAACCATCTCGCTGTAACCCACAGACTTGTTGTCCACCTAAACACTAAACCCTTACAGACCTAGATTAACATCAGTGAGCGGGCCTGACAGGTTGTTCCATGGTGGTAAAGTGCAACGCTCATACTTTACATTATGTTATAAATGCTGTTGGTGCATTCTCCGTAATCTGCGTATAGTTAGCGAAGTTTTTCATTTCAAAATAGGCGTTACCAGTCGATTGCGTTGACGTAACCACAGCGGTTATGAAGTAGAGCATGGGTTTAGTCAGCAGAGGTACAGGTACCGGTGTTGGGCGCAGATTATTTAGTGTGTGAGGGGTTTAGATCCAGTTTTAAGCCTCCTGAACTGCTCACAGGCTCATCAGGGCCACCCCGATAATATCAAGCACGTTTCATATGGCCATTAAACACGGCCAGACAGACAGAGACTCCTTTCTTTATAGTTAAATGTAGTGAGTAAACCCCAATGATTGACAGGCTGGATGCTAGTATATACATATTAGAAGGTTTAAAAGGAGCCAACACAACAACTTGTATATTTATTATTCTGATTATATACAATTTTGAGAATGTTTAGATCAAGATTTTACTCTCCTTTTAGACGTTAAAGTGTCCAAAACAAATGTGTAAACTATGATTCTGTGTAATCCTGAAGGCAGCAGCAGACAGGCGGTCTTTGTGGATGACTGATGGCGTTGCTTGCCTTTTATTATTTGAAATACAGCCGGAGATTAGTGTTGCAGTCTTGGAAAAAGTGAAACCTAACACACATCAATCATTTCTGTTTTCTCAGCGTGCTGTTTGCAGTAAGCTCGACGGCCACCGTGGGAACCGGCTGTCACGCCCCGACATGGCATCAGACTGCCTGTCAGTGTTCAGCTCGGACACAGAGCCTTCACCTCACCGGGGTTTCTGCTCGGGGGCCAAATCAAACCTGCATCGCACCTCACTCTAACCAACTCAGAGCGCTGTCCGGGTGGGATATTACAGCTGCCAGCCAAGTGTGGTCAATGTTCTGGTTGTTACTGGAAGGTTGATGATTTGGCAGCCTGAGAACTTTGTGTTTATTCTTTCTCAGCAAAAAAAAAAAGGAAAAGAAACATCGAAATACTGAAAGTAGCTCTTGAATTTTGGATTTGCACACGGGTGAATGTGAAAGTTAGTTCCCTGCTCCTTACACTGCCTCAAATCCCTCCTCCTGACACACCATTCATATGTAAATGCCGGACAGCTTGTATGACAATACCACACTGTCATGGTAAACGAGTTAAACTGAGACTGTTCGCATGTATTGCAGCAAAACATTCAACAGTGTCTCAACAGCTCAAGAACTGTGAAAACCTGAAAATACAATCAAATGTGAACGGTGACACGAAGAAGCATCGCATCAGTTTTGAACTGTAGTATTAAATGAATTATATCGAGGCCTCTGCAAACATGCACATTCTCCCTCTGCCCCCCTTCCCACTGCCTTTACTGTGGGTCAACCGCAGCCTCACCATGCTCTCTCCGCTGATGGAGCCCTCTCCACCACTATGAGGGGAAAACTGGAGAGGTGCGGCCTCTGCCTTATTTACACTAGACTCGCATTTTCTTAGGTTTGGCACTGGCTGGGTATCTGAGGGATACAGTGAGCTGTGGCGCTCAAGCAAAGCCTTCATAACTGGGCCTCTGTGAAACGGTAAAAAGCTTAATAGTCAGTGGCAGGCCGATAATCCTCGCTGTTGTAGGTCTGCACAGACTGTTTTGATTTCAAACAGGTAAAAGCGCTTGAATACTCCAAAAGGGAGCTTTACTTTGTGAATATACAGTAGATCTGCTGGAGAAAGGACCTGAAACAGGAGTTAAAAGAGGATAATTATCATATACATATGTATGCTGGCAAGATTTCCACACTGCTGTGTTTTATTTTTTATTTGAATGTTTATACAGCTGTGATTTTTATATTTTGTGTATTTATTAAATGAGAAATTTAGTGGAAAATAAAATGGTAATCTCTGAAATCTGTGTAGTCTGGACGTTTTGTCAGCGGCACAAGGCAAACGCTCCTCTTTTCAGAACCTTTTGTGAAAGATTTATGTGTCGCTGTGGGAGCACCGCTGCTGGTCCTCGGCCATCGTCATCATCTGGAAGGCCGCTCTGCAGGAACAGCTGGCTCACGTCCACAAGGGGAGGAGAGAGGAAGCGTGCATGGGAAAGTAAGGACATTGGATAATTACATGATTCATATAGAAGTCTGAAAAATGTGGATGCTGAATTTGAAAATTCCCAGAGCTCAAAAATACACAAAGAAATGATTACAAGTAAATTATCCTTCTTCCGTTGATTGCCCACGTCTCCTCTGCCATGCATGATGGATTCCAGCTCTTTTTACAAGAATAGGATCGTTGCACTACGGCGTCTGCACTCATTGCAGGTTTTTTCCACACGAGAGAAAAGTAACCTGAAGTGTAAATTAAGCTTTTCAGAAAGCTGGACCGTTTTAGAAAGATGGAGGAACACTGGATTAGTGCCACCTGTGAAAACAGTTGTGGTACTGGAGCTTTTCCAAGTCTGAGTAAATAACCTTGATGATGTCATAGTCGGGGTGGGATATTGAGATATGCTAAACCAGCTAGCCCCGGCCAGTACCGGTCTAACATTCCTGTGCTAGTGGTGTAAACACCAACACTCCTCTGGTGCTCTGAGCACCCAGTCTGGACCACTAGATGCACGGCTAACTGAGCTAACAGCAGCTACAGTTAGCAGTTAATCTTGTGATACGCTGCCCCCCTATTTGTTTTGAGTATGAATTCAACAGGCGGTCGTTTCTTACATATTGCACCTTGTAATTATGGATCATTACAAATACATTGTTTTAAAAGAAGCAAGTACACAGTGACAAAAAGTAAATCATGTATAGAAATTTAAAAATCTTATCAATCATATCAAAGTCCTCTGAATCGCACAAATTCAGAACAGAAAGCCTGTGTTTTGGAGTTTGACAGATGTGGATGTTAGCCTGGCAGTTGTCTACTGAAAGATGCATTAGGGGAAATGTAGGAAATGGTGTTTTTGGAGTTTGACCTAGGAGTTAAAAGTCAGGATATCTCAGCCTCTGCCACTTCTTTTTTAAATCTGTTTCTCATGACTCCCTCAACTTTATGGAGGTGCAGGACTAAATCCGTCTGGAGCAGCTCTTTAAAATAATGACTCAAAAGATGTTAAAATCTTTGGAAAGTCATCAATGAACTCGGGGAAACTAGCTAGTTCTCTTAAAAGCCGTGAAATACAGAGCGCGGCTGTAGTTGCTTCAGGTTTAACAAGTGGTTTTCAGATCTGCCCAGGACTCACAGTAATGTTTGCTTTCTGCCCTACCAGCTGGTTAATCACATTCACCTGGCACGCCAGGTGTAAATCACTCCCAGACTGTATGGTTAGAACAGAGAGCAGCGTGGCCCCCCGAGTCCCGGAGCAACAGGATGGAGAACCACCGGGTGCTGCGTTTGTGGCTGCGGAGGGAGGGGGGGGGGGGGTTCTAATTGGCTTACGTAGCCCGTGGTGTTGGCTCGGCTTCATCGCTTTAATCATGACACGAGCACGTCGCTGCCAGGAAAACTGTGGATGCAATTTTGACCCTTGTGCTAGCTTTGTTGCTTGTTTGTGGGAGTTCTGCCAATTTATATTACCCCTTTAAAAAAATGCAGAGAACATCTTTACAGTAATGCAACCCAGAGAGGAAGATTGTGAAATGGAAACGTTAACCCCCCCCACACACACACCAGTCTCCTTTCCCTAACCACAACCTACGGCATTGTGGCTTTAATTGGCCTCCATTTCGCTGCAGCTCCAACAACACTCCCGAGCTCCCACTCTCTCTTTTTTGGCTCTGTTGATACTGTTAATGGGACAGGAGTCGAGTCGTATTGGCATCAACGTCACCCGTAAAGAGGGGTCTCTATGTTGTAGACCTTATGGGACCTGGGTGCCCTTGACTCCAGCGCCCCCCCCCCCCCTGCACTGAAAACACAGAGCAGGTCGGGCCATTCACCGTGGAGCGATGGTTATCATGAATGGAACATTGTACCTACGAGAGACAAGAGCCTCCTAAATCCCCGGGTCACTCCCACTTTGGAGCGATGAAGACAGAGGTGGGGGTCGGGGGTTTGTTTCAGAGAAATGTTGAATAAAGATAATTTAGAAAATGGGCTCCGGCACAGTGCTGCCTCTGTCCCCCCCCCCCCTCGTTTCCCTGCACACACACACTCAACTCCCCGAGGCTGCTCTGCTCATGTTTGTTTTGATTTTGCTCCCAGAATCGGGGCAGGGGGTTTAGAGGGGACGGGGTGGTTCTGTTGGAGGGACTTAAAGATGCATGGCAATGGATAAGACAGATCAGACCAAAGACAGTCTCGCTAAATGAGAGGGAGGCATGCTACAGTGTGACTGCAGGCCACTTTGTGTCTCTATCGCCCTGTTTTTTATGACACAATAGACAGTTGGACGAGCTCTGGGATTCCTGTGGTTAACGAAAAATCAGGAGAAGCTGTTGCAGGATCTCTCCCCGGGCTGGGAGATGGTGAAATTTTCCACCTGTAACTCAACAAACTTCTCATAACTCATCACATGTAGGTCTACTTTGTCACGCAAGGCTGGGGACAAATATGGGTCATGGAAATATGTTGCTTCATAATTCTTTTCACTCAGTTAGTTTAGTCTTTTCCTTCTTGTGTTTCTTCAGTTTGTTCATTTCCTAGTCTTGCCACTGCGCTTTCGTACCTTTTGGACGTGACTAAAGCTACATTTGCAGAACAGGTGCACTCACACCTAACGCTAAATGACTCTTTTACAGTTTGTTAATGACTTGTAAATACCAAAGTAAGTGTGGAACAAGCCCCAAATGGTTCCCTGCTCTGAAAACAGTCGGTTTATTACGGTTTTGGTCATTAGCAAAGGATTGTGAATATACTGCAGAGTGCATAAATCTGTCTTATACCGGCTCGGTCTGATCAAGTGACATGTTTTCATTGACTGTCTCTCTGCCTTTTTCTTCTAAAACTCATGGTGGTCTAATTACAACTTCAGCCTAAATTGTAAGCAGAATCCTCATTTGTCTCTTTGCTCCAGTGAGGATTTATTGCGCAACGACCAGACACTTAACATTCCTCTCCAGGTTTCAGTTACACTGACCTAATCCCTCAAATATTAGACGGTGAAACACATACGGTGCTTACCTTGGAGCCGCTCGCTAGACTTGTGAATGACATTTTCAGACTATAAACTCTACTTTTGGCTTTGGGATACTGAATATAGCACCTCTTTTAAAAATCTAACATATAACGTACCACATCTTTTGGTCTTGTCCCATCTCGCAGCAATAATGAGTTCACTTGTCTCTCGCTCTTCTTAGGAAACTTACCCAAGGACCTGGGTATCTGACATAAGGATATCCTGTGATTCACTTGCAGGTTTAGACAAATGTCTTGCAAGATGTGTGTTGATTTCCCAGTTAATTTACACCTTTCCTAATTGTATTACATCAAACAGTAATGCTAACGTTAGCCGTTGTGAAATGGAAGCTAATCGGAGATCAAACCTGTGGTTTTTCCTTGAAATACGGTCTGATTTCCCTCGGGACTGAACGATTCATTGTCTTTACAGCTGCTAATCAATCAGTTATACGACTGAAAATAAAGTATAAAGAAGGCAACATATAAATCTAATATGGGGAAGTGTTGCTGCACTAAAACCCAGCTTCAAAATGTCAACTTTTTAATAATTTTTAAAAATAAACTCAGGTTAACAACGTCCTCAAATGACCTATACAGCCTATTTTGGGGTATTTTGGGTTGAGGACCGTGTGGCGAGTATAGTAGATTATAGACAGTACTTCCCAAGCACCACTGAAGCAAACATATACCTCTTTAAATATGTCATTAAACATATTCATGGGGTCATGAAAAGTTGCCCAGAACCAAAAGACTTTCAGTTGATGCAGAAAAAAAGGGCTGAG
This sequence comes from Pagrus major, assembly GCF_040436345.1. NCBI lineage: Eukaryota > Metazoa > Chordata > Actinopteri > Spariformes > Sparidae > Pagrus > Pagrus major. Next base: position 35,565,176 of record NC_133218.1, read on the forward strand.
ACCAGAGAGATGTGATTTTCTCTCACAGTGACGGGATTTCAAATCGAGACACTTTCTTGATCCCATCATTTTCTTTCTGAGAACAAATCACTTCAGTACACAACTTTAACTCATAAACATTTTTTATTATAAAACTCACCCTCCCACATTTTAAGACACTGCACTGAACTGTTTACTGCTGCGTTCCCACGAGATGAGATGAACAATTGAAAAAACTAAATCCCGTCAGGCTTTTTGTGGGCAAAAATCTGAGCTACGTTCGTGTGTTCATATATTGCATTGAATGCAAGTGACGGTGGGCAGACGCTGGCTTATTTTACTGCATATAATCGTAAAATATATACACATTCTTCATATTCTAGCTTCATAATTTAACATTCATCGAGACTTCAAAACAAAAAAGATTAGTTTTGACACAATTTCAAGTGGCGAAGACACAAAATGGCAGATTCATTACAGGTGATGAAACAGAAACATTGTTTTTTGCTTTCCCTTTGTGCTAAAAACAGCTTAATGTGGAGCAGTGGAGGAAGACGTGTGACTTAAAGACTGCATGGGCGACAGGTGTGGACCTTCAGACAGGTAATCCTGTTCACTAAGTAGCTGTACAGTGATGCATTCTTCTGAAATACTCTCAAAAAATACCATAAAAAGACTTTTAAGTTAAATTTCTGAAGAGAAAGAACATCAGGAATATGTGAACTGAACTTCATCTCTTGTTTGAGTTAGTTTGAGTTTCTTAAGAAAGCACTTAGTGATGATCCTGCGTGTTAAAGCGCTCTACATGTAGCCTACAATCTCAACACTGTGTGACACAAAGTTATTAACACACATTCACCCACGTTTAACCGTTTATACCAGACAACTGAGCAGTAAACTGTTTCCTGTTCACATTGTTGTGACACTGTTGTTTTCACTAATCAGATCACGACCTGGTGTCTGTTGCTGCGATCTTTAAAGGGGCATTACGTAAGAAGTTTAGTTAAAATACTGAACAGACTGTAAATAAAGGGCAGCTTTGTGTTGCGGAGTAATGAAGTTAGCACGCTAACCAGCTAGCCCCGACCGGTCCTGGTCCAAAGCTCCTGTGCTAGCGATGTGAGCACTAACACTCTCCTGGTCTCCTCGTCCGAACCGCTACCTGCAATGCTAACTGAGCTAACACTCCCCTATTGCTTTGAGCTCCCAGTCTGGGCAGAGTGAGCTTAAAGGAGTGCTAGCTGCATGGCTAGGTGAGCTAAATATTTAATGTCAGCTACAGTTAGCAGCAGTTTGCGGTTACTTACTGGCCAATTCTTACATATTGCACCTTTAATATCCATAAAATGCCTTTTTTTTTGCTGGATGAGCTCATGAGAACTTATTGCAACAACTTCCAGTCAGATCACACGGTTTGTATAACATCTGAAATCACCCATACATAACAAAGGCAAGCAGGTGAACATCTCGTCATGAGCACTGTTGTGGACAAACTCCAGGTTTGACCTTTCTTCACCAGCAACAGGCAGCTCTTCCTGCCCTGTTGCTTCAGTGTGAAAGCAGTAATAAAGACAGGGGGTCTTTTAAAGGCGTGAAAGGGGGTCAGGCTGTAGAGAGGAGGAAGAAGAAGGGGTGGGAGGGGGGTTGGGTTGGTGTCTCAGGAAAAGTTCAATAAAACAATCTCAGATGGGGGGAGGGGCCCCAGACAGAGTGCTGGAGAGGCGCTTCAGTTAATTTTCGTACTTGATCCCACACCCTCGCCTTGTCCTTTGACTGTTCCCCACAAATATTTGAAGTGTGGTTTGCTGCAACAATACAGAGGCCCCTGAAATGGAGAGCAGAGCAAACAGAGGCTGGATGGGTCCAATGTTTGTCTAAAGTCTTAATAAAGCCACACTCCAAGGAACCATTGAAGGCAAACCAAACAAACAGGAGCTGGTTAAAGGCACACACAAAAATGGCAACAAAGTCTGGCGTGCATCACTCATCCTCATCATCATCACCTGGAAGGGTTTTTTGCCATTTGTTGCAACCGGCTTCCTTCGCCTCAGAGTGCATTGAGGCCATCTTTGTGGAAGATTTGAATCACAAATCCAGAAAAGGAGCAGTTTTTCCTGAGTGAGATGTGAAACCGAGAAGGATTACTATGCAAATTGTACGCTTGTGGATCGCCTACACAAATCACTACTGTGCTCCCCGTCACCCTGCAACTAAAGCTGTCTGGCAGAGAAGCCTCGGGGGTGAGAAAGTGGCTTCCCTTCTCCAGCAGACCTGGGTTTGAACCCCGTGCTGAAGTGTCTTTGAGCATCTCACAGACATGTCATTTGTGAGTCCAACAAATGTTTTCAAGTCGTCTCAGTACAACAGCCGAGCCAGGGCAACAAACAGGAGCGTCATGCAGCTGGGCAACCTCTGGGCAGCAGAGGAGTGATCGGTGTCCACCTCCTCTCTGTCAGCTTTCAGGTCATAGTCCTCATCCCCATACATGTCCACCTCAGGCTGGTCTGAAATAACACTGTGGTCTCCTATGGAGCAAAGTTTGCTCATGTTCTCCTTGACCACTTCACAGAAAGGCCTCTCCACCCCATCGCAAACACAGCGGTTGAGCAGCATGCCATTTGGGATGAAGAGCATCTGCTCAATGGTGGCTTTACACTTGGAGGAGCACTTCCTGCCGTTGAACAGCTGCCCGCAGTATGACAAGTAGGCCGTGAGGGAGGTGTGGCAGTTGCTGTCCTCCTCGCAGCGCTGCCGGGCCTCCATGCACCCTATCCCCCCGGCGTCGCTCGGGTGTCTGCGGGGGAGGCACGGCTCTATGGATCGCTTGGCGCTCAGGCACTCCGCGTCCTGGGCGCAGTCGCAGGTCTCCAGGTCTGGCCCGCTGCGGGTGTGATTGAGCCGTATGAGCGCGTTGATGCAGTGGCTCGGGCACTGCCTCCTCGTACCTCTGATGTTACCTTCACATGCTGCCAGGTACTGGCCGTAGGCGAGGTCGCACTCGGGCTCGTCGTGGCACCGGAGGAGCGCCTGCCAGCAGATTAGCTGGGCATCTAAGGCCACCAGCACCCATGGGAGAAGTGCCAGGGCGCTGCACCAACATTTCATGCTTGGATGGAGTTCTAGCTCGGTGACGTGCACTTTCTCCACCAGCACATTAGGATGCGGACGATTTACGCATTGAATCTCACAGACCTGAGTTCATCAGTAATCCAGTCGAAGAAAAAAAAAACGCACTAGTCCCCTTTTTGAAAAACGTATCCACAGAGTTGCACGTAAGTTAGGTTCGCCTCCTCCTGGCGACCTCTGCGCACACAGGATCTGACTCAGGGAAATCACCACGCGTGGCTGCAAAAGAGAGAAACAGCGCAGGAACGGTCATTCCGGGAAGCATGTCCGCTCAGAAAAGTAGTAAATCACGGTCCAGAGTGCAGCCTGCGTCTGCTCCATGCCACCGGTGCAGATCTTTGAAAACGCGCCGCGGGTCTATCCAAAACTTAACGCGCACTCCGACCGCAGTTACCGTCAGTTAACTCACTTTCTACACTTGAACTCATCTTTCTTGCCATCTGTTAGTTACTTCTCTCTCCAAAAGCACTTTTTAAAACATCCACCCGCTTCATTCCGCTGTTGTTTTTTCGGAGCTGGAAGAGGTTTTCTATCTGTCGCGTTTTGTCCCGCTATGTGCGTCTTTGTCCCTCTTTCTCGCTGTTACGCTTCACGGTCCGCCGAGCATTTCCCCACAACACCCCTCCTTCTGTCGAAAAAAAAGAAAGAAAAGTTTTCCTCCCCCCCTCCCCTCTCTCTCCCTCTCTCTCTCTCTCTCCCTCTCTCTCTGTCCCTCTCCCTCTCTCTCATTTACAATCCTGGCCACCGATTGGTCGTCATTGAGGAGTCAGCCGTGGGACCCATTTCCAGGCCCGGAGCGGCACGAAAATCCTCTCGGTACATGACGAGATAGGCTGGATGGAAAATGTTTATGATTTTCTTTGCATGAAAAACCTCAAGGATCTGTGTGGTCTCCCCCTCCTCCTCCTCTCTTCTCTCATAGCAAACACACAAGAAGTGGAGACGGAGGGGAGGCAGCCAGGGGGTGCTTTGCAACAAAAAAAAAAAACGCATTCCTTTGCAAGAAGCTCACATCTGCAACTCCACTGCTCCAATTTTGAGCGCGGACAAACAAATCTGTTTCTTTTTACGCGTAAACACAGCAGAGGGAAACCTCTGTGATGACTGGCCCCGTCGTTGAGGGTTTTTTCGCTTAAAGGTTCTCGCTAATTGTCGCTCTTTCCCCTCCTCTCCCCGTCCTGCCTCTCATTCTGCAGGGTTTGTAAGCCTCGATTGATAGAGGAGAATGGGAGAGAATAGTATTTTCTGGCCCGTTTCACCCCAATTGTGTCAGATTGGCCATGCAGTGGCCCAGTGTCTCTCCAGGCTGCAGATTGTCCACGCACTGCGGCCTATCAATGGAGAGGGGTTTCAGCATCAATATATTTTACAGCTATCCCCTTTCACACCACACTTGAAAACTACCAATAGCCCAGGCTTTCCTGCCATTCACATGGTAACTAACTTGATTTTTTTTTTTTTTTTTTTTGGAGGGGTGGGTTTTTTTTTGGTCTGCACCCACTGAGAGGCTGTGCCAGTTTTGCACAAGCTCCATGAAACCAGATGGATACAAGACCTGAGATCTGTTGTAGACTTTGATATGACAGAGAGCTGCTGGAAAAAACTGCAGTTTTAGTTGGCAGAAAAGTTAAACCAACACGTGAGCCTAAACTCAGGCTTTACTGTAGAACTGCAGCGATTCACTGATCAGTTGTCAACTATTAAATTAGTGGCCAGCTATTTTGATAATCGATTAATCAGAGAGTAAAGTCAAATTTCTCTGATTCCAGCTTCTTGAATGTGAATATTTTCTGGTTTCTTTCCTCCTCTATGAGAATGAAGTGAATATCCTTCTGTTGTGGACAAAATAAGACATTTGAGGACGACTTCTTGGACTTTAGGAAACACTGATCGACATTATTCAGTATTTTTTGACATTTTATTGACCGAACAGTGGCGGACTCAGGATATTTGAGGGAGCAGGGGCGAAAAAAAGAAAAGGGCACCACTGTTGAAAGTTGTGATACATTTATAGTGATGATGGCATTTCATCTTGTTTTGGCAACTGGAAGCACAGAGGGCACTATTTTTTTTATCTACCACAGGGGCATCCAAGAGGGCACTTTCACTGCATTTTGCAACTATGTGTACATGACGTTAGAAAGAGTCGGACTATAGTGTTAGTCCCAGCTGATGCAGTTGGAAGTCGATTGACTCTTTCATGTATACGCCTTAGTCAGACTTGAACTGGCCTCTGTGTTCTGCGGATGCACCAGAAAAAAAAGTGTATTTCTTGCTCTAGCACTCACCATGTTGATACCTTCCTCATCGTCGTCTTATTTTGTTTTTATCCCGGCCTCCTGCTACAGATTCATGCCATGGACGACTTCTGTTAGCTCGACTTGTGCATGGAAACGTAGTGATTGAGACTGAACAACTAATCAGTTAATCAAGTTATAATAAACAGTTTTATCAGCCGTGAAAATAGTCGTTAGTTGTAGCCACAATATATATACTGTGTGTACAAGTGGACAACAAAACATAAAACAAATATAAACATGTATCGATCCCTGCCATAAATGTAGTCTATAATGTCCTGTTTTGTTGGCATTTTCATCAAATGTGTATATTACATTATATTATATTATATTATATTATATTATATTATATTATATTATATTATATTATGTTATGTTATAATTTATTATAGGTTCACCCTAATGCTGTCTGCCAAATGATACAGAAGTATCCGCTGCCGTACCACCAGACTATGGAGTGGCTTCCCTCCTCTGAGACCTCATCTTTTTGTATTGTTTATAGTTTCATTATACAATCTTGTGTTGTGTAATGACAATTAAGTTAACTTTGAATCTTGAATTACTGAGGTCACAGATGGAGGTTATGTTTTATTTGAATATATTATACTGAGAGGTGCCTTTAAACTTCTGTCCTATCTATTTACAAACATAAGCGGGGCAATAATATTAGAAACACCTCTCAGTGTAATACATCCTCATCATGTTTTAGCTCATATGAAATACATATTGTATCATTTATCCTTTTATACTGACTGACCACAACCCCCCCATTACTGTCATGTCAATCATAACCTATCAGCGTCCCTCTGCAGCCACCTCTTGGATGCTGTGAGTGTATTTTTGTCTCCACCTGGTGTTCTGGTTGCTGTAAATGTAACAACCACGCTGTCAACTCTGGACAGCAGCAGCAGCTCCTGTGCAAAACAATAGTAATAATCACCCAAAACAGAGAGGGAAGTTCGTTTATCCTAAAAATCAGTTTATTGCAGTTAAAACTCAAAACTCACTGAAATACTTTCAGAGACAGAATGATAGAGATACTGCGAAAAACAAAGAAACAGCCAAAGAACGAGAAGAATCTGCGTGTCGTGGCAGCCATTTCCTGAAAAACCAGTTCCACAGGATGACGACATAAAGTAATTACATTTGTATATTGTTATTATTATTATTATTATTATTTAGTTATTGAATTATTATTGAAGTCACACACACACAGTCATACAAAGCAAACAGTTTTCTTTATGGCTTCTGTTCCACCCTTTAATACTGTCCGATGATGAAACATCACAGTTTCTAGTAGCTCTATTATAAAATGACTTATTGCAACTTCTCCTCCGCTTCATGTATTTGACATGTTACCAATATCAGCTATCACATCATGACAATAACCAACTCGACTGAAAATGTGTCTCATTCAGCAGCAAACGACTCGTCTCAGAGAGGAAACAGTCTCACGTGTTAAAATCAAGACTTCCTAATGTAACGTAATGTTTTGGCAGTAGAGCTATAACAGGAAACAAAGTTGGGGGACATGTATGAGAATCAAAGCTGACATCACCCTCACTGCTACATAAAATCAAACACTGTCAAAAATGTAGCGTATATGGATTCAACACAACATCGACGACATCCCCTCTTCATCTTCATCGTCATCGCCTTCGCTTAACGCGCGGCTAGAAAACAACATGGACAGGATACGGAGTTATAACCGTGACTGTGTGCCGTGTTACGACCGGCACTCTTCAGCCACAGGATGAGTTTTGCTTTTTTTAAATTTACAAGGACACCACTTGACATATCACGTCGGCTAAACAACACGAATCCACCAGCACAAAACGGCACCACTGAGACGTGGGTGGGGAGGGTCAACGAGATGGAGGACAGGTCAAAGGTCAACGTGACGGTCGACGACACTACGAGACGCTGCGATTTGATGAGAAGTGGAGCGAAGAACGACCTGCTGCTGACGGTATAGGCAAACAGCAGATACATTTACATCTTATACAACATAAATATTTGTATGTGGGTTTATACTCACACCGCAGCTACACAGTTTGACATATTTGTGCCATTTTCCTCTATATTGGTCGTTTTTTTTCAACAAGGGCTTTGGCGTACGACGTCTAACGCATTTACATTTGTCTCATCTAAGCAGCTTTTTTGTTTTTGACGTCTAGATGCAGCACAAACACAGATCCGCTCCCTCGGCAGTTGATGTTGACGCTAGGTTTCAGTTTGGGAGCACAGTTATTGTACACACTTAGCTGTAATGTACACAATGCAGCAAAAAAATCTCTCCTGACACCTTTAGTAAGACACAACTCCTGCCGCCTGCTCGCAAAATGATTTGTTGCTTTTTTTTTAATAAAAAGTTAAAGTCAGAGATCTCCTGCAGGAACAAACAACACAGGAAGGCCTGTCTTTGTGAGAAGTGGCTTGCAGATGTTGGAGAAGACAACCTTGTACGGACGTCCAAGGCACACTGAAGTACAGAAAGAGCAAAAAAATAAATAATGATATGTCTCAGGAAAAGATTAAAATTGAGCTCTCGGGGAGCTTTAATCAGGGCACCAGGGGGCCAACATCAGCGAGCTACTTACGACAAAAATCTGCCTCGTGTGTTGCGCTAAACGAAGATATAATTTGTGCTTTTGTACGCGGAATATAAACAAACCCCACAAACGGCTCCTTTCATTTAATTTTCTCCTAAAATAAATAACCACATATCCCAAATCCAACATGGCCTCCTCCTCACACAAGCCTCCTGCGTACGCGTGTTTTCATTCCAACCAAGCAGCTGATGTCAGCGATCCTCATCAGTGAAATCATCTGCAGTGTGTACTGGAGGCAATGAAAACATGCACACGCAACACACACACACACCTGAGACCTACGCTGCAGATCGTATTGTGTCATCACTGGTCATGTGACGTACAGAGAGAGAGAGAGAGAGAGAGAGAGAGGGAGGTCAGGGGATGAAGGGGAGTAAAGGATTTAATAGGCGTGATTCTCAGAGGAGGAGTTGCTCTACAGGCAGAAATAATCTCATGAGGAGCCAGAGAACCGCAGTCTTAGTAAAATATGAATGACATTCATGATTTTTAGGATATGTGAAGGTTAACAGGAAAGCTCACCTAGATGACACTATGGCTACAGTTCTTCTCCCCCCCTCCAAGTTCTCGTAAAATCAGCTTCCTCGTCTTCCTCCTACTTGCTTTTCTGTGGGGCCTCTGTCTAACTCAGCACAGCTAGAAAAACTGTTATTATGTGGCTCTGCCAGCTGACATTCCCAGCAAGCAATAAGAATATTTCTACCTCCAGAGCAGCTCTGCCTTTGAAAAATATTTGTACAAGTAAAACTCTAATCTTCTGGGACTTAGAGCCGGCCGAATCACATGAGGCTGCAGTTCTCCGTCTGCTTTTTGAGGTCTTCCAGTGTGGCCTGGGCTTTGTCTTTCAGCTGGTCGATGTCCACGTTCTGGATGTTGGACAGCTGACCCAGCACCGACTGCTTGTGCGTCTCCTCCTGGTTGTCCTCGGCGATCATCTTGGCCAGCTCCGTGGGCAACACCACGTCATCCCCCGCCTGCTGGATCTGGGTCTCGTCCAGCTCGTTCTGCGGTAGATAGACGCATTGGTGCGTGTCCGTGTTGACGCAGCCGACGGGACCGGAGAAAGAAGGACAGAACATTTGAGAAAACAGAAGCAGTGATGCTGTTGGAGACACGGCCAGCTCTTCAGTTCAGACATGCGGCGTCTTTACAGAAGCTTACTTTACCTTTGGTAGTCGGTATTTATCCCGGAAGTGACTTCTAACTGTGGCTCTCTCAGCTTTCTTTTGGGCGAAATTGGCTTCTCGTTCTTGTCTGCAAGAAAGAAGGAAAAATTGTTTTTAGATACAGATCTTTCTCAGTGCCAATGAACATACAAATTCAACTAAATTTCTAACCAAAGCTGGCGAGGAAAAGGCCTTTTTTAATCCACTGTGCGCACACACTTTCACCTGCTCCTCACACACATGCAATCTAAAAATGAGGATCCATTCGTCATTATGTTAAATCTCTGCTTTAAGAGAATCATAAGGCTCATAAGGATTTGGATCTATAGGAGGCCATGTCTCCTCTGAACACTAACTACACGGTGTAGAGCCAGCAGGAGGTGGAGCAGCAGCAGCACTGATGCCATGTGGGGGATAAAAAGCAGGAAGCAGGACGTTGTGCTTCTGTTTTAGGAGCCCCAGATGCAGCATCCTGTCAGTCCAAGCACGCCTGTGAGGGATTTCAGTCCTCTTGGGATGTGGAATACTGGAGGTAACCTACTAACTGCAGGCTCACGACGACACCCCCACTTTTACAGCTGTCAACCCACCCTACATATACTGGATTTACCTCACATTATTGCACTCTGCCTTCCTGCAGGTCTGACTTTTAGGGTGTTTTCATCTTTTTTTAATGCAGAAAACCCTCAAAAGAGCTTCATAACTGTCTGTGAAACATGGGCAGCTTGAGAGAAACCATCTAAGAGATGAAAGATGATGATTGCCTTGAGTCTGACCAGCATACAAAGAGAGGGAAAGGCGTTCAATAGCGATCTGTCTGCTCTGTCGGCCTGGTGACATTTGTCTCTGAACACTCACTCCAGCCTACAGTGTGTGATGCCTCCAGCAGAGGGCAGACACTTGGCTGCTGGCGCTGCTCTCTCCACTCAACATCACTGGAATATTTATGGCTTCAGTGTAGTTTCTCAATCGTCGCTCTTAAATTTGCAAAATTTGCTCAAACGCCTCCAGGACGATGACTTAACAACATGACATAATGCTGAACAAACTTGCCCGTGTGGCCCGAAGCCAAGCATAACATGAATACAGTGAGATTTTATCAGAGTCAGTGAAATACAGTAGGTGCTTGTAACAAAGTCATGGATGATATTCTTCAGAGCTACGCTGGCAGAGGTTGCACTGTACGCCGAGAAGGATCAAATCAGCAGCGTGATCTGAAGGCGGGGGTGGTGGGGGTGGGGTGGGGGACACTGCAGGACTACAGGCATGGTTCGCAAAGTGTTTGTACCCAATGTGTCAGAGGAAGGTCGTTTTATCTGGAGATGCAGCGTTCGTGGTGCTGTCCGTGTGAGCCCGAGCTCACTTTGTATTAACATGAACAGGCCAAACACCAAATGGCACATAGGCCCGTGCTGCGTTCACTCGCAGCCAATGAGTAGAGCTTTGTGTCTTCTCCTCTCAAGGGCATCAGATGACCAGGGTTGTCACTGTGGACCCGGGCGCTCAGGGTGATAAAATGTCTACATGTGACATGTCATTGAGAGCGACCCAACCCAACCCCCCCCCTTCAACCATATTCTGCTTTAATCTGAGCGGTACGAGCTTCTCGGTGATCTATGCTCATGTTTAGCACCTCCTGACTAATAATTCACTTCCACTGAAGGTCACATTATGACGGCAGAGCGTTAAGCATCTCGCCGTGCCTCCTGTGGAGCTCAGTGGGCTGAGTTAGGACTTCACCTCCCACCCATGCTTAAAATGTCTGCACATGGTTCTGTGAGGGACTTTGGATCAAAGTGTTGATCAAATGTGCTGTGCTGATTATAACGTATGCAAACAGAAATATATGATCAGAATCCTCCATCTCTCCTCCACATTATAAATCATGGTAACTTATTCTATGACCTGGGAGGTGAACATCTGATAGGAGAGGTGGAGTCCGGCTCTGAGGGAAGCATCACACTAATCACTGTCTGCTGGGTGAACTCTGGGTGCCAAATGACCTTGTTGTTTACCTTAAACTGTCCTCCAGTGGCTTAGGAGATGAACACCACAAATAAACATGTAAATTATGGAAAAATAAACAATTCAAGAATTCAGTTTTGCATGTGAGACACAGAGCGAACATTTAAATGATTGAAGCAAACATAACAAAAGAATAAAGACGCACATCAGCTGTAAAAACGCCCACAAAAAAGTAAAAAGGCAGAGATTGTAATAGCGACCACGCCAAACTACATTCAATTTTTCCACATTTTAAGGCTGCAGCACATTTCTTATAGTGCAAATTAGTCGCAACCATCGTGAGTAGTAACTTCTGTATGCATGATGAAATTCGGCTAAGAAAGTAAAGCCCTAAATTAATTCATATTAGTTCATACTGATGGTTGTTTGCCACACAGTCTGATTCATTATTCAGCCGCACGCCCGGTAATAGGAACATGTGTCGCCCCAGGCACGAATCCCTGTAGACATTTCCGTGGAAGAATGGTTCCAGGAATCCCAAATTAAAAAAAAAAAACAGTCTACACAATTTGCCGAAGCTAAGAGACAGAGAGCTCCCTGGGCGAGAGGAGCAGCTGTGTGCAGAGCGCTCATGTTATGGCACTGATGCGTAAAAAAGCGCACGGCGCACTGGGAGCGCTCCGCTATTTACACACCAGAGAAACGCGCTGTTTAAACACGCCACGTCTCCACTGCTTCTCTGAAACACACTGTAGGTTTTTCATCACAACTTCAACACTCACAAGCTTCAATCATTCTCCTTACTTTTCCTCCTCTAACTGTTGCTGATACTGTTCAAATTCCTCTTGAGTCATCCCCTGCGCGGCGGCGTCTGATTTCTCCGCTTCGGGTTTCTCCTCCGTCAGTCCGCCTGTCAGGTTCTTCAGCTGTCCTCCCACCATGTGTTTCACCATGAAAGCCATGGCTGCGCCTCGGAGAGTCCTCTGTGCGATCGGCTGAGAGGAAGAAAGAAAGTTGAAGGGCTTGATGCGCTCTTGGATGGAGCGGTGACGCTGGATAAAAATCCGTCAAACGCCGCTTAAAACAGACGTCTTGGGAGCTTACAAAGTCTCGGTGGGAGCAATCAAACCAGGGGGGGGGGGGAGAAAAGAAAGAGAGAGAATTATTCCAACGGCGCGTCGGAAGCTGGCAGTTTCAGCACCACTGGCCCTGGACAGCTCCGCGCCGTGAAGGATGGAGAGGAGTTGCTCAGTTATGAGTCAACAAGTTTGGCGCTGAACTCTACCAATCCTGTGACTCCGTCCGCAGCCACCACTCCCTCCACCCAATCCCTCCACCCAATCCCAGGCACCGCCGGACTTGGGGTGTGCATGCGCTCGCCGTGGCGCGCGTCAGGCAGTCGTGGGGCCGCTCCCGTCTGATTCAAACTCACGATGGAGCCGCGCTGGGCGTGCAGGACTCCGGGGAGGGACAAACAACAACAACACGTGACGAGCCTCCAGTTGTCCCCTGGCTGTTTTCGGTGCCTCTCTGAGTCTCTCCGGGGTCATCCGCGCCGCTGGATTCCTCACACGCAGTTTGTCAACACACAAAGAGTTTTCCTAATTGCAAATTAGTCAAATGGTTGTCTGTTAACCCGCGGCGTGGGTTCGCTTTGTTGGCCTAATCACTAAGAAATGATGATGCTGTAGTCTGATGCTGAGCTCCAGAGGAGGAGAGGAGACCGAGACGAAGCATCCTCCAGTCAGACACTCATCCTCCACGTGCATTTAATGCCCTTGTAAATATCCCTTGCTCCTCACATCCTAAAATTAGAAATTTTGTCTCCAGTCGCATCGCTGGTAGTGACTCATGTGTCTGTAGTGAGTTCATAATATCAGTGTGTAATGCTTATTATGCCTCCTATAGGATTTCAGTGCTCTGGTGTGTCTTTGATGGGGTGAATAGTTCGACGCTCATCACCAGAAAAGATGATTTATTAAAATGCTGGCTGCTTCTTGTTGACACCGTGTGACGCAGTGTTCAGCTGGAAAGCCTCACTTCTAAAAATATAACCTGTGTGTGTGTGTGTGTGTGTGTGTGTGTGTGTGTGTGTGTGTGTGTGTGGAGGGGGAATAATTTAAATCTCTCTGTCTCTGTGTGAGATTCTTGACATCCAAAAAATGTGAAACGGAAACTTTGATTACGAGTCAACAACTCCAGCAGTCTGACACCGAGCCTGGCCTAGTTTCCCGGTCCCTGTGGATCAGCAGAGACGGAGCACGTCTCACTGTCTCTTTTTTGTCACAGGCTTAGCGCGCGAGGCCCCGTTCGCCCCACACCTGGCTCGCTTTTTAAATCTCTGCCCAACTTCAAAGCTTCCGCCGGTGAATGGATCGAAACGTATCTCTGTGAATGAGATCAAACCTGTAATCTCTGTGAAATTTAATAAAAAAGAAAGAATTTGCCTAACCAGCGTGTTTCGACATGACATTATATCTTTTTGGCTCCTGGTACTCACGCCCATGCGCTCTTGTTCCCAGCCCGGGTCTCACTCACTGTGCTTTTCTTCTGGATTATGGCTGAGCTCTCTGACTACAGGTGCTCCAGCAGGTGCACCGAGGGAGGTTATAATCCAAGATGATGTAAATCACACACACACACACTCACACTCAGGCTTAAATGGTGAAATTTCAGCGAAGAGGAGCGCAGCCTTCACATGGTGACATGTTCTGACAGCTGAGCCTCACGGAAACAATCATGACGGGCGAGAGAGGCGACAGCAGACACCTTAAGAGCTTTTAACAGAGGTGTTTTTTAAACGTATGACTAATATATGAGCTGTTTCTCACCCTCTTCTTGTCCGGCCCAGCCACCAGGACAACATGTTAGAGTAACGCTCCTGCAAACCTCTGATATCTTCACGTCTCTACATGTCGTGTTGGTCAGTACCATGTTGACATTTCTACAAAAGGTGTCACATCATGTTCACACTGCATGTTTATGACCCGACTTATCCGGACATGGAGGTGGGGTTAGAGGTCAGAAGGCTGCCAAGCCAGCGACCGCAGTTCGAGACTGCGTTTATACTTTTTAAGGAGACTTCGGGACAATTTCCAGCCGTGTTTGTGGCAACAAAACAGACTATTTAAGCCAAAACATGTTTTTAATATTGAAAATTGGACCTAAACAAACACAAAGTTGCAAGATAAATAAACATTAAAGAGGTCATATTATGCTTTTTGGGTTTTTACCTTTCTTTTATTGTGCTATGTTGCATTTTTGTGCCTGTACCAGCTGTAGCAGCGTTATTTTAGATCACACTACCTTGGACCCAGCCTACTCTGCCTCCGATTGGCTACACATGTTAAGTAATGCGCATGTGCAACTCTCATCAAAGATTGAACAGAGGCGAGATGTCTCACTCTGTAGCTAAAACGGAGCGTTCAAGACACAGAGTGAAAAGGGGATGCTGTAGAAATACACCATATGAGAAAAATAATGTGTTTTTTGAAAATTAAAGTATGTAAACCTGTTCTACTAGGACCCCCAAATAAAAGTATGAACCTGAAAATTAGCATAATATAACCTCTTTAAGTTTCAACGTACACTGCCAACATTAATTCCAGTGTGAATAACCACAGAAGCGTCTTGAGTCCTGGTTGCACACTTCTGATTACCCACAGTCGTACAGTCACAATCAACTTTATTTTGAAACTTCTTTACCTGTTTGTGTGGAAACGTGTCCGACACCAGAGGAGTTGCTAATTAGCGGCCACTTGTCAGTCGAGATCGTGGCCGTACATGTCGCTTAACTAAAGCAGATATAATGTGGACAGTAGAGCTGCAACATTACTTGAGTCATTGATTTGTTGTCAACCATTTAATTAAAAGCCAACTGTTTGCCAACCAGCTGTCTCTAAAGAATATGCCACGATCAGTGAAATTGGATGGATTTGAGTCCTTCACTTGTAGAAGAGGATGCCATCAGCTGTTAGTTAAATAAGAGCATACGGTGTTGAAATGAAGCCTTCACAGTCAAATACAGAGGAAAAAAAAAACATCACTTACAGCACCTGATTTAAAAATAGGCTCGTGTTAATGCTGCCTGGCTCCTGCTTGTGCTCCGTTAATTTTACTGCCTACACAGCTTTGGTTAATGTCTCACTGTACTGTGAACAGTAGCAGTTACGCTCTATGTTCAGCACATATGATGCATAAGTGCATGCAAAGCCTTCACACAGATGTTTACTGTCAAAGCCGCGCGTGGCTGCGCACGAACCTGACACGTTTGTTTCCCCTTACAGCATGAACATCTGTGTTTGGTGTTCAAAGACTTGTTTTTTCCTGCCATTAGTCAAAATCTCATTGGCGGAAAGATATTGCGTGCACGATAGTCATCTTTTGGCCTTTGAATAAAAATAAGAAGAGCGTTTGAGCCAAAAGCAACAAAAGGTTACAGAAGCTTGACATTCTGCGGTTGTTGTTCGGCAGGAGCGATCAGGGTGTGAGTCAACACAACCCAAAGCATCACGCTGGCTCCCGCCCAGTCACACTTCCAGCCTGGTTACACTTGATCTTCTAGGATTAGGAGCCTGTGTGGGATTGGGGAGAGATGGGTTTATGTACACCATCGCAGACACCGGCTGATCCTCGGCAGCCGAGTGTTACACCTTTGTTTCTTTTGACATGAGATGACAAGGGATTAGACTCATCAAACAAATGTGCCCTGCAGCAAACAATGTGCACGTTCAGGGAGTTTTTTTACATTCACACAGGCGGAGATGATGCCATTAGCAAGTCACTAGGAGGCCTGTCTTTGAGTGGCACCCCCCTCATGAGCTGACAAAATATCACGCTAATCCCATTAGAAGTGGGAAGTGCTCTGTGTACTCGATGACAAAAATAGTACTCGTATCAAGAAAGAATCTGAGGCTGTTTGAGCAGGAAAGTGATTTACTGAGATGTATCTGTACCTGCGTCAGCTCCTGACCACTGATCGAACAGACAGGTGGGGTCGCAGCAGCGTGGCACCATATGGTGGGAAGCGAGTCACCCCAGCGGTGGTGGTTTGATGCCCCGCAGGCTGTCCAGGAGGTGTTGAACTACACCGCGTGTCAGCATGGCAACTGTCCCCCCGGCTAACATCAACTACTTCCACAAGAACTGAATATTATGGCCCTGCAACAGAGCAAAAGAAGAGCATTTAAACTTTTGAACTTGACATTTAAAGCTGCATTAAACCTGGTCTGTGTAAAACGTTGCCCTTTTTAAAAGGGACGATTTCTAAAATATGGCCAGAGTTTTGGTTTGAAGCTTTCAAAAAATGAGTTAACATGAAGAAACAACAGAGTTGATGTTGTGTCAAAGATGTCAATGTATTTTGTTGAAGAGCTGTTGAGGTCAGCATGCTAACCAGCTACAGGTACTGTCCCGTACCGCTACAGGCACTGGTCTGATAGCCCCCATAGTTTAAACCTAGAGATGCAAAAGCGGTGAGTTCGCTACTTAATAATAAGTCAAGAAAAACAAAAAAAATGTCAAGAAATTGTAGAAATTGAAATATTTTTACATCTATTTTCCTTATCAAAATGAAAAATACAACCATACAACTTCTGACTTCAAGTTTCTCTCTCTTACCAAACTAAGAAAAGCTTAATTGTCTGCCGTGTCTTCTCTTCCCCGGGGTCACAGCAGGTGTAAATCACCTCTGTACCGTATCCCCTGTCTAAACATTGGCATCTGTCAGTCTCGGAAGCTGTGTTCAGTCCCAGTTTGGTGTCCAGCCGAGTTCACTGGTCACCCACGATGACTCCCCAGACGTCTGAGGTCGAAGTGTAGGCAGACGGCTAACTGAGCCACATGCTAACGGCAGCTGGTCGCCAAATGACAGCTACAGCAAAGAGTAGCAGGTCTAGGCAGTAAGCGGTCATGCTGCCCTATAGTTTGGCTATTTCTTACAGATATGACCAAAAGCTGGCAACAATCTACATACATCTTTGTTTTATCTCTTTGTACCTGTACACCTTTTGTTTTTTCTTACACGCAGCTGCTGACATTAATACGGTATTTTCTTGAAACATGTGCTCGGCAGATACAAGTCAACTCTCTTTCCCGGCTCGTTTCAGTCAACTCTGATGAGAAACGGTCGACACATCCCTCTCAGTGCTTCGACATCCTGACAGAAATCATTACAGAAAGTTTTTCCTTGTCCTCTCGTGTTAATGACTTTGCCTAATACTTTGTGATTTCCTTCCGATTCAACGTGCACACTTTCACGGAGGGGCAGTGGCCTCTTTCAACACAGAAAAAAAAATACATTTCTGAAAAAAAAAGCTGATAACTGAAAACAGGAAGCCATAATGGGATTCAAACTTCACATTGGCGTGTTTGAACGTGTGAGAGGAAGCTGCTAAGAGACACAGTCGGTGACAGAATTCACAGCAGACAAATGTGCAAATCAAAAGTGAGAAACATGAAACACAAATGTTCAGAGGAATTGGCTGAAATAGGTTGTGAAATTGAGTGTTAACAGAGAAAAGGCCCAAAATGGTCCGAAACATTGGAGAGCAGCTGCCTCCAGAATTGCAATAACACGTTCGCCGGTCTGGGACGTCACAGCAGAAATCACAAAGACAAGTCATCACCGAAATAAATGGAAACATCTAAACTGTTGATGAGTGAGACCATGAACCCACACGGATGTCAGGGAGGCAGCAGACGGGGATCAATCTGATTGTGGACTATCATTTCCACATACTGTCTGTACTTTAGGTGTGGGGCTGCATCATGATTTGGGCTTAGTCAATGTCCTGTAATCCTTTATGTTAATAATTTAGATAATAGTGTGCTTCCAAACCTGTAGCTACATTTTGATGAGGGCCCCTTCCTGTTACAACAAAGTGAGATATGAGGTAGGAGGAAGTATAATGATGCGTATGACGCCGCCTTGCACAATTAAGAAATCCAGGAAGGTGAGAGGCCGTCTACCAAAACGACTGGGGAAGAGGGACAAATCGTACTTCGGCACAGAACCGAGCAACTGGGCCAAGTGTGAGTGCACCTTTAGTATGTAATTCAACATCTGAAGGCACGACACCACTGGGTATTTTTAAGGAGACTTCGGGACAATAATAAGCCGGGTTTGGGGTGACAAAAAACAAATATTTTTGATGGGAAGTCGGGACGTCTCCAGCCTCGTTTGTGACGATCAAAACAGGTATTTTACACTAAAACATTGATGTTTTCTGTATTTTACCACAAAATCTTGATTATTTGCACCTTTTGTGCCTCCTGGTCAGCCATTCATTTATTTATAGATTTTTTATTTACCCACAATCCTCTAGTTACACGTCCTGCTGCAACCTGCAGTTATAACACTCTCACATCTCATTTACAGAGTCTCTAAATATAATATCTCTGTAATATTTCTGTTTCCAGCCCATGGTCTAACAAGTGTTGTTTAAATCACATCCTGTGCATTAAATGTTCCTTATTTCCTGTAAAACTGCTGCCAACCTACTAAAAACCACTTTAAAAGAAACCAGCCAACATCAAATGCAGCTCCTATCTCCATGTATGCATGGACTAGTATTAATATTAGCACGCTCCACTTCTGTGCATTCAAATGCATGAACTTGTATTAGTGTAAGTAGCTCTGGTGGGTTTAAACCTTTCTAAGCATTGCAGCTTTATTGCCACGCTGTACCCGCTGGGCTACAAAGTGGGCTAAGTCGCTGCACAGCGAGACAGCCTGCGATATCATCTGTGTGCTGGACGTCAAGTGATAAAAAAAAAAAAAAGGAGGGGATTTTTTTTATCCACATTTAATTAAGTGGTTAAAATGACCCCTTAGCTGCAGCTCTTATCCAGCAGAAGAATTACAAGCAACTAGTAGCAGGGAGTGGATAAAAAAAGTGTAATGACATAAATGAGAGAGATGTTTGTGCGATATGAGGACATTTTGGTTTTCAGGAGCAGGGAAGGTCACGGGTCATATTTGAGTCCACATCGTGAGCATATGGCTGACTGCTGAGCCTGCTCAGGCGCTGTAATGTCTCTGCTTATTTAGCTTTCCTTCCCCCTCATACCTCCTTTACACCTCTCCCTCACTGCTCTCACACATTTACTTCATTTCCCCTCTTCTAACCTTTTTCCTTCTTATCCTCCATCCCTCTCCCCTCTCAAATCCCTACCATCCTCCCTAGCTCTCTCTCTCTCTCTCTCTCTCTCCCTCCATCCTTCCTTCCTTCCATCCCTCCCCCGTCCTTCCCTGCCTGATTTAGACCTCTTGCCTGAGAGGAACATCAAGAGCACAATGGGTTAGTGCAGGCTGAGCTTAAATGGAATGAGAAAACCGGAAAATTCTCTTTCATGAATAGATGCAAACAATCGGCAGTGTGAGGGTGAACCGGGTGAAGGAGAGGAGAGGAGGGTGAGATAAAGCCGGCTGGGAAGTGAGACAAGGGAGGAGAGAAATGGATGCCGAGATGGCAGGAGATGGGGTGAAGGTCAGTGGAGAGGGCGTGGCAGGAATGATGAAGGGGTTTTTTTAATTCCGAAAAGCCAGTTAGACGAATTGTTTTCCTGACATTTGTGGCTTAATAGTATACTCTAGATAATCCAGCGCTTGTGTATGTGGAGTTTTCAGAAGAAAGGTCCTCAATTTGCAAATACTTTCATTACCCCGCCGCTTTGAAGCTAATATTGAGCTTTACAAGGGTTTTATAAGGTCAGAGGAAACAAACTCTTCTTAATTTCCTTCCCCATCTTCAGTTTATTAGTATGTAGGCCGGCATGAATGGTGACATTTCTCAAAATAATGCATCCACTTTAAGGTAAAGCCAGCGAATATCAGGTTGGTCGCTTATTAGCAGTGTTAAGAAAAGGTGTTCAACATATGAGAGATGTTCTGCTTTGGCCAAGTTTGATAAAAGTGGTGATTAGTTTTAAGGTTGTCAGTTATTTCATCTGCACCTTTAATATAATGCAACTCTCAGTGCACTCTTAACACAGTACACACTTTATTCATATCTCCCTATCTCCCATGATGCAGCATGCCATATCTTCTCTATACAGCCTGTCATCTTGTCGTGACCCTGAGGTCTGCCTGAAGCCTCATACTCCATCTGTTTCTTGTGTGTTAAGAGATTTACAGCCTCTCTCTCTCACACACACACACACACACACACATATAAACACACAACGACACACTGAGAAACACACACACAAGTCTCAAAACATCTCCTGGCATCGAGCTACGTTTGAAACGGCAGCTACGATGGGTGTGTTGGTGTTCAGAGGAAAACTACTCATCTTCATCTGCTGTCAGAACACACACACACACACACACACACACACACACACACACACACACACACACACACACACATTTCTCCATCTCCCCACATGCGCAGCCATGCCAGCATCATGCATCCTTTTCTCCTTGTTACATAACTCCCCTCCCCCATCAGCACAATGAGAAGTTATGACAGAAGTTATAACCCCAAGTCTGTAACACGCTCCTCACTCTCTCCTGCAAACACACACGCACACACACGCACACACACGCACACACACGCACACACACGCAGCCTATGCTGTCACTGAAACGATGACGTTTCCCAGCACAGAGTCACATGCGGTTGAGTCACGGCAGAGCTCAGCTTGTTTTACATTCAAATAAACACAGTGTTCGTGTGTTTACACTACGAGCACCAACTCCCACAGTCTGACCTCAGAAAACCTGCACTCCTTACCCTCGTCTGCTGCCCCGAAAAGGGCGAAATCTAGGATTCAAAGCAAAACAAGAGAGCAGAAGTGCAGGAAAAGAAGAATGAGAGCAATTTTTTTCTGGGTTTTTAAGACCCTTACGGCGAAGACGCGCCGCCTGCAGACCCGCACTGTCTGCCACACTGACCCAACTCCCGCCAAAATATCCTCGCCGACCATGTGTGTGTGTGTGTGTCTTTGTTTGCCTTCGCGTGCAAGCCTCTCTGTCTGTCCATTCACTGGAAGTTTCACGAGCGCTGATGTTTACACGGTCCCAGCGGACACAGCCAATCTGAGAACAGCTGAACCGCCGCAAAACGCGAGGCCTCGTGGAGTCGGGACGTATCAGAACGGGGGGCGTTCATATGTGCTAAAAATAGGCGTCCGACATTTGTTTGCACTCATGCGAACGATGCTTCATGAGCTTATTAACAGCAGCATGCAAATTGTGTGTTTTAACGCTAATTCGTTATGGTCTGACGCATGTAAACTGTAAAAGTCTGTCAACGGAAAGCAGATTAATGCTCATTTCCACTCCACAGACTAGCAGACTTATCAGATTCATCTATTCTGTGTTTTCCGCCTGCTAAATGTTTGACATATCTTTTTGCCTCTTCTGTCAACAGACAGTGAAATGTCAACATCCTGACATATGCTGTAACCAAGAGCATCCTCTCCCTCCCTCTCGCCGAAAACACACGCAGCTGACTTCCTCACCGAGCTGTGGCTCAGGACAAACTCCTCTAAGCTCGCCATGCCTGATGACCTCGTCTGATCTCAGCCCTCACACATCACTGCCTCTGAATCCCAGTTATCCTTAGAGGCCTCGTATCTGTAAACACCAAATACACACACACACACACACACACAGTGATTTAGTGAGAGGCTGTGCTGTTCCCCATGTGAGGAGGGGAGTATGAGTCAGTGTGTGTCCATGTGCACGTGCAGCAGGGCGGGCTGAGGTGGGGCCAATCGCCCTCATCCTGTCACTTCCTCTGTTCCTCTGTCTGCTCAGGTTCTGGGACGGCTCGGTACGTAAACAACACACTACACACATGTATCGGCTTCTTCGTCGCCTCGCGCTGATGGTCACAAGAAGTCTTTATAACGTAACAACAACAGCAGGACATATCTCTGATTAGCACCATGATAAAACAACCAGAGTGCAGTGGATACACCTGTACGACCCCGATGAGCATAACGGGAATTTGAGTGAATTTCTCCCATTTGTCTCCAGTGATACTCAGCCATGCAGGTGCTGTAGTTTTGTTTGAGATTTCTGCAGCCAATGAACATGAATTTGTTGTGCTTAAGGTGTCAAACAAAAAGGCAATTATTCAGTAGAAAGTAGTTTTGCGCAGGGCTCAGTTACCAGCTGGGCAGAGCCAGCGACTGTCCCGGGAAGCCCTGAAGGCTCCAGGTTGTCAGTGTAACAACGACTTTGTTGTAAATTGGATTTACTGTTTCACAAAAAAACTTAATTGAAAAGGGATTTAAGGCTGTTTCTGCAGTTTTGCATCATCTTCAGACATGATGTGTCACCAGGATAAAATGTTGGCAGTTAGCAATTCTGCAAACCACAAATACATTTACGTCGCACGTGTATAGACGGTTGACGTCATTTCACGTTTACGTTACATGCTCATGACCTGACTTTCATACCTGCAGGTGGAGTTACAAGCGAGAAGTTTGAGATGGTGTTTAAACACCTTTTAGCGTGACTCCACTGGATATTTGTAATGAGACCTTGGGACAATTTCCAGCCGTGTTTGTGACGAGAAAAACCTGATATTTTTGTGGGAAGTCAGGACGTCTCCAGCCTCGTTTGTGGCGACCAAAACAGGTATTTTTAAGTCGAAACATGATGTTTTCCGAACCCTAACCAAGTGGTTTGTGTGCCTAACACTAACCATAGTATAAGCACATGAAAGTCACTGCATGAAATAGAAATTTGGACCTGAAGCATGTAAAGTTTTAACATATCTGTAACCAGCTTGCTTGTTTAATCATGCAGCTAATGTTAGCCATCCTGTTAGCTGACTAATGTTAGGCCCTGGGTTGCCAAGAACCAAACCTGGCACAAAACTCGTCAACTATATCTTTAAACCTGGACCAATAAAATCAAAAGTACATGCACAGATATAGGTACTTGTAGAGGTAGTTAAGAAAGTCAGTTTTTTCTGTGATTTGGTTGAAATGACCCTTTAAAACGTTGGCCACAGAAAAACAAAATGTGACAACCTCTCCTGTAAAGTTCGAGCCAGGTTTCTCCACAGCCACTCGCCCACTACAGCACAAGGAGTCGTTACATAAGATCCTGTGTATTGGTAAATGTCTCTGCCCAACCTCACGCAGCCTCTACCCAACCCAAACAACACGAAGCCGGCGCTGATGAAACCCACTGAAAATGGCTCATATGCTCTACTGAATCAAGCCCTCACCCCAAGGCAAACTCATCATCTTCATCCCTGCTGGAGCGCTCACTCTCCTCCCTCCTCCCCAATGTCAGACCTTTGCTCACCGAATTCAATTAACTGCGGCTCAATCAGAGCGTCTCCGCACGCGTCACGGCTGAAGGTGAAGGTAAGGTGAGCTCCAGAAGTAGGCCGCTGACGTCTGAGGAGTCAGGGCTGAATGCTGGAGCCATCAAACTTCCGGAGGCTGGACAGGATGTGGGATTTATGTGACAGGCTGCCCAAAGACGTTAGCATTCGGCGTCATGGACCTCCGCCGAGGCGATGGCCTCCTCGCCACGTGACTCAGACAGCTGCACATTGGCTGCGTAGACGTTTCCCTCGAAGCCAGGAAAGAGTGTCCGACACGGCCTGTCCCCGATAACCAATGCGATCTGTCACAGTCCAACACTACACACCTGGCTGACACATCAGAGGAAACAAGGCAGTTATATAAACATCAGAACAAGACAGTTGACTTTGGTTAAGTTCAGCTGCAGAGACAGTCAAGGTGAACATGATATACTCAGAAAAACAAGAAAATGAATCACATAATTGAACTATTTGGTGTGCGACTCACAGAAACAGTGTCTGGTTGAGTTGTTCACAGTTCCACCACAGAAACATTTCCCCTCTTAAAAGGCGCATTATGTAAGATTGTAGTTGAAATCAGTAAAAGAAATGTGAAGAACAGTTTTGACATTATGACATCTGTGTATTTTGTCTACTGAAGTTAGATTGCTAACCAGCTAGCCCCGTCCTGTCCCGGTCCAAAGCTCCTGTGCTGGACATCAGCACTTCCCCAGTGCTCTGATCTGGGGGCAGCATGTCAACAGAGTAACTGCTAACTGCTGCCAACTGTAGCTGCCTTAGCTCGTGAGCTCAGTTAGCCGTGCATCTAGTGGTTCGGACTGGGAGCTCTGGGACCAGGTGTCTACATTGCTAGCACAGGAGTTTTGGACCAGGATGGACCGTGGGTTAGCTGGTTAGCACGCTAACTTCAGTAAATATCTCTGCAACACAATATGTAGATGTCAAAACTGCTATTTATCCACATTCTGTTGAGAATTTCATGTTTCAAGGTTCCAGATGTGGTGTATCTATTTATTTTTTAAGCTTAATAAAAATGAATTGAACGTCCTGTTGTATCTGTGCCAGTGTAATGTCTTTTTTTTTATTTTTAATATACAAAAGCTGTAAATCTTTGTGTGCTAAAGGGGAAAAAAAACAGACATAGAAGCATGTCTGCCGCTGAGCTGCTGTTTGTAATGTGACTGACAGCGGCCCTTTCACAGTCGATCTCGTCACATATTTTCTGAGATGATGGACGTTCTCTCTCTCTCTCTCTCCTCTCATGCCATTTTTTTCTCTCAGGTCTAAAAGCTGAACATCTCTTCTCTCCTTTTATCTTCCATCAGGATACAAACTGTTCTTATTTCAAAAGACACAAAAGGACGACACAGCTTGATGGCTGAAGTAATAACCTGCAACAGTTTCTTATGATTACATTTCTATTTTCTAGTAACGTACCACGATAGTGACTCAACCTCTTGAATCTAGCCGGAGAATGTAAGCATTTAGATCTTTGGCAGACATGTTAGAGAGATGTCCTGAAGAAGACGGTAGTAAATTAAAGCAATCAGTTGTTACATTTGGGGAGTCTCTGAAAACTTTTAACTGGTAGGCTGCTGGTTTAAATCCCTCAACTTCCTGGAGCTGGAACATAAATGACAAACATTTCAAATCATTCAACCCCTGAATTCTCCAGTCGTGCTGCTAACTGGACATTGAGACACTAAGTGGTCGAGCCAGGCAGCTCCTGGTGGACGTGGATCAATATGTGGTTCCCAGCAAGAACGCTCATCAATAAATTGACCAAGTGTAAGCAGTAGTGCTGTAGATTTGCAGGGATTTAGATGTTCACACAGACTGGTTCACTCTGAACGCAGGTAAAGAGCGTCACCCGGAAATGAATCCACGGGGCCTCTCACAAGCATCTTCCATCTTCACCCATGTTTTTCTCAGCGCGGCCACGACTAATCATCTCTTCTAGCGAGTGCAGAGTTAAAAACCGACGTCTTTTGGAGCCACGTGAGTCATGCACGACGTCGCCGCCTACGTCTGTGTGCCGGGAGCTGATGAGTAATCCAGCTTGGACTGAGGCAGCAGGCGAGCCTTTGAAGCCAAGTCTCAGTGGAGTGGGGAAATATTGAAGCACACACCAGGCTGAACGCACCGCTGATGACAGCGAAGGCACAAATCCTTCATTAAGTCACCTTGGTCAGATTTCAATTATATGATTTGATCACATTCAGGGTTTCAGTATCCAATGAAATTATATGACAACATGATAAGTGATTCATTAATACAGCCATCTGAGCAGGAACGAGCTCTCGACTCACGTGAGCAGTACGTCACCGCTGTGGCAGGAATAATCTGCAGCAGAGCGGCTGCAAGAACAAGAAAGCAGTGATGTAAAAACTGGCCTCAGGCTGCACGAACAACAAAGGTTAAATGTAATTCTTACATAAAGTGGATCAGCGGACTGAGGTCACTACTATCAGCTGAACAGGAGGTCAGACGGCAGCCGGTTCAAACCACCGATCAGCCAATCGCAAGAGCCGACATCCCGCATGAGGAGCGGGTCACCGATCAGCCAATCACAATTCTTTAGATTTGAGCTGAAATAATCAGATGATTAATTGATTACTGGACTGATATAAAATTAACCTGCAATTATTTTTCAAGCAAAAAAGAGAAACATTTCCATTTCCAACGAGAAGATTTGCTGATTTTTTTTGTTTTCCCTGATGAATAACTGAATATTTGGGGTTTTATGACTGTTGGTTGAACATCAGCTTGTTGCTCTCCTGCATTTTCACCATAATCTGATAATTTATAGACTAAAATATTATCAAATAATCAGCAGATTAGTTAAAAATAATCATTAGTTGCAGGCCTAAAATAATGACAATATAAATGTGATTATAAAAAAAACACAAAACAAAATAAAGTACGAGGTAAAAATAAACTAAAATGCAATGAGACAAATTGAACAGTAGAATTAAAATCACAATGCAGTTACAAAGTTTAATCCTGCTGAGACATAAATCATTTAATTCTTGGCTTTTTGGCTGATCCTCTTAATACTGATGTTATATTTTAGGTCTCGTCCATGATTTCACTAAAACTCGTCCTGTCCTGGTTTATGATCTTTAACACCAG
Organism: Pagrus major; assembly: GCF_040436345.1. Classification (NCBI taxonomy): domain Eukaryota; kingdom Metazoa; phylum Chordata; class Actinopteri; order Spariformes; family Sparidae; genus Pagrus; species Pagrus major. Next base: position 35,591,749 of record NC_133218.1, read on the forward strand.
TGATTCTTCTCTGTGTCCAAATACCATCATTTCTGTTTTATCTTTGTTTAAACTGGAGGACATTTGGGCCAATCAGTGCCTGTGTGGGACCATAATCACCTGCTGATATAGTTTGAATCTGTGTGTCGTCTGCATTTTGTTACTGTAAGACATTTCCATGTTTTTTGTTTTCATAATCTGAGCTAGTGGCAGCATGTAGATGTTGAACAGAAGAGGCCCGAGGATCGAGCTTTGGGGAACTCCACATTGGGTTTTTTGGATGCTCAGATGTGTAATTACCAATCAAAAAGTGTCCTTAGGAGACAAAAAACAGTTTTGCACTGTGCCAGAAAGTCCAACACAGTTTTCCGGTCTTTGTTGTGGTTGACTGTGTTGAATGCAGCACTGGCGCAGACTTGGTGTGATTGAAATCCTGACTGTGACACATCACCACAATTCTTAGTCTCAAGAGAGAAAGCTGTTGAAAAGCAGCCTTGTCGATGATTTTTCCTCAGACCTGAGGTCTGAAACAAGTTTTCAGTTCCAAATTTCTGGATTTTAAGTTTGCCTCCAGTAAGGAAGGAGGCAAACTTCACGGATTAAAACTTCAGGAGCGACCGACACAGGAGGGTTTGTCAGCCGGTCATCAGCGTCAAATAAGGCGACTTCATTATCTTTGTTTTCGGCGGTGACGTCAGAGAAGGACTGCCTCGCGTTTCTCAGTTCAAAATGTTAAATCTAATCTCTCTTCACAGATGTTATAAGACACCTGGAGATTTGTTTTTGGCCTCCTTCATTCAGCTTTTCCACACTCTCTTTTTATTAATATTTACCAGCGTGGCTTTTTTCTACTTGGCGCTTTAGACTACCTCACCTTAGTGGCGGGAGATGGCATCAATAACGTTTGTAATTTTAGAACTGAAATTATTTACGAGATCATTGACTGAGACCCGAGCGGGGGTGGATGTGGAAGAGAAAGCCTGAATAAAAAAATTCACTGGTGTCTTCAGTGATACACCACTGAACGTCTGATCGTGTCCTTCTGTCGTCTTCATTATCTGGTTGGTGAGTCTGTGATGTTGTGTCTCTGAGGCTGCTGTGTGTCAGGCTACGTCATCTTAGGCCCGGCAATCGTTTTGTTTTTTTCAGGCTGAACCAAAAATGGTCCATCAGTACTCAAACTTTAGATCTGCTTGTGTGGAGGCCTTCAAGCCCTGAAAAGATCCCTGGAACAGATTGAAGTTATAGATGCAGTTGATCCCTTTCAGATCACAGATGTGTCAGACTGAGTCCTGTCGAACCTGTTGATCTGGGTTTGTCCAGACGATTTAACAATGCAATGAAATTTTAGCACTTTTAATTGCTCTCTGCAAACATAATTGCCCCAACATTTAGAGTAACGCAATATTTTCTCTTTTATGTCATGGCACCGAAGCAGTTTGATTTAATTGTCTTACTGCTCATGTTTCTGATAGTGGTGTCTCCTGCAACCAGAGTTTTTGAACTGTGTTTCAACAGTTTTTCTTTCCCACCTGTCCTCCACATGAGACTCTTTGGCCTTGTTCTGTCAGCTGTCACTCTTCATTATGCTCCATACTTCTGTCTCATTGAGATTTATTAATGATTCAAACTTGTTTTCACGCTGTAATATCAGACTGACTGCTCGCTGTGTTTGTTCCCACTGTTAGCTGTCCACCAGATGTTTGGTTGAGCTGGATCCATAAATGTTGCTCTCTTGTTGGTAGTCTCTTGTTTCAGTGAGTCTTTGATTTATAAAAAGGACACCGTAACCTTTCAATGTCCATTTACATCTCGTCAAGTCGAATTCTGATGAGCGTACTGACCGGCTGAAGACATGGCAGAGTGTCGTGGGGTCCGGAGGACTTCACCAGTGTGTTTATCTTTGTCTCGAGTGCAGCAATCACCTGTAACTATCTGACAGTCTGGGCACTTGAGTCTGATGAGCAGAGATCAGTCCAGGGCACAGTTCTGTCCTCAGTTTGGGGTCAGTCAGGTAACAAAAGGCAGTTCAGAGTAGATAACTGCAACCCACAGTTGTCATAAATTAATTTTAGTTGTAGAAAAAAAAAACTTAAACCCACAGTATGTCATTTCTGCTGCAGGGGGTCTCTTTGCGTGCAAAGCCAGACCTTCTGAAGGAATAAACACCTGGAGTCACATCAGATTCTGATTCTCTGTGACTGAGGAAAACTCAAACTACTTTTTTCCTTTTGGGATAAAAAAGGTGGATACATCTTCACTCCCGTTTATCAACCTGACTGCAGCAGTGATCCGCAGAGGTGACCTCCATTGTCGGGTGTTTGTCTACTGTGTTGACTGCAGACTGGAGCTGGAGGGGAAATGTACTTAACTCCATGAAAGAGGAGAGGGGGGAAAACCAGAGTCTGAAGTTGACCTTAATTGAAACACACGGACACACGTCATCGGCGCATGCTGTTGCTCGCTATCTTCTGCACATGTAGAGGAAAGTGATTTGGTTAGCCTCTTTTTTTTGTTATTTACAGATATCAATAATATCATTTAATGTGCTGTAGTTTGTGGCAAGTAAGAAAAAGTGCCAAAAATGACAGCTAAGCCGCGACCAAGCAAGAAGAGCGCCCACATACTGGTAGCAGGAAGGTCTTTCATCTCTGTTTTGGAGATGGATTTGAAGAGAAGATTCTCATAAAGCTGTACAATAATTAAAGTTGGTTTTCATAATCATTATATTTCACAAAGTAATGAGGTTAGCCTTAATCATGCAGTGATGCAACACCTACCACACACACACACACATACAAAGGCAGTGGTAGCGTTCTGTGAATATCAACAACATTATTTTAAATAGCTGCTTCTGAACGATCACATTATTATCGTTTCCACACAAAGCGGCCTCTGTTAACGCAGCAAAGACGCAGAAGGCCCATGAAATCCTGCAACACAGGACTACATCAACCATCACACGCCACCGAGGCAGCGATCCATTAAATTGAGAACACAAAGGGACAAAGTGAAAGGGTCAAGCACTGCCGTGAGTGTAGCTCGTCATGTTAGACCTACAGAACATCCCCTCAACTACAAGCCTACTGTATGTATGCCTTCTGTTTGGCGATCGCGGAGGGAGACGTGCGCTCGCTAAACAGCTTGCTTTGCTGCGGCTATGTGATTATACATGTCTGTTCACATGTGAGTTGCCACGATGCATCAACTTAATTAATGTGAATGTGCTCGGAGCAGCTCGGAGTCATTCCTGCCCACGGTAGAGAGAGGCTGTTACATCACTCACACACAGGGCCGATAACACAGGAACACACACACACACACACACACACACACACACACACACACACACACACACACACACACACACACACAGCTAGCTATTCGGAGACATTTTCCTGCATGTGTATGTGAAATAACGCTCTCCCTGTAATGTCAGAGACAAATCCCTGTTCGTTTGTTGTACTTTATTCCCCTTTTTCTTCAGAGCAGCTTCAGTGAGGTAGTCTGAGCAGCTGCCACTGACTTCTGGCTGCATTCATTAGCTCCTGTGTTTCTTTCTACGAGGGGTCTGGCGAACAACCCTGTGCAGGCTTTCAGCCCTCATCTGTGTCTCTCCTCCCCGCCCCATGCTCCCCGTGCCAGGCTGCAGGAGTAAAGCTCAGACGGTGTGTGTGGTCTCCCCTCCCCCCCATGGGTGTGCAGGGCACTGGGTGGGCAGAAGGGAGTGGGGGCTCTGGCTACTCACAGCAGCCAGTGGTTGCATCTTTAAAATGTTGTTTTGCCCCTCTCGAACAAGGGAAAATCAAGCTCGGTGCCAAAGTTAACAAGTTGTAAATTCAGAATAGTTTCTTCTCATATCGTTATCATGCAAGGTTTTGGTTTGTTTCAGCCTCGGAAATCCTCCAGATTATAATCCCATAATTATTTTAATAAATGTCGCTGCAGGAGGGATGTGCTCTCTGACCCCAGATGCCGTCGTTAAAAATTACAAGCATCCCCCTCCCAAAATAATCCAAGAACGTAGCTGTGAACATACAGTTGTGACAAGCCTTCGACTGCACGGTTTTTATTTGCGGTCTCCGAGGCATTTCTTGAACCTTGACATTACTCACGGTCGGCTGCGGCTCCTCATGTGTCACAACAGTTTATAGTCTGTCGTCTGTGGACGCTCGCCAAATCGCCGAAAAACAAAGCCCGGGTCATTTGTGAGGGTGGAAAGACAGAACATTAGTTTTCGTTTCTGAGACAGGAAATGTTCAGACGTGTTCTCCTCTTCTGTTTATCGTTAAGTATCTGCAACTGTCACACCCTGCGTGTCAGTATGGAGAGCGTTTTGTGGCTGCAGCGGATTCTCGCATGCGATTATGTCGTGCATGCGAACAAACCTGCAGGTAAGTTTCTAGTAGTTCCTGTGTGTGTTCTCTCTAGAGTGTAAAGTTTAGCACTCTGTTACATATAAATGGTACACAAGGATGTCGTCTGCTCAGGCAGCCTGCCACTGAGCCCGCCGCTGGTCTATAAAAAGCAATAACAAACTCCTACTTCTGAATAACAGCGAGCATGACGAGCCTTCAGTGTCAGACTGTTGCTCTGACTCATGCAAGCGAGGATTCATCAAACCTCGCATCATCTGCCAGACCTGTCAGGAGGGGAAGAGTCTTTCAGGCTGAAACCAACAAACTTTGCACACCAGCGTCTCCACATGGCAGCGAGACGTCCCTGAAAAACTATCAGAACTTCAAAACCCAGAAATCCTGTGAGGTGACATCAGTATTTATAGCCTAAAGCCTGTTCATGTTTACCAGTAGACCACAAGGAGGCCATTTTCTTCATGACGTCATGCTCAGGAGAAGCTGAAATGCTGTTTTCAGAAGGACATGATGTTGCATGCTGCTGTGTTCAACGCTGCAAATCATATGCGTGGGAAGCTCAAATGTTTTACTGCCGTTTCAAGTTTAATAAATGTTAAGAATCTTATAAACAGTAATCGTTTCATTGCTTCCTGATTAATAAGTAACCTAAAAGACAATGGACAGTGAAAATTCTGAGGGACATCGCAACATTTTCCAAAATAAAACAACATATTTGATAACCGTTAGCTTCCACAAGACAACAGCTAACATTAGCATTCAACCACTTCCTAGCTAACATTACTGTTTGACACGATACGATAGACACAGCGCCGAGCGTCTCTCGGTGTAAACGTAGCAGGATGGTGTATTTACAAATGCTCCTGCTAATTGGTAGTGTTCGAGTCCTTTGTCGGTACCATACGTCTGCAGAGACAGCAAATTGCTTCAGTTAGGTCCTTTGGCTTGCCGGTTGCGTCCACCTCGCAATTAGCTCCTCCATAGTTGCATTCGCTGAAAATGCATGCAGTGCTGGTGGACAACTGCGCGAATATATCAGCAATTGATGGGTCGACGGTTTAACATATTGCCCAACAGGTACAGAGGTTAGCGCCGTTGCCCCACAGCAAGAAGGTTGTGGGTTGAAGACCTGGCTGGGGCAGGTGTCTGCGTGGGTTTTCTCCGGTTACGCCGGGCTCCTCCCACAATCCAAAGATCTGAACGGCTGATGTCACCAAAACTGGGCAATTCACACCAAAAGTATCTAGATGGATAAAAAACAGTGTATGTACATTTGGGGCTGAACTGTCCCGTGCTGTAACGTATTAAAGCTTTATTCCCTTTATGTTTTGTTTTTTGCACTGACTTCCCTCCCTATTACAGATTTCTCTTGATTTAAACATTGTTGGAAACATTTGGGATAATTTAAGTACTTAACTCAACAAAAGTGTAGTTTTTTTAGACATTTGAATGCAGGAAGGTTACATTTTGTGTCTTTATTATTCAAAATATTCTCTGATACAGCTTTATTTGTTTGTCTTTATTTTGTGGTTTTATGCTGCTGAAATATTCATCGTGGATGTTTCCACTGTCTGCATTTTTAAGACAGTCAGGAGGATAATTTAGGTAGGAAAGTTGCTACGTGGAGCGGCGTGGTATCATGATGGTGGCTCCCATGGGGCCGCAGGGCCCGTCACCATCTCCTTACTGGGATCCGTGTTGGCACGGTTCCTCCCCGCTGGCAACCAGCAGGCTTGGGGCCCGGGGCAGGGGGAGGTGAAATGTCAGGCACAAAATGCAAATTCATGCTGACAAGCGGTGCAGAAAACATGTTCTCTGCGACTCGGGGAACCTTGATATTTCACAAAGTCAAATGAACATGTCAGCCAACACTGCAGGGCAACTATTGGGTTATTTAAAGAGGAGGTTCAGAAAGAGGGCCGGTGTTACATCACAGGCAGCGGGAACTGTTTACGTGCAGCTCAGCAGACGAGGCTGGGCTTTGTTGTGGTTTGTTATCCTCCTTCTCCAGTCACCCTCTGTCTGTTAGCCATCACAGACCCTCAGAGCGAGACACAATGAGGGTGGGCTGATAGACGGGACTCACACTGGTTCACATTAGCTCCGTCATCACGTCACTGCTGCGCTCTCATCCGCCAGATCCACTGTCGGACCCAGTCCCCCCCCCCATGTGTTGTCTATCTCCAGCGCTGAGCTCCCAGAAACACTATGTGGCTCACAGCTCAAGCTTTGATTAGCAGCAGGACACTTTCAAGACTTGAGAAGCAGATTCAACCTCAGACGTTATTAATTCAGGCTGCTGCTGCTGTTAAAATGGTTGTCAAGAGTGTGAGGATGCTCATAATGTACAACTCACCTCCCCTTGCTGAATAACGACTGGATGTTACTTAAATATTATAACACCTGATAATGTGGTGATGTCACTCTGAGCACAGTACGCTGCACCTCGTACGTCTCTTCCATCCACAGCCTGAGGAAAGCCTGAGTCTGGTGCTACGTTACGGCACTAAAACAGTTAACCTCGTTTCACGTGTTGTCTTTTGTCCAAAGAGGTCGCCAGAATTAACAAAAAAACATTCCTTGTTGTAGTTTTAGGTGTCAAAAGTAGTACCAGTACCAGTTTTATACAACCTTTGCTTCCGAAGACTTAGAAAGTTTTGTGTCGTTCGGCCGACACCAAATCTTTTAAGTTATCTGGCAAAGCCAATAACACCGGATTGATATTTTGAGATCAACCCAAGGAGAAAGAGTGGTCTGAACAGACAAGCCCGTCCCAACGCTGAACCACCGTAGAGAAGAGACTTGGCAGAGCCCTTCGACCGAACCAGAGGTCGTCTGTGGGACAACAACACCCAGAGTTTGCCCACTAGCCTCCACATCTAAAAGTAGACTGAACCATCCTCTCAAACTTCTCATGACTGGGTTGATGTCAAAATTATATAATGATAATAATAAACCTGTAATGAACAGATTATTTCCTCCATCAGCGATCCGGCAGTAAAATGCTTACAAGTCAGCCCCAACCTACATAAAAATATAAACAAAACACACGTGAATCCAGAGGGGATGCTCAGTGTCAGCTACTTGGACAATAAACCAATAAACAAATGCCTCTTCATGGATAATCAAACTGAAATGTGCTCCTACAAGCCCCAGTGAAATAAAATGTCAAACTGAAGGGGTATAGGGGTTTGGGGTTTCAAGGGGTTCAAGAATGAACACACTTCCCTCACTATAATGACGTGGAGCAGCCAAGAAAACACAACAGGGCCTAAACAGACCATAGTTTCTGGCTGTTAATCTATCGGGATGAGGTCTGCAGTGAGTCAGGGACAGATTCAGACTGAGGGTGAGAGCCACCTGGGTGTCTTTCCCCACCTCTCTTAAGCCTTCACAATAAGGGGCATCGTCACACCCTGATTGGCTGGGAGGGGAACGCCCCAAGCTGCTTCCACTCCCAAATCAGGAGTCAGTCTCCCCACCTCCTCACAGGTGATCTGAACCCACTGCAATCAGTCCAGAGGGATTTTGGAAAATCAACTCAGAGCAAAGAAAGATAGCAAGTCTTAAACAACGGGACTGCTACAAAGTAAAACAGTGTGAATTGTGTTGTCCTGTAAGGTCAGTTTGTTAAGACATAAAGAATCAGTCAATGAAGATATTCCCCCAAAACTACAGAGTGCTCCTTTAATACAAGGCTTCACTTGTCTGAGTAGACAAATCAAGCAGGTGTCTTTGAAAGATAGTCATTTTTTGCTACGACGGCTCCACTGAAGAGTCCATGAAGGGGGAATTTTATTCTGAAAATACGGTCAGACAGCAAAGACTTCTGAAGCCTCATATTGATTTGGATGAACTCCACATATTACACATGTTGGTTTTGTTGATTTTGGCTAATATGCATCACTAAAATTGTGTTGTGGAAGTGATCTCTTGTACGGCTCATATGGAGAGGAGGAATGACTTGTGAACCATTCCTCTCAGGCTTATTTCAAAATGTATGCATCAGTGTTTACTAAATGTAAAATACAAATGTCTGAATAAGCCTGCATTTAATTCAAAGATGTGTTTCCTCAGTTTCCTCAGTTTCTTCAGTACCTCAGTTCCTCAGTACCAGATGTCTCGGTGACGCACGCCGCTCTGTGACGTCTGAGGTCGCGCTCCCTTTTTGTCTTGAAGTCTTTGGATCGACTTGGCGCTGATGAGCCGCTTTTGTTCACGAGGTCGTGCCTCCTGCATGAAAAACACGCTGAGAATCTGAACTCCCAGATGTGATACGAGCATGCAGTCGAATAAACTCTACATTTTTGCACTTGGCTGATGGGGGAGTGATTCAGGCTGCTGAAAAACTGCTGTGACACAGCACAAGGGCCCTGAATGCAGCGCCTGACACAAGGACAGAAAAAGTGGCACCCATGTCTGAAAGGCTAACATCCCTGTCTGTGTGACTGTCCCCTAAAATAGAAGCTAATTGTATCAGGAAACAGTGTATTTTGGGGATGTTCAGCAAAGTGAGCGAGCCCGGACAGAAAGAAGGCTTGTGATGCGATCAAGCGATGTGTCCATGTGAGGAAGATCTCTGTCGCTGAGCCCCGTGTGCACGTTTGACACGGCCAGCCGCGAGTTGGCCTGATAATGTCAATATCATTTCCCTCATCTGCTGTCAGCTTGACGCCCGCTCCGTGTCACCCAGACGGGCTGGAAATGGAGGAGAACTCCCACACTTAGTCAGTCAGCCAGTCGCAGCTGGAGCTGTATAAACAAATCCCTCAGCGTCAGTGATACAGGGGTATTTAGACTTCCTCCCCTGCAATCCCTTCAATCTTTGACCTGTTTTTAAAGGAATAGTTTCACCATTTTGGGCACTGGTCCCACATGTGTGTAGGGTACATACGTAGCTAAAGCCAGCAGCAGGCTTGCTTAGCTTAGCGTAAAGGCTGAAGCGTGAGCCCAAGGTAACAAATTCTCCCATATTTCTCCCAATATATGACCAAATGTTCACACCTTTCCCCCCTTTTAGTTATCACAACCTGTTTCTGGCACCGTACAGCCTGTAGTCCTCGTTGGACAGAGAAATGGGAGAGGAGAAAGAAGTACTTTTCTTTAGACGTCCTGGACAGAATAATTCCTGTTTCTTATGTAAAGTTTTAAAGGCTTTCAATGCATGTAAAAACTTTAAAATGTTTCTGTCAATCACCATCAGGAGGCTCACAAACAGAGGGCAGTGGCATGCTCCACCACTGCTAACACTGTTGTACATGTTTCACTCGACTTTTGGATATAATTTTCTATTGATTAAACACATTTGTTTTTACTTAAATCCATAATTATCTTGGTGGTCTCTCTTGTTATGTCTGGACTTAGGACACCAGCACCTAAATTAACATCTCGTTATCTGTGGACTGAATAAACGAGACATAACGTGTGGATCACTGAACTTCAGGGCTGCTTCCAGTCTTTATGCTAAGCTACGCTAACCTCTCGCAGACCCTAGCGTCATATTTAGCCTACAAAGATGGCAGTGGCGTTGATCTTCTCATCCTATTCTCTTCAGTGTATCTCCTATAATGTCAAACTTTTCCTTTCGTTCCTTCTTTTCTTCGAGGGAAAAGTACGGCGTACCAGGCATGAAACCTCCATCAGAGTCCAGAGGTGAGATGTGATTGATTCAGGTTCCAGGAAAAGCAAACTTATAATTACTGTTGTGGTGCCTTTAGAAACCAAAATTGAAATGTTTTTATTCAGTGATGTCCCTCCAGAGGGTGTGAAAACATGCAGCGGTTTAATGGATTCACATATTGGTGTTAAAAGCTTGTTAAACCCGTGAAAGTGTCATGATGAATCCTTCAGTCGAGGTGTTTCTGATCAATTCTTGCAAACCTCCAGCTGCGCCCAGTAACTGACTGGTTCTACTGGCTAGTTTACAGATGGAGGTGGTCCATCTGTGCAAATACAAAGCAAAAACTACGATGAGCGGTGATCGGGGTGACACAGATCGTGTGTCTTCCTGGTGATTCATGTTTCCCAGCAACAGCACATGAAGCCCACCTCACCCTCATTCTGTCACACATGTAAATCTGTCAGGTCCAGCTTGACACACAGGAGGACAATGCACATGCCAAGTCCACAAAAACATGTGCAGCCCTCAGCATCCTCCTCTGACTCCAACAAAAAAGAAAAAAAAAAAAAAAACTGTGCTGGCGTAATCAGATTAATTCAGGAGCTAATTTGTAGCCGTAGTAGAGTGCGCCTGCCTGGCTGCAGTCAGTAGCACAGATCCATAACTTATCGAAAGCAGATTAACACATCAATCCTCCTGCTGGTGCCTGCTAAGAACGCCGAGCTGTGCGGTTGTCAGGATTACTTAAGTGTGAAGGGAAGACCGAGGCATCCAGACACCAGAGCTGTGCTTTAACTCTCCCTCCTGTCATCACAAGCTCTCATCATGGTGATACCTCCAGTCGGGCTTTACATTTTAAAATATATTTTTTTTTTATAATTCATCTTATTTCATTAAATTAAAACGGTTTACTGTAAAAAAAAAGAAGGTAAAAGTTGAGGGTAGGATGGTGACGTGGAGGCAGATGGCCTGGAGGTGAGTGAGAATCACAAGACTGTGTCTCGAAGGTGGCTGCCGTGTCCAGCGCTGATAAAACTCCCTTGAACAAACGTCAATAAAGGATGTGGCTGCCCTTGACCTTTGACCCCTGTCTGATATCTTGAGTAACTTCTTCCCAACATGCTGTTTAAATCTGAGATTGAAGCTCTGTGTTGCTCCTTTTCAGCTCCCTCGGGATCTCAGATTATGCGATGCCTCCCGGTGGTGACTTCTGGCAGTCAGGCGACATCCAAAAAAGACGTTCCCCTCCAATCTGCTAACGAGCTGTAGTGTGAGCCAGTGAGACAAACCGAGCGGGGGCGGGGAGGGACGGGACGTCTGCAGCAGGCCCATCTCGTGCGGCCATTGCAGGATGGTAAATGGGAGCTGGCGTGATCGGTCCTGACAGCGGCACATTCTTGGCCATGAGCACTAACTGCCTTTCTTATGTAACCGGCCCATTGTTGTTACCGCCTCGGTCACTGTCATTAAAATTCATGGGAATCACATGAAAATACGCCCCAGACAAGTGTTTGTGTTGCAGAGGAAGATGCAGGGTTTGGTCACAAAGTCACAAAGATGAGTTAGAGTGGAAACACAAGACGCAGACTACAAGATTGCTGGTCTCATCCCGGCCTTCACGTCGCTGCTCTGGAGGGAGAGTGGGCGCTCTCCAATTAACCCAGCTTCTCGCTAACCACTGGGAACCGCTCAGCTGACAGAACACCAACACTCCTTCACACCTATAAGGCTCTGTTGACACTTTACCACCTGTTCATAGCACTTCTGCTATCAAAAGAGGATCACAGGAGGATTATTTATAGCTGCTCATCTGTGAAGGGATTTGAGACAGACGCAAGACGCGCTTCTTTTATCGTTTCACAGACGTTTTGTCTCGTGATCCTCGTCACAGGTTGCTCACACGGAGCTGAAGTTAAATCAAAGAACCATTTTCTCTTTTTATAGGTTGCTTCATTGGAGGAGGCTAAACAGCAGTCAGCAAACCTGTTGAGAAACAAGCTGTCGTGACGAATTCAGAAAAGACTGAGAAGTATGAACACAACAGCATCTAAAAACATAAGGAAGGAATTTGGGATGCGGTCTATTAAGGACTTTTTAATCACTGGACACAGTGTTGGAGGTGGAGCCCCGTTCATTCCTATGAAAGCTGCTCAGTGGTGTTTTGAAGCCAAAAAGCTTGACTTCCCGGCTATGAAAATACCTGGAACTTCGGATAAAATTTAATCATGCAGCTCTTCTAGACTTTCCAAATGTTATTGGACCGAATGGCTTGAATTATGACGCTCCAAAGAATTTATCCACCATTTTAGACGCTTCTTTCACAATGAGTCTATTGTTGCTTTTCTCTTCTGTTACAACTGTTTCCAGTGACGTGAAACATGACGTGAAATGTGACGTACAACGTGACGCTTCAAATAAAAATCACAGACGGGCTGTCTTGCCTGCAGGAAGTGGGAATGGGGTCAATAGGTCATTTTTAGTGGGTTGACGAACCTATATAGACCCGCTTATTTTGGTAGAAAAGCGGTATCAGCTGTGTCCTCCCACACTGCTGGGCACCCCTAATTTGGTCTGACTGAGGCCTTTTTTTGTTTTCGTCACTTATGGGGACATTACATAGTCTTCACCCTAAAATTTAATGTTGTATGGGGGTCCAGCATTTTGGTCCCCACAACACTGTCGGGCCCCACATCGTGACCCCAGTGTTGGGACCCCACAAATACAGAAAAACAAGAAGATACACACACACAAAGGTGCTGATAAAATGATGCTGACGTCCCCACACTGTTCAGATGGAATGATTTATTCATAATCATGATAGCATAATAAAACAATGAACATTGAAAGCACTGACAGTTGAACCCAAGGCCTCTCACACACAGCATGCACCACCCGGACCCCAGCGTTCACAGAGACACTGAACATTCCTAACGCCAAGAGACTCCTGGCTCCTGAAAGTCCTCCTCTTTTTAATTCTCCGCACCAGTCAGTTTTTTCTCCTTTTTTTTTTTTTAATCCTTTAAATATATTTTGATATAAAAACAAGCCCACATATGATGAATCAACCATGTTTGTGAACTGCTTCTCCCCCTTCTCCTGTTATTGTCCTGCCCCGATTCCTCCACCTCTTCTCCGGGCCGTATTGGTTGGAGGACGAACACGATACTGGCCCCCCCAAAAAAATCCTCTCTCTTCCTGTTTATGCTCTTCTTTATGGACACTTGAAACAAAAAAATAATAGTCTGATGGGGTGATGGTGGAGGTGGGGGAGACAGCACTAAAAAACGGTTTGAAAACCTCCCTGAAAAAAAAAAAAAGAAAGCAATAAAAAAAGATTTCTTAAAAAAAGTAATTAAAAAAATCAAACCACAACAGTCCAATTGAAAAGAAGTGCTGGAGGGAAGTCTGGAGCTCTGTAGACTGGAGGCACTTTGGCACAGAGCGAAGGCCCCACACCTGACACCACGCCGAGAGGGAGGGAGGAAGGGGAAGGAGGGAGAGAAGGAAAGGATGGAATGACGAGAGAGAGCTGGGCTGAATTCATGCAGAGCCACTCGGTCTTACAAAGATCCAGGAATGATGGAGAGACGTGGGGGGAAGAAGAAAAGAGCACCTGACAAACGTGGAGGAAAAGGCCAGCCTCCCCTCTAGTTAATGTCATGTTCAGGAGAGGAGGAGGGGAGGGGGGAAAAAAATAAGAAAAAGAAAAAGGGATCTTTAAGGTGGAAGAAGAAACTTGGACCAAGATAAAAGAGACAGACAGAGAGAGAGAGAGAGAAAGAGAAAGAGAGAGAGAGAAAAGGTGAGCAGCGGCAGGTTTAGAAGGAGGAAAGAGCAGCGGCCCGTTGAGAGAAGAGGAAACTGTCTGGCAAAAGCTATACAACACAAACAGGAAAACAGTCCTTGTATGGAAGCAGAGGGCGGCTGGTGGACGTCTGAGGTCGGGGGAGGGGGGCACCGTATGGCAGTCCCACAGGCAACAGGCTGGGCAGGCAGGAGGAAGGATGCTGTGGTCCCTCTCCTCCTCCTCCTCCTCCTCCTCCTCCTCCTCCTCCTCCTCCTCCTCCTCCTCCTCCCATGTTACAGCTGTGCTGGGCTGTGTCTCGCCCACCTCCTCTCTCCTCCTCGCCCCCCCCTCCCCCTTGAGCCTCCTCTTCACAGGTACAGCTCCTTGGCTCTGATATGCTGCAGCTTCTCCCTCAACATACGGAAGGAAGGCCGCACCACCGAGTCCAGGGTCCAGCACTGCTTCATCAGGTCGTACACCACGGGCGGGCAGCCGTCTGGGGCGTCCATCTTGTATCCCTTCTCTACCCGGGGCACCACCTCTTTCAACGGCTGAGAGACAGAGACAGAGCACCGTTGACATGTTGGCTGATATACAACTGACGCAACGGATGATGTGACTCAACAGCACTGCAACATCCCAGTCACAAATCATTCTTCACGACAAATACAATATGGAACAAGTAGTGAAGCATGCAGACATAATTAAATTCATCATTCACATATTGAGACACGTTTTCATCACCTGCTCCAGCTGTGCAATGGCACAAATCTAATTATTTTCAGGTCAAGACATTTCATTAAATCCTGTACAAAAGTAAATAAATAATAAAAAAAAAAAAAAAAACTGGTCCTAGCAATGAAGCCTGCCATCTGCTGGTGCACCTCAGACCTTGGTGAGAGACAGAAATCTGGTGTTCAGGTACTTACAATCCTAGGGTAAGGCACGCGCCCAAAGGAGTAGATCTCCCAGAGGAGGATTCCATAACTCCAGACGTCCGACTTGGTGGAAAACCTCTGTGTGGGGGAGAGAGAGCCCGAATTCACACATCAGACAGGAAACATTCAGAGAGCAGCAATTCTGATCATACTGTATTCATTCCCAAGTTTATGCGAAATGTTTTTTCAACACAAAATGTATTCAGTGAGTTGAGCTTCCCTCTAAGCAAACTCCAGAGAGTGAGTACATGCAGGTTTCTATATGAGTATGAGAAGAAAACGGAGGAGCAGCAACGACCTTTAAGTTAAATTAAACAAGTTAAAGAGGCACTACGTAGGTTTGGAGAAGAGATTCAAACTCAGAATTTTAATATTTACAATATTATTGAGGTAATAATACAAACTAACCAAATAAACAAGCTGTTCTCAGAGGAAAATAAAGTCCCCAGAACACTGTTTGAAGCTAGAAAGGTGGCAGGGTCCGCCACATATAAAAGTTGTTTATTCAGTCATGAAAACAAAGACAGTTTGTTTATTTTGCTTAGGGCACTACATCTTTAAACACAGGACTGTATTCCAGGTGCCAGTGGCAAAATATCAGATAAAAACTGTCCTGACCTTATTACAAACACTTTGAGCCTCGTGCAGGAGGCTTTACATCTCAGCACGCTGCTTCTTAAGTCACAGTAAGGTGAAGCAGGCGCTACAGGTCGTCGTCTCTCACCTTCTCTCTTAGTGCTTCGGGGGAGGTCCATTTGACGGGCAGCTTGGCAGTGTCCTGTATGGAAGAGGCTTCCTTGGTGAGGCCGAAGTCGCTGACCTTGGCGATGTTGTCGTCAGACACCAGCACGTTACGAGCTGCCAGGTCTCTGTGGACGAAGTTGTTGGCCTCCAGGTACTCCATGGCTTCACACACATCACTGTGTGACACAGCAAGACAGGAGAGATGATGAGTGAGGAGATAATATCGACCCACAGGTGTCGCGTCCACTTCTTATTCTATGTGGACAGAACTTTACTCATCCACTCTTGCGCTGACACATTAGCTGATGAATACAATGTGAATATAATTAATGCAAAAAGATGGTGAAGGTCACGAGAAGATACACAACTACACAATCATTTTCCTCCTTTAGCTGCTTTGTGTTCGTGCAGTTAAAATCTGAATCTAATATCTAATCACTGCACTTGTCAAACAAGTTCATTCAGGGGTTGCGTGTCTCACGCTGAAAATGAATCATGAAACACTTCCTTGTGAATGCATGCATGCGAGGGCACAGTGATCTAAGCGTTCTCAATTATGTAATGGTGGCGCTCACTGAAGGTTGCGCCTGGTTACAGCATCAGCTTAATGACTGCTAAATTAAAAATAAAGACATTCAGGCACTTGACTTGCAGATAAAGCTGCTATTTATCAGGCAAACAACCTGCAGGATGCTGGCTTGTGTAAACAAATGTCTCTTTTATGTTGCCAGTCGAGTGCGTGACACTGAGCTTTTGAAATTCTCTTCAAATCCTGACAGCTGAAGAGCAGCAGTTTAGCTCTAGACCCTGAGCTGTGCTGATTAAACATTTGTCTTTTCCATAAATGTACTAAGTACTTGAACAGAGATGAAGAGGACTCACAGTGAGAACTTGAGTAAGCAGTCTCCGCCGAGCACGGTCCGTCCTCGAGAGCGCAGGTAGTCCACGAGGCTGCCCTGTGACACACAGGACACGGACCGTTGTTTAGCACCCCCAAAAAAGTGTTGGCGTGTTGTCAACTGAGCGACATGGGATCTGTTAGCTTAGCATAAAGACTTAAAACACAAAGGGACTCACCTATCCTGGTCATTCACACGTTTTGTTGTAATTTGTTACATCTACATGTTACAGCGTGTACTGTTATGTGCTCCTTTTCAAGGCGCAGGGCCGCACAATTTCACGTTTCAGCATCAACATCACAATGTGCGCATGCCGATAATCACATTGTAGCATGTGCAATGTCAAGTAAGGCTAATTAACTCGGCCCTTTCACATTTGTACATTTCTGGAGCATTCAAACTTGCACATTAAGCTTGCAGCACTTGATAAATGTCTAATACTGTTTAAGAAGAATTTAAATATGTAGAGACAAAAGAAAGAGACAATAGAAAACTTGGGTGACCGACCTTCGCCATGTACTCTGTGACGATGTAGAGACTGCCCCTCTCCTCCACAATTACCCCTAGCAACTGCACCAGGTTGTTGTGCCTCAGTTGCCTGGATAAAACATAAGAGAAGCAGAACAAGACAAGTGTTATTTTGCTGGAAAACATTAAGATGTGTCTTTTGGATTGAAAGTCACATAAACATCTTTTACAGGTAGTGCGAAGGACAAATGAACAGTCGGAGGATCTTACGTCATGACAGAGGCCTCGGCGATGAAAGCCTGCGCTGTGGCGTCATTTTTGATACACTTGACTGCCACCTTGGTCCCTCTGTAGTCTCCCACCATCACATCTGACGAGGACAAAGACAAGGTGAAGTTTTAGTACAATATCCGAGGCGACCCTGGTCTCTGTTATTATGGCTCTGACTTATGAAAATTAAATGATGCAGAGATCCTTGTGAAATCAATTCCTCACCTCCAAACTCCCCTTTGCCAATGGTCTGCAGGAGTTTCAGCTCCTTTCTGTTCAAGGCCCAGCCGCCTGCCAAGAGAGGACAGACTACACTTAACAGCCACCGACAATCACGCATACAAGTCTAATAACACTGCTCACAAATCATGTTGAGGAAATTCATTCGTGTGTTTCACATAAATCTTCTGGTCAGACTAAGAGTTCTACTTTGGGAGTGATGCATCTCATTTGGGTGGAAAGGTGTTGATTTATTCGAACATTTTAGCTGTTCCCAATTTCCTGGTGTAAGAATTAGCCGGGTCAGGAGGGTAAATGAGGAGGAATGAAGAGTGTCTGAGGTGGAGGAAGACTCAGATTGACCTTGAGAGCTGTTGAAGCCCAGCACTCGTCCCCAGACACACACAGATTAATTACCCCTCTGATGATTAATGCTATTAGGACTGTGGATGATAGTGGATTTTAGTAGGAGATGCACGCCCTGTCTGTATTCTGTGCATGTGCCACAGGCTTTATGCCTGTGTGGTTTACGTGACAGTTTATAACTTCAAGCGCGATAATGCCCCTGTGTGTGTTTGTGCCAGTGTCCCTGTAGAGCAGTGTAATGAGCTCAGCGTGTCCTTACTCCTGGAGAACTCGTCTTGTGCTGCCACTGTTCCCTCCATCAACTTGGGTTTAATCAGCCTGGTGCAAAGGCCGTCGGCATCTTTGGTGTAGTGCTGGGGACAGAGTCAGAGAGAATTTCAATACATAAGACAAAACTCGACAAGTTTATGTGCACAACAAAAATGTAGTTGTCCCTGTTATAAGTTTCATTGTCTAACTTTTTATCAAATGTAATCTTTAAAAAGTCAGCAACAGCTCACTCTCAATCTGCCATCTAAGTCCTAGTTGAATCATCAGTGACTGTTGTTCACAGATTAAATCTGAAGGCTGCGTCTGTATACAAGCTTTTGATATGCAAAACAAAAGTGAGGCTGACGCTTCCAGCAACGCTCTACAGAGGAACATGAAGGTAACGATGAAAAGAAAACTCAGGCTGCGTCAGAAGAGATGATGTGAGGGAGCTCCGTCTTCTTGATATGTACAGGATATGAGTGGCGTTTGAGAGATGAGAGGAAGCTTTAGCGAACTTTTATCAACTTGCGTCAATGTTCAAGAGGAGAACGGTAGCCTCATGGGACGACAGAGTCTCTGCCTCGTTTATGTCTGATAGAAAAATAGAAACTAACTTTACTACATCTTATAAACACAATTCACTGAAACACAATGCATCTGTCCTGCGATCTGTCGTGACAGGATCGTTTAAAACCAAAGAGCCTCTGCTGGAGATTCACAGCATGTGTAAGGCATCTGTAAAAAGGCTCTGCAGTTAGCGCCATGCGGAGACGAGTGAAGGGTTGTAACATTTATTGTGGGAACCAGCAGCAGAGGAGGAGAGTGTGGGTGTGAGAAAGGTCACTGCATTTGACCTTTTACCCACCAAATCACTGCAAACTAAACATACAAGTCCCGAATCCATATATATGCTCATCTTCATGAAGTCAGGATAGACATTAGCATTACAAGTGCAGATGTCCCATTTTGGTGATAAACTATTGATATTAAACTTTATGGGACTCAAACATGAATCGTTCTAACAGACAGCTGAGGTTGAATGAGTCATCAAACCTCTGTGTGACCACCAAATAATAAGACAGCAAAAGAAGAAGCGGCTATCACACCAACAGCAATGTTATACAACTGCAGCATGGCGAATTGACCACAGAGTGTAGGTTACTCTGACGTCCACCAGGGGGCGGCATGGTGAAGAAGGGGTCAGCTCAGATATGTCAACAACAACTGCACCACCCTCTTTAAATAGATCGAGCACCATCATTTGTTATATGTGCAGTGTTTTCTGTCTGATCCTGGAATATGGAAAGTAAAGACATCTCTGAATGTGGCATTAGTACATCTGCCTGTTCAACACATTACTATTATTACTATCTGTGGGTTAAACTATGACTTAAATTATGCTCCAGTGCCACCAGAAGAGCCAATACTGATCGTGTAACTAGGGTCCGTCAGTCTGTCGTAAACATTTTTAAAAACTGGATTATTTCTAGATATATAGCGATTTCTTTAATCGATAGTCGCCTTAACAACCGATTATCAATTGATCATCAAATTGCGTCATTAAAAAGATTTTTTTTTATGCGATTGTGCCCATCTCTGATTGTTGTTAACACATTTTTAATCTGTTAATATCTTAGCTGAGATTAATTGATTCATCCTGTGTTTAAACTGAATGCCCTGTGTTATTTTGTTTCGTTCTTTTATTTTTCTTTTGCTTTGTCATATTTCAGGAGGCCTTTTTAACACCCTGTCCATTGGATTACAGGTGAAAATGAGCCTTTTGGCTAATTTTAACTCATGTATTATAATGTGTTTTAATCAATTTGCACCGTCTTCTTCTTAAATAAATACACTAAACTAAATCAAACTCAATTGTCTTGTAATGTAAATGTATTTTTAGTACACAATGCCACTGGATAAATTGGGTTCTTGCTCATATATAATTAACACAGAAGGGTGTAATCACAGTGAGTAAAAACACAAAATGGTAGCTGAATACCGAGCTGTCACACCCTTGCAAATACCATACGGAGCCATCTCTATGTCACCTCACCAGTATGACTGCATACATGTGGCTGACAGACATAACACCACTCTGAATGTATTGATTGGCAGAAAGGAGGCTTGGGTCTGTCAGTTTATACACACTATATGCATGAATACGATATATACTATGCATGTGTATATATAGGTTTATGCGAAGCCTGCTGTGACAGGCCAATGAGAGCAGGGCGACAGTGAGCAAGCCGGAAAAACACGCAAGAATGCAAGGAATCCTCTCATAGGCTATTATAGAGAGACAAGAGAAGACACAGGGGAATGTAGGCAGGGCAGAGGACGAAGACACAGAGGGAGAAATGCAGGGAGGGGAGGCAAAGTAAGAGGTTGAGATGGATAACAAAGAGCGGAGGTATGAAAGCAATATGCCAGGTATACACATGAGGGAACACAAAGAGAGAAAGAGAAAGGAGGGAGGGAGGGAGGTGGAGAAAGGAAGTGGAGGCAGAACCAAGCCTGGAGGGTGTGAACAAGAGAGAGAGGGAGGGTGAGAAGGATAGAGGGATAGAGAGATAGAGATTGTGGGTGGCTGATAACAGGAATGCACCGGGGATGTAGATGGTCTCGGTGCCAGCTGGCACATTCCTGTTGTCCACTTCCAACGCCCCGCGAGGCAAAGAGATGAGGTCCAATTAAAAGTGTGATAGACGCCAATCCTGCTCGTCTCTTTATCTGAGCGGATGAAAGGCCTCTCTCTCTCTCTCTCTCCCTCCCTCTCTCTGCCATCGTGCCTCCTGTCTTCGCCTTCTCCACACTCTGTCCTTCCTCTGAACCGGCTCTCAGATAACAGGCAGGGAGTGAGAGGATCAGACAGCTTTTTGAAGAATATGAACATGTACTCGAGTCTGATTTTGAGGGAAACTCTACGGGGACAGTGAGTGTGTGCATGAGTGTGTGGGTCTTGTGTTTACAGAGTTATGTAATCATACTGCTGCATGATCGCCTCATTTTGCTAATCATAAAATAATGTCATGAAGATTGAATATATAGGAAAGTTGAAATACGGACTTCGCACAGACTTATAGATCCTATTTGTGATAAACTTTTTAGTTCTTTCAGTCAAAATCACAGCTGATGATGAAGAACTACAGGTGTACAGCGGCAAAAGGGACGTTTACTGAGGATTTAATCAGTGAAGAATAACATAGTACAGTATTTATTTTTTGGGAAGTTAACTACAGGTATGTTTACTGACCGTTTAAACATGTAGAAAACAACATCTTACACCAGGAATTGACCGAGTGCCTGGCCAATCACTGGGACTGATATTCAGCATTTTTCTGATTAACAGTATTGGTGAGTGTATTTTTGTCCAGTTGCCGATAAAATTATGTAATTTAAAAATGCACTACTTTGGCTCTATGTGCTTTGCTCCACCAATCTTTCTCCGTCTGTAGTCAGCACTCCGTGGTCTCAATCAATGTCCTGCCCATAACACTATCGGACTGGTTACACGTCACATGTAATATCAACACTGACTAATCTGAATTTACAAAGTAACTAATAACTACAGTTATCAATGAATGTATTGGAGTAGAAATATCTGGTGGCAGAAATGGGAAATACCCAAGTTAAGTACCTCAAAATGATATTTAAGTACAGTGCTTGAGTAAGCTGTACTTATGTTTTTTTCAGGGTCGATACCGATAAGTATAAATAAAGTTTTTAGTCGATTTCTATATTACACGACACAATTCATGAAAATTCAATTGTCTTCTTGGCCTACAGCTAATGATTGTTTTTAAATTACTGATGAATCTTGAATGTATGTACAACGGGACATCTGCATGTTTTGTCCAGCCGACAGACAAAAACCTAAAAATATTCAGTTTAGCAGGAAATTCTTGCAACTGAGAGGCAATAACGGGGGAGTACTTGGCTTTTTCGCTTGAAAAATGATTAAAAGATGTTTTTCCTGCGGAGTGGCATCGATTTGTGGACTAAGTTTTTTTTAACTCTAAAGTCAAACCACAGCAGCTGTTTTACCACAGCATGAACATGTTGTCCTACATCTCAGTGACTTTCTAGAGAAAGGAAGTACATCATGAACAACATGAAACATGTGACATTTGTGGGCAGAATGTCAGTGGTCAAAGGTTTCATTTTCCTACACACAGCTGTCTTTTTACTGTGTTTACTCTCTCTGTGGTTTAGCTGAACACTTTCAGGTCTCACTATTATTAAATTTGAAAGCAAACCAACTGATTGGGGCTGATAATGAGTGGCTTAAAGAGCATTATGGGTATCACAGAAACAGCAGGAGCTTAAATGCTGCGGTCCCTCACCTCAACCAGCTGCATGAGGTTCTCAAAGTACTCCTCCTCGTCAATGGTGAGCTTGCCGTTGTGGTAGATGATGCGGTAGTGCTCCACCTTGCCGTCGCAGCTGACGCACAGGGTGTAATCGCCGGGGTAGTTGGTGCTCTCCCTCACCAGGAACAAGCCCGTCTCCGGGGGGTAGAGCAGCCGCTCGGCCTGCTCCCGAGTTATCTTCCCGTGAAACCAGCTACAAGTAGGGAAGACAGGAAGAGGATGAAGGACAAGAGGGGGAGAAAGAGATGAAGAGATTTAAAAACTGAGCTGTACTGTTCGCTTGCACACACACGGCCACACACACACAAATATAGAAGCTAATGTAATAATTACGGACTAATAAGAGACAAATCTGATCCATGTGCTGCTTCTTGTTCTTGTGGAAAACAACTGAACTCCTCATCTGCTCTGTGTCAGTGCCATCAGCATCAGATAGGCCTAAAAACAGTTTTCACACGTTTTCATTTTCACTACACTCAATCGAAATTTGGACCACACAGAAGGATCCACTTCTTCGTATCACAACCCACAGATCTCCTCTGAAATGAGAAGTGAAAAACTGTAGCGTGGCAGTAAGGGGAAGCCGGCAGCAGCAGCACTTCCAGTCTGTTCAGCTCGAGCGCTGCAGGGGCGGGGCCGTCCCGACTCCAGGAGTCAGTGAAAAAGTACCTGAAGCCAAACAACAGGAAACATAGTGCTCATGCATGCATGTGTGCACATACACACACACACACACAAGAAGCCTGAAGCAGAGTCGGAAACTGACACGACGGGACTGCAATAACAGGAAAGTGCAAAAACTGTGCAGACAAGGTGGTGTGGGTGGGACAGGACCAAGTCACCCTCTCCTGACCATGTTCAGGGAGACAGACTGACTATTCGACACATAAAAAAAACCAACATCCTCTGAGAAGAAATAAAGCTCTTGCTTCTTTATTTATAAGCTGGCAGTACAGCACTGCCTCACCCTCACCATATGGCCCCGGAGGATACATCTATAGGATACTAATGGATGGATTAGACAGCTGCACTACAGTGAGTGTGCTTACATGCACTTAAGTATCCTGGTTTTGATATTAGGAATATGCTGTGTACATGAAACACAGAGAAACTTGATTATTCATATCCTAAATTACATTATCATTATAGTATCCAGGTGTCTGATGGTCTGTGTGCAGCCTCTTACTTCAGACTGAATTTGATCATCACTACATCATTTACCATCAGATTTGTTGCACTAACTAACTACAATGTCTTTTTGGGTTGAAGAGGCACCTGCAAACACGGCAGAAGTTAGTCAGACACCTGGACCAGTCATTACATGCCATCATCCCCTGGTTTCTATTGAAATACTCCAGCTTGCATATCCAGGTTTATGAAAATCACAGACCTGTTCTTTACAAATCTCTTTCATGCTAACATATAAAATATTTCTCAACATTGTTGTGATTTTGTGATTTTAAACAGTAAAATAATTGTTAATTCAATTGTTTAACTGTAATGTATCTTAGACTTCCCATAAAATACAGTTAGATGCTTCATTCCTGCCTCTGATGACCAGTGCTCCTGTGCTCAAACACACAACCATCCCATCCATCGATTTATGTCACTCCTCGTGCGGAAAGTCTTATTAGCTGCAAAGTGGGCCCAGCCCACAGGGTATCTCTATCCTTCTTGGCTAGTGAATGGGTGGTAATCAACGGCTATAATTGATTTAGCCTGTTTTGCTGTGGCTGCCTCCGTCACTCGCTCCTCCTCCTCCTCCTCCTCCTCCTCTTCCTCTTGGTACTCGGCCTCCTCAGACAGCAAAGGCCCTTGTGGCCAAGCAGCTTAATACGGGTTGAGTTGATTAGATCAGTGCAGGCAGCTTCTCCGATGGACAGCAGCTCCTTAACTCCCACTAATCCAAGAGCGAGCGCCAAGCATGGACGGCCCCGAGACACACATAGCCCTTTGGTGGAGGCACACTAGCTGTTCTGTCCGCGGCAATTAACTGCAGTTTTTATACATTACATCATACTGAAATAGAAAAATCACAAAAATGCGGTAAACAACTTGGTGGGGACAAGGGAGGAGGGAGGAAATAGTGGAGCAGGGTTGAACACCCCATCTTTTCTTCGGGGGTGGTGCTATTATGTGAGGTGGATGTCTACCACATGGGGGCAGCAGAGAGAGTAAGCTGTTCGATGCCAGTGAGGGAGGCGAGGACTGTATCTACTGCTGAGTATCAATGGGTCAGGGTGAGCAAGGGGACAGTAGACCACAGCTGAACCCTTATGTAAGCCAGAGGAGAGGGAGAGGTCTTCTCACAGACATCTGTTAGTGATTCACACACAAAAAAAATCAACAAGTCCCTCTGGGTTACAGCTAATGGCTGCACAAGAACGACTTCTGATGACTTGAGTGGGGTTTTAAAACAGTTAACTATGCAGTGATCTCAAAGGAAGCAGCGAGGACATGAGGTCACCAAGTGTAACCATGCAAAAATATTTGGGAGTCTAATCACTCCTTTTACTAAAATCTAGGGCTGCAGCTAAAGATTGTTTTCTGAAGTGAGTAATTTGCAGAGTATTATCATGATTAACTGACTAATCATTTAGTCCGTAAGAAGGTCAAAGAATTGTGAAAAACGCTAAACACAATTTCCCAGAGCCCAAAGTGGCGTCTTGAAATTGCTTCTGTTGTCCAACCAACAGTCCAAAACCCAAAGACTCTTCATTTACAATCATAAATGACAAAAAAAATGTAATTACATGCTAAAAGGGGCACTTTGTAGTGTTGGAGAAGAAATTCAAACTCAGAATTGTAATATTTACAATATTATGAGGTAATAATACAAACTCAGAAATATTCATTTTTTCCATGACTGAATAAACAAGCTGTTCTCAGAGGAAAATAAGGTCCCAGAACACTGTTTGAAGCTAGAAATGTGGCAGGGTCCGCCACATATAAACAAAGTAAAACAGTTTAGATTGCGTTGTCCTTTAAGGTCAGTTTGTTTATTCAGTCATGAAAACAAAGAGAGTTTGTTTAATTAGTTTAAAAAAAAAAAAAGTCAATGAAGATCTTTCTCTTGTGATTAAAATTTCTTCTCCAAAACTATAACGTGCACCTTTAAAGGGCAAATATTTAATTGTTTAAAGCATTTTCAAGCAAAAATATAAATCAATGACCCAAATAATTGGCAATTAATTTACTTTACTTTTGATTAATCCATTAATCGTTGCAGCTGCAGTGAAATTAAAGCACAACTAATTCCTCTCTTTCAAAAACACTGTAATGAGAATTTGGTAACATAAATAATAAAGTTGAAACTTGAAGCTTAATCTAATCTAAATCTACCCCTGAGTTTAGTATTTCAAACTATTGTGTTGTGTGTCATAGTTAGACGGGGCTAGTTAAAAGTTCCTCTTCAGACCACACACACACACACACACACACACACACACACACACACACTCACACTCACACTCACACTCACACTCACACTCACACTCACGGTCATCATGCCAGAGCTGGATGACCCTATGACCATATTTAAAGCCGTGTGGACAGGCAGTATGAGTGGTGGCAGAAGGAGAGGTTAAAGCTTTCAGCAGCAGTTGATGAAGTGAGACAAAGAGGGTCAAAAGTCTATTTAAATGTTTCCTGCTGATGTTACAGTGACATACCACCAGCTCTATAAGCACTGCTGAACTACCGTTAACTCCCATGCTAATGACTGTCTTAAAGTTTGATCCTCAGACTTGATCTCTGTATCTGGAGAGAGCACACTCCCTTTAGGATGTATGGACTTCCTCCTGGGGTTATAATGCAATGCGATGGATCAGCATAACCGCACAAGGCAGGGCCCTGAAAATCTCAAGTTAAATGTGTCTTTTGGGGAAAATAAGAGGACCAACCCACAACAACAACAACTGACAACTTAACAGTGTTTTCTGTAACAGCGCAGAAGCACAAAAAAAACCAACCCCTAACTTTATGAACCCTGCACGATTAATTTCAATACAGTAGACAGGGCAACATGTCTCCTACTTATAACCCTACATTTCCTCACATCACGCTGAAATGAAAAACTTTCTCCTAAACTGTGAAGTTTTAATACTTGTTTATTACCACTTGAGGGATGCACACAAAAGCTTTCAGATGACAGCATCGCATAGCCATGTGATGATACTGTAGCAGCTTGTATGCTCTCAGCTTTCCTGTCTCGCCTCATTTGCATATGCCTCTCGTTATGTTTTCCTCTTTTTGAAATCGCTGCCGTTTCAAAGGGCCTGATTCAAATGCAGCGTGCAGCTGGTGCCTGGCCGCGGTGGCAGAAAGACACAGACGAGAGAAGGCACGGTACAAACCAAAAGGCTGTAAGAGATGGAATTTCCATCTTTTGATGCCATGGCTTACTTTTGAAATCAACACTTCTTTTTTCCCTCGCTGCAGGGGACCGAAGTGAACGAGGGTAAAACAACTTGTTCACACACTTGAGAAGGAAAGAGCACATGTGGCCAATGTGTAGAGGACACATACCCAGTTAAAATGGTTATTTTGATTACTGCGGCATATTGTTTATCTTCCTGTATTATACTTCGGCATTGCAACATCATTTTCCTACAATTTTCCTTACCGTGAATAAACTTGTTGTGATGCACTCAAATTAGTGTATCTGTTTCTCCATAAATACATTCAACATTCAAGAATGTCCAAACAAACACGCAGACACGAACTGTTATGTTGGGTTTCCCCTCCATTACCCTCGTGGTACTTACGGCATAAGACTGAGTTTCCCTCCGGACTTGACTCCTTCTCTTTTCTGGACATAGTTAGCCGGGATGGTGCCCTCTCTGCCCACTGTGTTCCTCGCTCTGTACCAGTTCGGATCCTGAAACAACCAAACACACGACAACACAACATTAATATTGGTGCTACTTATAGATGTGAAGTCATTCTGTAGGTGAGGAGCATCGCTGTACTGCTTGTCCCACTGTAAACACACAGAGGTGAGGTAGAGGGGTTAGAAATCTATAGCACTCTACTCAGAGTGGAGAGTGGATGCAGGCACTGAGGACTGCTGGATATCTGAAGCTCTACCAGTAGCCAGAGAGAGCCTGCTGCTAACAGGAACCACTAGTATTGGTTCAGATTTTACCTGAATGCAATACAAAGAATCTGAATAGTAGTCTTACAACAGTGTTACTGCTTGCTGAAACATTTTATATATATGGGCCGGCTGTCGCTCCGCAGCTAGAGCGGGTCATCCAGTAATCTGAAGGTCAGTGGTTCGATCCCTGGATCCCCCGGCTACATGTCGAACCCCAAATTGCTCCAGATGAGCTTGTTGGCACCTTGCATGGCAGCCTCTGCAATCAGTATCTGAATGGGTGAATGTGACAAGTGCTGTAAAGCACTTTGAGTGATCAGTAGACTGGAAAAGTGCTATATAAATGCCAGTCCATTTATCATTTACCATGTGAAATTGCTGTATTGGCTATTTCAGGCTAGAGGAAGAACAAGCTGTCCTTTCAGTCGGTAATCATTATTATGAGCTGGTTTTGGGTAAAGAAACAACAGTGAATAATATGAGGAATAGTAGACAACTTTAGCTCTGCTGATGTTGATGTGGATAAAGTAGAAACATGCATGCTGGGGGTGGCATGGCCTTTCTTAATTTAGATTAAGTAGGTTAAGAATGGTACTGTTTGTGTGACTGTCCTGTAGATTTAAGATGACATAGTCGTATCCTGCATAGCCGCCCATTTTTTCTTCTTCTGTATATTTGTTGCAATATTCAGAACATGATCAGAAACTGAAGAAACAAAAGCTATAAAATATCATATATAGATCATATATACCTCATTAGGAAGTAATTTAAAAAAGCTTTTCAACAATCAACTCTTAATACATTCTCAATAACAATCATTTGACCACGATAGCAGCAGAGCTAATGTAGTATAAAGTGCCTTCTTACCCTGGTGACTCCGATAATGGTCAGTACATCTCCTTTACAGAAAGGCAGGTCCTGTTCGTTGGCAGTCTGGAAGTTGTACTTGGCTACACACTCTGTGCCACTCGACCATGGTGCCTACATCACACAGGACAGAGAGGAAGGAGCATTGATCACAGTGATATAGCTCAGTTGTCAATCCCTCTAAATACTGTAAAAATGGCAGCTACACGCCTGAAATGCACATGTAATGGCAGAAAGATAAGGATGCTTGGTGTATTCCCTCTGCGCTGTTAGATCAGTGCAGTAGTGTGATCAAAAATGAACTACAATGGAGTGAATGAGATGAAATGAGAAGGCAGGAGTACAAAGCGGCAGGTGTGTGTTTGAGCTGGATGAGGTCCTTGTACAAGCTGCGTTATTCCTGACAACACAAGGTACAGCTGAATGTGTCTGATGCCGCCTCAGCCGATGCTACATAATGAGTTTGGACCACTGGTGGTGACGACTGTGACAGAGGGAGATGTGGATACAGACAAACCTTCCTTCTCCATGGTTATTATTTTCCTTGCACTCACTTGAACCCTTTATTTATGAAAAATGTTTTTTTTTTCTGGAGAGGGTATTGCTGTTGAAGATTTTAGTAATTTAAAATGTAGCCTAGTGCAACACACACAGATACTGGGGAAAACCACAGGCTGGAGCCAACACAGGCTTTCACTGGAAAGAGCCACTAATTATTTCAGTTTTATTGGGATCTGCTAACTTTTGAAAAATGACATATTCACATGCTAAGCATCTTCCCACAGAGGTCAACTTAATGTAGTTTGTTATTACTGCTTGACATTTATTCACCTACTGACTGACCTAGAGGTCAGCTGGTGGTTTACTTTATCTGCTTGCTTTTTCATCGGATGGCTGGACGCTGATAGATGCACAACACTTACTGAATTGTTGACCTTTTGGTCACAGGTTGGTAAGATTACCAGTAGGTCATACGGCTGTGTCAGTAACATTTTGTGACCTCTTGACCTACAGAAACCCACCGGATAGATCTTGAAACGAAATCAATCATAAGCCAGACTCGAATCCAAAATGCATTTATGTTGCTAGACACCACAGCATTTCCTGTCGGGGTGTAGAGGCTCAAAATATGCTGAGTAATCTTATATGGTTATTGATTGTGAGATAACAACATGAATTATTAATTGATATTCAGAAGCTTTCTCAAACATAGTCAGAACTTCAGAAAGGTAGTCAGGTACAAAGCATAAAACCTGACTCATACATGGGAAAATATCGGATTCTCGTATTTAATGTGATTACACCTGGTGGAGAATCAAACGGGTTTAGTTGGATCACAGCCTCGGTCTTACAACGTTCTGACAAAGGTGATGATATTTGAATTTTTTTCTGAAATTTTCACCTGACTGTAGTGAAGCACTGTTGTGAGACAGATAAATCAATCTGAAGCAATAAGGACATGTAAAGGCAGCGGATGCTGGAGGGAAAGTAATCCACCTCTGAGACTAGCACTTGAGAAGCATTAGTTTAACCACCGAGACAGCTAGGTAATGTGAAACCACTAAAACTGAGCCAGACACTTTGATGGATGTGTGTGCACCAGCAGTGTGCATTAATACATTACTACAGATATTTCAGCACCTCGGTGTCTTACACAGATGCTCTTGCATGTTCATGTACAATATTCACACATTTGTGTTAGTGCGTGCATGTTAGTTAACTTTTATTCAGTCAAGCAGTCGCTGTGAAATCGACACATATTACAGACGTTACTAAGGTTTTATTTTATTTCGGTATATTTTGATGTAACACAATGGTGCATATTTTTACAGATCTTCTCAGCATCTGTGGTGATACTGCATGCAACATATTGCTGAAACAATCTGTTGATTGCTAAATAAAATTAATTCACCAACGCTTCTAATAATTAATAAGAAAAAACACAAATAAATCTCAGTTTCCAGCTTCTCCAAAGTCGAAATTTTCTACTATTTTCTACTTTCTGTGACAAATTTTACAGACCTAGCAATTCATCGACCACCTGGCTGATTAACTGGTGATGAAACTGACAGCCAGTTGCGGCTACTTCCTCAATTTACCCTTTGGAAGTATGACTTCAAGTGAATGAAGTGCGGTCTGGGTTGCAGATTTGTAGTAAATTGGGAAATACCAGTTTTGAGAGGAGTGACAGAGGACATTACACAAGCCAACAATGATGACATTCTTGAGTTCTGTAATGATTCTGGGAAAAGTTTGACAAAAAAAAAAAAAAAAGATCAATCATGTTAGAAACCTTCAGCAGATCAATGAAGAGTGTGTAACTTTGTGTCATGTTTATTAAAACAACAGTAATAAAATCTGACAGCTTGTGATGGAGAATATTATCCTCCAGGAAGACACAAGTTGTGTTAGAGCTGACAACAGGGATTAATATTACAATTATTAAGATTGTACTGGTGATGCAGACAGGACCACCTGAACTGTTTCGGTGTTCATAAAGCAAACTGCACATATATTTACATGTCAAGCAATACTATACTATAGTACTTTTACTGCTTGTTTTAAAGCCTTGACCGGTCAGGCTCCGGCCTATTACTGTGAACTGCTAATTCCTATGATCCTGCTTGAGATCCTTTTGGCAGGGCCTTGGTAATGGTTCCGACTCGGGATCAAAGGTGACCTTGCGTTTGCTGTCCAGAGGCCCTCCAGCTGTGGATCTCAGGCAGGCAATCTCAGTATCTCTCCTTAAAACCTACTTTTATCTTTTGGCTTCTTCTTAACTGATGGTATCTGCTGTTATTTTATATTGTTTATATCTAAAAAATCTGCAGAGTCACAGTTGTGAATGTAACCAGATTGCAGAAACACACCCTCCTGACCTCGTTCTGCTGTTGTGGCTGCTACTGTAAGAAGCCAGCACCAACAGATGCTGATTATCTTCAGACTTACTTCTTGTTGAGATGTGTGTATTTGTACGAAATATAAATGGGGTATTATTTTAAATTGCACGCTTAGAAACCTGAACACTCGGTCGCTATATGTGAAAAAATGCAATGTGCGCTTCACTTACGTGCATCCCAGACATGGTGAAGGGAATTGGGCAGCAGGTGTCCTCAGGCAGGTAGCGGTCACTGTTCAGCTAGTACCATCAGAGCTGTAAGAACAAAACAAGGCATAATCAATAATCTGATTACTTTAGGGGATAAATGCACCAATACTGTGAAATATCCACAAAAAGCAGGTCACAGTGAAGCACAAGCTTAACAACATTTTTCTCTGCAGGCGTGCAGAAGAAGAATGACCACTCCAACTGTTTGGCTCTCAAATTACATGACATTGTTTTTACTTCTGTTTATGCTTCTCCTCAAGTTGGGGAGTGTAGCTCAACTGCTATAAACACAAAACATGCTGTCTGTGCAAACTGTTCAAAGAGACGTGAGGACAATAATGACAAAGATACATTCATTATATGTATGCCACTTTCATTCCTTCAACAAATAAAGTTAGCTGCTGATGAAGGGACAGCAAAAACATACGCTGCTGGCTGAAAGGAGACTTTCTAGCTCTTTAATCATCTAGGAAGTATTATACAGATTGGATGCAAAATCTGAAATCCTGTACCCGTAAATGAGAGGAAGAGGCTCTCTGGTATTAGCCAAGTCTGTCAAGTGTCTTGGCAGCAAATTACTAGTCTTTCAAAGGTGACCTTGATATAGTGACAGAAATGAGAGAGAGAGAGTGAGCTGCCGAGAGAGAGAAGGGGGAGCAGAGGGAGCGTGGAGACAAACTATGAGTGAGGAGTACAAAAAGAGTCCATGTGTGGATGGGTGTGTGCCGAGTCTGTGGCTGAGGCCTTAAAAAGTTTTAATTCCAGACAACAGTAAATCTGTATCAGCATACTAAATATTTACACGTTTGAAGGTGGAACAGTTACTGAATAAGGCCTCTCGCAGTAGCCTCCATTCAAAGCATCTCGCTTCCGACCGGCCAAGAGAACAGGAAGTTGAAATGGGAGGGAGAAGGAGGAAGTAGCTGACGCATATTTTCCAGTGCTTCGTATGAGGGAGGGAGGGGTTATAGTTGGGGTTCAATGCGAGCATGGGCACTCTGGTCACTGCCTCCGTTCAGACAGACTACACCCTCATCAGTGTCACGTCAGAGGAGATCAATAAACACAGAAAACAAACAATGCAAGCAACATAAGCGTAATTCAAAACTCAATTATTCAAGTTAAAAATGTGGTTTCTTGTTACGTCTCCCCTCCGTTTGATTTTCCCTGCATGTCTGAGGTAGATACAACTCATAAAAGCCCAAAGCTTTTACTGTGATTCAGCCTGTTTTCGTGGAAAGTAACATTTTGTCCACCAAAGCATCAGCCAGTTGTTTTCCACTTACAAAGTAACTCAGTGCTCTGTGTAATTTTAGAGCCATGAAAATTATGCATCTCCGTCAGAGGGCCGGGCTACTGGCTCGCATGGTCCCTGAGCATCTATGGCCAAGCTTCACAGCACTTCCATATCCTGTGTTGAAACAGGAAGCAGCCTAATTGCAGACCATTGCAGATCTGTATGCAAACTGACAGAGCCAAATATATCCGAGGCCGAGCTGCTCTGCTGCACCCAGAGGGCACTCGCTTCTTTTCCCTTTGCCATTCTTTGCGTCTTTTGCTGGAACAGAGCAGCGCGGCTCACCAACCCACAACCACGCTAGCGAGCCAATAGAGGAGAGACAAGTGAGTGCTATTCTTATCTCTCTCCAGTGCTCAGGAATGCCTTCAAGCTATTCAAGAGCTTCAGCATCGCCCTGCTCACATCGCTCTCCTCAGGGTAGTCGAGTGGTGCTCTGTAAAGACTGCGAGTGAAAAGAGTTCTTCTTCAATTTTTCCACAGCAGACTGTCGGCATTTGGGTACCAACACTTCATTGAGTTCTTCACTGAGAACAATAAGGTGCCAACACCCATAGAGTAAATGAATGCATTGTGATACCGCACATGTTTGATGCCGAGGGAGAAGGTGTGAGTAGTACTACTCCTCCAGGTGTTATGTTACTGTTTACTGAACATCACACTTGTTGAGTATCTTTGTAGAAATCCAAGACTGTGTGCAGACCAACAATGGCACTGCATTAGAAAAAAAATAAAAATGGCCAGCTTGTGTTTTGGCATGTTGCTACAGTTACTAGTGGTCACCAGGGCTGAATAATTAATTCAAACATTACTAAAATCGCAATATGGCCGAGTGCAATATCCAAATATCAGGAGCTGCAATTTGTTGCCTCGCCAAATGCTTTTTTTAAAAAACTGGATTGGGTTGAAATTTGTCCTGAACATCCAAGAAACCCTTTGCATAATTGTGGCTCATATTGCAGCCACAATATCTGTCAAAATCAGAATCAGGCTTTATTGGCCAAGTATGCGTACAGAATTTGAGTCCAGTTTTACAATGCTCCCAGCGTACTAATACAGAAATAGACATACAGCTAGGGACAAGGACAATAAGAACTGAACAAATAAGTTGAAGGTAAAGAATACTGATAACAGCAGGCTTTAACAACAAAAGATGCTCACTATCTGTCTATCTCCCTTTTTCCTCACTGACGTTAATATCTGAAATATTGCCGACAAATTGACAACAAATTCTCCCCCATCATCTTGTCGGTCAACTCTCCTTACACTCATCTAGTGATAAGTGAAATGTGACTCCTGCTCTCAGTGCTGGGACTCTGCTGCTGCATGGAGCAGACTGTAGCATCCATGATCCAACTAAATGTAAAATAAAGCAGAGCGACGGTGGGCAAGTGATATAATCGGTGTACTTGAACACCGTGTAACAGCAGTAACATCGACCACCATAGCAAGCTTGTGGTCAAAAGACAAAACAGGAGCCAGGAAGTCGAGATACTGCACAACAGTTTATGTCTCTTTAAACAAGGTTTTACAATTCTGATAAAATTATTACTGCAGCAGTGAGCTGTTCCTCTTGACTTGATGGTTTACATATAAACAGAAAATAAGCAATGCTTCATGGCACAAGGGTTTTCACCTGCTGCGTGGGTATGCTTGAATTTGAGCGAAAGCTTTCAGCGGATGTTATTTGTATTCCAACCATGATCAGGGACGAGCTGAGTGTGCGACACCAACACTAAAATCTGATTAA
Source organism: Pagrus major (assembly GCF_040436345.1). Lineage (NCBI taxonomy): Eukaryota > Metazoa > Chordata > Actinopteri > Spariformes > Sparidae > Pagrus > Pagrus major. Next base: position 35,626,155 of record NC_133218.1, read on the forward strand.
TAAACAGTCCAACTACAGTGTATGGCTCTACATACACCAAGGTCACACATCAAAGCATACACTGTAGTTGACTCCAGCTTCACTCCAGCCAGATGTGTCAAACATGAGTGGAAATCGCTTCCTTCTCCACTCCCCTCCTCCTCATCTTCTCCGCCTATGCAACAGGAGCTGCTGGTGACAGCATCGTGACAACACACGGGGAAGTGTTACATCAAAGGCTGCTGTCACATCAGTGCCAGATGACAGTAATATTACTTCTGTTCGTGTCTAATATGCCATTTTCATCATAACAACTAATGTGTTCTACTTACACACTTCTCTGTGCTGCAACCTCCTGCTCTGTAGCTGCTTTGATGAATCGAGAAGAAAGCGATAAAAGTGAATCTGTGGTCCTGTATGATTGTTTCACCTCATTAAAATTCCATTGCTCTGTGCCTCTAAGACGTATTTAATATGCTTTGAGAATAAAGCAAACTTTTGTTTCTGTACTACACCAACATCCAGAATCCTGAAACTGCTCTGTGAGCCACAAAGCAGAACTGTATGGAGCGGTCAAACAGGTTTTGGAAACGCAAATCCTCTCTGTCAAGACGGTCAAAGGTGTCTCTTCCAACTCGATTGAGATAGACTGCAAAGATATAAAAATTCTCCTAACCTCACATATCGGGGGAAATCCATCATTGAAGGGGAGAGGGGGCAGTGATGCAAAACGTTGCTGCTGGTTCACTTACTTGAAAGAGAAATACTAAAAGACGGTTTAAATTATAGATGATTAATCTAGTAACTTTGAAACTGACAAATGTGTTTCCTTTGAAAGATATGCTGTAGTGTGATATGATTCATTTGGGTCTCTGCTTGCCGTATCGTTTTCTTTCTGAGCAGAGATTAATCGCACACGTCTTATTGTGTAATTTGCTTCTCTTTATGTAGTTATATTTGAGAAGAGTTACAACCCAGACATAAGCGCTGCTCTGACACTGGCTGAGAGACTGACTTGATCCTGGGACAATACAGACGATTATAGAGTAGTCTCAGATTTGTATTGTGATGAAGTCGAGAGCTTTCTATCTTAATATCTTTGCGTTAGTAGCAATCACAATTTACAATTCATGATCCACTCTAATCCGGCTCTTATTCGCTGACACTCGACCCAGAGAATCACAGCTATCGGAGTTGTCTCTTCGCCTGCACTCTGACACAACATCTACCATCAACCAGAGGTCATAAAAGTCTACTTTTACCTCGGGTGAAATTCATCTTGGCCAGGAAACATGGCTGTTTAAATCAGTATGCCATTCATTGTCCTGAGGGAAATTCAATTTACTGAGCCAGCATTAAACAACAGCTCCCATCACACCAAACAAGGGACAGCCTTATATACATTAATCAGTAAACAACATTCCCATCAGATTCCAAGTCTGCTTCGTCGAGTTACACCACAAAAGATCTCTGTATGCTGCATAGTTGTGATGAAGCTGTGTGTTGGTTCGATAAGAACACAGCTTTTAAACTTAGTTTTTCTACCATGGTAAAACCCTCAAATCAATACTTATGTTATGTCAAGTGCACTCATGTGTACTTAGTCATAGATTACAGAGGATGGCCAATAGGTATGGGCAGGCAAAGTTGCATATAAAATGAAATTAAGGCCATCTCAGTAACCACGAGACTTTGTAATTAATGCACTATATAATTTTGAATTATTTTCTATCTGTTGTTCATCTGCGTGGTTAATGCAGATGTAAGTGGAGTTCAGAGTAATTCAAACCCCCCCGTGCACATGTGAACGTGGATAAAGCAGCATTCAACCTGACGACCTTAGGTCAGAGTCAGATGTTTGTTTTTTGGTTCTGGTTTCTATAGCTAACTGATTAACTGAGAAAAACCACAGTATGTTCAGCAGAGTTCAGGTGCAGACACAGAGATAAACATCTGCTTAAGTGCAGACCTGATTGTGACTGATTGCCTTCCTGTATGATCTGACTGCTTGGCTAAAGCTGTAAAGATGTAAACAGGCCTGGATAACCATACTTCCTTCTGAAATAACCACAATTAACATACATCTATATTAACAGCATTGTTTGGCAATATTTGGTATATAATATACAGTACACAGGCTGTATATAATCCCAGCAACAATGTCTTAACTCGTGAAGGAAGCATCACAAGTACAGTGAAGCTATGGCTAACAAACTCTGACTCAGGCTCGGCACAAAGTTTGTATTGTCGAGCGTACTGGCTAAAAAGAAACGGGACAAAAGTATGGAAATGTACAGTAGAATTGACAAAAAACTGTCCTAGTGGACAGCATGGAACTGTCAACAACAAAATGACTTGTGGCTATATTGCGTTTCCTCATATGTTAACTACCTGACAGCAGGCCTGTTTGCAACAGCAAATGATGACCACATGATGAGGCGAGTCAGGTGGAGTCCATAGCCCACAGGGAACAAATATGACACCCATGGTTGGAAATATGCAAATGAAGACGTGTGTAAAAAAAAGTGAGGACGCCGTGTTTGATATTCAACGAAAATTTGCATTTTACCTCTGTCACTGCTTCACATTTACATTACAGACACTCAACCGAGACGACAGGCACTTGCAATTAGTGAGCATGCAAGAGTGCTGGTGTCTATCTTTGACAGAACAGGCATGTTTTCACTATTTAATTACAGGATAAACCCTTCATCTACTTGAACACTCGGCTCTTCAAGCTGTGCTGAGCTTTGACTTCCAGCAACAATGTTGTGGATGAAAAATACAGGCTGATCAAAAGAAATTCAAAAGGTCATTTTGAGTGCGAACCAATGATAAGTGCAAGTCCAGCTATAAAGAACCCTAACTATAGACAACCTTTAAAAGCCTGTGGCTACCCAGAATATGTCTTCATAAATCACAGCAGAGTGCAAGGCCAAAAGGCTGACAGATGAATAGAAGAAGCAGATCTGAACAGTCATCTCATATGTGGCCCAGTGTCAGAAAATGTAAGGGTAAGTTTTAATTAACCTCTTTGATTTTGTTACCCAGCGACACACTGGCATGGGGACTCGTCCACAGAGACTGTATTGAACAGACAAAGCAACAAAGCATATGGTATACAATGTGGCTGTATCTGTGCTTAAAGAAGAGCAATATCAAAGTGGCCACACACAACATGGCAGCCTCTCTTTGTGTCTCTCCCTGCACTTGCAGCCATGTTAATGTGTGTGAGCACATCTATGTGAGGGGAACCAGGAAGTGGGCTTCGATTAGCGCAGATTAAGAGCGATAATGTGCCCAGAGATGGAAGTTGGATCTTCAGACATGTAACGAGCCTCAGTGTCCTCTCATGTTCTTTTCATCTCGCTGAGCCGTCTCCCGACACAGCAGGCCATCGCTACTGGGCCTCCACATGCTTCAATGATCACATTACACTGACGGTGTTCAGTGCAGGGATGAGGTAAAAGCACCATGCAACACAGTTTCTCTACCAGGACAAAACCAGTGTTCTTTCAAAAGAAAAAGAAAAAAAAGAGTCGAAATCGACAGGAAATTTCCGTTCTGATCCCTCGATACTGATGTGGCAGATCGGAACATATCTTACAGAATATCAGCTAAAATAAATCCAATAACCAGCCCTTTCTTTATTATAATTTTTTTAAATTAATGGTAGAGTAACTGAAATGAAACCTGTCTGTCTGCTCTCTGCAGCTGATGTTGGTACTCGGCCAAAGATCACTTGTGAGGGATAAACTCAGCTCTGTAATACAACGTCACAACCAGGGTTCCAACCAATTAAAAAGATTTCCGAGTCGTCTCTCGAGAGGATCACGGCATGTTCTCCCAGTTAAACTTTGATTCATCTTACAAATCTAATAATTTTGATCACATATTTGGATAATGGTGTTAAAAAAAAGGTGTCAGATTCAGGAGAATTGCAAATGGATGGATGGATGGATGGATGGATGGATGGATGGATGGATGGATGGATGGATGGATGGATGGATGGATGGATGGATGGATGGATGGATGGATGGATGGATGGATGGATGGATGGATAAACCACTCTTTCATCTGAAAATTCAAACATGCAGGGGCGAAAATCTAATATTAACTTTGGAGGGGACGACTACGTGAGCATTTCTCAAGAGCGATTCCTAGATGGACAACAAAAGTAGTGCTCCAACACTGCTAACAAGCACACCAGTTTGTCAAACATCAGATGTTGCCGTATCATTTATATTGTGTAAGCTGCTCCCTTTTCGCTTGGTACATAAGGAGGCTGCAGTATAATGCAAATCAATAAAAGTATATCATGAGGTACCTTCATCTGTCAGGTATTCATTAAACTCTGTTAGGCAAATAGAGGATACTATCAAGTCAAACCTTTCAAACCAACAAAAATGAGATTTTTTGAGAGAGAGAGTTTGAGTATGGATCTATTTTTAATCCTGAGCGAGATGGCAGAAATCAGGGAGGAAACTAAATTATAGCAGGAAGGAAACTAAAGTTGTGTAAGTATTCTGGTACAAGCAGGTGCATGGAAGGGACACAGAAATCTCAAGTAGAGCAGAGAGACAGGAGAGAGCTGCAAGGGATGGTAAATAATAAAGGAGAAGATCATGGAGTAAGGGAAGTTATCAAGGGAAGTTGAAAGAGACTGTGACTTACTCAATCACTACAACTGCGTGCCTGCCTCTGCCATCTGCCACATGAAACATTTCTAGCCATGTCCACCTTTTTTAAGCCGAGATGCTGTTTCATTATGCCACGGAAACTCTCTTCCTTGCTCTTCGCTTCTCTTCGGCTCGGCAGCAACAGAAAGAAAGACAGATGCACTCCTCTGGGGTGAGGTTGTCTGAAACATTTATTTAACTTGAAAATGCTGCCCAGCACAACCACTGACTCCTAGCATCAACCAGCAGCTGCACTACAGGGATTAGATGTAAGTGCCTAGCTCAAGTATCTCTCTGTTAACCGTTTAGGGAGGAGAGGAATGCAAGATTGATGACATTTCCCAGACACAGATTTTCCACACAGCTCAGGGATTTGAACTAACAACCTTCAGTGCTCGCTTTTGTAACGAGATCACTGAGAACCTGACGGCTTGAATCAGTCTGAATGTGTTTGTTACACCATTTGTGTCACCATCTCCTGAATGTGACTAGGAACATCAACAAAGAGCACCGGGGTGGCCTACTGGAATGCTAAACTGAGACGGAGGGGGAAAAAACCAAATCAGAAATCACATCCTTTCGTTGCAGAAGAGCAAAGGAGTCATGTGCGTGTCTAATCCAAAGCCAGCGTCCCCTATTTTTTTATCTAACTGAAAGAAAAATAGAACAGCGTGACAGAGAAACCTCTCCCACCAAAGACAGACAGACAGGTGGGGAGACAGGCAGCCCTTCTGCCTGCCGCTCTGACGTAACTAGTGACTGTCAGGCTCGGGCTCGCCGCTGATGACAGATTACAAAAGCAGGGAGGCAGGAAGTGGAATAAAGAAAGGAAGAGGGAGAGAGAGAACCCCCCCTTCCCTCTCTTTCTCTCTCTCTTGAGCTCTGGGAGGCTGCTGGACTGTAGAAAGCAGAGGGGAGGAAGGGTAGCGGTGACAGCTTATTGTTTGAGCTCTGTGTGCTGTGGTTCCAGTCTCAGCGCACACTCATTCAGGCCCGGCTATTTATATCCTCTCAATATCCATGCAGGCGGAGGCAGGCTGCAGTCGTTTTCATCATCGCATACATTATGGAGACGCTGCATTAAAGAGTCTGCCTGCTGTGAGGGGGTCCTGCTTGTACTACTTTTTCTTCCAGGATTTCCTCGTTTGTATTTGGCCGATGTTGGACGATGTACCCACTCGAGGGGTGTATACTGTTTTGATTTAGAAGAACATGTATAAATAAATAAAAACTAAAGTAAAGTCTCATTCAGTCTGCAAAAAGAAGGAGTTCAATAAAAAATCTAATATTTTTGACACAACGTGTAACCAAACATTTTAAAGGGTTAGTCCAGCAATTTAGCATTGCATTTTCATTAAGTTATGGGACTTGTTAGAGACAGAAGAACAAAGAATGGTCAAAATCAAAGCAGCAAAGGCTGTGATATCCTGTCTTCCTGAGCTACCTCGAGAGCCACAGAAAATTGTAATACAACCATTTCACAGATACTCTTCATGATGACCAATTAACTCATTTTAACTCAACTTCATGGTGAAGTGCCCCCTTAAAAATCCTCTTTACTTGTCAAATTAACAAGGCAGTGTGACATTGCGGACGCTGAGTTAATCTAAAGTTTGGAAATGATTAAAAAAGCTTGTTAGATAAACTAATTGTTGGTTGCTGGTTCAAGTGTCTTTAAGGAGAAATACTAATAACAAAAACAATACAAGTCTTATCCTTTCATATGTATAATTTTTTTTACAGTGGCAGGCACCAGGCAGTAATGAATAGCCTAAATACATTATAGTTAAGAGAGAGCGAGACCTACGTGTAAAACTGAAATAATGACTCCATTAGCTATTAACAACTTTGTTAGTCAATTCATAATTTGAGTCCATTTTTTAAGCAAAGAAGCCAAATCTTTCCCATTTTTCTAGAGCTGCAACAATTATTCGATTAGCAACTATTCAAGCAAAAATATGTACGCTTCTAGAGAAGGACAGTTGACTGTTGAGTCTCATTCCCATGTTGTCAAATATAGTTCTGGTTTGGCATTGGACCGCAGACACCAACCCAAAGGGTCAGGGTATGATGACCTGGGAATGAGACTCAGCAGCAACAATTTTTCTCCAGAAAGTTACACTTAATTTTTAATTCAAAATTCTCTGAATCCGGTTTCTTTACTCCTCTACGACAGCAATCGGAATATGTTTTTGTTGTGGACAAAACAAGACATTTGAGGACGTCAACTGGGACTGTGAGAAACGATGGACAAAAGATTGACATTTTTCTCCCATTATCTGACATTTAGACCAACCAACTAATCGATTCACTGACAATGAAAATAATTGTGTGTTGCAGCCCTACAATTTTAATTGCAACAAGCATTTTGAAGACATCAACTTAGGCTCTTAGAAGTTGTGATGTTGATTTTTTCTCTTTCCCTAATATCACATTTCATGGAAAAAAGAATAATTACATAATGTAAATAATAATCTGCAGATTTCTCAACAATGAAAAACAACCGGTAGTTGCCTCACTACCGATGTGCCTGATTGGGAAATACTCAGCTTATCACATAGAGCAGTTTTATGATGGACTAATATGCTCAGAAGAAGTACAGTAACAGCAGAGTTTGTGTGTCCGTGGTAGTATGCCTTGGTACCATCCATTCATTAGCATTGATTTCATTGTGTGTGCAATGCAGTGCATCAGTGCAAAACAGTGAGTGGAGGCAGGTAGGAGCAGGAAGCTCCCAAAGTGGTGATGGGAGGGTTGGGAGGTGGAGGGGATGCAGGCTGAGAGCCAGAGGGTTGTGAGAGTCCAGGAGACTCGGTGCTTCTTCAACATGACATCCGCTTGACAGGTGCACGTGAACACACATACAGATACACACACACAAACACATACTTCAGCCTTTGCTTACCATGTCAATGTTACTGAACGCTCACTGACAACATACACACAACCACAAAAGTACACAGAAAATGCCGGCCACCCTCTGGCCTAATATATGCTGCCACTTACATACATATGCATACGCATTCTTCAGCCATGGCCTAATGTATGCTGTCTCTCAAACATGTGCACACACACATACAGAAGTGGCTTCAAACATCCCAGGGGGTGAGAGAGAAAGAGTGAGGAGGAAGGGGGGAAGCTGCTTGCTGCTGCGTTCACTGCCTCTCGTCCTCCTTTGATGGCAACACATGACAAGTCCTCCATTCAGACCAGAGGAGGAGGAGACGAGGAGGCAAAGCACGGGGATGGAGACACAAAGAATGTCATTAGCAGCAGCCACAGCAGGGTGCTGGTACAATATGGCAGCGGCATTAGTGGTGACTGGAGCTCCAAATCTCTTAAATAAAAGAAGCATTCACTGGCAGCAGCACTGACAGCATGCAGAAAAATCAGATTCAGTGGACTAAAAAGACGGGAGAGAGGGAGGAGAGAGGCACACAGGGAGAAAATGGAGACTGAGAGGGGGCGAAATCTAAATCTAAAGGCAAAATCTAAATTGCAAAGGACACTGGAATACTATTGGGCTCAAAATATAGAAAACACAGAGTCCTGAACAGGGAGTAATCCATAATTCTGTTAGAAATTGACTTTATGCAGATTCAGTCCCTAAAAAGAAGGTAGACCCAGGCAGACCTGGATACCCAAGAGAGAACACAATTACAGAAGAAGAAGAACTTTACCATCTCCTGAAAAATGAGATACACTCATCAGGTTGTCACATTCAACTGGTGTGTGTGGGCTACAAGACCAAACACAAGGGCAGACATGCTTCAAATCTATGTGCAAGCATCTCTGCTCAGTAATCCCCCCTGAAATTACTTCTAAACAGGGTTGGGTGATAAAATGATCCTGATACAGGATTGTGATAAACATTTAAGTCAATAATGATTCAAAATGTTGGACGCTTTTTGCTCTATATGGATAGATCTCAAAGTCAACCACACAGAAGAAATAAATGCGAAATAGCAGTTTTCAGAATCCAGAGAAAGAAAAGTAGTAGCTGCTGAAGAGGCGCTCAAACTATCCAAGCACAAGGTCATCACAGAATCACAAACCGAGTGGGGGTCCCGCCATGCAATAATCACACCAGCTCTAGTGCAGAAAGCCATTGCCATTTATCACCTGAAAAAATAAAACGGCACTTGGCTCTCTCGTGGCAGGACATTGATGACCTGGAGTCTATCCAGAAGGCTCTAAATCCACTTGTTGACTTCACTGAAGCCTACTTGAGTGTCTCTCACCTGAAACCTGTGCTGCAGCTCTTTAAAGAGGAGGAGACTCATCATGACTCAGGGCTCACCAAGACCATAAAAGCTACCATCATCATCTACCTGAATTAGAAATATAATGATGCTGCCACCAGTGACCTCCTGAACATGGCATCGCTAATCCAGAGCTGTGGCTCAGATGCCGGATGAATGTCATAGCAGCGCACGTCTGAAGCTACCCTCACATTCAGATCGACTGCATCGGGGGGAGGCAGAGGGGATGCTGCAGCTTCACCAGCCAGTTCAGACGACACTAGGCAGCTTTTTTTCAAAACTCCTACTCTATTGCTACTTCTGGCCTAACAAACCAGCACACTATTGAGGCTGAACTGAACAGCTACCTGCTAGCTCCCTACAGTGAGACCAACCCCCCAAATGGTGGAAGATTAACTCAACAAACAAAACGGAAATTGAGCCTCCTGGCAAAGCTGTACCTGTGTATTCCTGCCACCAGCTCATCCTCAGAGATCGCTTTGAAGTCCTGCCATTTTGCCTTTATGGCAAAAAAACCTACAATGGAGGGGAAAATGACATGCTCTAGCTAGAAGATGTAGCATAATGACTGGATTACTGTTTACTTTTAGCACATTTCACTCAGATTTCTACCTCTGAAACACTTTGAGAGATGTAAAACCAGCAGATAATTAATACTTTTAAAGTGTATCTTATCTTACAGTTGGGTACTTTAATGTGCCAGAGCCTTTGTGATCGACTTGATTACTTATTGTTTTTGTAAGTTACAAGGCAAGCTAACTTGTATTGTTTTGTTATAGCAAGTAAAAAACAGGCAAATTTAAATGTTTATATTTACATATTAATCACAAAATATATTCTAAAATGAGCTATGTTTGCACATTTAAATATTTACAATACGGTATCTTTTTATGTTAATGAACTATATTCTAAAGTTTAACTAATGAACTCAGGAATTATCAGGATACTCTTCAAACTAGCAGCATTATTAAATTGTATATCATGATGATTAATATCATTTTTGGGCATTATGTTAAAAAAAATAAATAATCTACTACTACTACTTCTAAACATTATGAATCTGACATACTAGCAGACATGGCATGAAATAGCTGACAAATACGTTTTGTCAGGAAACATGAAAGAATAAAAAATAAAAATTGAATGAAGCTGCCCTAATGTTCATTATCGTCTGGCCACAGACCTTTGTTGTCTGAAATTTTCAGGAACATTTTGCATATCAGTACTGAGAGTTAAGAGTGAGAGTGAGACATGAGGAGATGTAGAAAGGGAGATGATACAGAGAGAGAGAGAGAGAGAGAGAGAGAGAGAGAGACAGGAAGATGCTCACAGATGGAGAGGTCAAAGATCAGGAGAGCAAGGGCAAGGCAAAGGAGGAGTCGGACGCATGTGCTGGAGTGGAGGGTTGTAGACGACAGAGGATGGAGACATACGAATGTTGATGACTGCCTGGTTTCTTGGCGGGGGTCTGTGTGTGCTGCTCCTTAATATTAACAGCAGTCATCTGTCGGTTCCAATGCCAACCATGAATAATAGAGGCTCCACCCAGCTATGCCAGCACTCTGAATTATTAATTTCGCAACCACAGACTTGCATTAGCGCACAGTGTGGGGCACTCCGCACTGTGGGGTGTAGGCACATTTGCCTGCTTAGACTGAACCACATGCGTGCGCTCACAGGAAGTGAGAATGTGTGTGCCCATCCAGTGGATATACTTTCTGACATTTAACACATGCACATTCTGACATGCATATTCACACACTGAAAGGAAGTGAAGTGATGGTACTCTCTGAGGCATCACGCAGGTTTTTCCTTGAAAGGTGCCGAGCTGCTGATATATTTTGGGCAACAACAAAATGTGTTTAGATTAAACACCAACACTCATTACTTTAATGTCATGCCACCATTTCAGAGTCGGTGATTAATTTACAGGCTTTCAATCAATACTTTCTGTTGCCAAAATTGTCAATACACAGATTTTAAACACAACAAGACAAGTATTTGGTTCCACAAATTTTTGAGAGATGTGCAAAACAGATAAAATAACCAGTTAACAACAGTTACTGTTTCAGCCACAATAGTACAACCCAAGAGACTTTGTTAACTAGGTCATTAGTTTCTTTTCATAGTCTAGGTTAAGAAATGTAGCCTAATTAGCTGAAAGGAGAACTGCCTGACAGATGTAAATCAGTGCAAAGCTGCTCTGATAGTATGCTATTCATTGCATATATACACCTGGTATGAGTGAAGGTGTGTCTGTCTGAATGTGTGTGAGTCATTGATGAAACACCGAGGCATGTATTGTCATTTCTCTCCATATACAACATGCCCTAGTTTAATCCTTATTAAAATAAAAAAAACACATACATCAAAGATTCACCTGCAAGCACGATCATGTGCACACACACACACAACATCTTACCCTTATCACCTAGAAGACAGCCTCTCCTACACTCCACACCTCTCTTGATCAAAGCACAAAACATCTCCGTTTCCCCACACACACACACAAAGCCAGCAAACACAGCCTGCAAACCAGCCTCTGGAGTCAGGCAGCAAAACAAAACACAACATCAGCTGAAACAGAATAAAAAACTGTGAAAACAGTGAAAAGCCTACAGTGAACAAACTCACAGAGACTCAAAGAACATATAGTTGTGTTAAAGTATTTGTGTGTGTGTGTGTGTGCACACTCTACAGAGAGCGTTGTGTAGGCTGCAAATTTGCATTTAGACACCACATTCAGAGTCTGTTTTCACATGTAGAAGAGGACATTGGGTTACAAGGTGATGGTAATGGTGTGGGTGAGAAACCCAGGTAGACAGAGACACACATGAGGGGTATCACAGAGGAGCATTTCTCCTGGTGCAGGATCAGTGTTTGCAGAGGCAGCAACTGCAAATCTTGCCTGCGGAGAGTAGGGTTCAGGGATTTCTTCTGTAAATTCACAAAAGCCTCACACACGCTGTGTGCAGTGATAACCCTGATCACAGCCCAGGGACAAGCATACAGCCTTAAAGAGGAGTCTGTGCAAATAGGGCTGAGCCGTGTGACTTTAATCTGTACCACAGGAACATGTATATCACGATTATTTTGACCCTCACAGGGCTCTAGAGTGCGACCTAATAGGTCGCACATGCGACCTAATTTCAAAATGTGCGAGTTAATTTTCAAACAGGTCGCACCGGTGCGACTTGGAGAGGACCCCCCTTTCACTACCCTCCTCAGCCGTGACCGTGCGGACGTGTGGTTGATAATAAATATAATATATACCGTATTTGCACCAGCCAAAAATGCATAATAAAGAACGAAAAAAAAAACATGTATAGGCTAAGTCGCACTGGAGTATAAGTCGCATCAAATTTTTTGGGGAAATTTATTTGATAATATCCAACACCAAGGATAGACATTTCGGGCTCTATTTTCATGACCATCAGCGCACTGTTGGGGGCTTTAAACAACGTACATTTCTGCCGGGAAAAACGAACGATGCGCTTCCACAGAATAGTAATAACAGCATGCGCATGTCACGAAAGGCAATTTAAAATAAAAATAGAATAGAGAACAACAGGCTGAATAAGTGTAGCCTGCGTTATATGACGCATAAACAACGAACTGAGAACGTGCCTGGTAGGCTATGTTAACGTAACATATTACGGTAGAGTCATTCGACTAAATATAGCATATATAACATGCTACAACCAAACAATCAGTGTCACTCATAATCACTAAAGCCAACGAAATCTTCTTCCTCGGTGTCACTTCTGAACAACTCCGCCAACTCCAAAGGTAGACAATGCGCCGATTCCTCTTCTACCGGTAAGTCAGTCAATCAGTCCAAAGTGATGACTGATTTAAAACTTGTGATTTGTCTTGTGGATTATCTTACAATTGTTTCGTTTACTTTGTAATTTCAGCGCATTTTCAACACGTTTTTGTTCATGACTTTTGCCTCAAATAGAAAGAAATATTTTTTTTTTGTCCCGAAGCTGAACCCTTAATTCGGGCAACTACCGGGTATCTGCGTATGGTGTGTAAAGACGAAATTCCCTTGCGTGTGTTTTCGGACTATGATGCTGAGCAGGATGTTAAGGTCTGGTTCTCCCAGGGAAAGAGGAGCAGGAGGCCTAACTTTAAGAGTTGGCCAGAGTACATGGAGTAAAGTCCTCAGACTGTCCCATGTCTTCTTTGGTAGCATCATGTCATGTTGCACCTGTTAAATAAGTTAGTCTTATGTCTTTACATGATGTAATGTAAAATATTATTTTGTCCTTTGATTTTATTTTTCTTTATAAGAAGACCTTTTGTCTACTGCTCATGCAGTAATCAGCTGTTCATGTTTAATCAGTTGTGATTAAAACATTTTACAAATGTCAAGCTTGGGTCATTGTCAATCCTTACGTCATATCAAGGCAAAACTATGGTATAGAAATAAAAACTATCACCGGCATGATACGTTTTATTAATGTCACACAACAAAGAAAAATAAGGTGTGCTACCTAATTTATTTTTGTGCTACCAAATGAAAAGCTAGGTAGCACCAGTGCTACCTGGGAAAAAGTTAGTCTAGAGCCCTGGACCCTCATATTTTCTATTAAACGTGATTCTATTTTTCTCGTTGCCTGTGCTTGTATGTTCACCTGGAGGGTAAACCGCACCAAAGACCATCCCAGGGTCGCTGAGTAGCACCGAGACTCTTCACACCTGCAGATCAGTTCCATTAATCCGGTCCAAATATAATAAGAAGTTCTGGTTTTTATCTGGGACCCTGTCAGGTTCTTTCAAATGCTACTGGTAACTAACTACTGGTTATTTTTAGAGCTCTAACAATTAGGCAATTAATAGATTAGGCGTTTGAGAGAAAATTAATTAGCTACTATCTTGATAACGGATTAATAAGTGCGAGAAAAAATGCCAAACCTCTCTGGTTCAAGCTTCTTAAATGTGAATATTTTCTGTTATCATTAGACTGCTATAATAGTAAACTGAACGTTTGAAGACATCAGCTTGTGCTTTAGGTTATTGTGATTGGAGCCCAACCGATACTCGATGTTTGGGGCCGATGCCGATATACACACATTTTTTGCAATGATCCCTCAAATGTGATTATCAAACACTTATGACAAGGATATGTAACAGACGCAGGATATTTTCCAATTTAACAATAGCCTTTGTCTAAAATTACATTAGAGCATTGAAACAGTAAACTTCACTGGGAATTAGTATCTATTTCTGCAATATAAAAGTTTTCATGTAGGTGCATATTGGACAACATAATGACTAATAACTATATCTGTGACGGGCTAATATTGGGAGATATTAATATGATATTTATGATGATGAAAGTAATCATTTGCAGCTAGTTATTCTTATTAACTATTATCACTGAAATACTTCTTACCCTTTAAGATTTCCTTGTATAGCAATAGTTCATGCAATATCAAAGAGCAATGACTTAAACCATTGTCAAAGTTATTGTCAATTTTCTATCAATCCTCTTATTGTGTAATTGTGTCAGCACTAATTTATAAATAGAGTGTATTTTTTATATGTGGTGACACGTGGGAGAGAGCAGTAGGAAGGAACAGCACCAGACACACTGTGGATACCTGAGCAAACATCCTGACCATGTATTATTGCATTTTACAGTAAAACACATCAGACACCGGCTGTTAAAAATGTACCAGAATAAGACTTCCGCCACGTGCAGGGTTCACCAACACCAAACCATTTAAAACGTATATGACCATACACTTATAAAAGAGTCTGGAATTGGTCCCAGAACATTGCTTTACATGAGAATACCATCAAAATGGTACTTTATTACAGCAATAACATCATAGTGACAGCATGACGTGCCTCCCATGCCAATAACAATAGACAATCTTCTGATTGCCTGGCTGAGCTAAATGCAGGGAGCATATTTGGCAACAACCATGAAAATAATCTTTGGTCTAACATTTATCCAAACCCTGCCCCTTACTTGACACAATGAAGTTACCACTGAAACGAGTCGCAGAATATGCAGGGAGGGGTCGACATATCTTAAATGGTTGGTACATTCTTACGCTCCCAGGAGACTCAAGAAGGAGCTTTGCAGGAACTTGAGACGGTGGCTTTATTTTGCTCTGATGTTGACCCCACCGTGGTCGAGTCACAGGCCTGGACATCGTGTGTGTGTGTGTGTGTGTACTACAGAGAGACAGAGCGACAAAATAATAATATGCGTCTAAACGAGTGTAAGTGACTGAGCATGTGTGTGCATAAGTCACAGAGAGGGTAAAAGACGGCAATGAGAGTCTCTGTGTGAACGTTATGTGTGAATGTAATTGTGAATGAGCGAAAGTCAACAGGCTAGCACTGTCAGCATTAACTGTACATACAAATCACTACCAAGACTCAACTGCAGTAATCTCATTTCCTCAATTGATTGACACCATTTTTGGGAACCAAGAATTACACTTTCACACTACTCGACCAAAAGACATAAATAGATGTGATGACTTAAAATACACTAAAGAAAAGGAGTCACTTCTGCACAGTCATGGCCATGTATTCAGCGTAGCTACTGTTTCTCACGTCGCTCACTAACTAAATTATTCACGAAATGAGAATAATTTCCCATGGGAAATCCTGTATCAGGTGGCAAACTGATATTGATTTTTCACAACCTGCACTGAGCAGAGGACAGGGAGAAACTATGTATTTACATTAGGCTTGCTGGGGTGGTCGGTGTTCCCGGTGTTACAAGGTGATCGGGCCCACATCGAATACATTACTTGCCCACCGCCCCACACTGTCATTTTGCAACGCAAGATGCTAAACTGCCACAGGCATCTACTCCGTGCAGCAGCAGGGCCAGCAGCAGAGTCGCAGTAGCAGGAGTAGCAGGAGTCACATTTCATTGTAATGTGACAAGAGTAAGGAGAGTTTACTGACAAGATGATGGCAGAAGATTTTTGGTCAAAGTGAAAAGCAAAAGCGCCACTTGGCAATATATTGGATTTAAATCCAATGCAAATAGGGAACCTGATAATGTTAATGAGGGAAAATGATCTCTTCATCCAACAGCTCCTTCTTGTTCTATTACTCCCACAGACTCAATAAAACTTCTCCCCGACATATTCAAAATTGATCTACTGTCAACAAATGCCCTGCTCTGTAGACTCATTTTTGATGAACACATTGCATTATCTGTAACTCGTCTACTTCAAAAGTCAACTTGTGTTTTGCCAGTTAAATGCTCTGCAGCAGTAGGAAATGTTCAGGTTGCATTAGCAGTAAATTAACACTACACTCTACAGATACTGAGCCTGTTTTCTTGTAAAAAAAAAAAAAAAAAGCCGGAGTACCGGGGATTGCTGGTGTTGTCACGAGTTTATTAGTTGGTGGGAATTTACATGCTGGTTAATATTCTGTATATGATGTCCCGGAAAAGGTCTTTACTGGGATACATACAAACATTTGCATAAAACAACCAGTAAAAAGTTTAATCCAGGAACAAGTTTGGATCTACTTTTTTTCAATGTTCACATTCGATGTTCTCATCTTGTGGTCATTCGTGGAATGTTACTTATATTTGCGTTATGAGCTACCAATATTAAAATCAGTTTCAGCAAGGGAAAACCTGGACAGGCTTCACAATACACTACACAGTAGTGTATTCACTGCACATCCAACTGTTTGGATTTCTAATAATGATATGCCACGACAACAGTTATTGTCCAGTCCCTGCTGTATGTTTAATATCCAGGTGCCACCAGCCCACATGTGGAGCAGGGCTAGCTGGCAGACATTGTCGGCCGAAATGGACCCCAGGTAGCCCGACTATTTCAGCTAATGAGTATCCAAATAAACAAACAAAGATGAAGAATATGGTGCTAGCTTTCTCCAGTGACAACAAAGCATCTTTTAAAGTTTTGCTGCAGCCCATTTTCAGAGTTAAGTGAGCGTTAAGGGACAATTTCCCTACATTTTCAACATTTTCAGCAGTGATTTAAAGGTTATGGGCCACAGTACCAGCAAGCCGATGACATTCTTATTCTCCTAGGATTTCCTGGTATGATAATATGGAAAAAGATAAGAGCTATAGTTATCCATCTGCCCATCTTTAAATCCATCATCCATCCATGCATCCATGCATCCATCCAGCTACCTATCTCTCAGTAAGCCATGGGGCTCATCAGCTGGTGTATCAGAAACATGCCCAGAAGTAGGCCATGGTCAACAATAAACATCTCTGTACCGTGCAGATCTTCTGGTTTAATCTCCCAATTGAAAACATTGGAAAAAAGATGTTGCTTTAATAAAAAATAAATAAATAAATAAATAAATAAATAAATAAATAAAAGATTTCAGAGCCTGAAGGGATTTCCACACACAGAAAAGATCAAGTGAAATGTTCCTTTAATAGAAAACCTTGTATTAGAGAAGACCTAATTCAGGTCACTTTACTTCAGCAGTCTCAGTGACATCATTAAAGCAGAGGCGTTTACTGAATCTTTGAAGTAAATCAGATGACTCAACTGCATAAAAACTACTTTGGACTGCGTCGAACAGCAGATAAAAAGAGGAAGCACTGGAGTCTCCCTGCTGAGACAGGATTCGTTGTCATTATCATCATCATCAGTGATTCATCCTGTATTCTTTTTTTAGGGCATTCACAATAATGGCAGCAGAGTGTTACATCTCTGTAAAGGGAGAAAAACATCATAATCTTTGTACTGACTGCTCTACTTCCTCTTTAGCTTCCCGTATTGGCCTAAATGAAGGACTTCGGTGAACCAGGACACAGGTGTTGATGTGCGCAGGGAGACGGAGTGATCAGAAAGTGGAGTAAACAGGGGACGCTGTACATACAAATGACATATTGGAACAGGGTCTTTGGTATTATGGTATGGTAAATGCTGCTTGGCTCTGAAACTCGTGTCAAGAGTTCACATGTCAGTTTGATGCTTTCTATGTGCCTGACACGGTTTGTATGAGACAGAACAGCTCTCCCAAAAGAATTTAAATATGGATAAAATTGGCCACATCACAGGAGCTATACATATTGTGACACAGTAGGTGTGCTTGTGGGGAATTAAAATGTGTAACACTTAACCAGATGGTGATGTTTATTTTTGCTAATCCACTGAACTACAGGTTTGAGAAATGGGAGAGCAGCAAAATCATAACCGCCAAACAAATCTCACTCATCTTGAGGTACAGTATATCTTCATATCACCCAAGACAAGTACAGTCCTAGTCATTGTTATTATCTTCAAAATGACTCTAAGGCTACCGTTAAGACCGCTGAGTAGTAACTACATTAATCACAAAAGATGAGATGCTATCAGGATCTTATCTGACTAGATGACAATGGCTGATAATCATCATAGTTTTCCTTCACACTAATTAATCAGACAAGCAAATCGCAATGTTGGGGCAAAGAGTGGAAAACATCTTTGTTTTTTCCCCAGTGGGAAATTTTGAAGACAAATGGTTCATTCAGTCAGGATCGGTTGGAAACATGAAAGGTTTAATTCATGGCACAAGCAGAGCTGCTGATCAAACACCATGTTTAAGTAAGGCTGGTATTTTATGCAAAGCTTAGGACTAAAGTTAGTTATTCATCAGCTCAACTTATTTCTATACAGATAGTGTTGCTTTATCAACACTGGACACCTGCACAAACATCCTGACCATGCATTGAATTTTACAGTTAAAAACAGGCGGAACAAGCTCTTCAAAAAGGACCAGAATAAGACTTAAGCCATGTGCTGGATTTACCAACAACACATTCAATGAATGATGAAACTGTATATGGTCATAGTGTCATAGTGTTCTGGATTGCTCCAGGAACATTACTTTACATGAGAATATGAACAAAATGGTACTTTACGACAGCAATAACATCATAGTGTCAACATGAAGCGACTCCTATACCGATGGTTGCAGCGCTATGCTGATAGCGTTAGTTACTTCATCAAACTGTTTATTTTACAGGAGCAGAAGTCTGTTCCTCTAAACACATCCTGTGGTTTTAATCTTTCATCAACCACCTACAATACTGAAGCTTGCTATATAACGTGAAACATCCCCCATCAGTAGCTGTGTTTACATGGAGAATATTGCTTCATTCAGACTGAAGATTTCGGGTCAACCGTTTACAAAGGATGGGATTAAAAGGGTCTGGTGTTTATATGCAACAACGAATTTAATCGAAACAGCTGTATGACATGCTCAAATCTGATGCTGCGTCATGCATTCCTCCTTTCGTCTTATATTTTATCCCTTTTGGCGCGTATTTGATCAGCTCCCTGTCCTGTAAACCATTTCGCCTCAGAAGCTGCCATCTTTGGTAAGTGGAGAAACGTATGTCACAACTAGGGTTGGGCCGATATTAGATATTATCAAAGTGATATTTTTCACAATATCAAATATCGAACAGCTGTGTGATTCTCACTATGCATTGAAATGAATGCTTATGAAAAGGTTTAAACAACGCTTCTGCAACCGATTTTACATCGGTTGCAGAAGCGAATTACATTCGGAGGATGTTGGGTTCAAAGTTAATGTAATAACATTTTAAATATCGACATCCTATTGTTAGCAGATTAATTGGCTTTCTAATTCTATACCATTATATCCCTTTCCGACCAACACAATGACACAGGATAAACCCGCATCTGTGTTGTTGGTCATTATCTTGCCAAGTGACCCCAATCTCAGCCTGGGCTAAACACAGCCGGACGCTGGCTTTTATAACGTCATGCACATGTAAACAATATGTTACATACTGATTAATCAAAGAAGAGCATAAAAAACAAACTAGAACTAAAACTGCAGTATCAGCTTTATGAATGGTGACCACTTACAATGTCACCTGTGCTACAGTGACTCGTTTGATTATGACAGAAGTAAGATGAATGCCAGTTAAGTATAGACTGGCGTCATATGTGCATCTTCCAAATGAAAAGATGCTCCAGGCGTCAGCTTTTCTGTATGGATCCACTCAAAGGAGGAAGTGTCTGTTTCCTCCAGCTGAAAAGTTTCCTTCTGCTCATTAATTCAAATCAGCTCTCACACAACCTCAAAAAGCAGACTGATGTCATCGAGCTGATCTGTAATTTGATAACAAAACACTGTCATGCTGGTTTGCATCACCGGTTAGCTTTGGCTATGTGTGGGGGTGGTTAATGAGAGACCCAAAGGCGACATCAAAACTGGTGACTTGGTAATTTCAGTTGATTTATGTCTTGGGAGGTGAGGAATTCTTCACCGTGCCATTTCAAAATTATCACCTCAGGTACAAAACTGTTATGTGGATAATAAAAAATTTCAGCTGCGATTTGCAGGAACTGATGGGGGTTGTCTGGGTTGTCATCTGACAGATGAGGCCTCTTTATACGACACCATTACCTCTTTAACGAAGCAGGCACTGAAAGGATTTTTAAGAAAAGATTTCTGATCACACCGTTTTTGTTGACAGTCACATAGTGCAAGTAAACAGTATTGCAAGATTTGTAAAGTGTCCGAAATGTAAACATTTTCTCATATGCACAGATGGACTCCTTAAACTTTCCCCACCATAAGTTCAGTAGCAACACAAGAACAGTGCAAATGAGTAAAATAAACAATTAGACCCGACTTTGTCTGAAATGGTATATTCTAGAAATGCTCAGATGTTGGATTATCTTTCCCTGTGGGAAATCTCTACAGGCTGTGGGCGTACTGAAAGACTAGGCATGTGTCAGGCCTGCAGCTCTACTCATTGCCTACATTGTGCAGCTAGCCAGCAGGCGTGGCGGCAGAAGCCTCCCAGCCTTCAAGGAGCTGCCTGACTGACCAGCCGCTGCCCAGATGGAGAGGCCTCGCTGAGTTTGCACGCAAGATGGCAGCCACAATGCCACTATTCTACTCGGCAGCATGATCACTAGGAGGGAGGGTATGTGTGTACCAATATCACAGCTCTGCAGGTACTGAACAGAGAATTTAGGGAGATATTGGACTTATATATTAAGATATAATATCTAAGACCAGTGATGATTGTGGTCTCTCAATTACTTTTAAGAGGCAGCCTGGACAGGCTTATACAGTAGCTTTACTCAATCTTCTATTATTATTATTATTATTATTATTATTATTATTATTATTATTAGATGTGATAGCTTTAAGTACAGTAATGGTGCTGAAAACTGAAAGCTGTTTCTCATTAAGGTTATCAAAAAGAAAAAGGACAAGGACTTAAAGCCATCATGCACCAATATGTCTGAGGAATAATATAATCTTAATTGACTTAATCTACAGTATGAGGCTTCACAAGGCAATACTCATAACACACTGTAAGCTACTAAAAGATTATGGAGGCAAAATAACCTACATACTGATTTGGCAGTTAGAGCTGAAGCAATTAGTTGATTAACAGATTAATCCCCGGACAAACAATAAATCTGCAACTGTCTTGATAATGGATTGATAGTTTAAGTCATGGTTTAAGCAAAAGTCCTGAAAACTTTAATGGTTCGAATTAAGGCCGATGAACGATGCCGGCTGACAGCCCTGACCATCGTAACATCGTGACTCAAAAGGCTCCCCACCAGAGAGCACAATTAAGTGCCGTGTCCCCTCAGAGTTGCCGTAGGGCAAGAGTTGTTGTTGTTTGTGATATGTGTGGAGAGGAAATGAAAAGAAGTATGTTGCTGCTCAGTTCACTAACATTACGTCTCCATGTCCCGTTTATTATTTTCTTATTGAACCAGCTCAGTTAGAGGAACCCAAGACACTCAGCAGTGTTTCTTTTCCCGCGTGCCACTGTTTCTCTCAGTCGTGCCATTTTTAAACACAGTTTTCTTAGCTTAGTTTCCTTGGCTAGTCGGCCAACGTTGTTTTATGCTTATGAAGCTGAACAAAGTTATGAACATATGGTGCGGAGACGAGGATGCTTTTACACCTGGCACAGGTTGTCCAGGTGACGACTGTCCAACATAATTGTGATACACTGTTAACCTGATAATAATCAAAATATTATTAAAACCTAGAAAGAAAAAGGCACTAAAACATACTGGAACCACTTTAACCTACATTTTGTTAGGAAACAAATCTTTTTTTATGGACACACACCTTTTTAGTGAAACACAATCAATCAAAGGATCTTTAATAAGTAATCATAAATCATAAGCTTCATCAGGACAAATAAATTGCAGTTACCTCATCTCACTGTCATTTTTTTGTTTGGAATCCATAGTATTTACCGACGTCTGATTTAACTGGTTTGTATGGGGGATATGATGTGCAAACCATGCCTTCAGCCATGCTGACAGGCTTAGGCAATTCAAAATAAATCAGGATACCAACAGAGGACAAGCGAGCTAGACAGCTTTTTCAAGTAATTCAAGTGAGAACATTCATGACTATCTGGATTCACGCAAGTCGTAATAGTAGTAGTATGGTGAGCAGGTAACACCATGATAGTCTTAATCAACCACAAAGACTGACATGTCTGGTAAGACAAATCACAGACAATGTCTTGATCGCCGATAAGCTGAGAGCTAATTAAACTGTTGTACAGCTCACAAACAGAACTGTTACACAGCTCACAAACAGAACTGTTACATGATACATCTATTCTTCTCTTGTCACATTTAAAAAGAGGAAGCACTGCAGGTGCACTGCATATTTCCTGCCAGTTTCACTTTCTATCAGCCTTCCTAAATAAGTGGACCATGGCGCTGCTCACTACTCTGCTTTTTGCAATGCCTACAATACACCTGCATAACTCAGAATGGCACACGCCTTATCCGACAGTAAAATACATCATGATGTGCACTGTAACTGTTCAGTTCTGAAACCTCGTGCACTGCTACCAGGCTGTTGAAATGCAGACAGGCATGAAGTAAATGCTGTTGAATGCATCTATGCAGAATGATCATACAGCTACTGTGCGGAGTATGTCTTGCACCATCTGTGATGTCCTGTTGCTCATGAGTGTCAGTATAACGTTAAGCTCTGCACCAAAGTCTCCACGATAAATCCCCCCTCTGTTATTGCACTTGCTGATTAAAGAGACAGTGGACACTGAAGGGAAGAGGCTGGAGAGGAAGAACGGACTAAACACTGTCATTGTGTTGAGGTCAGCAGGGCCTTGGACGGACTTCAAATGTGCAATGAGATGGTTAGTGTACAGACAGAGGAGCCATTACTCCCCTGCTGAGCACATAAGCCAGGCTCAGAGCTTAACGTAAAACAGTAACGCAGCTCAGCTCCTTGCAGCTTTGACCATCGACCAGACAGCGATTTCTCCCCCCCTCCTCATAACTCACTGTTAAAAGGCAAAGAGCCGACATGCAGCCGGGCTTGCGGACATGTCCTGTCACCTCTTGTCCTCGTCAAGCTTCACCTCGATTAGACTACTCCAATCTAGTCATCAGTCAAGTCAGCGAGACGGAGAGGGAGCTATTGACGAGGTAGATCGGTTTAATCTGTGAGTCTTCCTAGTAGATGGGTTTGACTTCACAGATGGAGAGCTGTAGAGTCTCACTACTTAGACCAGGGCTGAGTGAGTCACACTGTGTTTAGAGGACTGTAATAAAACACTTTGTGCTTCAAATTCTGTCACATAGAAATGACCGAGATTTTTGCACTGAAAGAAAAAGGTATTAATTACTCTCGGCACAGACCCTTGAGACACTATGTTGGACATCCTAGCATACCGGCAGCAGGTTAGCCCTGACAGACGCAGCATATGGATTCCTAACATGGTGCAGTCTGGTTCAACAGTTTCCTCTGGGGATAATGAATGCCAAGCCCCTCACACCCCTCCTCGCTCCAAGCAATCTTGGTAACAGATTTCTCTAATAGAAAACCCAAAGCTATCATGCTGCTTCAACGGTACTCTGCACTCACTGTAATCAACACAACAGTTCGGACAGGTGGGCATCAAAATGAGTCATTTAATGTGATTATCTATCAAATTAGACAGCCCACTTGCCAATGTCTCTATCCAGATTTCAATGCTGGTCAGCCTCAAACTGAGCGGAGCACAAAGTTATTAAAACAGGCAACAAGACCTGGACGGATGACATTTTAGATTTTGAGCCGTAACAAGCACAGACATGAGATTATATTCTAATCATAAGATTTTCTGTCCGCTGAAAACAACCCGGGAGAGACACTGTAAACGATTAGAAAGATTATCAGGCAGGCAGTTTTCACCTAAAGTGAATGAGAACACTGTAAAGTAACAATGTGCCGCAGACGCTCCATCGCTCTTTGTCGGTCAAGCCACGGCTTGCAAAGGTATGTACATTTCAACATTTCAGTCAAGACAGTCGAACGTTGAATTAGCGAGTGAGGAACTAACAAACCGCAGCAGAAGAACTTCACGCCTGACTCATTCATGAAATACAAAACCACATTTAACAATGCAACCATTTACGCTTAAATTATTATATTATCATTAACCCGTAACAAAGCATCCACGCTCCAGCGTCCTTGAGAGAAACACTGACGCTTTACCAGCTCCAGGATGGTTTGTTTCTCAGCTGTAGCTGACCTCTGACCTCCCCGTGGAGGGGTGCAAGAGAAAAATCAATCTCCCTGTGGAATAAACATCATCAACAACAATTATCTGCTGTCACACTGGACCGGACATCTCTGTTGTAGCACCGCTCCCTTTCTATAATCACATACAATGACATGTTATCCCCGCTAAATCCAAGACAAATGCTAAAGAATGTAATAATGGAAGACACATTATATTAAAAACAATATAAGCGGAAAGATAGGGATCAGTGTTTCCTCAGTGTGAGGGGCTGAACCTCAGCTCCAGCCCCTGTGCTCTGGGCTAAAATTACAGGGTCCATTATCGGACAGAGTCATTATTTCTTAAACACAAAGCAATACCAAAGAGGCCAGAAATGCAGTATGAGCACAGGTGTAATATACAAATGGTTATTATCCCAAGCTGTCCCTCTACAGTCTGATATTTTTTTTAACACATTTTATCCAAAACGGCGCATCCGCCTGTGACACAATGCTGCACGGTCCAGCTTTATCTTCAGGGCTTCCCTGCTGATACAGTGTCAACAAATACTGCCGGACAACACAGGAAGGTAAAAGGGGGAGAAGGGGTGGGGAGGGGAGAGGAAAAGGTGGGTGACGAGGAGGCACAACCGCAAAAAAAAAAAACACAGCCCGAAAACGACCACATAATTGTGGGTAACACAAACCAAACAACACAAACGCCATTTACCAGTTGCCTTGTTTTGTTTTGTGTGTCCACTGCTGTGCTGTCAAACCTAATGAAGGTAACGGGGGGGGGGGGGGGGGGGGGGAACAGGCTGGAGGGGGTAAAAAAAAAAAAATCTGTTCAGACCTAGCATAAATAGTGTCCGATAATGGATGCCGCGACGTTATATTGTATGTTAACTTAGCGGCTAACGCTAACAGGTTGACCGTTAGCTCCGTGCTTGTCGTAACGTTACACTTGTGAGCTTTGTTAGTGGATATAAAAGATAAATACAGCACACAGCCCGGTACTGACACCACCACCACCACCTCCTCCTCCTCCTCCTGTGAGCTATCCCCTCCCGAGCTAGAAAAAAAAAAAACCGTTGAGACAAAACAACTCACCCGAGAGATACCACAGTAGCGTCGACCCAGATGCTGCTGCAAAAAAATTAGCGATGAAGGCCCATTTAGGAGGACTCCTGCGGTCCGGGGGGGGGGGCATCCAGGTTGTTCGCGACGTGAATATTAGACAATCCCAAACGTGGCTTCGCTCCGTACTCTGTCTGCATGTGTGTGGCGGAGCTTGTGCGAGGCCTCCTGCTGCTGCTGCTTCTGCTGCCGCCGCTGGAGGAAATGGTCTCCGCTCCGTGCGACGCAACGCGCATGCGCGGAGGAATAGCACAGCCGAGGGGGCGCGCGCGTGCGGTCTGCGAGCACAACCGTGTGGCCAACAGGTGAGGCACGGTCACCTGATGGAGGACTTGTTACTGCGGGAGCTGCACGTTTACAGCCGGTGGGGTATGTAGTAGTACAGGCTGCATGTGCATCTTGTGTACTGGTGTACTAGTATGTTTCAGACTCCCACCAGGGCTGCAGTGTCTCTTCTGGGTCTCTGATATCTTAATAAATATATTTGTTCAGGGCCGCAGCCAGGATTTTAGAAATACTGAGGTCCTGCCCCCCACATCCACCTCCACCTCCACCCATCCATCCAGAAAATATTGAAGACTACAGTATAAATCTGTGCATTTCTCTGCATCATGACATCATTGCTGAGGAAATAATATCAGTGCCGGCAAATAGATGACTCAAATTCTGACGGAAGAAGAAGATAAGTAACAAATATGGCCAATTTTGTGTATTAGACTTATTTAAACTAATTTCTTTACTGACACTTTATAATAACCATCATTAATAACTGGTACATTTATAGTTAATTCGATTTTTTTCAGTTCTTTCACTGTTCAGAAACAATTAAATGGTTCATAAAAGCCAGGATTTTAGAAATACTGAGGTCCTGCCCCCCACCTCCACCTCCACCTCCACCCATCCATCCAGAAAATATTGAAGACTACAGTATAAATCTGTGCATTTCTCTGCATCATGACATCATTGCTTAGGAAATAATATCAGCGCCGGCAAATAGATGATTCAAATTCTGACAGACGAAGAAGATAAGTAACAAATATGGCCAATTTTGTGTATTAAACTAATTTCTTTACTGACACTTTATAATAACCATCATTAATAACTGGTACATTTATAGTTAATTAGATTTATTTCAGTTCTTTCACTGTTCAGAAACAATGAAATGGTTCATAAAAGATATATTAAGCAACTGTAACGTTTAAAAACATCAGTTCAAAATATTATAGACTACAGTATAAATCTGTGCATTTCTCTGCATTTTGACATAATCACTTAGAAAATAATACCAGCCCCAGCACATAGATGAAAATTGTATTCAAATTCCGACAGAAGAAGAAGAAAAGTAACAAATATGGCCAATTTTGACTTAAATTTATTACACTAAAGTGGGTAACACTTTATAATAACCATCATTAATAACTGGTAAATTTATAGTTTATTTATATTAGATTCAGTGTGTTCAGAAACAATGAAATGGTTCATGAAACATTTATTGAGCAACTGTAAAGGTTAAAAACATCAGTTTCAACTCGTTCAAATCATGTTTATAAATGAACTACACAGTATTTATGAACATCAACTGCAACTTTACAAAAAACAGCTGCTCATAGATAGTTTATAAATCATTTCACTGCTTGTTAACAGTGAAATAACTTAACTAAAGCTTAATTAACTATACATTTGCCATGTTGTTTGATCATATATAATTGTTTATTTTAATGATTATAAAGTGTTACAGAGGACATGACATTTTATAACACAGTTGTGTAGCAGCAGTAGAATAAGCTACTGTTAGAGAACACAAGCTTTCTCTCCTGTTACACATTAAAGGGGCATTATGTAGTTCTGGAGAAGAAATTCAAACTCAGAATTTTAATATTTACAATATTAATGAGGTAATAATACAAACTCAGAAGTATTTATGTTTTCCATAAGTGAATAAACAAACTGTTCTTAGAGGAAAATAAGGTCCCCAGAACACTATTTGAAGCTAGAAAGTTGGCAGGGTCCGCCACATATAAACAAAGTAAAACAAGTTTAAAACTTTGTTTATTAAGTTTGTTTAGACATAAAAAAAAAATCAGTCAAACAAGATCTTTCTCTTCTGATTAAAATTTATTTCCAAAAACTGCAAAGTGCATTATCAAATATACAAATATAAAGACATACCTCACTAGGGCCTCACATTTGTTGTATGTCACTTTATTCAAGGATAAAAATTACAATCTGCAAAATAGCGTTACAGCATTCTCCTCAGCAACTTTTTCAGCTTAAAAAACAGTGTAAATAATGTGTTTTAAATCAGTTTGGGACCTCTGGGCCTCTGTACACTTGGATGACACCGTACGAGCTGTATGGAGCCATATCATGTTTTATTTTCATACACTATTTTTCTACCCGTCTACCTTTTTGGATGCCGCATGTCAAACTTCACCTGCTGAAACATTCATGAATAAATATGATTCACCAATTACCATAAACTACAATAACTGTGAACAGGGGTCAGATAGCGGCCCCTTATGTGGGTTAATCTCTACGGTATTTTTATTTTTTTTCAAAGTAAACCACGGGGCTTAACATAGCAGGAAAATCCCAGGTGTGACTAATAACATTAATGATGGCTCCTCTCCATTTTACCTGGAGCTAGTTCAGCGAGCAAATACGCACAAACCCATCGGCCTGGAAGTGGAACATGTAATTAAAGCTGTTGGTTACACCTGCGCATATCATGCTACGGTATGATACAGTGTCTGCTACGACAAATTCAAATAAGACTAGAAAACAAAATCAGTTTACTGCCTGGGGTTGCAATTCAATAAAAAGTGCCGGAATGACGCACGAGGCTCACGAACTATTAAACGTGACAGGATATTTCTCACAGAAGGGGAAAACACAGGTGTAAATAATGAAATTAATGATGGCTTCGTTTCCATTCAGTTGCTCCTGGTAATTTTTGGCTCACTGGGACACTCGAGCAGAACGGAGCCATCGTTAATGTTATGAGCAAACACCTGTTTCCTGCCGTGACAAGCCAAAATGTGTTCAGTGGAAAAGGTACAAAATGACTTAATTCCAGTGATAGAAGAAGCATTCATATTGAATTAAGTGACTAAAGTGTCACTACCAGAAAAATAGAAATATTATGAAAAGTGAAGTATTATAAATGGGTAATAAAGCACATTATACTTTAACCTTGACAGAATCAAACTTAGATGTGTGATTGGTCCAATGAAAACTTTTTATTTTTTTATTTTAGAGAAAATAAATTCATATATTTATATTTTCCCAAAATTTCCTCCACTGTTTATTGGAGATTGGAACTTTTCTCACCAAGTCTCTTCCTTCTCGACTGACATATGTATATGTATGGAGTGTTGAATGTGACGTAACTAAAAACAGCTTGTGAACACTTTAAACACATTTACTGGAGTTTATAACCGGTCAGTGTTTGCTTTTTACTGTGTTTTCCTCATCCAGTCCTATTGCATGTAGTCCCTTTTTTGAGCTATGAGTCTATTCTGTTATTTATCATGTTTTATTTCTCTTGGCGTCTTGTTGTTTACTAAATCATCTTACCATCAGTCATAAATACCATCTCTATTCAACATGATTAATAGTTCTGACTATTCTCAGCTCACATTAGCACTTTGTGGTTGGCTCTGTATCAAGGTTTTATCATCCCTGACGGGGAACTACCTCAAATCAATGCAGATATAAAAAAGATTATAATCGAACAATCAGATGTGTTTACGGAGGGTCTTAATACTTAACTTAATATCCAAAGTAGTGATAATAACTGTCACATAAATACAGTAGAATAAAAAGTACAATATTTCCCTCTTAATAGTCGTGGAGTTGAGGTGTATGAAGCTTTAAATGGAAATAGCCAATTATTTATGAAGGTGTTCTCTCAGTTACCATGACCCAGATCATACACAGTTCACACAGTGTTTTCAAGATTATTTTATTTCACTTGTATATAAAAGGAGCACCTATTGTCACCCTGCGTTTTGTCAGAAGATCCAGGCTGAATGTTTTTTTTAATTCTTACACATATACATAAAGAGATATCGTGATGGGGGTCACACCAGCCGCTACGCCTGTCAACACGTTCACGTTCTGACTCATGACAGCTCATCGTGTTTACTACATTATTACATTAGTTCTCAGCACACCCATCTTTGAACTCAGCCTACAGTTTGATCTCAACTACACACCAGTGAAGTTTCCTCCTGCCTGGCTGTGACACAATCAAGCTGACAAACAAATAGACAGAGAGAGACGTATAAACACCTCGTAAAGTACTCAAAATTGTGTCTGTTGCAGTTCCCTCTACAATAGGTTTCTTCCAAGACTATAGCAGGCTTAGAAAAAGCTATTTTGCACTAATATCAACAGCTCTGACATCGCAAACCATGCAGGTACGCAATAATTTGACCAAATCACCGCCCGCCAAAACCTCCCTCGGTTTCTTTGTTGGTCACGCTCTTGGGAAATAAGAAACAAATTCTCAGATTTCTTCAGGTGTTATCGATCGAAGGACCATTAAAGGGTTCATTAAATTATTTCTCAAGTGTAGAAATGTGTTAGGTGAAAACCCTGCAAACCTATTAATCTGTCATTTACACTGGTTTTTTTTTACTTAAGATTTTTACTTCGAGTAAGATAAGTTCACGAGAAGTTTGAGGACTTAAGATCTCTTAAAAATACCTGCATAATCTCAAAAGTGCAAAGCTGCCAGGCTACAAATAAGGCTGTTTTCTTAATTTTGTAACAGAGGAGTTGGTCGGAGTGGTTATTTCACTGACAGTGGCTGAATCTGATGTGCCTAAAATATGAAATTAGGTTTCACAACACCTACAGTAACTAGCTCTAATCCCTGGTGATGAACCTGGTCCAAGATGTTCTCGGTCCTTGAAATGCGTGCGTCAGACTCGTGTCTAATCCGCAAAAACAGGAAATTAATCTTCTGCGTGTGTCTGCTACCATTTTTAATTTTCAGTGTCAGTGGGTATAAACTCAAGACACCTGACAGTGCTACTGCTAAGAGTACTATCAAATGTTATTCATACATATATAAGTAAAAAATTTTACCAGTCATAATTCCTGAGGCGTTTTCAACAAATAAATACAAATATAGAGATCACCTTTTTTAGTGAAAAATGCTACAACCATTACAAAACATAAACACCCATTTGAGTAAGTTAAAAAAAAAGACAATGACTGTGGACACCAACGTGATTGGTAAGATTTGGGTTGGCAGACAGCTTTAGGCTGAGCTGTGCTCCGGTTGACAGGCCCGGGATCAGACTCCACATGCAATCTAAAGGAGGAAACAGGAACTGTGTCTCTGCTGCTCTGACTGGTCACGGGGTCAGAGGTTACAGATAGACTCACAGTGGTCAGCATTTTGTAAACATATTCACATCGTCGCAGAGCCCTTATCAAAACAAACCAAAGAACAGGAAATCTTTCCCTCTCAAAAACAAGAGGTATCGCACGCAATGCGCAGCAACCCCCCCGGGAGCGCCCAATGGGTAAGAGGGAAAACTACAACAGACGTGTTTGTAACAAAATATCGGTCTGGTCATACAGCTGCATTTCAGCTATCGCCACACACAATAAACAGATAACTCCCTCATACTGTCCATTTGTAACAAAGTGCAATGTCAGTGAGTCCTCTCTCATGCCGAGTGCAGAGGAATGACAAATTTACATCCAAAGGGCGAGTGGTACCGGATCCCCACTTCCTGGAAAACCTGCTTAGGGATGCCGATGTCACACAGGTAGACCCTGCTCTCCGCCTCAGCTAGAAGCAGCGGAAGGCCCAAAGAGAGGGTCCACTTCGCCTGGACAGGCTGATGCTGCTCGCTGACCGAAGGATCGATACTCAGGACTGGGGCCCTGTTCTGGTTGGCCCAGTCAGCGGCTGATTTGTACCAGGACTGCTCCCTCAGCAGTCGGTTCTCGTGGCAGTCCAGACAGTTGATGACCAGATCGACGGGGCTTGCTGGCAGGTCTTAGACAGCAGAGAAGAAAGAGGGTTGGTGGAAAGTTGCCAAACAAAACCATGAGAAAATACAGTTTTTGTTGCACATGGTCTTAAAAAAGGCTGAACAACAACGTTTACTATCCGTCAACAGGAATGTAAAATGTGTGGAATCATGAGTGTCAGAAATGGTACAATATGAGTCAGGACTGTTTTTAAAGTAGCTGCTCCACTAGAGGGCAACATTTATCTGTGTCTCTTCCAGGTCTCCTCCAACAGGACGGCATGAACTGAACATCTACAACCAGGGTCAGTGAATCCTCATACAAGCTCCTGTTGGTGTGTCCTACCTTTGACACTGGCCACCTGCTTGCCGCTGGTCCTGCTGTAGAGGTTGACCTCACTGGTGACTGACTCCTGCATTTTGAGAAAGTTTGGCAGGAACAGGATGACCTCCACTTCGTGGTTGGCCAAGTGTCTGCCGCAGCTGATGCCCTGTGCTCCCTGGATGTGTGGCCCACACAGAAGCACCACAGTGGGCCTCTGGTGGACATTTTTTGGGGTGAGCCTGAGGACATTCAGCAGATGACGAGGAGATTACTCCACAAACAAAGACAACCGATGTAACATTTAGATGTTGAACAATAAGTATGTTATCATACAAAGAGCATCAGGTATGAAGACGATGCCGACTGGCTGATATCCAAACCGAACAGTCTCAGTCAAGGACGTGAGACATGATTGTCTGAGGGAGCCCAGGGAGCCCAGGGAACACTTCACTACAGTGATGCAACTAACTTATAAAAGCCTTTTTGGAAAACATTAACAAACATCACAGAGCAGCAAACATTAACAACAATAACAAAGCTACTGTAAGTAAAAAGTGAAGCATCTGTTATGTTCAACAGATCCTCGGTCATGTCGTTTTTTGCTTTTTGTTTTTAATTGTCAACTTATTTCCCCACCAAAAGTTCCGTAGCCCATCACATCGTCACTTAAGATATTGTTTTATAATTAGGCCTTGGGAGTAACAGATTACATAATTAGGATACAAACAAGGTAATTAGATTACATAATTATACATTCATTAATTAAGAATGATGTAACCACGCACATGAGCACACATGACGACGATGATTATAATTTCTCTAGTATTTAGTCACATATGTTTGGTGTTGAGGTAACCCAAAAGTAATGAAAAATAATTAAGTTACATTACTTTAATATTGTGATATTCGGATAACGTTACTGACTATGTTTTTTAACGATTATTAGTAACTGTATCGGATTATATTTTTAAAGTAACCCTACCAAACCTGGTTGGGATATAACTTTAGTAAACGTGAAAGCCAGCCATACTGTACAAATAGTACTTGAGCAAAAGTTTTAAGTATCTGATATTAAATGTACGTAAGCATAACTACATTTTCTGTCGATTAATGTATTGAAGTATCAAAAAGTTATATTTCATCAGATCCGATATTCAGCATTTTTCTAATTATTGTAAACGGTTTGTTGTATCCGATTCATCCAATTGCTGATGACATAAATTAATTAAAAAATTAGCTAGGATGGCTCTGATGCAGTGAGTCACCTGCAAAGTAACTAGTTACTAAAGTTATCAAACAAATGAAGAGGAAAAATGTCATAATTTCAATTTAATTTCACATCAGTGGAGGACGTGTTGATAAAATAATGTTCACATATTGTTGTTGCAACTAGTGTCACAGTTGGTGAGCTGACTCATTTTCTCATGTTATATATTCTTATTAATCTGCTCCAATACATGCATCAGTAACTTAAAAAATCTGCCTTCTGCCAGAAAGTTCTTTATTGTGATTGTGGGTGATAAAAACAGTACTTGGCTGAAGCTTCTAAACTATGTTCACCATCTTAATCATAATCCTATTAGTAATGAATTACTGGACATATAAGGAAGAAGCTTGATGTGAGCCCTTTTCCCTGTTGGCTGGAAATAGTGTCTGACATCCTGGTATTACAATACATAATTAAACCTGATCTGAGCTCAAAGTAGAGTTCTGGTGTGAATTTGAGACATGCGAGATATTACAGAGCTAAATTGATAAAAGGATCTGAGACAGTGAACCTGATTGATATATGAGCCTGTGCGCTGAGGTGCTTTGATCTTCAATGAGACTCCACCGCTCATAAAGCTGCAGGTAAACAGCACAGAGCAGGGCTGCTTCGGTCTACTCGGATGTTTTCGACCTGCGGTGGGCCCGCTGTTCTAAGAAAACAAGCCCCGAGGGTTTGAGGGGGTCAAGGTTAACGCCGAACTCATGTAGAAACATGGTAGTAAAGATGATTGCCATGGCAACTGGAAAACATAACGTGTAAACAAAAAATTGGACAGACCTGCTCTAATGATTGTATAACTCCTCAGACAGGCATGTTTGGCACACTGTCGCACATTCCTCTTATTATTATCCAAATGACAGTGGCTCTGCACCGTGCAGTGCATCCGATGAGTAGTCATGTATGCCAGGAACTGATTAACTCAATTATTTTACACACCTACTAGATATTGGTAGGCCGCCCCCATTGCACCAGAGTCCACAGTGGTATCTGTTACCTGTTTGGGCCGCCCAGCAGAGTGAGAGCCATCTGACTGGCGCAGACACCGATCGTCTCCAGCCGGCGCTCAACAGACAGGCCCCAACGCTCTGCAGCTGCTAGCAGATGCTGGTGAAGCTCGTAGGACACGCTGGGAACCACCAGGCCTGAATCTGCAGGGAGAACACATGACTTAGTTGAGATGGATAAGCGTGTTAATGTTGTAAGACACAAAAAGAAACTATGTCATTAACATTCCTCCATCGCTATCATAATCATGTCAAGCACCATGCCAAAGCCAGGCAGCCGAGCCCTGCCTTGCTTACTGGTAAACGTCGCCCGCTGGTAACTTTCCCGTAAAAATGGTCCATGTAACATCAAGGATACTATTATTGTTAATATTATTATTATTATTATTAATTTTTTTTCAGTTATAATGTCCTTTTTTTAACTGATACTTCTACTAGTAATAATAAAAATAAAGAAGATAATTATAATACATTCAAATAGAAAAAGGAAATGAGAAATAGGTTACAATGATTATGTACATACATGTATACATAGATACATACATGTATACATAGATACATATAGTATACATAGATACATGCCATCTGCAAATACCTACACACAAATACAGGAAGGAACCTTTCTAGGCTGAATCCTTCAATATCATTAAATTGTGTTTGTTTATTCCACTGCTTCAAAATATTCCAACTCTCGATTTCTGATTCTTAAACTTTGAATTCTTTGAATTTCTGAAATCCCTTTTTACAGTTGACTTCCAGGAAAAGTAGATTTTATCTAGTTCCTCATTGTCCGTTTCATAACTGCACTTCTAAGTATCCTGTAAAGTATCTGCAGTGACATACAGCACCCTCCATAATGCATTTTGGCTCGAGTGCTTGTTTAATTTGTACGTATAATTGGTTACCAGAACACAAGCAAATGATTTGAATTTTTTCTGCCACAGTTTCTGTTGTAAACTTTCTTTGTATTTCAAGGAATTTTGTGTATATCTCCCACTAAAACCTAGGATTTGTTGTTTTACGTATGTCTTTATACAGTTACAATGACCTTAAAGGAATAAAAACATATATAATGTCATCATACCATATACATTTGTTTATCTACTGTAAAGTTTATATCAAGTTTCATATTGATCGGGTGTACAGTTTGTGAAACTATAATGAAGCGTTTGATCAACCACAGACATGAAACTTAAAATAAAGTTGAATTATGAAACCTGACCTCTAAGATAACAACAAATGTTGGTCTGCAGATAAATGCGCTCCCAGGTTCTCTGGGGGGTTTACGTGTAAGATACACAGATCCTCCTGCGAGGAACCCATTCCTCAGGGAAAAGCCCTTCCTCCTCCTCCTGACCTGATCTTGTTCCCATCACGGAAGATTCTCCATTTCCTCTCCTGTTTGTCACTGCTGTCTGCAGCAACAAAGGGAAGATTGGCAGCCTTTACAAAACATGACAAACATGAGGCAGCCAGAGTGAGACGCCTATTCCCCCCGGGCCCTCATTTCACACGCACCATCACATGCTTTCTGACCAATCCCCAACCCCTTAGCTCCGGGGACGGGGCTGCAGGGTATCGGACCCCCCACATCGGCTGCTGTCTCAGTCAAAACAGACGGCAGGTTGGCGTGACAAAGAAGGGGACAAACATCATATACATATGAACACCTGCACCTGTATCCTGAGATTGAGGAGGACTAAACATGGGGGGGGGCACGGTGGTGAACAGTCGGTTCAATTCAATTCCTTAAAGTGAAGTATTGACTCGTCTGTCAACAGCTATTGAACAAAAAAACCTTTTTATTAAACCAACGAAAGAACTGACAAAGAACTGTTTTCATGGTTACTCAGCTGTGCAAAAATCAAAAACTACAGAATTCCCCCTTTTTTCACATAAAGGGCCAAACTGTTGGTTGTCGGGTCGGACAAAGTCTATCTGGCAACAATGAAGCAATGCTGTCACACAAAAAAAACACACACACATACACAACTTCCAACTTCTGAGTTAACTAACTTTTCTCATGCACCTCGACATCTGGACAAAACTGGGAGAAGTGAAAGTGAATGAAAAATAATCTTCCTTCGTTTCGCAATTACTGTTAAAAGGATAAGATGATCCAAAAATGAAAGCTCTGTTATTATCTACGCCCCCTGAAGCTGACGGGAAGTCGGGTGAAGTTTCAGGAGAATGCTGCAACGCTGGATTGAATTTATCCTTTAAGGTGCAATCGAGCAGGACGGACACACGCAGCAGCGGAGGAGGCAGAGAGTCAGTCACGTTTCAGATGGAAAACGTTTTGGACGTCTTTAACAACTTTCAACATTCCCACTCACTTCCACTTGTTTTTCCAAGAGTCTACTCTGTTATGAAATTCACCCTCTCAAAAAAAAAAAAAAAAAGCTCAAGTCCTTTTGCTTTTAAGTGCCTTGTCATTTCAAAATCACCCAACCTTGTCAGAATTGTTCTCTTCTGTGTATTTTTTGAATTAGTGTATTACAGAACTACAATTCAAGTGTGTGGAAACCTTTAAAGAGCCCGTGCTAATCCCTAGCTGTCTATTGCCTGTGGCACATTAGAAGGGTAATGAAAGTCAAGCTGGGGGAACTGCACGGCTCGGGATCCCTTTGATAAATAAAGCTGCTGGGAGGCAGTTAAGTCCTTAATGGCCTCCTACAGATCTCTGGCCTGGTAGCTGAGAACTTGGTGGCCTTGTTTGGCGTGCACAAAATTCACACAGACACACGCGTGCGCATTGCTAGCACACACCTCGTTCCCGCAGCGTCAATGTACAAACACATATACACCCACAACTTTTTCACGGTGGCATGCAACACGGACAGAGTGACACACACACACACACCCTCATACACAACGTAATTACTCGTAAACACTGAGATTCATGCCGTGCCTGACTGAAATCCTCCCTTATCTTGAGGTTGGCCCTGCTCCCCTCCCTTTATTATTTTATCGATACCGCACAAAAGACCGCGAATATGTTTCAGTGGGCAACAGAAATCTGGAACATGCCAATCCTCACGTGAGCGATAAGCACAGCAAAGTCAACTGCCTCTTGTCATGCAAACTGCTGCCTTGAGTGCCAAGCTCAGGGGAAGTGGGAGTTGCACTAGTATGCAACTAATTGCTTTTCAACCATCCCAGCAGGTGCGCGTCTTAATAACTCTATTGCTGAAGTTGCCGCTACTAAAACAACCCCCCTTCTTACATACACACACGCCACCTCCTCCTCCTCCTTCACACTCTCACCGACACACACACATGCAGTGATTTATGCAGACGCACACACCCACTTTCGATGTGGTGTGAAACACAAACTCAACAGCCAACTAGCTAAACCGGGTAGCAGCACTAAAATAAACTGAGCTGGAAGCAATCCTTCAAGCATGACAAGGGAACTGACGGGACTGAAAGCAATACACGCTGGCTGGATGCGAGCCATGTGAGACTGAGGCTTGTGCTGGGATAGGGAGGGTTAGACGAGGCTGTTTCACTCCTCTCTCACCGAAGCAGTCGAACTTTGTTGACCTGCACTGTAAGGAAGTGCCAAAGACAGGGCGCTGGTTCATCAGGGCACGGAAAAGAAGCTTACTGTAGTTATCTGTAACCTTTCTTTTTTTATCATTTCGGTAATATCTCACTGCTCACTGTGTTTCACACATTTACTCATTAACCAAACCATATAATATGTTTCTGTACATAAATATATACTAAATATTACAAGCGAGCCATGACTGCTGCTGCTGCTGGATGCTTCTTGCAAACTTGCAAACCATTAAAGAGGTCATGTTGTGCTAATTTCAGGTTCATACTTTTATTTGGGGTTCCTAGTAGAATATGTTTACATACTTTAATTTTCAAAAAACACATTGTTTTTCTTATATGGTGCATTCCTGCAGCATCCCTTCAGACATTGTGTCTTGAACGCTCCGTTTAAGCTACAGAGTGAGACATCTCGCCTGAGAGTTGCACATGTGCATTATTTAACGGGCAGGATGTAGCTAATCAGAGTAGGGCCGGTCATGCCGAGCAAGGTAGTGTGATCTAAAATAACGGCGCTACAGCATATATATATTTATATGACGCCTGTTATAAAGTGACGTACATACAGAAGTAAAGGCTCGACTCCTTTTCACTTTGCACAACTTTTACATGCACAGAAATGCTACATGACACAATAAAGGAAAGGCAAAACCCCCAAAAAGCATAACATGACCTCTTTAAGTCTTGCTCACAGGTACGACTCCTTCACCTTCATCAGGTGAAAGAACCTAAAGATCCTGCACACTGTTGATCATTTGTACTCACTTGATATGCAACATTTCAGTCCTCAGACCTTCGTCAGGTAAAATAAATTCAGATTTTTATCTAATGAAAGAAATGTTTCACACGCAATGTTGCAAATTAAGTGAGTACAAATGATCCACAGTCCAGGAATTTATGAATTTGTGATCTCACACACC
Source organism: Pagrus major (assembly GCF_040436345.1). Lineage (NCBI taxonomy): Eukaryota > Metazoa > Chordata > Actinopteri > Spariformes > Sparidae > Pagrus > Pagrus major. The sequence goes on from NC_133218.1 coordinate 35,664,789, forward strand.
TGTACATAAGAACTTTACAGTAATTGAGGCCTCCATCAGGAAAAATGTCCAATTCTGGACATGAGTTTGCAATTACTGTGTATTTTAGTGTGTATCAAGTTGTTGTAAAATGTTTTGAATGTTTATTAGTCAGGGTAGTTTGGATGATTAACCACACCTGCCACCATCGGTATTTACGATGTATAAATATGGGCGCGGGTTTTCTATGTCTCATGCAGTTTGACCTTCTTTTCAAGAACTATGGACGATAACATCAACTTTCTATGTTTGCATCTGGTAAATGAATGAATGAATGAATGAATGAATGAATGAACAAATAAGTAAGTAAATAAAAACTTGGAAAACCAACTGACAGTTGGCTTGGCTGCAGTGTGTGTTGCGGCCTGGCTTGTTTGCACTGAGGTTTCACTGCACAGCTGGAGTCAATCACACCCAAGGAAAGCGAGACAATAGCAGAACCAAACCTACACAGACTGCAGCCTGTACAATAAACAATAGACTATAGAAACAGGCCTGTCAAAACCTCCATGACGGCGCGTTATGGCAACCCTACCGTACACCTCAGCACTTTGTTTTTCTTTCCTCTGTTCCAGTATTGTTGATTTATCTGTTTACTGCCAAAGATTCCAGGTCAACAGCACTGCGGTTTCTTCCTGCTTTCAGAGGTGCTGTTTATGTAAGGCTGTGCAGCGGCATGCTAATTACAGAGTGCAGAGGATGGGGATTATGATGACAGCCCTGGGAAGCAGATCTGCCTGCATGGTAAGAAAAGGGAGGCTCTGCTTTGGCAGCTGGCTGGTAGACAGCTGCTCCTGCTGGGGCTGCGCTTTGTCACCACAATCAGCTACAGGCTGGGGTAGAAAATCCTAGAAACACCATCGCTGCTACAACCGACCTGTCATCTACAGAGCCTGGGGAATAAGTAGCTGAACTCCTGTCGTTGTTCCAGTCATCCTAGTCCTATTATTCTTCAGGACAGGGGAGATACTGAAGCTACTCACGGGAAATTTACTGAAACAATAACATTGTTTGTTAATGTCAATTCTGACAACCAACAGGAAAAAAGGTAGATTTTAGAGCGCTAATATAACCCACACTCTTACACCACACCGCAGCCCTTTCTCCATTACCACCCACCCTCCACCTTCTCGCTGCTCTGACTCTGCTGTTCCTCTCACATTGTGGACTCCAGGGCCCATGTGAGCGTGCCATTTACTTATCTTATGTCTATATCAACCAGTTATGTAACACTCAGGTTCCTAGAGTGAGCTGAAGTGTGAGAGAGGATGGGTCATCTCTGTGGGGTTACACAAAAGTCACCTCCACCCTCTGCCTACCCCAAGGTGACCTCTCACTGGCCAGTTGGGAAAAAAAGCCATGCATCCACTGTGACCTCCCTTTATAGCGCACATGGTTTTTTTGGCATCGTGTTCAACAGAAGAGACGCTACAGCACATTCCTCAGCGAGAGCTTGTCAGTGTTATGATCAGGATCAAATGTAAAAGTTTAAAATACTTCAACTTCTGTCGAGAGCTGTGACTGCGGTTCAGAACGGTGATGTTACATAAACGGATGGTCAAAGTTTAAACACAGTGGAAAAAACTGCTCCTTCCAAGACAAACAGTGTGGTCACGACGCTGACATGCTCTCTGATAAAAAACGTCCCACAGAGGGAATTCATTTTTATCTGCAGGTATTTCCTAGTACAGAGAGACACAATGTTAACTATGTCATGTGACAGAAGATTATGGTGAGTGCGGTTACAAGCAGCAGGACAGGCGTAGCAGGTGGGTCCAAAAGACCTCCTCTGGATAACAGCTGAATTATTATTTTCTTTCCTCATATCATCTACACAAATCCTGACATGACAAAGTCTTGTAGGCACACACCTTGTTCTCTTACACAACAGTATTGTGACAGATGGGCTTCATAAAAAAAAATTGCCCTCAAGCCAAGAAGAGCAGGAATACAGTTAGTTTTGCTGATAAAAAAGGAAAAGATTGCATTTTTAATTGCACTAGCTATTCTACAAGTGGTGAAATGATTAATCCGTTTGATTCATTTATCTGTCTACGAATGTATGTCAAAGATATATAGTCTTGTGTGTTGTTTGTCTAAAACAGCTTGGCACTGTACTTTTTAAAGCAAATGTTACATAATGTTACTCAAACAAGAGTAAATACTGCAACCGAATTTCCCAGCAGGGACAGAAATCAATAACGGTTTGTCTTATTGTTGAGGACTATTTACATTTTAATTCTGGCTACACAGACTCTACATGTTTTGGTCTTTTTGACCAACACCACATGATTTAACTGTCATCCCAAATTAGCTGTTTCAATATTTCTGAAAGGTTTGTTACTGACAAAACTATATCCAGGAATCTAGAGCAATATTAGAGGCCATAAGTACATAAACAATGCTCCTACCCATGAGTGAGTGTGTACCAATGTATTTTGTCCTCACCTGTACAGTACTCTTTGCCCCCGTGCTGGGGCACTGTAATCTGTCTGAATATGACGGGCTTCCCCTGCAGAATATTCTCATCGTGGCGATAGGACACGGGCTTCTGTTCGCCCTGCGTGCTGTGATGCTGCGTCCTGTTGCTGTGGTTGTTGGTCCCTTCAATCTGGGAGAAGACTGCAGCTTTGTCGAACAGCGCCAGGTTTCCCTCAAAGTCGAAGTCCGTGTCCAGGTCCTCATCAGTCCCGTCTCCGAAGCACTCGTCGTCTTTCGCCCTCATCGGCCCTCCGGCACCTCCGTTCCTCACGCCATTTTTCTTCGGCGCGGCCTGCGTCGCCCCTCTGCTGTTAGACGAACCTGCAGGAGCTGGAGGACACAGAGACGTTAAGATAAAAAATCTATACTTCATGAAGCATTCGATGAAAGAAATGTCACAACCAACAGACAAATATTGTATGACCTGCCTCAACATGAATACATTCTCAGTGACATCTTTAGCCTTTGTGTGAGTCCTTGTCTGTGTTTTCTCTTTCTTCACCAATGAATAAATATATTTAAAAAAAGAAATTCAAATTTTAATTCACTTGGGACATCGTCCAGGATAAAGGGAGGAAAGATCATATCAATTAGTAAACGTACATCCAAATTTTCACATCTAAGTATGCAACGATTCATTACTGCATCGATGCACCATAAGAAATAAATCAAATGAGTAACTCGGGCGTCAGCAATAATCCTAATGAAATATGTATTTATTGTATAGTTATATGACTCTTCATATAAAATGAAATATGGTTGATAAAGTTACTGCAAAAATATCCAATTACATTTTATTGGAAGAAATTTTGCCAGCACCTTCATAAGCAATAAATATAATTGATGATTTCGTTTTATTAATTTTACTGTTCTTAATCTATTTATCTGTTTCTAATTCCTCTTTTTTCGACTGTCCTTATTGCTTTTATTTGTTTATTGTCAATTTATTTATTATCTTTTAGTCTCTTTACTTTTCTTAATCTATTTATGTGCTTTTAACTCCTCTGATGTGATGCTGTCTTATCGTCCTTTATTGCTTTTATTCTTTTATTTATGTCTTTATTTGCATTGCTTTTTTTCTGTGATTTTACCTGTTTTATCACTTTTGTTCCTTTCACTTGTAATTACTCACATTTTGTGTTTTGCCTTCTTGTTTTAACTTCAGCTTAGACTAGGCTTTCTTGTTTGACTTTACTTTGGCTTTCATCTCAAGCCCAAAATGCATAGATTACCCAGAAATCCTCCCATCTCCAGGCCTAATCACCCCTGAAAGGAGCTATGAGCTGTCTCACTATACATCATCACATTGTATAAATGCCGTAATCCAGACACACACACAGACACACACACACACACACACACACACACAATTGGTTCCTGCACTCCTGCAGTTTAAAATTCTGACTCGATGCTCGAAACTCCTTTTTATCTTGTTCGAACTCTGACTGGCAACACGTCTTATCCTCTCACAGCTAGTTACTATAACCCAGCTGAGAACAAAACACCGCTGACACACAAAACATACAATGGCCGACTGAGCGATCAGTCAATAAAGTTTACATACATGTTAGCACAAACAAAAAAAAAAACCCTAAACGAACAGAGAACAAAAAAAAAGAAAAAAGAAAAACTGGAAAAACCTGGCCTTCAACCCCAACCATGCCGAGCTCTCACGCTAACAAGGAGACAGAGAGGCACAGTCGCACGCTACTGTCACTGTGACAGCTAAGGTACTTTGGACTCTCTCACGCAAGACACTGGGAGGCTCAGTCATAGTACACTGGCATCGATACAAAGCTGCTCACAAAATATGAGCTAATGTGAGACCTGACTCAACATCACAATACCATCTTGTAACCACCAGGGACAGAGACAGAGGGAGTTTTACTTGCACTCAGTCAGCAGTAAGTCTGCTCTGCTCTGCTCTGACGACCTCTGAAGTCATATCAATGTGACACATTTTTACTCTTAACACAGACAATCAACGACAAAGCGATTTAGTAATTAGAATCCTCTATAAGTAGCAGGAAAACATCAGACTGGTCCGACATGTTTTGGGAGAAGGGTAGTGGGTTATTGTGTCCACAGGTGTGAAAGTAGCGTCCTTATTAACACAAGCCCAAAGACGTCTTTATTTACAAGGAAGTGTTTTGTCAAGCCATGATTCAAAAATATGAATGAGCTGGGCACGGCTCCAAGTCAAACAGGCTAATGAATAACAAGCAGCGAGACAGACAGTGAACTTCACTGATTTCAGTTTAGACAAACTCATCGCTGCAAATTAGTACAAACTTCTGCACACAGGCCAGGAATATTTCAAACTGAAATGTTAGTTATAGTAAAATGTTACCGTTACATGCATCAATAATGTGACGAGGCACAATATTAGGGAATATTTCACTGTTTGTAAGCAGGTCTGCACAATTTAAAAAAAATGTGCAATGTGTAAGAATTTTAGCTGAAAACATTTTTTAAAAATGCAAAGATATCTACTGAAGTTAGCATGCTGAACTGAACTTTTACTGTGATCGTGATGCACTGCCAAAACTAGTTGTTTTGAGTATGAATGCAACAGGTGGCCAATTCTTACAAACTGCACCTTTAATTTCTATGAAATATTATTGCAAGTGCAATATCCAACTTGCAGAGCTGCAATTTCTTTAATAAAGACAAAACATTATGATGGAGCACCGTTGAGCTGCGGAGGGATCCTGGCCTGCAAACCTTTTTTCACCAACTAATGTCACATGGTCATTATTTGAAAAGTTATTTTCAGTTAAAATGAAAATTGTGAAGCCAAAATGATCATTCCCACAAATCCTGAATCATATTGCAATCGTCATATCTGTCAAAATAATCTCAATATAATTTTTCTAACCATATTGTCCAGCTTTATTTTTGACCAACAGGTCATTGAATGTTTGATACTACATTTCTATTACAGTCGATTGTTCTAAGCAGTTCCTGGAAAATGCTGAACTCAAAATGTGTGTCACAATAATCCTGTCCTCATAATCATGTTACTGTTGATCAGTATTATCGAGGAGGGATAAATCAGCTGATACAGGTGTGGACATAAAGATAAACAGGTCACTGACAGGCCAACGAGGGTTAAATGCGTTCAAAGCAGGACTAATTGCACATGAAGCCATAACAAGTTTGTGTGCGAGTACGATCCAATCAAGAAAAGGAAAAGAGAGGTTGTGGAGATGGCGAGGGGGGAAGACGGCGACAACGCTCGGCAACAGGATTGAATCTGGGAAAATCTGTGCAAGCGACATGAATCTGCAACGTTCATCGCCGTCTCAGTAACTACAGCTGATGTGCCAGCGAACAAAAAGCACTTAAAACACACGAGAGTAGCTGTGTGGTTCATGGTGGAAGTCTGTAATCAGACTGGGAAGCTCTCAGTGTGAATATGTTGAGATTGTTTGAATGTGAAGCTCAACAAAACATTTGACACACGACAATACAAAGAAGTTTAAAGAAATCTGAAGCAGGGATTTACGGGAAAAGTGCTAAGCTGCTAAGCTTTGACTCCATATACAGAGGTAGCATGCTGGTTATGGGAACAGTTTTCATAAGGGCAAACTCTGGAGGGCTTTTTTCCAAAATACCCTTTTAATGAGATCTATTTGGGTCTAATGGAATCCGACTTCTGGAGGCCTATGCATCATTCACAAAAGCAGTTTCTAAATTCCCATCCTACTCTCCCAGAAAGATCAATGGCAGATACTCAGAAACCATTTCTGGAATCCGCGATCTTGTATAAGCAACGGCCCACCCTGCTTTCCCTTCTTTGTGGCCGGGGGCTTCTTGGGAGCATGGCATTGCGTGTGAAAGGACCGGCCCTGCCCAAGCCACTCAGCACTTTGGCCCCATGCAATTTGGGCATTAGCTCCCTGGCCACCAGCCTGAGAGCTGGAGATTAAAATAAAAACTCAAAAGGTAAACATTGCTTCCACAATTGATATCGCTTTTGGCCTTCCGAGCACACTGGGACAACATGGCTTCCTGTCGGGGAGGAGGGGCGGGGGGTTTCCTGTGCTGAGCACGAGCGCGGGAGGGAGAGAGAGAGGACAGGAGGGCACCGCGGCACGAAAGCCAGGCTTTGCATAACCTGCTCTTTAGGAGCAGACACGGAGAGGGAGGGGGAATGTTTATTGATCTTAGTCACACACATATTGTAAAGAGGAACTTTGGTACAAGCCTTTAGCACGCTATGGGAATCTAAGGGGGGAGTCAGAGCAAGACGCTGTTTGGTCCCATGCTCAGGCTTCTCATTAGGCAACTGGTGACACACGGGGTGCAGCGCTGGGTCAACAAGCCACGAGTCCTGCTGACACTAAAAAAGAAAAGTGCGGACTGCAAAATGAACATATTTCTTTTCACAACTGATATAAAAAAAGAGAGAGAGACCGGCTTTCTATTGTGCAGGCTTCATCTTCCATGCACAGGAAAAAGCACCAAGGCAGAGGTCATTTTTACAACCAGGCTGAAGACTATTACACACTGTCCATCAGCCAATTCTGTTGACCTCCGACTTCTCCATTGTTTGGGGATCCTGAGTGTGAAAGTGAACCGACTTTAGCTGATTCCTGCAGAGGCCACAGAGCTGTCCGAGCAGACTTCCTGCTGACTGAATGCTGATGAGAGGAAATGCCGTTTTTAACCTTTATCTCATCAGGAAGGTTGAGTAACACATTCTTATTTTTACAACTACATGTACAACTTAAGGAGAATACAGACGTGCCTTTCTGTCTCACCTTGTTGTTATTTAGACTGCTGATTAAATCCCATGTTGGACACATATATTGCTGCCATAAAGGTTAAACTAAAGTTAAAATTAAAGGATTTAGGGTAAACTCTTTTTTAATAGTTTCAAAAGCTACCGTTTTGTGTGCACACACAACCTCAAAGCCAATCTGAGCAGCAGCAGGACTACAAAACATCGAAAGCACTGCATGGTAGAGCATACAGTATCAACTTTGAAATACCTAAGTCACAGTAACAACAGCTTACAGATGACTCATAATGCATTCTCAACTGAATCTCGACATCTGCCAAAGAGGAACAGTAGTCACAAGTTGAACCTCATCCCTAATGACTGTAAAACACTCGACAAGACACCTGCTTATCAACACGACATCCCGAATTACTCCAGAGTGCTACTAATGACTTGAATCACCCTTCTAGCACGCAGCCTGCGCTCTAATGTAAACAATAAAAAATACGCTTCACAGTGTTGTGGCTAGGGACACTGTGTCGGACTGCGTGACGTTGTTGATTGCTCCTGTTATTTTGTCTCCCCGTTTCTTTAGACTCGTCGGGCAGGTGGCAACATAAAAGTCTGAAAAAAAAAAACCCTCCCATTACAGCGATCACATTAATCACATTCTCACCAAAGCCCAGCAGTCAGGAGGAAGGTCTGCTCACACACACTGATCCGTATCTTTAAGTTAAAGCCCCTTTTCAAGTGTTTAAGTTATTCTGTCTATCCCCTATATGAAGATACATGCTCATCTAATGGATATATTTATTTTTTAGATGCTTTATCGATTTAAAAGGTGAACTATGTAACTTTTTAGCAACAAATTTGGTTATATAGTCCTCTAGTCTTGAACTGTAGGACTTTTTTAGACTGTTTGAGTCTCATAACTAAAAATACAGGAATGTTTTATTCTAATGTTTATCATTTGGCTTTAAAGTGAATCTTAAATGTATCAGGAGTTTTGTTTGTTTGCACCTTTAAGGTATATGTTTTGTGATATTCTCTGTATTTCATTTTGTCAATAAATCCCAAAATTGCTGTAAAAAAAAAAAAAAAGTGAGCCCCACCGTTGCACTGGGTGACATAACACCTGGGCACTGTCATTTTTGTTTCATTATCTTGGTACAAGCGCAAAATATTCCCCTAAAATAATGCATTAACTCCCAGTTGAGAAACGTTGGAGTTGTGACCACTTTTTTCAAGAGTTTTTCAAGAGAGTCACACACACCTGCTAAGAGACTGACTGCTGTACTGTTGGTTTTGGCCTTATTCAATAAAGAAACGACTGTCTGCTTGAAGCGTGACTCTTACTGTGAACTGGTATGACTCCACCGCTAGAAACTTTTTAAAACAACGTAATCATCTGACATCTGAGAAGTCATTTGATCCGCAGGGGAAATTTGACTTCCTTTCCATTGTCAGCCAGAAAACATCACATGTGTCTATTGAACAATCAAATACAGTGATGTTGAGTGACATTGCATTTTTTTCAGCCCACCTCGTTGGGAGTTATAAAAAGTGCTGAGTAATAAATGGCACTGTTGTGTGCCACATTTCCTTCAGTCAATGAACAATATCTATTTTTGCTCTCGAACAGATGAGCACTATGTCACCATTCCTGTGGTAAATTCCTGTTACGTCGTACATGACTCCCAGTGCATTAATAGCTTTGTGATTTGAGAACTAGGAAATGCGGCTTCAGAATGACCAAGCAAAAACATCAAATAAAGTGGTCTTTCCTAACCTACGAAGTCCGACGTCAAACCGTCAGTCGTCTGGTACTCCACAGCACGATCACGCTCATCTTGGACAGTGTGTCTCAGTTTGATTATCACTTGCAGTGTTGAGCGTAAAGGTCACAGGCATCAGTACAAAACCTGATTTTTTTATCTGCTGCTGATGCTGTTAAGCAAATTGACCTCATACTTGGAGGTCACAGTTTACATTAGCAAATGAGACAATGGCAGCAAGTCAAATTCCTGTTTATGTGCCGATGGTCTGTGCGTTAACCAAAAGTCGTTAATAACACAAAAAACGTCAATTACAATTACGCTTGCTGAAATTAAAAGGGATTAAAATGTCAAAATAACAACAAACAAAAATATGTGACTCAGCAAATTAACTGTGAGGGTGAATAAACCATAGGTGAGTCCTGGACCTACCTCTGCGGAGGATGGTGATTGGAGCAGAGCTGGAACCAGAGCTGCTGCTTGTTACATGCGACTGAGCGGTTCTGTTACTCTGAGCAGGGCGTCCTGAAGATACAGAAACGGGTTCTGTTGCAGCTCCCTGACCACAGCTGGGCTTATTGACCGTATTCTGGATATCGAGGAACTTCAGCTCCTTGATATCCATGGCGCTAAAAGACAGAGAAGACATTACTAACCTTAGTAGAAGAAGAAGTGTGTTGTGCTGATGAACTGGAACATGTACTGCTTCTCATACGGGCTCCGACAAAACAGGGTTCTCACTCTTTTCCAGGACATTTTCAGTGACGATCTAGCTCGTACGACAGACAGGGAGCGCGTCCATACACTAATATGTCCCTTAAATAATCAATATATAGCCATGTGCTATCTGTGGGTTGCCTGAATAGCATTAACACCAGTAACCAAGGGTTGCGGTAAGTTTTTTTCATCAGGTGGAAAAAGGCACGAACATTTAAAGGGATAATAGTCTGATTTACATACGTCCATCAAGGCTGCACAATCTTCTACATTTAGTTTAAGAAGAAGATTTTTATCTACATCTTGAGCTGGACTGTGAATTAAATGCTGGTATAAATTTGGATTTACTCGACACTCAAAATAAAATCTCCTTGGTCATGATAATAATTACAAAATCTGATTCGTGGCTGCATGCAAACAATAGGGCTTTTGTGACTTCTTGCAGAGTCCTCAACATTGCCTCAGGAGATCTGCTTATCTGCTCCTGTTGGTGATAAGAAGATTTGTCTGCATCCTGCTTGTTTCTTACCTGAAAGTGACCTCAGGAACAGGACATCTGATCCCATTGTGATAGGGCTGTCTCAGCGAGATGGTCTGGCTGGCGTGATCAACACACGACACCTCTCCCTGATAAACTCCCAACGTCAGGCCACAGTTTATCGACACAACACTCCCCAACCAGTCTGCGGCCATTCTACTCACTTTGATCCTATTTTTCAAAAAAAAGAAACAAGACAGTGATAATCACAATCAACATATAGCAGTCATTACCATCGCTTTATGTATATTACAAGCAGGGTTGTAGCTACATGTTGCTTCACCTGAGGACAATTTTTGACTACTTTTAGGCCAATAAATAATAACAGGATGTTAAAATGAAGGTGCATGTTGGGTGCTGTTCTTTTTAGTGGAGGGGACTTGCATTTATGACATCAGTGTTTCTAAAATCACGACTATTACCAAAATTTAAAAGGTGCACTTTGTTGTTTTGGGGAAGAAAATGTAATCAGGGATCAGAATTTATGCCTAAATAAAATAAATAAACAAACACTCAACACTGTTTTCATGACTGAAGAAACTGAATAAACAAACTGACCTTAAAGGACAACACAATTTCATACTGTTTTACTTTGTTTATATGTGGCGGACCCTGCCACATTTCTAGCTTCAAACAGTCACTACGTTTACATGATGTAAGAAAAAGTTGGAATAGTGTTAGTCCGATCCAAAACAGACTTTTAAAGTCAATGTGAACATGTAAGTCCGACTGAAATCGTACTAAATTGAATTTCTCAAAGTCGGACTAACACATCCAGATGATGCGGTTGGAAGTCGATTTACTCTTTCATGCATACACCTTAGCTGGACCTGAACTGGCCTCGCTGTTCTGCACACGCACCACAGTCACCACGCCGGGCAATTGTCCCGGAAGTCGTCCATGGCACAAATCCGTAGCAGGAAGCCGGGACAAAGGCGAGTGCTAGAGCAAGAAATACACTGTTCGCTGTGCAGCCCGTTTGCCGTTTCTTAACTTGTTTGGTATGTGACATAAAGGGTCAGCCGGGTGAAGATCCAGCAGCAACTAGCCGACATACTTCTGTCAATAAGTCGATTCTCCTTTCCAAGGCTTAATTAAGCCTTGACCGCAGCTCGACTTAAGTGTGCATGGTAGCGTTGTGTTCTGAGGAGCTTATTTTCCTTGTTAATTCAATTATGGGAAAAATAAGTGTATTATCATCTCATTAATATTATAAATATCAAAATTCTGAGTTTGAATTTCTTTCTCCAAAAACTACATAGTGCCCCTTTAAACCCTCATCACTTGGCCTCCATGTTTAAGGACGTTAAACCAAACTCCACTGAATAATCTGCACGATTATTGTTGCTTAATTTATGTGCAAATATCTGATCTAGTACAGTTTAACTGCAGACATTACACAAACTGATCTTCAGGTATACTCTGCTCCTGAATGTAGTGAATTAGCTCCCTGGCTATGTTGAACTTCCACCAGTGAAGAGAAGCTCAATTTAAAATGTAAGTGGGATAACTAATTGACAGCTTGTTGTTGTTATTATTAGGTTTTCAGCGTGCTAAATGCTGCAGCCTTGACTTAAGTAGTCTTCTGCTGCACCGAGCACTGTGACAACATTAGCTAACGCTAGTTAGCTTAGCGTTCATTTAAAACGGACTTTCAGGCGTTGCGTGAATCTGTCTGAGTATTAAAAACAATTGCAGGAAAAAATAACCTTAAAGATGAACATCCGTGTGCGGGTCGTGTTCAGAGAAAAATATATGAGCTATCACAACGTTTAGCTCGCTGTGCAACCAGCAGGCTAAATGTGTGGGGGCTAGCTTAGCAGCTAACATTAGCTTCGGTTTAATCCGCCCCGTTTGCTTCTTTATCGAGGCGGACGGTCGTAAACCTGTCGACGACTGCTTTCTACTTTTGTACAAACTCAGTCTGAGTATATTAATTCAATGCAGCAAAGATTTACCTAGTCGATAAAACTGTATCGAGGCGTTCAAGGGGAAGCTCCAGCTGTTGTTTGTGCCGTCTTCCGGGTTGATACGTGACGTCACTTCCTGTATCACCCACGTGGCTTTGTTGTGATTTTTTTTTTTTTCCCCCCCTCTCAATCTTCTGATATGGATTTTCACACTTCGCTGACTGAATCATCGCTTATTACTTGTGTAGTGACTTAGTTTGATATCAGAGGAAGAAAACAACAGGAACAAGACTTCATTACAACGTATTTTAAATGTTTATTTGCGAGGCTGATTTGTCTTTACGTGTTATATACAATCATTGGTACAGTAGAGATAGAAATACAAAAAAGTTGTATAGCCTTCGGATATATTGCAAAAAAAAAAAAAAAAAATCACTGGAACTCATTTGGTGTCCTGATATTTCACATAGATGCACATAAACAATATTTCACCTCAAATATATACAAACGCTGGGCACATAAAAATTACTTTTTTATAAAATACAAATATCTTGATATGCACATAAAAATCACATTTTGGGATACAAATATAGCTTCTTTCACTGACTCTTAACCTCACTGTGACAGTGTTAGAGTCAGCTTACACATATTGAGTCACACATTGCACATTCGAAGTAGCTTCACTCCTCGTTCCTCGGTCGCATTGCGGCTCTCAGGTGGCAGCGTTTGTGCTTCATTGTGAGACCGTATTCTGGGGTCATGTCCAGCGGCTCTCCGGGCATCGCGTGGAACTGCAGATTCTGGACGAGGATCGCCAAGAAGAGGTAGACTTCGTTTCGTGCGATGACCTCGCCGATGCAGCGTCGCTTTCCCATGCCAAACACCATCATCTTCTCCCCGTCCAGCTTGTTGACCTCGGTGCCGTCGGCGTTCAGGAAGCGGTCTGGGTTGAAGGAAGACGGATCTTTCCACAGCTCACTGAAAAAGTGCAGAGAATGAAGAAATAAGACAAGCTGTGCAAAAGAAACACAGGTGCATGACCAATTAGAGGTTTAATCTCCTCATTCAGCCAGGACAAATAACTGACTACTGACTTCCTTCAAAACTACAAGGTTAGACATTTGTAGTATGATACTCAAAAGTGTCACCATTAAACTTTTTAACACAACGTATCACAAAGAACTTACGGATCATGGTTGATCTGCCACTGATTGACGAAGACACAGGTGTCTTTGGGAATGAAGTAGCCGTTCAGAGATGTGTCTTTTGTCGTGCTGAAACAGACGAACAAAGTACATCACATACATGCTTGTGTTTGTGATAGCTATGTTTGTGTTGTTTGTGAAGACTTTTCATAGGCACATGTGGTTCTCTCATGCATCTAAAAGCGATGAGCCTCACCAGTGAGGGATGGTGAAGGGCAGGAATGAAGAATGGCGAAAGATTTCCAGGATGAAGGCCTCCAGGAAGGGTAAGTTGGGTTTGTCAGAGAGACAAGGCATGCGATCCGGGCCCACAGTTTCCTCTGGAAATGAAAAGAGGGCATTGACTGTTAGTTCGAGACGAGGATGGAGGTTGCAATGTAAAGTCCTGTCTCACTTTTTTTTACTGTATTCTGTCAAAGTGCTGTACTTACTCATTTCTTGATAAAGCCTTTCCTGTATCTCTGGGTATGCAACCAAGTACATCACAGACCAGGACAGGGCAGTAGAGATGGTGTCAAAACCTAGAAGAGAAACATAACGTCTATCAGGACAAGTCTTTTTTTTTTAATTTAGGGAGAGGTTGCTTCTCATCAGATCATCCAACATGTAAACATAATCAACCTACCAGCTCCAAACAGGTCATTGACAATTCCTACAATCTTCTCATCCGACATCTGGACATTGGAGTTCTCATCCAGCTTCCTGTCCTCACAGTGATCAATCAAGGAGTCTGTGATGTCACGAATGTTGTCCTGAAAGAAGATGATCAGACAATCTCAATTAATAATTCAAAAAGGAAAAATATGTCGAGTTTTGATAATAATCCAGAAGAAGAAAGGGACTGTACCTTGTCAAAGGTGGTGTAGTGCTCGCTGACGATCTTTTGCACAAATTCGTTGAAGCGGGCGTTGATGTTCAAAAACTTCTTCATCGTTGTGCTGGGCAGGTATTGGAGAATAGGGATGAAGTCTGCAGGGTTACCGCTGGCCACCACCTGGCCGAACTCATCGCTGAGGTTCACCAAGTCGAGCAGCTCCTGGTTGTTGTGGTCGTAGCGTCGACCGAAGCACATGCCACAGATCACATTCGCAACGGAGACGACAATGTGGCGGAAGGGGTCAAAGCTGCCATCGGCCTTCATGACATTGTTGAACTGCTTGACCAGATACTCTGCCTCTTTGCTGACGTGTTCCTCCAGGGCGCAGGAGTACTCTGGCGTTGTGCCTTCCAAGGTGGCGAAGGAGCGCAGGGCACTGTAGGCCAGCTTCCTGCGGGCACGCCAGACGCCGGCCTGGTCCGTACTGAAGGCCAGACTCTTGCCGTCGTTGATAAACTTGAAGCTGTACAGGTCAGGCCTGCCTGCAAACTCTTCCCCTTGCTTGATGAGAGCCTGTCGGACTGTTTCATTGCCACTCAACACGACGACGGGACGCATGCCAATCTGGATCTGGAAGACATCGCCGTAGCGCTTGCTCATGGCAGTGAGACTCAGGTAAGGATTTCTTCCCACCTCCAGCACATTCCCAATGATGGGCAGGGGCTTTGGTCCGGGCAGCTGACGAAGCCCCTCGGGAATCTCAGTGCGGAAAAACTTGAGGATCAGGTAGACCAGACACATGGTTATCATGGCCACCAGACTCTCCGACACCGACACCGATCCAATGAATGGCAATATCATCAGCACCATGATGACAGCTTCTTTTCTTTTTTTTTCTCTGGCTTCTGCACAACCTGGAAATTAAATAGGAGGGGCATTAGAGTAGTGAAGGCAGGGAGGAAGAAAAGTGTTGTGCAACATGTTGACTGCATGCACCGTAAAGTTTGCAGACTGTCACACGGCATGAGTTTGATTTTAATTTAACTCTTTACATTCTCATGCTACCGTACACAAAGACACTTTTTTTAAAAAGCTGCGCAAAGCATTTCAAGTTTATCACCAGCATGACTCACATGAACCCCATGAATAAAAAACATATCGATTTAAAAAAAAGGGGGCCGTGCATGTTTCGAAGCTGCAACTGCAAACACCAAAAAAACTCACACTTATTAGCAGCTGTGCTTGCATAATAAACCTCCAGTCAGCACTTTGCTCTTACCACTCTGCTCAGCTTGAAATCAATCTGTCCCTTATATTGTGCAGGTATTGAGCTTACCTTTAGTCAAACGGTGGAAGAGAAGCAGTGCTGTGGTCCCAAGACTATTTATCAAAAAACAGTCAGAAATATCGTGTAGTAAAAGTTATTGTCCGAGTTTTACTCTCTTGATGTCCCAAAACAGAGAATGGGCGCTTGCTTTATAGTGCGCTCCACAGCTTCATTGGCTGTTGCGCATGACGTAATTTTCCTCTCCCTCTCTCTCTCTCGCTCTCTCTCGCTCTCTCTCTGTCATGAATGAAGTTTAGCACAGAGGAAAGGTGTGTGTGTCTGTGCGTGCGTGTGCGAAGTTTGGAAATGGCTGTTGTCACGTATATATTAAACACAGTCTGAGGTCTTATCGCCCACATGTGTTTTATGTTTTATAGTTTTACGCACAGATAAAACATCACAGACAGGTGTAATTTCACCACTGTAAAAAATCCCAATCTCTGATAACAAATGTTCAGTTTAATATGTGCTCTGCAGGCTGTTTTAAATGCATTAGAAGCTGCAATATCAATTTAGGCTTTTATGGTTTTCACCTATAATAAATAATATTACTTTTTTAAACTATAAATGAGGTGATTTTGTGTGATAATATACTTTAATCTGATCAAATAATCTGTTTAATTAATACCTCACGTCTTAAGAAGTATTATCCTGAACATGTCAGGTGTAAATCAAAAGCTTTATTGAGCATCCTGTAGATAATTGCAGGGGAGTTTCATTATAGAAGGCTGATAGCCTACATCTCACGCATTCCTGTCGAGCACGCGATGTTACCGCTCAGCTAATCCTCAGATGGGATGATGTGATTTTTTTTTTTTAAAAACCGACATGAATCAATATGTTGGGAGAGTTTTTATCATGTGTGAACATTGAGGAGAATGATGTGTCACATGCATGGAGAATTATTAAAGGAAAACCATTTATAAAAACCTGGAATAATGGATTTTTGACATCAGTTTTTTTTTCTTAATGTTGGACCTCTGCCTTCTGAAAGTCAATCCTATTTGCCCGCAGTAATAAAATCAAAGTTTTGGGCTTTGAGAATAGGAGTTTGTGACAGCTGCCACAGCAGCCACCCAGGCAGCGTTAAGTCCTGATAACACAGTCAGATGCCGTTTCGTGCTTGTACCTGTTAGTCCTCCGCTGGAGTTAAACATTGACCAGTTGCGTGAGAGCGCAGTGATCAAACCCTCACCTCCCCTTTGAAGAGGATGCTGGGGAGGGAGGGGAAGAAGGAGAGGGCAATCGTGCAAACTGTGAGGGGGTAGAAGAGTTCAATACCATTCCTCTTTGTCCCCTTTTCAACCTTTAAGCACACATTCAAAGTACTGCGTAATTTCTCCCAACTTCTTTGGTTATATTAGCTGAGAAATGACTGAAATGAGTGTTACGCACGGGTTTTACGCAGTGGTCTCAGGCTGTCCAACAGGTGTTTCACCCAAATCTGTGACCTATGAATGTCTGTGAGGGGATTCATGCAGTCAGTTTGTTCTGCTGTCACAGCTATCAAAACGTGACTGTCTCAATAGGATCATGGTGAAAGTCTGATGTGGGATTATATTGCATTATTTCAACTAGAATAGCCTCTCTGATTAGGCTTGCTTGTTCTCTAATCTGCTTTGTTTCTGTCTCCATTTGTTCTTGTTCTTAGTATCGCAGCTTTGACACAAACCAGCCAGATGCTAAACTCATTTGTCTGCAGGATTTTTCAACACATACGTCCAAAGATTCATTTTTACGGTAAATCTGGACGGATGGATGTATTTCTGTATTGATTGTCCGAGTGGGGTGATGTAAGTTTCTGTGATTCGCTTCAGGATAAAGTGAGCATCAAGAAACTAATTTGTTCAGATAATTATTAAATGTACTGAATCTTAATCTGTCTGTGTGGTCTTGTTTTTTGTCTGTTTTGCTGAACTTGGATTAAATAAATCTGGAATTGGATAATTTAGATCCGAGTACAAGCCACGTGACAATGAATGGATAAAGAAATACACAAAAATCAAAAAAACACACCAACACTCAAGAACATACTCTTAATTTCACATCATTAGGAAAAAATATCATTTTTGGGTGAAAACGCGCCTGAAATCTGCGCGTTCATCCGAGACGAGCGCTTTAATGTGTGTGTGAGGCCTCTTCTTCTGATTGAATCTGTGAAAATACAACACATTGGTGCTCTGGGATTTAAATTCTTGTTTGCCCTCCTTGAATTATGTATTTAATCTTTTATTCCAAGTGTCAGAACCGTTATCATCCTGCTATCTCCTGAAATAAGAATTGACACAAAGAAAAAGAAAGAAGGAAAACTTCCTCACAGCCTAAAATGAAACATTTAATTCATGTTCTGTTTATTATTAATATATATATCTGTATACATGTCTGTGCTTTCTGAGGGGGAATCATTTTTTTGACAGCCGGCTCCAAATGGAAGACTTTTTGTTTTTTGTTTTAAAAACAAACAAACAAACAAACAGGCTGTTGGCACATTATGCGCTTTTATTTGTGTTTATGTTTGAGTTACTTGTTTGTGTTGGTAAAACCATCTTTTACCACACACGAGCACTCCGACCCAAAAGTACAGCTGTGAAGTCAGGAGGAAGGTCGTGAATAAAACAAGAAAAAAGTCCGGTTGGTTAAAGTTTTGGTTGTTCATTTATTCTGCGTAATCCGCGCGGCTCAGCGCCGTCCTGATCCTCCCGGACTGTGTGTTGACTCTCCGGGGACTCTCGCCGTGCGCCTCGGGGCTGCGCCTCTGGTGCTGCAGGTTGCGTGAGAAGCGGAGCTGCCGTCCAGAGGGGAGGGTCTCGGTCTTCTGGACAATCCTAAATCTGCTTGGTCAAGTCACGCGAAGGCAGCAGCCTCTGGAAAAGACACAAGGGTCTTAAACTCGCAGAACAAAGAGCGCAGGACGCGAGACTCTCTTTTTTTTTCTCCCCCCCCCCCCCCCCCCCCTGCTCGAGCACGAAGGTGCACATATTTGCGCGCTATAGCTTCTGTAAACGCGAGGATCTTGGGGCTTTGGAGTCATGCAATCTGCCACTTCATTCATCGCAGTCATGCAACGGTGGGGCAGTCACACAGGCGGAGACCCACCAAACGGCAAAACAAGTTACGAAAACTTGGAACTTATAACACAAGGTGAACTCGTCACACTTTTCTCTCACGCAGCGGCTCACGCAGCGGAGCCTGGGGAGAGGAGAGTGTGTCGGCAAGGGAAAGATTGATTTCATGTTTGACATGAAGTCAGGACAGGGAGAAATAATAATAATAATAATAATAATAATAAGAAGAAGAAGAAGAAGAAGAAGAAGAAGAAGAAGAAGAAGAAGAAGAAGAAGAAGAAGAAGAAGAAGAATTTAGAGCTGAGCCAAGATTTGGTAACATTTGTCATATTACAGTTGCAACAATATGCCACACTGCCTGCAGACAAATAACAATGAAGTGTTGTCTGTGGGCTTCTGATGGACACAATGCTGCCCATCTATTGCACCCCAGATGACATCCTGTTGCTCTTGTGGGTCAGTAGGTCAAGAGAAAACCCATCTTTCAGTTGCATCACAGACCTAAAATCAAATTATAAACCCATGAAGGCAGAACAACTCGTCAGTGTGGGCTGATTTAAGCACAGTGCAGTGACCCCTCGATGAATGTGAAATCTAGAGTCTCCAAATGAACTCGTCTCACAGTATTAGTAGCGAGTCAGATCCACACTTGAGTAGTTGTGCTTTAAGTGAGCGCGATCATGATGATATTGAACCTGATTAAAGACGGCTGCGTTCTCAGTGAGCGCTCAGGCTGCAGGAGCGCGTGTGTCAGATCACAACAGGTGTAAAGTGTTACACAACTGGGGGCTGAAAACTCAACATTTTGAATTCACATTTCAGGCATTTAGCCAGGAGACTTCTCACCGGGCCAAGATTTCGAAGCAGCCGAGCAGGTCAGGGAATAAGAAAAAGGGCTGAAAGTAAGAGATTCAGAAGAGGAAGGATGTGGATGTGAGTCAGCAGGGGAGATTCTGTGGTGAGTTTAGTCTCCCAACTTCTTAAAAAGATTAAAGAGATTACAGGCTACTACGGGAAGTGAAGAGTTGGTGCTACTGTATAGCTCCGCAGCTGTGTGTAGACCTGACCGCAGCCAAAGCAGCGGTGGGTCGAGTCAGGATGCACAGGATGAGCTGGAATGCAGAGCTGGACGCCGGCCTGGAGGTGTGTGTGGGGTTAGCTCGTCTGTGTCCATTTCACAGAACTGGGAGAGGGGGAAAAAAGAAAAAAAAACTCAAGGAAAAATGTTTTGCCCACAGCCATATACCTCTTAAAGAATTCTTGGACATAAAAGCAGGTGTAATGACTGTGAGGGTTGTTAGTTTCTACTCACGCAAAGGCTGTCAGGCACACACACCTTCAGAGCAGGTGTGTCCCTCGGTTTCAACCATGTGAATGTCTTTCTTTGCATACCGGTGCTGTCAGGAGGTGGATTTTTGAACTTTGTGTAGGTATTTTTTTGGATCCAGCCTGTGGTCATGATGCTGTAAAACCCCTTCAAAACATGGAGATAAAGATAAGAAAATCATGGTGGCCAGACAAAGAAACAGCATTTTACACAGCCGGTTTTCCTTCTTCAGTGTTTTTTTTATATACAGGTATGTTTGATGCTTCTTTATGAAGTAGAAAATCAAACATAAAGAGCTGTTTAGATAAAGATGTACTCAACAGAGAACAGGCTTCCTTTAGCACCGCATGTGTATCTAAAGCGTGACGATCACTGACCACGTTACCACCAAAAGAAATCCTTTGTTAATTTCTTTGCTGTGGTTAGGTTTTTAATAATACTTGACACAATACTTGTTTGATCCAGCAGTGCTGCACTGATGAGCTGTGAACTTCAAGGAAGTGGAGGGAAAAAAATAGGAATTTCCCTTCAATGATCTGTCAAGTTGACGATTGTCTTCATTTTATATGTTACTTTAAATGTATTACAATTTAGTATTATTCTAAACACTTGACGGAGGACTCGTACAAAGACCCTCTCAAAGCCCAGCTCCAAGCCAACATGTGCCGGAAAGTCTCACCGAACACAGAGAGACCAATGTTCCATCTAACACCTGACCCGACATTTCTCATAATACACATCAGTACAACACATCCTCATACCTAAACACCTGAATGGGTCGATTGTTTGCATCTCCTAAAATGACATATATCACTGTTCCCAAAACAACACGGCCGTCACAGCGACACACGAACCAGACCTTCGTTGTACGATCACAGTTTTGTTAGGTTTAGGAAAGAAAACTACTCGGTTAGGTTTAGGAAAGAAAACTTCTCAGTTAGGTTTAGGAAAGAAAACTACTCAGGTTTAGGAAAGAAAACTTCTCGGTTAGGTTTAGGAAAGAAAACTACTCGGTTAGGTTTAGGAAAGAAAACTTCTCAGTTAGGTTTAGGAAAGAAAACTACTCAGGTTTAGGAAAGAAAACTTCTCAGTTAGGTTTAGGAAAGAAAACTTCTCGGTTAGGTTTAGGAAAGAAAACTACTCGGTTAGGTTTAGGAAAGAAAACTACTCGGTTAGGTTTAGGAAAGAAAACTTCTTGGTTAGGTTTAGGAAAGAAAACTTCTCGGTTAGGTTTAGGAAAGAAAACTACTCAGGTTTAGGAAAGAAAACTTCTCGGTTAGGTTTAGGAAAGAAAACTTCTTGGTTAGGTTTAGGAAAGAAAACTACTCGGTTAGGTTTAGGAAAGAAAACTTCTCGGTTAGGTTAAGGAAAGAAAACTTCTCGGTTAGGTTTAGGAAAGAAAACTACTCGGTTAGGTTTAGGAAAGAAAACTACTCGGTTAGGTTTAGGAAAGAAAACTACTCGGTTAGGTTTAGGAAAGAAAACTACTCGGTTAGGTTTAGGAAAGAAAACTTCTCGCTTAGGTTTAGGAAAGAAAACTACTCAGTTAGGTTTAGGAAAGAAAACTTCTCGGTTAGGTTTAGGAAAGAAAACTTCTCGGTTAGGTTAAGGAAAGAAAACTACTCGGTTAGGTTTAGGAAAGAAAACTTCTCGGTTAGGTTTAGGAAAGAAAACTTCTCGGTTAGGTTAAGGAAAGAAAACTACTCGGTTAGGTTTAGGAAAGAAAACTTCTCGGTTAGGTTTAGGAAAGAAAACTTCTCGGTTAGGTTTAGGAAAGAACAATACTTGATAGATTTAGGAACGAAGAAGCATTCGTCATGAGACTCTCCCTGCATCACTATCAGGGTTGGGAAGCTCCTCCAACAGAAACCACACAGCTATTTTTTTATTTAGTATTCGGCATGTCAAGTTAGCTGAACTTCATGTGTAAAATTGGTGGAGTGCCCTTTAATTGAAATCCAAAAGCTAAACCCCTCACTGTAACATAAATATAATAAAACAATCACTCTGCTATCAAAGAGAACAATCGCTTGACTAGTCGGACATCAATGAACAGACTCCTGGACTTGCGTGTGCTCAATCGCGCAAACCTTAATAGGATTACTTTGGACTGCAGGTCATGACACCTCACATGAATGTTGCTTATGACCTAATACAAACTCACAGCAGACCCCGTTCACTGAATTGTGGACAAGAACTACTCTGGGGCCAGAGCAGGTACGATTGTGTCGCACAGGTAAGTTTTCACACATCATCATCTTGTGCTCCACAAAACTCCAGCTGATGTTTTCCGGTTTGCATTATCGTCTCATCTGTTGCATGTGAGATTGTCAAAGTTCTCTAAAACAATACACAACTTGTTGCTGCATGCAGGGCGTAAAAGTTCTTGTTTCATTAGGTCGTGGTTGAAGCTTATGGTGTGCCACTTAACTGACCCCATTCTCCTAAACAACTGAGGTATATCCAAGTAGTGGTAGCAATCAGGAGAAGTAATTAGGGGTGTAATGATACATCGGTCCGGATGGATATAGCGTTTCAATAATCAATGATCCAATAGCATTGATACAAAGTGACAACATCGATTCATATCCCTGCCATCGTGCCATCGTGCCAAGATACGCCTTTATTTTGAAATTCCCATGGCACGTCTGTGTCACCGTTTCCGTCCATGAGCAGCTCCTTTCTAAACAGTGCTAGAGCCCGGAAGAAAATGGCAAGCAGCCAAGAAAAAGACGGAGAAAAAGACAATGAGGATAATATTTACTCCCCTCTCGTCACAGACGTTCATGGTTTATGTTCATAATTGAAACAAGGGCTGTTTGAGTTAACTGAAACATTTGCATTTAAGAAATGTGGCACTTTATAATGAACGGATCCATTTTTTCTTCTTTTTATTAAGAAGAAAAGATTGTTTTCCATGTAAATGTCTGGAACTATTGATAAAATAATATTTCCACTGAAGAGTTCAGTAATAAAATTGTCAAATCATATTTTAGTTGCTTTTTGTGAGTTGATATAAATGTGACTGATTGCGTTAAAGGGTCATATGATAACGTCTCATATCGATCGCAGGCGCCTGTATCGAATCGACTTTGTGATATCGGCAAATATCGTATCGTCGTCCAAAGACTCAATCATAGCGTGATGAAACTTGTGATTTACACCCCTAGTAGTAATCCAAGTCTCCGCCAGCCTTGAGACGCCTTATTCATTTGAAAAGATGTTATCTATACCTTTTTAAATCTGAAGTCTTCTCTGTAGCTGCTCGGCTAAAAGCGTTAGCGCGCACACCGTGTGAAGTGTGAACTAGCTTGTTCACGTGTGACTACTTTTCAGATAAATTTGGGATCTCGGACCTTCTGGAGACTGTATGGAGCCACTTTATGTTCTGTTTTGGTTGTGTGTGTAGAAGTGCATATCTTCTGTGGGGCCCAGCTGGGCCTCCTGGCTGACAGTAGGTAGAGTGGCATGGCTAATTTCCACTCACTGTGAGCCTGCAGGCCATGAAGCACTGGCACTGGGAACTAAAAGAAAAACACAGGGGAAAAAAATACAGTTGGCCTTAGACATGACATGCAAAAACATTAATCACCATCTTCTGAACAAACACGCTACAACCACTAAGAAAGAAGTAATACAACCTCAAATTTAAAACACTATTCAGTCCAGCACTAGGCATGATGGGTAAATAGGACCTTCGCTACAATATTACAATAAAGGTTACCCAGTATGAAGCTTTATTGAAGGTATACATCAGTGCCAGTCTAATGTGCATATATACTTTAAGGTTCAGTGTGTTAAGAAACAAAAAGCAGTAAAGTCATATTTTTCTGAAAACATCTTACACTGGAAGTTTATTCTGGTCAAACACC
The DNA here is from genome assembly GCF_040436345.1 of Pagrus major. Taxonomy (NCBI): domain Eukaryota; kingdom Metazoa; phylum Chordata; class Actinopteri; order Spariformes; family Sparidae; genus Pagrus; species Pagrus major. Next base: position 35,688,567 of record NC_133218.1, read on the forward strand.
CACTGAAAACAATATATTTAATGTTTTTACCTCATAAACTTCATTGATTTTTGTAAATATACTGTATGGTAAGTTTTAATTTGACACCAGCAACATTTGGGGCGGGATTCACCACTTTGTGAAACAAACGATTGTATGCACGGGCTCGGGAACAGATCGTTACCTTGTTGTCAGTAAACTGTTTTAATCTATGTTAAACAAAGCATCACAGCTTTTTTTGTAATGGGGTTGTAATTGATCTCCAGATAAATGTGACATGATAAGACGTAAGGTTTATCAAAAGGCCAGTCAGTTGTTGCAACAGGTGACTGCGCTACTCAAGAGGACAGAGTCACATGGACCTATCATTTCAGGTCAAAACAGAGACAATCAATAGATAACGGGGTCAGGGTGGGTCACCACGTAAACACCAGAATCAGCTGCTGATATGTCTTTCACACGCAACCATGAACTCAACACAGGCACGGTGCAGCATCCATGAGAGGGGAATATAGTTTTCACATAGGCCTATTGTGTGTGTATGCGTGTGTTTGCATGCCGGGGAGGGAAAGATCTCGAGTGTGTGTGCATGTGCGTGTTTGTGTGTGAGTATGTGCATGGGTGGGGGGGGGGCGCTTGGATCACCTTCCCTTCCTGACCAGGCGTGAATACCAGATTAGTAACTGAGCTAATGGTTTCCCCTCCCTCCCACCCCTACAACCCTCCTCCGTCCTTATGCAAGCCAGTATTTGCGCTCTGCGGCAATAACAATAGTTGCGTGCGGAAATATCTCGGTCATCCATCTTTCTGTCACCTCTCCCTCTCTAGTGGATCACGAAGGTGTCATAACTGAGCGTAGGAAGGCAGGCTCATAAAGGGAAACCCCTTAAGATGCGTGTCTGAAGAGAGTCATGACCTGCACGGCAACGAAACTGCCTGGCCAGACACGCTGTGCGTGTGAATATTTGGCTTAGTTTCAGTTTGAAACAGCAGCGTGGATATAAATAACGTCTCAGTTGAAAAAGTGTTTGTTTTTTCTGATCATAAGTCATAAATGTTTCATTACTGAGACAAATGAGTCTTTTCTTTAAAGAAGAGAAGTAGTTTTGGAGAAGAAATTCAAACTCAGAAGTGAATAAACAAGCTGTTCTCAGAGGAGAATAAGGTCCCAGAAACAAAGTAAAACAGTATGAAATTGTGTTGTCCAGTCATGGTCGTGTTTATTCAGTCATGAAAACAAAGAGAGTTTGTTTATTAAGTTTGCTTAGAATGAGATCTTTCTCTCTTCTGATGAACATTTCTCCACACTGCACCTTTAATAAACAAAATGGACTTAAAATACACTTTCAGTCAAAACATCAATGTTCTGAATGGCATTCAAAAATATCAGTGATCAAAGTCAAAGTCTATGTGAACATACAGAGTCCAACGTTTAATATACTCACTGCATACCGTGTTCTTCCTGCCTCTCGAATGTTCCTTCATTCCTAAACACAAAACACAAATCCTGTGGATCATTCTGGCTGCATTTCATCTGCGCATCAACAATAGCGAAGTGACTGTCAAGCCTGTGATAAAAAATAGGCTACCACATGATGTTCATTATCAGACAGCACTGGCTGGTAGCCCACGAGGGGCCATTTTTGTACTGTATTCAAACTAGACGATATAAAGAAGCCCGTATGAAGGCTTATTCATTTACTTTGTTCCTTAAGTTCGGACCCCTGTCATATTTTTAAAACTTGGCCTCTGATTTATGATCCCGGCTGCTGTGAAAGTCTTGTAGTGGAGGGACGAAATCCTGACTGCAGGCAGCGTCACACCGTCCACCTCACGCTGCAAGTGAGTAAATTGAGTGAATTAGGGTCATGACCCCAATTAACTGTCTGGGCACGGCCGCATGCTGGCGCCACAGAAACAGAAAGGGGGAGGGGGGAAAAAAAAGGCTCCTTTCTCCTAGGAAAATATTTAAAACTCTGTTAATCAGTATTGTTTATATTAACATTGAATAAAATGACAAGTCTGCCTTGAATTATCCCCCGCGACTCTGCAGCCCTATAAAACATTTCTTTCAGTTATTTAACGACACATTTATGACATCATCCTCGTTTTAGCAGCAGCAGTTTTCAACAGCGAACAAAGTTTGTCAGATGGGCAGAACTCAGACTCGGTCGCTAATGTTGCTTTGTGTCTCAATATTGCTGACAGGCAACTGTTAGCTAACTCTAACTGCTGCCCTCTAGTGGCCAAATATCGATTGCTGCAGCTTTAAAGATATGATCTAAACCTACAATGCGTAATCTCAGTGAGATTTACACAAACACGATGGAGGTACAGTACTTATGACGCCATAGGCTCCACATTACTATGTCGACTCCATGTTTAAAAGCTCCTATATTTTGCGAACTACTTAGAGATTTACCCGGCGACAATAAAAAATCAACATTGTGTGAACTTGCTTGGTGAGGGCTTGAATTGAAATTCATTTATATGGAAAAAAGTCCACTCTGCAGGTTTAAAGTGTAAAAACATCTCTGAAAAGTAGTTCTTACTGAGTGAGAACATTTCTTTCATGTGTCGAGCCGAGTGAAAAAAAAAGTTTTTCATGAGACTTTTTTTTCAAGAGGAAAAGAAGGCTAATATTTCTAATACCGTTATTCCACCGAAAGGCAAGGCAGCCCATCTGTGGTTTTTATTTGAATGTGCCAGAAACAGTTGGAAAACAACAACAGACCCATTGTGAAAGCAGCATCTGTAAAACGAGTGTCACAACTCCTGCGAAATGACTCGTTTCACAATCATAATTTGAGCCATTCGGTCCAATTATATTTGGAAAGTCTAGAAGAGCTGCACGATTAAATTATTCTATCCCCCTTCAAGTTAGCTGGGTGCTAAACCGGAAGTTAGCCGGCTCGGTCGGCGATCCAGGTATTTTCACAGCCGGGAAGTCGAGCTGAGCCGAGGTGGTAAAAACCCGTGTCTACTGCAGAGTCAACTGACCCGGGTGTAAATGCAGAGTTTGCACTTTCCCAATGCACGCAAAAGCCCGATCTTAAAGGTGTTTAAGTGTTTGTTTCTGTAATACTCATTTTGACCACAAGAGGCTGAAGTGCACGACCACTCAGGTTATGTAACATGACTGTTGATATGAGATGAAATAATCATCGTAATGTGTAAAATAATGCCTCGAATGTTTAATTTCTACAATACAGTTTTAATTTACCACCTGTGTGTCGCCAGTTTTTAGTTAATTTGCAGTTTAGAAAGTTTTCCCCTTCTGTTGACACGAGAATATGACGTTGTAACTCTATCTATTGTATGATTTGATGACAATTGTTTTAGACTTGTTTACCCTGTAAATAAATAATCCTATAATATTCTCTTGGTGTAGTGAGCAGTGATTCACTTCCTCTCGTTTTGCATCGTTATCAGCCCGCTTGTTCTCTATAGGATAAGTACGAATGTATAGTTTTGTCGGCATTTTTTTCTGGCAGCCGCTCCTTTTTTTTTCTATGGGGAAATAAGATATGGATAAGCTTGGCACGCAAAACAAGTCATGCATGACAGAAATTAACCTCTTCTGCCCCCTACACACACACACACACACACACACACACACACACACACACACACACACACGTTGCCCCCACCACAACCTTCATTCTCTCTGCAGTGCAAACCAGCCGGCCGTCAACCAGCCTATCATCCACGGGTTAATTCACAGAGACTGATTTCAGCAAGGAGGTCTCACTCTGATCCATTTTCTGAGCACCATATGGAATGAGTGTTTGCTGGTGGCAGTGGATTGGCATCAATGGTATTTTTTTATTTTTTATTTTTTGCATAATAAATTGTAGATTAACTCCTTCAGGATTAATTCAAATAGAGTCTAGTTTGTTTTGACGTGTGTTTTCAGGCTTCAAGTTCATTTCACGTGTAAGTGCATGTGAGCTCTGGCTAAATTAAAGGTGCAATAAGTAGGAATTTTGGAGGAAAACATTCCACAAGTTAGCTCCTGGAGTTAGCATGCTAACCAGTAAAGCAACAGCCTGTTTTGGTCCAACATTCCTGTGGTGGTGGTGGTGTAAACACCACCACAGGAAGCCACCATAGGCTCCCATTCTGTGACCGCTAGACGCACGGCTAAATGAGCTAACTAGCTAACGACAGCTACAGTTAGCGGTCACTCTGATGATATGCGGCCCCCTGTTTGTTTTACGTATGAAGCAACACACCCAGGCAAAAGATAATTGATGTTGGGAAGCTGACATGCAGTGAAAGATACTTTACCCAAGATGTTATCGAAATCCACAGATGTTAGATTCAGCAATGTCGTAAATGATAAATAAATCATAAGAAGTCATAAATATCCTCAACAAAAGTTTTAGTTAAAATGTGTCGTTCATATGCAACTATGATGTATTTACAAGAGAAATAAAACACCTCGTCCGTGCGTTTGTTTGGTCAGTGTGGTGAAATGAAAATCAATGAGACATATTAAAGCAAAATGTTCAAGTCAGCACGCAGCTCTGATTTCCACTGGAGAGCAACATGCTGGCTTGAACAAGCAAGTAAAGTTTAATAGTCACATTACCGCTGAAATTGTTTCTATCAACAGAGTGCTACTGTTGTCAGCTATAGTTGCAACATCTATAATCCCATTTTCCAAGAAAAAGAAAATAAACATGTTATAATGTCCAGGCTGAGTGGACTTTCACATGGAGAGACAAAGAGGGGAGCAACAGGGACAGACAGGGAAACTGGGCCAAGTTTTTTTTGCCTACTGAGTGATTCCTCCCTCAATAGACAATCTACGGGTTAATCATTGTGCATTGCGTGCAGACTGTGTTTGCTTGGACAGAGCCAAGGGTCGGGAGGTTGTGTACAGAAAGAGCTGAGGGTGGTATCGCTCACCCTTTTCTATCAAAACAATCATGGGCAGTTTTTTTAGACAGCACGCTAAGTTGTGTCAAATAAAAACACGAGGAAGAAAAGAAAAGTTTGCAGCTATGCATTTGTGTGCCAACTGTGCATTCGTACTTTATCAGCTACCAGACATTAAAAAACAAAGTTTAGCACGAGATAAAGGAGTAAACTCTACAGACAGCAGCTCCTCAAATGGAAATGACAAAATACTATCAGCTGTGGGAAATTCAGCTGATGTGATATTTGATTGTTGGTGCCACTGATTAACGTTTGGTTTGCAAAACATTTAGGGAAGATTAAGGAACTATCATGGACACAAACAAGCAAACTAACACGTGTTCAAGTCAAAGTTGAACACGTTTTCCATCCATCGATTTCCTGCTTTTGGAAGTGAACAAAACATAAGTTGTTTAACACTGTCCGAAGCGACAAATGCTGCCGTTTCGTCTGGATGGGACAGCGTCTGCCCTCTGTCCTCCATGTGACCCCCCGCTCTGTAGTAAAAACAATAATGACAGACAGAAAGAAAACAAGGAAAAGGAAATGATCTGACAGACAGACAAAGGGGGCAATATTTTGTTGTGGACACTACAGTACATGGAGCTTGATGGGACTGAAGTGCTGGCTGTGCTAGCTGTTGAACTCTTACATTAATACTGTGGCCCTGTTGGCCCAGGCGTCTATCTCTGTCCTTGTGCATTCTTAGCGATAGTTAGAGAGAGAATGTGATGATATGAAATGCATGAACTGAAATAAATGTTAAACATGTCACTGTTATGCGGTGATAATGTGAAGCCAAATCTAGCAGAGAGGTAAACCCAGCAGCATCCAGGTCGGCCCAGTTGGCAGGATTAAATGTTGGCAGCAAATGTTTCTGCGAACCACGGGAACATTCACATTTGTCGGTGTCATAGGTTTACGTGCCATTTTTACCAGATAGCAACATTTTTACCAGACACCCTCATCTGGCCCACATATCGTGTAGAATAATGGCACTTGGGCGGTCCCCTCCTTTTTTGCCAGATCTGATACGGCTATCTGGGAATTTTATTACCAGACTTTCATGTCAGAAGGTGGAGGTTCCAACATTTGTATGTCTGACACCACAAGACATTTTTTTTAAGGAGACCTCGGGACATTTTCCAACCGTGTTTGTGGCGACCGAAGCAGGTATTTTAAATGTAAAGTTGCAACGTAAACGTGGATGGCACAAAAGTACGCGGACAACATTTATTCTGGCAATTGTCAGAAAACAAACCTAGATGCGTGCAGTGGAGCACTAAATACAGTTAAAACCAAGTACAGTATACAGAGAGATGTATCACCGTGTAATTATGGTGTTCCATCAAAACATCACGTCACAAAAACAACCAAGAGTGTGTGCAAACAAACACAGTGACCTTCTCCAAGTCTGAGGGAGCTTGTTGCTGACAGTGTGTGTGCTGTGAAAACATCCTTGTGGCTCCTGGATGTCTCAGAAGAAGGATCTCACTAGTGTTGAGAACAAAAACTCACACAATTTTGTCACGAACATCTACAGTATTCATCGACGAAGGACAATTGGTCAGAAAATACGTTTTTTCTTATATAATATTGCGAATAGTTCACATGGTAACGTGTCAGTAACATTTAACATTCCTGAATACATTATGAACGACGTGAACTGTAGAGAAAGTTGATAAATGAATTGTGTTTTCTGACTTGCTGTTGTGCTTGTAAACCTTCCTTGTACTTGGCATCTCCAGAGATAAAAGAATGACAAGAAGATGAAGTCACAACAGAAAGAGGATGAAGCATCATCTGCCTCTAATTTCTGATGCACTGGTTGTAATGAGAGAGTTACGCTCATTACTTCCCCCCCCCCGGTCACCTTTGAGCCGCCGGTCTCCATGTGCCAGATCAGGAGAGGTCCGCCATCAGGAGTCCAGGGTCTGGACTGTCTTCTCTGTTGCCAAACTGTCACTGAGCACTGCTCCTTAAGCAGAATCAGTACCAGCCACTAACAGACCCACTGATTATGTATGTTAATGGATTCTTTCGCAGCCCACCTCGTTTCCATGTGGCCTCGCGGCTGTGCAATCCATCGCAAGCCACAAAACTAACGACAGTGAGCTGCAACATCCTCTGCAGATCATACTTTGTGCACTTGACTGTCGTTTGCACTTAAATTTTACAGCAGTTTAATTTTCCGTCAGCGTGACCCAAACTCCCATAAATAGCCACAGATTGTAGTTGATCCTGTCATTGATTTCCAAGGTAACAAACAATCCCACCAAAGTACTCAACATGCACATTTGTGCACTTATTACAGATGACTTATTACAGATTAGCATATTTTCTTTCTTGTGCATTCAAGAAACTTAGAGAGGGTGTTAAAATCCAGACAGGATAATCAACAGAGGTGAATAACTGCCTTGCGTGAGGAAGCGCTGGTTATGCAGGTACACGTGTAGCACTGAGGCTATTGTGTGCCAAGCTTTATCTCCTTAATCAGTTCTCTTTGCCACCAGTTAATCATTTGTGCATGCCAAGGCTCAGACACATTGGATTCATTACACGCAGTGGGAGAACAGAGGCAAGATGACGACACCCTGGCTGATAGTGCTGGCTTAGCCGCTGGACAGCGGTGTAAATTACACAGCCACTGGCCCTCCTTTTGTACCGGCGGGAATAGATTTAATCGTGCGCATTGTGGAGCACTCCAACATCTGATCCCTCTGTGTCTCAACATGCTCTTTTATGCAACGCACTGAGTGACAAGGAGGCAGATAAAAAGAAGAGGGCTGACACATCTGGCTACCGGGCTTCTGCATGTATATGTGGGTTAGTGTGTGCGACGGAGCCCCCGAGTGATGTGCATGTCTGCAGCTTATACTCAGGTTATTTGCAGTGATGACTGGCAGTGTGGTTTATTGGCTGTGGAGTGGTAAAATAAAAGAAAATGAACAAACAGCACACTCGTATGCACTCATAAAGACAGATACATTATGCAATCCAGGTTAGAGGCAGACAAGAAAGTGAAGAAGTGTGTTAACAACCCTGGCTGCTGTGTGCCGTGCGCTGGCATGTGTGATAAGTAAAGGCAGTAATCCAACAGCTTGTTAGCTTGCAGGCCCTCACAAAGCAGGAGATTAAAGATGGTGATCATGATACGGGAATGTTAAAGAGACACGACAGAAACCGCTGAAGGAAGCCGCCACGCCCGGCACGAATATATGTCGCAACGCTTGTCGGTGTGTGTGCACGCACACTGCTGTAGGTCTGTGTACAGGTGCGACTGCATGTAAGCTTCAGACATGAGTGTGTGTGTGTGTGTGTGTGTGTGTGTGTGTGTGTGTGTGTGTGTGTGTGTGAGATAGATAGAGAGAGAGAGAGAGAGAGAGAGAGAGAGAGAGAGACAGAGAGACAGAGAGAGGAGTCTAGCTGCTTGCTGTCAATGGGTGTAACCTGGCTTAAATAAATTTTGATCCCTACAGGGCAGCACTGCTTGTCATCCACCCATCTCTGGGATGTGAGCATCTCATAAACACCGCAGTAAAAATGTGTCGCTCCTGTCCCACAGAAAACACGATCCAAGCCTCCCGTCTGTCCATTCAGACTTAATAAAAACTGAGAGCGGCTGAGCGATAGGAAAATCACATTTGATAACACAGTTTAGATTGTGGGGGGGGGGGGGGATGAGAAGACTGTCTATCTCATGAGGAAACGCTACTCACTGATGTGTTGTCACGTGTGGTGACAGGACACAGTGTTCGCACAGTCTACCCTCCAGTGCCACATCAAATGAGGTTACAAATAGATCTGCCAACAGCCCATTACTCCGGCTGTCAGGTGAGAAATTGTTCTGATTTGATCTGCCGCCAGTTCTCAGCCTGCAGATGTAATTTATGAGCGATCACAATTGCGGCAGTTACACACACGCACACGCAAAAGCGGCCTAATACGTTACCGCTTGGCCCTCGGGTGATTTTACAGTCGCTTTTTATTGTCGGACCGAGTTTCTTTGATGTTTATGTGATCCTCCAAAACTATCCTGGATTTTTTTGCAAACCCTCTCGCTGCCTTGTGGTTAAATAAACTTGTATTTTATAGTGCTGAGGCGTGTTCAGAGATCATTTGCAGACTCGGTTCAATCAAACGGACTATTAGTGTTAGTCTGACTGAAATTGTACTAAACCGAATTCCTCAAAGTCGGACCAACACGCCCAGATAATGCGGTTGGAAGTCGATTTACTCTTTCATGTATTCGCCTGAACTGGCCTCAGCGTTCTGCGCGTGCACAGCAGTGACCCGGAAGTGGTCCATGGCATAAATCCGTAGCAGGAAGCCGGGAAAAAAAACAAAATAAGAAGATGACGATGAAGGTATCAACATGGCGAGTGCTAGAACAAGAAATACACTTTTTTTCCTGGTGCATGCGCAGAACGCCAAGGCCAGGTTCAGGTCCGACTGAGGCGCATACAAGAAAGAGTAAATCGACTTCCAACCGCATTATCTGGGTGTGTTCGTCCGACTTTGAGAAATTTGATTTAGTACGATTTAAATCCGTAGCAGGAAGCTGGAAAAAACAAAAGAAGACGACGACGACGAAGGTATCAACATGGCGAGTGCTAGAGCTAGAAAAACACTTTTTTGGACCAACAAGGAGACACATGTCACATGTCGTCTCAGCTGAAGGACATTTTAAAGGAAAACGTGGAATAGCGACCTTTTCAAAATACCAACAGCTGTGGTGGAGTCGGACATACTTCCGCCAATAAACCAATTCTCCCCTGGTGCTTGTATACTGGGACGATGGCAGCAGTCCAATTAAAGTGGCCTCCTCAGGCTCAGGCTACGACACGTAGCTCGCATTAAGTGCGCATGGAAACGTGTTTTCCTATGTTGATCATTTCATTAGATCTATTTTGAAATGTTTGTGACCTTTTGTTGTAAAGAAAGCAGCTGACCCATCATTGATGTCATCCTGTAGAAAATAAGATAAGCAGAAAAAACATCTGCAACAGTCTATAAATATTCACTTAATCTCACATTCATCAGTTGAACACTGCATTTCCTGTTGTGTGGGAGCTCAGACTTGGCAGACTCGAAGGTCAGATGCCACCTTTGTTCAACCACGACCTGCAAAATGTGCTGCGTCAGCCAACAGAAGGATGCTTTGTGTTGATATGTTGTGTTTGGAAATCTGTCAGGTCATTTTTTTTGTGATAATTGCCCTGTCATCCAACAGCCGATTATATTTTATTTATTTTATTACTCACCTCACATCATGACAGTGCATCCTTTTTCTGCTACGTGCTGGGAAGTGTCCTCCTGCGTGCAACCGGAGGGAAAAAGACTGATCCCAAGTAAGTATCGTGTGATGTCACACATGATTCACCATCTCAATTTGTTTTCCACAGTGACACAACTTGAGCCATTGTGTAACGAGTCAACCGACCATGACACAACACATACAGCTATACTGTCCGGAGGCGTTACACAACAACGAGTGAGCTCGAGAACAGACGGTCCCAAGATTCGTTTGCTGATCAGTGACATTCAGTGGATTTATACTTATACTTTAGTGAAATGGACAGATGTCCGTCTATCTCGTGTCTGTACAGGAAATATGAAGCTAATTGTTGCATTAAATCAGGCTGGAAACAACTGTACTTTGTTTTGGGTGTGACAAGGAGCTATAGATGTGCTGGTGGATGAATTTGTTTAGCTTGGGACAAAGACAGGGCTGCTGTTTTCAGTTGCTGTTGGCTGCAGCTTCATATTTAGCGTATGAGCAACCCAGCCGCCAGAATAAATGTTGGTAATGTTCGTCTCTTAAAATGGTGAAACGTAACATTTCTTGATGATGCAACTTTTCGTTTCTTGAGGTTCAGTTTTTCTATTGGATGTTCTTACAACGCTGTTCTTATGCTCTGGTTCGGTTCGCAAAAAAGATCATGTTTCTGCTTACAATACCTGTTTCGGTCGCCACAGAAACAGCTGGAGATTTTTCTGAGGTCTCCTTAAATATATCCACTGGTTTCACGCTTGCAGTTTTTGTAACGCAGTCTTGAACAGCGGTCACCGACTCCACCACCTCTCGATATAAAAGCAAGACTATAAACATGTAATGTGAACGTGATATGCCACACGCTGCAGAAATGTCAATATGGTACGTAGCCTCAGACATCAGTGTGAATGTATCAGTGGTTTGCAGGAACGTTAACTGCCAACATTTTATTCTGGTGACTTTTATTCTGCTCTTATTACTCAAGAAAGCAAATAAGTGTATTTCCCAAAATGTCAACAATCACAACAATTATTTTTGGTGCGCACAGATTTATCACGACTGACGACCAAATAATGAAAATAAGATCCGAGTTGTAACGATCTGGAATCATCCCTTTAACTTTGTGTCTTGATCACATATTATAAGAACATAAAGAAAAGGCTTGGGAGATATTTGAAGTCGGCTTAAACTCTTAAAGTATTTGCAATCGCAACACAAAACATCTAAAAAATGTTGCATGTGAATCCATGCAGCGTGTTCAAAGAGGGCAGTAAAGGAGGAGAATAAACGATGAAGCTGTTTCGTGTCATGGGTGTGGCAGCAACAATGTACTTTCTGGTACGTGCACACAGGTAGGTGAGCAAATATGCAGGTATGCCACTTTGCATTCCACTTCCCACAGCGTGACTCATTCGTTTGCTTTCGAACAATCGGCTTAAATGCCCATGACTTGCAAATAATGCTTTCATGTCAGGCAGATATTTATTTGTAAAGAGAGACGGTTTGATTCTGACTCATCAGACTGATGAGTCGGCTGAAACAGATGGAGATAAAGATTCACGTTACTCTGTTTTTTTTAACTTCTGTGTATTTTATAGATGTCATGATTAAAGAAATGACACACTATTAAAGCACACACTGAACTGAAGGATTCAGATATAATGCCAGTTTTACAGATATCCTTCATTTTTTTTTCTTTGTTGTTGTTTTACATATCGCAGTCGTGAAGCTCCAGGCTCCACATACATACATCGTCTTGAAGACACTCCCAGCCACCGATGAATGAAAGCTTTTTGTGAATGACAGCAGCTGCTTGACAAAGAGTTCTCTCTGTCTGTCATTCAAGACCTTTCATACTGAGGACAAGCTGTTTTCTTTGGCAGTAGCCGGCCTCCAACTTGTAGAACGGAGACGAACTGACAATACACCGAGGGAGCTGTTCACCACGAGCCTGTCAGAGCTCAGTTTGCTTTGATACCGGGGGTAACACAAGGTAATATTTTCAAAAGTAAAGGCAACGGAAAAATAAAAATGATCCCAGGTTAGTGGTCTATGCAGTGGCAGAGCTAGGTTGCCTTCGGGCAGGGGCAAAAAAATTTAAATAAGGGCACCAGCTCCCAGATCAATTATCACAACACGAGTAAAATCTGGAAAAAACAGAGTGAAAGTTGAAAGAGCCTGACAGGTATGAGTCTCCAAAGTTACAAATCTCGACAACAATTATTTGAATACATTTCAATTAGCGGCAAATACCCGTGACAGCCCACGGAGAGGTGTGAAGGAGAGGTCATATTTTGTACGGTGTTGTCTGTCCCTAGCAAACAGCCGTTGAGCCTTTGAGCCAATGAGTTACGTTTAATGAAAAAAGAAAGCCAGGGTCTCACGCTGCTGACCTCCGCTGCACCTTGACTTCCCCTCCATGCACATCACAAATGGGAGAGGCGAGCGATTGTTCCCGCTGTGTGAGGTTTACCAACCAGTCAAGTTTTTCGTCCTGGCATGGTTTCATGGATGGCAGTGTCAGTTTGTTGGTCCACACAGTAATACCTCAAACCCTATTTAATGCCATGGAGTTCAGTATAATATCCACAGTGTCCATCCTGTGCTTCCTGTGCCATCATCAGGTCAGAATTATCATTCGTCTAATACCATTGTTTATAACCAAACACCCACAAAGCTGCTGAACATCTAAGTATAAAGCAGAGAGTCTTTGTCCATCTGTATGTCTGTTATACGCATATCTCGAGAACTGTTCATCCGATCAACTTCACACTTGGCAGGTTTGTTGCTGAGGACCCGCGGAAGTGCAATTTGGACATGCAACATGCTCACATGTTATATATATTTTGAATAAAGGGCAAACAGCGCTCTGTGCTGCAGAAGGGGTGACCCTTCGTGGCTCTGCAGACTGAAGCTGGGCCCACAAGTGATGAGCTGCAATGAGAAAAATAAAAGCAGAAGAAGTCTGAATGAGTGTGGAGATCCGGTCAACACAGCGAGAACCGGAGGAGAGAAGTGAGCAGTTCAGGAGGCTTAAGACCCGTAGACACCTCACATTACCAGATAATCTGTGCCGGACAGCATGTTTTGAATTGTTACTGCACTTGTACCTACTAAACATGAACATGTTAGCCTTGTTAGAACATTGTGAGCATGTTGAGAGTGACTTTCTGTTCAGTGTTATGTGCAGGTAAGAGGAAACAGTAGGTTTGGGCTCAGTGACAGGGGGGAGGGCGTCTGGGAGACCCTGCTCCAAAGTCTGGGTTGATTTGCATCGGCTCAATACGCAAAAAACAAAAGTCTAATCGAACACTGAGCTTCCTGAGTAAAACATCACGCTTCAGTGTTAGTTAGATTACTATTTTGATGTGGAAAGGCTGAGAGGAAGAGCGACTGAAGCTTGTGGTGTGACTTCTCACAGGGCACTGACAAAAGGTTTCTTTCAATCAAAGGGACTCAGGTCTGGTCTATGATATGATGTGAATTCAGGCACACGATATCAGCAAATGTTTACTTCTTTAAAAAACTAAATAAATAAATAACAATCAGCATAACTGTCCCCTTTCAACAAGCTGTGTGAGTCATCAGCAAAGGGTTTGATCACAGTTATGCAACAGAGAAATTAGAAACACAATGAGGAATGTCTCGCATTATTCAGTTACCAAGGGTTGAGTTGAAAACACGTAAATACAGCGGAGAGCAGTGCCAGGGTTAATTACATGTTCATGTTTTATTAGAAAACTTTCATGACCCGGCAGGCGCTGCTGTGTTGGTGTCTTTACTGTTGTCAACGTGTGTGTGTGTGTTTGTGTTTACTCTGAATACATGTGTGAATAGATACATGAGACAGAACAGACAGACAAACAGTTATTTTCTTTTGTGTTGCTGTAGCAAAAATCATTAACATTTAAAAAACCGGCAGCATCGATTCACTTTCATTTACTCAATTTATTTAGTCTCTGATTTTTATTGGACGAGGGCGTGTCAGCGCGGCCTCGGGATGAATCCATCAAAGAGACAAGATGAAACGCCACCACATCCTTTTCATGTTGACTCAACTCCGTTCATGGACCGTAAATCAAAACTTTCTTTTTAACTGTCCGTCAAACATTTTTATAAGAGGAAAAGTTCCTCCTTTACTCCCCACCCAGACGAATGGGTGTCCACCTGTCTGCTCACCTGGTGAGAGGCATCCATACGTCTGTACCTGCACATGCACACATCGCGTAGTCATCAAAAGGAAAATGATGTTTACCGCAGACACCTTCAACACCTGATCGTAGATTGGTGGTATTTCCTCAGTAGTGATCTTCTCTTCTCTTCTGATGGCATAAATGGACAATAAATTCAAAATGAACAGTATTGTTACGAAGAACAAGAAGGTCATTTTGTACAACATGACACAAATTCATGTATTTTTCTCGTTTTCTTTCTTGTTTGGTCCATCGCATTTTTTAATTTACACATTAAAAATGAGATTTTTGTACGCAGATACATGTTTCAAAAAGCTTTGAGAGCCAAAGTGAAACCGAAACTTTGAGGTTATGTCCCAGAAGTCATAAAACCTGTTGACAAAATTACACCAATAACAAAAAAAAGTACCTGCGCTGCGGTGCTTGAAGTTTTTCCATCGCAGCTGTAGTTTCTCCCGTGTTCTACTTTTGTTAAAAATCAAGAAGGTTTCAATTTCTCTCTTGTCTGAGAATATTTTAGGTGAACTCCAGTAACACATCATTCTCAGGAAGCCCAATAAAAAGAAATGCCGAATATGAACAGAGCACTGACGACACGACAAGCTCACGATGTGTAGCGTGACAAAAGCACAACACTCACCGGCGAGCTCAGGGAGAAAGACAGGAGTGTCTGAGCTCTTCTGTCTTTGTTATGATATGTATGATAAAGCTCTGGATAGACCGACACTGGCAGAGCAAGCTCGTCCTCCATTTTCTTGATTACCACCGGATCTTTTATATGATTGGTTGCCTGAAGTAGACCGACAAGGCAACGACAGCGCCTTTCTGAAAAGTCCAGACTTTCAAACAGAAGCTCTCGAAGCAGCCCCACAAAAAATGAGCTCGATGAAGATCATAACCCCTGTTGTCTGTGTGTTAGGATGATCCCTGGCATCGGACGTGAGCGGCCTCTCTCATCTCTGGGATCTGGCCATCCACTGACTTTTCATTGATCCCCACGCAGTGACCGGCAGCTTTGATCTGGTGTTTACAGACAAATGAAGCTCCAGCAAAAAAGTTCAGACAGTCTAGACTAGACTAGAGTTTATTTCTCCTATCATCCCTTCATTCATTCTCGCTCGTAATTGCCTGTCATTGTCTCGGGGCTGTCAGTTGATATCAGCTGTTCACATCTGTCCAACACACCTTCATTGTTACACCTCTCAGTGCTCAGAAGAGCCACCACCACCACCAGTGTCTGGACTCCACTGGGAGATCGACGCCCTTCGATCACATATCATCATCTTCACTTCACGTCCTGCTGCTCTTTCGGTCATTTCCTCCCCGATGCATTCGTCAGTTTTTCTTCTCTCTCTTGGGAAAACAAAACACACAACTGAGAAAAATCTACAGGTGCAGATGTTCCTCCTGCACCTGTAAATTCCCATCAAATCCCAATATGTTTAGACTGCTGCTGAACCAAATCTAAACATCCATTTAGTATTTTTATTAGCCAGTCATGAGGAAAGATGAGGTGCATATTTGGTTTTCTTCCCAGTGAACAGATTGTGAAAGGCTAAGTGTTTGACATGTAACAGGATACTACTGTTTAAAGACATGCTGCTGTCATTAATGCACTGAAACAGAAGAAATATACATATCCATTCAGAAAACACTGTTTGTTGGCATTAAATGCATCAGTTACCTGTTAAAATGTTAAAGTAAAACAGCATGACGACACTGCTGAGCAAGTTAACTTTCAGTCAAATTTACTTAACTTCTTTCTTGCATTGTGTTTTACTGCATTATTGTCAGTGTGAGGTGGATGAAATTACAATTTAAACAAGATAAACTCACAAGATAAAGCCGGTGTCAAGTCTCTGCAGGAAGAGAAAAAACAACTTGCCTGGAAGGTTAAAAAAAACAAAATCAGTGATTTACTACCACATTATTGCACGCTACGAGGAGTATTTAACACGTAAAGGGGGTCAAATATAATCATAAAAAAGGGGAAATGATAGAGAAACACAAACACCTGGTGTCGAAGGCCAGAGTTTGTGTAAATCTCTCTGCCTACTGGATAAACAACTGTTCAAAAAAGGGCACTGGACTCCAGCCCTTTCAGCAGCTGCTGTCTAAGCAAGAGCTTTGTTATGGTGGGAGTCATTTCGTAATGCTACTGGTGTCGGCATGTCGGTTGCCAAAGCTCTAATTGAATTATCAGCCTGTTTTCCAAAGCAGGCCACTTGGAAATTCCACGATCATAGATACCACTATCATGCCAAAAAGCTCTCAGTCTGCCGGGCCAAGAGCAACATTTTGCGATGCTGTGCCGTCCTGTCCTGTGCGTGTATGTGTGTCCAATGTTTCTCTCGGTGTCGGCAGGATGAGTGGCTGTGCGTGTATCAGCTCCGACAATCAAAGTGATTTGTACTGTACGCTCCAGGTGCCTTTAACAGACGTGTTGTGCTCATGCGTGCCATCAGTTGATTTATCGGTTCATTTGGATGCTATGACAGTAACCAAGCTGTGGTTTCGCCACCGACTATCAGAAAGTCTTAAATTTCACACGACAGGTAACTGGAAGACAGACGCGGCAGATTAACTGCCGTTGCAAAAGCCGCAGCGCTGTTGACAGGAGACGTTACAACCTGCATTTGTTTTGAAGAATGTGAAGACTGCAGGAACACGCGTCATTGAAACAATATTATTATTTTTCTTAAAGCATAAAAAACGAGCCGTTCTAAAAATGCCGCTGCTGTGTTCTGACAGGAAAAATGATTGGCAGGGTGGGATTGTCACAACAGAGGCAATTCATCAGTGTTCATCACGCGAGTATAAACGCTGTTGTGAAATCGGCCGAGGCTAATGGAGGTTATGATGACTCGAAGTGGAAGCACTGCAAAATGCTCACGTAATAACTCATTTAGATATTTAGTTTAGTTAATATTATTTTATTTCCAAATACTGATGTTTGTATTTTACACAGAGCGAAAGGGATTTTTTTTTTTCTGCATCCAAGACATAAACATGTCACCAACAAGTTCACAGTGCCAATCTGGAACAGGTGACGGTGATGAAAGATATATTATGTAAGACAACTAGACCATGTTGTTGAGATGTGTTCTTACATTAAGTGTTTCCAACGACGATCAAACCAGAGAAATCCACAGGTTTACTCAAGGTGATGGTGAGTTTCACTTAGCAGCCTGTTCCTTTAACTTCCTGGATAGAGAGAGAACAAGGAAGTCCGTGAATGTGACCGAACTTCATATCGAAACACATCAATTTTATTTATATAGGAAGGAGGAAAAACCTGCCGTATTGAGACAAAAAACAACCTTTTAACGCATTGACAGAATATCTGATACAATTTATATAATATATGTGAAGTGTTTGGATCCAGGAGAAGACTGAGCAGGCCGAGGCATCGCCAAGTTGGTGCCCGAGCCACAGGACCTCCTCTCCACCGCGGTGACCTGGACGAGGACAGGCCACACAAGATAATTAGCAGTAAAAATGAAAACATCAGAGTGAAGAGGCATAACATTTTACAGAAATACAGGTATAAGGAGATAGTAAAACAGAGGAGAGCAATGATCCAGCGGACACCAGGATGCGACAATCCAGATCCGTCTATATGTGAGGCAGCAGGAGCCAGGAGAGGTAGATGTTCACAGGGGCCCATCAGGTCCATCAGCAGGGAGCCTGAATGAAAAGAGAGGAGGAGGAGGAGGAGGAAGCTCTTGAGAGCGACACAGCTTGCAGCTTGTGGGAACAGAAAACAAAAGTTTGAGAAATGCGATGTTAATCAGAATCAAAACAGATTGTTTCCCGTCGGCAGGTCAACGTGACTAAAACTAAAACATTACCTCATCCGTGAAAATCTGCGTCTGAGTCACATCAGATAGATTTTCATCAGCGGTGGTAGTTTTTAATGATGTTCGTGACCCCTGATGGCCAAATTATGTTCAGTGAAGCTAGCAAGCAACGACATGCAGAAGGTGTGTGTACCTGTGTGTTCGCACGCAGATCAATCACCAGATACTTCGGTTCCCTCTCTTCTTTTACCCCCCTCCTCTCAGTCGACACAATACTTATGTACACCCTGCAATGATGTCACCCTGCAGATCGCTGCTGCAGTCAGGTTAATAAATGGGAGTGAAGATAAATTACATTTTTAATCCCAGAATTTTAAAAGTAATCTCTGAGCCTCAGAGTCAGAGCAGAATCTGATTTTACTCTGGGTGTTTATCCCTCCAGGAGGTCCGGCTCTGCACCAGACTTTCTCCTCTAGAGCCAGCGAAGGGGCGGATTGATCCCAAAATGTCGATACAACTGATACTCCTTTAACAGATCAATTCTAGCGTCAGTTGGATCGATACAAAGGGATCAGTTTCACACTTTTGGATTTCAATATATGAAGTGATGGCTGAACGTTTGGAGCTATTTCATAGCTGTAAATAAAAGTGATGAGTGTAGGATGGCTGTTCACGACTGTGGCAACACCACAAACTTAAAAAAGCCACGAAAAAGAGAAATCGAAGCTGCAGAGCGGAAGAAGAGGAGGGAAACGCCTCAGCACCCAGAGAGAGTTTTCAGAGTTTCAGGGAATATCCAGGTCCAGTGAAATAAATAAAAAACAAAACAGTGAGCTGAAAGCCAAGATTAAACTTGTAGAGCTTTGAAGAGAATATTTGTGGGTTTGTTACTGTGAGCACTTTCATATTATTTAGCATTTTTGCCGCTTTAAGGAAACTGGCCTGAGTTCACAGTTTATCTGATAACAACCTTTTCTTTCCTCCCTGGATGTGGCTAATATCTGCATCACCTCACAGACATAAAGGCATTTTCTAGAAGCTTTCATTTTCTGTGTTGCTGGCAACTGTGCAGAGAAGCGTCTCTCACACAAAGATGCTCCGAATAGTCAAGTTGGATGCATTCAGTGTATGTTTACGTCTGTCATCGAGAGGTCGTATGCCTCTGAGCAGGTAAAAAGAAAAAAGAAAAAGGTGAGTTGTAAAAGTGATGCTGCCACAGGCGAGGTGAGGAGGTCTAAAGAGATAAAGCTGTTGTCCTCACGCAAGGCAACTGTGCAACCAGAGGCAACGCTTTTTTTTTCTCTCTCCCCCCCCCCACAAGACAGGAGAGCGGTGGACTTGCTCATCCGGTTTTTCACTCTCTTGGCTCTGCTGCGTGCATGCGAGAAGCTTGTAAATGACAGAGGAAGCCAAGGTGTATGGAGACCAAACGCCTCGGGCCAAGGGAGTTTACACAGCGCGTTGCCATTAATCCACCCTCTCAGATTTTTCTATCCAATTCTGCCATAACAGTGCCAATCAAGTGCAACTTTCCCGTGAAGCTGAGGAAAAACTTTTGGCAAGTCTCTGATATGCATTCTTGACAGTTTGTGATAGTGTATCTATGTGGAGTCTGCCAGCAGACACTACTGTGGAGAATCAGACCATGCGTGTGTCATTCGTATGGTAAATAAATCAGTGTGCTGCAAGAATCTGTACATGAAACCATTTTGTGTGTTTTTTTGATGATTGATTTGTTGCCTCTGCTGAGCTTTACACAGCTTTGCACGTGTGTCTCAGACGGATCTGTACAGAATCAAACTCTCAAACACGGTCAAGAGTCGGCACAGCATCGACATGATAAACAAACCACTGTTGTAATGTCAGGTCTTGATTGAGGGATCAGTGCTTCTGAATTGAGCCTCGCGCAGTGGCTTCTTGCACAGACACCTACAGGACAACAGATAATACATACTGATCATGGGATTGGTGGCATTGCTGTTGACACAGCTAATAAGTCCATTACTCATCAGACAAGCTCAGATTCTCAGGCCTCTTAGCAGCTCCATTATGAACAGAGTGACAGAAGTCTGCCTACAATCGGAAGAGGGTGTGCCCAGAGACAAGGACTGGAAGAGGAACAGGCTTCAGAGAGTAAACTAGGGTGCTTAGCACTCAGCCTCAGGCATGTAACTCAGATTTAAGAATGAGTTAGCGTGTCAAGATAGCGTGTCTCGCAGCAGACCACGCCTGCACCTGTCAGGTGTTCTGTGGCATGCCTGTGTTTCGTGCGGGAGATCATATGTACGTGCATGGCTGCACGCTAAATAGTACGACGTGTCTTTATGTGCATGTGCGCTCCCCTCCCCTTTGATGCACGCAGCTGCATACTCTAGAAAATGATGGACACCTGTGATCTACCTCATGCCCTCGACGGCTACGGATCCCTGGAAACATCTAAATATTTATCAGGTATTGCAGCGGCTCAGCTGCCGGGGCCAGGCAGCCTCCTCGCCCTGCTGCTGACACACTAAATCTGGTTATATAAACTGTAAAGACTTTTTGTGTCAGTTCCAAGTATCCCAATTACCTGCGCCCGTGGATTCTGACTGAGGCTGTTCCAACCTGTGTTGTGATTTGGTTGTTGTATGGGCCACACTTTTCTTTTCTCTTTGGCTGACATCTGTAGGTAACTACCTGTCATAACTAGGGTTGTTTCCGATACTGATACCACGACTCCACAAGTCTGTCCAAGACCACAGAGCCTCCTGTGATGTCACAGAATGATTGGCCCATAAATGTTGATTTGGGGTTGAGGTCATGTGACTGTGGAGGAAAGTATATGACAGTCAGGATGGGAAAATTATGTTGATATGTCTCCAGTCACAGGGAGAAGTGACGCCTGGCATGGAAGTAATTTTTTCTGTGTGCTTTGTGTGTTGGTTGCTCTGAGGCTTTTTCACAGGAGCTGGTTGAGGTTTCCTTGGTCAGCTGGAGCTCCTGCACTTCACACACCTGTAGCTCATCTAATGATCAAGACTCTGGTCACCTTTGCACATGCTGCCAGATTGTTTCCGCACTACTACGTGGTATCTATGGCTGAACCTCTCGATCTATTTCTGGTGTTTTTGTACTCGTCTGCCAGGCTGCTGCCTTCTCATCTAACTTTTGTATCTCCTCATCGTTCCCGGAGCCAGTGCCATCCTGAGCTCCAGGGACACAGCCACTCTGCTGTGATAATGTCACTGTGATTGACTTCTTCGTCCAGCGTTATAGTTTACATCCCAGTCATATTATACCAGAGGGCTCGATAGGAATGAGACAAGTAAAAGGTACAGGTGAAGTCATCTGTCTCTGTCGTAGGCGTTTGTGTCCCAAGATAAAGTTCAGATGCTGGCGAGGGGGAAACCTTATCCATGAGGTGTGGATAAGGTTTCCCCTCGCCAGCATCTGAGTTTTATCTTTGTCCATGTTTCCCTCCTTATGTCACAAGATGGTATCTATATGGGCTGTACAGAACAGATGGATGATGAACTCGGAGCTGTGTTGACCTGCTACTGTAGCCTGTATTCATTCTGAAAACTATTTTTACACTTTCTTTTTTTCTTCTTTTCGTTATAACGTGGTGAAAAAAGTACCAGAAACGCCTCAGTGGTTTGTTCTCATGGAGAAAAGGCAGTTTCAGTTTGACTTCAGGGCAAAAATGAAACAAGAAGTTTTTTTTTTACACTTAAATTGCACCATAAAAATTCCCTGATGTCATTGTGAGAATAGGATCAAATCATTTCTGGGTGAAATGAATAGATGTGGTCATGGTACGATCATCACATCTGTTCACACAATTACTTTTTAGTTTAGACACATCAGTGTCTGCATGTTTTAGCCCATTTCCTGCAAATTAAACACTGTTTTCATTTAACACTGAACAAAGCATGTTAGATTTTAAAGATTTTTTTGATGACAGGAAATGAGGGAAGATGAGGGAAGAAGTCTATTTTATTTATATAGGAAACGTAGGAAAATCATCTAGCAGAGGCTTTCATGACAGGAATTCATTGCGATGGGCTGATTTATAAAC
The DNA here is from genome assembly GCF_040436345.1 of Pagrus major. Taxonomy (NCBI): domain Eukaryota; kingdom Metazoa; phylum Chordata; class Actinopteri; order Spariformes; family Sparidae; genus Pagrus; species Pagrus major. The sequence goes on from NC_133218.1 coordinate 35,710,794, forward strand.
TTTGAAATAGATAACCTTGCTATTAAATTAACTGAAAACACTGGTATTGTCCTTTAAAGGAGACCTATTATTAAAGAGACAGGAGCTAAAACAGAGCTGCAGCGCTGCACAGTAGGAGAAAACTGATGTTTTTTGCAGTAACCCAAAATAAAATAATGAACCTGAAAATGAGCATCATATGTCTCCTTTAATGGCGATCGGGGCATCTTCGGTCTGTGACTTTCTGACCTCATGACTCGTCCTTGAGCTAAACACTGAATAATGTGCCAGACTGTGACCTCTGACACTTTCCTGAAGACAGAAAACAGAAAAAAATTACCAAATGCACACGAGCAGAGGAGATTATAATAACTGATAAACTGACCTAAATACACACATTTGCATTTCCACAAAAACCCATACGGTTCCCCTCACACACACACCCCCACAAAACAGACCTGCACACGAGCCGCTCTCATAAGCTTCTTCTCACACGTAACCACACACACGCACAGACACACACCGAGGGCCCAGACCGTTTGAAGTGACAGCCCTGTCGTGCATGAGGTGTATTTATGAACGGCCATCGTGTGCCAGCGAGGAAATTCCTCTCATACGTGGAAACATCTGGCTAAAATGTATCTGTTATATCTTCATTCTCATCTAAAGATGCAAGCAAATAGTGACACAACCCCGATAAAAAAAAAATTTGACCACTACGTGTTTTTACGAGCTGATATATAAGTTGTAAAATTAAAGATAGTCAAATTTTAAGATAATTGAATATTTGCCTGGCTGAAAATAGGACAACTTTGTTTGCTCCTATCGCTGATCTGAGTCTGATGGAGTCGACGGATCTGTTGTGCAGGCGGTATGTGAACTGTGCACTCTGCTGACCTCGTCTCTGCTGTCCCCTACAGGCTGAGAGGAAAGCCTCCAGTTTGCATGACAAGTGCTGAAGGAAATGAGATAATCTCTTTCACTCTCTTGCCTTTCTCTCGCTGACATGGTTTCTTAAATTGTTTCATGTTGTTTTTCCTGATCCTGGTCGCCTTGGCAACGACCGTACTGTGAGCAGTGACCGCACGGCAGGGGGCGGAGCTGTTAGGTGAGAAGCCTGTCAAGTAACACACACACACACACACACACACACACACACATGGATGTAGGTATCAGGATAAACACCTACATTGAAAACACACACACACACACACACACACACAATCAATCTATACGTGCATTTATTGATACGAACACACACACACACACAGCCATGATACACACTTTCATGTATCTTGAGACTTGCTCATCAGGATCAAAGCATCAAACGCAGCAAAAAGGCCAGACGGCGTGAACTCGGAGCGCAGCAAGATCAAACACACTGTGTTATTTTTCAAACCACGTCTTTGGTGGTGGGTGCGAGCCCAGACAGGCCCCCCTCTGACAGCCTGTGGTCTATAATCATCCCTCCAGCTGTTTATACCCAGGCATTTGACCTCTGACCTCTGATACCTACACCTTTCATAATGACACTCAGCCACGCTACAGTTCAGCGGTAAGGTGCTGAGGATAATGAGCGAGGGCATGCGTTTAGCACATAAATGCTCGGATGATTTAACTATTTTTCCCCAAAACTGGCGTGTTTTATGGATGGTGATTATTTGAGGATGCAGCGCTGTGAAAACACACTCTGACTCTGGCTGTCTCACCTGGCTGGAATTCATGAGCGATACAGAGGTGAGGGCAAACTTCAGAGAGGATTATCTGTGAGTTAGCACCCTCTGCTGGTGGAGAGGTGGAAAAGCTCTATGCTTGCAACACCAGACTTCAACATTATTATTCATTTCTGGCTTTTTGATATCGAGGGATTGTGTAAAGCCTTCTTCTGTCCTCTCTCGCTCACATAAGACTTGTTGGAGTTTATTAAAGAGGTCATAGTGTGCTCATTTTTAGGTTCATACTTTTATCTGGGGGTCCTAGTAGAACAGGTTTACACACTTTAATTTTCAAATAACGCATTATTTTTCTCGTATGGTGCATTGCTGCTGCATCCCTTTTCACACTGTGTCTTGAACGCTCCGTTTTAGCTACACAGTGAGACATCTCGCCTCTGTTCAGTCTTTGATGAGAGTTGCACATGCACAATTACTTAACGGGCACAATGTAGCCAATCAGACGCAGATCAGGCAGGTCATGCCGAGCCAGGTAGTGTGATCTAAAATAACACTGCTGCGGCTGTAGCAACTGTATGTCTGTTGACTGACTGGAGTGTATATATTGTATAATAAATATATAAACATATATATTTATATATGAAATTGATTTAAAATTGAGAAGAACCACATTACTGTCGCTACTTGTGGATTTATTTCTATTGTTTATTATAAATAATATTTGGCTGTTTTTTATCATTTTGGGTGGATATTGAGCAATTAACTGTGCTGGAAAACATCGATCCAATCTGGTTTGTTTGAATTAAACAAACCATTGTTTAAAATTCCCTTGATCAAGACATCAGAGGCTCTGCTGATGTAATTAAGCTGTCCAGGTATTTTTCGTTTAATCTGCAAAAATCGCAGTGATCTGCGTCTCCCCGTTTCCAGTCTTTATGCTAAGCTTGGCTAACCGACAGCTGATGATAGCTTCATATTTATATATTTATATCTGATTATATTTAGATGGACAGTGCAGCAGTTAATGTGTTTTATTAATCATACTTTAACTTGAGTTGTTTAATTGTTCTTTTCAGACGTAAGTGTTTTTGTCCAACAGTACAGAACTGGGATTGTAATAGTTTCCACAGATGCCGTCGGGCTCAAACTCGAGGCCGGGATACTGCAGGCAGGTGCAGGGGAGGCTTCACAGTGCGGGTCCTGGGTCTTTGTACCAACTCCCTGCAGGCAAACTGTCCGTGGCAGCAGAGCTTCAATGGACAGACACGGGAACAGGAAGAGATGTAGACGATAAAGTTGGTCGTTTGAAGTGGTTCAGCTCAGAGGCACAGCTCAGAGGCTCAGACATAAAGGCACACGCTGCATCTTTCTCACTCACACCACAGCAGATGAGAGGCAGTGGTGAGAGAGTCTGTGGTCCAGTTTCTGTTTGATAATCCTCGGTTCTCCCTGTTTTACTGTCTGTGGCAGCGTTGAGAGTGAAATCAAGGCTCCTTACTCAATTAATCCCAGCTGTGAGGTTAGGAATCATTAACATGTTGGCACTTTGACCACCAGCATCATTTATCACTTAAGAAACAAAGAGTCTGGTGTTTGTTTTTGCTTGAGTGACTGTCACTGTGGGCGGGATGCCGGAGGTCACTCTGCAAATTCTGCTTCCCCACTGGAGTGAGGAGGATTGTCCAGAGAGAGGCCTCAGCTCTACCCAAACACCTTCTCCTGCAGCTCCATTATGTCGATGCGGATGTCGGCCATCATTAGCAGGAGGAAGTGGAAGGAGCCGGGTGGTCCCAGGGGACAGAGGAGAAATTGAGGAATTGAAGATGCATGTTGTTTTTCACCTGGTTTCCCTTCTGGGAGGTGGGAGGCCCAATAGACCCTCTTCACAGCAGAAAAAAAGGTGATACAAAGTAATACAAAACATCCACCATCTTGTCTTAATATGGCTAGCTTGTGCAGTTGCCAGGAAGGACAGACATGCAATAGATGTCGCATGTCCTGGTGGAATTGTGCCTTTAGCTTTGCTGCAATGCGACAAATGCCTGTTTTTGTAAGACTCTTTGCAACAACGTTTTTTTTTTATCTTGCTGCCGACTACTTTCAGTTCGTGCCTCGGTTTGGGTTTTGGACTGGGACTTGTAATGTCTGTCTCTTCCAAACTTGCAGTCTGATGTGCAATTACCGATGTGCAAAAAGTATCCACATGGCTCCTGTGTCCCCTGCCCCGAGAATTTACATGTCTCACGTAAAAAAACATGAAAGATCTGTAACTGTAAATAGCCATAAAATTTTCATTTTTTACAGAATGTTTCCCCACTCAGAAATACTTTTGCGATGTTCTTTTTAACCAAAAATATCCAAAATGTTTCCGTTTGTCTCTCTGGGAATCATGATTTTGCTCGTTGTATTCACCCTACTAACGACAACAATAACAATAATGAGTTCTCACTGATTGGCGAGGTGCTGTGTGAGGGCCGGAGTCAATCACAGCTCCTCCTGCAGCTGTTAACTAAGGGATAAATGAGAGGCTGCCATCGTTAGTCAAATGATTTTATTATTGTATGAACATATTTTGAAAGATGAATTACATAATATATTATATCAGTAAAATAATCTTTCTTCTTCCTACATTAATCTCTATTTTTTAAAATATATTAGCTTTAACTAAATGCAAATATTTTTAGGGTTAGTTTTAAAATATATCAACATTTTTCCAACATCAACATTACTCTCTTTTCAGACTTACAAAAACCATATTCAACATACTCAGGACGTCCTCGGTACTTCACTAATACCTGGCGGTACTGCCTGGTCTTTCTATACATATACATCATGCATAATGTCTCCATATAAAACACTTAGAGCAGATTTCTCCCCCAACATACCAGAAACAAACGTATCTTCACTTTACGTAAATGAACAAACCCTCAGGTTCATGCAAAATGTTGATATATCATTAGGGAAAACCTCAGGGGGAACATTCATATGCGGACAGATAAATTAATTTATATTCAGAAACAAAACACACAACACGTACACACAGACAGAAACATCAAGAAAACTATGATTCTCATTCAAGTCCACGTTACTGCGAGCAAGTTTCATCAACACCGACTTATTAAGAGCCTGGAAGCAACCAGAGGGAACATCTCTGTCAAATCAAATGCACGATAAGTCGTGTTGAGTGTGCTGTAAGTGCTGTACCGTAGGCAACTGGACTTGTTTCAGTTTGTTGAAGACGTTTCACCTCTCATCCAAGAGGCTTCTTCAGTTAACTAACTGGAGGAGAGCTGCAGGCTTTTAAACTCTGTGTGGGAGTGTCCTCACAGAGTCGTTAAGGACATGTGAGCTCTGGGTTTCAGAGTCGTTAGGGCCACCTGTGTGTCGTTGACTTAACCAGGCTTCATGTGGGTTGCTAGGGCTAGGTGAGTCCAGGTGTGAATGGTTGTTAAGCTGTCTGGGAAGGGACGTCAGTACTGCACTGTAGGTGGGTGATAAGTAGTGTTTTAGGCCACCTCCTCTGTTCAAAGACGGTCGTTCCAGTACACGATACAGCACAGGAATTACTAAAATATAAAGTATTGCTTTTCTGGTTGTTCTGTGGGAAAGAGGCATCACACTCATCACACAAATATAAATGAAGTCGAGAGAGCAAGAACATTTGACAGCTTTTTATGACTGACACGGCAATGACAGACGAAAGCACTACGTTCTTTGTACTCCCCAATTGTACGCATACTGCATGCAACAGTAAGTACTTTGTAAGGGCAGCTGCAGTACGTACTAAAAGTAGAAAGTATGTGATTTTGAACGCACCCTAAATGAAGAGTGTTTGTGTGGTTTTGGACTGTTGGTTGGACATAAGAAGCAATTTGACAACTTCACTTCGGGCTGTGGGGAATTGTGATGGGCTTTTTTAAAAACATTTTCAAACATTTTTAACAGACGAAAACAATTTAACGATTAATGACAAAATAATCAGCAAACTAATCAATAAAGAAAACAAGCACTAAAGGAATGACTTACTGATTGAAGGCTGAATGATTTGGATTCACAAATGATGAACATGTTTCCTCTGATAGCTGCCAGGCTCATGACATGTTAAAATACAAGACAGGTAACTTGTTGATATTCTCACACACGACACCAAGAGCACGGAGACGTTCTTATATCTTTGCAAATTAAAATGTAGTCCTGTCAACATGCATTTCAGCATGTTTAATAAATAAGTTCAGTCCAGACTCATAATGAAAAAATAAATTCTTATATAGTGGTTTGCAATGAGCTGCCAAGGCTGTGATGTTACATCAGTATATGAGAGCTTATTGGAGAGTAAATACTTACGAGCACCACATGAACTGTATGAGCTGACGATGAGAAGCGTGGCTGCCTTTGCTGTTTGTTATAAAAACGTGTCTCTGTCGGGAGCAGCGAGACACGTCAGTCTGCTTTTTCACTGCATCATGCAGCTGGAACTTGGGAGGAAGTCCTGGACATAAGTGACCGCCGCCTTGGACAGATAGGTCATGGTGCCATAGCTGCCACTGGGGGCGCTGTCGTAGAAAAAGTTGCAGATTCCGGTCGCCGGGTCCTTCTCGAGGAAATAATCACTGGCACTGAGGGATTTCTGAGGAAGAGGAAGTACAACAGAGTAAGCCTCAGTGAATATGCAAAAAATACATGAATATAATGTTTTATTTTGAAAATGACGGGATGCATTATGCCGTACCGCCGTCTGACTTCCTGTCTGGCTCTGCGCAGCTTGACACTGCTGCGACCCGTATGTTTCTAGACTCGTATTCTCTGGATGCTGCTGAAACACGAGCACTGTCTAAAATGGCCACGATCAGCTTGGTGACCTTATCACACCGGAGACGGGAACGTGGGTGTCACGGTTTTCCAAATCTGTGATTCGATTTGACTTCATATTTTAAGGTCACAATTAGATTTGATTCAATTTCCTAACTGCATGCAAGAGTCGGTGACGGAGGGTCCTAACCGGCCGCGGGCGACGTAGGGCTCTGCAGCAACACGTGACGTCGCCTTGAAAGCATGACATGAATGAAGAACATTTGATTCGTTAAGTTGAAATGAGGAGTTATTGAAACAATGCTGTTGAGCGGTAGGCAATGTTAGGTCGTCGCCTACACATGCAGGCGGATTAACTGAAGCCAAGATGCGGATTTGCTTCGCCATCGGGTGCAAATGTTTGTTTGCTTGATGGACATTCAGCTTGTTTCTCAAATCTGTTCAGAGTAAACCCTTTTCTCAAACAAATCAATAAAGCTTCTCTGAAAAAGATGATAAACACAATCTCTGACGCTTGGACTCAGCACCAGTCAGTTTATTGTCTATGTGCACACCTGATGAGCGTCTGGAAGTGAAGCTGCAGGCTAACAGAAAGCCAGCTGTGTCGTCCTTTAAGTGTTTGTTTTTTTCTTTGGACGCCAGCAAGTAGGTAAAAAGGTATCTCATGCTGCTAGCAGTACCTGGTCACCGAGGAAGAGGTCATTGGCCAGATGCAGGATGCGGTCCACGTGGATAATGCCGCCGATGCTGTCCACATCCACATCAGCTACCAGACCCAGAACCATCACGGTCTCCACTAGCAGCTGCCGGTACTCTGGTTGAGGGACGTGGTTCAGGACAGACTCCACCTGCACCGCAAACTTGATCTCTCTTGCTGTCATCTACACAAACCCCCCCCCCACAAAATTACACACACATCTACTCTACATCCAACACACACACACACAGAGTCAGCGAGATGCTACCTCTCTCGTGGTAGAAGACGGCAACACGTATCCATCGATGGAGAGGCCGTGGCACTTCTGCAGGATCTTCCACACCTTCTGGTAGAAGCCCACCGGTACTCTGTTGATGGCTCCGTCCAGCCTGCGTCTCCTCAGCCACTGGCCCTGCCTCTCCTCCCAGTGCAGCTGTCCGTCTGCCGGACCGGAGCCCAGAGGGGACAGCATCCCACTGGGGGTGGAGGGGCTGCTGCAACGCTGTGGTGAGAGGACAGGGAGACGCAAATGAGGTGCAGCACTTTACTGATGTTCAACCTTATCTCCATGTACTTTAAATATATTCCATATCAAGGAGATACGGAGCAAATACATGTAAATAAGGTTGAAATATTTACTGTAGTCGACGTCTCACTCTCACACACACAGTTCATACAATTATTCATGCACACTGACATCATGCTCATGCTTAGTCATATTTGTCACTAAAAGACATTTCAGCAGACATATTAAAGGATCAGGCTGGTGTTATTTTATGTAAAAAGCTAAATAAAAAAATAATTACTGTGATTTAAATTTGAGGTCACCTCTGTGATAAACACAATCAGTGAGGTTTCATTTCTCTCAGCTTGTTTTAGCAGGAAAATATGACAAACTTTAAGTTTCTGAATGTTTCCAGTTTGTGTTTCTAAGTGTTTCTAACAATAATGAAAAGACAAAATAACGGCAGCCTGATCCTTAACTGCAGCAAGATGCATGGAATATTCTCCAGAAAATATGAAATCTGAATGTAAAAAAACACTTCTAGGATGAGACTGCTCAGTTTATATATTAATTCTAGCTACGGCAAACCGAGTCAGTGTGAAGCAGATGAGGTGAAATGATTTACCGTGGAGCGAGGAGAGGTGACATTGCTACTCAAGGAATGACCGCCGCTGAAGATCTACACGTGGATATGGATGACAGATGACAGAGAAACAGTTTGAGATGGTTCTTCAGACTACGGCCACGATGACACTGCAGGAAAGTGAATTCACACTACATAACATCAACTAGTGAGAAAAGATTCTTGGAAAAACGACCAGAGAAATGATGCCAACATGAGAGATGAGGTTGGGTTACCTACAAGCAGCTTCATCAGGATCTGGTTTGGCTCAAAAGCTCATGAATTGTATAGGAAAATGTTACGTTCTTCTACAATTACTGCATGATAACTGGATGGAAAGGCAGCAAAGCATGCTCGCCTACTGATACGTAATGAAGTGACAGTCGCTCCAGCTATGGAAGGCGCCGCGGCTCACAACACGTTAAGAGCCAGCGGTGGGTTCATGAGCAGGGAGCTCGTTACAGAAACATCTCCTTTAATCTCACTTGTCATGCCTGCATCTGCCTGTATCCATGACGACAGCTGTCTCACTTCACGTGCCACTGGTTAGCTAGCGTGCTATAATGGACAAATGAAGGCAGGCGCTCAATTTTAGCTTCTATGAGTCATTAATCATGTTGTCGGGAGGAAATTGTCCAAAAAAAATTCAAGCTAACAGGCTAACATCAACGTTAGCTCCTCCAGCAGGCTAACAACAATGTTTATTGTTAATTTAAGACACTTCTGTAACAGATATTTTAGTAAATGCAGTTTGAAAAATGTTTCTGTAACACCAAAAAATCCTAAATGTCTTCCTAAAATAAGTTAAGATAGGATTTCAGACTCAGGGAAGTTTCTGTAATGAGGCCCCTGGATTTAGCCGGCGGTTCGGTTTTGCTCAGACCGAGGTTAGAAACAGTCACATGCTAGATACCATCAAACCCAACCCACACTGAGAGGCCGAGAGTCATCCAGCTGCAACCAGAAGCAAGAACACTGTTATTCTGTTCTGACATCCACAGAAAGCATAAGCACAAAGATTATCATCCGGTTTATTTTACTGTGCTTCCCACCTGCTTTATCTCACTCTTCAGCTTGTGTATTCCTGTGCGTTCGGTCTTGGTGGCTCCGGTGTGGCCTAGTTCATGGATGGAGATGGCGGGACTGGTGGCTGTTGACTGGATTGGGCGCACTGAGAAACAAGAGAAATCACAACTTGTTCAGGTTGTTGTAAGTTACAGAAATAGCAGCTCTTTAATCGGCGAGTCACCAACCAATGCTAGCGACTACGTAAAGACAAGAAGAGAAGTCAACTCACTGCTCCTCTCCACACCAAACTCTTTGCCACTGAGGATGTGATGCAGCAGGCTCTTCATGCCAAAAGGACTCAGGCTCATCAAACTCTCAGACGCCTCCTCTCCTACAAAACACGTTACGGTAGTTGTCATTTCCCTGTGCCGGGCCGTGTGCGTGCATGTTCACAGTTGTGTGTTAGCACGATCTGTTTGCCTACCGGAGCAGTGGAGGCTGCGAGCCAGCTCAGTGGCCATCACCTGCATGATCAGTCCTATCCTGAGCCGGAGCATGTCCCCGAACAGAGCCGGCTGGGAGCGCACGTACATGGCCAGATAGACCATTATTTCCTACATGACGAACACACAGTCGTTAAGATTAGTGTGTGACAAAGTCCTGTGGTAGTCCCAAAGGTGAGAGGTTTACCTGAGTGAGTACAGCGATACTGATGTCCTGACCGCTGGCTTCATAGATGAGAGTGTTCAGCTCCTCAGGAGGAAGAGGACTGAGGAGAAACAGTGAGGAGGAAGAGTTGGTTTATTCGGTGGACTCCCAACAAATAGGGGGCAGCATATCACCAGAGGAACCGCTAGCTGTAGCTACCATTAGCTGGTAGGCTCAGTTAAACGTGAACAGTTGATAACTAATTGATTAAACGTTGCAGCTCTGGACAATAACGACGTCTTACACTGTGATGACTCTTTCCCTGGGTTCAGGAGGGAGACCGACAGTCAGCTGCTTGTGATGGGAGATCAGATCCGTGCAGGCCTGAAGAAAAGACAAATACAGAAATTATCTAATATCTTATTAAGTCTGATTCAGGAGGGATTCAGCGTGTTGTTCAGAGAATACTGAGTATTGAATTCAGTGTGCACGTTAATTAGTGGAGCATCAAGCACATCGCTGACAGGTTTTCCAGGATTTTCTGATACTGAAAATGAACTCTTGAGTTTAAAAACGGTCTCTAACCAGCCGCTGAGCCTCCCTGCTGTCTGCTGTGACTTCACACTGACCTCAGCGAGGACCTCCACTCTCTTGCGAAGTATCCCAGAGATGTATCTGATGAGTCCCCACTCTTTGCAGGCTCCCGCTTGTACATACAGCTCCTCCAGCAGGGAGCGCACACTGACCCCGCCCTGCCCGGGACCTGACAACTCCACCGGCCAATCAGCTCCTCTGGTCATCAGAAGAAAACATCGGATAGGTACGTAAGACACAAAAAGTATCACAGTTGAATTATTAGTGTGCTGACAGTAAGCTCTGCGTGTGCGTACTTCATGACGTAGAGGATGTAGAGGATGTCGGCCTGGTCCTGCAGAGTCGGACACTCTCTCAGCTGCCTCACCAGCGCCGCAAAGTCAGTGTTGCCCTGAGAGTCCCGAGGAAGGTGCAGATCAGCAGCACTGTGGGGCTTCAGAGGGATCTCAGTGTAAGAAAGAATAGCCAGGAGAACGTATATATAATCATTATTAACAACAAATTGAGATTGAGATGTCAAACTTGAACACCAACGTGTTAGAGGTCAAAGCAGCCACAGCAACTACAGTCAACGGCCGTTAGGAGATGAAGAGGGAGAGAAATTCCCCAGACTCCATTATAAAATTGCACAATTTTGTGAGTTTTTGAGTTTGGAGAAACTAATAAACTTCAGGAAATGCTTTCTATGATGAATTCGTAATTATTTTGACCTTGTTGTAAATTCTGCATGTGTTATATATTTTATTTTTATAATGCCTCGTTATATGGGGGTGGCTGCAGCCCCCTCAGCACCCAGAGCTCCCGCGTCCATGGAGCGACCCTGACGTCACACGAGAAGCCTACCTTCTGCTGCTTCACATGTGGGCCGTGCTGAGGTTGAGGAACGTCGAGGAGGTTGAGAGCCCTGCGGTGTTTGCTCCTAACAGGAGTCACAGGTAGATACATTGAAGACTCTGAAACAAACACACACACAGACACACAAATTAAAACAACATATTACAAAGTGAAACAGTTTTCAGGTAAAGAGGCTAGTTTAGTTACAGGGTTGCTGCAGATTTTCCATTTCAAAAGTCCAGACTTTTACAGACTTCTTGGTAGAATTTTCAGACCGAATTTGACGATATACGTTCATTATGTAAATAAATGGTTTCATAATCTGCTTTCAATCAGCTGCCGACAGAATCGGACGTCCCTTTACGAGACGCTTCAGAGTAAAAACATCTCATTTCTGTTTAAACACATTCCTCGTTTCTTCTCTCCTTGCATAGTTTCCTCGTGTCTCTCCATGTATACTTGGTTTGGAGTGACCAAGACTCAAGGAAAAGATGGAGAAGATCCTCAGAAGCGGACGTCTGCCATCTTGTTCAAATGTGCCAGATGTAGGAACCAGTGTGGAGGCATAAAAATATCAAATACGAGGCTCGGGGATGTGCCCACTGTTCAACTCACTGGGCATGTTCAGGCCCTGGATCTGGGCCATAAAAGACAGGATGTCTCTGGTGGTGTGTTCAGCACTGAAGACGTGGTGCTGCCCCCTCTGAATGGGAGGAAGATGGCACTTGGTGGTGGTGGTGCTGTGGAGGAGCTGGGTGAGGTACTGGTCAAACATGTCTTTGGAGCCCTCTGGAATTAAAAACACTCCGTTACTTATAGTTCAACTCAAGTATGACTGAGAAGAACACACACACATCGTTCATCCCTAACTACCTGAGGGCATACAGTTGTTATATTCCTCTCCATATTCATCGTTATCATCATCGTCCTCGTCCTCCAGCAGGTCGTCGCCGTTCTTTTCTTCCAGGAAGCTGAGGCGAGTGTGGAACGAAGTGGTCTGGACACTGGAGAGGTCTGACATCTGAACCCTGCAGGAACAAGACGTGCATGAGAAGTGACTTATACTGTTACGTTACAGACACACTCCAGTTTTATTCACAGTAACGGTACGATGTCCTCGGTCACCTCGCTCCAGCAAAATAGCCATCCTGTAGTTTCCTGAGGGTTGCCAGGATACACGAGTCAACCGCATCTCCATCTTCAACTGGATACAAGAGGAAAATAAATTATGTGAAGTGCAGTGACAAAATGGAGATATACCTAATGAACATTGGAGGTCAACCCTACATGCATAGAAACCACACATTAAATGTAACCTAGAGTGTATTAAACCTCTTTCACACTGCACAAAAACCCCCTTAGAATAGCAAAGGCGACGGGTATTTTTCACCTCCGGCTCGGCTCGCCTGTGATTTTCCTCGTAGACCTGTTATAAATGAGACCTCAGTAAAACCAGCTCACACAGGCCAGCGGGAAAAACACTACTGTGCGGCCCCTAACCCTTAAGATAATCTGCTGGGGGCGATCCCTTTGGAGATCATCTCGTCCTGGGCACAGACAAAGACTTTCAACAGCCGTCCTACAAAGTATGTTTACTACATGGGACACAGGTGAAGAGCCTTATTACCCAGCATGCTGCGAGTGATGGGGAAAGTGAGCGTGGGCCGTCCTGTCATCCTCCAGCAGGAGGAGAGATAGGCCAGCTCTGTCCGTAACATCTCCACGATCATCTGGTTGTCCAGTGCCAGGTAGAAGTGGTGCTGATCCAGAAACTGTTCAGGAGCACAGAAAGAAGAAGAAAAAGAGATAAACCGAAGTATCAATCAGTAGAATCATTGCTACCTTCATCTCTGCGATTATGAACACCACAACATCTCGAATAGTTTTTACCTGCGGGGTGAAGATATAAGAGCGATTTCTGATCTCGTAGAATTTGGACGTTCCCAGAACACCGATGTGTCTGTAGGGACGCCCGCTCAGATTCAGCTTCTTGCAGTTTCCTGCAGAAATTAAACAAGATGTTACTCTTAATATCACACAAACACCCTGGTGTTGTAGTGCTTGAGAGTCTTTGACCACTTTTTAAAAGGCCTCTGTCTCGGACTCTTTCACAGTTTTCCTCGGTCTTGTCTGGGTCTCGGACAAAGAGGACTCTGGACACACCTGTACACTGAGGAAAAGCGAGCTTGTTTACCCAGTCTGACGTAGACATGGCTCAGGATGCGAGCGGGCATGACTCTGATAGGAAGAACCTCCGACATCGTCTGGACCGAGATGCCGTGATCGCTTAACAACTCCTGGATCTCCTCCGACTCTGCGACAACACAAACTGACACACACAGAAGAAACACATTACATCCTGCTTTCTTAAAGGGAATCTGCATATATTCTTTACGCATCGAATACTGAAAGCATTTAGGGAAGAGGTTGAAAAAACGCTTGACTTTCAAGAACCTCTGAAACTTGAAAATAAGAGATAGATAAGTGTCTATCCACTGTCCTGCATAATTATGGTGTTGATTTCTACTTCTTCCTTGCTTCCTGTACCAGAACAGTTTTTTTTCTGGGAGTGAATCCGTCTTTTAATCCAACAATGAGTCTGATATTTCCCTATTTTTCCTAAACTTAGGATGGATCACCAACCTTGTACCACAACATCTGGCTTGAAGTTTGTAGAGAATCTCCTGTTGAGAGGATCGATCTCTCCTGGTGCTAAGAAACCCTTTAAACACAAAACAAAAAGAGAGATGGAGACAGAGCGGGTGAATTACTGCAGAGGCAGACGATGGCAGAGGTTTTACTGGGTGTTTAAGTGATTTGTGACAGATAATGTCGTGAGTTAACATCAGAGGTGGAGCACAAAGATCTTGTGACTACCTCGGCCAGAAGACAGCTCAAGATGTAGAGCGACTGTCCCCACATGTGAGGCAGCTGCCCCATGGCCACTCTGTCCACTGTGTGAGGGCTGCTGTACTCCTCCTCCACCTGCAGGGGGCAGACACAGCTCCTCGTTCTTATGTGGATCACAACATGAATCACTTTAAACTTCAACTAAAAACTAATTCAACTAAAACTAAGACTAAACTAAACTACACAAACTAAACTACACTAACTACACAAACTACACTAAACTACACAAACTAAACTACACTAAACTACACAAACTACACTAAACTACACAAACTACACAAACTACACAAACTAAACTACACAAACTACACTAAACTACACAAACTAAACTAAACTACACAAACTAAACTACACTAACTACACAAACTACACAAACTACACAAACTAAACTACACTAAACTACACAAACTACACAAACTAAACTACACAAACTAAACTACACTACACAAACTACACTAAACTACACAAACTAAACTAAACTACACAAACTACACTAAACTACACTAAACTACACAAACTACACAAACTAAACTACACAAACTACACAAACTAAACTACACAAACTACACAAACTAAACTACACTAAACTACACTAAACTACACAAACTACACAAACTAAACTAAACTACACAAACTACACTAAACTACACAAACTACACAAACTAAACTAAACTACACAAACTACACTAAACTACACTAAACTACACAAACTAAACTACACAAACTACACTAAACTACACAAACTACACTAAACTACACTAAACTACACAAACTAAACTACACTAAACTACACAAACTAAACTACACAAACTACACTAAACTACACAAACTACACTAAACTACACAACTACACTAAACTACACAAACTAAACTAAATTGAAACTCAGCTTCACTAAACTACAACTAAACTAAAACACCTAAATTAGTAACGTGTTACTTCTGCAGCACTTAACACAACACTGGTCACAACATAAAACATTGTGCTGCTGCAGAGATGAGATGTTCATAATGTTCACCTCTATTACAAAAAGAATATAACACAAGTGAAAAACACAAGTGAAAAACTTCAAGCTGCCCTGAACAAGAAGGGAAGGTGCAGCCTAAAAACAGAACAAACAAACATTTGGAGAGATAAGGACGAGTCCCGTCATCGTCATCAAACACTTCAGACCGGTTTGAAGGTTTTATCAGAACGTGCAGAGAGAATGTGAACAGAACACCTGCTGTGTTTATACCTTGTCAGGTGGCACGGCGTAAAGTTCAGGCAACAGTTTGATGCCGTTCTTCCCTCGGATCAAAATCCCCTCCAGTGCGTCCCGGTACTCCTGCACCTGTGACGAGCACACAATCATTTTATATTGATATTACGTCAGAGTGACTCTGTGACCATGTGAATACAGTAGAAACATCGTACAGAGCAGTGACTCTGGTTTTATTACCTGCACCTGATCTCCAGCAAAGATACCGTCCAGGATGAGATAAGTCCAGAACACGGGCCACTCGCATTCGATGTTCTCAAACAGTTTGAGCTCTGCGGGATCGTAGTGCAGCCGGGATGGATCCTGGTGAGACAGGAAACACAGAGATTAACCTTCCAGCTTCCAGCAGTGATGAAAAAATGCATGCTCTCTCTTTTATAGTTTTTATTTTAAATTGATTTAAACAGGATCATGTAACCAACAATCTTCAGCGAGAGGTCAGCTTTCACTGGAGTTAGATGCTACAGATATTAGATTTTCATTAAGCAGACCATCTTACCTCTTTAGGGCATTTATATCCGTCCCTGATGAAGCGGCAGCAGCCATAGCGACCCTGAGATCACGCAGAAGAGCGGACATGTGAATATGCTGACTGACTCACATGTGATCTGTGTCTGTCCCGCTCTCAGAACGTACCTGCAGCTTGCTTATGATTTCCGACTTGGTGATGGCCACCAGGTCTCCGTCCTCGACGGCGAAAGCAGGGAAGGAAATGACGGACAGAAGTCCGGCGTCTATCTCCTTTGAGGTTGAAGCTCTCGGCAGCATGGAGCACAGGATGGACTGAGGGGAAAACACACGGACATGCTGAGCAGGAGGACAATGAGCAGAGGGCGATGCAGAGGTGGCTGAAGGTGAAGCTGACGATACCTGACAATGCTCCACCTCATCGGGCAAAACATGGATGACTGACTTCGGCCCTCCGTGAGCACCAAAGAGATCCAGCTCGTCTATGGCCTCCAGAGCCGCCTGTAAACCGGCCCGACACACACAGATCAACACACCAGCCACGAACCAGAACATGTCTGATACAACATCTTCACTTCTCTTTAGGGTCCAGCTTAATACAAATACTGACAATAATAAGGGAAATCTGTACCTTAGCGATTCCAACAGAGCTGCCATTGAGCTCGGGGATGCCCTGGTTGGTCTTGTCACCTCGCTCCCACATCCCATAATCCTTCAGGAGGAAAGAGGTCATGACATTACATATTAGAAAATTCTCCAGCCTCTAGAATATCTGCACACTGACAAAGTCAGTTTGCTTGAAGTTCGGGGCGGGTGTTGTTTTGCTAGTAGCAGCCATTATAGCGTTGAGCTGCAGATGTCTGCACTCTCAGATGTTTTCCATTTTTAAACTCATACACTGCCTCTGGTGACGTCCCTTGAGGCAATGTATCAGCCATAAAAAGGCTTTATACAGCAGCACTGCCAACCATGTGTAACAGTGCAAGTTCCTCTTTAGCTTTTCCTCTCATGCATGTTCCTGTTTCTGTACACCACCCCCTCAAACCTCTGGAGATGTTACTCACCGCCACTTTGTAGGCAGCCTCTATGTAGAAGACCAGGTTCTGGATGAAGGCGACCTCGTCCAGGTTCGAGATGATCCGAAGACCTGCGTGACAATGTGACACACTCAGTGACCGACTCAATCGTTTGTCAAGGAACACAAATTCACCATTAACTAAACACTAAACATCTTCTCGACGTCTCCCTGCATCACCGCTGTACCTGAGGCCGTCATCTGTGCCAGCATCAGCAGGTAAATCGAGGTGGCGTCCACCTGCAGATGGCCCCACTGGTCGTCCCCGACAACCGTGGCACAGGTGGGAGTATCGTATTTGGCATGCAAGCAATCCTGCGTACTCTGGGTGTGTTTGAACTTCTCCACCTTGGCCACCTGGAGACGCATGATACAAAACACACACACACACCAACACACACACACCTCAGTGATTGTCCAAAAAGGATGGAAGGCAGGATGAACATGAAAAGTCAGAATCCTGAATGGGTTTCCTTTTTTGTGAACTCTTTTTGTGAAAATAAGAAGAGAAAGATGAGATGATGTGCAATAAAAAGATGTTGGAGTGACATGGAGAACCAAGGACCAGGAACTTTCCTCAGACTATAATCACACCATCAGAGTCTATAATCGCTTCATCCCTGACCAGGATATGATGTTTAAATGACATGCAGTGAGACTTCATGTGAGCACACAGGTGTGTCTTACCTGTCTCATCATGCACTGCAGGAGTCCCTGCATCAGTTTCACCACACTCTGCCAACAAACAACAACAGCTCCGTCAGTTAATCACAAAAAACGACCACAAAACGTCATTTTAATCCAGATCGTTATCTGTTTTTACGAGAGGTGAAAATCACTGAAACACTGATAAAATATTTCGATATTCGATTATATTTATATCTGTCCCTTTTCAAACATTCAATTAATCGAGAAAATGATCTAAAGATTGATCGCCATAGAAAATAATCATTAAGTCCGGTACTGATAAATTATTTTACCAAGTCAGATCTGTCAGGTTCGTAACAGTTTATATTCCCCACACTGCTCTTCAGTGTTTTTAATTTGAAAATGAGATGTGTTGTTTTGTTTTCATGTCATATTTGCCTACATTTGTATGAACTGATCAGATAACAGTGTGATGCAGGACTTCTCTAAATGTTTAACCCAGCAGGTTGAACAAACAGGCTCTGCTGTACACATTAACCCTCTGTCTCCGTCACACACACACACACACACACCTGCTCCAGCTCGTAGGCCTTGGCCTTGTCTTCGTCGCGGTCTGCGTTCTTGCGGTAGGCCATGCCCAGCGCCCACACAGCCAGGACGCTGTACACGTTATCCCTCACCCAGGCATCCTTCTTCTGGGTGCTGGCAGGCAGGAGTCCTGTCACCGGGTTCTGAAACAAACACAAAGACTCTGCTCACCATTTTTACAACACTATAACGGTTTCTGTTTGATTTACTCACCGAAATCTATATTAATCTTTTTATTAACCAGCTGCCTGAGATGGTCAGACAATAAATCAAAATGTTAGCAAATGATCGAAGTTGTTACACTATGCCGTGAGTGACTCGTGTTTTTTGTGTGCCCTGGATGTGGATTTACCTCCAAAGAAGGCTTTCCTAACTTTTTCAACTGTTTTTCAAGAAAAACAGTTTAGAGCTGCAGAAAATAACAGTTTAATTACTGAGTCATCTGCAAAATCTAAGATGATTGATTTAAAAACATTGGTTGGTGCATTAATAACCGATCACTGTCCCCTACATGCTTTCCAAGGAGAGCTGGCCCTGCTGTTTTTAATATCAGCTGGGTCACAGTTTTAAACTTAGACAGCTGCTGAACGAGCCTCAGTGTGAACTCGAGCGCTGAGAGATAAAGGTGCATAGTTTCCCCGGTCCTCAGCCTATCACAGCGGCTGAACTTTGCTCACGCCTTGTTTATTTCCATGCAGCTCGATCTGGTTGAACCTGAACCTAAACAGGACACACATCATCTGCATGTCTGACATATTTCTGCAGGAGAAGGTGGAGGATGATTGATTGATCACAAAGATTCAAGAATCACACAAAAATCACACAAATCCAGTGCATGCAAACAGTCAATGAATATCTTTCTCTTCTGATGCAATTTCTTCCTTAAAACTACACAGTGCACCCTTAAACAAGCTAACTGTAGCTACAGCTAGCAGCAGTTAGCGGTTACACCGGTGATATACTGCCCCCTGTTTGTTTGGAGTGTGAATTGGACTTTTGCACCTTTAAACACAATATCTTGACTGTTCAGTCTGACTTCTTTGTTGCCCAGCTCTGCCTTCAAGTACATTTTGATGCATATTTTCATTAAAGCAGAACTTATAGTATTTCTACATTGTGGTCCAGCTGCAGCCTGTGGGTCTGGACTCACCTGGAGCCTCTGCTGTGTGTGTCTGGACTCACCTGTAGCCTCTGCTGTGTGTGTGTGTGTCTGGACTCACCTGGTGGCGCAGGATGGTCTCGTGGACCAGCCTGGCATATCCATCCAGCCTCACACCCGAGTTACTGCGGCTCCTCATCCTCACTGATCACTGCAGCACAACACAACACAACACAACACAACACACCTGAAGCTTGCTTATACAATCAAATACAACATTAAACAACATGCAGTGAACTCACCATGCACTGAGCCATCCGTGCAGTCCTGCAGAGCGGATATGAGCTGACAGCTTCTGCAGAGGGCAGCTCTGCTACAGCCTGCTAGCCGAGTAGCATCCAGCTGTTTGTGACGACATTTAGCGTTGAAGTCGCAGCCTGTATTCACACACACAGAGAGACACACACAGCCTGTTGTCGTCAAAGTGTGTGAGATGTGCAGTCAAGCCTCACAGATGACAGTACGTGACGTTTCACAGTGAAGAGGAGCAGAGGACGCGTGAGAGCAAGTGGCCATCCATCCTGAGAGAGAAAAACAACACAGGATGTTCCTGTTGTTTCTGTGTTCAGACGGCAGGGGGCGACACAGCACCTCGACCCAGGCAGACACACTGCACATGTGAAACAGGAGGTCACTCAAATAAAGACATGAAGAAGAAAACTACAAAACCAATAGAACAGAAGAGAAGAAGACAGAAATAAATACATATGCAGGAAGCTCAGCTAATTTTACTTTTAAAGGTGCATTCTGTAGTTTTGTAGAAGAGAAATATCTTCATTGACTGATTTTATTTAAACAAACAAACAAACACTTATCCAAACCCTCCATCGGTTTGTGTTTCCAGCACTTGGTAAACAACAGATCAGAGTTGAGGTCTTGAGGTTTTTATTTTATTATCTTGTGTGACCTGTCCTCGTCCAGGTCACCACGGTGGAGAGGAGGTTGTGTGGCTCGGGCACCACTTGGCGATGCCTCGGCCTGCTCAGTCTTCTCCTGGATCCACACACTTCACATATACATATACATACATATACATATATAAATTATATCAGATATTCTATCAATGCTACATCTATTGCATGTCAGTCTGTCCTGGGAGAGGGATCCCTCCTCTGTGGCTCCTCCTGAGGTTTCTTCCATCTTTTTTTTCCCTGCTAAAAGGTTTTTTTCTCAATATATGAAGTTTTTCCTCACTTGAATCGAGGATGTCGTTCACTGTACAGATTGTAAAGCCCACTGAGGCGACACACACTCACTACAGAGCAACAGAGTGGTGTCGTCTGTAGATCCTAAAACCTGGAAGTCATACATTTTTGCGCATTCGGTTCCCTGAATGAGCTTTTTAAATTGGTATTGGGTTAAACACCTGAAATAAGGTCTATGGTTACAACAGGCTAAATATATATTCCACGACATGTCCCACAATTTAGTTATAAAAAGCTTAATGTCTTAAAAAACGCTCTGAAACAGCTACATGTGGAATAAGGTCTATTTAGGAAAATATCCAAACAGAATATGCTGTTTACATGAACTGTATCAAACTCTGGATATTGTCACCTTCAGAATAACAGTGGAAAAATTAGTGTGCATGTAAACGTAGTGTCTGAGGACGTCATCTTGGGCTGTGGGAAACTGATATTTTTCACCATTTTCTGACATTTTATAAACACAACAGCTACTCAATTAATCAAGAAAATTGAATGAATGAGAATACAGAAGTTGTCGGGGCGATAAAAAATAAATCACACAAAATAAAATCCATTTTAAGGTAAATTATATCACCGGTACAGGCAATGAAATGTAAAAACTACTCAGTAGTCTAAAATATAGTAATTTATTTATTTCTCAACAACCATTGGGTGACACTCTTGGGGTTCCCGGCCCCTGAGATTGGATTAAACTACCCAGCAGTACACAAAGTAATGAAAATCATGAAATAGCTGATCTATACATTCATGTAGCACTAATTATAATTCAGTAATATCACATAATAAGGTCGGATATTGGACAGACATTCACTCCGGAGACACCCAGCAGCGTCTCTTCCTTCCGCAGTTTCCCCCAGTGTTGGCAGCAGGAGGACGGTTAGCTGCCTCCCAGAACCTCCCACTGAGCTGGAGGCCGACTTAGGGACCATCAATAAATTACCCTATTGTTTGTCTGATTTACACAAAAACAATGTTTCCTCATGCTGACTGGATGATAACAGTGAAAATTATGATAATAAAATAATACTAAACTGATTTCATGTAGCACACTGATTTTGATTGCTAATGTTAAGTATTTATTATTAGCAGAAGCAGGAAAATGTAATAAAAACAGGTGTATCTTATTTAATTCGGCTTTGGTTTGGAGTCACTGGGTCACATGACATGGAAGCTATTAAAAAAAAAAAGCTGAATTTTTATATAAATATTGATATAAAATGTAAGAAGCAGTAAAATCCATTAAAAAGAGGTGGCCTGTGTAGTAATACAATTCAGCATCAGTTTGGAGTCACTGGATTATGGAGGACCACAACTGTCACTGAAATAGTAATAAAGCATTTAACTAATTGTACAATAAATACAGGCATTAATAAATACATTAACACATATTTAGACTAAATTACAAAGTAATTCAGTATTCAAATATTTGAATGGGCAATAAAAAGAGGAATTATAAATAGAATTTACAGATGAAACAATAATCCATCAATAAATAGTTCAAACTAAAAAGGGATTTACAAAAACAACATTTAACAGTCAATAAGTGAATAATTTTAAAATACATTAATGAATTCATATATAGATGACAGAATTTAAAAATCTATTTGAAAATGCAGTTTAAAAAGTAAAAAAAAATAGATTTTTAAATTCCATTATTTATGTATGAATTCATTAATGTACTTTAAAATGATGTACTTATTGACGGTTAAATGTTGTTTTTGTAAATCCCTTTTTAATTTGAACTATTTATTGATGGATTATTGTTTCATCTGTAAATTCTATTTATAATTCCTCTTTTTATTGCCCATTAAAATATCAAATAATGAATTACTTTGTAATTTATTAAAAAAAATAATTTGTAAAATAATTTATTCATGCATATTTTAGTTAAGTGCTTTATTACTGTTTCCGTAAGAACAGAGTCGATGTCTCTGAGCAGGTGAAACCGTCGTCCACAAAGACCTCAATGAGTTGTCATCAACAAATATCAGGCCACAAAACTCGACTACAGGAAACCAGGACTCAGTTCAGGAAGCCGTCGTCCAACTCGAGCGCCAGCAGCTTCCAGCTCCCGGCTCCTGTCGCTCGTTGTGGCGGCTCGTCTCCGTTGTTTGTCTCGTCTCCGTTGTTCGTCTCGTCTTGGTCGTCTCGGTGATTCATCCTTTCAACTCGTCCGTCACCTGCAGGATGAGAAAGAGGAGCAGTGGTAGTTTCATGTCTCTTTGTGGGGGTTTTGTGTATCTGTGAAGGGTTTTGTGTGTATTTGTGGAGGTTTGTAGAGATTTCTTGTGTCATTGTAGAGTTTTTGTGTATATCTGTGGGGGTTTGTGTGTATCTATTGAGAATGTGTGTAGCGATGGAGAATGTGTGTATCTGTGGGGGTTTGTGTGTATCTATTGAGAATGTGTGTATCTGTGGGGGTTTTGTGTGTATTGATGGAGACTGTGTGTATCTGTAGGGGTTTTTGTGTATCGATGGAGAATGTGTGTATTTGTGGGGGTTTTTGTGTATCGATGGAGAATGTGTGTATTTGTGGGGGTTTTGTGTGTATTGATGGAGAATGTGTGCATCTGTGGAGGTTTTGAGTGTATTTGTGGAAGTTTTGTGTGTATTTGTGGGTTTTGAGTGTCATTGTGGAGATCTTGTGTGTCATTATGAAGGTTTTATGTGCTGTTGTGGAGGTTTTCTGTGTTTTTGTGGAGGTTTTGAGTGTATTTGTGGAGGATTTGTGTGTATTTGTGGTTGTTTTGTGCGTCTTTGTGGAGGTTTTGAGTGTATTTGTGGAGGTTTTGTGTGTACTTGTGGAGGTTTTGAGTGTATTTGTGTGTATTTGTGCTTGTTTTGTGTGTATTTGTGGAGGTTTTGAGTGTATTTGTGGAGGTTTTGTGAGTATTTGTGGAGGTTTTGAGTGTATTTGTGGAGGATTTGTGTGTATTTGTGGTTGTTTTGTGTGTATTTGTGGAGGTTTTGAGTGTATTTGTGGAGGTTTTGTGAGTATTTGTGGAGGTTTTGTGAGTGTTTGTGGAGATTTTGAGTGTATTTGTGGAGGTTTTGTGTGTATTTATGGTGATTTTGTGTGTATTTGTGGAGGTTTTGAGTGTATTTATGGATTTTGTGTGTATTTGTGGAGGTTTTGTGTGTATTTGTGAAGGTTTTGTGTTTATTTGTGGAGGTTTTGTGTTTATGTGTGGAGGTTTTGAGTGTATTTGTGGTGATTTTGTGTGTATTTGTGGTGATTTTGTGTGTATTTGTGGAGGTTTTGAGTGTATTTATGGTGATTTTGTGTGTATTTGTGAAGGTTTTGTGTGTATTTGTGAAGGTTTTGTGTGTATTTGTTGAGGTTTTGAGTGTATTTGTGGGGGTTTTGTGTGTATTGATGGAGACTGTGTGTATTTGTGGGGGTTTTGTGTGTATTGATGGAGACTGTGTGTATCTGTGGAGGTTTTGAGTGTATTTGTGGAAGTTTTGTGTGTATTTGTGGGTTTTGAGTGTCATTGTGGAGATCTTGTGTGTCATTATGAAGGTTTTATGTGCTGTTGTGGAGGTTTTCTGTGTTTTTGTGGAGGTTTTGAGTGTATTTGTGGTTGTTTTGAGTGTATTTATGGTGATTTTGTGTGTATTTGTGGAGGTTTTGTGTGTATTTGTGAAGGTTTTGTGTGTATTTGTGAAGGTTTTGTGTTTATTTGTGGAGGTTTTGAGAGTATTTGTTGAGGTTTTGAGTGTATTTATGGTGATTTTGTGTGTATTTGTGGTGATTTTGTGTGTATTTGTGGTGATTTTGTGTGTATTTGTGGTGATTTTGTGTGTATTTGTGGTGATTTTGTGTGTATTCGTGGAGGTTTTGTGTGTATTTGTGAAGGTGTTGTGTGTATTTGTGGAGGTTTTGTGAGTGTTTGTGGAGATTTTGTGTGTATTTGTGGAGGTTTTGAGTGTATTTATGGTGATTTTGTGTGTATTTGTGGAGGTTTTGTGTGTATTTGTGAAGGTTTTGTGTGTATTTGTGGAGGTTTTGAGTGTATTTGTGGGTTTTGAGTGTCTGTGGAGATTTTGTGTGTGTTTGTTGAGGTTTTGTGTGTTTTTGAGTGTATTTGTGGGTTTTAAGCGTCATTGTGGAGATTTTGCGTGTCATTATGGAGGTTTAATGTGTTTTTGTGGAGGTTTTGAGTGTCTGTGGAGATTTTGTGTGTGTTTGTGCAGGATTTGTGTGTTTTTGTGGAGGTTTTGAGTCTTTTTTGTGGAGGTTTTGTGTGTATCGATGGAGAATGTGTGTATTTGGTTTTTTTTGTGTATCTGTGGGGTTTGTGTGTATCTGTGGAGAATGTGTGTATTTGTGGGGTTTTTGTGTGTATCTGTGGAGAATGTGTGTATTTGTGGTGGTTTTGTGTGTATCTGTGGAGAATGTGTGTATTTGTGGAGAATGTGTGTATTTGTGAGGTTTTGTGTGTATCTGTGGAGAATGTGTGTATTTGTGGTGGTTTGTGTGTATCTGTGGAGAATGTGTGTATCTGTGAGGTTTTGTGTGTATCTGTGGAGAATGTGTGTATTTGTGGTGGTTTGTGTGTATCTGTGGAGAATGTGTGTATCTGTGGAGAATGTGTGTATCTGTGGGGGTTTGTGTGTATCTATGGAGAATGTGTGTACTTGTGGAGGTTTTGTGTGTATCTGTGGAGAATGTGTGTATCTGTGAGGTTTTGTGTGTATCTATGGAGAATGTGTGTATCTGTGGAGAATGTGTGTATTTGTGGTGGTTTTGTGTGTATCTGTGGAGAATGTGTGTATCTGTGAGGTTTTGTGTGTATCTATGGAGAATGTGTGTATCTGTGGAGAATGTGTGTATCTGTGGAGAATGTGTGTACTTGTGGAGGTTTTGTGTGTATCTGTGGAGAATGTGTGTATCTGTGAGGTTTTGTGTGTATCTATGGAGAATGTGTGTATCTGTGGAGAATGTGTGTATTTGTGGAGAATGTGTGTATTTGTGGGGGGTTGTGTGTATCTGTGGAGAATGTGTGTATTTGTGTGTATCTGTGGAGAATGTGTGTACTTGTGGAGGTTTTGTGTGTATCTGTGGAGAATGTGTGTATTTGTGTGTATCTGTGGAGAATGTGTGTATTTGTGTGTATCTGTGGAGAATGTGTGTATTTGTGTGTATATGTGGAGAATGTGTGTATTTGTGTGTATCTGTGGAGAATGTGTGTATTTGTGTGTATCTGTGGAGAATGTGTGTATCTGTGGAGAATGTGTGTATCTGTGGAGAATGTGTGTATCTGTAGAGAATGTGTGTATCTGTAGAGAATGTGTGTATCTGTAGAGAATGTGTGTATCTGTGGAGAATGTGTGTATCTGTGGAGAATGTGTGTACCCGTGGAGGTTACGGTCATTAAGGTTGTGTAACTGAGTACAGTTTTGAGCTACTTTCTGTCCTTGAGTATTTCTATTTTCTGCAACTTTAACCTGATTCATAATTGACACCTTCACTGCACTTTAACAGCTTTAGTCACTTTACAGATTCATATAATCAACATTAAACATTCACTGACCAAACATGATGTCTTATTACAGATTAAGCTGCACAGCAGAAAGTCAAGACCTTAGAGAGGAGGGTCAGCAACCAGATGAAAAACACAAACAGAAACGTGAGAAAAGTCAATTTGCTGCATTACGGAGGACAATTAAAGAAACGCTGTGTAATGTCGGCTAATAATAACTGATTTCTCATTCTCAGGTTGTCAAATAACGCACTTTCTGGGCTACTAGCAGGACTCATAGAGAGTTGAGTTGTTGACAGAAGACGTGTATTTTTATATACATTTTATTTCAAGATATATTTTTATATATATATATATATATATATATTTTTTATGTTTATCCAGTAGCTGTAAAAAACCCTCCCTGAATCCTGTGGGTTTTGAGGTGTCTGCTCTGATTGGTCAGTTCATACAGGCCTGAGCCACTACAAATCAACATGTCTCCGGTCAGTTCTTCTTGTGTTTGTAGCTCTCAGTTCACTGCACTTCTACCATGAACATGACCACAACAACTGCTACTAAACCAAAAACGTCACCACCGCACAATCTGATCCTTATTAGTGGCCTGCTGGGCAGTGAGGCCGAGGCTCATGTTACAGCTTTGTAATGATCTTTGCATGGTGCTATCACGCTGGATGCTGTGTGCTAATCAAAGTTGCACACAGTTTCAAAGCAAATGAATTCCTGCAATTTGATCATTTCTTTTCACCACAGAGTTTCAACATATCTTCCAAGGCAAAGGCGTCCGCACCACCTTGTTACTGGGCTCGCTGGTGAACCACCACTAGCGACAGGTGAGGACAATGAATCGACTGCCGGCGTCAGGCTAGCTTCTACCGTGGCCCTGAGCTTGTCCCTAGCCAGGCCAAAATGCGTCCACCTCGGCCCGAACTAAACACGCACACTTCAGGCACGCTTCTACCAACAAGGCCTCTGTAACCAGAGACTCTGTATGCTGGCGGGAACGCACAAGGGCTCATAGGATACGCTATTACCAATACCAGTCAGCTGATCAAAGCTCCTGCTTCTGCCATTGCCTGTGTGGCCACAACTTACAGTGTAAAGGAGCGCACAAGGACATTTGCCATGCAAGATAGCTGAAGTCCGGTCAAGCTAACCTGTAACTAAGAATGATAACACCAGGTTTGCCTAGCAGACCACTAACAGACCACTGGATTGCTGTTACTGAACTTTTGTGCCTAAAACTCCCAAAATCCTCTCAGTTCGCTGCACTTCTACCATGAATGAGACCACAAGACCACTGCTTCTAAACCAAAAGCATCACCACCGCACAGTCACACGTCAGAAAAGGAATATTCATTCACTAACCCTTATTAGTGGCCTGCTGGGCAAACAGGCCGAGGCTGAGGAAATATAAACAATAAGCCTGGTAACAGTGCCGAAATGCATTTATTTGATCTTATTTTTTATATTAAGTATTTAATTATTTATTAATTAGTTAGTAATTAAGTATTAATATGTGTATACACTGAGAGCCACAACATTAAAACCACTGACAGGTGAATTAAATAACATTGATCATCTTGTTCCGATGCCATGTTCTGCTGGGAAACCCTGAGTCCTAGCATTCATGTGGACGCCTCTTTGACGAGCACCACTCACCCAAACACAGCCGCAGACCAAGTACACCCCCTCACGGCAGCAGCACACCTTGGTGGCAGTGGCCCCCCAGCAGGACAGTGCACCTGCAACACTGCAAAAACTGCTCAGGAACGACCTGAGGAACATGGCAAAGAGCTCAAGGTGTCAACCTGGCCTCCAGCTTCCCTAGACCTCAATCCAATTGAGCATCCACTGGATGCACCGTAACCAAGAACGATCCACGGGGGCCCCAACATGGATGGGACTTGGCTCTGGCGCATCCCATGGATGCTCAACTGGATTGGGATCTGGGGAATTAGGAGGCCAGTCTGACACCTTGAGTTCTGCGTCAGGTTCCTCAGACCATTCCTGTGCAGTTTCTGCAGTGTTGCAGGTGCATTGTCCTGCTGGGGGTCCACTGCCATCAAGGAGTGCTGCTGCCATGAGGGGGTGAACTGGGTCTGCAACGGTGTTTGGGTGGGCGGTGCTTGTCAAAGAGGCGTCCACAGAAATGACAGAACTGGAGGTTTCTCAGCAGAACATTTGATTGTAACAACATGATCAATGCTCACTTCACTTGTCAGTGGTTTTAATGTTGTGGCTGATCAGTGTATATATACATGTTAAATAAAATATAATTGTATTATTTATATTATATATACATGAGATCAAATAAATGCATTTAGGCGTTGTTAACAGGCTTACTGTTTATATTTACTCTCAGTAAACAAAACCCATTCAACATGTTGAACTAAAACATCCAGTTGCTTACGATATAGCACTTAGTAAAACCATTTAAAATACTACTTCTACTTCCTTCTTTTATTTCCCATTGAAGTTACTTGTAATTCGCTTGTTTGCCACTTTGTCTGCTGTTTTAATTAGATTTTTAAGAGAAAGAGAGAAAGGGGGAGAGAGATTGGGTGTCCCAACAGTGACACTGTAGTGGCCTCTGCCAACCCAAAACTGTCAGTATTCAACGACCTGTGAATGAGACTCAGCTATCCTCCAGAATCACTTACTGATCCTACTGTATTAATGAACAGCAACTGACAAATCTTACATTTTCTGTCTATAATTTTCACACCCCCTTTGCAGGCACTGACCTTGTTAGACCAGGTATCTCTCCTCTCCGGGTCTGATCACCACACAGGTCAGAGCTGTTCCGCTTGAAGCTGCTTCCTCGTCGGCTTTCTGCACAGTTGTGAATAGTAACCTCATCAGCCCAGGGCTCACGGGAACACAGCAGACAAGTCCCACTGTTCACTGAGGGAGAGGAGGAAGCACTTTAATATAACATCATGACTACATGAAGGTCTGAGAAGAGGATTCAGGACACTTTCTGCAGTCTCTGATATCAGGCAGGGCTGACGGCTTCCTGAATTTCTCTCATTTGAGATGAACCTGCACATTCACACGCTTTACATGCACACCATCCTGTGCAGTGTGATCCAGACATTATTTATATGCGTTAGCACGGTCTCCTCCTTGTTTGTTTACAACACAAAGCATAAATATATCTGACTAGCACAGGTGCAGTACTTAAGATGCTGTTTACCTTGTAGTATGAGTGGCAGTGAGACTGTTCGGGACACTGTGGTCCTTCAGGGGTGAAGCTCAGCTCCATCATGCCTTGGTTAATGTCCTCAGGTCTCTCAGGGTCCCTCAGTATGTTGGCCAGACTCCTGAAATAGAGAAAACATTTATGTTAAGATCATATTTAATACATATATACAAACTTTTGTCCTTAGCTTTGATCACATAAAACCTGTATATTAATATTCAAAGTTCAGAGAGCATATTTAGGCTTGGATTGAATTAGCTGAAACCAAATAGGTGAACGTGAGAGTGGAATTCAGCATTCAGAGAAAGATCTGACAATTAGTGGTGCAAGCTGAGGCAGAGCCTGTAAACTATCTTGACTAAAATGCTTTTTGGATTCATTCCAGGTCAAGTTTTCTATATTATATTAGTAAGTACTCAGTTTTCAGAAGAATTTTTTAAAGTAACCCTCCGTCCAAGTAAACCGAAGGCATTCAGTCCTGAGAACATTGAGTGCTTTATAGACAGTTAATAGGATTTTAAAGTCTATCTTCTGACACACAGTGATTTAAAACACACATTAAAGCAGAACTGAGACAAACACACTGAAACCACTCTGCAGATACAACAAGGCTGCATATTGTGTGTATAAACTACTTTAGCTGCTCAAAATGACCTTCTGTGTGTGTCTGCTTCTGGTGTTACAGGCAGCACTTCAGGTATATTTCATATCAGCTGCTGACACATGAGAGACATTATTAAACACAACACATGTTGAGCCTGTTAGCTAACTGTGCTGTACTCTGATGTTCAGCTGTAATGATGCTAGTATGAACATGTTCACGTTACACAGCAGGATAATGGCGACATGCTAACACTCTCCCACAGACACACACCTTAGCTAACATGCAAACCTGTCTGTAGAAACACGACGAGGAAATGACTCAAGAGTCTTTAAAAGCTCGTTATACTGTCAGGACCAGGTTCATGTGTCCTTACCAGGTAATAAAGGCAGCTGAGCCGCTGGTTACATGTTTCACAAACCCTGCAGTGCATCTGCAGCAACTTTAAAGTCAGCTAGCTAACAGCGATCACAACCACTCACTTTCGTTAGCTAACCAGGCTTCGTGCCGATTTTACCGAAACTAGCGACTTATTTCTTGGCAGTGTCCGACTCCGACACAGAGATAAATACACCTGTACTGAGCAGGTAACTGTACAAATAAAGCAGCTTGGTACAGGATAGTTTACTGACCGTGTTCGTGTCCTCAGAGAAGATCTGCGCCGATCAGAGTGAAGATCCGTCAGCGACTTAAACGCATTTAGGAGTTTTGGAGGGAAAAGCAGTCACTGAGTGGTGGGCGGGGCTTACTTTACGCGCGAAACAGCATCTTTTGGCGCGCACCGAGTCTGGGGGCGGGACTTAGTGAGACAGCACCTGAGTGGGTGGAAGTTACCTGGATCAGACCAGAGAGTAACAGAACCGAGACAGAACACAGAACACACAGTTGTTAATAAGATTAAATAAGGTGATTTTATTTATATTTCATTTCTCTGGTCTGGGTCACATGACACGGAAACTATTGAAAAGAAATGCTGAATTTTAATAAAAATATTATTAGCGTTACATATACAGTTATATAGAGACAATTGTTTTATTCTAATTTTATATATTAGACAAAATATATGGTTAGTGAAACTCACATTTTAACTGAGCAGTTTGGTCTATGAAAATCAGTGTTTCGTCCTCAAATGTCTCATTTTGTCCAAAACCCAAAGATATTCAGTTTGCTGTCACAGAGGAGGAAAGAAACCAGAACATAGTCACATTTAACAAGTTTAAATCAGAGAATTTGGACTTCTTTAGGAATCACTCAAACCGATTAAGATAATTGATCATGAAAATAATTGTTGATTCATTTCATTGTTGACAACTAATCAATGAATCATTGCAGCTCTACTGAGAAACTATTGAATGAAGATTGAATGTTTCTACTAAAGCTGAGAGATGTGACAAGATGCCGACTGGGTATTATTATACTTTTTTTAAATACTTATTATAAATATTTATGAAAAAGGCTTTAACAATCAAACAACTAGAGCTGAAATTGGGATTTTATTTTGAGTAACACACAAGCTGAGTTTTCATCAATGCATTTTTATGAGCATTTTGAAGTATCTCATTGGAAAAGGTTGATGGACACAACAAATTTTGCACAAACAATTTTACGTCTAAACTCAAAAATATTTATCTTTTCCGTGAGTGAATAAACAAGCTGTTCTCAGAAGAAAATGAGGCCCCAGAACACTGTTTGGAGCTAGAAAGGTGGCAGGGTCCGCCTGATATAAACAAAGTCAAACAGTGTAAATTGTTTTGTCCTTTAAGGTCAGTTTGTTTATTCAGTCATGAAAACAAAAATAGTTTGTTTATTTATTTTGTTTAGGCAGAAAAAGAATCAGCCAATCAAGATCTTTCTCTGCTCACTAACATTTCTTCACCAAAACTACAGACTGCTCCTTTAATGACGTCATCTTGTGCCCTCAGGCATCTGTGCCACCTGCTGTTTAACTCGTAGTGGATGAAAACAAGCTGATTTTCTCTGGATGATTTTCTCAAATTTTGGTTAAAATTCAAAATACATTTGGATGAAAACTTGACTGCAGACACACTCGAACATTTACAACATGAAACAGGGAGTAAATGAGGAAACAAAGATCTTCCTCCTCCTCCTCTCACACAGCAGCTCCACTCTGTCAGGATATTTCCTTGTTCCCTCCCCTTCAGATCAACAGTTTGCTGTTGGGTGTAACTGAGCTGACAGACTCGTTTACTGCACAAACACGCTGTTCAGATCAGAGCTCAAACCAGTTTCTGTCATCAGGAAGTGAAGCTCAGACGGTCGTTGACACTGAAAGGTGAAATGGCGCAGAAAGGAGTTCAGCTTGACAGAGAGACTTTCTCTTGTCCGATCTGTTTGGATCTACTGAAGGATCCGGTGGCTATTCCCTGTGGACACAGCTACTGCAAGAACTGTATTACAGACCACTGGGACACAGAGGATGAGAGGGGGATCCACAGCTGCCCTCAGTGCAGGAAGAGCTTCACACCGAGGCCTGAGCTGCTGAAAAACACCATGTTAGCAGCTTTAGTGGAGGAGCTGAAGAAGACTGGACTCCAAGCTGCTCCTGCTGATCTCTGCTATGCTGGACCTGAAGATGTGGCCTGTGATGTCTGCACTGGGAGGAAACTGAGAGCATTAAAGTCCTGTCTGGTCTGTCTGGCCTCTTACTGTGAGCAACACCTGCAGCCTCATTATGAATCAGCTCCTTTGAAGAAACACAAGCTGGTGAAGCCGTCAGAGAAGCTCCAGGAGAACATCTGCTCTCGTCATGATGAGGTGATGAAGATGTTCTGCCGTACTGATCAGCAGTGTATCTGTTATCTCTGCTCTGTGGACGAACATAAAGGCCACGACACAGTGTCAGCTGCAGCAGAGAGGACTGAGAGGCAGAGAGAGCTGGAGGGGAGTCGACAAAACATCCAGCAGAGAATCCAGGACAGAGAGGAAGATGTGAAGGTGCTTCAACAGGAGGTGGAGGCCATCAATCGCTCTGCTGATAAAGCAGCGGAGCACAGTGAGAAGATCTTCACCGAGCTGATCCATCTCGTGGAGAAAAGACGCTCTGATGTGAAGCAGCAGGTCAGATCCCAGCAGGAAACTGAAGTGAGACGAGTCAAAGAGCTTCAGGAGAAGCTGGAGCAGGAGATCACTGAGCTGAAGAGGAAAGACGCTGAGCTGAAGAAGCTCTCACACACAGAGGATCACAACCAGTTTCTACACAACTACCCCTCACTGTCAGCACTCAGTGAGTCTACACACTCATCCAGCATCAGCATCCGTCCTCTGAAGTACTTTGAGGATGTGACAGCAGCTGTGTCAGAGGTCAGAGACAAACTACAGGACGTCCTGAGAGAAACATGGACAAACATCTCACTGACAGTGACTGAAGTGGATGTTTTACTGTCAAACCCACAATCAGAGCCAAAGACCAGAGCTGACTTCTTAAAATATTCATGTAAAATCAAACTGGATCCAAACACAGTCAACAAATGGCTGTTATTATCTGACGGGAACAGAAAAGCAACATACATGAGACAGACTCAGTCTTATTCTCATCACCCAGACAGATTCACTGACTATCCTCAGGTCCTGAGCAGAGAGAGTCTGACGGGACGTTGTTACTGGGAGGTGGAGAGGAGAGGAAGAGATGTTGGTGTAGCAGTCGCATACAAGAATATCAGGAGAGCAGGGAAGTTGCATGAATGTTTATTTGGATTCAATGACAAATCTTGGAGGTTATATTGTTCCACAGACAGTTATAAGTTTTATTACAACAGTGTCCACACTCCCGTCTCAGGTCCTGTGTCCTCCAGAGTTGGAGTGTACCTGGATCACAGTGCAGGTATTCTGTCCTTCTACAGCGTCTCTGGCACCGTGACTCTCCTCCACAGAGTCCAGACCACATTCACTCAGCCTCTCTATGCTGGACTTTATGTTTATCCTGGCTTCGCTGCTGAGTTCTGTAGACTCAGATAGACTGAAGTCATTTCAGGGTCAGTGGGTTAAATTCTGTGTTTCATTTCTTCACACTTGTTTTGTTTCCATCATTGTTGCTGACAGCTGATTGTTGTCTCATTTCTTCACATGTCAGTCAAACAATGTGTGCGTTACTCTGACGTCTTCTTGTTGTTGTGTAAATGTTTGAGTGTGTTCAGGCGGCGCTCCTTCCTGTGTCTGTTCAGCCTCAGAGGCTGTCACTGCTCATGATGAGTTCAGTTCACATGATCATAATCAATCAGGAGATCAGTCGTTATTTGCTTGTACACATGACATGGAAGCTATTCATATAAAACAGAAAAAGCAGTAAAATGTAATAAAAACAGGTGTGTCTCATGTATTCCATTTAGTAATACAATTCGGCATTGGATTGGAGTCACTGGGTCACATGACATGGAAGCTATTGAAAAGAAATGCTGGATTTTCATAATAATTATTCATATATAAAAGAAGAAGCAGTAAAATGTAATAAAAACAGATGGTTTGGAGTCACTGGGTCACATGACATGGAAGCTTTCTTTAAAAAATATATATATTTTTGCAAAATAAATAATAACACATTAGCAATCAAAATCAGTGTGCTACATGAAATCAGTTTAGTATTATTTTATTATCATAATTTTCACTTATATCATCCAGTCGGGTAATTTGTTGATGGTCCCTAAGTCAGCCTCCGGCGCAGCGGGGGGTTCTGGGAGGCAGCTATCCGTCCTCCTGCTGCCAACACTGGGGGAAACTGCGGAAGAGACGCCGCTGGGTGTCTCCGGAGCGAATGTCTGTCCAATATCCAACATGACACTTCACCTCTGTAATATAACACTGAAATGATCCATGCAGAGACATTACTACTTGTACTTTTGCTACTTTAAGTATGCTTTTATATTTATATTTTTGTACTTTTACTCAGGTAAGAGGCAACCGAGTATTTCTTCACTCCAGTCCGCTACTTTTACTTGAGTCAGAGGTCTAAAAACGTCTTAAAACGCCCTATAAAAGTAATATTATTACTGTTTTTTACTACAAACAGGAAGCCATAGCTGCATACTAGGAACGACGTCACGAATAACGGGACGTTCCAGCCAATCAAATTCCTTCGCTGTGGATTTCTCGGCCAATCACGGCGCCGCTGTCTCACCAGCAACCGCCGTCCTGCTGGCAGTTTAGCCTGAAGCTGGCTAACAAGCTAACAAGCTAACAGACACAGAAACATCTTCGGTGATGTGTTTCGCTTGAATTTACTGAAGTTACCGGTCGTCCAAGTGACTAAATCGAAGACCTGCTCGAAGGTAAAGAGTCGTGTTGACTTCTGCTTTCTGCTGTAGCTAGCTAAGCGTCGCAGGAGGGGGGCGCAAATAGGCACAAAACGTGTTGTTGATGTTAATATGTGGCGATTTAGCACAGTTAGCTAACATGAGCTAACGCAAGTTTGTGTGAAAACCCTCCCGGACGTAAAATTAACTAAAAGGTAAGACACGTTTGAACCAGATAGCGAGGTCGTGCTCGCCCATTTTTCCATCAGATGTACGGAATTAACTTTCTTGTCACGGAAAATAATATTCAAAGATGTCACATGACTGCTGATCACTCACTGTCAACACCTGCGTCTTGTCATGAATTATTCTTTGAGTGCATTCTCCTCCCAAAACACTAAAAGTTAATGTGTGTCTCGTCTCAGTCGTGGGTTAAACTTACAGCTGAACTTCCTCCCGCAGATGCAGTTCATGCTGCTGTTCAGCCGGCAGGGAAAGCTGCGGTTACAGAAGTGGTACGTGCCTCTGTCTGACAAGGAGAGGAAGAAGATCTCCAGAGATCTGGTCCAGACCATACTGGCCAGGAAGCCCAAGATGTGCAGCTTCCTGGAGTGGAGAGACCTCAAGATCGTGTACAAGAGGTGAGAGAAGTTGGACACACATGCAGGAGGGAAGCGTCACCTCATCAGACCTTTTTCTTGCCATATGTCACAAGCGTGAATCTCCCTGGTTGTATTCAGTGTCCTTACTTCCCTAATCTTTGACCTGTTATGAAACTCGCATCTGAACAGCAGCAGCTGGCTTCACAGAGATCATTTAAATCATTCAGTCAGTCAACTCAAAGTAAATCAGCCGACAGTCCCCCCCAAAACCCCCAAACTTTCACAGTCTGTATTCATACCGAAAGTCAAGATCAAGCGAGCGTTTGCCCTTCTGGTTTCTGTCCTCCTTGAGCCCGCCATAGGACACCTGTGTCACCGTTTATCTACTCACCCCTTTGCCTGTGGATGGTCAGGTGAAGTTTCGTAGCCCACAAGACATTTCTGGAGCTTCACAGCGAAACAGCAGGGGACATAAAATGGTACAATACAGCTCAGTCAGCATAGTCCAAGTCTCTTGAAGCGCTGAGATCCCAAATTGATGTGAAAAGACTTTATTTACACCCTTCTTAAAGATGAAATCATAATGTCTGGGTTTTCATCTTCATCACCAGACCTGAGTTTGCTCAGCTGTCATGATTTGATTGTTATAATGTGACCTAAGCTTGGTCACATGATTACAGGTTGGTTGTAGAGACTGTGCAGATGGACTCTCTTTGTTGATGAGGACTGTTAGATAGCCAGAGGACTTTTAAGATTTTGTTAAACTTTTAAACATTTCATTCTGGTCTAAACAGGCTGCACTTACAACTGCTTAAGCCACAGAGTCATAGGATGATGTTAGTAATCGGACGTGTTAATGTTTGTTACATCATTTGTGTATCTGCCGAAGCTTGTTGGCGTTTTTCATGAGAAACAGTGAATCAGTGATTATTTTGTCGAGCGCTGAGATTTCTGGCATTTAGACTTCACCTTCTGGTGTGTTATGAAAGCCAGAAACACCCCCTCTCTGACAGACACTGCCAAACAATGGAGGACAATGATACGAATATACACAGAGCGCCTGATTTGTCCCGGCTAATGAGTGCTGAGTCAAAAATACAAAGGACACATTTTCATGTTTTCAGTAAAACAAAAAACTAATAAACAAAGACAAACAGCCAGGAGACAGTCGGACAGTGCTGCAGTACTGGAAGAAGTGTTTTATTGCATCATGACAAAATACACTGAGTTACCTGTTTATTTGGTACAATCCAATTCAATGTCCCTGCAATAAATAGTATCTGTGTAAAGCAGGGCTGCAACTAATGATTATTTTTGATTAATCTTAAATGTTGATCGGTGTTTCCCAAAGATATCGTCCTCAAATGTCTTGTTTTTTGTCCACAGCCCATATATTCAGTTTACTGTCACAGAGGAAAGAAACCAGAAAAACTTTCACATTTAAGAAGCTGATTCATCAGATCGTTGTGACTCAAACCGTTGAATAGATAATAAAAACAGCTTTATTGTAAAGGTGACGCTGTTCCGTTTTTGCTTTCCGAGATTCATAATCAGATGGTTTTATTGTTTTTTTTTAATGCCAAGGTACACAATAATGTCATCATAAAAACAGAGCCATAAAACATTCAAGATACACTTGTTCCTTATTTTTGGCATTTACAGGTATCTCCACAGAAAATTAACGATAGAGAAGTAATGTTTGCTTTTTTGTACTTTCTTCCTGTACACGTGAAGATCTGAGTGTTGCATTTCTGCTCAGAAAGGCACCAACGTCTGTCACATCGCTGCCTTGTTAATCCACGTTCTGCCTTCTTTATGTTTCAGATATGCAAGTCTGTATTTCTGCTGTGCAGTGGAGGATCAGGATAACGAGCTCATCACTCTGGAGATCATCCACAGATACGTAGAGCTGCTGGACAAATATTTTGGAAGCGTGAGTCTCAAATACCTCACATGTAACCCGCTGATTGATGGCGTGAGGGGAAAAGACACAGTGTTTTCAGTCAGGACAGGATCTCTGATCTGCTGCTGTTTGTGTTGTGGCTTCACAGGTGTGCGAGTTGGATATTATCTTCAACTTTGAGAAGGCCTACTTCATCCTGGATGAGTTCCTGCTGGGCGGAGAGGCCCAGGAGACGTCCAAGAAGAACGTGCTGAAGGCCATCGAGCAGGCCGACCTGCTGCAGGAGGTACGCATGTTTCTTTCTCATCAGGTCGCTGAACCCATTAGAGAGATGGACCATCGTGTCAGCTGGACAGTACCTGGAGCAGGGCAACAGCTAAATAATATTTTTACTGCCAATGATTTCAGTGGTCTGTGAAATGTCAGACAATTAGGAAAAATGCCTGTCTCAAGCTTCTGACTCAAGGTCTTTAAATAACTTGTTTTGCTCTAACAGTCCAAATCCCAAAGATATTTACTTCAGGGTCATTCGATGCCAACTCATCCAGAATTCAGTACTTTTCCCAGGTCATGTCATTGATTTTCTCACAAAAGAAATCACGTTACAATCTTACAGTCACATGAGATAAAAGCTGAGATAAATTTGTCTGCAAGTGAAAACTAGTGGAGTTAGATGTTTTTGAAAATGAAACATACTTGCTTTATTAATTTGATTCCTGTAAACATCCCGCAGCAAATATTTGTAAATCGTTTCTTGGATGTTCAGGATAAATTTCAACCCAATCCAGAAAAATAAGCAAGAATACACATTCAAAGAATATCAAAGAAAAATGTTGAAATTTAGCTCTGAGGGCTGAACTTCAATGATTCATAACTGAAAAGTATTCAGAGTACAGCTACAGGATTCTGCAAGGTCCCAAGAAAATACATGACGTTAACTGTGAGGGTCAAGAGGAGCTGGAGTGGAAGGACTCTTTACTCAGTTATGAAAAGAAGCAAATTTATGGCATTTTTGTGGGGAAAAAAAGATATTTGAACAGAGTCATCGATTATGAGAATTGTCACAGATTAACTAGATAATGGCAAATATATATAATCAATTGGTCAATAATGAAATTATAGCCAGATTACTTTATTTGATGAAAAGTAAAGCATCTACACACACTCCCAAACAGTAGATGGCGTTAGGCACTAAAGCCCGACTGATACTGGATCTTTAGGGCCAATGCCGATGGAGATAATGAGGGTTATTGAGTAAGGGATATTGAAGTTATCAGATCAAATTTACAGATTTTCACGTGAAGGAGGTGCATTTCCACCAAACTCTTCTGTATCGTACCCTTCCCCTCTTCATTTCTCGGTTTGTACATCCTTTGATTCTTTCTCTCCTCTCGTCTTAGTCCCTCCTCCCTGAGATGTGAGCGGAGGAGGTGTGGAAAACACACGAGGAGTCGAGGCAACGGGCATTTAGCAAAATGAGACGTCCTTGGTTCAAAACCATATTTTAAAGCAACGTCAAATAAATATCTTACACTCAGATGTGCATAAACTAAAGGTTTGAAGCTTCACTTTAAAACACAAAAAATATTATTAATATAAATAATTATTGGTTATCTTATCTGTGTCAGCCATGAGAAGCAGGTAATTATCAGTATCAGCTGAGTAAATCCGTGTGGTTCCTCCCTAGTTGAAGCTCTATCGTGGTGTTAGAATGAATCTCACTCAGCGACGCTAACGTTACACCGTCAGGAGGGTAAAGATGTTGATGGATTGCTTCTTTCACCTTGCGGCCGTCTACACCTGCCGTCACCTGTTTATTTTAAGCCTGCGGCTCCTGATTAATACCTCTCTCTGTCCTCTGTGTCAGCGCACCGTCCTGCATGTCCGCATTACTGTCTCGCTGTAGTCATCCGCAGTCGACGGCATCAGTGCTCAGTGAATTATTTATAACCAAGTGTGCAGCTCTGTTGTAATAACAGCACGCAGCAGTGAAGGGCCTCCTGTTCCCGTCACACATTTATGACTCATGTACTATTAATTATGATTCGGAGGGGTACTAAATGTGTGACAGATGAACAAACCGACAGTACGACAGTTTGTTTTTCTTCTTGTGTTTATCTGCAGGAGGCCGAGGCACCACGGAGCGTTTTAGAAGAAATTGGGCTGACATAAATCCTCCCGCCTCGCAGACCTGGCAACCTCCCCCGCCTCTATCCTGT
Source organism: Pagrus major (assembly GCF_040436345.1). NCBI lineage: Eukaryota > Metazoa > Chordata > Actinopteri > Spariformes > Sparidae > Pagrus > Pagrus major. The sequence goes on from NC_133218.1 coordinate 35,750,740, forward strand.
CTTTTCACGGTGTCAGTGTTGTATGTATATAATCACCACCTATGTACTGTATAACTGTACTATCCTGTAATGTCCTTTTAATGTGGTGCCAAGTGTGGTTTTAATGTGTCTCCTATGTACAAGCTGTATTCTGCAGTATTAGCCCCCCCCCCCCCCGAGAACTTCTTTAAACTCCACAGAGTACAATGTAGCGACGACATGAAACTGCAGCGTCATGTTAAGATCATCCTTCATCACCGATTGCAGAGCTGTATGTGCTGTTTGATGTAAAGGTTTGACTCTCTATGGTGCTGTTGTAGCTTCAGTTGGTGCTTCTCGTGTGTTACCATCATGTGGAGTCAAAAATCAAGAATCCGGAAGGACCAACAGTCCCCGTTTGTACTCACTCATAGAGACAAGCCACCTGATTTTTCTACATCAAGATCCATGCGTTATTCCCTGAGAAACAAACGAAAATGTAAAAAAAACACAAAAAAAAACGCCATATCTCGAAATGTTAAAGTGAGAAAAACAATTCCTGGATCCGCACCAAAAGTTATTGTGATCTATTCTGGGCCGACACCCATCCTCCATCCAAGTTTTGTGGAAATCTGTTCAGTAGTTTTATGTAATCCTGCTGACAAACCAACCAACAAACAGACACGAGTGAAAACACAAAACCTCCTTGGTGGAGTTAACGAAAAATAAATTCTGTCTGCTGCACAAGAAAAAAAAAAGGTTTATAACTTGTTTTTCAAATTGACATGACGAGTAAAAACATACTGGAAAGGACCATCAACATATAACAGTATAACTAATGATGTTTTAAGTTTGCTTTCACGTTACGGCTGCACGACATCTCGCTTCAGCATCGACATCACGATACGCACGTGCACAATTGTTGTTGCAGGACAACAAAGCTCTGCTACAAAATCACTCCAATCATTCTAGAGTGAAAATACCTGTATGTTTTTTTAAAATATATATCGCAGCATATATCACAGAAAACAAAATATCAATGTCAGTATTTTTCCAGTATCGTGCAGCCCTGGTTCACGTGTAAGTTGAGCATGAAGATGTTATTTTTGGATGAGGAGAGGTACTACAGGTTAACAATCTTAATTTTTGTGCAGCAGACAGATTTTTTGCAACCTTTTAAGACTGCAGAAATACTCTCAAACAGGAAGTGTTGCTGAATTACCTGGATTTCTGTTTCCAAGCAGTATTATTTGTTGGCGCCTGTTGCAAAGACAATTCAGAACAAAACGAGTATAACATCTATAACGGAGACATGAAACTGTCAGACTTCCATTTTCCCTGGAGATTTTATTCCCGGGTTGCAGACAAATTAGCCTGGTGAACGTGAGGTTTATGTAAATGCAGATGATGTCATTATTCTACAGCCATGACACTGTGTAATCAGCGTGAAGCATTCCAAAGCATAAACCTCGTCTTTTGCCAGTTTCAAGATAATCTTTGTATTTATTTTTCAAACGATCCAGGCAGTTCTCATCTCCGTGGCTCAGGTGTGATGGTAACTCCCCGTGAGCGGCACCAACTGCAGCTCGTGCTTTTGTGGGAATCACTGCACTGTTACAATCACTTACACACGGGTTCAATCGACCCAACAATTCAGTGAAATTAAAACAATTACGCCTGATCAGTATCAGTGTTGATGTCAGTCCATTTGTGTTTGGTCATCCTCCTCCACAAATTCATCAATTCCATTTGTTTTTCAAGACTTATTGTTTACCTTTGATGAACATGAGCTGTTTTTGTGTAATTAAGTGTCTTGCGTGTTAAAGTTGTCGTTCTGTTGTCTTAATATTTCCTGCAATTGACTTATTTTCCTGACAAACATTTGTTTCACATTGAAGTTCGTAAAGGCCTCTGGAGATAAATCTTAGGTCGGTGTCTCTTTTACTCTTAGGTCAGGATAAGATAGTGTCCCTAATAAATAAAAGAGAAACACTATTTTATGTATTATTATAGTTTGGCTTACTAACATTTGACCAAAGAACACTGTGTTTTACCTTCTCTATGGTGTCTACGGAAAGCCTGACATGGCAGAAAAGGGATGTAGGATGTTTAATGGAAACTTGAGGGTTATTTGGCCACAGTACACCAGTAAAACGTCATTATCCATATGAAGACAGGTCGATCCTGAGCTTCTTTATGGAGTAGGAACAGAAGAAGATGAAGCACACATATCAGGGTACATCATCAGTACTCATTACTGTCTGCTTGTTTACCTTGTCAACAAGCCAACAGGTAATGAATTGATCCTCATCCCAAAACTGTATTCAGTCACATTTTTAACTGCATTCTTAAAACCACAAAGTGTTTGTTTTTTTTGTTGAACATTCAGTAATTATGAAACGAGTTCATCTTTGATTTGAAATGACTTTTGTATTTAACACTGCCAACACATTTGCCAACTTTTTCTTTTCTGATATTTGAAAGTTATTAACAATAAATGTATTAAAAACAGAAAAACCCATTTGTTTATCTTGTGTTTTATGTTGGTTTTACTCAGCGACAGTAACCACGTAGTGCCACAGCTCCAGGTGATCAAGTGTTAAAGCAACATCAACCATTTTACAAAAGCTAAATATTCACAAATGTACATACAGGTAAAAGCCAGATCCAATTTACAGACTTTTTAACTTTACAAGTTAAAGCCTTGTTTCCAGCACACACTTTGAAACATGTAGCTAAGCCCTCAATTGATTTGAGTTTCCAGTATAGACCGTCCTGTTTCCAGCTTGTCACACAACAGAGCAGACTTTTCTTTGTCTTGAGAAGCTGAACACACTGTAACCTGTACTGTACGTTACTGTCATGGACAACTGACTAACTTTTCCTCATTCACCATCACTATACACGCTATTTCGTGTTCCTCCCTCTCGGTATGTGTTTGTTTATTTCAACAAGAAAAAAAAACATGCAGTCAGCAAGACAAAAGACTGCTGATAAACTAGAAGAAATCCCACATCAGAGCGCTGATTAAGGACATGAAAAAACTAGCTGCGACAAAGGAAAATGTAAAAATAAGCGCTCAATGCGTCTGAATTGGACTGCGTGGTGGAAAAGCGGCTTAAGAGGGACTCGTGTCTTGTTTCTCAGCAGGTTCACTTTCTATTTCTGTGTTAGATTGTTCAATTTCCGCCTCAGGACTGAACTTCTTCTCGCTGTCGACACACTGACTCTCATCCAGGTCATTGTTTTTCTGAATATGCTCCGAGTTCATCTCCTGACTGGGACTTGCTGCTCTGAGATTCTCCGCCGTCTCTTCCTCCTTCTCCGACTCTCCAGTTGAGGTCGTCTCTTCGGGCAGATGGCTCTTCCTCTTATGCTTCTTCTTGCTCTTCTTCTTGCTCTTCTTGGACTGTTTGTGGCGTTTGTGTCTGTTGGTTACATCATTCGGGGATTTCTCATTTTTATCCGGGCTCCTCTCTCTGCTGCGCTTGTTTCTTTCCTCCTCTCTGCTCGAGCTTCTGGACCTTTCTCTCACTTTCCTGTGAGCGTCTGTGTCTTTGTCTCTGCTGTCTCTCTCTTCACTTCTACTCCTGTACCTGTCTTTATCTCTGCTCCTGTTGCTCAGCCTGTCTGGCTCTCTGTCTCTACTCCTACTCCTCGACCGGTCTCTACTTCTGCTCAGATACCAGTCGTTCCTTCTGTCACTGTGTCTGGACCTGGACGACCATTTGTCCTCTCGGTGCTGTTGGGACGCCCTCCTCTCTCGGCTCCTGCTCCTCTGCCTGTCGCCGTCTCGTCTGCTGTGGGACCTCTCAGACCTCTCAGACCTCTCAGACCTCGGTGGGCTTCTGCTGCAGTGACGTTGCCTCCTCGATCGGTCTCTGTCTCGCTCTGAATGCCACCCGCCTCTGCGGCTCCCCCTGATGCTGCGGTCTGGCGACAGATCCCTGTCGGCCTCCCAGAATTCATTGCCAGGGTTTCGAAAGACATGCAGGAAGTTGCAGTGCTTCCCTTTGGGGCACCTCTGTCTGTCAAACAATCCTGAGAGAGGAGAGGCAAATAGAGCAGGAGGGTAAATACACTGAAATGTCACCAGGTGAAAGTGCTCTCATATCAGTATGAACTAGTTACTCACCACATATGGCGTTCTTCCAACGTGTTACAGGACAGATCTCACAGTGAAGCTGCCGGCCTGCGTACCACCTCCCGTTGAACTTGAACAAGGCCTCTTTACACTGCTCCTCTCTGGACAGACCACACAGAGACACGAGGACAAAGAATGAAGAGTTTCATCTAAAACTTCAATCATCGTACGGTTTATTTATTTGAGAAAAAGCTTTGGTGTGAGGATGTGTAGTAAAGGCTTACGTGTCAAACTGAACGTAAACGTTTCCTCTCAGGTGTGGTTCGTAGTTGCAGCTGACCTAAAAGAAAAAGAAAAGGTAGAGATGAAACTAAACATGTTTTCAGTGGTAACAATCATCCATCCAGTGAATGTTTTCCTCAACAGTGACGTCTGAGGCTCGTTATACTCTCGCTGACTTCAGTATTTTATTCTTACGCCGTAATGATGATTTTTCACAATCATTTTATTTCACTGTTGGTGCTTTTAGTGTCCACATACCTAAATAAGAAATAACTTCAGAAAGCTGACTGTCTTTCAGGTACATTGATACATGTATCTCATCTTACCTTGAACTGCACCACCCGGCCGATGCTCTTAAACTCTGGCAGGACGTCGTGGTAGAAGTCGAGGAAAGACTCCTGCAGATCCTCCTCGCTGTGCTCTAACCAAGCGTCGGTGTCGTAGTCATCGCGCCGTGACTCCTCCATGCCGAACGTTTTAAACATACCACGGATCATCAGAGTCGGGCTGGCTGTGGGATAAGCGTGCTTCCGAGAACATCTGGACTCACAAAGACAGAAGAGAGGAGGACATGCAAAGACATCCTTTAATGCATCCAGTGTGTTTATGAAGGTAACCTAAAGAGTCACATCATAAAAAACAAACAGTACCTGTCTCCAAATCGACACGCTCCAGTCTTAAGGAAGAACGGACAGTTGGCTACGTCGCGCTCTGTCCCAAAGTTCTCAGAGTTCTCCTTCAGAGGAGCCTCAGGATTCATCCACGGCCCTCCGTTATCCAGCTGCAACTAAGAACATGAACAGAAGCGTATATACTCTCTGAAAAGTTAAGAGATGTTTCTAATTGTTTCATGAACCTCTTTGATTTTAGTCTTTTAAATGGTCAAGACTCATCATGGACTAAACACTTTTGCAAGCTTTTTCTGTAATGTTCTAGTGCTTCGGCCACGGTAAGCCACTCTTGATAGGACTAAACAGAATTGCACAGGTTAAAGCAACGTTGTGTAGAAATGGGCATTTAGAGCCCCCACAGTTTGTGAGTGCAACACCGGTGTCACGAATACAAATCCTAACAAAACAAAACTCAAGTCTTAACAGTGCAGAAACAAGTGATAGAGACACATTCACCCTGTTACAAGACACTGAACCCTCAACATGATTCTGAAGCTGATATTTTAAGGTAAAAACTTACATAATGTTGCTTTAAATATTATCAATGCACAGGCAAGGAACAATCAGGCCAGAGCCAGTATTGACATTTGATATTTGATAAAATGATAAGTAGTTTATTGCCTTCAAACAAATAAGGAAGCATTTTTGATTAGTATCTCAGTGCTCTCTGGTGGATAAACAATGTAACAGAGACAATATTTCTACATTAGTGCAAACATAACTTTGATATTTCTGATAAGCAACAAGAAGTAAGTGATCTGCTTATCGCAGTGGTTTTCAAACTTTTTGTTCCTGAGGCGCAGCTGTATTTAAAAATATGAATATGCGATATAATGTTATCTAATCTAATCAGTCTGTGCATGTTTACTTTTGGTTTCCTGGAAGGTTTTTAAAAGATATTTTTTTGGGTATCAAACGTGCCTGTCTTAGTGTGTGTACACACTAAGACAGGCACATAGTGTGTGTACAAAGCACTGATACAGTGGATTAAAACCTCATTTATGACTTAATGCATAGTTGTATAATGTAATAATAAACTGTGATTATAACAAAATCCAATCGCACACCTACAATGTGATGTGTTCTTTAAGTGTGAGGTTTAACAGCACTCTATTATACAGTGTTTATACATTAAACTGAGTAATATACCCATTAAAGCAACATTATGTAACCTTTTACCTGTGACAGAGACACCATTCACTTGTTTCTGCACTGTGTAACTTCAGTGAGAGGGTCGGATCACAGTGTTACACGCGTTTACTTCAACATACAAGTTTTCAACACATAACTTTGTTATGACGTAATGAGTTTAGTTTGTAGTTAGCACCTACATTACATCTAATAAACTGTTACACACCTGAGATTTGTATTTAACTTGCTTCAACGTGTGAAACTGACTCCGAACTAAATTTTTCATTAAAGGGGCTCTATGTTACAAGTAATAATCTTTTTTTTTTTGGCCATACGTGAGCTGATTGTAGCATGACGTGAAAAATGCGACCTTCCTCGTCTCCGTGGCTCTCTCCGCTCCGCCAACAGAGCAACACAAGCTAACATTAGTTCAGAAATGGATCGACTAACATAAACGAACAGTCGGCTTCCAGCACACCACAGAAGCTCCCACAGAGCCCCTCTAAACAAATAATGCACATTGACAGTTTTTTGCCCATGTATCATATTGAGTGTGAAGTCGTGATGATCAGTCTACATACATGTGTGTAACGTGACATTCATGCGTGTTTATACCTGGTTTTCAGCTTCATCCAACATTTTCTGAACAGCCTCCTACAAATGGTGTAAAGACACGGCTGGTGAAAAAGTGTAGAGGTCAACATACTGCAGCGTCTCTGTTACTGTGTGTTAAGACCGCAATCAGAAGGACTGGCATTGAACAATTCTCGACTTTTGTTTAAAAAAAAAAACAATTTCACACAAAGTAAAAGATACGTCCTTGTTGTGAGAGCTGAAGGGTTTTTCTCTTTGTGTGTGTCCTTAGTTAAGGAGTTGGATGGTTGCTTGGTGCCGCTCAGTCAAGGAAATTTTTTTAAAAGAATCATGTACAAAGAAAATAACACAACTCACACATGCAACACTTAGCTGGTTTGATCTGTTTAACTTAAGATGATCTGAATCTTATGATTAAGTAGAAGAGGATATATTTCTCTTTGTTTCTATCCTGCTCGGGCTCGTTTCACCTCTCTGCCTTGCTTCTCCTGCTGCTTCTGCTCTTTTTCTTCTTGTTCTCTCTTCTGCTGGGCTTCCCATTCCTCCTTTATCATCCGCTGCGAACACAAAATGACATAAAGTCTGTCAATATCAACATTTTAAGGAGAATATGGTTTCTTGAATTTGACATGCTCCCTTACCTCCTCCTCCTCTTTTCTTTTCCGCGCAGCTTCCTCCCTCTCAAACTTCAGCCTGAACTCCTCCTGAGCGAGCCGCTCTTTTTCCAGCCACTCCTCATGTAGCCGCAGTCTGAGAACACAGAGGAACACACATTAATAAAAACTCCACAATCAAAGGTTTCTGTGCTGTCTATCACTGAATGTGCAGCTAAAGGTCAGCAGAGTGGCATTAGTATTAACTACCTTTCTGCCTCAGCAAAATCATTATCCTCATCTTCTTCGTCCTTTATTTCTTCTTCAGGTGTGCAGCTTGCTCCATTATTTGAACCTGTAACAGAGTTAATGTTGTGGTTAGTCTGGTGCAGCTAAGTTCTATCTGATATCGCCGTGTTGGTGATGTTCCCAGAACATCATAATTCATTATTTATTATCATTCGTTCATTTTTGATCCAGGACCATCAATTCTTATGATTACGAGAAAGTAACAACGGCCACATTTTGGGCAAGCTGCTGTGGTTTGAGTTCAGGACTCTTCTCTGATGTGTGTATTTTGACGATCTTTCTCCCACTTTCTCTTCTGACATTACAAAAATGTGGTCGGTCAGTTGCGATGATGGTCCTAGATCAACATTAAAGCTGCTGTAAGTGTTATTTTCTTATTAAAATAAGTGTTAAACAGCTCAGTAATCACTGCTATAGTGTTTGGTCAGTAACCTATGCATCTCCTCCTCCAGCTCCAGCTCACTTTAAGAGGTGGTCCTGTCTGCTTGGAGAAGACGCAGAGAGCAGGATCCTCCTGTTATGGTGCCTACATCAGCAATGACAGAAGAGGGAAAGCTACCAATTCCAGCACTCCTAGGCCAAGTGAAGATAAACGATTGAAGAAAAGAAAGAGGCAAAGAGACACTGCTTCGAAAAAAGAAAGGAGTTGTGCAAGTGTGGTGACATAGAGAGGAGGGAGGGGATTGCTAACGGCAATCAGACAGGTAGTTGGCTAAAACAACCACAACGCTTACAGCAGCTTTAGTTATGATGTTCCAGGAACGACACCAACATGTTGATATCTGATCTGTAGAAAGAACGGCGGAGGTATGACATCTGACAACAACACCAACGTGACAGCTGTCTTCGTACCACATTCTCTGGCTTGGGCGAGAGCTTGGCGTTTCCGTTTTCTTCTGTCTTTCCTCTGGGCAGCCCTGCGTTGCTTTTGACTAAAGTGCAAAAAGATTTAAAACAATAATCAGATCAGTGACAGAGAAGAAACACTAGTGTAGTGCACTGTAATACAACTGAAGTTGAGTTGCGTTTTTTTTTCTACAAAAGACTCTTTAACCTGTTAAACAAAGGTGTAACTCATGACAGTATCAGTCGTTGCATTACAATCTTTGCTGTTATTTGTCCCTCCAGTGGACTTCTTACTAAGACAAGTCACAAAATCCTCAGTGAATAAGCTCAAACATTCAAAGTGGCTGCTCTAATATTGTTACTGGTTGATAAAATGTCATCCAAAGACAGGTATGACAGTCAAATCTTTAGGAAACTGTGATCTGGTGTTATCTAATGCAGTCCTGTAGTAGATGCAGTGAACCCTTAAACAGCTTATAATGCTCAATCAGTCTGTATTTGAGATGTGCTGATTCAGGTCTTATGACAGTAACACAGTAGCTACTATAATAATAATTTGTTCAATTAGCTTTCCGTTTGGCTTTGAATGTGTCACTGGGTAGTGTTACTGGGGCAATCCTGCAAGGTAACGTCTAACACTCACTGTATAAGGTCTCGAAATTACCAGAACGTTAAAACAGATTTCTGTAATAACGACACAACTTTAACATGAATGGTAACTCAAGTTTGACATTAAACAAAGTTAGCTTGCAGTTAGCTAGTAGCTACGCCAGGACTATTAGCTGCACTGACTTCATAACGGCGTTTATACTTTGTCCCATGTTAATGTGGTTCACCACCCAGACATGAGTAGAGTATCAAGTAATCTCAACATGATTTAAAAGAGAGAAACAGACCTTAGCACCGGAGCAGAAACATGTGGAGGACCTGGTGCTGCCATGATAGCTAACGATAGCTGACGGTAGCTAGTGAGTTAGCATGCGCAGCTAAAGTTAGCACGCCAACATATTTTAGCTGTAGGTATTTCTTCTCAACCGCTGCCCAGCTGAATTATTTCCGAAGTGGATTTGGTTTGTCAGACTGCTGATATAAACGATTAATTCCTGCTTGTTGTAAACGTTAGCTAGCTGCATGCGGGGCTGTTGAGGCTAAGGAGCCGCAGAAGAAGAAGAAGAAGAAGAAGAAGAAGAAGAAGAAGAAGAAGAAGAAGAAGAAGAAGAAGAAGAAGAAGAAGAAGAAGAAGAAGAAGAAGAAGAAGAAGAAGAAGAAGAAGAGAGAATACAAAGTACTTCCGGTTTAAACCGGAAGCTGAACTTTCCAAGTTTCCGTTTAAAACCCTGATTAAAAATAAAATTAGAATAAAAAATAACAATAGTAATAATAAAAAAATAAAATTGCAATTATTTATTATTAGAAATAATTAAAATTAAAATTAATTATTTCTTATTAAAAATTCAACTTGATAACTTTAGAGAATAAATAAATTTTTGTTTTGGTTCATATAAATACACAATGTGTACTGTACAATGTACAGTGAAAAAAAATGACTAGAAAAAATAATCCTATTCTAATCTTACAAAATAATCATAAGCTTAGTTTTAGAGGTGTCACAACACATCACGATATATTCACAATAACCGTGATATTGAAACATAAATTTTGATATCTTGTTAGTAATAGACATATAATAATATCGATAGAACAATCAAGCACTGATGTTCGGCTCTGTGCATCTTTTGCTTTCTTCTTTTTACAAGGAATTGAGTAGTTAAGAGTAGTCCTTCTTCTTGTACATTGTTTTTTTGTTACAGTTATGGTTACAAACCCTCTATTTCTCCCTGCACTCATATTTTGAATCACTTATTTGCCAGAAAAGAGACAAAACACACAGTAAACAAAGATTCATTTGATTGCTAGCATTTCTTTTAAAGTTTCGATAGATATTACAATAATATTGCTATTGTGAATTAATTTTGCCACGATGATCGTGTAGTGAATGTCTGATATTGTGACAGCCCTTCTCAGTTTATAGCAATCTCTTAAAGCTTTCCAATCCTGCTTTTATGTGAAACATTTAATGTAATAATTAGAACGTTATTAAATATAAACACAGCAAAGCCTCTTCCACTTGTTTCATGTTTAACAAATGTAGTTTAAAACATTTATTAATGTTAATGCATCATTTACTCCCAACTTAAACTTATCCAGTATGAACCTGTGAAGCTTACAATACCAGCCTCAATGAAATTCAAATTCCTTTTAAAGTTAAAAAATAAAATCTGTGGGAACTGCACCAAAACTAATCTCGTACTATTTCAGCATGACTAGCAAACTATTTTTGGTTACCAAAGCCTTTAAATCACTGAATATTTATCCATCTCTCAATCGTATAAATAAACTTTATAACATAATAAACAGAGACACGTGAATATATTCTTTATTTGACAGCCCATTGCCAAAAAAGGCAAAGCACAGAAACCTCAGTGTCAACAAGAAAGCAGATTTTGTAACCAAAAAAAAAAAGTAGGAAAGATATAAGAAAAATAAGCAGTGTTCAGTAACCTGACTCCCATACATCAGTCTTAAAGCAGTAGGGCATCTGTACTGTGACACCGTGTGTGCCTTCCTTCGCTTGCTGTCACTTCACACGAGCACACATTTTATTTATGTTCATGTTTGTAATATACGCAGCAGAACATTAATGACACAAACTCTGTTCAGCACTGGAGTATTTTGTCATGTCGTCTTACATCCCCACTGACCTCAGAGCAGCTCTCTCTCCCAAAAATAGCAACTGCTAATAAATGCAAACACAGAGCAGCACTTTACAGGTACTTCAGCCTTTTTACTCAGGCATCCTTGAAATTCCTGGCACTCTCTGTCATTCAGTCTTCTTATCCAGCGTTGGCCTGAGGAAGAAGGCGGGCCGTGAGCGGCAGCGGTAGCACAGAGCCTGAGGCACCACAGCGTACAGGAGATTGACCAGCAGGAAGACAGGCTGGCTGTCGGCAGGCACTCTGTAGGAGAACGGCGTCCGTGTGTGGAGAGACGCACCGATATGAGAGAACTGGGCCTGTGAGGTGAAGCAGACAGTGATGACGAGTATATTCACACTGACAGGAACAATGTTTGCTTTTATCCCTTTATGGGGAGTTTTCTATCTTTGTCTCTTCTCTACAGACAGATTTTTCTTTGTATATTTGCATCACTGCTAAAGTGTCAGAAGTAAATCATCTGATACCAAATCCTAATTACTTGCTGTATTACATTCCTTTTTAGTAATCTTTCAAATCTCTTTCATTCTCGTCCATGACAGCACATTGTTTAAATTTTACAGCACACACAGAGGATTGATTTAAATAAAACACAAAACAGCAACATAAACTCAGGGTCCAGTTGTTTCAGAGTGGATTATTCTTTTAAGAGACTGATTCTGCCGCTCATCCACAAATATTTTTCAAACTAACATACCTGCCAATTACTGGCTCATCGAAAGTCACTGAGAAAAGACACATGACGTGTCTCATAGCAACCACGGCTGTCAGAGCATCAGCCTTCCTATTTATAGTCCGGCTGAACAGCTGACATTTAGGCGAATACCACCAATACCACCATTCCTCTTGGTCTGAAGTCAGCTTCTGCCCTGATCCCCGCCGCTGAGTGACGCGTCAGCCTGCAGCTCGAACACAATGGCTGCTTTGTGTTGTTGAGATGTGACTGCCGCTCAACCTGCTCTCACCACTCCTGACAGTTTCCATCTTTAGATGTAAACAGATATAAAGAGCTGGTGCAGACGATATGTGTTCATGCAGAGCCGCTGGTGTTTGACTGCACCGAAGAAGAATCACTTAAACAGAAACCAGCCTGAAACCAATCGAGGAGAACGGCCTTGACTGGGCCACATAAACACTGGCGGTCTGGCATTGACTTATCTATCAGGAACGATGACGTCATGTGGGAAAAGGAAAGATTTTGCACAGAATTCCTTTACAAGGAAAACTTTGTGTGACTGTAAATGATTAAAACCTAAACTACAAGGTCTGATGATTGACCTTGACAATTGTTTCAGCTATAAAACAGGTTGTACAGCTGAGTTCGATGTTGTCTTCTCTGCATCTTGTTAATATCTTGTAGAATTAAAAGTATCATGTATAGGTTTGTTTTACTAGTTTAAATATGATGGCATAATAACCGATATACATGAAAAATACATGCTTTAACTATTTTTGTCTTTATGTCTTATGATTCCTGGATTTCCAGCTGAGGTGATTCACCAGACTGATTCCAAACACTTTTGGTAAAAATGAATCATTTAGACACAAAAACATGTAAATATCCTGTCGGCCCAAGTTTAAAAAATACCAGCATTTCCCTTTATCCTGAGGAATGTCTCAAACAGGTGTTTTTTTTGCCTTCCAATATTTTTAAATTACTTAAAAGACTGTTTTTATTTACTGCTTTTACTGTCATTATTATTATTATTGTTGTTTCTACAACTATTATAATTATTCCTTGACTTAAAGAACTGCTTTTATCTTTTGTATTAATTTTTATGTTTATTGTTTGAAATGACAACCCAAACCACATTCCTTGTATGTGAAAACATACTGAAACAATAAAACACGATTCTGGTTCTGATTCTTCTGTATTACGAAGCACCAAATTGGAAAAATTGGGGACTTTCAGAAAGGTCCGACTTTTCCCTGTCAAAATTACGACTTGGATGTTGATGTGAACGCTTTTGTTGGAAGCTCTTCATTACAACAACTCTGTAACGACATGAACGCAGCATGAATTAAAACTGGGCTGCCTCACTTTGACAATTAGTTTTGTTGGACTTGTTGAGGTGAAGACCGGCAGGATTCACCTTCAGCCTGAACATACAGTGCGTCGATGCTGCCAGATTAAGTGAAAACAAAAGGTTTCGTTCTTCGAGGAATAACCAGCAGGACGTACCTGTGCCAGAGCTCCTGAGTGTACAAGTGTGAGGTCTGGCATCCACTCGCATCCTGGGACCATCAGCCCATAGAGAGCCATGATGTAGTACGGTCCAGAGTACAGCATGCTCACCAGCATCTGACAGACATGGACACAGTTTACTGCCTCAGGGTCTTGTGTAATGACAGCGTTAAACAAACAAAGTTTGGTGTTTCAAACTCCGATGACTTACCTGTACTTTAGGATAGGCTGAAGGGTCTTTCAGGTAAGGCTCATACTGCCGTGTGTAGTCCTGACACCATTGGCTGGAGCAGTCCAGAACAATCTAAAACACAAACACTCATAAAGAAAAATATTCTGTGTGATCTTTGGGTGGTTGAACACCTTCATGCGTCTTACCAGGCCTCTGAAGACGCAGAAAGCAAAAGCAGGGATGAGGCAGATAATGAACAGAAGGTCCTGAGGTCTGTGGAGTAAACTTCTTCTTTCAGCCTCAAGTGTGTTCTGAGAAAAAGCACCGACAAGAGGTTCAGTTGAAGTTGGTATTTCTGGCTGTATATGTACTCAAGTACTGTACTTCGATAACTTTAGCTACTCTGCAGATTGCATGTTGCATCAGAGCCGAAGTAGAACATTTTTAAATCAGTTTAATTTATCATTGATCCGATTTTAAAAAACAAAACAAAAAAACAAAACAACTTCTAATAATCAAAAAATGCTGATGTATATACATACAAACATGTAAATATATGTATGATTTACTTTTACTTGTACTTTTGATCCTCAAGTACATTTAATATCAGATACTTTAAACATTAAACATTAAAAATTTCACCAGGTCTAAAAAGAAGACAACATATATCTTTAATACTGAACCATGTGTAGATTGTTGGATGGAAGATGTAGTTACAAAAAAATTTGCTCTGCACACTTTGCATTTCCTGATGTATAATAATATATATATATAACACTTAAGTAATATTCTTTATTCTTATGACTTACCGTCGGCTGAACGTCCCGTGAGGACGGCTGGCTGAAGATACGGAAACAGGCCCAGACAGACAGTGAGATGTACAGCATGTGGAGGAGGAAAAGAGGATTGACGTGGGTCCCATATTTCCCTGAGAAAACACAGAGCAAGATAACATCACGCTGACTGCTGGAAAGACACCAACCAAAACACCAAAAGTAGCAGAATATACAGCAAAATGTGCATCTTTTTAGCTGTCTGGTGTCTGTCTGTCTGTCTGTCTGGTGTCTGTCTGTCTGGTGTCTGTCTGTCTATCTGTCTGTGGATAGATTATTGTCAGCATGACAGCGTCACATCCGTGCAAGAACAGTCACCAAACTTTTCAGGTGTGTAGCTGAGATCAAAATGAAGGCAGGGATTGAAGATGGGTAATGTCCAAGAAAGGGGGCCAGATGTAGGGAGGTAGGAAGAAGGAAATGGGCCATGGGCACCCCACTTTACAGCCCTGGCCTTCATTTGTTTTAAGTTGGTGTCATCCCACTTTATGCCCCTGGCCCACATTTGTATATTTCTGGAGACACATATTGTAGCAGGAACTATCAGAGAAACCGTTTCAACTGCTTTACCAGGTGTGTAGTTGAGATAAAAAACAAACGTGAAAGTTTGGACCATTCTCAGGGGAAGTATGTGCAGGGGGTTACAGGGGCTACACCACACCAGCCATCTATAAGCATCACGTTATTTTTAGTGTACTTACCCACAGCATTCCCAAGAATGTAGACTACGGCACGCATGAGAAAGGATCCCACCCAGTAGAGTCCAATGGCTCTGTAACTGTCCCTGTGCAGACCACGCAACACTGCCATTGTCACAGCCAGATGAACACATTATGACTCAGACAGACAGACAGACAGACAGACAGACGTGAAGCTCTTACCCCCAAGTAATCGCAGCAATCATGAGCAGATACATGAGATAGTGCACACAGCCATCCCAGTAGGAGATCATGTGCCCGTGTGCCGTATTGATATGTGGATCTGCCTGAAACACAGGGTGGACTGATCAGTTGAAACGTCTGCAGGCTCATACAGACGACTCCCAAACAGGCCTAACAACACAACACAACACAACACAACACAACACAACACAACACTTGCCACTCTGAGGTAAAACGTCACAAATCCATCCACGATGTTGTCCTGCTCCAGCCCGATGATCAGATTCACCACACTGAGGAAGGCGTACGCTGCGTACACTGCACAGACAGATGATTACATTTGAATTTGTTTCAGCTCGGTGACAAAAAACAGTTCACACCTCAATGCAAACATGTGCTTCATATCAGTCTTTAAAGGTGCACTATGTCGTTCTGGGGAAACAGAGAAAGATCTTCATTCTAATTCTTTATGCATTAAAAAAAACAATAAAAAAACTCTTAGTTTTCATCAAACTGACCTTAAAGGACAAATGTTTATTTGTGGCGGACCCTGCCACCTTTCTAGCTTCAAGCAGTGTTCTGGGGAGCTTATTTTCAGCTTGTTTATTCAGTTATGGACGAGTGTTTGTATTATAACCTCATTAATATTGTACTGTATAATATTCAACTCCTCAAGATGCTATAAATAAAACACCTCACACACAGACAATGACCTCCACAGAGCGTCAATATGCTGATGGTTTTTTTTATATTTTAAAAGTCAGACAGAACAAGAAACATTTGCTGGATTCATACCATAGAAAAGAGGATCTACTGGAGCCTTCTTCTTCAGCATAAAGTGGCCTGAGATGGCCAGGATGAGGACTGTTGTGCAGCCAGCGAAGAAGAAAGCTTCAGCACTGAATGTGGAGTAAAATACAATGTTGGATAGAAATATGACTTTTTCAAATGATGGCAGCTGCAGCTGAGAAAAGAGCTGACCTGCTGTCACTCACCTGTTGCTGTAGATGAGGGAGTTGAACAGATAGCAGATGGGGATGGACATCAGGGAGAGCACGAACACCCCGGTGCCTGCAGACGCGCTCATCTTCGGACAGCTTGTGGATTTGATTAATCTCGTGCCAGAACTGAGAATTAAAAAAAAAAAAAAGATTCAGCTGCAGAAAACTCTCGTGTTGAGTCCGGAAGTCATATTTTTCAGTGACTGGGGGGAGAAAAAGCTCGCGGTGAGTCCAACAGTGGAGACGAGGCACAAAGTTGCAGCTCAGCTCCACCGTGCATGCTGCGTCTTGTTCTGCTCGTCTTTCTCGCTTTCACTCCCTCTCCACCTCCTACCTACTGTCACACACACACGCACGCACGCACGCACGCACACACACACACACACACACACACACACTCTGCTTATCTAACAGACAGGCTTGAGTTATAGCTGAATAATTATCATGTGTTTCCTTATTATTATTATCTATAAATAGGCTGTGTCGTGTTTATGTTAAGCAGACTGACACCCAGCGGTCAGTTGAAGCAGGGAGGATAAAGGATCAATATTTTTTAATTTTAATAAACAAATAATGTGCATAATAAAAGGCAATATTAACAAAACATAAAGCAATAGGAATAGAAATGTGTTTATGCATAAATATAACTGATATGTGTGTGTTGGTTTATTCTGTGGTTTATTTATAATTAAATATTAAATAATAACGAACAGGATTTATGCAAATACATTTACATTACTAATTCAATTTATATTCATAAGTTAAATCAGTAAATATTATAAAGGAAGCCAGCTTTTGAAATGAGTTGAAGATTTTTTTTAAGAAAACTAAAATCTAACATTTTAAGTTTGACATTTTAGTCTTTAAAGCAACATTACATAGAAATTGGCATTGTGTGCGTTTTGGCGAGTTAATATTTGTGTAACGCCAGTGTTGTATAAAGTACCCAAAAGTCATACTGGGGTAAAACTAAAGATATCGTGTTAATTGTGGATAAAATAGGAAAATTTTAACATGCAGTCATTCGGCTCTGAAAAATAACTAGTATATAAATCTTATTAGTGAGAAAAAGTACAATATTTGCCTTCAAGATGAAGAATGAAGTTCCAGAAAATGAAAATACTCAAATAAAGTACCTAAAATTATACTTAAGTACAGTACTTGAGTAAATGTTTCCTTCCATCACTGATTTCTTGTTATAATGTGTTAACTTTGTTCGATGTTTGTGTGTGTATACAGTATATAACTCTCATTATGGCAGAATTGTATATTCACATATGCTAATTAACACATAAAAACGAACTTGCCTAATGTAATATATAGTAATATACATAATATATCACAACTTTCCCCTTTCTAGTCATTTTGTTGCACCCTTGTCTTGTTTGTTTGATTCTTCTGACAGTACCAATAAAGTTTAATGAAAAAAATGTTTTGACGGCACAGTGCGCATGCGTCGTCACAGTGTACAGACGCAGCTAGCAGGTAACGTTAGCTAAACATCAAAGCGCGATGGCGTCTGCTGCGATGGACACCACGTAAATAAAACGCAAGTGTGCGGTACGGTCGGTGCGTGTTCGTGCGTGAGTGACGGTCCTTTTGTTGAAGCAGAAGAAGGAGAAGGAGAAGAAAAGAAAAGTGAGCCGTCATGGCGACTGGGAGCGGCGGCGGCTTAGCGTCAAACCATGACGGTCAGGAGGCAGCGTCCAACTCGGCTCAGCCCGGAGCCGCAGCGGCGGTGGCGGTGCTGTCCAACGTGCCGCCAGCCTCCGGCCCGGCCCGGTCCGCCTCCCCGCCCGTCCTCGGCCTGCAGCGGGAGCCCATGTACAACTGGCAGGCGACGAAGAGCTCCCTGAAGGAGCGCTTCGCCTTCCTCTTCAACAACGAGCTGCTCAGCGACGTCAGGTTCATAGTCGGGAAGGGCAGACAGGCCCAGAGGATACCGGCCCATAAGTTCGTCCTGGCCGCCGGCAGCGCCGTGTTTGATGCCATGTTCAACGGGGGCATGGCCACCACCTCGACGGAGATAGAGCTGCCCGACGTGGAGCCGGCAGCCTTCCTCGCCCTGCTCAGGTACCGAAGGGACAGGTGATCACAAAGGGGGTCGATGTGAATG
Organism: Pagrus major; assembly: GCF_040436345.1. Taxonomy (NCBI): domain Eukaryota; kingdom Metazoa; phylum Chordata; class Actinopteri; order Spariformes; family Sparidae; genus Pagrus; species Pagrus major. The sequence continues at coordinate 35,769,170 of NC_133218.1, forward strand.
TCAACAGTGGGGTTAAATACGGAGGAAGCTGTGATTTTCGTGACTGCACTGCACACTGGGGACAAATGCACGCGAGCACCGTGACAGTGAGCAGTGATTTAAACCCCTCAGATCATTGCAGACACTCCCAGGTTCAAAGGCATTAACCCACAGCTCAACCAATCAGTCCCTTAATGGATTAAAAGTCCATAAAAGGCAAAAGTAATCAACAATTTCAAGCTAAAATGACACATAGTCTTTGATGTTTTGCTTTTAATGCGACCCCTCCTATGATAGTGATTGTGTGTATTGCAAACTGAATACATATTTTAAGTTTTGGTCTGTTTACGAGCCATTTTAAAGATGTCACCTTCTGCATTTTTCACTATTTTTCTGACGACTGGAAGATAAAAACAATGAATGATTTAATAATCAGTAGTTGATTCATCTTTGGACCAGACTTGCCTGAACAAGAGCGAACAGGAAAGATCTTTAATTGGGGAAATTTTGCATGAAAGCTCCTTGATTAGTGAAATTAAATTAGCATGACTGATTCCTCTCTATATTACAAAACAGATATGACAGTGTAATATTCATGACATAGTATTCATCGAGGAAAAACAACTACAGTGAAGACGAGCCTTATGTGAGGCAGGATCGACTCTGTCTGCTCGTTTAATTCAACTTATACAACTCAAATACACATCTAAATAAATAATATATAATATAAATGATTAATAAATGACAGTCAGACCAAATCAATACGTCTGGATGAAGAGGTATGAGAAACTTGACTTGTCTGTGTGAAATATAGTTGCTAAACTTTTCTGATTCATCCTGCAGATAACAACATGTATACCTGAGGTTTCACATTGTTCTGTTTCCTCTCTTCAGGTTCCTGTATTCTGACGAGGTCCACATCGGTCCAGAGACTGTGATGACGACTCTGTATACGGCGAAGAAGTACGCCGTCCCGGCTCTGGAGGGTCACTGTGTTGAGTTCCTCACCAAGCACCTCAGAGCCGACAACGCATTCATGCTCCTCACTCAGGTTCTTGTACACACTTGATATTTCACATTAAACAACTTCAAGTGCACCTTTTAGTTTTACACCTTTAAAATTACTAACTCAAAAATTAGGTTTTGAGTTACTGAGATACGTTGTGGTGGTCAAAGCCTTGAACAACGACATTTGACGGCAGTATTTCTTTCCAAAATGGTGAAATGGTTGTTGGGATAAATTACTGACCTTGCTGTGATCAGGGTTCACTGGATCTACTTTCTCCCAAAGAAATAGTCCCTGTAAAAAAACTGTTAATATTGATTTCCGGTGATTATCCAGAGCGACTGGGACATTATCACTGGAAATACACATTGCTGTTGAGTTTCACATGTCATATTTTGATGCTTTGACAGCCAAAGAAAATTCCAGTTAACCTCATTTGTGTTTGAATGTAATACATTTGTGGTTACCCTCAAATCTCAGCAATGAAAATTGAAACTCGCTGCTTGGCCAGACACCTTTTTAAAGCATTTTAAAGTGGAGAAGGAATGGAGGGTTTTTATAACAGTTTGGTCTGATTTTTAAGGGAGTTTTCAGAGTCAATATGAAGTAATGTAGTTACAGATTTAATTTTCTGATCTGCTGGAAACAGTCTGAAAGCAGCCCTCACAGCGGAGGATGAAGCCATTTTTCTATCTTTATGTCGACACCAGACTTCTTTCAGCCGGTGACGGCTGAGTTTTCATGACATTAGCTGTTCTATTTTTGGTTTGTGCTGCCGTTTGTTTGGGTTCAGCGTTTTGTTCTGCCTTCAGGCTGCATGTTCAGCTGATTTATGATCAAAAAACGCTCCTTTTGTCTCGTCTCAACCACCTAAAGCAGTCCAGAGAAAAACACTTTCCCAGCAGGTTACTTTAAGTGTCAGTGTGATTGCTTGCCTACTTGTTTTAATTTCATGAACATTTTGTGGAGCTTAGAGGATATTTTTGTCAATAAAACCTAATTTGTCACACTTGAATATAGATTTTCCAAATTAGGTTATATATGTTCGGGGTTTAAACTAAAGATTATTTTCATTATAGATTCATCTGACAATTATTTTAATGGATAATCAACAATCGTTTAGTCAAACAAAAATGCCAATGATCCAGAGCCCAAAGTGGCGTTTTCAAATTGCTCTTTTGTCCAGAAGATTCTTCATTTACTATCATACATGACAGAAAAGCAGCACATCCTCACATTTAAGAGGCTTGAACCAGCAGATGTTTGATATTTTGCTATAAAAATGACTTGTCAAACTAATAATCATCACAGCTCTCGACAGAATACAAGATATGGAAAATTCTACTTACAGTGTTTTCTTAAAATGAACCTTTTATTTCACTCAACATGTTTTTGGTTAATCTTACATGATAGTAGTAAATAAAGAAGCCATTTATTTTCTTTCCACAGCATTTTTTTAAAAAACACAGCAGTTCTCCTGTGATGCATCTAAAGCAGAGATGTATTTTGATGACTTGAGACTCGACTTGGACTTGGAAGTTAAAGACGCTTGACTTGAATGGACCTGAGACATGATGACTGTAGTTATGTTTTAGTTTTTTTGTTTCTTTTTTGTCTGGCTGTCAGTATTTCATTGTTTTGAAGTGATGGGAGGAAATATATGAAACAGATGCACTTTTAGAAAGTTATTTGTTTTTTGTTTGAGTACATTTATTTAACACAACATCAGCTATAATACAAATGTATTTAATTGTCATATTTTTTGAACAAGTCCATGAAACATTTCTCAAGCTTCACAGCAAAACAGCAGCATTCTCCTAAACAACTGAAATAAATGGGGACTTGTTTTGAATCAATGCTCAAGCTGGAAAGCACCCCGTCTGAGGTGGGTGCACGAGCTCGACCGCGTGTTCAAGCTGTAGTTAACGGCTTTTTAAATCAATTAGGGATCTCTGGGCTTCTGGAGACTTGGATGACGGCGGACGTGCTGCATGGAGCCATTTTATGATTTGGGGGGTTTTTTTGGTTGTTTTTTACATTTTAAAGCGAGTCCCCGGCTACTTCATTTGTTTAAGAGAATGCTACAACGCTGCTTTCTTTGCTGTGAACTCCACCTGGTTTTCCATCAGCATGAGGGCGAGGAGATAATGACTCACTTTTCATATTTGGGTGAACTCTTTATGTAATGTGTTTTCTTTTAACTAAGGACTTGACTTGATTTGCCCAAGAAAAAATGAGTTGGGACTTTGAATCACATTTCTGCTGTAAATGACCAGTTTTGACTAATAGATAATTATTTGTCTTCCTTCGTTCTTTGATTACAGGCAAGATTATTCGATGAACCTCAACTTGCCAGTCTCTGCTTAGACACCATAGACAAAAGCACTGCAGACGCAATAAACGCAGAGGGCTTCACAGACATTGACCTCGGTATGTGCAGCTTCTTTCACATTTCCTTCTCTGCAGCCTGTTTGGATGTGACATGATTAGTATTCTGCGTGTTTGTATGTGCAGACACCTTATGTGCAGTGCTGCAAAGAGACACACTCAGCATCAGGGAGAACCGCCTGTTCGGGGCGGTGGTACGCTGGGCGGAGGCCGAGTGTTACAGACAGCAGCTTCCCCCGACCTCGGAGAACAAACAGAAGGTTCTGGGTAAAGCCCTCCCGCTCATCCGTTTCCCGCTCATGACTGTTGAGGAGTTTGCTGCAGGTAAGCACATCACAAAGATATCGTTTGTCATGCTGCAGTGGTGCCTTTTTTTTTTTTTTTTTGTTCAACACTATACTGACTAATTCAGACATTACTAAACATACTGTCCATACAGCTCAAACCACAGAAACCAGCTTGATATTCTTTCTTGTGCAACAGGGCCTGCCCAGTCTGGAATATTGTTCGATCGGGAGGTGGTAAATCTGTTTTTACACTTTACAGTAAACCCCAAACCACGGGTCGACTACATTGACAGGCCCCGCTGCTGCCTCAGGGGGGAGGAGTGCAGCATTAATAGATTCCAGCAGGTTGAGAGTCGATGGGGGTACAGTGGTACCAGCGACAGAATCAGGTGAGTTCGCCGACGTCGGTTGTTGATCTGAGCTGTGAAACTGAATTTTAGTTTGTGTTTTTTTTTGTTTCTAATGTTCTCTCTCTGTCTGTCTGTCTTCTTTCTCCTTAGATTCAATGTTAACAAAAGAATATCCATAGTGGGTTTTGGCTTGTATGGTTCAATACACGGGCCCACTGACTATCAGGTCAACATACAGGTAATTTGATGGAAAACTAACATTTCTAATATCATCAGTACGGAAGCCCTGAGAGGCAAATGAGAAAAAATACTCGAGTGATCAATATTTTTCTAGCTAAAATGTTTTCTCTCTGGTGTTTTTGTGACTTTCATCCAGTGTTGAAAACACACTTTTGACTCACCGGCCAAGCTGACTGGTAGAAAGCCAAGCAGATATTTTTTTTTATACTGATTATATTTTTATAGAATCGTTTAAACCTGCCTGATATTGTGATTTTAGCATAATTAAACATGCTGTAGTGAAAGAACAAGAAAGTAATGACCGATGTAGTTCTACCTCAACACTGGGAAATGAGGGTGCTTTCACACCTTAAAGTCCGAACCACGTTTCATGTTTTTGTTACATTCTGTACAATTAATCCGGTTGGTTTTGGTTTCAAACTGCAATTATGTGAGCAGTCTTTTCTGGTGTTTTTGGTGGGAGAAGCTGTTCTCTGTTCTAATAAGAAAGACTGCTGAAAAAAGCAGGATATTGTTGCTGTGTGACAGAAATTTGAAGCACAGAGGGGAGCAGGTGAACGATCGGCTAGTCATCACTTTACAAAGTGTCTTCTGTGGCACTGGACTCATCAGTAGATGTAGTTGAAAGTCAGGTCATTTAAGGTTTTCGTAGTACAAACATTTGATGGAAAAATATTTCTTCCACTCAAACCACAGAAAAGAAAACAGACAGAAAATGGATCACCAGAATTGTATTTTTTCTCATGTGCCTCTCAGGGCTTCTGTACATCAGTGTGTTTGTGATGGAGAGTTAATTGGTACCAATACAAAACACCAGGTTCAATACCTAAATACACATGTAATTATTTAGCTTGCTTTAAGGAATGTAAATATGTCTTTGATTTGCCATTTCGCAGAAAACCTCCTGAAAAACCTAAATAAAACATTTTAAAAGTCTAAAATAAACAAAATTGCTTCTAAAATTAGAAAGTGTCAGATCAAAAATACTTTTACATTTGATGGCCGTGCTGATAATTGACATTGTGAACTTTTGGACATATCAGCTGTAGAGATGTCTGCCTTCTCTCCAATATAATCAAGAGTAGTTGGCACTTAGTGTGAAATTACAATTGAAAAACTGTAATGTCTAATTGAGTAATGTCTCTCTTCAAAAATCATGACCCGGTTTCTTAAGATAATCCACAGACTTAATTGTGAGCAGTTTCATGTCGGACTCGGGCTGTCACTTTTTCCAAAAATCAAGTTTGAATGAATTTGAAATGACATGGGCTGCACGATACGCTCAAAAAGTGATATTACGATTATTTTGACAGATATTGCGATTGCGTTATAATTCATGATTATTACGGATGATTAAATTTCACATCACAATTTTCATTGTCGAAAAATAGAAAAACTAGTTAAACCATGATGATGAGGCATTTCTCCCGGTCTCTGCCAAACAAACATGTTTTATTACATCTGGAGAACAAGTATAAAATAGTTGCAGTTCTTGTGATTTGGCTATTGCACTTAGTCATATTGCGATTTCAATTATTTTGCGATTAATTGTGCTGACCTAATGCGATTCATTCGAATTTCTAGGTGGTAAGCGAGCAGGCGAGTCTGCAAATTTGTGACGGTAAAGTACTTCCACAAACTGCTTCTCAGATGTTTTGGTGTTGTTACTGTCCGCTCTGCTCACCAACGTCCTCCATTTTCATGGCAAAACAACATCACACTAAGCTTAATTTACTGATCGGACAGTAGGGACATAGGTCAAGCTGATAATGAAGTTTTAGAGCACCCTCTGCTGGATCACATGGCAAATTACAACAAACTACACTTCGAGGAGCTTATTACACCTCGATGAACTTTTTTAACCTCACGTCCAAGCAAGAAGTGACAGCCCTAATCTACACCCACCAGCTGTATCATCATGCAGCAGAACACAGCATCTACCTGCAGGCTAGCTCACTGAGCTAGCTAATGTTACGGCTCACCCGAACAGGATACCATCAATGTTTACATCCAGCGCTGTCATGAACACGAGCCGCCCGCTTGGCCAGCAAGGTCTGTGGATTATCTTGGAAAAACCAGGTCATGATTTCTGGAAAGAGACACTGCTGTTGAGTTTTTCAAATTTATTGAGAGAGGAGGCAGACATCTCAAACCAAAACAATCAAAATAAATAGATAAGGCTACAAGTAAGAGGAAAAAGATGTATTTATGATTTTGGGGTGAACTGTCTCTTTCACAGTCTCATGTTAACGTTATCCTGTTCTGTAGATCTTAGAGAGCGACAAGCGCATCACACTGGGCCAGAACGACACAGGATTCAGCTGTGACGGCACCGCAAACACATTCAGAGTGATGTTCAAGGAGCCGGTGGAAATCCTACCCAGTGTCAGCTACACTGCATGTGCCACCTTAAAGGTCAGTCTGAACTTTAACATTTAAAATATGTCCTAAAGTGCATAAATGAACCCAGGCTGGCATTAACCTTTCGCCTGCTTTTTTTTATTTTTACACCTCAGGGCCCAGACTCCCATTACGGCACAAAAGGGCTGAAGAAAGTGACCCAGGAATCGGCAACGGGGACCAAGACGACGTTTTTCTTTTTTAGCTCACCTGGAAATAACAACGGTACGTCAGTGGAGGACGGCCAGATACCAGAGATCATCTACTACACCTGAACTGAACACGGTGTCATGCAGGTACACTGAACCAGGGACACCTCAGACTGCTGGGAAGACTGGACTGCTGGAGATATACGTAGTGCCTCATGATCCCTCGGAATAAAGAATGTGTGTGTGTGTGTGTGTGTGCGTGCTGGATGTGTGTATCTGTATATAGAGTAGTTGTGTACAGACATGATCAGGAATGTGTAAACAGGTCGGGGTTGTGGGAACGTCACAGCTCTGGTGTGAAAAAAGTTAATTGGGCATAAACTCCACCATCAGTTGTAAGAAATCTAAATACTGGTGTCATGTCTGTGTGTCGTTATCAGTCAGCTGCCGGTGCAGGAGTTTATCCTCGATGCCATTTCACTTTGTTATTTGTCAGTTTTTGCTGATACATTTACTGACAGTATAATATTTGCATACTTTTTTTAATTGTGCACTGTTATCATTTATTCAGCAGGTGTCTTTCGAGTACTTTGTTTTTTTGCATCGTATTAAAGATCCATGTGTGTCATGTAACTTTTTGCCAGTGGTACATGTTGTAACTTATGACTTCATGTTTGCTCTGCACGTCATTAAAACGTAAAAAAACAGAAACAAAAGAACGTTCCAGGACTTTCATGGTGAAGTAGATGAAATGTCTATTTTGAGCTTTTTGGCAATAAAATGTGGTCAGACCAAAGTTTGTTTCCTCTGATAAACTCCAGATGAAGCTGAAGTAAGTAAACCATCTATTAATAGCTTCTATCCAGTGCTGTAATGTAACTAAGTACATTTACTCAAGTACTGTACTTAAGTACAATGTTGAGGTATTTCTACTTGTTAAGTATTTCCATCTTCTACCACTTTATATTCCACTCCACTACATTTTGGAGACAAATAATGTACTTTTTACTTGACTGCATTTATTTAGTAACTTTAGTTACTAGTTACTTTTCAGATCAGAGTAGTGCAATTTTAGAATAATTTATATTCTGCAATCAGATAAAAAAAATGACTGATGATCAGCAAAATGTAAAATATTGGATCTGATAATCAATTAATCCATCACACAATATATACATATGTGTAAATATATTTCTAATTTACTTTCACTTTTTACTCGAGTATTTATAATATCAGATACTTTCAGACTTTTTACTCACGCACAACTCTGAGGTACTTGTACATTCTTCAAGTATTTCCTTTATCTGCTGCTTTGTATTTCCACTTCGCTACATTTTGGAGGCAAATATTGTACCTTTACTCAACACTTTTTATTTGATAACTTTAGTTACTAGTAACTTTGCAGATTACATGCTGCATCAGAGCCAAAGTAGCACATTTTAAAATTAATTAGTGAAGCGCTATTCATATGGGTGAGTAATATTAAGTAATATTTTGACCTGATATCTTTACTTTTCTTGACTTTTACTCAAGAATGACTTTTAGATCATTCCTCTTTCGGTCACTAGGTGATGCCAGATACTCCACACAGCCGGCTCTCGGATGAACTGGGGAGCAGGACGGGTCGATCAGTGGTTACCACTGTCAGGGCTGTGGGATGATCGAGGGGATGGGAAAGATTTTTGTATCGCACAAACATTTCATTGACCTCTTCAGGCCTTTAGTAATTAATTCTATAAACAATACAATAGTATTGTTTTCATTGTGTGAAGCACCAGAGGAAGCCGCATGCCATCTGATAAATCGCCTCCGGCGATGTCACTTAGGTGCTAAGTTGCATTGTGGGTAATGAAGGTGTCATGTTTTGAAAAGGAGGAAGAATATGTGGAATAAAAAAGGTGTAAACTCTGTTTCTGCTGTCTCAATTTTGATCATTTGTTTTTGCTTTTCCAAACCTGGTGCCTACATTACCCACAATGCAACTCAGCCACTGAGGGACACCACTGGAGGGAATTTATCAGATTACATGCAGCTTCATCTCAAAAGCCACAAAAGACGTTTTAATACTTTTTCACATATGTAGTAGCAATTTCAAAGACCTGTAAACACACTTTAATGTGTAAAATTGGTGGCGTGACCCTTTAATGTATACTTGAACATGGCTGATGCATCTGAACAACTGATAATTACTTTTATTTGAATGCTGTCATTGACGATGAAGAGTTTAAAATGTCAAAAATCAAAGTAATATTTACCTCAAATCAGACTATACAACTATACAATTTAAAAAAAAAACAGTTGTCAGCTTATCCTGAGTTGAGTCCTACTAAATCTCTAAAGCTGCGTCTACAGCACAGAGACTAAGTGCTCTTAAATTACATAATCCGCACATTCATATGAAAAAGGCGGTGGAAACGAGGCCACTTTAGACGGCTGTGAGTGGGCTTTGACGAGGAGAGTGATCCACGGAGGCTGTCAGGTGAGTCACCGGGACCTGAGAGCTTCTCCCGCTGACTGCCCACTTAGACAGCCTTCATGACAGAAAGAACCAAGAAAATCAGTTTGAGACAGGTTTTCACCACCCACCAGACACAAAGCACTCAAAAACCAGGAGGACGAACAGACCGCAGCACGAACAATCTTCTGTTTGCACCTGTGTTGTGTAAAAGAAATTAAGTTTCAAGGTCTTAGGGAACTCTAAAAAACATGAAGGCTGCCTGTAATGTCTTCAGAGGATGTAGGAGGGACGTTTCCACTGATTCTGAGGCAGAATATGATTCTGTATTGGGGAATAACTCAACTTCTTACTGCTATTAGATTACAGATCCATGGCAGTGATTTGTGATCCTCTGATATATGTGGTTTTATTTCTGTTTCTGTGTGTGTGTGGGCAGATAGCAGCAGAATGGGCTGTCTCTCTCATTTTGAGCTTTCTACTTGAACACCGACAGCAGGGGAGAGGATTTATGCCTCTGCTGTTTTTGACAACTTCTGACACATGACTGTACTGGACTGAAGTGTTGCAGAGTCAGACTTACATTACCATAAGCAAAGCAGAGAAAGGCTTTTCTTTTCTCCTCATTGTACCTCTGCAGCACAGCCACGTTTGACAGATTCTTTGGTCGGACTGGGTAATGTTTTTTTTATATTGTTTATTTGTCAGGATCCCCATTAGCTGTGCCTGAAACAAAGCTACTCTTCCTAGGGTCCACAAAAAACAAACAAACTTACGTATAAAAACATGTATTTAAAAACACACATTAAACATTACAGTCCACACAAATCAATGCATTTATAAATACATACAGCGGATTATAAACTGCACTTTCCCCAGTAAACACATCAACTTATTCGGCTGTTGCAGCTGCCGTGTCTCTGGTGAAGTTAGCAGTAGCATTGACATTTGAATGGATACAGTACTGATACTGGTACCTGGAATTCAGTACCGGTATCCAACAGTACATTTTCTGTACTTCACTCTCCCTGTAAAAACAAAAATGTAATGTGAGCTGTGTTTTCCTCATCCTAAGGTTAGCCGGTCCGAAGTGTTTTTTGTGCTGAGGCCTAAGCAGAGCAAAAGCGCAGCGTTGTGACGAGAGAGAAATAGAAAATTCAACTTAAACAAACATAAAGTAGCAACATTAAGAAACGCTGAGTTTTAACTTATCTGTGGTTTTGCATAAACGTACTTAGCTAATATTTATTCTTGCGATTGGGTTGCTATAGCTGCGCTCAGTCTGACTCCAGTGGGCAGCCTGTGGATGCTGTAATATACCAAGGTGATTAATCTTAGCTATTCCATATCTGTGCACCCAGGTAGCATGACACATCCTCGGTGGCTGTAATCCATTTAAAAACATTTATACAGAATGTTCTGGTGTGCGATCCAGCTCTGTGTGTGTGTCCAGACCACTTCACAGCAACATCAACCTGCAGGGATGAGGGAGCGTGTGAGCCCCTGTTTGTCCAGCTGGTGAGAGTTATGTAATCTGTATTCCAGTAATTAATTACCATGTACATATATAGAACTGTGTGACGAACATCACTAGCCCCCTGAGCCACTGAATCACTGGGTGTTGAGCTTTGATCATGTCGACTGAAACTGCTCATTTGTGACTTCTCGCACTTTCTAATTCCCAAGAGGAAAGAGGAGGGGAGGGTCATCTGTCTCACTGTGGAGAATACAAGCTTTACAGCCATTTGCCTTTGTAACAAGGGAGATGGCAGTATGATGAAAAGTCTTTGCAAACTTGGTCAACAGTTGCACAGGAATAAAATGACCAACATTTTGTGTTATGTGTAACACAAAATGAATGACATTTTACCAAAATAACAATCCACTCTGTGAGCAAAAATGTACCTTGTGTCACTTTTTAGTTGGCCCCCAGGTTATAGAAACCAGTGGACTAAACTACCAAACAATTTATAAAGTAGCTCCACCTTCAGCTGCTGCACATTCAATCAATCAATCAGTACACTCTGAACATTACAGTCCACACAAATCAATACATTTATAAATACACACAGCTGATACAGCAGATTATAAAATGTGCTTTCCCCGGTAAACACATCAACTTATTCGCAGCTGCAGTGTCTCTGTGGTAGTTTGCAGTAGGGTTGGGTACCGCTGATATTGTTTACAATCCATTCTGTAATTATATTTGTGTCTCATGTACATATATGTTCTGTATACGGTGTTTTTGTTTTTCTTTATTTATCATTGTATTATTGTTATTTCTTATCTACATTTTATTTACTAAAATGCTATTTTACCATTTCTACAGTGCAAAAGCAAAATAATTTCACATGAGTGTACAACTGGAGTGACAATAAACATCTTGAATCAAAATGCTGCTTACACATTAATGCATCAATACAGCATTTAAATGTCACGTATAATAATATATTAGTCACAGGAGACACTTTTCTGCAAACGACTACTTTTACTTTTGATATTTAAGTCCATTTCGCTAATAATAGTAATTTTACCTAAGTAGGATTTTGAACGTAGGACTTTTACTCACAATAATTTTTTCTTTTTGTGCGTGTATTTTTTACTCATGCAAAAGGAACGAAGTACTTCCTCAACCACTTAGCATTCCTCAAGCCATCCTCCATCTCCCTGTGGAGGTCCCACCAGATATAATCAGACTAACAAGCGCCCCTCGGCTGCAGCACAGTCCACTGTCTTTACATGGATGACCTGAGTGGCTGCATGATTAACTTATAGAGCAGGCAGTCGGATGAGCGGGGGACAAGATGTCATCCAAAGGGATCTGCTGCAGTAATTATTAGAGTCTATTCTTAAGTCTGAGTGCTTTTGCTTACTATCTGCACGTGTGTGTTCATGTGCTGGGGTGCAATTGTGCACAGATCTGTACGTACCTCATCAAGCTGGGGGCGTTCATCTCAACACAAAGAGAAAGAGATTTCTCTGCCATTCACACACGTCACACGCTACATGAACACTCCCCCACTGTCTGCTGGGGGCAGGCCGGCCCGGGCCAACCTTAGCCCCTGCTCTCTCTCTCCAACACCAGATGTAGGTCGCCGAGTGCTGCAGGGGCTGGGGGGATGTGGAGTCTGAGTGTGTGTGTTGGTGGGGAGGTTGTGGTGGTTTGTGCACACACACGTGTGTGTGCGTATGCACTTAGACGGAAGGTGGGGGGTGGGGGTGGAGTGGAGAGATGATTGTAGTGGATGAGTTCATCATCAAGGACATGGCCCCCAGCACACTGTCTCCATTGCTGTCACATTGCATCGTCACAAACAGGCCACATGAAGCCTGACAGCCCGGCAGACCAGACCGAGGGGGCTCTCACTGGTCCTCACTGTGGCTCTCTCTCTCTCTCTCTGTTGTTTCCCTTCTCTTACACTCTCATCCTCATCCATTAACAGCCTATTAATTAAAATGTAATAGGCGATGGATTTGATTATAGGGGGCGCTGAAAGTTTCATGAGCTCCATTTTCTAGCAAGTAGTGTGATGAATGCTTAACTGAAACGTTGTTGTTGTGCCGATTACTGAGTCGGATTTAGGAGGAACTGAAATTTAATGTAATAATCATAATAATGTTTTCATTAAGAAGTGTTTTCGTCCACACCTCCTCTAAAACACGCCTACTTGTACACGACTACAGTGGCTGAGGAAACAGCAGAACACAGCGGATGAAATATAATTTAATTCATAAATTGTGTTTAAAAATTTCAGCAACTATGAGGCAAAGAAATAGTGATAACCTAGTCTATGTGTTTGGGCCACAACAATATACGATAAACAAGGTACAAGATTAATTTACTTATCATTTTACAACAACATGATTGCAAAACAAACCTGAGTTTGAGTCCCTTTATGCTGCATCACAGAAATGACAGTAAAGAGTGTGGAGGATGAATCGACGAGTCGTTGCTGTACTTCACTAGATTAATTACTCTCCTCTCTACATTTGAACACAAATATCTGTGCTTCCAACCCCTTAGATTTGCAAAACATGCTCGTTACATTAGTTTTAATGCTTTTGAGGGGAATTATCGATTAGTTTTATTTTTCAGCTCTGTCTGCGGAAGTCTCTAGTGCGCACGCTCTACGGGCCCAACAACGCATAAGATCCTTAACCTACGATCCAACCTCACTACTAGATGTCACCTAATCCTTCGTCTGATTTACTGGATGTAGACTGTTGGTATAAAGTCATCTGGCGCCTATCCCCCCCTTCTCTACGTGAGACATTAACAACCTCCAAGCTGGCAACCTACACGCTGAAAACGTCAAGTTACTGTAACACTTACCTGTTTGCTAACAGCATGAACATAAACAACATAGCAGCTGTAACCTTTCAGACATTTTAATGCCAGAGTGCTGCTCCTCATGTGCAAACCAAGTTTCCCCGGTCGCTCAATCCTGGGTTACATCCCGCCCAAGACAACTGTGATTGGTTTAAAGACGTGCAAACATGTGTGTAATCCTACACACTGGAGCTTTAATGTAGCAGTTACAAAAATGAAAAAATGCTTTCACCCTTAAAGATGCTTTTGACTCCATTCACAAGATGAGTGCAATGAATGAGTAAGAGACACTTAATTCTCTGCAGCACCCAAAGGACCGGATTAACATGCTGACCCCTGGATTAGTCTTGACAGCCGTGTGAACTTCACACAGAAAAAGTGACCAAGAGAGAGTTTACAGTCGTGACTTGGAAGTTAAAGAGCTGTGACTTGACTTGAATTGGGACATGATGACACAGGTGCTTGTCTTCATTTTATGTTTACAGTTTACTTTTTCAGTTTTTTTAGTCTCACGTCTGTCATTTTGTTACCTCTGGACAGAGCCAGGCTAACTGTTTCCCCTTGTTTACAGTCTTTGAGCTAAGCTAAGCTAGCTGCTGATGTGTCGCCATGCCCCCAGGAAGAGCACCAGGATCTGAAGCCAACTTTCATAGTGGCCAAACTGTGTATCTGCATCATCACGTGATGCGCTGGGGCCCAAAAAGACTTTTTCCCATAAGCTTACATTGTGAAAGAAGCATCTTTAAAACAGTGGATACATTTTTTGGAGCGTTACAACTCCCGCAAAATTAGTCGTTTCACTTTCGCGTATATGACTCATTTGGTCCAATAAAATTTGGAAAGTCTAGAAGAGCCGCACGATTAAATAACTTTCTCTCTATTCCAGTTAACCGGGTGCTAATCTGGAGGTTAGCCGGATCGAAGTCTCTGGTGTGCACGCTCTATGAGCCGCACGACAGGGACAATCCGGGTAATTTTACAGCTGGGAAGTCGAGCCATTTTGCCTTAATGCTCCACCTCCAACACTGTGTCCAGGTTGTAATGTAATGTCCTTAACTGCAGCCTTTTATTTAACGAACAGGCAAGAGACGTCAGTTCTTATCTAACTCTCTGAAAGCGAATACGTCAGAAAAATGTTCTAGTACTTGTATAAAGATCCAGTGCTGACACACTAATCTCAAAGTGCAACAGTTGGGCTAAATTTTGATATTTATTTGCCAATAAATCCCTGTTTTATTTGCTGACTGTCTCCGTCTCTGTCCAGCACATCCCTGCTCTCTGAAGACGCAGCAATAATGGATGAAGTTTCTCTAATCTAAACTGATTACAGTGGTGACTGCAGCCTGCCCTGCTGTGTGCCAGTTCCAGCACATCCCCCACTCCCTCCCTCCCTCCCTCCCTCATCATCACAGCTGATTGCACTGCTGAAGTCCAAATGAACTGTTAACCCCGTCCTCACCAGAGCCATAAATAGACACCACAGAGTGGCATTCAGGCAGTGCTAAGACAATGCAGCATGCCTCTGCTTGTGTTGTGGATCAGTGGAGTAGGCCAATGTGTCCAAAGTCACCATTTGTGAGTTAATGGAGATCTGCTGCGAGAGGGCTGAGACACACGAGCGCCGACGTCTTCAGGCAATGAGCTACATGTGCCAAAGCCAATGATGCATGTAGCAATAATGTATTAATGATGCACATGAATATTTTAGTTGCTTTTCACAATGTGAACGATTGGTCTCCGGCTTCTTCTGAGCCGTTTACTGTGAATGCTGCTTTGCCTACACACACAGCTCAGTTATGGTTTAATGTGCCAACCACTAGACTGACAAGACAGCCTGAAACTGTGAAACTGGTGAAATCTGGAGCCTGTATTGAACAAACATGATCACATCCTCTTAATCTACAAGTAATATATTTACATGGCAGTGAAAACAGTGTAGATATTATGTATTTTTGTAGGATCATGTGGAAGTTAGTATCGCCATTGTTCCCTCGACAAAAACTGATGGATTGTTGAATTTAATTTTGGATTATTGCTGAAAATAATCTGTGTAAAAACCCAAGTTTATGATACTCATTAATTTTTTTCATCAAGATAATCTTCACAGATGAACACCACTTCTGTGTTTTTTAAAAAAGCTAATGTTAGACTATAAACAGTCACGGTCACATGACTTAAACGTCACCACCACTAAGCGTCTTACTGCACAATTACTATCCAGGTTTTCTGTAAACTGATCAATGCACAAGTTGTAAAGTCAGAGTAAGAATAGTTTGTAACTAAAGTGGGCCTGTAAAGATGGACTAGTGAGTAGATGAGTCTCCGTGTTTGCTGTGAGGACGTTTAATGTCCCCGACAACCTCTGTAGTCTCATTTAGACACTTGTTAGCAACCGCTGCTTTTAACACGCATAAACGCTTTATAATTAAATTGTGGGACATTTAATTATGTATTTTAGGTTGTAGAATTAAATGTGCAAATATATTAAAGCCGGTGGCAACCACACACCTTATTTCAAGCATTTAACTGAAAACCAATTAAAAAATACTCATTGACTCTGAGACGAGGGAACTGGAAGTGGAAAAATGCAAACTGATTTCCAGGTTTTGGGTCTCATTACTACACCACTCTCTAGTCAGCGTATTTGTCAATTATGTCTGTTTTTTTTTCATGTCACGCCACACTGAATGGAGGAAACACTGTTCATGTCCACCTCTGTGGTTCATCTTAACCTGTCTGACTTACAAACCCTTAGAACAAATCAATGTCTACCTGCCACTCGTTGGCACAGGAAAGGTCTTACTGTGAACTTCAGCTGTGAGGAATTTAAAACAAAGAGCCATTATTCCTTCTTATTCAGTTGAAGGATTTTTAGTGGCCTGAAGAGTACAGTGTGTCCAGTATTTCACAAAAAAGTGTGACCTTTCAGAGAAGTCAGAAAATATCTGTTTCTATCTTCATGCTTATAGAATTATCTTAAAATACCTGAAGATATGTTTTAAACTGGTGCATCCCTACAAAATGGCTATAATACTTAATATAAGTGTGCTCACTAGCTCGGAAGCGAAGATAGTATTTGTGAAATATTGAGCTCCACAAAAAACACAAACCACTGATTATGAAAAATACACGTTTATTGACAACAGCTCAGCTCAAAAGTATCTGTGTGATACAGTATAATAAAGCTGCATTACAAATAGATTCTCTCTGGAATCAGATTCACTGTTTGCAATAACACTGTTCTGTACGGTTCATCATAACACCCTGGTATCAAAGCATGTGAAAAATGTGGCGGCAAAAACTATCTGAGCACAAAACAACTCCTGAGTTATGACGTGATGATCAGATATTGTTAAAACAATCAACGATAAAATAAGAAGAGAAGTTATTTTCAGTGTTTACAGTGAAATATGAAATGGAGAAATGTGAGAAATAAACTACAGTGCTTGTTTAAGTAAAACAGAAGTCAAACTATTTCCTCTGTCACATTACAGAAGTTTTTCTGAGTATTTGCATTGTATTTTTTTATTTAGACAATAAAATTGTGTTTTCACAATACTGAAGAAGTTCCTCTCAATCATAATGATGAACAGTAAATAATATTGATCTATTGCTCAGCTTATGAGACTGAGGCAACAGTTACACATTGCCTCATATGGTACCGCAATGGAAGTTATAAGACTGTGAATACTATGAATACAACTGACAACACCTGAGAGATAGAAGTAGAGATCAGTAGCGGTCATAATGTGGTCTCTGATGATGAGAGTTGTATCCGTGGCCTGATTGATACCCACTTCCATGACCTGAGTGCCTGTCTCGGTCTCGGTCTCGGTCTCTGTCTCTGTCCTGCCAGTGCTGCTGCCCATGATGATCCCCTCTCCAACCTCGGTCTCTTCCCCAACCTCGGCCTCCACCCCACCCACGACGGTCTTGGTACCTACATGGAGACAGATACACATTACCAAACAATCTTCGACAACAGATACTAGTGCATGCACGACAGCTAGAGACTCAGTGACACAAATTAATGTCCAAGAAATCTGTTTTTTTTCAATTTACATCCAGGCGTTGAAGAGTAGGCAGCCGTTGGCAGCAGCTCTCTGGTAGAATAACACTAGTTGTGGGTACTGTGTGTACTGCTATTGCCTGTAATTTTGCATTTTTGTCTCATTGCTCTTGTACAGTTTCCATTTTTGTTCCATTCTTATCATATACACATTTAACTATTTATTCTGTGGAGGTGTCTGTTAATCTGTACCTCTTCTGTCCTTGTGCTGCTGTAACACCCAGATTTCCTCCTCTGGGGATCAATAAGGATTATCTGATCTTATCTTACACGTAGCCGTGTTCAATGGGTTTCTCTGACCTCTAATCCAAATTAAGAACACTGGGCTTCTCTCTGAAACTGATCATGAAATCATCATGGCGTGGACATGCAACAAAATACAAGAAGAAAAACTATAAATACTTTACTTATTTTTCCTCATCACTGCAAACACTATGTAGTATTATTTTCAAAATAGTTCAATCTGTATCACTTAAAGGGTAACTCCACCAACTTTAGAAATCATTTCAGTTTGCTGATGTCATTTCAGACAATAAAGGTTTATTGTAAAATATCCTGCGTCGGTTACATTTCTTTGTCACAAGTGTTTGATAATCACATCCGAGGGCAAAAAATGCTGAACCCCCCCCAACTTAAAAGGTGCACTCTGTAGTTTTGGGGAAGAAAATGTAATCGAAAGAGAAAAATCTTCATTGACTGATTTGTTTTAATGCCTATACAAACTAAATAAACAAACTCCTTCAGGTTAAAACTGAATAAACAAACTGACCTTAGAGGACAACACACTTTCATACTGTTTGACTTTGTTTATGTGTGGCGGACCCTGCCACCTTTCTAGCTTCAAAAACAGTGTTATGGACCTCATTTCCTCTGAGAACAGCTTGTTTATTCACTTATGGAAAAAAAGAAAATCTGAGTTTCTTCTCCAAAACCACATGGTGCCTTTTTACCACTTTACCTGTAAATTAGCCTTTAATTCCTGCTAACTATATTACAGTTTTGCCATTTATCGTCACTCCTGTCACTGTATCACATAGCTGTGTAAAACAAAGTATGTAAACCACAGATAATGAGGCAGATGTCGTTACATTACCTGTTGTCCCTGCCTCTTTGGTTTCCTCCACGACTCCTCCAGTCCTCCACGATGGGTGGGGTGTCAGGTGGCCGGCTCTTGTACTGCTGGTATTCGGGGTCCTCGGAGGTAAATCTGTGGGCGAACAGCTCCTCGTATTTCTGTTGGGTTTCCGTGGTCTCGGCCATACTGTCAAGACAAACGGAAAGCTTCAGAACCACACGGCAAAGCTGCTAGCACCGCAGTTAGCAGTTAGCTGCAGCCCCCCCCCTCAAGTTGTTATTGTGCTAACTAGCTAGCATCAGGCACAAGATGGCGTCTCTCACATTCAACACAACAATCACAGTTAACGCAAGTATTCAATACAAACCTTTTTTCGACGTGAAAACAGTGAGTTTTCACCGCACACTACTGACTCTTAAATCACCAAACGACTTAACTGAGGAAATCCCACTTTCGGTCCGTCGCTGAAAAGCGTCCCCCCGGAACAAACGGCCGTAATTTTTTTTTAATAGTTCCGGGAACGCGCGCACCTGAATGTGATTGACGGCCGGTCAGAAAACGGCACCGACTGTCCATATAAACCCGTTTAACCTCTGTGATTTGACACCGACAGTCCACTTTAAACCCACATATATATATATAGAGGCGTGCTAGCTGAGGATGCTAACAACTGGCGCAGCTAATCGTAGAAATTCACCAATAAACCGTTATTGTGCGTAATTTACGCTGCTCGGCGCCGCTTAAAACATGTAAGTACGCTTGGATTTTGACTGTTTTTTGGGGTTGTTTTTTTTGTGCAGCATGTTTTGTTGTCATCTCGTGGGTTTTGGGTTGAAACTCCCGACTGGAGCCGCAGACAGCAGCTCAGGTTTGGGAAGTGTGGGTGTCTCTCTGTCTCTCTCTCTCTCGGGCAGCAGGAGTGTGAGCAGGTGGAAGCCGCTCCGTGTCGCTGCTGCCGCTGCCCCTTCCGACAGAAACGCAATCATCCCTGTGGGGAGGAAGAAACTCCTGCGCAGCGAGCACGAACGCGCAAACATTAACTTAAATCATCAGCGCCGAGCGTGTTGAAGACGCGGAGGGAGACGCGTCGCTCCGAGGTGGAGGATTTTATTCTAGACGCCAAACAAACAAGCGAAAAGGAGGTGAGGGGGGGCGGGGGAGAAAAAACTTCCTGAATCGACCGAGACTGAGAGCCCTGACAACCCGGTGAATCGAGTTTTACGAAGAAGTGCTCTCATATTTCAGTTGTGTGTCAGCAGCGGCGGCAGTGAGGAGGACGAGTTCGAGGCTGGCGCACGGAGAAATGAACTCTTTGGACCGCTAATCATCTGTGGACTTTGTGACTGCGCCTTCAAAAACATTAATTTCCCTCCCCAGCCTTCAGTCAACGGAGCCTGAATTTATTTATTTATTTATTTTTTTTAAAGAAGGAGTTGTTCCTCAAGTCCGCGGCAATGGGGTGAGTTTGATTTTCTGCCCTTCTGAGCGCGTCTAACGACACCTGCACCGGCTCCACT
Organism: Pagrus major; assembly: GCF_040436345.1. Taxonomy (NCBI): domain Eukaryota; kingdom Metazoa; phylum Chordata; class Actinopteri; order Spariformes; family Sparidae; genus Pagrus; species Pagrus major. Next base: position 35,789,415 of record NC_133218.1, read on the forward strand.
GCTCTGCATGCGTGCGGTGAAAATACCTCCATAACTGTGTAGTGTGGTACCTGTTAATCTGATTATCGCAGGAGGGAAGACCCTCATTTACTCCCTTACAGCCGGATTACAGGGCAGCGTGTGAGATATCCCCGATCCATGTGTGAGAATGCTTATGGATTTCCAATTATGGATTTATTTGTATTTTTGAGCAGATGATTCACCTTCACCTCCACCCTGTCTGTCCGCAGGGACATGGGATCTGATATGGAGGTGTCAGAGTCAACACTGCCCACTAATAAGGAGAGATGGTACTTCTGGGAGTGTGTGTGTGTGGTTGTGTGTGTGTGTGGGGTCCACAGGGCTGGAGGTAGTGGTTGTACTCCCACAGTTGTTTACAGGGTACAGTACATTTATTTTGCCTCCATAGTCTTCCTGTGGTGTGAATGTGGACGCCATAGTTATGCAATCACAAGCTTCTCTTCACATCTACATACGTTACTGAGTTTTCCTCCTCTGGAGTGGATACTCCTGGTTTGCGTGGCTTTGATTTGACTTGGAAACAACAATAACAGCAGCGCGGTGTTATTAATGTCTGTCAGAGTCGAGCTTTGACTGATTTAGGGCGGCAATCAATGATTATTTTCCATGTTGATTTAGTGTGTGAGTGAGAGGAAAAGTCAAAATTCTCATTCTCATGACAGTAAACTGAATATCTTTGAGTTGTGGACAAAACAGGACGTTTATAGGACATCATTTTGGACTTTGAAACACTGATCGACTGATAAAACAACTAATCGATTACAAAAATGAAAATCCAGTCATCATCTCCTCCTCCATGCTGATGGAAAGTCAGGTGAAGTTTCGTTGTCCTGGAGCTTCACAGCTGCAACATTTCTCCTCAACAACTTAAAGCTCCCGTTTTATCCTCATTTTCAGGTTCATGTTCTTATTTTGGGTGACGTTTATGTGCTTCATTGTTTAAAAAACAGATTGTTCATGTGCAGTTCTGCAGTTATGTTTTAGTTCCCTCTCAAAAAGCCCAGCCTACTCATGGAAACACAATCAAGCTCCTGCACCCGCTTCAGATGGGGTGTGCGCTGATGCTTTTAGCTTAGTGAAGATTTCTGCTTTTTTATAAAAGGGTGTAAAATAAATCCCCAGCTACGTTTTTAGTTGTTTAGGAAAAAGCTGCAACGCTGCTGAACTAGAGAACCTCACCCAACTTTCCATCAGCATGGAAGTGAGTAAACTCCTTTTAATTGATTTGTTGTTTGATCAGAAAATTATTACATATAAAAAGTTGAGTGCTTCCCAAAGTCCAAGATGACGTCTTTTAGAAGTCTTGTTTTTCATCCACGACCCAAAGATATTCAGTTTACAGTCACAGAGGAGGAAATATTCACATTCAAGAAGCTGGAATCAGAATTTTGACCGTTGGTGGTTAACTTAATAGTTGACAACACATTGATTGATCGTGCCAGCTCTTGACTAATTTATGTAAACTTCATGAACGCTTCCATCTGCGACTTTAAGATATTCATGCTAAACATGAGGCAAGGTGTGAGCTTGTTACGTAAAAAGTGCCACCCGGTTTCCTGAGCAGACATGTTTGTTTTTTTAATGTGTAAGAAACCAGTTGAACCGTCCTGACTCCTTCTCGAGAGTTGAGTTTACTCATCGAGCAGGTTTACGACTGAATGGAGTCGATAGTGTTGTGTCATGATGAAACCGGCCCAGCGGACCAGCAGCATTAAAGCAGGACGTCACACCTACTGTACCGACAGAGACGTGACAACACGGTTTCATTTTCCAGTTCCCTGGTTTCAGTCGGTGCCAACCGGTCGTATCGCCTGACAGCTGAATCCTTTTCAGGAGGTGGAAACAAACGAAGGAAATTTCATCTGGCCCGCCGATCTTTAAACTCTCAGTTCAGGCTCACAGACAGGATTTGTTTACAGTTTAAACTAAATATTATTTGTATCGTCAAGTAATCTTTTTAAATCAAATATATTTTTTAGTCTGAAGAGTGAAAATAGTGAAAAATGCACATCACAAATTCTCAGACATTTTGTCTTAAGAAATGGCAAAAACAAAACAAAAAACATCAGATTATTAAATTGTAAATCATTTTTCTTTTAGTCAAGTAATGGTTCACATCACAACTTATCAGAGTCGGAGGTGATGTCTTCAAAATGATTGTTTTGTCCGACCTGCAGCTCAAAACCCCCAAATATTCAATTTATTTATCAAAAAAGATTCAAGCCACATTTAAGAAACTAGAACCAGCAAATGTTGACATCTTTTGTGAAGAAGTGACTTAAAGTTTTAGCAAATTGTTGCCAATTAATTAAAAACTCAGGCTTTTTTATTTTAACTTATCATTTTGAAGTAAATACTGATTGCAGTAGTTATAAAATGACACCAGCTGCGCATTAAGCGTCGCCTTTAGTATGCTGCTCAGTCGGTTTCAGCTCAAAGGAAGTGCATCTTTCATTGCGCAACCAAAACAGCAAGAAGCATTGTTTTCCCCGGTCACTGTCTCCCAGGTAACGACAGGTGGAACAACTGGAATAACTCTGAACTGTAAAACACAAACAAACTGAGGTAAAACAAGAGCGAACGGACTCGATGGAGAGCGCTCGGTGTTGTTACAGACGGGACTTGAGAAATTCTCTCCACTCAGTCAGTAAGAAACAAAACCTACTGATTTATTAATGCAACCAGGTGTTTTACTCTGCCTTGTCACAGGCCAGGAGGGAGGGGGGAGCTGAAAAGTTAAGGGTCTATGTCCGCTTAAAAAATGGGTAAATCTGTTTCAGTCACGACAGTTGTCTACATTTTTAGAAAAAAACAAAAACTGTCCAATTTGACGTAATTAATTTGCTTGTTTTCCCCAACCGGCGCCTCTCATGATGAAAAATGTTCAGTTTCTTATGAACAAAGACGAGGAAAAGCAGCCGCAGCGCTTAAAACAAATCCAGATTATTTTGCTGTCAATAGGCTAATCAGTTAATCTTCTCATCTCTGATTATTTCAGCTCCAAATTTTGTTTAATAAAAGAGTTTCGTCTCAAACAGAAGTGAAAATCAAGATCCAGTTCATGCATTGTGTTTCCTGCTGATTATAGCCGGTAGTGATGCAATGCTCCGGGTGGCCAGTCCATAAAGATAAGTGTGTGTTTGAGGGTGGGGACTGTAGATTGATTGTTTGTGGTGTTTGTTTTATTGTTTTTCTTCAGGTGTCCCTTTGTCCCTCAATCTCTTGGCTCCTAAATGGAGTTATAGATTAACTAACACACACACATGCACACACACACTTGCACTTGCACTATCATTGATGATGTGATCCATCAGTGCCCACTTGAACTTTACACATTTGTTATTGATCATCACGTCTTTATGACACGTTTTTATAACACTGTGAGCCTGCAGCGTGCCCAATAAATCAAATATGTCGTTCAAGATTTCTGTATTTAAAGCGAGTGAGATAATAACAGCGAGAAAGAAACTTCCAGTTATTGTATTTTTAAGTGCGGTTTCACAGATTAAAGTCCTGCATCTCTGGAATTATTCCAAAATAAAGCTCTGATTGCCCGAGAGCCTCTTCTTACTGTCCAAGTGGTCACGCAGTCGGCGATGCAATCAGCATATTGCTATTTAAAATAATAATCCATGCTTGGAGCGGCCCTAACACTGGGATAGATGATAATCTCCTGGCAGGCCAGAGAGTGACAGCTTAACACGCATTGATTAGGCTGTGTGACATGTGACGTGGCAGCGCGTCTTTTGGCCGCCGGGGAAGGAGAGTAGACCCGACTGTAAGCCTAATCTGAGTGTGTGTGAGGTGACGGTGGCGGAGGGGGAAGCACGGGGGTAGAAGCAGGTCTTACTGTTTTAGGAATTGTGGGTAAATGAAAGCGGACAGACTGACGGCGGATTGGACGTCTCCTCACCAGATGGTTGAGGCCTAGGAGGCCATCTGCCGCCATGCTGTGCTTCTGTGGAGACTTCCTCACTTCCTCTTTCTCCGAGCGCTCAGATTAAGTTGGGCTCTGCATCCTCCTGCCTCAGTGTGATGGAGGAGGACCTGCTGAGGTTGCTGGTTTGAATCTGGCCCGCTGCCTTTGTTATCTCTCCCCAGTTTAATGAGCTGTTCTGGCATGAAGCACAGTTCAGTTTACTGCATGATGCCAAAACATTGGTAGTGATAATGAAGGTCACCTTCGATTTAAAGGCATTTACAAACGCTGATCAAATGATTTGTGGAAAGGTTTAGAGTTGGACGATCTAAAATAATACTGCAGTATTTTTAGACTATCGTGATATTTTGAAATGTTAGAACTGGGTGACAATATCAAATATTACAATAATTTCGACTAGGGGTCGACTGATTCAGGGCTGTTACTGATGATTAGAAACAAACTTATCATTCGTCATTGTCCACAATTTTCTGACATTTTATAGACCAAACAACTAAATTATTAACTGAGAAATAATCACAACAGATCAGTCAACAATGAAACTAATCATTTGTCGATTTCTGATTTAAATCATTAAGAACACCAGAGGTGGAGGTAACGAAGTACAAATACTTTGTTACTGTACTTAAGTAGATGTTTCAGGTACCTGACTTTCCCTCTCTACATCTGAACTTTCTCCTCCTCACATTTTCAAAACAGGCTCGTTACTTTAGTTTGATGCATTTGAGGTGAATTATGGATTATTTTTATTTGTCGTCATCGCACGCCGCCTTCCCAACATCACAAGACCGATGTCGACCTATCAGAGCACATCACGCACGGCAGACGCAGCGAGACGAAGCAACATAAAAGACGGAGACGTTAGTGTCTCGTATCTGCAGAGATTTTCTTATTTTCTCACTTTGTTGCTGCTCGGGACGCTTTACCAACCCAAAATGTGGCTATTTGACGTCAACTGTCTTTGTGGTGCGTTCAGGAACAGCTGGGACAAATCCTACTGACTCTACCTTTAACTTTAATAGTCTTTGAGTTATATTAATATGACGTGAGCTTCAGTTAGCTTTGACCACAAATGTCCTTCAGAGGGAGAATTTTTACTCTGATACTCTGAGTACATGTCAGAGCCTGTACTCTATTACTTTTACTGGAGTAAATTTAGCATTGTGACATTTTGCAGCAGGTCTTTTAACTGATAAATGTATTTATTTTTCCCACACAACGTTTCAGTATTTGTCCCAGTCAGCGGGGATCTTAGAGTCGTTACAGCGTCTGCAGGCATACCCGCCCTTTCTATGACCTTCTGACATCATTAGTAGAGCAGCGTGTTTACTGCGATAAAAGCCCAGGTGGTGTTATAGTGATGATCCCACAGAGCTTTCCTCTCCTGCCTACTCTGCTCATTCACTCAGACAAAACGCCGCTCTCACTAATAAGGCCGCTGTGCTCTCCGGCAGGCCTTTCAGGTGAAAAATGACAGAGAGCCTCAACTCAGCTCATCTGACATATGAACAGGATTACACCGGCTAATGAGAATTCAAGTTATTACATCCAGTCCATGTTCACAAATGGGTGGTCGCGACGCATTTGTTTCTAATTATCCCTTTTCATATTGGCAGAGTCACCAGATCTGTGCTCCCTGTGACCTACATATGAGTTCCTCATTTCCCCTCTCAGACAGATTTGGGAGAAGATGTTCTTTTGTTAGTCGGTGCCACAGAAAAGTCACTTAGCGTATTGTTGTGAGCGCCGGCAGAGAAAGTGAAGAAGGAAACAGTGTCAGTGTTCCTCCCCCCCGCTGCACTTTACGTATCTGACAAGTGACTAATGCAGCTTTTGTCACTACAGTTCTTTGAACAGACAGAAATGCAATTTGCGTGTTTCGTCAGACCACTTAGGCTCAAAGACGGAATTTTCTACATATCCTGCTAATGATCTTGAGTAAAGGACGTGTCCCGGTGATTGTCCTGCTTCGGTGCCCGTCTCATCAGGACAACTTGACCGTCCTGAATTTGACACAACAGAACTTGAAGTGGTGCATTGACGTAATGCGTTCACTGCACATCAGCATCCTGAAAATACCTCTGCTGCTCCCTAAAGTCGTCTTTTGCTCGCTGTGTGTGTGTGTGTGTGTGTGTGTGTTTTCCTCAGGTCACTGACAATAACGAAGTGCATCTCACTGTAAATGTCTCCTCAGGTTTGTGTTTTCGCCCCTCTGGAGGATTCCAAGAGGGACATGACGAAATATTTCTCCACAGGCCAGTGGCCTTATGAAGTCCCACCGGCAGAGAGATGTTGTCTCGCTAATGAAGAGATCTTATTACAGCGCCGCAGCCTCGTTCGTATCATTGTGCCCGTGGGTCTTCACCCAGCAGGACCCGGATGAACAGTCGACGCTGTTTAGTCGTTCTCGGGCCATTTCACACTCCAAACATGGTGTAAACCCAGACATTGTGTGTGTTGATGCTATCTCTCTGCTGACCCATTTTAGAGGGAGACGACACCTCTGTAACAATGCTGCCGGTGAAACGGAGACTTTACCTGTTTTCATCCATGAAAATGTTGGCAGTATATAACCAATGTTAAACTTCTCCCCAGTCCGCCTGCACCCAGCGCCCCCCCCAATCTGCCAAATGTATAAACTGTGCAGCCCCTAGTCAGAATGATTTATCTACGTTTATGTCCTTGTATGTGCTGCCTCGTGTGTGCTGTGTGAAGTAACGTTATGTTCACTCTCTGCTGGAACGTGAAGAATGTTGCAGCGCTCGTATCTGAAACTGCTGATTGCTGTCAAACACGGCGACAAAGCCCGTTTGACCTCAGACTCCCCGATCGCACATCAATATCCAAAACCGCTGACATGCGTCACTTTCTTCGGCCGGAGTGGTGGATGACTGTGATTGACGAGTAAGAGTTTGTTTGGGGAATGAGCCCGGAGTGGATTATTAAACTCAGGAATCCAGACGAGGCTGTTTACCCACGTACCTGAATTGTTCAGGTGTAGCAGAAACAAAACATGACTGCAACCCTCTCGCATTTAAAAAAACACACCATCCAAACACTTATTTAAAAACATAAGCTGCCTGCGTATATTCTCTCAGGACACGGTGTCATCCTGCATCATCTTAAACTGTCGTCTTTTAAGCGGCAGGATTATCCAACTCTTAGCAAACTTCACTTAAAGCCCTGGAGAATGCTGAGTTCAGGTAAACCTCGGGTAGCGACGAAGCTAACAGTTCACGGGATTTAAGAGAATAAGAGGCAGGTAGACTGAGTCGTGCATCACTCAGAACATTGCTGCTCCATATTCCTCAGAGGTAATGTAGTGCATTTATTCACTTGCACACTTTTCCTCCTCAGAACTGGAATCAAAGCTGCAGGGAGTTTGTGTGCATTCACTGTTTTTTATGCTACAGCAGGGACCACATTGAAAATCTCTAACTTTGTTTTTATTCATGGTTTATTTGATCAGATACGACTTTTGATTTCTTTCTTCTTCAAAAAGACAAGAGGTGTTTCACAACAACAGCTTTTTTTTCGTGGTGCTTTTTGCAGGAAGTGTTCAACAATAAACGAGAGCGAAATTCAACTTTGTTACAAAGTTAGATGTCTAAAACCTGAGTCAACCATCTTCTTAAGTAGATTAATCAATGATCTTTGGCAGTGTCATAAATGAGAGCAACCCATCTGGAGTCTTTTGCCCTCGTGTCGTCCCCTCGCCCCCCTTTCGCCTGAAAACAGCAACTCTGATTTGACTGCCGATGAATACAAATTCTGACAGCTTTGCCAATTTAATAGCATAAATTTGAGGTATTAGGAGCCCAAATCTGATGACCAGGCGGGCAAACAATCATTATGTTGTGTGATAGTGGATGATGAGTGTCCTCTCAGTCCCCATCTCCATCAAAGTGGACAAACGTGACGCACACAACAACCTTGTCCAGGGTTAGTTTTTGTGTCATCTATCGTCTGTTCTGTCATTGAGACTCTTTATTTAGCTGTTTTTATAACGTCTCCTTCCAAAAATTCAATTCCTCAAGGTTGTGCCAAATGAAGCAGCTCGAGTGCCTGCTGTCATTGAAGCAGAAGAGGGACAAACCAAATACTGAGAGATTCTGAAGTTCAAGGACATTTTTTTTTTTCAGGATTCAAGTGTTCGCTCAAACTGCTACAGCTGATATTATAGTATGCAATGAAAAAAAAAAATTATATTACAATAGAAACAAATGCAAAATATCTTGACTTGTGTTTTCAGACTTTTGGACCCCGCTGTAGATTAATTTAATGCAAAGAAAACATATTTTATAGGTGCGATGCCGAGCTTTCCCAACACTCGGGTACCTGGCTGCCATCATGTTCCTTCGTTCTTAATTTATTCACAACACGAGTGCTGCATCATCAGGATGCATGGGCCTGAGGTGGGTGTGTAGGTGTACGTAGGCAAAGACCAGCGAAGACTCGCTCAAACCAACTCTCCCCCCCCCTCCCCGACAGAGAAACACACACACCTGTAAATAATTTAAAGCACCAGATGGGGGGCAGAGAAACCCGACAGTCGGTACTAGAAAGAATTCAGCGGCCGTAGACTCCTGTAATGTCGTCTCCTTGTTTTTTATCCACTAAAATCAATCAACGTAATGCTTTTTTATCTGGGAAAAGCAGATCACTGGATCCCAGCGACAGTTGTGTGAGTGCGTCCATGTGTTCGGCGTCGGCCTTTCACTTCTCTTCTCCTGCCAGTGTGAGCTGGCTCCAGACGCTACCACTGCAAAGGTCAGCGTGTGTGTGTGTGTGTGTGTGTATGCACAGCAACAACAGTGATCTGCATAATGGGTTTTGTTGTTCCCAAAACAGATGAAGACTGAGATTAGGCTTAAAGCGGACAGTGAATTTATTAGGCTTTCATTTCTGTGAGAACCATAATCCCAGAGGAAGCAGAAGCTTTATTAGCTCATGAATTTTTTGCTGCCCGCCTGCTCGTCTGTCTGACATTATTTGCAGCAGGACGTCATAGCGGTGCATTAAAGTAATACTGAACTCAATGTCCCTTCTAACAACTTGCTGTTATAAGTTACAAACACAATGGGACCATCTGCGCCCTGCTGATGAAGCCTCTGCCCTGTGATGTGTTGATGTTTCTGTTGGCTTTAACAGACGTCTGGAATCATTTCAGGGACTTTTTTAAAAAACAGGCTCTCAGATGATTTGGATTCAGGCATATTTTTCTTACCGCATCCTTGTGCAATATTTGTAATGTTTTTTATTGTGCATGACTGATTTTTTTTTTTTTTTTTTTTTTTGCTGTGCCAAGCAAAGTGTGGCTGCGCCTCGGCGTCCAGCTCAGCAGCCTCGAGCCCACTTCACACATTTTGCTGAAGCCCTTCATGTCATGAAAGTAAATGTCAGGACAAAAATGGAAAGCAAATTGAGGAAGAAAGAATACTAGAAAGTGTCGGGACTCCAGAAGGTGATGACAGAAACCAAGTGGAGAGAGGCCTGACGGGTATTTTCATTATCGAGTAATCTGCTGATTATTTTCACGATTAGATGACTAATTGTTGCAGCTTCATGGGCCTCTGAACTTACGTTCAGTTTGACCTTGAGTATGACTGAAGAAACAAACTAAACTTAAGTTGTTGTTTATTAAACCATCCTTTGACATGGAAATGATCTTATCTCTTTGCAAAGTCTAGTCTTGATGTAAGTGATTCTCCTGCTGGTGATGTTACAGTTCAGGATGTATACATGTGCAAACCTGTGGTGAACTTTGCATTAGGGTGTGTTAAGACTGTGCAGTGGTGACAAACTCCCCAGAGGCGTGTTTGGCTTTGTTTGGTAACCTCTTGCTTCTGCTTTAGTTGCTTATTGTTGGAATTGCGTTTTGGAAAGTCACCAGACAGTCACCCTGTGACTTGACAGTGACTTTGTCTTCATGCCGCTCTGCTAGTAGCAGTCTGGATTCTGCTCAGCCCCACGGATGGATTGTGTTTCTCCGGGATTTGAAGTTGCCGTTGTGTGTCGCGCTGCAAGTGACACAATAGACGCTTTGAAATCCGATATGAGCGTCCAGGCTGAGATTCATCAGTAGAAGTCCAATTTGAATCGCATTTCACACCACTTCAAAATGTGGTTTGGATGCCCTCCAGACTTCCTAAAATCAATCTGGATACGATCCGGATATGCCAAAAAAAACCCCACAGATTTGGGCTGGTAGTGTGAGCACAGCCTTATGTGTCGCACAAGGACGCCTGAATGAATTTCACAGCGACTCTTTTTAGTGTGACCGTGTATTGGACCCACGAAGGCGAAGAAAAACATCAAGAGGACAAACAGACCGACTGATTGTCAAACCAATAAACTGTGTAACTGCATCAATAACACGATCAGAAGACGAAGAGAACAGAATGAAAGAGGCGATATCAAAAAGGGTTGCAACAACATTCACTTCACATTTTTATTCCCAGCGTGATAAGTACCTCCTCCTCTTCCGTCTCCACCGTATTCTTCATCGACATCCATTATTGAGCACTCGAGGTGTCCTCCGATCCTTCTCATCCAGCCACTCGACTTAATTATTCCTCACTCTCAGAACTTCACAGAGAGCGCCACAGCCTCCTGCACTCACCTTTTTCTAAATGAGAACTTCCAGTGGATAATTTTTAAAGCTGCTGGGTCCAGTCTGTGCAAAGTGCAACTGGTTTTTCACTTTCAGCAGAGTTCGACTGTCGAGTGCCCGTATAGTTAATGTGGAACTGAGAATGTGAGTGTGATGCAGGCGCGGTTATTTTCGACCGCCGGCTGCACTCGAACAACGACCTCGAAATATTCTTGGATGTGACATCGTGGCTGCTGATGTTGAATCTAAAGCGAGAACATTTAGAATAACAAATTCTTTTCTTTTTTTTAATTTGTAATTGTTTATCAAAGTTGCATTATTTTCAGGGACCAAAAATACTCACCCTTAACTAATTTTGAGCGGTGTATGTTGCGCTATGATCCTGCCCTCGGCCGTTTTGAAGCTGTTATTTTCAGGTTTTAAAAAAAAGTTACATAGTGTCGCTTTAAAACAGTTACACCCAGTGGCTGTTTCTGAAATGGCTGAAGGGGAATAAGAGTATTGATTTTAATTAGGTGCTGTGTGTTTTTTGTTCCAAGAGTTCGAGGGCACTAAAATTAAAAAGCTTAAGACTCAATAAAAAGTCTTTCCAAAGTTCGGACCTGACTCGGAGCCGGTCAGCAGAGCGGGATGGATGAAGCATTACTGTCAGATAATGTGGTCGTAGGTCGGCCGAATAGCTTTGTAGTCCAAGACATGAAAACCGCCTCGACAAACCTTTTCTACAAAACACAAGAAACATGAACAGCCATTTTATTCTTTAAACAGAAGACAGAGGAGGATTTTCTGAACATATTTCACAGAAGCTTTCAACTCTCGATGTCCGAATTGGGCTGTTGTGTGACAGATGATAATCACAGCGTCTAGAGAGAGATGTCTGTGTGTCTGTCATAAAGAGGAGGAGCGCTTCCACTGTATTTTTTTCAGTCTGTGGTCATTCAAGTCTAACAGGCGGTCCGATCCCGCTCCTTCATCCCCCGTGTTGATGCTCTTCTGAATCACACGGCCAGCGAGCCGCTCATCGCCGGGAGGCAGATTACTTCACCCTCTCAGAGATAGATGACACGGTTTTGAACTTTTTCCCCCCGTCACAGTCATCGTTGATTTGGGTTTTTTTGGGCTCATTCTGTCTGGATTTGGCTCGAAGTTGTTAAAATTCCCACATGTGCAGCTTTTTGACTTCCAGATGATTGTCAGTTAAACCGAAATTGATATTAGATAAAGGATTTGGATTCAGTAAGAAGATTCAGTACTGGATTTTGGATTTGATGACTGAAACTCCGCTCGAGTCATGTGATTACAGAGATGATTCAGAGAAGCTCAGCAGAGTTTTCATTATGTTATTATTCCCGAGATGGACGAGGATCCTGTTAACGTAATGTTTCCCAATGCAGTTGTAGTTTGTACTATAAAGATGATTCACCACTGGTTTTAATTTCAGGGTTTTAATTGAAAACATTATTTCACCATTGACATTAATAGCTTTAAATGCCTTTAGTCCTCATGGTTCTCATGTCACTCATTAGTTTGTTGTTGGAAGAACTTTGTTACTGTTTAACTAAAGTTTGAGACGGTCACAGACGTGGCCGGAGGCATTAAGGTTTCAGGTTGTCCGTACGTACGTCCATCAGGCCCATTATTGGTGACGTGATATCTTTTAAACACCTTGAAGGAATTTCTTCAGATTTGGTACAAATGTTCACTTGGACAAAAACCACCTGGCCAGGGTGAGGAAAAGCTCGTGCTTTGGCTTAATACATCAGGTTTTGTGGCCACAAACACGACTGGAAATTGTCCCGAGGTCTCCTCAAAAACATCCAGTGGTTTCACACTTACAAATGTTGAAACTCAGTCTCGACCCGACTCAGTGTCACTATGGTACGTGGCCTATGACACAAGTATTAACGAGTCAGTGGTTTGCACGTTCACTGCCAACATTTTCTCCTGGTGACTGGTCTGAAACAATCGGTGTCAGCCAAACACAAAAACACTAATCGTAATTTCCCAGAGCCAAATGTGTCATCTTCAAATTGCTTCTTTTGTCCAACCAGCAGTCCAAAGACTCTTCATTTACTGTCATAGATGACAAAGACCTGCAGCAAATCTTTAAATTTAAGGAGCTGGAACCAGCTAGTTTCACTGTTTTGACTACAGATCTAACGAGTCCCTGGACAAATATGAAACTGTATGAATGTTCAGAACGAAAACAGCGTCACTTTAAAATATTTGTTTTTCCTCTCGGAGAGTCACAGTGATGTCGGCCTTTTGTTGTTCATTTTGAAGTTTACAAGACGACAGCGACTCTTCTCTTGTTTTGACTGCGTTACCACAAGTAGATAATTGTCTCCAATATATTCGTTGCCCTGGGAAAATCCTCCCTAAGACAACAGATGTGAGTGTGTACACATATATACAAGTGCTCAGTCTCACACAAACACCCAGACGTGTGTTACTGTCACCCATGAGAGGGGAGGTGGTGTTGATGTGCTAATAGCTTTGGGTTTCTGTAAGGATTTAGGGGTTTGTGTTACATTATCACCTGCCCGACTCTCAGGACTCTGCTTCTCTGGAGACGTAGCAGAGTCTCTGCAGAGAACAAAACACACACACATGGAAACTGTGCGTAACTGATCCGCTGTTGCATATAGTGTGTCCTTACCTGCAGCGATCCGTGTCTCATATTGTCCTCTGCTCTCCAGGGAGCAGCCGATCTACACCACCAGGGCCCACGTCTTCCAGATCGACCCGACCACCAAGAAGAACTGGGTCCCTGCCAGCAAACAGGCCGTCACCGTCTCCTATTTTTACGACAGCACGCGCAACAGCTACCGCATCATCAGCGTGGATGGAACCAAGGTATGTAATCAATTCAGAAAGGAGATGACGGGAAACATTACTGCACTCATGAGAGACGGTGCAGACTGAGGGGGAGCACTTAAAGCAGCAACCGAACAAAAGGAATGATGATGCGTCTTAATGTGAGCAGCTCGTTGATCAGCGTCAGTCTAACAACAGATCGTTGGAGAGTTTTGTGCTTCTGATGTGAGGAAATCAGAACATCGCACTGTAACGAGATGATCAGTGTTATTCACATCAACCGGTCAGCGGTTTTAATGGAGCTGAACGTATCTTTGTGTTGTGACAGCGCCGTGTTTGTGCTCTCGTTAAGTTTAGGCACAGAAAACACTTGTTAAAGGTTCGGAAAAGATCAAGTTTTTGGTTAAAATACATGTTGAGCATGTCGAGCAGCGGTCACTGGCTCGGCTGCCTCCTCACCTGTATCCACCGATATGAAAGTCAAGTCACAAACGTGTTAGGTGAACATCATGTGACGCATTTTGTCAGAGTGTCGCTTTGGTACGTAGGCTATGACACTTACTCCCACACTCCACCAGGTCCGTGTTTGGTCCGTGTCCGATCCGCCACGGCATCAATTCAGCACAGAGCGGACAGGAAGTCAGACACCGAAACATCAAAACATCCGGTGAATTTTCAGAATAAAACAACCCGCTTTGACAGCACAAGAATATCAAAAAAGAGACAAATCCAAGCAAGTCCACCCTTCTTCTACTCCTCTGGTTGGGAACACTAACCATTTCTTCCCCTGAAACTACATCGTGCACCTTTTTTAATATATGAGTTTATGAAAGTCTTGAGAACATGAGAACAGAGCAATAACATTAAAGCCGAAATCAAAGTCTGAACATCAGCAAACATCCATTTAAACAAATTAACCAGAGCAGCCAAGAGCTGCATACCTGTCGAGTGGCAATTAAACTCAATTATACTCAATGATCTGTAACTGGCTGTCGTCAACAGACGGCAACAGTCATCGTACTTTAAGGACAGGAGGATGGAGCTTCTAACTGGTGGTGCCAGTGGATCAGCTGTTTGTCCAGTCAAACTACTGTAGACAGATTTTTTTAACTGATTCGACGTTTTTCTTCTGATCTGATCTGTATGTGAACAGTCTCAGTAGTGAAAACGACAGACTCGTTTTACAAAGTGCTTCATTTTGTCATTAAGGTGTGCAGATTAAATCATGCATGTGATAAGGCACCACATGAGTGTGCCTGTATCCCATATTCACACCTTCTCCTGCCATCTTAAAGAGTAGATTATGTGTTTCCATGGCGATCAGAGTCTTCGATGTGTGAAAACTGGAGGAGGGTTATGACAGCGGTTTCTCCCCTCGGCTGACACCGCCGAGGCAATCACCTTTCGCACCGTCTTAAATCACACAGATTACCTGCAGAGGCGAACAGGTCGACGGTAGTTTGGGTCTGTTGATGTCCTCGTTTCGTTTCTCTGTTTGGGGTGAAGGGCCTGTTGAGCTCAACATAGATACATTTTCTGTTTTAAAGGGGCAGTTTGTAAGATATGGGCGATTGCAGGTGAGGTGAGCAGTGAGCAGGAGTTGTGTCCTGAGTTTAAAAATTCAAGAAATGAACTAACGTTAGAGTGTGACGTCGTGTCAAAGACATCTTTGGACTGTGTTGCAGAGATGTCTACTGAAGTGAGCATGCTAACCAGTTGGTAGTGTTGTCACAATACTGCAATTACTAACTTTGAAAAAAGTTTTTCGATACCATGTTGGATACTACAGGGAACATTTTTCATTGGGGGATTTTTATGAAAAGATAAATATAATGAGGCTCGTATAAACAAAAAAAAGCATGTAAGATAAATTACTTTTGACCATATTCAGAAGAGTGGGAGGTGGCGGGCCGACGTAGACACTGCAGTGGTGTGTTTCCACTCTCCATCGGACACAAGAGAGAGCGACAAAGCACAGCTGGTATCCGGATGGATACTGTGGATAATGTGTATTAAAACACGCTCAAATATTCAGTATAGAGGTGTTTTGCACCATCTGACTCAAAATAAAAAGAGCTTCTGACGTGATTTTTAGATCAGGAACACATTTTCATGCACAACTTGAGGCTTTTCAGTCAGATTTTAGGTAAATAAACATCTTTAACACAATTTAAAATGTATTATTTCTCTATTCCTGCGCAGCATTGTTGAGTCAAGCTCCATTACCTTCAAAATAGCTCTCTTCCCACAGCTCCAAACCGGAGAAGCAAGACTCTAATCTGTTATGTCATCAAGCAGCACTTTTGCAGCTATGGCGCTGACAATACTACTTGCATATTTATCTTTCAGATCCCTTTTTATAAAATAATGTTTTCTTTGTACGACTCTGGCTGGATGCATCTGTATGTTCTGTATATCCTGAAGGCCAGGAGTCCTCTCTGCTCTCCCACTCCTGTCATCCTTTGTGCCTTCCCGTCTCTCCGCTCCGCTGTAACCTTGAGTAACAGAGCGGTATGTGTCATAAAATGTCTGCAGGCAGCGGCTATAAGTGAGCTGTGGCGATTTATGAAATAAAATGTTATCTCGGTATGAATAAAGATGACTCCAGCTGATTTCAGTTTTATCCTCCTCTTTTCCAGTTAATTTAAATGAGGCGAAGTGACTCCGGCATGAGCAAAGTAACCGTGAGCGTCGAAACGTTGAGTCATATCAAATAAATGTTAAATATAGTTTCTAGTTTGTACACTAGCTGCAAGGGAGACAGGTCTTGTCCAGAAGAATAGTCTGTGCTGCTGCACACAGTAACTATGACAGACCGTCACTTTATATTCGTCCATCCGTGATGGCACGGCAACTCGCTGAGGATGATACGGCAAGTCGAGGAGCGTATCAGCACTTTTGACTCTTCGCTCCTCCTGCATCTCATACAGCCATGTACCAACAGCTATGACAACACTGTGAAGGGTTTGCTTGCAGTACTTTATGAATTATTCCAAGTGTGATAACTTCCTGAGCCAACGTGGGAAAAAAAACAACTTTCTGCTCCTCTCTTGGAATATTTTCTTTGCTCATATTTTTCTCTCCTACATCCTGCTGTCTCTCTTTAACCTATTTTCCCCCCTAATTTCTTACCATTTCTCCCCCAGCTGGTGTCCAAAATTAACATTTTGACTCATGTGCTGAGAGCCGGTGAGCTTAAAGACACCTTTCTGTCTCCTCAATTATGCTAGTGAGCTTGTTAAATCTGTTTCTGACGGGTACGTTTGCCAGATCTTCTATTTGTAACTACCGTAATACAGCCAACAAAGTTTCTCTGCGTTGGTACCACTGGACATGAAGGTGACATGTTTTCCCAACGCTTCAGAATCCAGTACTCGCCGCCCACTTCGAAGTTGGAGTTTAAATCAAACTCCTGCATACAAGTCGTCAAGCAATCCTCCATTAGGATCATGATGCACACACCAGTGTTGGTCTCCAACATCAGCAAGTTCAGTGTTGTGCAGCGTATCAAGGACTAACTTCTTCCAATCCAAAGGCTGCTGCATCAGCTGACTGTAAAGACTTACCCCCAGATTCCATCGGCATTGAGTTACGGCTGCGATACGGTCGCCGGAGCTGCTGTTCTGGGCAATGCTCGTGTTTCCATCGGCTGTGCATTCACTTGTGGGTTATTCCCGGTTCGTTTCATGGATTTTCTCGAAAAGTAATACACACTGAAACTTCTACAGGACCTTGCAAAATCCTATAGCTGTACTCCAAATCCTTTTTTAAGCTTGGCCCTCTGAACTAAATGTCTTTGTGTGTGTGTGTATTCTCAGCCTCAGCAGTCTTTCATTTTTCACTGGATTGGGTTGAAATTGTGTCCTGAACATCCAAAAAACACTAAGAAAGATTTGCAACATGTGTTCAGGACCATTTTCAACCCAATCCAGTGAAAAATGAGATATTGGTGAGGCTGAGAATAAACACACAAAGAATCAACATGAAGTTTTTTTTTCAAGAAAATCCATGACATGAAGTGGTGAGTTGGTAATGACCCTTCTGTGCAGCCTGCAGGAGCATTTTCTTTTTAAGATTAGAGCCTAAATAATACAGTTAATACTTCTGAATTTTATATTAGTCAGCCTTTTATGATTATATAAAGGACAAGGGCCAGCTCAGTCACAGTATAATTCGTAGATCTTTTGTGAAGTTTGTGCGGAAATGCAGAAAACCTGCCCTCAGTTTACCCCCGACTCCAGCTCAGCTAACCCCCCTCCTCCGTCAGGAAACCAAACCTGCGTCACTGCCACCAGGGAACACTGTGTTTTTTATCAGTTCTTAATATATGGTGAGATAATGTGCATCAGGTCATCAGAGTGGTTGGCAGACGCACAGAAAAATATTTAACATTTCCTCGTCCTCATCACACCTCTGCTTGATGAGCAATCCCAGTTTTTTTCCTTTTCTCTGCCTGCTCTGACGAGAGGACACGGCGACCATCATCTCGTCTTTCTCTGGCTGCGTTTCAGTCCCAACACGGCTGCCAGATCCTCCTGTTCATCATCATCATGACCGTCCTTCGCTGCCCATTTGTCAGCATTATTTTTGATGTATATCCTTCCAAAACTCGGCTCAGCTGGACCTCACTGAAATCTGCGAGTGTGGACGACAGTAGATGAGTGAGGAGCTACTGTCGACCCATTTATCTTCTCAACATGAAAATATTCAGGTTTCAGAGTATCATGTTTCAACCCTTCAGCACATGTGAGTCGAGGGCTTTGGCTCATAGATAACCCAGACATTTGAATTTTCATCTTCCTAAAAAAGCTCCCACGCAGCTATGACAAAAACTTTCTGACGTTCGGTTCTTGACAACTGATCACAGCTCTGTTCCCCATCGATGCTCCCCTCTCCCATGTTCTGCATCTGCTGCTGCTTTACTGACGCTGCAGATTCTGCGCGCTCTGCAGACGACACATAATCAGCCGAGGAAGATTTTTTCCAACAACCTCCCGGCTGTCTCTGAGTTTCTGCCTGACCCTCAGGCCATTGGCCCGCCGAGCTTCGCTCTGCGCCTCCTGTGCCACTTGATCCTCAGCCCGGCTCTCCACCGGCACAGCTGCCAGCGTCACTCCGCCCTCCCTCCCTCCCTCCCTCTGTTGCACCCTCCCACTCAGACGCACACTCATACGTGCCAGCATACAGTCACAGGGCCCACGAAGATGTGGGCCAACCAGGTCATCCTGTTACTGTAGCACAGAGATCATTAGCTGGGTTTCCACATCGGGTGTCTTTATCTTCTTTTATCTTTTGATAACCATCGTACAGGATCAATAACCTGTTCAGAGTCGTTATGCGTCAGGCTGAGCAGTACTCTGTAGTTTTAGGGAAGACATTTTAATCAGAAGAGAAAAATCTTCATTGACTGATTTTAAAAATAAATACAAATGTTATGCTTAAACAAACTCGATAAACAAACTCTTTGTTTTCATGACTGAGTGAACAATCTGACATTTAAGGACAACACAGTTTCATACTATTTTACTTATGTGGCGGACCCTGCCACCTTTCTAGCTTCAAACAGTGTTCTGGGACCTTATTTTCCTCTGAGAACAGCTTGTTTACTCACCTACGGAAAAAATGAATATTTCAGAGTTTGTGTTATTACCTCATTAATATTGTAAATATTAAAATTCTGAGTTTGAATTTCTTCTTCGAAACTACACAGAGCCCCTTAAAACAAAATACTGGACCGAAATCAACATTCCTGCTGATCTGAGAGGCCGATGAGAGGAGCATTAACTGTGTGTACAACCTCTGGCTACATGGTTTTCTTATGTTGCAATAACAGATTACAATTCCTCTTTAAAGTCGATCATGATTATTGATTATTATTGTCATTATCGTCCAGCCCAGTCCAGTTGTGAGTGCTAACGTTTGAGCTTTTTAGTGAGCTTCAGGTGTTCAGACACAGTCTTTATGGGCAAGTCTTGCCACGCGGCAGCCATCTTGCAGTTATTTTGGACTAACGAGACCAAAATGAACGGGGAGAGTGAATCGGTGACTGTCCCAAAATAAAGTATAAGCCCCATTTTCCCACGGGTTATACTTTCACGACACCAACTTCTTTTACAGCTCAACACAGAACGCCACGATGTGACGTTAGTTTAATGTCTAATCTTTGAATAACATCACCTTTTCTCTGTAATCCGGTGCGTTAGCTCGATACTCTCCTCTTCCATGCTTATCGGAAGTCTGTCTGAGCCGCACCGAATCTACTGAAGCTGTTGAATCTCGCAAGTGATTGGCTGGGATATGAGTCACACAACCAGCATCTCCGGAGTTATGGACTTTTCTATTCAAAATGCATTAAATGGCCCGTCTCTCTCCATACTGTCTCTGGTTCGGAGCGGGACACTGATACAGGCTTTAGGTTTCATTATTCTGTTACGCGCTGCAGACGGAGGCGGCAGGTTCAGTTACTTGCTGCAGCTTTACTTTGATCCTCTCCACCTATCTACTCTCATCTTCACCTGTTTCATTTTGACGCATTAGTTTTCTGCAGGTTCTGGTCCTGCTCTTCGTTCCTCACCTGTTGCAGATGTTTACTTTCAGTTTGTATCATGACTCAATCTGAACCACCAGCACTCACTACATTATAAACAGGCCTCTACTCTATGAGGCAGACTCGCAGACCTTGCAGACGTCTGATTTTACTGAGGTGGAAGTCCACCGCACACTCACTTCTCATAAATCACAGACACTCCTTCTTACGCACATGTTGAGGGGTCGGTGTTGCTGCTGAGTAACTGATTTGATTAAGTGTTTGTAATTACACGTGCTTATTTGTGTACCTATGGTGGTCTGTTGTGTGAATTTTATTTGGTTTCATTCAGTATCAGCTGACCAACATGTGCAAATTTTGTGTTTGTTCTATTTTTTTATTTTCTTGTTGTGTGTCGCTGAAAATTCATAAACAAATTTGATTTTTCTGTCTTAAAATGAAGCAACTCAGGCCTAGCAGAGCAGTAACGTGCAGGTAAACTGCCTCAGCTCAGTGTCGGCTTGAATTTGTCTGTTTTTAAAGAGGTACAATTTCAAGCAGAAGTTTTAGGAATGATGTGTAGAGAAGGATCCGACAGGGTTTCCATCAAACACAGGAGATGGATTTGCAATTTGGACTCTGACTGGCTGATTAACGACACAAGGTACTCTGATTATTCGTGTGTGATCAGTATCAGGAAACAATTTATTTTGATTCATATATTCGAGTTTGAGTGTTTGAACAGTTGGTTACGTATGTTCACCATCTGTTTACCTTTTTTGCTTTTGCCTTATCCTGCCGCAGCGGCCCAGTTTCTCCACAATGATCATTAAAGTTTCATCTTATCTTAACACTTCTCTGTGAGCTCTGTTAAATATTCACTCAGCTGCTTCAGATGAGACATGAGAGTGTTGTTCAGACTTTTTGTCCTGGCTCCTCTGCCGAGGAAATTGGGTAACATTTGTTTTGATGAAGCCGCTGAAGGAGACTGTTCATTTTTAAATCAGATCCCCGGCACCTCGGAAAAATTGCTACTCTCCGTCTAAGCTGCAGGAACGCAGCCTGAATCGGAGGTTTTCAACATGATAAAGGTCTTTTTTTGTGTGACGATCTCTGTCTTTAGGAGCCATTAGCGGTGCTCTGAATGGGGACACAAACGTCTAAGAGGGTATTGATCACAGTCTAATGCGCTCATTCTGCTCGCTCACTCTGCTTTTTAGGTGTCTGTGTGTCCAGTAATGATGCAGCGTAAAGTGCTTTAACACCTCAGCCACTGAAAAAGATGGAGAGGGAGACGGTGGGGGCGTAGAAAAGGACACGAGTCTGTCAGCAGTTTGAATTCTCGGATCCTGTGTTCAGAGCCATGTTGCTATGAAACAAGGGCTGCACTGTGATTAAACTGTCTTCTATTGTTCCTTAATTGTCGGGGTAATTTGCATGTGCTGTGTTTTTTATAAGTTCTCTTATATCTTGGCAGTGGGTAGACCGGGTTTGTGTACATGCAGACTTGTAAATTAAAGCTGCTTGTGTTTACCGTTCATACAGGACGAGACACACACTCGTACAGCGACGCAGTAAACACACGGATCAGTGCAGCACGGGCTGGTTTTTGAAGCATCTGTTGGTTTCCACCGTCACCGGTGACAATTTTAGACTGCAGCAGATGTTTTCTGGCAGCTGATTTACTGCAGAGCCACAACAGGTGACCGTTGCAAATATGGATATTGTAATTTGACTACTTAGAGGTTAGTGGGTCAGCAGTCACATAATACAGAGTGTGTGTCTGGTTGAGTCAGTGTTTTAATTCTTTAAACGTTTTGGGTGAGCAAATCTTTATTCGTAAGTGTGAAACCATGACAAACGCTTTTCCTCTACGTCTAAATATATATATGTCTTTTATATAAACATTGTCTCACTGTCAATCATAGCAGGGAAGTAACGAAGTACAAATACTTTAAACTGTACTCAAGTCGATTTTTCAGGTGTCTGTACTACAAATATCTGAACTTTCTCCTCCTCACATTTTCAAAACAGCCTCGTTACTTTAGTTTGATGCATTTGAGGGGAATTATGGATTATTGTTATTTGACGTCATCGCACGCCGCCTTCCCAACACCACAAGACCGATGTCGACCTATCGGTGCACATCACGCACGGCAGACGTAGCGAGACGAAGCAACATAAAAGACGTCAGTGTCTCGTATCTGCAGAGATTTTCTTATTTTCTCACTTTGTTGCTGCTCGGGACGCTTTACCAACCCAAAATGTGGCTATTTGACGTCCTGGGAATGAGACTCAACAATCAACTATCTTTTGTGGTGCGTTCAGGAACAGCTGGGACAAATCCTATTGATTCTACCTTTAACTTTAATAGTCTTTGAATTATATTAATATGACGTGAGCTTCAGTTAGCTTTGACCACAAATGTCCTTCAGAGGGAGACTTTTTACTTTTACACAAAACAACAAAAACCATCACAACCAGCCTGACACTGAAATTTCACAATCTGCGCACGTTTCATTTAATTTCTCTGCTTCTAATGTATAAATGTGTTTCCCTCCTATAGAGGATACAGAGAGTAATAATTACTCGTTTAGTAGTTATTAAAGATTGCTTTGTGTTGTGCTGTGGAGGCTCTCAGACATGAATCTGACTCTTTTTGATGAAGTGAATCATTCTCAGAAAAAACATAATAAATATGCCAAATGTAATGAAACTGGTCAGTGTGGGCACGGTGTGAGACATGGGCCGGGCGTCAGAGATTAACTCTGGTATGAATGGAGTAACAATAGAGGATTGTCCTCTGTTAACTCAAAAGGGACCATTCATCATGTGAATGCAGCCGTGAGTCTTGGCTAAACGAGGAACAGTTTTCAAAACCGAGCAGCAGAACTACGCTGGAAGTCTCCACATCTGTGTTGATTCAGCAGTATGATCTCCAACATGGCAGGGGAAATGAATGATTGTTGTTTTTGTGTTAACAGGTGATCATCAACAGCACCATCACACCCAACATGACGTTCACCAAGACGTCGCAGAAGTTCGGTCAGTGGGCGGACAGCAGGGCCAACACCGTGTTCGGACTGGGCTTCTCTTCGGAGCAGCAGCTGGCCAAGGTGAGAGGAAACATCTCTGCAGCGTCACGCGACGTCACGAAAAGCTCAGAGAAAAATGTATCTGTCTTAAAACTGAGTGTGATTTGAACATCTGAGGGGGAAATGAAGCAATCAGAGAAGGATTTAAGAGAATATCTGGCTCTTAAATCCTCACTATCACTAGATAATTGGCTCCATTACCTCCCAAAGCGTTTTTAAAAAGGAGCTTCACTGCGTTATGACATTTCAGCTTGTATTGTCATGAATCATTGCAGCTTTTCCTCAACATCTCTCTCATGTTTTCAGTTCGCTGAGAAGTTCCAGGAGGTAAAAGATGCAGCCAAGCTCGCGAGGGACAAGTCTCAAGAGAAGGTGGAGACGTTGAGTAATCACTCACAGGTAAATGTTCTCTCTCTGCTGTCTGACGGTCTCGTTCAGTACAACACCGCTGCTGTCTAATGGTCTCCTCTACAGTCACTGTCGGCCTCTACAGAAAGAAAACGAGCAGCACTCCAGAGAAAATGATATAAATGGGAACATTTCAGAACCAAAGGGTGCAGATCCTGTGTTCAGAGACGGCTTCTGACGTCAAGTAGTTCAAATATTCATATGAAGCTTGTGAAATCATTCATGTAACAGTGTAACGGGCACAAATACATCAGAGTATCTTACAATAACAGATTACAGATGCTTGTTTTTCAAATGTAAAAAGACTGGTGTGAGGAAACGTAAAGTAATTTGTTGAAAAATGGGGAATAAACAGAATTGATCGGAGGTGCTGTAGATGTTGAGGTAGATCAAGCGTTACCGCCTGGTCACCGGCTGCCAGCCTCGCTCTGTGCCTGTGCCGACTCCAGATGGCAGGAATCGGACTCAACTCTGAGACACACGAAGCTGCTGGGCCATATGACATGATGAATACTGGCAACAGCTTTTCTCACCCTGCCGCTGTCATAGCTGACGTGTCCGAGGTGTTTACAGTGCTTCACCCAAAAGGAGCCCAGGGGCCCTTTTTTTCTTCCCCTCAAAGTCGGAGCTGATTTATGAGACACATTTTAACCCATCAGACCTTTTTTTAGAGAGCTTTGACCGAATCAAAACCTGCCCTGAAACATAACATGTCTCTCTCCCTCTGCTCCCCCTCCACCACCAGCAGGACCAGGACCAGGAGTCTGGACGTGAGACGCCCTCCACCAACCAGGCGTCCAGCATTAATGGAACAGACGATGAGAAGATCTCTCACGTCGGTCCAGAAGCTGCCGTGCTGAAGAGCGAGAACGAACGTCTGAAGAGTGCCGTGGAGCAGAGGTGAGGTTTCATTTCACGCAAACGGCAAAACCTCTTTAATGAAACGTACTTTTAATTTGTATCGTATAAAACTTCATTCAAACTCAACAGAAAAACACTGTTCCAACACTCGCTAACTCGTGATTTGGTCAAAATAAATCCTTAATCCACCGTGTGGTGTGAAAATAATCTGTCTCTCCACCCTGCGGCTTCCTTCCAGTCGTCCTTCTCGCTTCTCTTACGGTGGATTAAGCATTTATTTAAACTGAAAACCAGCAGATATTTTTTTTTACCAGTGGGAAGATGAACAATTATAGTTTTGGTGAGTTTTGTTTGCAAATGAATTTAATCTTGATTGTAACACATCGAGGCTCGGAGTGAGCTATTGATTTAAAGTGACACAGTAGGCCTACGGCGACATGTAAGTTTTAGACACGTTCACATTTTAACGATTATTACGAAACTTAATGTTTCCATTTTGTAGAAGTTGCAAAACAGTCAAAACTGTGAAATGTTTTGTAGCTGTAAAAGTCTAACTGTTGCCTGGATACAAGAGAAGCGAGAGTGAGCAGAGTGATGCTGGATTTCATCTCCGTTACAGATTTGCTAGATATGAGCTATTACCAACATAACTACATGTGATCTACCAGCCTCCTTTTCATATTAATCTCTTTTATTCAACAGTTAAACAACAGCAACTGTGATCGAGACACATAAACACACTGTTTCTAAGCCCAGCTGTTTTCTCTTCACCTATTTTCTGCACAAAAATTACAATTCACATAAAGTAGTCTGCAGCAGGTGATGACGTGTGAACGGTATAAACATCTCCTGGTTATTTGAATCTGAACTAATCATGACTGTCAGAGGAGTCGTGCACCAACGCTGCACTGTGATGGTACAGATCCAATCACAACGCTCGGTCAGAATCAAATACGCTACACTTAAAAACCTGCTTATTTACCAGCTTTCATCCACACAGTCATTAAAAAGAAGCTGACGTGAAAGTGCAGTACGAGAACAGTCCACTCCAGCCTCACTTTTTTGCTGCCGGGGTGATATCATGTCCTCAAACAGCTCAGAAATCATCCGATCTAATCTGAAGAGTGACGCTTGCTCCACTCCACCATTTTATTTAACTGGCCTTTATAATCCAGATGTGCGTGAGTGAGTTTATAAATCCTATAATTGAATGAAACACCAGATGTGCTTCCAGATGGGATTAAACTGACCTCAGGGCGTCAGAGTCAACTAAAACTACAGCGAGTACCTTTTCTAGCTAGAATTCGTCCTGGGCAGCAACAAAAACATCAGCGACATGTTTGATCCAGATGGGATGAAAGAACCTGAGGTGAAGAAAGGACTAATTAGCAGAACCTCCTCTGAAAACACTGAAGAATAATGAACATCTGCACGAGTGGTAACACTTCATTATACAGGTCGACTCATTTCCCTCGAAAGTCGCTGATGTATAATCATTTATTCCTGAGAAGATTCTTGCACAGGTCAGTGTGATTGGGCACTAATCATCAGGAGTGTCAGTACACAGCTTGTAAAACAAGCCTGCAGGGAAGTGCGATTCATCAATATACTGCAAAATGTAGCGTGACGTATCTCCGCCTTACAAACTGCACACAGTATGCATGTGTAGTTAGTTGTTGCTCATAGAAACAAAGGAACCCTGAGGAGCTGAAATCAACTTTACCGTTTTTATTCAACACTCCTTTTCCATGTACCAAACACAATATTTTTCTTTTTTGTGCAAGCGTCAGGATTTCTAGGTGACTTTCGTGGTCTTGAAATAAAATCCAGAGTCCTCTTTGTGTGAGACCGAGACGAGACCTTCAGACCAGAACTGATCTGGAGCGCTACAACACGACCCTGAAGTGTTGACGTTCATCTCTTTATGAGGTTTAGTGTTTTATGCTACAAGGAGCTCTCGGTGTATTACGCTGCCTCTCCTGCGTAATCATTTTTATAGTTGGAAGCTTTCTTGACTAAAATGTTGGATATTGTATAATTATTTAAATCTAATAATCTTTCTCCACTTCAGGATATAAACAAAGTGTAAAGCGTTTACATCTGAGCTCTGAAGAAGGCGCAGAAACGTTATTATACTTATTTGTTCTTTTTTTAGCCGAAGAATATTTACTTTGGTTTACATCGACCAGTTCAATTACAGAAACTCCTCTGGACATCTAACTAAACTATATCAAACTTATAATTATCACAAACGTGGAAACATCAGAGGGGAACTTTCCGGAAACTACCAACCTGTAAAATAAAACTTGACTTAACACTGACTAAACATCGTAACCACAGAGAAGATATCCGTTTCTTAGCGGTGCGTCGAGCTGACACGTATCGTTACACGTTCTCCAGTTCGTGGCTGTGAAACACAGTCGGCTCCACCATCGTTCTCGTCTCTGCTGGCTCTGTTTTTCATGCCTTCACGAGGCTCTGGGATTTTGTTTTTTCAGGGAAGTGTGTCACAGCAGCGAAACAGCCGAGGACTGCAGAATGCTGCGGTGCAAGTCTGTCCACATTTGATGGAGAGCAGCACACTTCAACCCGGCCATGCATACGGAAGGGAACAGCCATGCATACGAAATACACATCACAGCCTCTCCATTGATAAGTTGATAACATACACTGAGAAGATACCAAACTGTGAGGTGGTGTGTGTCACGGCTGCAGCTCGTTAGACCTCTGAGACTTTTCCCACTTATTTCTTTTCTTTAATGGGCTAAATATCTCCTGACAGTGTGATGTACATCACAGCTAATTAAAAAGTCATGACTGGAAGGATTTTGATGCATTATGTGTCATGTCAGTGGGCAGGAGCCCTCGGCATTTCAACACTAACCTGTCTAAAATTTTCCTTCCCATTAATATCTCTCCTCCTGGATCTCTCTCTCTCTCGTTTCTCTCTGACAGCAACACCAACGCCAAGAAGTGGGAAACAGAGCTGCAGACTTTAAGAGAAAATAATGCCAGGCTGGTGGACGCACTGCAGGAGTCCTCAGCTAATGTAGAGAGCTGGAAGAAGCAACTTAGTGCCTGTAAGGAAGAGAGTGACACACTCAGGGAAAAGGTAAAATACAGCCACGCACTCAAGTTTAAAAATGTACAAAAAGCCATTAATAATCCTGCTGGCGGAAAAGGTGACTGGTTTAAAAAAACACGTTTGCTCTTTTATAAAAGGAACAAAAGAGCGCCACGCCGCCTCTGAATGAACACATTCATAGTTTGGGTGATGTGTTAGTTAAATCCTTACAGACGGGCTCTCCAGTTTCTCAGCGAGCAGAGTACTGTACATGTTATTAGCTCCTGTGTTCGCTGCACCAGCGTCCACTAAAAATAGAAGCATTTTAGTTTCATAATCAATGTGGGCTGTTACTGCAGCTGGGCTGCTGTTGCAATCATACACTCTGTAACAACCTGCAAGTTTGTCTGAAGGCATTTACCCATCAAGTCTGTTTTGTATGTGTTTTTTTTTTTAAACCCGTCACCTGATAAAAAACCTTGCACTCTGAGTCCGGCGCGTTTATTTTTGTATTTATTACTCTTGTGTTTCTTTCACTTCCTGAAAAAGTTAAATTAAAAAACTGGATCCATCCACTCCTGAAAACAAGAGCACAGAAAGTTTCACCTGCTGATAAAAGATCATGGGCCGTTGTCAGTGACCATGATCTTGACAGATTTCTGTTAATCACACTTGATCACACTGTTTTGTCACACTACGGTGGCTCTGAACAGTCAAACAACCCTCTAAACAACAGAAAATCTGCTGGCGGACGAAATCTCCCGAGTCGTTTTGTAAACATGATGACGCAACATGTTGTTGTATTTATTTTTAAACGTGCGGCAATATCAGATGACAAAAACAGACTCCGTGTCAAAGGTCTTGATTGTCAGCTGTAGTATTAGTGTCAGTTTTCAAGGAGATTATAACACAAAACATTTTCCACAAATACAAAGATTCAAGTCGTTTAAATTGAAAACTGAATCAAATCAGGGATTGAGAGAATCATGACATAATTAAATAATAATATAAAATCTACAAATATGCAAAAATAATTGACATTTTTCATAAACCTCCTCTCCGTTTTCTTCGCTCTCTGTGCAGATCGCGGAGCTGGAAGCTCAGTGTAAAGAAGCCGATCAGGAGAAGCAGAAAAACGCCCAGCTGAGTGTCCGAGTGCAGGAGCTGGAGGCCGAGCTGCGGGACAAAGAGCAGGTGAGACGTTTGTCTTGAGACGACGAGGCCGATGTTGAGAGCTCATCTTCTTTCTGACACAGGTGGTGTTTTACTGTGAGAGTTTACGGTTCACTGGGTTCCTGTCATCATTTCTACATCAAAGAAATCAGGCCCGACACTCTCCGTCCTCTCCGTCCTCTCCTGAAGTGACAGATCTGCTTCGATCTTCATTTCAGACTTTTCTCTGCACACCGGCTCTTCTCTCGCCTCTTGTTCTCACACAGTAGCACTCCTCTCCCTCAGGAGGTGATTATACCTCTATGGAAGTGACAGTTTCGTTGTGGGTTCTTGGGTTTTGTATGGATCAATTTTTTTATTTTCGCTTGCTCGGCTAAACCCAGACCTTCACACTGCCCATTGTTGCTTCTCCCCCTTCAATTTCCTCGTTTTAGACTTCCTGTGCTGCTTATTTTGTTTAAATTACTCAGTAATTTGTCCTGTTCTGGTGCAGATGAAGTCTGCTGTGAAAGTGGTCAGACCGGGGGGATATAAATTCATCCACTGACTTTGTCTCTGGTCAGAGCAGCAGGGAATTTTGGCACAAATACCATTAGCGGCCTCGCCTTATGTCTCCTGCATCACTCATCCATAATCCAAACTAGCTGACTGTGGGCTCAGCGGGGCCTAATGGTGTTGTTATTTCTGATGAGGACGAGCCACACAGTCTTTTGACCTTTTTCTCGTCGCTGGTTAAACACCAATTCTGTGTGCAGACAAATGATTAAGGACCGACTTCAGGAAATATCTGACGGCCTCGGTAACCTTATGAAAGGGAGGCGCATTCGGCCACGCGTGACGCAAAGGGAAAGATAAACAGAACAGATTCAGTTTCTACGAGAGGAAACAAACCCAAACTGACACGGGTCAA
The DNA here is from genome assembly GCF_040436345.1 of Pagrus major. Taxonomy (NCBI): domain Eukaryota; kingdom Metazoa; phylum Chordata; class Actinopteri; order Spariformes; family Sparidae; genus Pagrus; species Pagrus major. The sequence continues at coordinate 35,818,843 of NC_133218.1, forward strand.
ACATATTATCTCCTTCGTTAATATCGTAATATGGTCATAACCAGTTAAATTGTATTTGTTTGCTTGAGCTCACGAGTTATTTCTGTCACAACAACGAACTTCGTTTCCCCAAAATAACGACATAATTAATTCAAGATCACATTAAAGCAGTGACAGCTGATGGATGACTTGTGCAGGCAGGTGATCCTTTTTCTGCATTTGTTTTGTGCTTTTATGCTTTTAATCTAAATTAGTTTTTAATTGAATAGAAAACAATGAATGTAACGTTGTCACTTCAGTGGCTCCTTACAAAGCCTCAGCTACTATCTCATGATAATGACTAAAATAACTCGTTGTCTCAGGAAAACAAAGTTCGTCATCTGGACATCTTGACAAAATGATCTCATCATCTTGTGAAAACAACAGCTGTTATCTCGAGATAATGATATAAATAACAATAACGGACAATAATAACTGTGAAAACAAAGTTTGTTATCACGAGTTGTTGACAAAATGATCTCGTTATCTCGTGATAACGACATAGATGACTCTTATTTCACGGTGGAGGCTGAGGACAGAAGCTCTGCAGTCTGGTGTTACGGCACTAAAACAAACTTTGACTTGTTTAGTACGTGAGCAGATCTTAACGTGACATGAAGAATGAGACTTTCCTCGTCTCTCGGCTGCTACACGAGCCTTTGTTTATTGCTGCTGGACTGTGGATTTCTTTGTGAAGGACTCGGGTCGGATTTTCCCCGACAGTCCAAAGGATGCGACTTTGTGCACGTTAACAGAGAAGCATCTGTAGCTAACGTTAGCTGAGGAATGGAGTCCGCTAACATAAAGTAACGACCGGCCTCCAGCACAACACAGAAGGTCCACAGGGCCTCTTTAAGTTCTGAGAGAAGAAACCTGAGGTGACGTCTTCATCAGGACATCATCAGTTAATCTGCAGAATATTTTCCTCATTTTATGGTTTCATCATTAAAACACTAGAAAATAACATCAGTTCCTCGAGCTTAAAGTGACGTCATCAAATGTTTTGTCCAGCTTTTCACCTCGAACCATCACGTGCTGCAGCTTTGCTTGAAAAAATGACTTAAAGGTAATAAGCGATAATAGTTCCTGATTGTTAATCTTACTTATTTAGTCTGAAGAAATCAGAACTCAAAGATATTTGAGCCAACATTTGATACTTCGTCTGGATAAACAACTAATCCTCAAATATGTTGTTGATTAATTTGCTGTTATTGTCGTTAAGTTTGATCTTAAAGCTGTTCGTTAAAGTGCTGCAAAGTAAAGACATTTATAGCCGCTCTGCGTAAAGACCCTCTTAAATTCCCCCGAGGTAAAACTGTGTCTGGGATATTCTAGTTTAGCACCTGAGTATTTATAGAACGTATAAATCTTCCAGAGCGGTATGTCTTACACAACAACAGGAAGGAAGCGGTTCAAAGAGCCGGAGCTGATTTTTTCAAAAGATTATAAGCAAAGAAGCGCGTGTCCTCTGGAGGCTTCAGCGTCGTCATCTCGCTGCAGCACCGACCGAAGGGTTCATGCAGGAGGAGGTCTCGTTGTCTGCAGAGCTCTGATACAGCAGACGGCCCTCTGAGGCTCGTCCGCCGAGTGACTCACCGCCTTCTAGAAACTCGCACACTCACACTCAACTCCTCCAATTAAACAAAAAACAACAAGAAAAACAAAACGTGCCTGTGAATTATTAAGCATTCACTGTGGTGTTGACCTCAGCGCTGCCCAGCCGCGAACCGACAGAGCAAAGCTGCTGCAGGTGACTACAAAGACCCGGCCAATTACTGCTTGGCGTGGAAGTGCTGCAGGCGATAACGGATGCTGTGTGTGTGTGTGTGTGTGTGTGTGTGTGTGTGTGTGTGTGTGTGTGTGTGTGTGTGTGTGTGTGTGCGTGTGTGTGTGTGCGTCTCAAAGCAGAAGAGAAGAAGAAGTTTTCAGAGTGATAATAGATTTTTAATTAAGAAGCAAACAAACTGTAATCGTTCCTGTTGATGTTTTTTTCTTTCTTCATCTTTACGTTGCTCTGTGTTTTCCTCACCTGCTTCGTGTTGATTATAGCTCCTGTATTTATAGCAGACGATTAACTGCGACATCTTAAAAACATGACTCATGACTGCGTGTTGAGCTTTCATAGAGCTGCAACAATTAAGCGTTTGCTGTTTTTGTCGAGTGTTAAATTAATCGCCGATTAAGTTGATTCTGTGATTCAGAATCTGATTTTAGCTTCTTGAGTGTGAAGATTTTTGGTTTCTTTCCTCTCTGACAGTAAACTGAATGTCTCTGGGTTGTGGACAAAACAAGACATTTAATGACGTCGTCTTGGACATTTTCTGACATTTTAGAAGAAGCAAAAGCTGATGGATTAATAAAGAAAATGATCTGCAATGAAACTAATTTAGTTGCAGCCCTAAACTGTAGCACCGAGTATCAAACTGTCAATCAGCAGACATAAAGTCCATGATCCATACTTTTCTTTACGTCCTCGTTAATCAGATAGTTTCTGATTTGAATCGTTGTTTTGTCGGTTTTTGTATTTTATTAATGCTGCTGTTTTACTGTGAAGCTCCAGAAATGTTTTGTGGACTGAAACTTCACCTGACTTTCCATCAGCATGACTGTGAGGAGATAATGACAACATTTTCTAACATGTTATATCTCGATTATCTGGATGTATATTTCATTTTCTTTCCTTAACTGTTTTGTGATTCTTGTATTTTTTTCCCAGGAGCTGGAGAACCTGAGGAAGCAGGCAGAGATAATCCCTCAGCTCATGGCAGAGTGCGAGAGCATCACCACAAAACTGCAGGTATGTTTTTTTTAAAGCACTCAGAAATCCTCACAAACCAAACATTTCTCCCGGGTGTGATTTACCTCGGAGTATAAAAGCAGAGAGTCGGTACAGCTCACACGTGAGGACACGATGTCTGTCGCAGCGAGGTGAGGCTGCCTCTGAGGCCTGAGCAGCGCTTTCAGTCGAAGGTAAAGAACGAGCGTTCCTGCTCGTCGCTGTGCCTGAGGGCTGGTGACACAACATTCCTGTCACGTGTCTCGCTAACGCACACTGTGGTTACTGTATCTATTAATAAAGGTCCGTCCCTGGTACAACTCTGAGTGGATTATTGCCTCTTTGAAAAGGTTTCCTTCCTTTCTCCTCATCTGAGGAACAGAGATAATACATCTCTGTCACGGCTTATTATCTTCCTCACGGTGCAGATCTGATCAGTTGTGCTCTCTACAAAAACAGCCACCGTTGTTTTTGAGTCTTTCTGTAGGAGTGTGTCCGTGAGGTTGAGTTGGGCGTGAGAATCTGCTGTTTTTTTAAAAGCAACACTGATTCACACCTGTCTCTTTGTACCAGAGAGCACCTGTTGTTCAAGGCTGATCCCTCATTGAGTAATATCAGACTCTCTGTAGAACCAGAAGTGCCAGGCTTTGGAGGATGACTGTACACGTCGGGAGTGCCAAGGCTGACATGAGCGGCATTGATAGTGACGCTCATCACGCCCCGTTCAGGCTGACTCAGAGCGGGATTTTATCATCCAGGCTGTCATGCATGTGCCTCCTCTCCAGCCGGGCAGAGGGGAGTAAAACCAACAGTGGCATGCCTGAAGTTCTTGTGTTCACAAAGCTCGACTGCCTGGTTTTTGTTTCTGCAACAGCCAGCTGGATGAATGACAGTGACAACAGAACCGGCTGAAGCAGGAGTTTTATCTGAGCAGCCATCCAAACTGAGGAGAGTCACAGACAATGGGATGTCTCGAATACCTCGGTGGATCCACGAGGCCCGAAAATGAAAACTCAACCTCGGCCCGTTCTGTCGAAAGCGACTTTTTCCAGCTGCGGCTGATTTTTGAAAAACCCAATCCATTTATTCTGCCTCTGTGTTTGTGTTAATGGCTCCTCTCTATTTAAAGACGACACCCCACATGGAGATCAGGTTTTAGGAGTCAGCTGGAGGATACGGTCATGCAGGCGCAACACCCTTTTAGCACTCCTATTTTAAACCCCTCCCTTCAATGGTATCCACGGCATTAATGTGTCACTGCTGTCGCCTGCTCGTCCGACACTCTTTAATCCTCCCACAGGAAGAAACTGTATGTTTCCTGTTTGTAAAGCCCAGTTTTCAGCCCTGATGATGTAAATCATGATGTTTTTTTTTTTAAAGCTTTTTGCAAATTAAAAACTGGAGGCCAGTTAACTGCTTTTATCTCATGTTTCGACTGTAGCTGCGAGACGCTCGGCCTTTTGGTTTGGCATTTAAGATTAAGTGAAAAGAACGCACCTGCGCTGCTTCATCAGCTGTGACACCTCTCTTAAAGGGACAGTTCATCCCAAAATCAAAAAATACATACATTCCTTCTAACCTGTCGTGCTGTTTATCCATCTAGACTGTTTTGTTGCGGGTTTTGGAGATATTGGCTGAGATATCCGAGATGTCCGTCTTCTCTTGAATACAGGATGTAAACATTAGTGGCGTCCTCCTCTGCTGAGCTGTACCTTTAGCGAGCTAGCATCTTGTCCATGAGTAGATGCAGCTTCCTTCGACGCCGCTCAGTCTGTGGATTATCTTGAGTTAACGGGTCATGATTTTTTTTTTTTTTGAGTAGAGCCCGACACATATTTTTGGGGCTGACGATGATATCGATACTTGGGATTTAAAAATCATTATTGATAAATCGGCTGATATACAAACATGTTTTTGCAGCGATCGCTCAAACGTGGTCATCAAACAAACGGAGGCAGGAGATTTTACAGTTTAACAACAAACTGTGTTGACATCAGCGCACTGAAACAATAATTAAACATCACCCCAAGCGTCTTTTTCTGCGTTATCTTTGGTTTCATCGTGCACACTGACGATATACGAGCATTTTTCTTCAAAGTGTATTTTTTTTTCGATCACCGTCCTGTTCCATTATATTACAGAGAGGAGACATCTCTACGGCTGATATCACCAAAACTCAGCAAAACAAATGTATTTCCGATTTTGTCTCTTTTAAGAAATGAATTTGATTTCTCTGTATCCACCAACTTTTTTTGTTGTTGTTTTTATCCACCAATAGGCTGCAGAGACGAAGAACGGCGAGCTGGAGGGGAGGATAGGAGGTCTGCAGGTCGACATAGACGACAGCCGACAAAAGCAGGGCAACATGAAGGGCGAGCTGAAGAAGTTCATGGATATTCTGGATGGAAAGATAGACGAGCTGCATGAGTTCAGGCAGGGCCTCTCCAAGCTGGGTGTTGATAACTGAGAGAGGAGTGGCACCGAGTTGAAAGGGTCAGAGGTCAGGTACGAAGGATTCACTACAGTATGTCTTCAGGGCAGAAACTATGTGGCACCTCCTCCCCCGGGGGTGATGTCCACTCAGACACTATCAGCTTTGGCTTCTAATAAACACTACCATGTGAGAAAGAGATTTGTTTTGGAGAGGGAGAGCGAGCCTGGCAGGAGGAAGGCCAGCGCTCCACCAAATGGCTCCATTTTGTACGCTGGCATTTTGAGTCACACTCTGAGCTTACTTACCCGTTTCTGTGGGGAGGGGGGGCGGCTTTAAAAAGCTGGTGGTGGGTTCGCAGATTCTGTCCATCTGTCTTTTCTCTGAAGGCTGCAGCGCTCCTTCACAGGCAGTCTGAGTTTAGAGTAGAAGAGGGGACTCAAAAGGGCTAAAAATGAATAACACACACAGACGATGCTGTTCTGCATCACTCGAGTAATAATTGGTGTTAATCCTTGTGGCCCCCTCAGAGAATTAGAGATGAAATCTTTCTACCGACTGTCCTCGCTGTTGCCTCTCGTCTATCTCAGGTGTGTTAGAAGACAGTTTGTACTCATCAGATTTTATGCACATGTATGACACACGGCCGCGACACAAAGTGCCTCCAGGTGAGTCGAAATCCACCTGGCAAGGAGAACTGGCCGAGTGATGACCATCACCATAATATTAACTTTCTGTGAGAAACATCCTCACTGATAAAATGAGAGACATACGGAGGCATCCTGAGGAGGTTAAAGGGGAAGTCCGGTATTTTAAAACCTCAGTTTAGTATATTAACAAACTCTGGTGTGTAAATGATTCATACGTCGAGTAGATCGCCTCAGCTGGCAGCTCACAAACCGTACACGTATAAACAAAACATCATTTTGGACCCACGACTCACGATCAAAATAATGTTTTTGAGGAAAATAGATACTTTTCTACAAGCTCTGTCGATGCATTATCTTCAAAAAATGATTTGTCTACATAAAAATGTTACTAATATGACCTTTTAATGTAAAATAATAACATAATGTTGCTTTAACAAAATGTTGTCAGACACGTATGAATCATTTTCACACCGAAACAAGTTAATTAAAGGGTTTAAAAATACCAGACTTCCCCTTTAACGTGGTTAAAGGACAGAACAGGTGTTTGCACAAAAATAACTCCTGAGCAGGTTCATCGCCTCTCATTGTATTTGCATTAAGAAGGGAAACTTTCCTTTTTAGAAACATCCAAAAATAATAATAATACTAATAATAATAATAGGAACTCCATTTAGCCATGAGTGTAGTGTAGTGTTAAAGGATTTTGTGTGTGCAATAGTATCGTCGTCCATTTGCAGAACAAAGACGTGCAGCGTCTCCGAGGCCGTCGATGTGCTTCCGACACACTGGTTTTTGTTATGGTGGTGGTTATTGTTGGGTGAGGGGGACTTGGTGCTGCTCGATGGGTGAATAATGTGAAAGTGTACTTCACTGTCAACATTTAGATGGCATGGGCCTTTTCACAGCCAAACCCCGTCAGATTCTTTGGTTTTTGTTTGACATATTTATTTATTTTGGTGCCTCTCTGCAACTTGTGTTTTCTCGAACATAGAACAAAGTTAGCTCGATCCTTAACCTGCTGTCTCTGTAGATGTACAATAATATATAAAATATACCAAATTGTTCAGAGGTTTTGTTTGCAGGATGAAACACGGAAGGCTCGTGTTGTGGTGGCATATTTACTGGGTGATACTACGATGTTATGAGTTTATATTTTTTCATTTTGTTTGGAAGACGGAGATTTCTATGAAGGGACTTTCTTTTGCTTCTCTCTGTTTTAGCCCAACTGTTCATAAGGCACCTGAACCTGGATAACACAACGTATGATCCTTCCTTTTGAACCAACGCCTCTTGTGCACTTTTGTGACTCCTGTTCAATATTGTACATTAGAACTGACAATTGTTAAAATTTAGTTTAATTACAGCGCTGAGTCGTGTCTCTTTTTTTGTTCTCGCTCTTTTATTGTTTTATTTGCAGTGAACACAAACACATGAAAACAAACAAAACATCACAAATAATTGAAGGACTCGCAGTAATGTCATCCAGTAAGGATTACAAATGATTTAACTCTTCTGTCAGGTATATTACTACCTCTTACCTCTTACGGCAATATGGACATAAGTTTTACAAACCTCACGGTGATGTCAGGAACCATTTGTGTAAAAATTAAGAGCATGCAGCATATAAAGCAAGCCAAGAACATACAACTTTAAGGACACGACCACGTAAGACGGCTGTAAGTGCTACAGCTGTTTCTAGGATTTGTGATGTAATTTTCTTTGCATTCAACAAAATGTTCCTCCACATCTCATCACCTTCACTCCACCAGGTTTTGCTGTTTTTAACAAACATTTGATCATAAATACAAGTTAGTTATTGATTCATGTTCAAATCATCTTTTATAAACTGATTTGGACTGGATACAACGCTAACTGTAACTCTTTTGAGGAGGGCCACATCTTGGCAGGAGAGGGGAGGCTTCCCTAATCCACACTTAGTCACACATCGTGGGTAGAAAAACTTAACTTCTGTTGGAGCTTACGAATGTGCTGACATTGTGAAAGTCTTGAGGCGTTTTTTTCCTGGATGAGAAGCGCAGAGAAGGAGGTGGAATGAACCTACATCCCGCCGAGGCTTCGAGTACAGAAGCTCCGCCACCGCACGTCTTTTCCCTCTGATGTCGATTTACATAGCACTAAAAATAGCTGTAATCCTAACAGAGACGTGCAGAACCGAAGCAGAACAAGTGGGATTTAATCACAGTCCGTGACACGTATCAGTTTCTCCGACATCAGAACAAATAAAGTAAAAACACACAGGAGCTTGTTCGAGGGGATGGAGAAACTCCAACGTCCTCGCAGCACTGCAGGGCTGGATCAGAGGACACGTTGCCTTGGCAACTTAATCCCACTCGCTCAGGTTTTTTTGTTGTAAATAACGGTGTGAATGATCGACAGAGAGAGTTAGATCCAGTGCGACCTTCTGACAATTACATTTTTAATTACACAAGAGAGTCGGTCGTCTTGTCTCAGCCAGTGAGTCGGCTGGATGTTGATTTCCCTGATGGACTTTAATCGTCTTTTTCACCTTCAGAGATCAGCTGCCTGGCTCAGGTACATCTGGGTGGAAAATTAATCTATATGCAGAGTGAGAATCAATTTAGTTGCTGAAATGATGAGTTAATTGACCAATACGTCATTGTAGGACTTCAACTAAATCTTATTTTCACCACTAACATTAATCTCGTTGATTATTTTGTGTGAAAAAAACAAACCACCCATCATGAAAAGTTCCCCGAGTGTAATGTGTATCAAATGGCTGTTTTTCAAACCAAACAGATTTAATTTATAATAATATAAAACAAAGAAAAGAGGCAAAAGTTCACAACTGAGAAACTGATCTGCTTAATAAAATGACGACTAATCGATTATCGAAATAGTTGATGATTCATTGTAGAAGGTTTTCTGGTTTCAAAGCTTCTCATCTTCTAAACTTAATGCCAATGAAACAATGATTGATTAAATGCAGACTCGTAATTGTTAAAATGTCTTTTCTGATCGTAAATATCTTTTGCTTTTTGAGTGTTAAACAAAAAAGATGATGTCAGTTTTGGTAAAAAATTCTCACAATCCAGATTAATTGTCGAGAACAATAATTTCTAGTTGAAGGACATAAAACAAAATGTCACTCTGCTCTCGATCTCGTCACTTTTAGGACTTTGCAGCCACACTGGTGACGAGGCTCTCGGTCCAGACTTCAGTATCTCAACAACTTCAGGGTCGATCGCTGCAAATCTTTGTCCAGACATTTCTCACCAAAGGACAAATCTTATCGACCTTAACTCGAGTGCCAGCAGCAATCGCAATGTTCTAACCTGTCCTGTACTTTTATTAAATGAAATATGATCAAATATCTGCAGAACTAGTAACAATACGCCAACACAAAATTTGGCACTTTCCAGAATTACAACCAGTTGTCCTGAATCCTGCCCCGAAAACTAGACTCAACAAGACTTTATTAGCCTGATAAAACATTAAATATTGCGTTTGACTTGTTGTGTTTTAATGTTCATTGCCACCGTGACCACGTTCACCCCAAACTCCTCTGTCCCGAATTTCACCCATTCTGATTGGGTCGCCCGACAGCGCTGCGAGCTCCCAGTCTGGACTGCTAGCTGCATGGCTAACTGAGCTAACAGTCGCCACTGTTACTTATTCTGGTGATATGCTGCCCTCTATTTGTCTTGTGTATAGATTCAACAGGATGCCAGTTCTTACATATTGCAGCTTATTATTGTTGTTAGCATGCTGTCTTTAGCATTTAGCCTAAAGCACCAGTTTGTAAGTACAGCCTCACAGAGCTGAAGACTTTCTCAGTATCTTTGAGCGTTTCTTGCCTTTTATTAGAAAGAAAAAAACTCACTGTGGTTTCCAGATCGTCACTTTTTTGACAATTTTTTATACTAAATGTTAAATTAATTAAATGGAAAAAAAAATTAACAAGTGAAACATTCACCACCTGCCTTTATATCAGTCATCAATCAGACTTTAAATCGATTACAGCAGCAGTTGTGCAGCAAAGGCAGCATTTCTCTCTCTCTGTCCCCCATCAGCGAGGCTCATTGTGTGACTGGTGATGAGTGGGCGAGTCGGTGAAACATCATTAAGAGACTATGCTGACAGAGAGAGAGAGAGAGAGAGAGAGAGAGAGAGAGAGATGGCACTGCAGGCCACTACCATCGAGACTTCCTGTTGCCATAGTAACAGGCTGCGGAGTTTCATGTTGACGCTCGATCAGGGGGCTCGTCCAAACACCCGCCATGTGTGTCTTCCTCAAGGTGCCTGACCCGTCTGCCACCTGAATCTCCTGGATGATACCAATAATTCGCACACACACACACACACACACTTGGACACAAACGCAGAGTGATGGCCGCCCCTGCAAACACGATGACGTTCGAGAGCAGCCAGAACCGCCGCTGCCAGCAGCTGCTCCGAGCACACAGAGCTGAATAAACCCAGATCACAACTGGCTGGGGACGTCTGAGCCGTCACTGCAGCAGAGAGATGTGAGAGCGACGGCTGCCAGGATTCATATTACAAACATGACTCACCATCAGGTGGGCCACAAATCCACCGAAGCACACTCACCGGGGTTCACCGGCACAGGTTGATAAGACACCTCTCCACACGATGTGACTCATTTAGTGAGCGGGCTCGGGGAACAGCTAACCTGTGGACATCAGGGAACAGCACGAGCACAGAGAAGATCTCGCCGACACGGTCTGAATGAAAAAGAGGTCGGCAACAATTCATCTTCATGATCTCCTATGTCTTTGTTTATTATTAAAACACAGCAGTACAAGTGTGTTTCGGCCCGTCTGCAACACACTAGAGTAAGTTTCAGTTCTTTACACTCTTATGCAAAAAACATTTAATGCAGATTCCAGACAGTATAGCATTTTTTTTGTACATAATACATTAGAGCTTCAGCTTTTCAGTTAAGTGCTCTGAGTCACAGGGTCAAAGGTCAAGAGTAGAGCTGCAACTAACGATTATCTTCTTTATCGATTAATTGTTTAGTCTATAAAATGGAAAGAAAATTTCCTTCAGATGACTTCTTCTGTCCAACCAACAGTCAAAAACCCCACAAACTCTTCATTTACTGTCATAAAAGACAAAGAAAAGCAGCAAATGTTTGACATTTTTGTTTGAAAAAAGAAATAATTAATCGATGATCAAAATACTTGGCAACGTTTTTTTTCCTACAATCGTTGCAGCTCCAGTCATCAGTACAAAGTTCGGCCCTAAACTTCAACAATAGAGAGACACACCTGTGCATATTAATGAGAAACTGCATAATGAAAACGAAATATTGGTTATTAAATAAACACTCTTTGTAACTCATGGTATCAAAGAGGAAGTAATAACAGATCATGAATAAATTGCACCTGAATTAAGCCGAACACATTCACATGTTTTTGACAGAAAAAGAAAAACCGGGGCAGGACAGTGCTGCTGTGGCAACAATTATTCTGATAATTACTTTCTTTAAGTGTCGTTTTAATGTCAAAAGATTGGGGGAAAAGCTCATCGAAAAGCTTCACTGAGGATTCAACCATGATCAGAGACACAGCTGTGCACATTAAAGGTGTAATTTGTAGAATATGGCCAGAATTCAAAGGTAGAAGGCAGCAGATCACCAGAGTAACCAACAACTGCTGCTGGCTATCCTTGGCTGTAGCTAGCAACCATTAGCGTATTAGCTCATGGCTCTGAGACAGACAGAGGTCCGTTTTGAAGACGGGGGATACAGTACGGAGGCGATTTACAGCAGCTCAGACATGGACGATTCATTGAATGTCGAGTTTGAATAAAGTGTGTTTTATGATGAGTTAGCGAGGCATTTCGGCTCATCTTAGGCCACGTTTACATGACCACAGTCTTGCTGAAAACAGAAAAAGTTTTTCCCTTTGCATTTTAAAAACAGGCCAGTAGTTGACGGTGTAACCACGCACCTGTGCACAAACACTTTCTTCTACAGAGCGGTGAGTACAAACAAACAAGACGATGGTGAACGCACACTTGAAAATGTATAATTTTGTCTGGATGGACTGCATCTCCACTGATCACAGTAATGATGCAGCAGATCTACACTCTGCTGGAGGAGCGTTAAACTGAGAAGAGTCAGCAGCACAAACACAGTTGTTATTGTTGTCCTACCCGTACATGGCTATTTCTCTGAAAACATAATACATGTGCGTGAAGTGGGGCCATGACGCCACAGTTTTCACAGGATCTGCTTATTGCCAGTTTAAAAAGATTACACTCAGAGCAGAATGCATCAATAGCTTATTGTTTTCTGTTGAAAACGTGTCCTTGTAAACAGCTTCTTCAAGAGAAACTTGAATTCAGAAGGTGTACGGTTGTATTTTTCTGTGTGGTAAGGAACATGGATGTAACAGCATTTCATTATTTATTATGCTAACAGCTGAAACTACAGGGGGCTACCAGACCAGCACCTCTTGTGGTACAAAGAGGTATTACGAGACAGGACGGGCTGAGGCTAGCTGGTTAGCATGCTAACTTCAGTAGACATCTCTGCAACACAGTACACAGACGTCAGTACTGTTGTTTCTTCACACTCTGTTGATGATGTGAGTTTATTTTTTGAATGTTTTTAACTAAACATTCTGGCCATATTTTACAAATTGCACCTTTAATGAGGGAAATATTGTTTATTAAATCAAATGTGTAACATTCTCTACTTGTCACGTTGTTGTTATGGCATCAGAGAGGACGTAATAACAGGTCGTGTATAAATTGCACCTCAATCAAGCCGAACACATTCACACATTTCTAACATAAAGAAAAACAAAGTGCATCAAACAGCCTGAAACACAAACAATAACAGAGACTTTAAACATGTAGGCTGTAAATAATTATCACTTCAATCTTCACCTCACCTGCACAAAACTCTTCCCTCAAAACTCAGCCCGCTGTAGCCCTTGTGGGGTAAGATTTCATTTACATTCGAAATAATAGAAGTCAGCTGAGTTTACACTCAGCAGTGTGGTGAAATTAAAGTGTAGTGTAGTGTTGTTGCGTCTGCCTGCAGCACAGGCTTCCCCTGCTGTGCGACAGCCGCAGATGCCGAGTTGGGAGGAATTCAATCATTCACACACCGTACTACAGCGCTGCCGCTCGGCTTTTCTTCTCAATGAGCGCTGAAGCACGGCGCCTCGTTTCTGCTTTAGAGGGGACTCAAGTTGGATTTGAGTAGTTCTGGATGGATTACAACATCTCGGGACTATTTTGGAAAGACAAACGTGATTACTGTTCGACAACTTCAACACACTGCGATGTTTGAGGCAGAAGAGGCGTAATCCCCTTCTTCTCAGAGAGGAAGCTTTTTGGTGAAAATTTGGCAGCGACGATAAGCTGTAGCTCAAAACAGTGAAGAAAAACAGAGCAGGACTGATGTCAGAGAACATCAGTGTGTGTGTGTAAGTGTGTGTGTGTGTCTCTCAGCTGTCCCAGTCTGTACTCTGTGTCTCGTCGTCTCCTCGGTCCTCTTCGTCAGAGTCGGCTGCTACCTTCTTCATCCTCATCATGGCAGCTTTGATGCTGCGCTCCAGCTCGTTGTCTACACTGTCTGGGACCTCCCCTCGAGCAGGAACCATCTGCAGCACGAGGAGAGAAGGTTTACTGAAGTTTACTACCTTCAGTAATATCTTCAGTCACTTTGATTGAATTACTGTTTTTATTTTATAGAATTAACACCCCCCCTTTTAATTTTTAATTTCATTAATTTAAATGTTTTGTATCCTTAATATCAGACAGATGTGTTGATGTATCGTTAGATGATTGTCATGCAACATCTTGTATCGCAGAATCACTGTGTGGTGATACTGTTGCTATCACGTGTCCTTCTTGTAAACGTCTCACCTTCTTCAGGGTGACTCCCTGTCGGATGGCGGACATCAGAGTGCTCCTCGGGTCCACAGCAGGGGGCGCCGTCCTCGGAGCGGGGACCTTTCTGAGCTGAATCTGTCCACGCTGCAGCGAGGCCAACACTTCGTCCATCGTTCCTACAAAAACACAGCAATAAAGGAAAACTGACACTTTGGCAACGATGGAAGAATGAAGGGCAGAATGCATCGTTGGGTTTCAAATTCAATTTCACGAAGGAAGCTAAAAATGTTCAAAACAAAAAGCAGACTGAACGGATGCTCAATTTTAAAACGTTTTTAAAATCAGCTTCTTCTTCAACAACCTCCTTTTCGCAAAAGCTCAAAAATATGCAGCTTAGTTGGACGTTACTGTCTCTCTCCCTGGAGCAGAGAGCATCAGCAGGACCACAACTGAGGTAAACTGCCTCCTCTGGCCTCGTGGGGGAAGCTGGGAATTTAGGACAAGAACGACATGTACAGACACACACACACACACACACACACACACACACACACACACACACACACACACACACACACACAGAGACACACACACACACACACACAGAGACACACACACACACACACACACACACACACACACAGACCACACCACACACACACAAACAGACTTTTCTCTGGAACAAACAAACACGACCTTCCCTGCAGTCGGACATATTCTCCCATCTGTACTGTAATGTTCCAGTAAATGAACATCAGAATGTTTCCCCCCCGATCCAACATTTTGATGTTGATTTATTAAACACGCATCAAAAAAAACAGAATTGTTCTCACCAATATTTTGTTTGAGCATGTTCTTGGCTGGAAAAGGAGGATCCTCTTTTTCACTGAGAGGCTTAGGTGTGTCCTCAGAGGCAGGCGGCGCTTGGACAGGTGGAGGAGGGATGGCAGGGGGCAGAGGGGGAGGTGGTGGTGGAGGAGGAGGGGGAGGCGGAGGAGGAGGTGGTGCTGTAGTTGGAGGTGGCGGCGCAGCGTAGATCTGGATAGGGATGTCTTTCGGCTTCTGTTTCTTGGGTGTTTTACTGCGTCTGGGTGCAGGACGGATGGAGGAGGGCCCTTCAGAGGCCAGAGAGGGGCCGAAGCTGATGATGGACATCGGCTGGGAGTCGGGACACGGCGCTTCTGGATGACACATCCTGGACTGAGGAGTCTTCAGGATGTAGTGGCCCTGTCGCCTCTTCATGAAAAAGACGGCACATGAGGAGGAAATGGTTTTAAAAATAAGTACATCATCTTTTACTTTATGTTGTGAGAGGACGCCCACACCACAGTCAAACTGAAAGACAGAGGGAATGTGTGCACACACATCTAAAACCACAATGATGACATGAAGAGAAAATAAGTCTTGTTCGCTGAAACACACCATTACTTTGAGTAAACGTGTGGATCTCTCTGGCTTGAACATTGCTGCAAACATTTGGGATAATGTCAGTACACAACTCAACAAAATATAGAACAAAGGTCTGGTCGTTAATGCAGAATTACCACATGTAATATCTTTAAAACAGAAATAATATCACGCTGTGGAAGCCAACTACTGCATCTGGTTGATTATGACACTTTAAAATGATCTTCACTGCAGAGAAAGTTTATTATTTACATGTGACGGTTTATTTTTATAACAAGCGGCACACGCGGCTCAATCCATGTGAGAATGAAACAGCATCATATCTGTCATGGTGGTTTCTCTGCAGATTGTCAAGACTGATATAACCATTTGTTTAGAGCGCTGACATTTTAATTATATTGAAGGAATTTAAATTTTGTTTGGATGATCTGACTGGTATTATTATTTGTTCAAGTTGATTGCAGAAAGACAGCTCGACTGCTGGTTGAGCTAATTTGACTTTTAACGAGAGAGAGAGAGCTTCAAGGCAATAATGAGACAATCAAGTCAGGCAGGAATCTTCAGCTCTACCTCCGGTCTCGCCTACATTGTTTTGTCGGATCCTCTAGTCTCAATAGGAAATGCATTTGCAGCGATGACATTAGACAGTGATGCGCTGTGTGGGTTAAAACGGCCTGTTGTGATTGGTCCGTACTTCACACATGGTAGTATGAATACTGTCTTTTTCTTTTCAAGAAAAGTAAACTCTTTTTTTTGTCTTTATTGTGTATTTTAAAGGGGCACTATGTAGTTTTGGAGAAGTCATATTTACAATAATAATGGAGTAATAATACAAACTCAGAAATATTTATTATTATATTTTCCATAAGTGAACAAACAAGCTGTTCTCAGAGGACAATAAGGTCCCAGAACACTTTTTGAAGCTAGAAAGGTGGCAGGGTCCGCCACATATAAACAAAGTATAACTGTATAAACTGTGTTGTCCTTTAAGGTCAGTTTGTTTATTCAGTCATGAAAACAAAGAGAGTTTGTTTATTTAGTTTGTTTAGGCAGAAAAAAAAAAAACAGTCAATGAAGATCTTTCTCTCCTGATTAAAATGTATTCCTCAAAACTACAGAGTGCTCCTTTAAATGTTCATTTTGATTTGATGGTTTATGTTCTCCTGGTTATTTAGGATGGGCCAGTCGCCCAAGAGTTTGGGCCCATGTCTTTGATCTCCGTACTAAATGAGCAGATTTTCACAAACCTCAGCACGTTGTCAGTCCTCACACGTCCGTCATTCTGTTACAAGCTTTTTTATTTGGTTCTACAAAATAAAAAAATAAAAAACGCTGATTTTAAAGGGGTTAATTTTGAGGTGAACGACTGAATGAAGCTGAAGCCTGAAGGGGTTTTATTAACAGAGGACGGAGGCGGAGCGGAGACAATGAGAGAGCCTGACCTCTCTGAAGGATCGTAATCTGCTCAGCGTCTTCTCTCGCTGCTCGTCCACCCACTCCTTCCTCCTCTGGTCCTCCTCCTTCCTCTTCTCTCGCTTCTGCAGACGACAGAGGGAGACAGTGAGAGCTATTAGAGGGAGAAAGAAATCGGATCTGGTTTCATTTGCGGCGCCTGTCGATGCGGGAGCATCTCTGTGGTTTCGTCTCGTTGCCGTGGTGACGTACCAGGTGGACCTGATGATGCTGGTTGAAGACTACGGAGCTCTGCTTGGCCCGCAGCTGCTTCTGCTCCTGGGCCTCCATGCACTGATCCTAAAAAACACACAAACACCGGACTCAGAATTACACACTGATAACAAACTATGTACCTGAAGAGTGAAACTGCTATTGTTACGTTAGACTTGGTATCATATATCTGTTGTCACATGTGCTCCTTTTCGCACTGTTGTATGATTTCTCTAACTCTGTGATGGTGTGCTATCTCGTCTAATCTCTAACAATTACATTAAATAAACTGTTAAATAAACTGCCAACGTTATTTAAGTTAACTTAAACTAAAAACTAGAACTACTCACTCTGGAAACTAACTGAAACTAAACTGAATGGAAAACAAACATTAAAACAAGATAAAATAACTCTGGTTTGGGCAAAAATGTCCCTCAAAGTTCAGAAAATGCCAGTGAAGTGATGATGATGGATAATGAATAACAACTCTGCTAATTAAGGGAGAACTTCTTCTAATTTCACAATGTTCCTCTTTTTTTTTTTTTTTTACCGCATATTAAATATTCATGCATGTGATTCTTGTTCCCTGAAGATTACTGATGATGATCTGTGGAGCCTCTAACCAGGGGATCCTTCTCACTTTGTTCTGAGCAATAAAATGCTTTTTAATCAGACAAATGAGCACGCAGCCAGCGTCAGGAGAAAATGCCAACTGCACCAACTGTGCTTAAATGACTCTGTCAGCTAAAAATAAAATATAGTAAAACACTATTTAAAAAACTCAGCACTTTGGGACTTGCAGCAGAACGAGAGTGAGGAAAAGTATTCAAAAATCTAACTATTTCCTGTCTTTTTAATTTAACCTTCAAAGAGTACCACTAAAGATCATTTGATGGAGTAGAGAACACCTCCTGAATATAAACCAGTCGTACGCGTCCACACCTTTTTGTTGCGGAGATAAGCTCGCCGGGCACAGATGTTGCCTCTCTTGGCCTCCAAAGTCTGTAGGCGTCTTCTGAGCTGACGGACAGCTGGAGGTTCTGCTTGTTGAATACCGGTGTGGACCAAACTCTGCAGCTCCTCCGGATCCTCACACACGTCGTAGTACACCACCTCGTCCTTCAGTTCTGAAACACAAACACAGTCCAGTCACTCAAACGCCACGTTACCTTTTTTTCACCTCATACGACTCTTAAATCATGAACTGTGTATGTAAACAGGGCTGCAACTAACAACTATTTACATTAATCAGCTGACTGTTGTTACTATAAATCGATTAATCGAGCAGTTTTCAAAATATCAATGAACTGTACAAAATGCTCATCACAACATCTCAGAGCCCAAAGTGACGTAATCAAATGGCTTCTTTTGTCAAACCAACAGTCCAAAACTCAAAGACTCCTCAGTTACTTTCATAAATGACAAAAAAAAAGCCACAAATTCTCACATTTGAGATAGAGCCCGACCAATACTTTACCCTAATGACAAATATCGGTATTGGCGTACATGTTGTCTGATATGTACTGATATAAAACTGTTTTTTTAAAAGATTTCTTCACATTTGAGGGTGAAAAAATGTTTGTATATTGGAAGTTTTTGTTTCCTAATATCAGTATCAGCAGCATAAGCCCCAAAAACTGAACACTGGTCAAAAAAAAGGTGCAATATGTAAGAATTTTGGTTGAAGACATTCCAAACTTCACTAAAATGATCACCAGAATGTGAAAAATAACATATTTTATGTTGAGATTTCTATGTATTGTGTTGCAAAGCGTGTTTAGCATGCTAACCAGCTAGCTCGGGCCCGCCGCAGTCCATAGCTTCTGTGCTAGCGGTGTAAACACCAACACTTCCTCAGTGCTTCAACTCCTATTCCGGATTGCTAGCTGCACGGCTAACTGAGCTAACGGCAGCTAAAATTGGCAGCAGTTAGCGGTTACTCTGTTTAATAATTGTTCTGAATATGAACTCAACAGGTGGCAAATTCTTACATAATTACACCTTTAAGTATCAAAAGTACAAGTAAAAGTAAATTATACATATATTTACATGCATGTATATATATGTATGTAACAGCTGACTGACTGATCTTATCATGTGTCAGTTGTCTCTGCGACCACCAGAATCACGTGCACAGCGATGGGTATTTTATTTAACTTATAAATCTGAACTCTTTTGAAACGGCTCCATTTACTCAGCAGCCTCCTTTGATTTGCATTTTCTTGTGTTTTTCTCTGTCCTCCCACTTTCTTTACTGAGCAGCGACTGGAAGAGGACACCTCCCAGCTTCTTGGCTGAGGAAATAAACCTGAGAAGAGCCAAGGTAACGATACACAGCAGCCAAAGTCACCACAGACGCACACAGGTAGACGCACAGCATGTACAGACGCACCGCTTGGAAGCAAACATTGCGTCTCCGGAGGAGCAATTAAGGAAATATTTACATGAACAAAATGTTTCCCCAAAGTAAACTCAGAGCACAAGACGCTGAGTGATCAGAAAAACAGAAAGCTCTGAACATGAGAATGAAATCCAGTGCAGAAGTCCCGAAGAAATAAAATAAATATTGTGTAATGCGTCATTTTGAGTTATAGCTGACTCTGTCAGCAGGCCGCTGACTCAGCTCTGTGGTGCGTCATTATACTATAAGGTGTGTCAAGTATTTTTGAAAACACTACCAAAATTGCAAACCCTAAAAATGTCAAGATAAACACATTAACTCATTTTAAAAAGGGCCAGTTCACCAAATTAAAACTGAACAAGTAAAAAAAAGAAAAAGTAAAAATGGGTTTTCCAGCTGTGAGACACGAGGTGCATGCTGGTGCTCTGAAACAGTGGAAAATCAATGGACTTTGTCCTGCTGATTGATCCCGTGTACCAATGTTAAAGCTGTAGTGTTGTGGATGTGTTGTGTGTTTGTGTGTGTGTTCTCTAGTGAGTGATGGGTCACATCTGATTCCCCATCATCTTCACCATCACAGTCTTTTTAAGCCGGAGGACAGAGAGACACGGGTGTCGGTGGGCCAGATGGCAGCACTGTGGCACTCATGTGTTACATACTGTTAAACAGTAGGTGCTCCCTCCTGGCAGAGGAGGGTGGTTCACATGATTTATAGTCTGGTTTGAGCTTCAGTTAATGTTGGCTATTTTTCTTCTGTTGTAGAAGAGGAAGTTCGCTTTTACTTCTTGTTTAAAAGTGTAAATAAATCAGTTATATTTTGCTACAGCGTCCTGTTTGCCTCTTCTTTTACTCCAGTTATAATTTAATTTGTTACTCCCCTCAACCTCTGGCCCTTTCGGGGATGTAACAACAAACATACTCATCAGCTGGAGCTGAGGCGGTGTGCGTGACACACAGGTCATGGAGGCTGTTAAAAGCTTTAGCGCCTGATTGCCGCAATTTGCGTCAGAATCCTGAAGGCCCAAACGCACTAAAAGCATCCGACATACGTGTTTTGAAGCACAGCTATCGTTTTTAATGGCCGGACGCACACTAAAAGTGTTATGAGGCATGTCAAACTGCCTTGACACCTGTACTCCGACCTTGTTTCGATTTTGCAGCATCAAAAAGGTGAGAGAGAGCGAGGGCTGCGTCACAGCTGAGCCCAGCTCTGATGCAAATCTGTTGTCCATAAATGTGAATAAACATCAATTAATCCATTTAGAAATCATAGAAAAAAGATGCTCCTTATAACTGTGGAAGCTGCCTGAGAATATTAAAGTTTTCTTTGTATCAAAATAGTCCAGTGATAGTTGTCTGTACATCCACAGGTACATTTCAAACAGGAACTGCTCATAGATAATTCGGGATGCTTTTAATGGTGCCAATTAAATAAAAATGGAACTACATTTGTGTTCAGGAACAGGGATCAAGTGGTGGCTAAGGTGACCTGACTGTTAAGGAAATATTGGTATTTATTACAGGTCTCTCATAGCGCAAAGTATTACCTTGTTCAAAAGTATTTTTGAGGTCATTCACTTCATCACTGCATCAATTTAAATGCTGTTATATCATACATTCAGGCAGAGATGGCATTTTGATTCTCACGGTGCGAGACAACCTTGAGCCTTTTCTCTCTGCTTGAGAGTTTTATGGTGGAGTGTACGAGGACATCACATTCCTCCACAGTGATTCAATTTCTCTCAAAAAGTGGTTTAAAATCTCCTCTCCCTCCATGAATCAGAAGAAAGCCTCCACATGGTCACCACACTGCTACTTGTCATGTGTACTCTACCTTTAATCTGCCGTCGCAGGCTGTCTATCTGAGCCACCAGCAGCTGCTCCTCGTTCTTCAGGATCTCAAACTTTGTGTCGTACAGATCCAGTTGGGTCTCGTAGAACTGCAGCTCCAGCTGGTCCACCGTGTCCTGCTGCTGGCCGACCGCAGACGGAGACATGGAATCGGTTCTGTGGCCTTTGACTCTGTCGGACAGGCCGCCCAACTGCACCACAACAACAAAAACATGTCAAGTAAAGGATCAGACTTGTGGCTGTGCATGTTACAGCCTATTAAACACATACATACACATTTTCATTGTCAATTAATCTGTTTATTATTTCCTAAAGTATCTGATCAGTTGTTTGGTCTAAAAATGTCAGTGTTTCCCAAAGCCCAAGATGATGTCCTCAAATGAGAGGCTGAAATCAGAGAAGTTTGACTGTGCATAGTTATTAAGCATATGTGATTCAGCTGCTGAAATGTTTTGTGGACTATAAACCTTCACCCCACTGTCCATCGGCATGAGGATGAGTAGATAATGACTGAATTTTCCTTTCTGGGTGACCTGTTCCTTTAAAGACAGGTCACTTCTTTTGGGCTTGTTTCTGTAGAGCTGGTTGCTTGTTTCCCTCATGAGATCTGGCAACACTGCCACCAATGACCCCCAAATATGTGCACCTGAGTCTCCCACAAACCGAGGGAAAACACTTCACTCTGTAATTAACCACAACTCACAGAGACATGACACTCTGAACACTGATCTCTCTCAGGGAGAAGTTTAGGCAGCTGCGAGCAGGGACTTTTTTTTTTTTTTTAAGACTCTTCTTATTGTCTTCAAAGACACCTTCGATAGACACCAAAGAGTCGGCTGTGAGACTGAAACCAATTTATTCAAGTTTAAAAACTCTACGGTTTGATTTCCACACTGTGATGAAATGAGCTGAAACCAGCAGCGACCTGTAAGTACAGACAAAAGAGTTAAGTATGCTTGATATGCAGTCTGTGAGCTGACGCATTCAAAGCATGCGTGTGTCCTTAAATGCTTCGAATTACGTAAATACATACGCTGCCATAAATACTCAGGAGCCATGAAGACTGAATTGACTTCAGATCATTTACAGCTAATATGTACATACACGCACATTAAATGTAACGGCGTCATGCTGGGACATCTGCAGGCTCACTCAAAAGAGCCACCGTTTTGTTGCCACCAGCGCAAGGTATTGCGTAGGTGTAGCTTACTGATCTCATTATAAACACTCACACACAGCTGTCTCTGTAACGGCTCATGTTGATTTCACAGTGGTAGACACCGCCAGCATTCCTGATGCCTGATTTTTAAAGAGCTTAATCGGATGAATAATGCAGCCACATGAAGGTGAAGGTGCTGAAGGTGTTGTCTTTTCTCTTCCAAAAAGCTCAGATGCACAGCACGATGCCCTTCAGCAGGAAGCTAGCAAGCAAGTCGCTGCAGATTTCCCCCAAAATACCGTGATCCTCCTGTACTCACAGATATGCATGTAGCAGGCACGTTTTGAGAATGTACATACACACTCACTTATTCATGCATGCAGGTTTTGGGGGTGTATCGAGGGGATTCTCTGTGTTTTTAGAGACGCTTTATAAATAGATCAAAGCACTATGGCAGCCAGAGATTCACATCAGACTGGAATACCAAGTGAAAGATAAAATAGAGCAAGTAGGCACCGTGTCACATCTCTACAGACTGACAACCACTACAAAAGCAGTGCCGGTCTTGGCGCTGGAAGAGATGATTGGAATGACAACTAAAGCCTTACAACTGTGTCAGCGCACCACAATGGAAAGTGTTGACTATCTACAGAAACACTAGGAAAGCTTTACTGTTAAACACATACTTTTTCTCTGATGCCGTCTTTCTTGCGGCTGAGGCACATCTCTGTAGTTCTCATGTGCTGCAGGGTTTCTTTGGCCAACAGGAAGCGAAGTTTCTCAAGTCGGGGAGCCGCAGACGCCCAGGCAGCAGCTCCGAAACGACACTTATCCTCCTCCATCTGCTTTAACACACCTGAACGCGCACACAAAGGGTCTGTCATCACAAACACATTAACAAATAACCAATAAATGTTAGCAGCAGATGTTTGTGAACACACTGTCTGTTTAACTTAACCGTTGGACCAGTGACCTCAATTGTTGTTGTGTAAAAAACACTGTGTCCGTTTGTCCCAGTGATAAACGTGTTTATTTCTTCATACAGAGCGGGGAAGTGATCCTATTACAAATGTCAACCGAGATGCATGTTAATGCAGGCATGAACTGAGCTGTCCACTTGTGATCGGATCACTCAGGACGGATGTTAACACCAGGTCTGAATTCCCTCTTTGTCATTCTCTAACTGGCCACTTGCACTTCTTTTTCAGAACAATCTTTCAGCCAACAGGCCTCCGTGTGTTACTTTTTAATAAATGGACAGTTTACAGGCATATACTGGTACTGTAGCTACAATTACCAGCCATACAGACTTTTTGGAGCGAATGCTTCCGTACAAAATCTTTCTGGATGCAGTTAAAGGTGGTAATCTACACCCACGTACAAGATGGCTGCCAAACAAATCCTATTTAAATGAAGAACGAGGAGAAATATCCCTCCTGATTCCCTCGACAAGACATTCAATTTTTCTAATTGTAAAATTGTATTTCAAAGTATTAGAAAAATGTGTTTTTTTAACATTAAAAGAAGAAAATATTTCCTAAAAAAATATGAACCTGAAAATGATAATATAATATGGATAATTTAAGACTTTAGTTTATCCCACAGCTTAATTATCTGGTTTATTATTCTTTTTATTGATGTGTGTATTTGAAGTGGTCCCTAACATTTCCATTTCCTTTGAGATTCATATGATATTGTGTATTTTGAATATTTGAATATTAGGGAAACTATATGATATATACTATATACATCTGCAGATGCAATCCAACTTGTGACTCTCCTGCACTTCATTTCCTGTGTGCTGAGGAATGACACATGAAAGTCATTCATTAATTCAGCCACACACAAATAAGAGAAATAAACACATCATCTTATACCAGCCAGAGCCTTTGAAGTCTGTGCAAAGTAGGTGACAGTGATGTCCTGAATCGAGGCGACTGCGTCTTCTGCTTTCGTTCTCCACTCCTCAGCCTCCTTCTCCAGAGCGGCAATTCTCTTAGGACCCAAGTCCTCAAACTCCAAAGACTTCTGCAGAGAAACACAGGAAGCAAAAACAGTGGACGGCTTTAATGCAGACTTAGAACAGACACTTAACCCATATACATATAAATTCGTCCTTGAATCAAAGTTATTACAGTGAGAAAATAACATTTTTGCTCTAATGAAACATAACTATATTAAATTGTGCTGATCACTCCACCACCATGTCTGTGTTTGTGTCATGTGTTTATCAGCTCTTGATGTCATGACGTACTCGGGCTAAGGTAACTAAATCCTTGAATCCCTCTACCACACTAATTGGCAGATTATATCTCCTGCAACCAGCGCGCACACTTTCTAAGTTTAAACTTCTGTTTAAATGTCAGGGAAATTAGTTATTAGGAACATCCCTAGTGGTTACAGTCACACTGATGGTGGGAGGTGTGATGCATGAGCATATTATTATAAGAAAGGTCATCATGTTTGAAATATGCTCTGGGGCTATAAATGTGTATTTGCATTCAATTTGTCTCAATCTGTATTAAATGTATCTGTACATTTTAATGGAGAAGAGAATATATTACAGAGGATGCAGTTAGGGATTTGTTTTGGTGTCTTTACTGTTCGTAATAATTTACCACATCCTAAAGAATCCACAAGCTGCTCAATATAAGTGTGTATTTACCAGGATCTCCATCTTGTAGAGGCAGGCCAGCTCTCTCATGTCCCTGAACGGTTGTAGCAGGTACTGGAAGAAGGTGGTGGCCACAGTGACCAGGTCCTGGTACGCCTCGTCCTCTTCCTCGTAGATGCTGAGCAGCGCAACCATTCGGTCTGTACTGCTGTGGGTCTGCAGCAGCTGTAAATATGGAGGACATAAACA
The DNA here is from genome assembly GCF_040436345.1 of Pagrus major. Classification (NCBI taxonomy): domain Eukaryota; kingdom Metazoa; phylum Chordata; class Actinopteri; order Spariformes; family Sparidae; genus Pagrus; species Pagrus major. The sequence goes on from NC_133218.1 coordinate 35,843,918, forward strand.
CCTTTACCTGGGTTTATAACAGCCTCGTCTTTGCTCTGTATTATTTACTTCTAGTCTCAAATCTGAGCACACCAACATAATAGTAGATAATTGTCCTATGAGAACACAAACTGATGAACAGCTCAATCATTAACTGAAATGCTAAATCTAAATTAGATATATATATATATACATATATATATATAGCTTTACAATATGATTCCCTACTGTCTCTGTGTATCTGAGGTAGGTATGCAACGATATATCAGCTGAACATCGGTATCAGCCGATATTCACCGATCTGTTGTGTCTTTATCAGTTTTGCGCTGACACATTCATGAGCTACTGACCCCTGCCATCAGTTTGGAAGGATATGTAAGTACTAAAAAACTTAGTAGTAGGTGGTTGTATAGCAACTAAAAATAGCGTGATAAAGGGCTGAGTGACTTTAAAACAGTCAGTTATTTCCTTCATAATGAAGAATTCTCTGTTTCCTTGGCACAAAAGGAGAAGTAAAGAACAACAAAAACAAAAATGGATATAGGAAAAATTGCTATTTTAAACATCTGTATCGGCCCAGAATGTCACAATCAGTGCTTCCCTAATTTGATGGAAACAATATGAGGTTTAATCCTAAAACATAACACAAATTAAATTTGCTATGATGTTAATAAAAAGGTGCTATTAACTGCATCACTATTGTATTGGATTGCATTAGATGGTACTGACACTCACAGTATTCCTGATTCTCACATCTCTGGGCTTTCAATGTTCCCTTGTTCTCTCACCATATTATTAACAAGCACATCGAGGTCAAGTTATGATTTCTGTGTGCAAATCCCTTTAATTCAGATGTGTGTTAAAGGGCAGGCAAAACAAACGTCAGTGTTGGTGGTGCTGCAAGATCCAGAGCTCCGACTGTGATACACGATAGGCAAAGCTCTGCTGAGTCATAGCAGGCCTGTTTTCAGACATGCAACACCACCGTGTGCTGCTAGTCCTCACCGTACAATTCTGTGTTGATGTGGATGTTTTTAAATGACAATCTGGCTGAGAGTCTATGGCAATGACTATGTTGTTTAGTTATTGGTATTTATTTTATACTTTGCTGTTACTGAATCCCCGTTTGTGCCGGGGACACAGAGAAATCTTTATCATAAAAAATAAATAACTGAACTGTTTAAAAGTCATTCAGCCCTTCCTTACACTATCTTTAAAAGAGCACACATTAGATCATGCTAATCTATGACTTTCTTTCATATAAAAAAAAGATATTTTCTTTTGAAAAGTAATAAAAAAAGATAAAAATCACAATAAATCTGCTCATATTGACAACTGCAGTTATGAGAAAGGAGAGTTGGTTCTGGTTCAGTTAACGAGACAACGTCACTAACGAGACTGTTGGCTGTGAAGTCTGCCACAATACGAGTTCAATTCGATTCCATACAGGCGCCTGCGATCGATATGAGATATCATCTGCCCATTCAACACAATCAGTTACATTTATATCGACTCACAAAAAGCAACTAAAATATGATTTGACAATTTTATTTAACTCTTCAGTGGAAATATTATTTTATCAATGGTTCCAGACATTCAAATGGAAAACATTTGTTGTTTTAAAAAGGAGTTTGGAGGGAAACGGTGACAGACGAGCCATGGGAATTTCAAAATAAAGGCGATGATGGCGATAACCCCTAATAATTACATACTGTCACAGTCTTATATTTCATTAGTTTTATGACAAACTGCGACTTTAATGACTTGGAAAATTATCTTTTACATCGACAAACATGGGATCAAAGATTTATTTGTCTCTCTACGTTACGACCATATACCCCTTTTCCACTGGTCAAAAATCCCACTTAAACCCGCTAAGATCAGGCTTTTTTGTGCAATGGGAATGTGTAAACTCTGCGTTTACACCCGAATCAACTGACTCTGCAGTAGACGCAGGTTTTTATCACCTCGGCTCGGCTTTGATCAAAATGTAAGACCCAAGTGAACAGGCTAAATTGCGCCGCGCGAAGTGATGACATGTTATCAACACCCGTTGGTGGCGCGTAAATAAAGAAGGAATTTGTGATGCGGTCTATTAAGGACGTTTTAATACTGGACTTTCACGTTCATTCCTATGAAAGCTGCTCAGTGATGCTTTGAAGACAAAAAAGCTCAACTTCCTGGCTACGAAAATACCTGGATCGCCAACCGAGCCGGCTAACTTCCAGTTTCGCACCCGGCTAACTTGAAGGGGGATAAAATAATTTAATTGTGCAGCTCTTCTAGACTTTCTAAATGTTATTGGACCGAATGGCTCAAATTATGACAGTGAAGCGAGCCATGTCTCGGGGGTTGTGACGCTCAAAGGAATTTATCCACCGTTTTACAGACGCCTCTTTCACAATGGGTCTGTTGTTGTTGTCTCTTCTGTTACAACTGTTTCCAGCGCATTCGTGACGTGAAACATGACGTCAGTGACGTACAACGTAACGATGCAGATATAAATCACAGACGGGAAGTGGGAATGGGGTCAATAGGCGATTTTTAGCGTTTATAAAACCCGTGTAGACCCGATAATTCTGGTGGCAAAGCGGTAATGCATAGTTTTTGCTAGATTCAGTCCTATGGGGGCAACCGGACGGGGCGTGGCTTCGTCTCTATGTCGGTATCGGCCCCACAACTCGCCCATCGGTCGGTCCAGCGCCCTCCTCACCTGTCGCAGGTGACCTTTGGCCCTCGACATCTCCTCCTGCATGGTCTTCCTTTTGAACTCCTGCAGGTTTTCAAAGTACTCCTCCACGTCCCGCTCATCCTGCGTGAACAAAGTGTCGAGGACGATCTTCCGCCCGCAGATGTCGATGGCCGTGCTGAAGTATTTCTCGAGTTTCCTACACGGGGCGTCGAAGTCTCTCTCGTCGTCGTCGTCTTCCGGACCCGACCTGCGATTCAGGAAGAGCAAGTCCCAAATGTTGCCGTCCTCGAACTCGGACAGATCCGGGAAGCAGGCTCCCAAGATGTCCGCCACGCACGTAAACTGCCGGTGGACGTGTTTCAGGTCGCTGACGGAGAAGAGTCCGGCCCAGCTCACCTGAGAGTCGACGGCCACTTCGGCTTTGCGTTTCTGCCGCTGTAACGTCCGGTTGTGGCAGGTGACGGCGAACTTGCACTCGATGACGTTCCACTGGACGATGAAGCCGAGCTTGAACGCCTCCGTCTCCTCGAATATGTTGCTCTTGATGGCCACCCAGCCCTCCAGACTGTCCAGCCGCTCGCACTCGACGTTATTCATCTTAAAAAGAGACGTTTCTCTTCGGCCTCCGACGAGCTGCTGGCTCTGTTTACAACGTCCGCCATTTGCGTGACGTAAGATGCCTTCACGCGCCTTAGAAACATCCAGACGTTTCGAAACGCCCGACGGTTAACGGATTCACGTACTGTTAAAACTCGTTTTTTTAAATCACATTCACCGAGAATAATTGTTGAATTAGAGACGCCTTGTTGTTTTCCGCACAATATTCATCTAAGATATCAAGCACAACATCATTTTTTATACTAATGGCACGCGATTTCTTCGCATCAATAATCACGCTCGCAGTTTACGGGGGCGCAGTGAACGCACCATGATATGCCTGGCATTGTATTCAACTTTGACCTTTGAGTCACGTGTTCGGGGATTTCCACCTCCTGACATCAAAGCATTGAGTTATACTGAAGCTGAACTGGCACTAATTAACAAGTTTTATAAGTGTTAATAAAACTGAAGCCTCTCAGTAGTCTAAACTGTGTGTTTTATTCAATAAACAACTAACTTCCTGTATGGATGTGTGACATGCCTGGGAGCAATCTGAGTCCCCTCTATTTTCGTCTCAGTTTCTGGGTGAGGGCTGGACTGCTTACAGAGCTGGCTTGTCAGACGCCACTGTTGCTCTGAAATGGCTGCTTAGAAGAGACAGTTTTCTACTCAATTATCCAGGTAAATTATCCACAAGCTGCTCATTCATTGATTAGTAATTTTTGATTAACAGATTCTGCACGGGCAAGCTTCTTGTTTCAAGTATGAAGTGAGGTTTTGAGATTTAATAATCTGCCGTGTTAATTTTTGTTGAGTTAATGTTCGATGCAGGATTTCTTTGGGAAATTATTCTTTTACAATCTTAATGGATTGTGAACCCGTCCTCCCTACAGTGGCTCTCCTGATGGATCTGTATGAGGTCAGAGGAGGCAGACTGGATGTGATTTCAGAGGAAGCTGAGCACCAGTTGAGCAGAGATTCGACCACCATGGAGCACTACAATGTGGTTCCAGACAGAGGAGGGAGGGCGACCCGGGACGTTTCCACCTTCCAGAGGTTCTCTGTGGACACCAACGAGTCCCTTCACTTTGAGCCATGTGAGGACAGCTCTCCATCTCCCACCGGGGCCGAAGATGGACACGACGATGTGTTTAAAGAGGAAGAAACTGAGGTGGGAACGCTAACACAGCTTTGACACATGATACTTTCTTATTTTAATTTGATTTAAATCGCATTTTGAGGAAAGTTTGGTGAAAATAGCAGCATAAATACAGAACCAGCACCTTAAGAAATGTGAGGAAAAGCAGCCAAATTCGTATTATTGTTAAGCGTTAAAACACTCACAGTCCTTCATTCATTTCCCTCAAAAATGCCGGTGACATTACACTTCAGCAGTGTGGACTGACATTTATCATTTCAAAAATCTTTGTAGCAAATTCCCAGAAGATGGAGCTGTCCACATGAAAGATTTCTTACCATGAGCAGGAAGTCCAGACAGCACAGGCTGAAAAATAAGTTGATGCTACAGTACAGGTTTGAATTAAAAACACAACGGGCAGAAATATGACACGACTTTCAATTGTTTTTCAGCTTGAAATCGACTCGGTAAGAAATCAGTTGCAAGGGAAGGTTGCTGAGATGGAGAGCTTTGCAGGACATCTGGAGGAAATCTTTCTCACCGTGGAGGTAAAACGTCACATTCACAAGACTTTTAGTTCAGAGTTTCTGACATTGATTTATTATTTTACAGATGTGTGAGCATTTGGGGACATCTCTCTATAATTATTGTGTTTTTGGACTCAAGACAGGAATAAAATTCAAGATGTCAGATATCAATTTTGTTACTGGAAAGTTCCCGTGTCCCCTTTGTTTAATGCACGTCTCTGTCCGTCACCATGTGCAGGAGAACTTTGGCCGTCAGGAGCAGCACCTGGAGCAGCACTACAACGACGTGCTGCAGACGTTGTCTCAGCGATACGACGAGAGGGCGGCCGGGCTGGAGGAGGAGAAGAAGGGCAAGCTGGAGGCCCTGTACAACCAGCTGCTGTCCTGCGGTCAGGCCATCGACGCCTCCAAGGACCTCATTGAGACGGCCCAGGAGGTCCACCGCATCCAAGACAAGAGGCTTTTCCTGAAGGTGGCCCAGCCTGAGTCGTTGTGTGTTTTTTCAGTTGAATGTGCAGATTCTGCTGTCACAGTCCTGATATTTTGATTCACATTTCTACATTCATTCACTTTGTTGCTGATTTCCTTACTTTGACCTTTTTATCGACAGACAGTCATGCCCACCATTAACAGGTAATTATGATGCTGCTCAGTGAGTACCCGGCATGGTGTGACGCTGGCAGTGACTGCAGCGTGATTTCAAAAGACTTAGCAGTAATGGCTCACGGCTGATGTTGTGTTTCCAGGTGTTTTTTGCTTTTAGCTTCAGACTAATTCACTAGATCAGTGTTGTAAAAAATAGCCAAAATTCATACTTGTGTATTAATTGTGTTTGTGTTAGAATATTACTTCAGTGACAGTGACGGTAACAGTCTAAATGTAACTGAAATTAATGTACTTAAGCATCAAAATTACAAGTAAAGGTAAAATCATACATATATTTACATGCATGTATAAACTCGACTGATTATTGGCCAATATTCAGCATTTTGTGGGGAATTGGAGTCAATGTTTTTGTTTTAATATTTGATTGAAGATAAATTAACTAATTTAAGCTCTGATGCAACATGTAATCTGCAAAGTAACTAGTAACTTAAGTTGTAAAATAAATGTAATGGAGTAAAAAGTACAATATTTGGTGTGGAGTGAAAGTATAATGTAGCAGAAAATAGAAATACTCAAAGTACAAGTCCCTCAAAGTTGTACTCGGGTACAGTACTTGAATAAATGTACTTAGTTACATTCCATCACTGCTATTCAGATCGTTTACTAAAGTAAAAGTACTAATACTGCATTGTGATAATACTCCACGACAAGTAAAAGTCCTGCACTCAAAACCTTACTTAAGTAAAAACGTACTGTTTAATCTGAATGCTAAATCTCTGTTCTCGTTTCTTTTTGTTTTTCTACCGCACCAGGATCGAGGATTTTGCCAAAGACGAGATCGACTTCACGTTGGCTACGACTCTTGAGTTTAACTCGCCGCCCGCTGACCTGTCAGATGTCAAAACCATGATGGACTCCATCAACGTTGTTCCAGGTCTGATGTATAAAAACACACGTCTGTGTCAGTCGGTACATCGATGAGGGACGCTGACACATCGTGCTCTCGGACAGCTGAGACTGTCTATAATTACAACATAGAGGAGGTGGTTGCACAGAGAGAATTAACTAGGAATTTACTAGCTTTGTGTTTGGGTGTGTCAGTGATCAGCTGATATTCTGATCAATCAGAGTAAATTCAACCACCTCAAACGTTCAAAAGTGTTGAACGAAGCTGGAATCCACAGAACCAGAAACACAAAAATTGTTCCCAATATTCAGAAACACAGATCCAATAAATGAATGAATTAAAATTAAAGTTGGAGAGAAGAACATGCACACAGCGCCGTTAACACCCATCAAATGATTAAAAGACTGTTCAACAGGGAGAGAGCATTTAGAAATGTGTAACAATATTAACTGATGTTAGCAACAAAGAGAGAGACTGTGAAGATGATGATGATGATGATGATGATCCTCATTAAGCACAGGCCCACATGAAGATAAGAGATCCAAGAGTCTAGACACTGGTGATGGAGGCTCAAAGCCAGCAGGTGCATGATGAAAACTATCGGCTGGATCTGAGGACTGATTTGACCTGAAGAGCTTCAGGCAGAGAGATCATCACTCAGATACTCTGACAGCATGTGAGGAAGATTAGAGCCAGAGGGAACAAACGAAATTCACCCGGAGAGAAAAATATACATATTGCTTTTTATTTAAAACGGCTCATGAACGGTTAGCTTAGCACTTTTGATGGTACGACTTAAACGATAAAAATATCTAGGTTAATGTTCGTTTCTGCAAACCATAGATGTGTTTGAATGTTTCTTAATGTCGCAACTTTAGGTTTATTTATGTTCAGTTTTCACTGTTTAAGTTGACCTGTTTAAGTTTCAAGATCTTTTACATGCACAAGAACGTATATAAAATAAAATAAACGAAAAAGCACAATATTAAAGGTGGTTTTGTGCTTACAAATATTGAAACGCTGTCTTGAACAGTGGTCTCTTGCTTGGCAACCATCTCGCGAAGCTGTCACGACCTCACCGTCCCCTCTACCTCCTCACGTGAAAGTCAGCTCATGAACATGTACTCTGAATGTGTTATGATACGTGATAAATGTACAAAATCAATGTGGTTTTGCAGAAACATTTTATCGTGCCGATGTTTCTCCAATATATCAACAGCTCCATCTGCCCCAGTCATCAACCCCCAGATGCCCAACTCTGCCACCCAGACGTCGCTGCGTGTGTGCTGGAGCTTGTTCTCCGACGACACGGTGGAGTACTACGAGCTCTACTACAGACCGGTGCTGGAGGACACACCGGCAGACAGCACCTGTGCGCCGCACGGTATAACACAACGACGACACATCTGCTGACGTGGGAATCTTCTGATTTCTCTCAGCCTCGTTTTAAATCTGTGCTCGCTTTTCAGTCAGCAACGTGAAAGTGAAGGAGACCCACTGCACCGTGACGGACCTGCTGCCCAACGCTCAGTACGAGCTGTGGGTGACTGCCACCAACACCACCGGCATCAGCCCAGCTAGCGAGAAGGCCTTATACATGACAGGTAATAAATGTCTCCTCCAGCTCCGGCAGAACTCATCACACTTCTGACAGCTGAAATAATTGTTCTGTTGTTCTGGGATGTTCCCTTAAAATCACTTTCCAATGTATTTTCCCTTTTTTGTTATCTCTCCAGCCTCAGGTGATTGATGTTCGAGAGAATAAAGTCTCATTTTTTGTTGTTTCCTCTCTGTAGTGCCGTCGCCTCCAGTCATCAAGCAGAGGGAGTGTACCAGCTGCCCCGAGGCTGCTCTGATCCGCTGGGAGTCAGGAAACACCAACCCTGTGGACTCCTACACTGTGGAGCTCAATGAGATGGGTACCGACGGCACACAGAGCGGCGTCACCGAGTAAGAGCTGGTTTATTAAAGGGAAGGTTCACCCAAAAATGGAAATTCAGTCATTATCTCCTCCGTGCTGATGGAAAGTCGGGCGAAGCTTCTTAGTCGACAAAACATTTCTGGAGCGTCGCAGCAAAACAACATTACAGTATTCTCCTAAATAACTGAAGTAAATGGTGACTTCACCAACAGAAGCTCCTCTCTCCCACAGAAAACACTGCTCCTCAAACGCCTCGTCAGTTGTCCTGCCTTAAATAATGACTGAATTTTCATTTATGGGTGAACTTTTCCTTTAACATACACCTACAGAAACATTCAGCATAGCTCAAGATTTTTTTGTGCTTTCCTTGAAGTTCAAGTTCACACACACACACACACACACACACACACACAGATAAAGTTAAAATAGCTCACTTAAAGGCAGGAACGCTCCACAGGGCACACAGAGCTCCAAAGATGCACTACCCCTACGATATCTGTCTTCTCCGGCCTGTCCTTTTAATACCCCTTTTGCTTCAATACATCCATAAACAAGCCTGTGTTAGTAGTGCTTGCCTGGGATTTTTCGGGTCCCATGGTTATAGAGCTGCTGAATCAAGACACACTCTGTCCTAGAAAATCTATTCTTAGCTTCAGCTCCTGCAGCACTGTTAGCCTCAGCTAGAATACTGTCCTCGCATTTGGGGTCAGTTTCATTTTTTTTTTTACATCTGGTCACTTTCGAGAACAGTCAAACCATTTATTTGAATATTTTCTGTGTTTTTTTTGCACAGAGAGGCCGAAACTCTTGTTAACTGAAATGGGTCCATGATCCAAATACGTCAAAGTTCCTGTTTTAGCACCCCGTTTATCCACCTCGTGTTTCAGAAGTTTGTGACACAAGGTTTTTATTTCCAGGCTTTACACTCTGGTGGAGGTATGGAAATAAAGCTGTCATCGTTGTGTATTTAAAAAGGAAGTGATATCAGCCGTCTGTCTCGTTGGTTAATCCCCCAGGTCTGTTGTAGCCGTGCCCACCTGTCAGTGTGTGATCCAGCTGAAGACGGGACGGCGTTACCTCATCTCTGTGAGAGCGGTGAACATCGGCGGGCCCAGCGACAGGAGCGAAGTACTAACCGTCTCCACAACAGGTGAGATGCCTGTTCAAGGTACTTTGGGCCGGCGGTGGAAGAAGTGATCAGCCTGCTAATCGAAGGTCTATGAGCAGAGGGTGTTGTGTGCTCACAGATTGTAAAGCCTTTAATTTGAGATTCTGGGCTGTTTAAATAAAAATTGACTTGATTTAAGTTAAAGTTAACTAAAATTTCAGCACTCATGTATCTGCTTGCCATTTTTTTTGTCTGTTAAATGCAATTTTAATGTCTTTTAATTGCATTTCTGTCTCTGTGAAGCACTTTGAATTGCCTTATGATGCTATATATGAACTTGCCTTGCCAAGGCCCAACAGTCTCCTTTACCCACATCAGATTGTACTAACTCATTGACACCAGCCACCTAAATACACGATTTTGTTTTAATCAACATCCATGCATTATTCCCTGAGAAATTAATAAAAAAAAGGTGAAATACCAAAGACATCTTGCAATGTTAAGAAGGTGAGAAAATAATTCCTGGAGCCTTCCCTTCATCTGGATCAGCAAAAAGTAACTGAGCCGAGAATCATCCTCCGTCCAAGTTTAGTGGAAATCTGTTCAGTAGTTTTTGTTTAATCCTGCTGACAAACAGACTCGGGTGGAAAACATGAAACTTCTTGGTGGAGGTAATACATTTATTTTTAATTGTGCTACTTTGGCTCTGATGCAGCATGTAATCTGCAAAGTAACTAGTAACTAAATTATCAAATAAATAAAATCTAAGTACACTATTCCAATAAGTGGAAGAATAAAGAAGCAGAAGTGAAGACGCTAAAGTACAAGTACCTCAAAATTGTATCTAAGCACAGTACTTGAGTAAATAATGTAGTACTGATGACTACAATATTTGCTCACCTGTGCAGGTACATTCTTCTACCTGCTGGAGGACACAGCCCATCCATGTCTGTCCATCTCTGAAGATGGCTTCACCATCTTTTATGGAGATGAGGAGCTGCCGATCAGCGCCATGGCTTTAGACGACAACACCTTCGCCAGGTGAAGTACACAGTGAATACAGCAGACAGTGAGAACTTTTAAAATGATAATACGTGTAAAGATGTGTAAAATAATAGTGAGTGTGTGTGTACAGATGTGTGGCCGTCCTGGGGGATCTGATTCCAGTGCGAGGCAGACATTACTGGGAGGTCGAGGTGGACGATGGGACAGAATTCAGGATCGGAGTTGCGTATGAGGACACGGAGAGGAACTCGTACCTCGGAGCCAACAGTACCTCCTGGTGCATGAGACACATTCTCACCCCATCCAGGTACAGCTCACCACACAGCATTACTGTGCCAATTATTAAGATCTGTTTGGAGTCTCAGCTGTAAAACTGCGAAACATAATTAATTTTCAGTCCAAGTCCCCCTCCAGTCAAAAACATGTTTTTCTTCTTGTTCCTACTGTTGAACTTCACTGAAATAGAAATCAAAAGATGGATGAATGAAAGCAGATAAGATTCGTGCCTCACAACATTCAAATTTAAGACTATTTAATGACTTTTAAGGACTAATATATCAGGATTTTAAGACGCCCTGTAATATTTTTGCACCGGCAGCAGTGAGGATGTGAAGTTTTAACGAAACACGGGGCTTAAAGTAACGTTCATCTGCTGCTCAGTCCCTTTTTTTCTTTTTTAAAATCATGCTTGTTCTTCCCATTTGTTGTGCAAGCCTGGGAGGAGAAACTGGCTTTCATTTTTCACAGAACTACACGGAACAAACAGATGCCGATTTTTCTGCCAATCTGATACAATTAGCATGCCGATTCTCTGTGGGACGACTACTGCAGTTCATGGAAACTGGGCCAAGACTGTATTTATAGCTTCCAGAAATGTTCCTTTCCTTAGCAAAAAAAAAAAAAATGTGCATCCACTCTGTGCAAATCTAAACCCATTGAAGAGAGAAGAGCCAACAGTCGAATATCTGTTACTTTTATAAGTGTTGCCATGGCAACTCTTCTTGGAACAAAGCAGGACAGTTGTATTGTCACATTGAGATAAATCAGAGCTGCATGTAACACGAGCCCTGAATGTGGCGTTTTCCATTGTGGGCATCTTCTTGTCGATTCGGCCTACGCACAATTTAACAATCACATTTCTCATTTTCTTTTAATCTGCAGCCATTTGAAATCCTGCTGCTGGCTCATGATTCAGCATCTGCTTTACCTCGTGGCTGACACAGTCAAAATTATCCCCGACAGGATGAGATAGACAGAGAAAAAGCTTTAGATGTAGAAGTCCTTTTTGTAACGATGCTCTCTTCTTGATTTCCTTTCAGGCATAAATATGAGTTTCTGCACAACGGTTGGAGTCCCGACTTGAGGATTACGGTGAACCCGGTGAGGATAGGTGTGGCACTGGACTACGAGAGGGGGACTCTGTCTTTCTTTAACGTGGATCTGGAGCAACACCTACACACCTTCCACTGTCACTTCCGAAATTATGTCCACCCATGCTTCAGCATGGACAACCCAGGAGCTCTTACTATACACAACGCCATAGAGGCTCCTGAGTACGCGTTCATCTGACACCAGCAATCATATCTATTAAAGGAGACATTCTTAATTTTAATGTGGGTTATTACTAGAATAGGTTTACATGCTTTAAAGCTCAAAACGCATCAGTTTTCTCATACAGCAGCACTGTATTCCCGCTTTCTGAGACACTGTTTCAGCTCCTGTCTCTTTAAGATCCCCCAAGCCTGCTGATTGGTCAGCTAGCACACACCTGAGCATAAAAGGTCTCCTTTAAAAGTGCAGTTTGAGTGTAAACATTCAAAAAAATGAACTAAAATCATCAACAGAATGAAGAAATAACAGTTTTGACGTGATCTCAAAGACTATATTGTGTTGCAGGGAAATTTATTGCAGTTAGCATGCAAACCAGCTACATCGTACCTCAAGAGGTGAAAGTCTTTCAGTAAACAACACCAACTCCTTCATTGCTCTGAGCTCCCAGTCCATGCAGTTAGCTAATATGACTGCTAGCTGCAGTTCACTGATGGTTACTCTGGTGATAGGCTGCCCCTTTAACATGACCTAAAACTCAGGGCCAGCAGGAACTTTGTTTTTTGAATACTTACCAAAGATTACTGGTGACACCTCTGATAAAGAAAACCCAAACTCAGAAAAAAAACAAACATCTGTTGACCTTCCTCAGCAGTATAAAACACACTGCATCTAAAGACAGTCCGGGATTTTCAGTTGTTTTTATTATAGTATTCCATGGGAACAGGCACACACCATTTTCCAAGATAAGAAAAAGTTTCACTGAATTTTACAATATGTATTTATACCATCAGCAACTGCAGCAGACCAAGTTTAAATTCAATAAAAGGAAATAGGGGGTTTTGTTTTTGATTTACAAAAGCTGCTTCGAAAAAGTAAAATAAAAGTGTTTTAAGAAAGAAAATCCAAATGTTTTTATACAACTGTATTCACATCTTTAAAAAAGGAAAAATCCACCCTGAATACTTCCACACTGTTCGAAGTGGCCATTTTGTTTTAAAGTGGCGTTCACAGAAACTTTATCTGCCGTTTAAGATTCAGACCCGTAGAATAAAAAAGGAAAGGCTTCTATTAAGACATCGATAACACAAGAGAGAAAAACACTGGGGGAAAAAAGATTTACATTTTCTAAAACCAATTAATGACATGTAGCCACAAGATGTGTTGCATTTTTAAATCATGTGGCTACAAAGATAAGCACAGAGACAATCTAGTTGGCAGGCCATCTATATTTTTTATATTTACATTTGCTTTACAGGCGAGCAGAAATGTAAATATGCCTGCCTTTCTTTGACTAAAACCAACATGTTCACAGCCGTTGTGTGAGGTATTAAAGACAGACATTTCTGAAACTAACATAATGACACAAAGCAAAACCTAAACCAGGACAAGAAAATAAAAAAAGCCTTCTTCTTTAAGAGTCCAGGAAAGCACCAAACATCAGAAACTGGTGACAACTCGAAGACTATACCAGTGTTCAGCCTGTTTTACTCGTCATCTGTACTTTACATTACTGCTTTATAAGAGACAGTCAACCTGACGGTGATTGAAGCTTGGTCACCCGTCTTTAAAGTGCTGAAATGGATGTCAATGGAAAACCATGTTTGCTTGGATGAAAAGGAAAAATGCCAAAGAAAAGCTTTTAACATAATGTTTAGAAAATGGTCAGCGAAGCATTTGTTCTTCGAAGTAACAGGTTAAAAACACTGGTATAGTCTTTAAACAGTGTACGACAGTGCGAGGGTGGATTTTTCCTTGATGGGTTTTAAGTTTGAGACCTGTGTTGACATACTGAATGTAGATTTTGGGTCTTTGGGTATCCTGGGCAGTGGGGGTGGGGCAGGGCAGGGCAGGGCAGGGCGGGGGTTATGAGTTATCTGTCTTACTGCTACGTGTCCTTTCCTCTTCTTCGTCAGAGGAATCTCCTCCGTAGGGCACTAGCCCTGACGCATCCTCGTCCACTTTAACCTTCTTCTCGCACACCTCCTCTTGAACACCTGTGAGGGCACAATAAGAATGGAGAGACAGAGAAAAGAAAGGAGACGAGAGAAAGAGGGTGTGGGGACAAAAAGACAGAGAGAGAGAACAAAACAAAAAGGAAACCCATTGAGGAGCCCCATGTTAGCGTTGGTTTTTCAGTTCGTTTGATCCACAGCCAGGGGAGGGAAGATATCAAATGAAACGGCAGCAGAGCACACATCCATAACAGGCAGGTCCGGGGACACATGTTGAGAGAGAAAACAAGGGAAAGACAAAAAACATATACAAGAAGAGCATGTTAGTGGGTTTTATCAGTGGAGAGATTCACACAGGTCTCCACTCCTCCCCCATTCCTCCACGGGGGGAGATGCCTTTTCATGCAACAGACAACTCTGAGTAGTCTCTCAGAAATGTAGAAAATCGAGAAATGCATACCCACTGACGCGGCGCTGACGGGAACACTGGCTGGATCTTCTGTCACCGCGTCTCTCGGCCTTTTACGTGCAACAGGAGCGGGAGCCGCAAAGAGAGGAGGTGGTGGAGGCATCAGAATCCTGACGAGAGGAAAAAGACATTATCAACACCACACAGGATTCATGAAGAACCACATACACGAGAAATGAGATCTATTAACACACCTTTCTACTACTTTCTCCTCTCCAACGCTGGAGGCCGGAAGTTCAGACGCTTGGTGAGCAGGAACTTCTGGAGAGCTGCTGCCGGGAGGCTGAACAGAAAAAAAGCACAAAACATTTCAGACGACTCAAAAAAAAAAAACACAGACAAAGAAAGAAAAGGTTTGATCAGAGACATTATAGAGAGAAACAGACCACTTAAAGGTTGTAAGACACATACCCTACCCCTTCCTCCAAAACAAAGCAAATTGCTTTGTTGAACCGACACAAGCGAGATTCACGACAGCTTCAGCTTCTGCTTTTCTAATAAGCATTGAAGAGGATATCACGCAAATACAAAAGACTACCAGGCAAGGTGAGGTTATTCAAACTTTTATATTAAGCTGGCATTCAGTGACACTCTGTACTGAGTCATAAAAGAAGTTGGTGTCGTGAAACCTTGTGTGTGCAGTAGAATTATAACCTGTGGGAAAAGGTGTTTTTAAACCTTATTTTCAGGGCAAAGTCACCAAACATTTGGGCATTTTCTTTTAAAATCAGATTTGACTGGCGATTCTATACATGCAGTTTTATGTCCAGGTGGCCATTAAAGGTTCTGGCTCTCTCCCCATTAATTAAGGAGCCTTGTTAGCCCAAAATAACTACCCAGGTGTTGGTGAGTGACAAGACTTGCCTGTAAGGACCTTGGTTTGATCCATAGAAAAATCATTTTTAGCATGTGAAAACCAAGGCTGCTAATTTTTTTATATATATTTATTTTTAATCAACTTTTTGGTTAATTTAAAAGGGTGAAAAGTCACATAAAAAAATGATTACAGATTATATGTTTATGCTGATGTGATGAACCAATTTCGGCTGTTAAAAAGGGCTGCTTAATAGATGACTCAGGTTGTAAACCTGAGTCATCTGTCGACAGACTTCTAGTAAGTAAGCACTGAATAAAAATTACAAGTAAGTCGACAGTAAAAATATGCCCTTATTCAGACCTTTAAAGATATGTCTCATGATGACAGGCACAATATGAATTCAGCAGAGTCTGAAGAGCTTTGGGGTTTGATTCTCAATGTCAGGATTTTCCAAATAGTCAACATTGTATCCATTTTTTTTTTGTGTAACAAAGTTAAGCAGCTACAATTGATGCCTGTGGTCAAAAACCACTGCTCGGCTTTCTTTAACAACCATTTGTGCTGACGTTTATTTATATAAATCACTGCTACTAGTTTTAAAATGAATAGACACGAGAGCTAAAGAGAATATACACGTAGGACAAAAGATAAAAGGACGACTGGTACTTTCTCCACATAGCAGTGATGATTGATGCCTCTCTGCTCTTTATGAATGAGGAGCAGACAGCTCAGCTGTCAGCAGTAACTCAAACAGGTCAATCATTGAGTGAAAGATATATATTCATGTTAACAAGCGTCAAAATGATCCCTCAGTGGTATGTGCAGGTGTTACTCTTCAGCTCACCTGTTCTTCCTTCGCCCCCTCCTGGAAATGACGTTTGGGACTTCCTGAGTCAGCGGGGGTGTTGAAACATCCTTCAGGATCCACCGTCTCACTGCTGCCAGGATCCTTCAGTGAGAAAAACCAAACACGTACACACACTGATACTGCAGCAGGAATTTAAAGAACTAGAAATCCTCAATGCCGTTAACAGGTTATGTTTGTGTAATGACAACATTTTATTACTGAATGTTACGTAAACAATTAGAGGTGTGGAAATGTCTCGATTCTAAGACCGGCACGATGTGAACGTGGAAGATTCTGCATCGATGCAGAGACGGAGCATAATAGAGAGTTTGCTGCTTGTTGATTGTTGATTTTTGGGCCTCGGCTGGACAATAAAGTTTTAAAGTTTCATCGCTCTCATGCTTCAGATTGAGGGCGGACATTAGACTACAGTTACTTATGTGAGGAGATATGTCGGAGCCCAGCAGCAAGTGATAAAAAATGAAAACACTCAGTATTTTGAAACTGATTATCTGGGCAGGTGTCGGATTGTATGAACTTTGAAGAGACACATGTAGTGTGCAACTTCTGCATCACAACAATTATTAACACGTTAGCCGTTTTCACCTGAAGCTAACGTCTACAGGTGTAAAGAATACAGCAAGCCCAGTCAATCAGCCATTAATTGAAGAGGCACAGAGTCACGTTTGTGATGTCTGACACATTCAGTAAGTGTCTTGTCTTGACTTTTGTAGATTTCAACACACCTGCATTTGTTTTTGTAATGTTTATGTACTGAGATGGGATGCTATTGAAAACATGAAGCTTTTATACTGTAGAGTGATTATTTAAAGGACTTCCTAAATACATTTAAATGATGAATACTGTGCTTTTAAATCATTGACAGTGAAGATTCACACCTTTATTAAACAAAAAGCACAACACCCTTTATCATAAAGTTTATAATGAAGTTTGTAGTGTGTGTGCAGATTCAAACAAAGTATTGAAATTAGTAATTTGTTAATTATAACAAAATGGCAACAACAACAACAACAAAAAAAAAGCCAAAACCACTGCTGGTTACCGTTTAAATATCTTACCCACTTTTTTTTCTTCTTCATATCATTAAATAAGAGTGTGGGTTAAAACCTGAGGCTATGGTTCATGCAACAAGCTTTTTCAAATTCAAAATCAATTTACAAAATAACTAAAAAAAAACGAATGCTGAAAATAATTAGAGACAAATAGCCTTAATCTCTGGTAATTACCTGGACGAGATAGGGATGCGGTTTCCTAGGACACACCGGATACTGAACCATTGCCTGAGAAGATGGAGGGTTTGTCGACATGTTAGAATGACTTGGGGGACCATTTGCATTACTCCAATAACCACTGGCTCCTGGGTACGCTGAATAGCCGCCAGCATACCCATTTGCTGGGTAGTTATACCAGGATCCCTGGCTAGAGTAATTGCTATTAGGTGGAAATCCATGTGCTGCGTATGCTGAAATGAAAGTATAGAACGTGGAGTTAATAGCATATATATCACATGAATCGATAACGGTGACCTACTATTTCAAGTTATAGTAGAGCCACTAAAGACGTCGAGAGAGGATTAATTACCACAATATGAATGCACACAGCTGGTAGTTGATATTTGTCAAACTGTGGGAATTATGTATGAGGCGTAAAAGAATACTCACGTTGTGTTGAGCCTGTGGCTGTGTACATCGACACCATGCGGCCATGTTCAGCTCTCACCTGGAGAGTGATAGAAAAACAATATGTAAAGAGCCGGATAACAATCCACAATGGGCTGTGTTCAAAGGTGAGTTGCATTGTGGGTAGGTGCAGAGCACTCAAAACCTATCTCTGGAGATCAGGTGGTTCACACTACCACAGTTCACTTTAGGAGGTGGGTATCAGTGAAGACTATATGCTTCAATAGTTTCACCTTCTTAAACCTCCGTCAGGCAAAAACATTTCATTCACCTGACTCGACAACTACGACTTTATTCATGAAGACAAAATCATGAACTTACAGTTTCCAGCAGGCTCTCTGTGAGTTTCTTTGCTGCCTCCAACCCAGCTGCATTTGGGTGACTGCAACACACAAAAGACCACGATTTAATACGATGAACAGAGGAAAAGAGAAGGAGGTTTCATAAGCAAGCAGGGAACGAAAACATGAACACGAGTCATGTCCCAATTTAATTCAGATTTTGCTGCTTCAAAATAAAAGCTTTTAAATGACTGAATTAGCACAGCTTTGTTAGTGGCTATTCTTCAACAATACTCCGGGGAGGAAGAGAAGTTACAGCCACTCCCTTGACCACTGTTCAAGACGTGTATGTCATCAGGTAAATACACAGTGGTTCGCTTTACTTAAGAGTTTTGGCAAGAGACTTACGTTTTTGTTTAGGGATGGTACATTTAGGTTGATTATGGGGTTTTCCCACTGGCACTTTTGGCCACATCAAGTCAAACTGTACTGCATTGATTGGCTTTGTCATAACCAGTTTTACTGCGCTGAGATGGACCTTTTCCAGAGTAGCACCTGCACCCAGCCCTCCACTGTGATATGACTTGACTTAATACTGCGATAACTCATCTCTATGAAAGAGATCTGAGAGAAAGGCATTTTTAAAACTCTGTGTTCAGCTCCGAGTCATTTTATAGCTTCTAACTGAATCTCTTTAGTTTCTCTCCTGTGTTCCCATTTATACTCTCAAATATCTGCTGTATTTTACCGTTTCATTGTGTTTGCTTTCAGCTGTTACTGCTCACGAAAAACCAACATTTTGTGAATTAGCTTCTTCATTAAAAAAACCTTTAAACAACTAAATAACAGGGGACTTTTATTGTGAATAAGTTATGGGAAATTAAACGTGTTAATAACTGATTTAGCGGAGCTTTGTTAGCGGCTATTCTTCAATAATACTGTGGGGAGGAAGATTATTTACAGACGCTCCTTTGAACGCTACTCAAACTGAGTGCGTCATCAGTTAAAGACGCACCTTCGAGCAGGCAGCCCTGTTGTGATGGAAATGCAAATCTCTGCCACGCTTGGCTGACGTGGCAAGTCAAACAGAGGTAAGCCGAGCCAGCACGTGTGTAGAGAAACCCCATTAGTTCCATCTGGTTTATTGTTTTGTTGTCTGTTAACTCTGAAGACAAACTGTCTCTTAAATTACTTCTACTAATAAAAACTTCCTGATCTTCCAGTACAACCACACAACACACTTGAATCAGTATCCTAACAGGGAACTTGGTCAGCCCTCGGAATGAACATACCTGATGTAGACATAAAGAGGCTCAAATGACTCCCGTTTTGACGCCTGTTCGATGTAGCCAGAATTTTTTCCCCTGAGAAAGACTCGAGCCCCCGTCTCCGTCTGGATGTGACTCAGGTATGAACCTCCCGGGCCTTCGACCTTTTCATTCACGTTGAACGAGGGCAACGCCTGGTCCAGACCGACGAAAATCTTTGTGTGCACAAAACTCTGAGGATGAAGGGAACAACGTGTCTCATTACAAAGCCCTGCACATCTCAGTTGTTAATTGACATCTAAAATAAGATGATGAGGTAGAACAGCTTTGTAAGCAGATGCAGCGATCCAAGGCGTTTCCCTGTAGACCTGGGATGTTCTCTCTGCTAGTTAATTTGGGAGGTGGGTATCAGTGAAGGCAACATGGTCTTTATTTGCCTCACTTTCTTTACCTCCATTTTTAAAATCACACACTATGAGAAGCTGCAGACGATCAATATTCAACGCAATATGTTTGAGATGCATAATGAATTCTATAACATTCTTTGTTATCTTTATATGATGATCATATGTCAAAAATGTATTTTCTTCACAATTTTGTTTTGTGTTTAAGAAGACTTGATGACTTCATTTCAGCATAAAAACAAAAACGATTTACTGAAACATGATAATAGATTTTGGGCCAAACCCCCCTTGTATAAATTCTGCATTTTTATGAAGCTAACTAGCTCAACCAGCTAAAGCCGACACTCTGCTCATGTCTAACATGAAAGATATACCATATGCAAGTCAGATGACTGCTCACAAAGTAGCAACAAGTATTGATTTAACCACACTACAGACAAAAATATTTATCACAAGGTAACACTGTAGTTAACAGTTTGTGGAGCGATGAACTTCAACATGGATATCATGTCTGCCTACCCCTGTATGAGGAGCTGCAGGCCGATGTCCCTGGCCTGGCACTGAGTTGGTGTTGGGCATCCGTGGCACAGGTGAGGGAATGACGGGGCGAGGGGGCTGAGGGTAGAGTGTGATTGGAGGCATTACAGGCACCTGCTGGCCTCCTGATGCAGCCGAGGCTCTCAACAGGTCCTCAGAGATGATCTCCTTTATCCTCAGCACAGCCTCTGATGTTGGAGAAACGTCAGCAATGCTTGGACATCAGCCATATGCAGTGCAACACAGAACAGACTTCTGAATGCTTACGACATTTGTGAATTATATTAGATGACGACAATGCCAGACACAAGGGAACAGACTCGGATAAACAAAAGCTACTTACTGTTGACTTGTTCTTGGTTCTTTCCCTGGACGTGCAAATACAAAGGTCTTTGTCTAAAGGAAAGCAAAGCACAAGTGTCACACTCCAAACGTCTGCTCTTTTTTCCCTATTAACACTCAAATATTCATTTTGTGACTGATGACTGATTTAATCTGAATTAAATGGGACATTTAACTGGTTATTAATATGTTGGGATTCTTGGCAAGCAATGAGCAAGTAATCACCAAAATGGTTTATTGCTATAATTGCAAAGATTTGTAGGAAAGCGTGTATAAATATGACATTGTGACAACTAATCAAAACGATGACAAGAACATGACTGTGTTGAAGCAAATAATTGCTGTGTAACTCGTCTAACATCTGCATCAAGTGAACCATTTCTGCAAGACTGATGTAAAACTTGGAGTGGCGCAGGAATGACTTCTGACACTTAAATAGTTAACATTTTTGCACTCCCAGCTCAAAGTCTATGGGTTATTTTTAATGAGTTTCGGTTAAATGCCTTAAATAAGGTCTGCAAGCTTAAGATATTTTCACGTTTTGTTCTACAGTATAAAATACAAATTAAAGATGGTTGCTAATAAGTGGCTAAATAAGACTACAGAGGTTGTTGGAGACATTAAACGTCATCACTCCGACACAGAAACTCATCTACTCACTAGTCCATCTTTACTTTCAAGCTATTCTAACTGTAATTTTACAACTATCATAGACTTGTGTTTGTCACCGAGTTTATTTTCTGCTACAATCCAAAAGAAAAAACACCAGGAAACCAGGGCGATGCTAGCTTCCAGGTAAGCCTACAAAAATATGTCATCTGTGCAGCACTCTTTATTACTTTTGCGGGACATGATCTTGCCATGTCTTAATCATGTACATACCCTGGTTTTCCCTTTTCAGCGTCAGTCATGAAATGACCTTTTGTTGAGACGACTGCTCCACTGACCTGTCGGATCTGAAAAAGGCAAGAGAAAGTTTCATTGGGACATTAGAGGGATTGTTAGAGGATACGTTTATTTAAAACTGTTAAAGAATTTTCTGAACTTTTTCCTCACTTCTCCACTTTTCTTAACTAGTGTGGTGTCTCAAATGTAACACTGCCATGGCCACTTTCCACTTACCTCTTCCTGCGTCTTGCCTTTCGTAAGAAGGTCCCTGCAAGTTAGCGGCACATCATTTATATCGACCTCCGTGACCACCATCTCTTCTGTAGTGGCTGGCACAGGCACAC
The DNA here is from genome assembly GCF_040436345.1 of Pagrus major. Taxonomy (NCBI): domain Eukaryota; kingdom Metazoa; phylum Chordata; class Actinopteri; order Spariformes; family Sparidae; genus Pagrus; species Pagrus major. The sequence continues at coordinate 35,865,801 of NC_133218.1, forward strand.
TAGGAGTCTAAAAGATGTGAAAAAACAAGGGAAACTGTAAGTCCTCTAATCAACGCATAAACAGGTCATATGAGAGTTTTTCTACTATTGTCAACATTGTTTCAAATCACGTGCACCTTTGCAAGTAAGGGTGGAGGAGTCAACAGCTTTCCTTTGGCCATTAACATGGCATTTATTTTAGCAGCCATGGCCGCAGCCATTTCAACTCCTCCCGGAGGCGCCGGCTTTTCTCCTGGTTGTGTTGGCTGGGACACTGTGCTGTTTGAACCAGCAGTGCTGACGACTCCTGGTAAAGAGACGGGGTGGCCTGCATTTTCACTACTCCTCTGTTTAGGCTGGGCTGTCTGATCCCATCGGCTGGTTAGGCACCTGAGAGGAAGAGACAACAACAAGCACAATGTTAAATATAAAATCAAGGACAATTCATTTAACAACACTATTTAAAAAGGGCACTATGTAGAGTCAGAATATAATATTTACAATATTAATGAGGTAACAATACAAACTCAGAATTTTTTATCAAATCCATAACTTAATAAACAAACTGCTCTCAGAGGAATTTCCCTGTTTTACTTTGTTAATATTTGGCGGACCCTGCCACCACACCACAGTGTTCTGGGGACCTTATTTTCCTCTGGCTTATGGAAAAAATAAATATTTCTGAGTTGGTATTATTACCTCTGTGTTGTAAATACTAAAATTCTGAGTTTTAATTTCTTCTCCAAAACTACATAGTGACCCTTCAAGATCAGTGTGTTCAGTCATGAAAACTAAGAGAGTTTATTTATTTAGTTTTAATACAAAAAAATAATTAAGATCTTTGTTGAAACTTATCTGATCAATTTTAGATCAGTGACAAAACATCTTCGAGATTAAAATGGCAACTTTAGTGCCTTTGACTGAATACTTAGGTGGTAGACTTGCTTATTATATGATACAGCTAAATGACGAGTCAGAAACTTGTGAAGCTTGTAAACTGTTTTGTGGAAAATGAAGGAGGGGCTCACATATTTGTACCCTGCATGCTTCCTCTGTCCTTACATAATATGTTTAGACAAACTTTTCCCTGTTGATATTTCAAAATAACGGGGGAAAACTAGCTGGAACTGGAGTTAAACCGACACTAGTAACGTTTAAAGATGTTTATTTAGTTAATCCTAACCACGTAAAATGTGGCTTTTATAAGGTCTCTCGATAATTAAGTCTGTGTCTTGTTGAAGAAGCCAACACATCACACTTTGGTGCAAAATGAACAGTCGTCGCAGTTAGTTGACTGTTTATTATCAGCTAAGCTACCAACAGCTAAAGTTAGCTAGCGGCAACTGCCTGAGGCTAAAGCTAAGCTAGCTAATTTGGCGAGTTACACGCACGTTTTGAATGTTCATATTACTACATTCTCTATTTAATACTTGAAGGGATATATCGCTGAAGTATTGTGATAACACAAACCCAGGCCAAACATCTCCTGTCGACATTTAAGCGCACATATGATACCCCGCAAGCTAACGCTCACTAGCAGGCCGCGACCATGTATGCTAGCGTTAGCTTAGCTGCTTAGCTTGCTGTTCGGCTCAAATATGCAGCGCTGCGTTAGCGCCTATGTTACACAAGTGGCCTTATTTGATTACAATAAACACAGTTAACAGGCACTTACGGTGTTTGTCCAGTCATTCCCGAAGACATAGCACCACTCCGCTAAATCTGCAGTAAAAACTTAAGTTTCTAGCGTAGTTGACGCTGAGCGGCTGCAGCCATCAGTCTGCCGGCGAGCTTTTCTGACGACCTGCCGTAAAGTGTGACTGGCCGGAAGTGGAGCTGTTTTCATGTGACGTAACGCTGTCGGAAAGAGTAATAGGCCGGTTTTTTCAAATCTCAAGCTGACTGAAGATTTTTTAAACAATTGATTTAGGATACATGATTTAGTGTTGGAAAGTCCCAAAATGTAAGGGCGCCATTTTCACGAGTTCTCGAGCAGGGCCGTGTTAATCTGCTCCCGGGGCCTTGGGGGCCATAAAGAGCAGGGGGGGTTCCCTACATGTCACACACGCGGACCATGGAGTGACACCTCTACACCCCAGTGTACCCTCACAGTTACCTGTATTCACTGTCTCCCATTCGTTTTGAAAGATTTTGAGATTCAAAGACTGTTTCCTGCATTCTGGTAACATTTACAGAATGACGATAACAAAATATAAAGTGAAATGCAACAGAATTCTTGTGTCAAATTAAAAGTTCTTACTTTTTATTCTCAGAAAACAATGCAGAATAATTCACCCTCTAGCGTGACTTGTGTAAATCTGTGACATAAAGTAATATTTATCACTTTTCATTCATTTATTCATTCATTTTTTGCCAGTGCCCCCGGTGGTTGGGAATCCCTGCTCCTGTGGACCGGTACCGGGTCTTTAGACGTTCAGTACCGGGCTGCGAAAACCCCATAGGAACTAAGGGAGCTGATGTAATTGCCATTAGTGGGCTGCATTGTGTTTTGTTATTTATTTTCTGTCTGTTGCATACATAATAATGAAAGCATCTGCATTACCGCTGTTTTTTTTTATATTAACATTTTATTTGAATTTAAATCTTTCCATGGTTCATGGTAACCCTTTGTTTAACGTTACAACGCTATGAACTGTGGGTAAAGTGGGAAAGCCCTGAACTCTTGCGGACTTACCGGGAACGTGGACATTGGGATTCATTGAAAATACTGAAAACCTTTGATTCGAACCGGGCCCTTTCTGTCGCTCTACAAATTAAGATGGTTCAAAGCAAAACAAGTAATCAGGAGAGGCGGTTAGATAGCAAGACAGAATTCAATAATGAGTGAAAACAGGCAGAGAAAGAGGACAGAAGTAAGAGGACAGACGTTGAATCATTGCAGGAAATGGACTACAAACATATAATTGACATTATTTTATTTTTCATTGAATAGTTTCTAATTTCTTTTTCCGTGCCTTCAGACCAAGATGTGAATCAGAAGGAACAAACAAATCCCCTGATTGAGTGTACAATTCTGTCATAAGAGAGAAACAAAGATAATCGTGGTCAATACGTCTTATTAACCATCATTTGCTTAGCTGTTATGGCATTTTATATACTGTTTAAAGAGGAAATATTCTTAATAAGCAACAATCTTTAACATATATTAGTATCCTAATCTGAAACCAGCCTCGAACAGAAAGCTGTTCCCTGGGTCTGTGCATAAGGATGTTGGACAAGTGGCCAAAATAGAATGATGTTTGATCAATAATCAATGCAAGCCGGCCTCTAGGAGACTGCTTAAAGACAGTGATAGACAACTCTGCGATCCACATCCTTCTTAACCATTTAGTTCTCTGTATACGTGCTCTTCGTGACCGTCCCATTCACAGGTATTCAGATAGCTATAATGGTTGATCTCATTTGCTGCAAATCCAGTGTAAAATTCATTGTCTATAAAAATATTGAGATTTACTTGAACATAACCTTCTGACTATGTTATAATAAAAACTCCAGATGTCCGTTGCAGTTGCACAGTGGGATGTACTGTATAAATATTGTATAAAATAAGGCAGTCTTTTCAGTAGGATAAACCAGATACAAAAATTTCTGGGAGAAAAAATTTTCAAGTCCAAAATGTTTTTCACATATTTCTGCTGTTGTCAAATGTCAAGCGGTTTACAGCATTAAACCAAGAGTAAGGGATTGTTGCAACAATGAATACACCCGCGCGCCCACACCTGCAAACCCAAACACACCCACACGTACACACACGCACACACTTGCACGCACGCACGCACGCACAAACTCCTGATGATCAACAATAACAGCTTATTCTACAATGCAACATCCCATCCCTGGACAAATCACTGAGACGTAGACATTTCTAATATTGTTTACAGTGCAATACAAAAGTGTTCATTCAAACTGGTACTGTACTTTTTTTGATAAGAAAATAAAAATGTTTAATATGGTAATGCTTCATATGAATAATAATTGTGAATTTTATCGAGAGTTATAGTAGTATTTGTCTTCATCAGCTTTGGCTTTTTCTCGCTCTCTTTTTTGAAATTCATTTTGTTCTTTATTTATCAACTAATTCATTTATGAATTTTCTTTTTTTCTTGTAATATAGAAAATATGGAACATCTAAGAAAAATTAACATACCAAATCATCTGTAATTAGTTACCTATGATCATGATGTTGAGGTTTTTGTCTCTCAGCAGTGGCCTAAAGTAAAGATCCACTCCCTGTCCCCCCCCAAAAAAAAGAAAGCATCCCCCTCCCACGTGTCTGTCAGGACAGCTACGTGTCAACTCGGATGTGTTTCTGAAGGACACATGAATATATTGCCAAAAAAACAAACAACAAAAAAAAAAAAAAAAAAAAAAAAAAAAAAAGCAGTGGAGTGTTCTTTCATGGTGTGGCCTCTAGGGGCAGAGGGAGCAGTCCTGCCTTGCTGCGAGCACAGGGATGGAGGTCAAAGGTCATATCCTTCATATTCAGACCACACTTGTTGCTCGCTCCTTCAGTAAACAAGCAGTTTTTTTAGTCAAACAGCGACTTCACAGGCAGACAGGAGAGCCACCATGGTAATTAAGGGACGGATGCTTTTGCCAGGAGGCCTGTAAGGACCCTCTCTCAGTCGTGTCACATGACCAGCTACACTGCGAATGCCTGAGAGGCACGAGAAGTTCATAAGGATACCGTGTGTCTGTTTGTCACAGTTCTCATCTGACAGGGCTGCAGCTGCCCGTCAGGAAGTCCTTCTGTGGTTTCTGTATGGACGGACATGTGGACGCTCGGCGTGCTACAGAAGCAGGAGAGTGAAGGCGAGGAGGTCCTTTGGCTGGCAGGGAGAGAGACGCCCCAGCACGAGAGAGGAGGGCCGCCCCAGACCGCAGAGTCCCGGGGCTGGACACTGCAGCGCCTACTCTGGAGGCGGTCGCAGGCTGTGCAGCTTCCTCTCGTCCAGGCCTTTCCAGTACTTGAAGTTGTTGTCCAAGTGCTGCATTAGATTAGGGAGGTCTGCAAACGCTGGAGAGACGACAAAAAGAAGTTGAAACTCAGATGTGATTTGTTTTTAATGATAGTGTGACACCTCTGTCTTATTAACACGTTTTCTGTAAAAGAGCGCTACTGATTCTTATAGCTCAGCTCAGGAAACGTGAAGATTCAGATGACCAATCTGATACCGGAGCTCCCTTTTCTCCCCAAATTTAAATTCTGTACATCTCACTGTGTGTAAGTCATTGGATTTATTTTTATGTAAGGGAACCTGGGTTGGTTTCAAGGTACAGTACTCGTACAGTGTAGGTTTGCTTATCCACAGTTTTATTAAAAATACATATTTCAAGTTTATATCAAGTTTCATGTCCTTTAAAAGGTGCAATATGTAAGAAACGGCCACCTGTCGAATTTATGCTCCTCACTAATTAGCTAATGGGCTAGTGGTCCTATTAGCTGACTCAAGTCTGCCTGGACTGGAAAGTACAGATATCTGAAAAGACTACTTAAGTACGGTAACAAAGTCTGTTTGTCACAAAGCTTTTTCGGCAATATTCCAAAATCCAATTAAAAAATCTGACAGGTTTTTTGTCGAGGGGAACCAGGGTGATGCTAACTTCCAGGTTAGCCTACACAAATACGTCATCCTTGCAGCACATATAGCATGCAGAGCGAGGGCAGTGCATGTATCTCTAGTGTTTCCATGGCGCTGTGCAGTCTTACCATCCCATGCGTCAAACATGTCCGTAATGAAGTAGTCTATGAAGGAAATCTGGGACTTTGGGATGCTACACGTGTTTCTGTCAAACACAGGCATGACCACTGGTAGACCTTGTCTCTTCTCCTCGTCCGTCTGCAAAAAACAAAACACATAAATTACAAACACATTTAAAGTGCCGTTTCTCCCTTCTGGGTCCGTCTCTTCACATCATTAACACCACCTTATTTTCCTAATTACCTGTGCAAAATACTCCTCTGAGATGCGTCCGGCCCATTCTATACAGAGCTCCTGAGGCCTGCATGGATTGGAGATGTCTGCACACTTAATCAGCATCCGCTTGACGAGGATGCGATTCTCGGGGGATGTCAGGACGCTTTTGACAGATTCCTCATCACTGTTTCCCTAAAAAAAAGAGAAAGAAACAGATCATTAGCACAAAGACAACTCAAGTTCGACTCATTAGTGTCAGTAGATATCAGCTGAACAACTTTAAAAATAACTGTGTTTGTACATAAACCACCACTGGGAAGATAAAACATGGCAGCTGATAAAGGTTTTCTTTAAGGACGAGGAGAGTCTGTGTTCAGTGTGTGTTCCTAACCAGCCCCTGCAACACTTACATGTAAAAGAGTACAGCATGCAGTCACATGATGTGCATGATCTGTACGTTTCAAGACTGAATTCAATTATGTTAAGGAGAAGCACAGAAGGTCTATTTTTCTAAGCCAGGATGAGTGAGGTCTCTGTTTTATTTAGACCTTCAAGTCTCAATGTTCACTAAATGAAAGTAAACGTGACACAAAGACCTTTTTTTTTTTTTAATCAACTCCATTACAATTTATACCAAACAGGTAAATGTTAAATCTGTGTGAAGTTCTGAAAGTGGAGATTTAACTCAGGGAAATAAAAGCATCAAATCGTTTATTCACATCATTCCTGCCTTTAAAAAGGCAAGGCGACTTTTAAATGTCTGTGTGGAGCATTCCACACACAGACGAGAAAGATGGTACCGAGTTGTAAAATTCTCTCCCCACAAAGATTTCTGTGCCCGGCCAACACACAGGCCACAAGAACCAGACCCGTCACCTCCCGAGCTCTCCTTAAACTGTTGTCGCGTGCATGACTGTTGGACTGAGTACGATTATGACAGAATGAGATCACAATAAAGTGTTTATCCAGTGTGTGAATGCTCCTGTGTGTGTCCTTTCCCGCTTGTGACGCACAACACTGATCTATTTAGAAAAAAAAGTGCTAAAATTAGACCTACTATTTCTACACAGGTATGAAATAAAGATAAAAAAGGGATGCAGGATGATTTTTCTTTTCTTTTTTTCTTTTCAATCTCACCCCGTTCTCCTCGAGAGCAGCCAGTGGCTTGTTGATGCTGTTGACAAATTTGTTGACGTGTTCAAAGTGTTTGGTCATCTCAGTGGCGAGCACCATATCAATGATAGCCTGGCGTAATGTTCGATACTCATTCCTAGAAAGAGAGAGAGAGAGAGAGAGAGAGAGAGATGGTCAGAAATCAGACGGGTGAAGGCAGGACAGGGGAAGGAAGGAATAGAGAAAGCAGAGCGAGTGAGATGACAGTGTGGTAAATAGCATGAAACCCCGTGTGAACAGTTTCTCCCTTCTGACTGCAGTGACAGCGGCGATGAATGGATGCTTTGTTCACCTTCTCCCCCTCTGAGGGGACCAGCACATGTGAGCTATTCTGCTTTGGGACTCAAATCACATTACTACCCCGCCGCTGTCAACACACACACACACACACACACACACACACACACACACACACACACACACACACACACACACACACACACACACACACACACACACACACACACACACACACACACACACACACACACACACACACACACACAGTGTCGCTTTCATCAGCAGACTCAGCTTATCTGCTGTGACGCTTCAGGTAATGTCTGACGTGAACAGGTTTTTTTTTATAAGAATTTCCATCTGTGGACTGAAGGCACTTGGCACACTGCAGGGCTCTGATATCCTCATTATTTCACGCACCAAAGCAGTGACGTTTACATTGACTCTGCTGTTCGTCAGCCTCATTTACATACTTAAATGTCTCTGTGGACATGCGTATATACTGTAGGTGAAACCTCCAGCTTTCAATTAGAAATCAAGACTGAAAGAGCTCCGTTAATGAATCACTCTGCTGCCTCAGTTATGTTGATATCGAACAAGCCAAACTTCCAGGGAGGGGAAAGGACATAAATCTTCTCTTACAACGTGAACAGGGTGACCAGACAGTCCAGAATTACAGTCAGTTGTTCCTAATCCTGAATCTTGTCTTGTTTTGTTTCCAGATAATTTGCCTAAACTCAGGTTCTGATTAGTAAAAGCCAAGAAACCTAAAAAAAAAAGAAGGAAGGGTCATAACGTCACTGAATCTGTCTTTGATGCCAGACTGTGGTGTCAGCTGTATTGAAGTCTATGGGAGATGCATGGAGAAACACACTGAAACCCAACATATCTATATCATATGAGTTCTGACGAGGAAATGCCTCCAACACATTTCAGAGAGGAGGATAACCTCTGATTTTTTTTTTATCCAAGTGATAACCAAGGTCCGACAGATTTCCGCTGATGAGACACTGAGAACAGGAGCCTTTCCTACACAAATTTGCGGGACGAACAGGGTGTGGTGTAAAAAATCATTTTTAACCTGCTCTCTGAAGTGTGCTCTTTCATTTTCTGGAGGTGTTTCGTCATCAGAAGTCATACGACGTAGTTATGGTGTGTACCAAAGATTCAGTGACGTAATGACCCTTCCTTCCCGTTATGGACAAAACAAGACATTTGAGGACGTCATCTTGGGCTTTGGGAAACACTGATTTGACATTTTTTACACCATTTTCTGATATTTTATAGACCCAATAACTAACCGATTAGTCAAGAAAATGATGCAGCCCTAGACTACTTGAGGGTCTTTGAGGATATGTGATGAGTATTTTTGGCTTTTTAAGACTTGTCGCTACATACGTCTACATCCACTTTGGTAACAGTTTGGTTTAACTGTGCGATCCGGTGACCTTCAATTGAGGCACCCACCTCTTTCCTTGTGTAATGAATCTCCTACCTCTCAATGTTTTTGAAGATGTTGCACTTGTCGTCTCGTGTGGTGATCTGGAAGGCCAGTGCTGCGTGGTGGCTCTCTAGCACAGCTGTGTCGTTGTAGAGGATGGCCAGCTCGCTTCCTGCGTTGCACAGGAAGCTGTTGGTGCGGCCCGGGTGGTCCACGTCGTGCACGGTGGCGGCAATCAGGGCAGCTACCTCGTCGATGGGATCCAAACTTTGCTGTTGGGGCAAAGGACGTGAGAAATGGGGGGAATATGAAGCTGGAACGTCTGGTATATTACCACTATGGTGGTCTGGCAACTAGGTCCTAAAGCTGGCAGAGTATAACCTGCTACTACATTCATTAGACTAGAATTATATCTTTGACTTTGTTGTTGTTTGTTTTTGGCTCTCTTGCATGACAGACGCTTTAGTGATGACTGGAATATTCTAGCGCTTAAAATGTTTATGATTTTCAACCGTATTATGCAAACTGTGAACACTACACCTTTGGTCACATCCCTTAATCAACAGAACTGTGATGTGGATCCAGTTTAGCCCTGCAGATTAAACCAAGAAACAGCTCCACGTTGTGAGAGACAGTTAATAAATGTTCACCTTAATTTAGCAGCATTTAACAAGCAGCTACATAAGCATTGTGCAGCTGCGATGAAATGCTTCATCAAGAACATGAAGAGAATCAAAAAAAATAAAGACAACAGACAAACAGTGCAGAGATCATCAGAATAATTAAACTGCAACGTAACAGACCTGCTAACCTGTCTGTAGAGTTCCAGGGATTCAATAACCTTGTGTGATGTAACTTCCCCCGTTCACGGGCTAAGCCAATGAAAGATCACTCCACTCAGCTCAGAAATAGACAGTTTGGTAATCAGCTTAGCCAGCGCACGGCCTAAACCAGTTACTGAGCCACTGACACACTTGGGGCAAAACCTCGACTCTCCTTGGATAACGTCGGCTCAGATGGGACACCTGACACTCGAGACTGAGCAGAGAGCTGTGATCGTAGAAAATCCCAACGTCTAGATACTAAAGGTGTTTCGGCAGCATTTCACACACACACACACACACACACACACACACACACACACACACACTAATCCTTTTCTCTCAAGTCAAACATACAGAAAATTCAGGTGTTTTGGCTACACGATCCAGGGACAGAACAAAAAGTCACATAATGAAATGAGCATTTCTCACACAAATTTACAGACTGATTAAACGCCAGCGAGCAGAAAAGCAGAAAAAACTTTTACTGCCACTCCATTAATTTATATCAACACGTATACACAAGTAACAGCAACGCACTTCAAAAGCCTCCTGGTTGTTTAATCCGTCGATGTGGACAAACCACCACTCGTAGGACCAGCATGCCAGTAGCATAACAACATAGCAGCTTCTCCTTTTGGCAAACTGATCTTAACCTAATGTACCCTAAGACCCCCCCCTCCTGAAAAGCCCAGTCTGCTCTGATTGGTCGGCTCAAAGCAGGAGTCGCCCACCGTGTTTTCACATCAGCGCTGCCGGTGTTATTGCAACTACGACTGCACAGTGACATCACAACCTTACGGAAATCCTGATGACTCATCTCAAGGCACATTTTCTAAAATACCGGCTGAGTGAAATTCTCCGAGGATCGAGCGTTTTGATACTTTCACAGTATTTATACAGCACATACAAACAAAACATGGAAATGTCACTTTCTACAATATGTGAAGGCTATTTTTTTCCCTGCTTGCTGTTAATTTACCTTGACCCTCTCCTTGCAGAGGAAGTATGCCGTTGCGTGAAGGACGTCAGCTGCATGAGAAGAGTTGTGGTAGGAGTTAGTGGAGTGGTAGTTAGCTTCAATCACTTGTAGCCAGGAGCGCAGCGTGGCCTCAGGGCAGTTTAGGAACTCGCAGACCCCAAAGCGGGAGAAGATCTTCAGGCCCAAATAGGTCAAAGGCCTGTGGGAAGATTCAGGATGGCAGTTTAACACAAAAGCTGGAGACACAGCGCCTGTAGAAGACTGTTAACTGGGTTGTTGCCTCACCGTTTCAAGGTTGCAGCCTCCAAGTTGAAGATGTCAAAGTCCCAAGAGTCCTCATTCTCCATGGTCTGGGCGATACGAGGGGGGATGTCGTTTAACGACAGAGGAGTGATCAGGTGAGTGGGGATGTGATGGGGCTCTGTGAGCGGGAAGAGACAAGACCGGAAGCATTCAGATGAAGAGGAGGAGGTTAGAAATGTGTTGTTCACTGCCTCTGGATAAAACAGTAAGTAAAAACATTTTCTATAGATTACAAAATATAAAACACAGATGTCAGATATAGATACACGCTCCGTATCATCCCTCCTGTACGCTTTATGTGAACTTACGTTTTGTGGAAAAGATGTATTCGTTTCCTGACAGTCTGCGTAAACCATCCTGTGACCAAGACAAAAAGAAAGTGTCAAGCTTGAGAGTAAAACACTGACTGAAGACATACAATTCTTCTTTTCTGAACCAGCATCACTACCGCCTGAAAACGGCAAGATCCTTTAGATTGTCTAACGGACACATTTACAGATGTAACTTTGGCTCAGTCCATTTTCAGTCCACATTTCTACCTCTAGCTAAGGAGACATCAGCAAACTAGTAGTGACTAAAGGAAGATAATACTTCGGAGAGTTTGAAGCGTTGCCTCTGAAAACCCATCCATCCATTTGGAGAGCCATGTAGCCCGAACACTTCACCCCTCTATCCCGAAAGAATCGGGACACCCTACACCTTGATGTGAATGTGCATAATGGAGGTGTAGGACTAAGTGGCATCGACAAGGGGCGTATTGGGATTGGGCCTAATCAATTAGGAAGCAGTGAAGTCATAATCATTTGTCAGATTCCCAACATTTATATGGTTTGCACCCTAAAACAAAGCAGTGCGACATTTGGGCTTCCCACCCTGAGGAAAATGGCTGCCATGTGAACTCGGTCTATGACAATGAATCTCAATATCTCATTTTAAAATCATTTTACCAGCAAAGAGAAGCAACTAATATCTTTGTTCATGTCGATGTGACTTTAAAGAAGATGGATTTTAGATCTCCTGACAGAAGAGCAAAACACATTACGACTGTATCATAAACAAGAAGAAACAAAGAACAGAGATTTCCCTGATTTTTCCATATTACCACTTTTATGAGTGTTCCTTCATCTGTGAGTGTGACACAATATTTTGGAGGCTGCGTTATGTTGACACCTCATATCGTTTCCCCCGCAGAGGGAGTGGAGGGATGAGGCAGCCAAAGCTCAGCTTATTAATGAAACCAATATGCAGTTCAGAAAGTGATTACCATATTTATGAAGTGTAATAGTCGTGTCAGAAATGACACCGGGATAATTTATGTACATATGTCAGATAATCTACTAGTAAATTATTCCATTATGGCATTTGTCTTCCTCTGGGCAGCGCTGCGTGCTGTGATAGTAAATGGGGCACATCAGTGGGGTAACACTTCATCACCCACATAATCAAACATGATTCTCAGTGGTTATAATGATCCAGCTCCTCCAGCACTGTGATTTGTATCAGCTGTGAATGAACAGAATATGAGTTAAGTCAAGGTTGATCAAACCTAGAGCCAAAACTAGAGAGTGGCGTAGTAACAAGTCCTGAAACCCGGAAATCAGTTAGCATTTCTGCACATCCACGTCCCTCGTCTCAAAGCCACAGGCTGGAGATATTTACACGTTTTGTCCAACGACATAAAATACATCATTAAGTGTCCACCAGTTTAATCATAAAGCGTTAACGTGTCTTAAAAACTACAAAATGGGCGGGGGACATTAAACGTCATCACAGCGAGACTCATCTACTCACTAGTCCGTCTTTATAGGCCGACGTTAGTTACAAACTATTCTAACTCTGACTTTACAACTTGTACATTGATCAGTTCATAGAAAACCTGTATAGTAATTGTGTAGTGAGACGCTTAGTGGTGGTGACGTTTAAGTCATGTGACCGTGATGTCGTCTGTTTACGTTCTAACATTACTTTAATTTACGCTTTGAAAATCACAAAGGTGGAGTTTATCTGTGAAGATTATCCTGCTGCAATAATCCGAAATTTTAAAATTTGTCACGGGGACCCGGGCAATGCAAACTTCTAGGTTAGCCGACAAAGACTTGCACAGCCTCAGCTGCAAGTCTGTTTGTGTGTTAGTAACAACTATTTGCAGTAGTTTTGAAATCATTCTCTAATTAGAGATGCTGTTTAAATGAGTCTCTCAAAGAACAACTAAGACAAGAAGCCACAATGAAATCACTCTGATCTTAAAACAGGATTATGTGTTATTAAACTACGTCCTCAGTCTTTGTATGTCATGGAAATATTAAAAGATTTAATAAAACACTGCCAGCAGGCCTCCACTTCTCTCTAACAACATTATTGCCACTTGTCAGCAATGCAAATGACAGGCCTGTATCACCCAGTCATGGGCGTTAGTGCAGTACATGGGTGTGTGTCACAGAGTGAAATGTTTACTTCACAAGTGAAAAAGGAAGAGGAGACTGGCTCATCTTTGACCCCAGCATTGTCTCATGGTGGCGCTGCCTCTGTACACACTGGTTATTTTAAGACTTTTTCTCCCCACAAAGATGACAGCTCTCCTCTTAATGTTCACTGGGTCCTCCGAGTTCAGACCCGGCACAGCTCACCACAACAAGCTGGAGACCGTAAAATACGCAACCAGGCACCTCATAAACCAACACCGTCGTACATAAGTAATCATCTCGACCCAAACCTCGCATGGTTTTCTGGTTTCGTCAGCCTTTTTATCACTTATGCAGAACAAAATCTCTCTGGAGGGGGGGAGGAGAGCTATGAGTAACAATTCTGTGTATCCACAGTGTACATGTTTAAGTAAAGCCATGCTTATTCATCTGATCCAAAGAACAGGATGTTTCCAGGCCTGTGGAGTCGAGAGGAAGAGGTTCATGTGAGTGTGACTGTGTGCATGTGTGCAGAGAGAGAGAGAGCGAGCGAGAGAGAGAGAGAGAGGGGGGAGGCAGAGGGGGGAGAACGAGAGGGTGGGGTGGGCTTTCCTCTCCAGCCTACAGGAGCACAAAGGACAATCTAACACTTCCTCTGGGGTTGTTGCCAAGACTGCCAACTTGGCACTCTTTCTACTTCTGTACTTCACCGTTGCTGTCTGTTAATCTCTCTCTCTGTCTTTCTCTCTGTGCCTCACAAAGATCCTCAGAGAGTCGGCTCACACTCGCACTCCTGCCTCTCTTGTTTATTACGTTCACCACATTATCACAGGCTTTCATAGTGAAACGCTTCACGGACGTTCGTAGACGTGTGTGTGTGTGTTATCACTGAGGAATTCTGCAAACGCTCTGACGTGTGTGTTATCAGCCCGGGAGTCGATTCATTCGTAGCGGAAGGAAGCTGTTTGGGTGTTTCGGACTTCTTGAAGGACCTGCTGCTTACCGTCATCAGCCCCCCCACGAGGTCATTCGTGTGGGGGTCTTCATCCTTGGTGCCTAACTGCGGGGAGTAGAGCTCAGTGGTCCTCAGGATCTCCAGTACCCGATCCAAGGCCTCCGCCACGGGCATAGGACTGCTTTCCTGCGCTGCATTGATGATGTTGATTACCTGCATGACAAAATAATTGTGGACTTATTAAACATTCTGTATCATTATTTGAAAAGTACTTTTCAAAAAACTAAATAATAAAAGCCAACTGGAAACAAACAACATATAATAAAATATATTTAATGAACCGGAATAAAACCATCCAGATCCAGAGTCATTTTGATGATCGTTTAGTGGGTTTGAGTTACTTTTAAAGAAAAAAAAGTCAAAATTCTCTGATTCCAGCTTCTTAAATGTGAATATTTTCTAGTTTCTTTCTTCCTCTATGAGAGCAAACTGAATATTTTTGGGTTGTGGTCAAAACAAGACATTTGAGGACGTCATCTTGGGCTTTTGGAAACACTGATCACTCATCAAATAATCAACAGATTAATCAACAAAAGTCTAAAGTACTAAAGTTCTCCAGCTACACGCTACCCGTGAAGGTCATTACAAAGCCTCTCCTGAAAAGGCCTCAGTAGTTTTAGGTGTACAGACTTAATTAAAGGGTAACTCTAGAGGAAGCTGCATGAATCTTCCCTCCAGTGATGTCACTCAGTGGCTAAATTGCATTGTGGGTAATGTAGGCACCAGGTTTTAAAAGCAGTGGTCTAGCATTGCACTCCTATAACACTGTTGGACTCATTACAGACAGTTTAAAAACAAGAGATGTCACCGTTATATTCCACACATTATTCTTCCTTTTTAGAATCTGATGCCTACACTACCCACAATGCACCTTAGCCACTGAGTGACATAACTGGAGGCAGTTTATCAGATTACATGCAGCTTCCTCTGGAGTCACAAAAGACTTTGTACAACTTTTTTTTCACATTTACAGAAGGACTCCTCAAGAGCATGTAGATATAGGTGAAAAAAAGTTAAAATATATATATATATATTCCTAAAATGATTCAAACAAGACTGAACAAACAGTCATTAACTTTTATAACAATATGAACTTGGAGGATCTAACAATGGGCAGACTTGGGGAGTAACAGAATACATGTAACTCGATTACATAATTAGGATAGAAAAAACTGTATTCCGGTAAAGTTACAGAAAACAAGATGTAATTAGATTACAGATACATCCAGTAAAAAGGGGATTACTAACAGGATTACAATTCAAGAGTCTCACACAAGTTATTAGGATTAAAGTCATTTTAATGATGTTTCTTTTCTCTAGTCTTTATTTGCTTATGTTTGATTTGAATATTGTGAAACTTGGATTTATGTTACTGACTACGTTATTTAAGAGGTAATTAGTGACTGTGTTTGAATACATCTCTAAAGGTGCGATATGTGCTCAATTAGCCGTGCAGCTAGCGGTTCGGACTCGGAGCTCAGGGACCAGGGGAGTGTTAGAGCTTACGGGACAGGGCTAGGTGGTTAGCATGCTAACTTCAGAGGATATCTCTGCAGCACAATACTCAGACATCATAACGTCAAAACTGTTATTTATTCACATCCTGTTGATAATTTTAGTTTATTTTACTGTTTTAACTGAAATTCTCACACATCGCCTCTTTAAAGTCGCCCTCCCAACCCTGACAACGGGCACCTATGGCGAGGTCAGCCAGCATGTGCAAGAACACAAGTTCACACACACACACACACACACACTGTAGCAGCAGCAGCTCTATCAGTGCTTTATTCTGAAGAGGACGATGCCTACAGGGACTGACTGCACAGTCAAGTGATCCAGCCGTGGTCTCTGCAGTGTGTCATATGACCCGTCCCCGGGGACTTTCTCTGTATCCGACTACCCAGACTGCAGAGTACAGAAACCAATGAGACAGCAGGTCATTCTGGTCCGACGTGCTTGTGTATGAAATGCGGCATCTTATCGGCACATCTCTCACTTGACATGGTATGTGTGGCCTTGAGCCTCGGAGCATGTAGCTGTACAAGAACCGCTCGTGGCGACTGCGGCAGCTCCATAACTCAGGAGTTCAGTCATGAGATACAAAGTGCGAATCATGTGACGGACGCTCGAGGGGGGACGACGAGAGATGAACCCACCTTGGTGATGGGGGCTTCTATAGTCATGGAGTGGATTCGGGCCATTGAGGAGTGTCTTCGCTGTGAACTCCCTGTGAGGATGAACAAAACAAAAAAACATCTCTGAATTATATAATTCAACAAACAAATTAAGCTGCAGTTTTTCCAAACACTTTTCTAATGAGTGCGTGTGTGTGTGTCCAATCAACACTTGATGCAAACAGACAACCGCCCAGAGTTTTCCGTCATCTATCTCCCTTCACTCTCACCATCGCTCCCTCGAGACGTCGTGGATCTGACGTCCAGAGAGCCTTTCCTCCGGTCTTTGTGCTTACTGGATTGGATGTCTGGGGAGAAGAAAAGAAAACACCTCACATTAACACACATACAAACACACACAAACACACAAACACAGTTCAAGTGTAGTGACGAGGCTGACTTTGGCCTCCATCACGATATCCTTGAAAAAGAGGATGAGATGTTTTAATCAGTCCAACCTGAATATTTTCTATCACTTTAACTCTTAATTCTGTTTCTCACACGTTTTGGGGTTTTAGTCCAGTAACATTTTAATAATTGGTCAAAGTTGAGAACAAAAGGTAAAGAAAATTTGTGATATTAAACATTCTGCACGTCAAAGAAGCTTCTGGAAAAACTTGAGCACTTGGAGGAAATTGAAATTGTCAAGTGAATCTCTCTGGTCAAATCTATAGATGTAAAACAGTAGCCTTTATATTTTTATTTTTATTTATTTATATTGTCACATCCGTCTCTGGCATTTACATACATTTAATCCCAGTAAACATTTAGGATCACTAAAACGCCAGAATAATAGTAGAACGACTGATTTATTTCAGCTTTTTATTCCTTTAATCACATTCCCAGTAGGTCATAAATGAGTTATAAGTGAAACAATCGGCCTAACCGACTTTGCCATAACCGTAGTGTAACAATAAAATCTGTGGAGCGGTTAAAAAAAATGAGTTTTAACGACTGAAACGTCTGACTTCAACTGTAAATCTTAAAAATAGATGGGCCAAAAATAAATTGAATAAATAAATTGAAACAGCTGAGAGCTTTTGTTTTAAGTGTGACTGTCTGACGCAGGACTAACTGGTGCTTTTGTTGAGAGTATTTTCAGCACAGATTCGGTTCTCTTGTGATTATTTTACAGCAGCAGGACGGTGTATGACTCAAAACACACAGCCAGTCCCATCCAGTCTAACAATGAGGCTTGTTAATGTGTTTTCAACAGCGGTCATCACACAGAGGAATAAGATCCATCAGGTTTTTACTTTTACTGTATGGTCGGATCAACTCATCTTTGGTTTTCCACACTTGTGCTTTAAAGCTGACAGAAAGGTAACTTCCATGACGTAATCAACTTGTCCTTTGTTTCAAGATTCGTGCCTTGAAGTTGGACTTCAGATGACATATTTCCCAACTAACTCTGTGTGTGTGATTTGATTTTCAGGGGTATGTGTGAAACCGAAGATGAAAAAAAAGAGAAAATGATGTGTTTATTCACACAAACTGGGTTCAGTTTCATTGAATCTGACAAGTGGAATTAAACCTTTTACCAAAACAAGTCTCAGTTACAGTAAGTGCCTCTTTATTACATTACACACTGACTGTAACTTGTCCACGTGTGCCATCATTCAAATGTAAAACACCAGAAGGAGCCATGAGGTGGTTACTCTGCATGTTTTAATAAAAATATTGATATTTGGTACAAGTGGAAATACAATATATTGCTTTCTTTTGCGATACGATATATTGCTGCATTGATCCAATTCTTAATTCTTACTGTAAATCAGGGTTTTGTGGGGAAACAGTGAGTGTATGGTAACCATGGACGTTTCACTTTTTAAAAATGTAATTTAAATATAATAAAAAGCACAAACAAAAAGTAAATTATGAAGCAAAACAAAGGGAAAATACTTAAGAGCTTTGCCCAAAATGGCAAATGACGACGCCGGCTTAGCACTTTTGGTTGTAACATGAGATTAGAAGCATAGTCAACCTTTAGAGCCTCTAATCTGAACACCTTGTGGTGTTTTATAAGAGTTACTGTGAAACAAACTGTGCTGTAACACCGCGCAAAGCTCCATAAACAAACTGCAAGATTTTCTAAGTCTACTTCTTAGCCAACACAGGAGAGATATGATCCCTGTTTTTGTTTGCCCGTCAGGAGCGAAGCTGCTGCATTTTGAAATCACTTGCAGCTGCGAATCGCCTCGACAGTTGATACCACGATACAGCAGTGAACAATAGTCCAGTTTAGAGAAAATAAAAGCGTGGATAACTTTAACGGGGTCAACGAAAAGACAGGATTCTTTTCTTTTGAGACATTCCTCCGCTAGATAAAGCAGGATTGGACACTCTGAAAGTCTACTGTTTCAAATCTGGGTCGTGATTGAACTAAAACAATGATTTTCTGGCACGGTGTAACACACATGCTGACATATTTCCAAAAGTCCGGCTTCCTAAATGTGACTAACTCCAATTTATTGTGACTAACATCTAACAAATATTTGGTGCAAATAATCAGTTAAAAATAGCCCCTGTGGATCACCAGCGTAACACTGGAACTAAATGTGCTTCCTAATGACGAACACAATGCCGGCCCTTAAACCTTGTGACAGATCACAAGAACTTCGATTACTAACTGTGACAACTGTCCAGCGGAGACAACCAGAACTAATCAAATCTACGAGTCTGTCAGAGTGTTTCGAGTCGTTCAGCGTCTGTGATGATATTCTGATGGAGTAGAGCTGCAGTGGGAGGACGGACCTTACCTGTCTGAGACTCTGCCTGCACTCGTTCACTGGTTTTATCACTCTGCACGGACGGAAGAGAAACAGATCGTTGGTACACGCCGTCCAGAAAGCAGCTGTCATTCATTAAAGGGTAACGCCACCAATTTTACACCCTAAAGTGTGTTTACAGGTCTGAAAAAGGTGAAAAAAGTAGTATAAAGCCTGTTGTGGCTGCATGTAGTCTGATAGTTTACCCCCAGTGATGTCACTTAGTGGCTCAGTTGCATTGTGGGTAATGTAGGCACCAGGTTTTGAAAAGGAAGAAGAATGTGTGGAATAAAAAAAGGCGATATCTCCAGTTCTGATTTATTGGTTTTGATCATTTCTTTTTAAATAGTATTATAGGAGAGACCCTGCGTCCTCATATGGGGACATTACATTTTGGGTTTTCTGCACCAAATGTTGGACCTGTTGTCCTCATTTGTGGACATCTTCTTCTGTCATCTATTGGTACCAAAAGCAAAATACTTGAATCAAACCAAAAACAAGATGGCTACCATCTCAGCCAAAACTACGTGATCAAGATGATGAACGCACACCAGTAACAGTGAACAGTTTTATACTTTGTTACACACTTGTAACTTTGAAAAGTAATGTATTCCTGTGTGTATCTCAGACGGGCTGATAGATGTGACCGACTGTTCTGATTCACAAAAAAGGGCATTCTCTGTGTGGAGAATTCAAACGCTGCGTTGTTTGCAAATTCGTTTTTGCACAGCAACGTTCAGGGAAATTAACAGTTTTATACTTCGTTACACACTGGTGACTTAATTATGTTATACAGTAAAACAAACCCATTGTTCCCACATGAGGACATCGGTTTTTTTTTCAAAAACGACTTCCTGTTCAAAGGATGATGCTTCGTCTTTATACTTCAGAGGTCTCACGTATCTCAAAAAGCTCGGAGAAGTTAAAAAACGCACACCTAACAAGAGCTCGGGCCTCAGGAGGTTAATGTGAGACTGCTTTTCAAAACCTGGCACTGACATAACTCCAAATGCAATTTAGCCATTGAGTGACATCACTGGAGTAATTTTTATCAGATTACTTGCGGCTTCCTCTTCCTCTTTAATTTGTAAAATTGGTGGAGTTCCCCTTTAATAATCAGTAAAACTAGAAACATGTCTTACCTTATTATTATCGTTTAAAGGCCAGTTGATAGACACATAGTGTCTGATTTTTCTGTGAATGACAAAAAGCCAATTAGTGCACCGGGAAAAATAAAGGAATATAAACAGATACAACCATCAACCCTTCGTATATGATCCAGTATGATTTAGTCACTTACTGGAGATGCAATTTACATTTAGCAAAGCCTGAACGTGGCAGGTCTGGACATACGGTCACTCACCCTCCCTGTCCTATTACAGGTGTGATCTTCACATTTTGCTGAATGCTGTCTCCGTTCTTCTTTTTGGCATAATAAATCCCCTGCCACTCCTGGAGCACAACGAGAGAGAGAGGACATTAAACATTTACGAAAACAAAACACAAGATGTGAAAATGTCCTAAAAATGGACGCCTGGCGGTGTTTGTGGTGCAGGTGAGGCGGTGAGGTGGGGTCAGAGTATTTCAGAGAGCAGCGAGGTGCTTTAATGGGTCCGGGGAGCGCTCCTGGAGTCCAGTGAGCTCGTTTCATGTCCCCCCCCCACCTACGGACCGCTGGGGCAGCTTGAAAAGGCCCGTCCTGCTGTTCGGCTGTCCGGGACTGACCTTCGCTCTCTTTATTGTAAGATTACTGCACGGCCATCAACCGCTGCTCTTATGCACATGAAACAGATGGATGGACGGCCGGCGGTGCAGACTTACAGCACACATGGATGCACGTGCTCGCATGCATGCACACACACACACACACACACACACACAGACACACACACACACACACGACGGCAGGGGCAGATATCTGTAGCACCTATATGAGAGATCTAAACGTGACGCGTCAGTCTACATACTGTACATCAGTGATGGAATGTAACCGAGTACATTTACTCAAGAACTGTACTCAAGTACAGTTTTCAGGTATTTGTATTTTCTGCTACTTTATACTCCATTACATTTATTTGTAGTAGTTACTAGTTACTTTGTAGATTACATGCTGCATCAGAGCCAAATGAGTGCATGTTTCAATTAATTTACTGTACCGACAATCAGATAAAAAAAAAAATGCTGATTATCAGAACTAATAATTGACCAGGCTGATAATCGATTGATCCATAATATACAGTGTATACATACATGTAAATATTTATGTATAATGTACTTTTACATGCACTTTTGATGCCACATTTAATATCAGATACTTTAAGACTAACCCTCACCTAACCCTCCATTCGGCAGCTGCGCCTTGTCTTTTGGGTTGGGATGAAAGTATCAGGGGGACAGCTGCTAACTGTAGCAGCTAGTTAGCTCAGTTAGCCATGTAGCTAACCGGGAAGAGTGATGGTGGTTACGTAACCAGCTTTGGACCGGGACTGAACACAGCCTCCGAGACAGACAGAGGCCAGGTTGACGACAAGGAATATATCAACTGTTACCGGGGTGATTTTAAGCAGGTCAGACCGAGACTTTGACTCCGGGGACAAAGACGACAGGTTGAGGCGGGGACAGGAGAGGAGGGAGTTTGTAAGTATACGTTATACATCGTGTTGATTAGTCTGCAAGTATTTGTTTTAGTGAAACTGGAAGTTATTCATTCTTGTATTTGTAGTTGTTTGCCCCATTCAAAATCGTGATGTTACCGCTTCTGCCACTAGCGATGATGCTAACCAGTGGCTCAAGTTGTCCGTGGCCCCCCAAAAAATACATATATATGTATAAAAATGTAATGAATATCATAAACATGCAAAGACTTGTCGACTAATGGTCAAAAACAACCCTAAAACATATATTACATGTCAAAAATATGTACGCGATCAGAATGTAGTATCAGAAATCACATTTATTTGATGATGAGATAAAGATAAAGTAAACCACAATGATAATTATGTTTGGCCGGACATGTTCTGTATGAAATGTAAACTGTAGATGATGAGATTATTAAATGAAAGCACATTACCTTTCCTTTCCGTATGCAGGAATTTATTGTTTCAAGGAGGTCAGGCTTATTCTTCTCACTTTTAGGCACTTCTATTATTTCCTTCCCTATTAGCTCGCCTTGTTGGTAGCCCATAATGGACTCGTAGGCAGGATTCACGTACTGTGAAGGAGAGGAAACAACATGATGATGATCAGACACAGTGAGGACGAAGACGATACGACCCCTGCTAAAACAAAACAAAGGTTTTTAAGAGGAGCCGACACATTCGTTTGCTTATTTCACGGAGCTCAAAAACATATATTTTTATGTGAAAACATGACGCCATAACACGGACTGCTGTTCTTTGATGTAAACAAAAAGAGCCATTCAGAAAGGACAGAGAGCGCCTCTATCACAGCTGAGATCTGAGATCACAAGACATGAAGAAAGAGAAGGAGGGGGAGGACGGAGAGGGAGATGAACTGTTCATCAAAACAAAGCAGCTAGAGTTTATTTAAGTCGATTAGAGACTCACCTGAATTACTTGATCTTCAGATGTGATCTCTATGGCCTCTTGGCTTTGTTCTAGAGCTGTGAAAATAGCATTTCCAGCCCTTGTACAGACAGAGAGACGACAGAAAACAGAATCTTTGTTAATAAATGCAACAAGCAAAGTGTCCCGCATGTGTTTATACACAATATACATGCAGACTTTCAGTGTTGGTAAGAAGGGTCGGGCGAGTGCTCGGCTGAAACGAACAAAAAAACTTTTCTCTTATTTTTGTGATCAAAAACATTGATCTGAAGCTCAATTCTGAGGCTCTTCTGTCAATATTTTTCAAATAAACAATAAATATAGCATCTTCTGATCAACCCATATCAATTTCCGGCTTGAGCTAACAACTAGTGATTCGTCCTGCACACATCCAGGCTAAACACCACCCGTATCAGTGTGTTTAACAAAGAGCTAACGAGCCAATTAAGCTCATCTTACTTCTCTAAAAGAGAGAAACTTGAATTCAGACGGTGTACGGCTGTAATTTTTCTGTTTAGTAAGAAAAATAGGTGTTAGAATATTTCCTTTCTTCAAATTGTGTGAGGTTATTTTGTTTACTTATTAAACTACAGGTGCTTATCAGACTGTTGGCGTTTTTCCATCACATCTGCCCGCCTGGCTCTACTCGGTTTGACTCGGCACATCAGCCCACCGCGGCGAGGATTTGTGCGTACTCGGCTTGTGTAGTGGCTGTAAACACTCTTCCTCCGTGCAGCATTATTGAAAAAAGCCGTTAACGAAGTTCCACTGATTCAATCAATCAATCAGTCTTTATTTGTAAAGCGCCAATTCACAACAAAAGTCATCTCATGACGCTTTGCAAGTTGAGCAGGTCTAAACCATACTCCTTTATTAATTTAATTACAGAGACCCAACATTTCTCCCCATGAGCAAGGACTTAAACTGCCTTTTAACAGGAGGAAACCTCGGAGCAGAACCGGACTCAGTGGTGAACGAACACATTGGATTTCCTTTAAATTCTTAACAATAAAATGTTTGGTTTACACCTGCAGTAAAATGAAACTAATAGTACAAACAGTGACAGTGGAGATAAACTCTCTCAGCTCATTTGAGGGAGATGTGGGGGTTGTTACGGACTGGCGGCAGTCACGAGACGTCTCCGGAGCAGGTCCATCACGCGCACCGGTAAAACTTCTGATGGAAATGCAAATCGACGTGGCTCAGTTTCACTCTGTGTGGCCAAAAGTGCTGATGGAAAAACGCCATATCATCTCTTGTGGTACGAATTGGTATTACATGACTAGACAGGCCGGGGCTAGCTGGTTAGCATGCTAACTTAAGATTTGACTCTTGACTTCCCTTCGACACTGAACATAGACGTCTTTGACACAACATCAACACTGTTGTGTCACTGTTGTGTATCTACGACACTGTATAACACACGACTCACCTGAGTTTGAACTGCGCCCGCACCTCTCCATGCTCCAACTGTAGCAGCTCATTATAGCAGGCCATCATATTGGCATTCTCCACATATCTCTGAGGGGTTAGAGGACAACACGGCTCAATCAAACACACACCAAAAAAAAAGTTTCACATCGATGTATCTGTTTTAGGAAATGTTATAATGCTGCTTCTGCCGTGAGTAACACTGAACTCAGGTACAGGGAACTCGATGCAAACGTCTCCTGAGCAAACACAGAACGATTTACGATCTGTATTCCTGCCCGACACCGAGTGTTGACAGCAGGGATATAAAACATATCAAAAGAATAATACAAACACAGGCAGCAGAAGACACACACACACACACACACACAGACACAGGCACACACACACACACACACATTGTCGCTTACCCTATTAAAGCCGGCATTGATCAGGGGCATCACAGAGGCTTCCTCTCTGTCTGGCCTTAAAAAAGAGAACACATGTCGTCACCCAAACACCGCCATGACGAATTTGTTTAGAGAACATCAGAGGTTTTGCTTCACATGACAGGCTGCAGGCCTACGGACACCCGCTGAGTCAGGCATTTTAATTCTGACAATACTCCTAATCATGAGGAAAAGAACAAGAAAGAGGGGGGGGGGGGACGTACCTTTTCACAACGGCGACTATCACAGTGTTTTCTGAAGAGTTGACCGCTCTAATTGACCTGAATGTAAACAGAGGGAGCCTTTTAGCCAGTGAGCAGGAGGCTGGTGGAAAAGCCCATGGCATCAAATCAATGTATTTTTCAGTTTTTCACGCTCCGATTCTCCCAGGCAGGCAGAGCCCAGTGGTGGAGCTCTGCGAGCAGGCCTAGGCCTCTGAAAGAATGCAGTGTACAGGGCCACTCATCCGCCTGTGGTTTTCCCCAGCCAGTGGTCATAAAGGCCCCTTTAGTTCCCCATCGGAGCCTGTGCGTGTACACACTGAACATATGGATTGGCCAAAATGAATAGGGTTAACATACACGCTGGGCAGGGCAGATGAATGTTTGTAAATGTGTTTTTGGTTTGGGCAGAGGCTAAAGATAGAGGGTGGTATGGGCAGGCACCGCTCATTTCTCATCCACATGGCTCCACTAGGTAGCATGTGATGGAAGCCAGTGAGCCCAGAGTGAGCCGGCCATTCACCCCAATCACACGTCTTACCAAAGGTACTGTAACACAGGAAAAGGGGTGGTAAAATCTGCCCTATCAAAGATCATCTGGTCTGGATTGGCCTTGGTTAACAGAGCTCAGTTCAGCTGCGTTCACTACATCAGTGATTGATGGCCATGGACACTGTTACCCCACGAGGAATGCTGCAGCTGCCAGGCGGTATTAAGAAATATTGTGGAGTAGGTCAACTAATTATTAACACATTCAAAAAATACTAACTACAGTTAGATCTGAGAGAACATGAAAACAGAAGTCAAAACAGTTTGTTAAAAGTTATAATAGCAATAAGTAATGGATATATGTTTGAAATAATTAGCTAGATGGGTAAAGTAGTTAGCTAAAAGTCTGCTTACAGGTAAAAATAGCTAAAAGTAATGAGTAATTGTTTGAAATCATTAGCTAAACAGTTAAAATAGTTAGCTAAGAGTTGGTTAGGAATGGACAGTTGTTTGAAATCATAAGCACAATGGTTAATAAGTTAGCTCAACGTAAATAATGTAAATAGTACATTAAAAGTTGGATAAATGGTTAAAATAGCTGAAAATAATGGGAACATGTTTTAAATCATTAACTAATTGGGTGAAATAGTTAGCTGAATTTAAAATTAAATGGTTAAAAACCTTCTATTTCAACCACTCTGGTGGCGCAAGAGGAAAAAAATGACTGTCCTGACGTAAATGTATGATCTTTAGTGGTAACCACTTGTTCATGATTAGTCCAAAAGTCTTAAATAACATCCAGCTTGAAATCATATCATATGCACACGTGTGTTGATAAGGGCTGAGTTCATCTGACGGGACTGTGGGGCTACACCAGACACTGCATGACATCGCTCTAGAGATACAACATGTAGTAAAAGTACATGGATGACGAGAGGACCGGCCTACCGGCATAGTGCTTCAGCATCAAAGTGTCTGGAATGTCTGTGGTCAATGATGACGAGGTCGTGATGCTTCTCCAAGAAGCATTCAAGAGCCGACTCCGGTGTTCGTGCCATGCTGCACCTGAAGGTGGCCTTCTCACATGCCCAGCAGAAGCCATTACTCTGACTGTCCTCTTTGGCAAAAACTAAAAGTACCTGCAAAACAGAGAGATGAGTAAGCAAACAGAGAGCCAACTGACTCATTTGTATTTTTAAGTGACCTCTGTCAGTGTCATACGACCACTATCACTGCTACCAAAAATATATTACAAACTAAAACTGAGTTGAACAGGAGTTTGTAAAGACTTATGACACACAGGTACTGTCAATTTAATATAATATGAGGGAATAATGTCTAAATGAAGAGTGGATCAAAGAGGGAAAAAGGAAAGATAAAAATAAACATTAAAAAGAAGCAGTCCACAGAAGAGCTGAACAAATGACAATTCAACAGTTGGACTCAAATTTTGAAAATTCAGCAAAGACGTTCAAAGTAAAAAGCAAGAAAGTGGCTGAAAAGTTATTTTAATTTGTATCAATTTATCTGTTGATTATAGTTACGATCAATCATTTAGTCAATCGGGTCGTCACCGTTCCCCAAATCCACGATTGGATTTGACTTTTGATTTTAATGTTGCGATTTGAAAATGATTTCATGCTTTGCTATTGTTAGACTTGGATTTTTATGCCCTGACAACTGCCATGTTTCAGTTTTGTCTTCTTAAAAAGAAAGAATAGTTCACCAAAAATAAAGATCCTAGAGTTCAACAAAAAAAAATAAAATACAACCTTCAGGGACAGAAATACAACTTCTGTTTGTTTCAAAGTCAATAAAGGAATTTTGGCAATGTTATCAGTGCGCCTTAGTTTTGCTTCGAGTGAACCCTCTTCTCAAAGAAATCAATAAAGGATCTCTGCAACATGGAATCATCGATAGTGTATTTGAATTCGATCGTTGAAACGCCGCTATCAGTCAGAAAATACAGAAAAATGCCTCTCACCATTCTCTTAAGGACAAAATGACATCTCATAAATCCTAATTTTGTCCGATCAACAGTCCCATTTTCAAAGATGTTCAATTTAGACTGATATCAACACTGAAAACCAGCACATGCTGCCTAGTGGAGTCATGCCAGTGAGAAACGAGCGCTGCCTGCCCGTTCTGTCCTCTATCTTTAGCCTTTTGTCCGAACAACAGTCCAGTTTTTTTAAGATATTCAAATTACAACCATACAAAAAACCCTTAAAAACAGCAAATAATCACATTTAAGAAAATGGAACCGACTTGTTTTTTTGCCATTTTTGTTTGATTAAAAACGTAAAAGATAACGTGACGTGACGAGATCACACAGAAGTACACATCATTTTGGCAAAACAATGTAGTTTAGTAGTTGTGAAGTACGTCTGACTGTGACCGGACTGAAGGACGCTAAACGTATTGACATATTGGTCTCTTTGTTTGGTGATACAGACGCTCCTGTATTCAAAAAGAGGCTGTAGGAGTATTAATTATTTTATAACATTAGAGAGCTGCATGGCTAATGGATAAGTAGCTTTGATCCGATTAGGGGAACCTGTAATAACCTCCACCCTGCACTATAGAATAAGTCCAGTAACAAACAGTAGAGCAGAGCCACAGTGCAATGTGTCTCAGTGTATCAACAGCTCAGAGTTGTCAAGTCATCACTGGTGCATTCATGCTCATTTGCGCCTGTCGTCCTAATCAGCCTGCAGTGCGGGCTTGACTGTGACCTCAGGCCTCCATTGGACAGGCCCTGATTGATCAGGCCCGGCTCGTACTCGGGTGCGTCAGAGATTTTATTGTCCGCTGCCATGATCTATGACACAATTAGTCGAGGTGGCCTTGACTGCCTGCGGCCCCTCCCACCCGTCTGCCAAGGCTGTGGCAGAAAAGTGCTGCTGCTACCGTCAAACCGGCCATTGAGAGCATGCTCTCGCTCTGCCAGCATACTTTCATATAACCCCTTACTTGCGTAAATACTGGACCCAGAGATTTAGGCCCGCCTCCAAGAGCAGTGCTGCACTAAGAGTAGATTCATGAGTCACTCTCTCAAACAGACGTCATCTCCAACTGTTGGCAGGGAGCAGGATGGACGTAAAGAAGGGAAAGTTTGTTCTGCAGTCTTAAGTTTGCATCACACCTGTAAAATTGAGTTAGGACACAAAGACGTGACTTTGTGGAGAAAATAGAGCCACTGTCCTTCCACACAATGAGCAGGATAGAGGCTCGGTTGTTCTGACAGTTGTCCTGTTGATTCATTCTGACGATTGGCTTTACTTAAGTACCACAGCGCAGCTTCGTGCCTGCAGCACAGAGCTCCTACGACTGAGAGGGTGTTGCTAATGCAAACCATATTCCACATATGAACATTTTCCCCCCGTACAAGCGGCAATAAGTGTCCGGGTCATAAATACATCACCACCGAGTCCTGCAGCTATGTTCGGTACGCACGGGGAATTAGATCAGAATTCCACATTGGGATGTTGGTAGAAAAGTCAACATTCCCGCAGAGGTGGAGGAACAGGGTAATATAGAGCGAGATAAGGACTTTTCACATGCCTGTTCTCAGACTTGGACAGATACGCCTGGCTCAGTAACAACACACCCAGTCACAGCAGACATAAAAATCTCTCAGAGTACATTCAAGTTTAATGTTTTTTGTATTTTTTTCTTTTTGTAAAGAAACAGATGGGAAAGGCGGAGAAAGACAGCGAGAGGAGGGGGAGAGAAAAAAAAAAATGTTCGAAGGGGGTAGCGAGAGTTTTTTTGGCAGCGTCTGGTCGCTCTGTCTAGAAAACATCATTGTTGAAAACACAGAGGGCCCGGGCCAGATCCTGTGAGCCGCGAGAGAAGAGGAGGAGCGGAGAGGAGGAGGGCACGACGGGATCAGCTGTGAGTGACAAAAACAGGAAGGGGATATCTCTCTACCTCGTTTTCCTACTGTGGTCACACTGGAGCGCATCGGACAATAAACTGTGCTCTCATACATGGCGTTAAATTACAGGACGTCTAATGTGTTGTTTGTCTTCCACTCACTTTTCATATCATCATTGCTGTACTAAGTTTAGCAGTTGCTGTGGTTTTATTTTAGTTTAAATACTTGAGGGAGCTCTGCACTAGAGATGTAACTAACACTCAGATTTTTATGATTGATTGTTTTTGTCTGTGAAATAAAAATAAAACTGTAAAAATGTTCATTAGAACCCAAGATGACGTCTTCAAATGTCTTGTTTTGTCTCACCAAAACTTTAAAACCCAGCGTTCAGTTGAGCCGCGTAGCCACGGGCGTCCTCGGATGTGCCTGTGGCGTCTAAATCTACAGCTGGAGGTCAGTTTATAATGACGTTCTAATACATTTGCGTTTTTTGTATTCATTTGAATGACCAGGATAACTTATATCTAATAGTTATTAACAAAAATGCATAAGATTTGAGTCGACAACAGCAAGGAGACGTAGAGGGGGAAGAAATTCCCCAGACTCCCTTATAAAATCGCTCAATTTTGTGAGTTGTTGGGTTAGGGGACACTTTATAAACTTTATGAAATGCTGTCTCTGACAAATTCTTAATTATCCGGGCCTTCTTTTTAATTTGGCAAATGTTCAACACTAAGTTATTTCTTTTCTTGCGTAAAAAACACAGTGTCTGATACAGACGTTTCATAGAGGAGAGGAGCATATTTATCACTGATCTGTCTGTTTGTCACTGCTAACAGAGACCCCAGTCTGCACTGTAGTTCATACACTTGGCTGATAAACCAAAGAATGTCTAAGTAACATTAAGCTTCATGATCAAAGACAGTTTTCATATCACATGGACCATAAATTGATGGTTTTTATAATGCCTTGTTTTCAGAGCTCCCTCACCACCGTGTCCATGGCTGGCACACCAAGCAGACTCATAAGAAACAGCAGCACATTTTACAATATCTTATTTTATTGCATTTTTACACTTAAACTATTGATATTAATGGGAACAAATAGACTTCACATTGCTTGTAGTGAAAGTTCAAACTTCAAATAAGTGTGTGAAAGTGGTTAGCGAGAGCTCAAGAGCTCATTACGGCAAGCTAGTTAGCTAGCTAGCTCAAGCCTAAAGATTTAATTAACAATTAACACGACAAAGATGTGAAAACAAAGCTCTCTGGATCCGACCATGCATCGAGAAAGAGGAACAGCCAATGGCAGTCAGAAAAGAGCCTTCTAGGTTAAACTCAGACACCATGTAAGGGATGCTTCTCCGTCCTCCAGCAGCTCTAAACCAAAAACCGACTGCTCCAGCCTCGACCTCTGGACACGATGCCACTGTACTTAAGTAGATTTTTCGTGTATCTGAACTTTACTTGAGTATTTATTTTTCTGACATATTCTGACTTTCCCTCTCTACATCTGAACACAAATATCTTAACTTTCTCCTCCTCACATTTTCAAAACAGACTCGTCATCGCACGCCGCCTTCCCAACATAACAAGACTGATTTCAACCTATCAGAGCACATCACGCTCGGCAGACGCAGCGAGACGAAATAAAGACGTAAGAAGACGTAAACAGACAGAGAGGGAGGCTGAATGGGGAGAAAACGCGTGTTAGTGTCTCGTATCTGCAGAGATTTTCTTATTTTCTCACTTTGTTGCTGCTCGGGACGCTTTACCAACCCAACATGTGGCTGTTTGACGTCCTGGGAATGAGACTCAACTATCAACTATCTTTGTGGTGCGTTCAGGAACAGCTGGGACAAATCCTACTGACTCTACCTTTAACTTTAATAGTCTTTGAATTATATTAATATGACGTGGGCTTCAGTTAGCTTTGACCACAAATGTCCTTCAGAGGGAGACGTTTTACTGTGATACTCTGAGTACATTTCAGAGCCTGTACTCTATTACTTTTACTTGAGTAAAGAAGTTGAATCAGTACTTCTACTTTTACCAGAGTATCTGAACTTCTACTGGAGGAGAGGATGTGTGGACTTTTGCCACCTCTGCTTTTTGCTTGGGTTCTTCTTGTCTCCCACAGGCCCAAATAAATTAATATTTCTGGCTACACTACTGGTTCACTAAGAAACTAAGAAATACAACAAAGAATGCAGTAAATCCTCACATTCGAAACCAGCAAATCTTTGGCATTTTTTCTTTAAAAATTAATAACACTTTTCCAAGTTTTCCTGCAGCAGCAGCAGCAGCAGCAGCAGCAGCAGCAGCACATGCCAGAGCAACAAGCAGAGCACCAAACTGTATAATGAACCATTGAACGTCAGAGAATGTCCTATTCCCAGTGACGAAACCGGTCCATGGATCCTCTGTGCAGTTCTTCCATAACGTGCATTGTTCATTATGGTATGTTCTTGGTCATAAATGTTTGGCCTCGTTGCCTTGACAACCCAAGGCTGCATCGCGCACACAATACGTCCATTAACAGTTTTTTTTTTTTCTTCTTCTCCATTGAACGTTTGCATGGGGACTTTTTTTCCCTTTCTTTAATCGCACTGCGAGGTGTGGCATCTTTGAGAAATTCAAGATTAGTTGCAACCGCAAACAAAAAGTAGGCGACGTTTTGAAAAAACTAATCCCAGAAAAATGCTCCCAAATATTGACAGTCACACCGATGGTTTGAGCTCCGCGGCTCGGCTAAAAGCCCCTAAATGATACGGATGTAGACAAACGCCTTAATGCATTCGGCACACACGCATCAATCATTCACACGGCTGACATTGTTTTTTTTACGATACCTGAAGTGGGTCTTTAAATAACTTCATTGGTCCAAATTGCACCTCCGTTAATGTGGTCTGAAAGATAACAAGAAGAAAACAAGGATTAGAAAAAATCATTTCATAAAATATTTTCATTTACAGTCATAATAATGTTTCCCCCCCGCTTTCATTTCCTCTGACCTCATCATAACACAGTACAGTATGTAGACGAGTGCTGAAGTGCTTTCACAAATACTGAAATGACCATAAAGCATTCTTATTACAGCAAATAAAGGAAACGTCTCACGTTTATTATGATATACGGGTTGTTCACGCACACAAATCTTTTGATTCACACACAAAGAAATGGACATTACGTCATCCTCCCCGCACAGTGTTTACTTATGTGTATGTTACATATGTTTAGGGTCAGTTAGATCCCAGAGAGACCTCAGTAAGACTTCTTCACTTAGAGGGAATGAACAGTGTGGTTTCATTCAGGGCCGATACAGATACTGATCATAAGTAATCAAGGAGACAGATAAAATTTAGAATATCCAGTGAGGGAAAGAAACTTTTTAGAGGTCCTCCAACATTTATTCACTAACATTAGTTACTAGTTACTTTGCAGATTCAGATTATTCAGTGCTGATAGTTTGCCACTTGTGATGTGTAACCAGTCATATAGTGTCACTCGAGTAAAAGTAAAGGTATCGTGTGTTTAAATATTACCTTGGTAAAAGTGAAAGTCACCCTACGAATAGTACTTGAGTAAACTTCTTAAAGTAACTGATACTAAATGTACTTAAGAACCCAAAGTACAAGTAAAAGTACATTTGATTTTCAGCTTTTTTACAAAAATAAAATACGTTTATTTAAAACGTGCACTCATTTGGCTCTGATGCGCCATGTAATCTGAAAAGTAACTAGTAACTAAAGTTATTAAATTAATGTGGTGGAGTAAAAAGCACGATATTTGCCTCCACATTGTAGTGGAGTGGAAGTGTAAGGTAGCAGAAATTAGAAATACTCAAGTACAGTACAAGTACCTCAAAACTGTACTTAAGAACAGTACTTGAGTAAATGTACTTAGTTACATTCCATCACTGGATAGTGTTGTGGACAGACAGAAGCTCCATCAGAGGTAAAGTCGCACATTTTGAAATAAATTCATTCTATTGGCAATCGGACACAAAAAATACTGAAAATAGGAAAAAAAAATGTTCAATGCAGGACTCCGACATGTAATAGAGTACTTTCACTTCATTGTAGTATTGCTACTTTACTTAATCAAAGGCTCTGAATACTTTTTACTGGCTTTAGGACCAAATTACAGCCACAAATACCACAACGATCGGGGCTTTCGTACTGAGCATAAAGTCGTAGACCCTCTAGCGCCCCCTGTGGAGGGAGCAGGGTGTCATATTACACAACACGCCATAAAAGGGCATGCTAATCACTTAGCGACATAGTCGTGCAGCATACCCGCTGAACGGGAAGAAGCTCAGCTAAAAGCAGATCGTAACATGATTTTTACCTGAACTAAACACAATTCTAACACCAAGCAACTAAAGCAGAAGCAACAAAACCGGTTCATGCCCACAAAGCTGGCTCATGATCAAAGTATTTCATTCTAACAGTACAAACAATATGTCACATAAAAGCTGAGATTCAAGGCCAACAACTGTCGTGAAATGAAAGAAGAATTAACTAGGTTTCGGGCTGCAACTGCATCAGGCTGCAACTGCATCATTTCACTATAAAAATGCTACATTTTGTTAGGTGCAAATAACATATTGTATCCATGCTACACCTCTGCAGAAATCTCACAAGTGTTACCTTTACTGTGTACCAAGATTTTTCATATATTCCTTGTAGGTGCAGAGATATCTTAAAGTCATTTTCTGAGAATTTTGATTTATTTTGATGCCAGTTCTCATCAGGTTAAATCAGCTGCCCTCTGTAATAATAATAATCCAATAATATACTCTTTAAATATAGCACTAAACAGTACTTTTACTTTTGATACTTGCAGTAAATGTTGGTGTAATTTCCACTCAAGTTAGATTTTGAATGCAGGACTTTACTCGCTTTCACTGAAATAAAGGATCTGCGTACCGCGTCCACCAATTACTATTGATTCTGCCGATCTAACCTCCAGATTTCTCGTTCAACTGCACGTCAGAATTGTGAAAATGAAAATAAATAAATAAATAAAATAAAAGGTTTTCAACTCATTACACTTTCTCTACACAAGCTTTTACTCTTTTTCTGTCTGCAAATAATTTAGCTTCCTTCCTGCTAAATGGGACCCAGCTCAGGGGTTAGTAACCATAGCAACCAAGCCCCTTGCGGACCGCCATCCCTCTAGAATTCCTCGTCTCCGTAAACAATCTACACATGTGAGGAGGAATACAGAGAGGAATTTTTAGAGCAATGCCGGGCGGCCAGCAAATCGCTTCTTGCTAAATTGTAAGCCTTCTGAAAAGCTCCATGAAACAACGGAGGGGGGGGGGTGGGGGAGAAAAAAGCTGATTAGCCGTCGGTCGGAGCCAAATTGACGTCATCATGACACTAGGCCGTTTGTTGTAGCTGTCCACAAACAAGGGGTAAGGCATCAGGATGGTTACGAGCATGATGCACTGTGATCATCTGATCTTTCACAGACACGAGGACCTGGTCGCATGACGGGCTCATGTGCACTGGAGAAGACAGTACGCATGTGTTAGTGTGTGTGTGTGTGTGTGTGTGTGCGGCTGTATAATGGGGCCCTAACATATGGAAATGCCACAAACTCGTGCTTTTTTCCAAGAAGGTCTGACCAAACAAGACCCAGTTTTCTTGTTGTCAGATATGATTTCAATTACTCCGACCACGTGTGTCAGAACAAATAACTCAGCGCTCAGTTTTATTAATTCTGATCAGAGATCCAAAAACCGCACGTTGGTTTGAAACAAAATATTCTCTCTTCTGTACACACACTCCTGCCGGGGCAAAAATGTCACAGATGGTGGCCCGCGCAGAAATACAACCGCACACAGAAATCGTGTTTCCACTGTGAACGAGCTGAGGTCAGAGTCCTGACGTATGGAATCTGGCCGCAGAGCCTCCAGCGAGCGAGCGAGAGCGAGAGCGGTACGCGGCGCTCCGTCTCCATCCGGGGAGGCTTTCCCTCTCTAACTGACACTGACACAACCAACACACACACACACACACACACACACACACACACACACACACACACACACACACACACACAGCTGAACCAGTCTGCCAGCCTCTTCGGGCAACATACTCCTCTTGTACAGTACACACACACACACACACACACACACACACACACTCACACACACTCACACACACCAATGAATCACTCAGCCAAGCATTTGCATCCCACAAACATCATGCTGGCACTCAACCAGAGGCAAACAAAGCAGGGGAAGTGAGTGAGCATGTAGGACAGGCAGGCGAGGACTATGGACACGGTGCCTGCGTAATCCACGTCCCGCCCTCTCGCTATATGCTGCTGTGTTACACCAGTAACACTCTCTCTCTCTCTCTCTCTCTCTCTCTCTCTCTCTGTGTGTGTGCACTACTGGTTAATCAGATGACAAGTTGGTTGAGCAGCAGGTCAGAGTGCAGACGCAGTCGTGTCCACTGCAAACACTCTGGGTTTGAGTTGGATGCAATGCATTCTGGTCCTTGTAGTTTGTCTTAGTTGAAGTGTGTTCACAGGTCTTGGAGAGAACGAGATGGGGACTCGAGTCGTACACTCAGTGACTTGAGACTCGCCCTCAAAAGACTCGAGATTTGGGACTCGGTATCAACAGCACGCAAGGGGTCAGCGAAAAATGTTAAGCATGAGAAGGTTGTGCTATCCAGTTAATAAGTAAACTACTGATAATTGATGCTCTATCATAAGAAAGTAAACTGCATGTTTGTCTTTTTACATTTCAAATTGGTTTAATTGTGACTTGAACCAATGCTGTTCAACACGTTTAGCACAGCGTGCTACTTACATGTTAACCTAGAACTGATGGCGAGCTTAGAGAAAAACATGGTTTTCATGGGTCTCATTCCAAAACACAAACATTTCTTTCAGGAATAAAAGTCAGCTGATGTTTACTGTTAAACAACACAGACAACTGTATCTGTTCAGTGAGAAAAGGACTTATAACTCCAGTGATATTTCATCATGAGTTTTATATTCATGCAAAGGAATCATTTTTGTCGCACAAAGAAAGATGCCAGTGTTCACAAACGGTAGACGTCTCTTATTTTAACATCACCAGTTTATGGACTTGCAGTATATTTCAGGTAATTTGGCAGCGACAGTGTTTTACATTCAGCCACTGTAGCTGTGTATTTAAAGTAAAGCTTTCATTGTGTGTTTTGTTTTTCATAATGCATTGCAACAGCCTGTTTAAAGTGATCATACAACAAACAACTAATCAGTGCTGATAATGCTGATAGATAAAGGAGTGGTGATAATACAGCACATGCTTTGAATTCCTCAGATATAACGACGCAGTGCTCTAAGCAGACCGGATGGCATGCAGCAGATCATTGAAAGCTCATTACAACCAGAACAGACTTGAGACTTGACTTGGACTTGCAAAAAAATGACCTGTGAACATCTCTGGTACGACTGCATATGTGAGGAATAGGGGAGGGAATAACAGAGCTGTAGTGCTGACGATACAAGACAATCATCTAATGATACGTCACGATATCAGTCTAACTATATCGGTCTATTATAAATCATGCTGGTGGATTTTTGTGTTTTTGTACACATTTGCTATATCATGATATTAATAAAAATATAAAATAAAATATACTTTTTACTGTAATTATTTACACCAGGTCTTTTCAAGCGGGCCACATCAGGCCCAGAAACAACCTGCAGGAGGCCGAGCACACATGAATCTGACATCGTTTTTACTACACGCAATTCTTTAAAATTCAAAAAGCTGAAAAAAAAAAAAAAAAGGTTTTAAATAAGCTGATGAAAATGGCCTATCTTCATTTCCTGGTTTTAAAGTCTGGTCCATGAGTTTGTATTTAACACTGATTTTTTATTTTTTATTCTTTATTTCACTTTCAAAATCACAACTTACTAAAATGCAAAATATACAACAACAAAAAACACACAATAAAAGTCTCTAAACCGAATCGCTCGCTCCGCTGCATATGTTGTATCAAAAATTCATAGTTTTCAGGACCAGATGACCCGTCACAGACCCTCGGGACAAAAACGAGCTTCGGGCTCTGACTGACCTCCCTGCTGCTCTCCCCCTCTGTGGATTGTGTTCATGCACTCTGCAGCCAGTTTTTAAGGACACCTCACTAAAACTGTGCAACGGTGCTGCAATAAATCACAAAGGTTATAATGTTCAGTACGTATGGAGCCGCTTTAGAGACGCTGATTACACTTTGTGGTCAATTTGGAGGGTTCAGTTGTATCGCTGTCAAATTATGTTGCATCGAATTCAGATGTTTTCAATATTGTTTAATAATAAAGCATCAACTGTCAGTATAAAGTAGTGCAACTCAGCAACATCTGCAGTTTGACAAAAACTGAACATTAAGAGATTTAATGCAGGACTGCACTTGTTCAACCAAGCTGTGCCTAATAAAGTGGCAGCTGGGTGTAGTAGGCTTATCTCCTGGATATTTCTGGAGATCCAGAAATCATGACCTGGTTACTGAAGATCACCCACAGACCTCGTTGTGAGCAGTTTCATGCACAAACTATTTTCTTTCTAACGAACAACACCCGCCAACTGTGTCACCACACAGAGCGGGCTAGCCAGCTAAGCTAACTAACTACGGATAGGCTGATCATCAGGGCCGATATTCACCATTTTTCTGATTATTGATATCTGTTTTTTGTGTCCAACTGCTGATAAAATAAATGAAAAGCAACACTTGTGCTCTGATGCAACATCCTTTCTCTGTCTGTAGTCACCACTCTGTGGTCTCACTCCATAGTAGTGTAGTGTAGAGGAAGTATACAGTAGCAGAAACGGGAAATACTCAAGTACTGTACTTCATCCATCACTGGTTACTCCACATTTTGATCTAAGATTTTTATTTTTACTGCAAAAAAATCTGTATCGGCCCTGAAAAAAACATATTAAGATCCTGCACTGTCTCTCGCCCATGAGCTGACGCACTTTTCCTTCTGCGCGGTGATACAGAGAGAAAATAGTTCCTACGTGAAACTGCTCATAACAAGGTCTGAGGATTATCTTGAGTGACTGGGTCATGATTTCTGGAAAGAAACGTCGCTGTTGAGTTTTTTCAGATGTATTTCTTGTTTGCCTTCTCTTAATATGGTTCCATTATATTTGAGTTTCTCCAAAACCCTGACAACTCACACCAAAACAATCTAGACGGATAAATAGCACTACAGGTAAGAGGAGAGATGTGAACTGTCCCTTTAACAAATCTCTCGCTGTGTGTTGACAGTTTCGAGGCTGACAGCTTCAAACAGTCTCTCGTCACGTGATCTCACACCTTTCCTCCTCGTTGTCTGCAGACATCTCGTGCTGCATTCAGGGACAGTCCGCAGCCTCCTGCTTCTCTCATTCAACACACCTAATGTATTTACATAGCGGAGCTGCCTCTGACCCTATATCCTGCTCCCAGTGTATCCGGCCCTATAGATCTCCTCCTCCTGCTCCTCCTCCTCCTCCTCCTCCTCTCCTTCAGCCCACCAGCTTTTCTGTCTCACACTCATTGAGACACACACACACACACACACACACACACACACACACACACACACACACACACACACACCATACACACACCATACACACTGGGAGAGTGGCTTTCCACTAAAGTGAAAAACAGGAAATTGGATGACATTGTTCGGTGCGCCGACGTCAGCAGTGAGAGATAGAAAGAGTAAACAGCTTCCTCCACCCCAGAGCTGGGACCAGGATGCAGGGAATCTTGGGATGCCTGCCCTGTTCGTGCTTCTGAGGAAAACGTGCACGGCTGTCCAGTTTGCTAACAATCTCCAGATCCCTTTGCTTTGACACTCTCCTGCTAACATGCTCGCTCTCCCCTCAACCCCCTGATACCACTCCAACGTCACTTCGTCCTTCTTTAAAAACCGCGGTGGTTAAGTACGGTGTTACATGCAGAAGCAACGTCAGGCAGCATTTCTTCCAAAGAAGGAGTCGAAGGTGTCGGTCTCACAGCCCGGCTCACGTGTCTACGTGTTCTGGTCTAAAAGTGTGAATCAAATGGAGATGAATCAATGTTCTTCATTAGGTCTGATTAGGGGGGAGCAGTCCCAGCCACAGGTGTGGACGCACACTATGTACCAGACAGACAGACAGACAGCCAGACACGCTGAGCTAAATGGCACCAGTGACACATCAGCCCGGCCACATGCTGAGCCGCTCAGATAGTAGTGATAGCTGCCCATGCTGCGTGTGCGTTACCTCAAAGAGAATAATTCACTTTCATGTGTGGCCACTCAGACTGTTGTGAAGTCATCAATAACAATGGGGCTTCAACCCCGCAACCAGCGCTGAGAAATCGATGGGCGGCCTGACAAACACCATCACATTCAGCTCAACATCGAAATCACAAAAAGTATGCAAGAATCACATAAACTGTGCTCTATCACTGGCTAACTATTACCACAAATCTTTAAATCTGGTGATAAACTGAATGATTACATGTTTTTTTTTTATCGATTGAGAAGATTCTCCTTTTCCCAAGATATAAAAACCATTTAAAAAACAGCTGGATTACTGAAAAATGCTTCTCAAAGCTGAAAACAGGGCTGACCCGACTGCAGATCGAGACGCAATCACAGCGTCTTAAACAGGCATTTGAACCCAAACCGTGATGTTTTCCTGACCCTAACCAAGTGGGTTTTGTGCCTAAGCACAGTGTTGTGACAAGAGAGAAATAGAAAACTGAACCTAAACAGACACAAAGTTCCAACATAAAGAAATGTTCAGTGTTAACTTTATCTGTAACATTTATTCTGGCGATCGGGTTGTTGGGGAGAGTGAGAGGAGCACAGATGACACAAGGGGAAAGGAAAACTCAAGAAGCACAAGGAATAACTGGTGCTTGTTGTCGCTTAATACCAGGTGATGAGAAACAACAGGTCGGCCTTTGTCATTAGCAGTCATGCCGTGACGCTGTGCCTTATTCGATGTGAGACAGCTCAGAAAAATCAACCTCGTTCCAGTAAGTAACTTTTTCACAGTCATTTTAGCGTTCAGTGTGAAAGTACAAAAACACCAGTTCAACAAAAATACAACCCTCGGCATGTGCAGGCCTTTTGAGGCTGAAGTAATCAGACGCACCATTACCTCATAATCTTCAACCCCCCTCCCCCCCCCCCCTTTGGTTCTGGGCCCAGTGTGAAGCAAATGATGATCATGTGACGAAGTGATGATTATGTGTCAGAACCCAGAGCTGAATGTGTTGCAGGGATCTCATGTTACTACTTAGTTTTAAAAAACAACTGAAAGAATTTCTTATTTAAGGCCAAAACTGGACTTTGTTCATCCATAAAAACATGACTTCAGTCCACAGGTGCTGCAGGAATCACACACACACACACACACACACACACATCATCAGTGACTCAGACCAGACTCCAGAAGTTGTGAGACACTAACACAACTTCCCACGTTACCACCACTTCCTTTCCTTCAGTGTCTTCCCTTTATTATCCCACTGATTCATACAAACACTCTGTTCCTGTCACCTGGAGACTGTTGTGTCCACGTTTTATCTCTTTCTCATCGTATTTTTTCGTTTCCTGATATACAGCCAGGAGGCGATCTGAGGGAGGGGATGCAAAATCACCAAAATGCTCCCCCTTCTTAACAAGCCATCCCCCCTTCCCATGCCCTGATAGCAGACAGAGTGCAGGGTGTGGTGTTTTGTTAAAGGATAAGTTCACCCAAAAATGAAAATCCAGTCATTATCTCCTCACCCCCATGCCGAT
Organism: Pagrus major; assembly: GCF_040436345.1. NCBI lineage: Eukaryota > Metazoa > Chordata > Actinopteri > Spariformes > Sparidae > Pagrus > Pagrus major. The sequence continues at coordinate 35,906,851 of NC_133218.1, forward strand.
GGAGTCCACAAAATATTTCTGGAGCTTCACAGAAGGGCTGCACGATGTGGTCAAAAAGTGATATTGCGATTGCGATATAATTCATGATTATTATGGATGATTACATTTTACATCACAATTTTCATTGTCATTGAAAAACTGGTCAAATCATGATGATGTGGCGTTTCTCCCGGTCTCTGCCAAACAAACATGTTGTATTACAGCTGCAGAACAAGCTTTGTAGACCAGAGCATCTCTGCAGCACTGCAAAATGTCATTAAAACACTTTTCTCTGTTTTGTGACACATTTTACTTTCATAAAACAATTGCAGTTCTTGCCATTTTCGATTATTTTGCCACTGAAGTAGCTGGAGACTTGTTTTAAAACTTAAAACAAAAAAACGGCTCCATACATCTCGTCTGGTCACTGTAGCTGCTGAGCTTAAAGTGTTAGCACCAGCTCGGCTGCGAGTCGAGGATGTAACGTCATTTTCAAATCAATTTTGGATCTTGAGGCTTCTGAAGACTTGGATTATGCTGGACAAGCTGTATGGAGTTTGTTTTTAGTTTTTAGTCCCCGTCTACTTCAGTTGTTTAGGTGAATGCTGCAACGCTGTTTTGCTGTGAAGCTCCAGAAATGTTTTGTGGACTACGAAACATCACCTGAATTAATTTTTAAATTTTTGTGTGAACTGTTCCTTTAAATAAGTCAGCTTGGTCCGCCTGACTCTTTCATCCTTTATCTGGACGGAGATTTGTGCGAGCTAGAATCTAAAGCTCGGACCACGGCTCTGACACCAAACAAATCGGGTCCATCGCCCTGCTAAAAATCAACAAATCACATGTGTGTGACACGATTAAACAGCACTGTGAAAGCCCAGGTGACAACAATGCTTTAAAAAAAACTAAAAACAACATGTACTGTGCATTTCCGATGGTCCAGTAATTCTTTCATATGCATACGCTTTAATAGTGTCGACAAAAAGCAGTAAAAAGACCCCTGAGTGGTAGAAAACGTGCTCCCTCCCCCACACAAACATAAATCAGACATTCGTCTAACGTGTTAATGTAATTTCAGTTCAACCGTTGAGAAAAAAATAACTGCAGCCGTGTGTGTTCTGGCTCTGTCCACATGTCTTATCCATGGTGACCAAGCCCACACTCAGCCAGGCAGAAGACTTTAGTTGAGTCACTGGCATGGCTGAGGGAAACTAGGCCACTGTGGATCGGTTTGTCCCAGAACATCCTCGCTTTCTCTGGATTTCTATCTCTGCCTCTCTCTCTCTCTCTCTCTCTCTCTCTGTGGAGGAACACACGACAGAGGAAAAGACCAGCCTCCTGCAACAAAAACTACCGTATCCTGTAAAGATCACGCTCCGACTGAAATACTCATTTCATATCTTTAATGTGCAGAAACAGATTCTACTGGTTGTTTGTCTTTCATTTTCAATTCATTCATGTTATATCACACATTTTCTCTTCGATGTAATGTCACGAGATGTGTTCGACTGTGGACGCAGGAGAATAAACTGGCTGCAGTCAATTATCTTCTTTTACTTTCCTCCTTTAATGTTTGTAATCACATTACATTTACTATACTACAATAAAAGTAAATATGAATCGAGAGGAACCTGTATGTTTAATAGCCGACCACTAATGCAACATATCACTGCATCCCAACCAAAGGTGTTAAATTATGAAATAACAGTAGTGAAGAAATATAAACATGTGTGAACAATAATCCAATTTAAAAGGCTCTTTAAAGATAATATATTAAAAAGATATGAGACGTTTTTCTTTGTTCGAATCTGACTGATTTTGCTTGAATGTTTGCAGTTATTTGGGTTGTTCTGCTCGTTGTTGTTTGATTCACTGGGACGGGGATCACGGACACGGATAGTTGTCTTTTCTTTTTTTTTAAATAATAAAGCCCGCAGATAAAGTTTAAAAATAGACAAAGAGGTAAGACTAGAAAAGCTTTTAACTTCTTCTTCTTACTCCTTTTTCGAACATGGATCGCTTTATCTGAATAATTTACTGGAAATCATATGTGTGTTACTGATGATCTTATTTCTTCTTTGTAAGGCTGCGACCGTAATAATTTCACCAGAGTAAATCATGTTTAGGGCCCGAAACGATCCAAAGAGAATCGATTTATCATATATATTATCATACATACAACATTATATTGTTATCCTGATATGAGACTGTACATCGCAGTGTTTCCCACACGTAGACTTCACTTGGGTGGGCCGCCCAGGTACATTAACAGTCCATCAAGTTATATTTGAATTATCGTTTTTTTACTTTTAATTTGTTTTTATCTGTCTGGACAACCTGCAGTCGCCACACAAAGAGAGAGACGTTCTCTGTTATTACATCCCTCCTGTAAAAGCACCAACTGTGGTGCGATCTCTCTTATTTAATGTCTGCTGTTGTCTCAAACAAGCTTGTAAGTGCGTCTGGTCGTCGCGATGTCACTTCAGTCCGACGTTGGTTTGGACGACACTATATCGTCTTGGATTTGGACATCATTGTATCGCGATGTGACAAAAGTTCTGTCTGTTTCTGGTTTTAAAGGCTGCATCACAGTGAAAGGATCATTTTCTGAACTTAACACACTTTGTCTTCACCCACTCAGTCATTATATCCGAATTAATAATGAATATTTATCAATAATCATCCCTACAATAGTCAAAATGTCAGTATCGAGGTATCTGGTTAAAATATCATGATAGTTGATTTTGTCCACATCGTCACGCCCTGTAATCATTAAGGTTTCATGCAATTAAAAACTGTGTGTGCACGATTTCTGGGTCTGCAAAAAAAATCAGCCCATATACACACATTTGTTGCAATGATCCCTCAAAGATGGATATATTTACGACATGTGACGGAGGCAGGACGTGTTACAGATTAAGAATCAACTGAAAGAGAATTTTAATGATTAAATATTATCTCAAGCACCTTTTTCCACATTATGTACAGTAAAAACAGAAGTTTTCATATCGGCTCATACTGGACAACATATATGCTGATACCTCTAATGTGAATTAAGTATTTGTCAAAAATATATAAAGCATATGTTGCCAGAAAGTTTTTGGTTAAAGTGGATTTGAATCCTGACTGAGATCTGTAGAAAATATACAAAACAATATCGAAATTTTGCTTTGGAGGAGAATTCAAAATATCAAGATATATATGTTGTGTATTGCGATAGAGCCTAAAAATACAGTGATATTATTTGGAGGCGATACTATCTGAGCTTACAAGCATTACCTTAAAATAATACTACAATATATAGTATTGAGGCCATATCACGATGTACACAACCACCTGGATTTAACTCAGCAAACAGGTAAGAGCCTCCCATTGGATCATTACTGCAGTGATTAATATGCTTCAGCTGACAACAAGTTATTGAAGCTGAACTGATGCAGTGAGATTGCTGAAACTACTAAAATTGGGTTAAGAACTGTTGTTAAATCATAAAAAAATCAACAGTAGGACTCACGGCTATGTTTAAACGTGAAAGTAAGAACATTTCCACACGCACAATGTGAAGAGAAACTCATGGGATTGGGACTAAACAGTCCCATATCGCCACATCACGATATACGATATATATATTTATACCTTTTGAAATCTTCTTGAGAGAACTTCATGAATGTTAGGATGGGCGACACAATCAAATATCACAATATCTATACTAACATTGTAACATGCATTATTGTGGGGATGAGTATTGGTTGATTTTTGATAATCATCAGTAATGTGGATATAATGACAACAGTCTGCTAAGTTCAGAAGATGACGTCACTTCACTGTAATGCAGCCTTTAAAACCAGGAAAAGACGACACTTTACACCACGATATAACAAATATAAGACAATGTATAGTCTCATATCATGATAACGATATATATATATATATATATATATAGCCCTACTTGCGACGCTGTATAATGAGTAAACACGCAGCTGACAGTTGTTGTAAATGGACTAAAATATAAAATCATGACAGCTTTTCTACACATAATGTCAAAGTAAACTGAAGCCTGATCCAAGAACACACCCACAGACTTCTAAAGAATAACACACGGAGAAAAAAGAGAAACACACTGAAGCTCCTGATGCACACGGTGCCCCAAATACAGCGATTTCTAATCAGTCACGCATAAAAGTGCACACACATGCACGCACACACACTCATTGTTTTTTCGAGCAGTGCTTCCAGAGTACGCCCTGACCTTTATTCTGTCTGCAGTGACATCTCTCCTACCTCACCAGTGCGGAAATTCAAGCATACGGGAATGTCACGCACGCACGCACAGGCGCACACACACACACACACACACACACACACACACACACACACACACACACACACACACACACACACACACACACACACACACACACAGAGGGAAGACACCGAGGAACTCACAGGAGGCTGAACTTGTCCTGGAATTCAGTCCCAAAACGCCCTTGAATGACGTTCGAGGTTTAAAAATACAGAGTTTGCAGAAAATGGATAGGTTATCGTATCCTTGGTGACCTGTCCCTGTTTCTCACTGGTGCTCCACACCTGGTGAGCATCGCCTCAGATCTCACACAGAAAACCGTCAGACGTGTGCTGCTGCTGCTGCTGTGGTGTAATCTCTGTTTTTATAGTTCAGCAAAGAAATTGAGAAATTAAATACCTGCAAACCTGACAGCTGTGAGAGAAACACTCAGGTCTTTTAACTTGAGTAAAGGAAAATCCTTCTTAAAAGGGAAATTCTGGTTCCTGTGATTAAAATAAATGATTTATATTAACCAAAGCCGGTCCAGCTGATGGCAGGTACAATGGCTGCATCGTAATCCTTTGGGGCAACTGTGACTATCAAACACTACGTCTGTTTGTTCGCTGACAGGCTGAGGTTGTTTTACAAAGTTTCAGAAAGCATTATGGATGGATTCCTACAAAGAGAGAGCTTTCTGTTAAAGGTGCAATATGTAAGAATTATTCACGACTCAAACATCGACTCTTTAACAAACAGGTCTCTCTCTGTAGGAATGGTTTCCGTAATCTTTTCAGACAACAACCTCAGCCTGTCAGTGGCAAAAACGAGCACTTTCAGCGGACGTGTCTGTGACGGTCGGAGTTTCCCCGAAGGATTAACGTTACAGCCATTGCAGTCGTGTCGTGGCTGCCAGCTGAGGCGATCTAAGTATGAATCATTTACACACTAACATTTAAATGCACGGCCCAACAGAGTTCCCCTTCAAGTAAAAGTTAATATAGCTGCAAATTATATTTGAGGTGTTAAAATAAAAGTACTGTTCATTTGAGCTTTTATTGAAATTAAAACAATGACACCGAGGACATTTAAAATGTGACCCAGATTACACACACTGCATTTTGTATGATGTCAGAAGCAGAAAGGATTGGAAAACACAAATGTACTCTTTAACCTGTGTTGTATTTAAAAAACTTGACTTGATTATCTATTGTGTAAAATCCTTGTCTTAAAAAACGCTGTCAAATAAATGTAGTGGAGTAAAAAGCCAAGTATTTCCCTCTGAAATGTGGTGGAGCGGATGTATAACGTAGAATAAAAGGGAAAATACTCAAAAAGTACCTGAGTACAGTACTCGAGTGAATGTACTCAGTTAATTTGCAGCAGTGAAAGAGGTACAGCATTCACTCGGCTCCTACAGAGGTCATCTGTTCAGTGTGTTTATATCTTTGAACGACTAAAATAAAACGTATATTTAGATCATATACACACGTGTGTGACATCAGAGCACATGCTGCATTCCCTCAGCTCGTGACGCTGCCCGGCCTGCGTGCATACAGCACACTGTCTCCATAGAGGCGCGAGTGTGTGTGTGTGTGTGTGTGTGTGTGTGTGTGTGTGTGTGTGTGTGTGTGAGCTGTGAGCTGTGCGTCACTGTGCCAAGGAGAGAGTAACTGAGGCCCCGGCAGCGGAGCAGCTCCTGCCGACAGGCCGAGTGACGAGGGCTAGAGACTGTGCTCAGAGCCCTCACATGCTGGCCTACAGGGATATGAGAAGAAGAGCAGGAGCAGCAGAGAGATGTACTCATTAAACATGGAGAGAAACACAGCAGGCCGGTCGCTGCATCGCTGCATAGAAGCTAACTGCGATGATGAAACCGAGGCTGGGATTTCTGAGGCTGCAAATCAAAAGACGGATGAGACTTTGACGCATCACCTGTGGTTGTGCTTTGTCTAAATTTGGCTTTTATTTCCTCCTCATCTTTTCCAATCGCTTGTCTGAACATTGTAGAACCTGAACACTTCTTTTATAATCAGATTTTAGGGAACCAACCGCAATATGAGGGAAATATAGCTTTTAAATCGGAGTGCGAAATCTTCTGAGCCTGGCGATGAAAGTCTACAAGCTATGCAGCAGCAAGCAGGCCTGGTTAAAGGGCTAATGCAGCAATCTATTCCTGCACTTTCATCCCCTTTCACACTGGACAAAAAAAAACCCTCCACTACAACAGCAGCCTGTTCTCACTTACAGCCGCCTGCTGAGTGGCCTCGCGCTTCTAAGTCTGACGCTGTAGTTACCCCTCAACTTGTAGTGGCTCTCGTGCAGGCGTATTAAAAAAAGTGAGAAAATCAGCTCAAGTCAGGCAGTTGTCAGGTGATGAGTCATAAACTGCAGCTTCCCTCCGTGGCTCACGTTGTGTCTGTGACCAACAGTCCAGACTGATTTGTTTATAAAAGGTGCAATATGTAAGAATTGGCCACCTGCTGAAAATCATACTTAAAACAAACAGGCGGCAGCAGCATATCATCAGATTAACAGCTAATAGCTGCTGACTTTAGCTGCCCTAAGCTTGTTAGCTCAGTTAGCCGTGCAGTTAGCGGTCTGGACGAGGAGCTTGGAGCACCGGGTAAGTGTTGGTTCTAACACCTCTAGTACGGAGCTGTGGACCAGGACGGGCTGTTGCTAGCTGGTTAGCATGCTAACTTCAGTAGATATCTTCAAAATAACACAGACGTCATATTGATAAAACTGTTATTTCTTCACATTTCTATACTTTATACTTGCACCTTTAAGTTATATAAGTAAGTTAACGTACATAAATGACATACTTGCATACTTACGTCAATTATGTTACGTTACATGTCTTAAGTTTGGAGACTGAAAGTAGTTATTTTAACCCAAAGTCTGATCTTTACTTTACTTTTTGGTGCCTGAATCTAACCAAACCACGACCGTTTGACAACTTAAGTAACAGTCCAAAAGTCACAATAAGTCATAATATGTTAACCGTTTATCAACAAGCTTTATTTTGCTGGTCTAACAGGGCCTAGTCTCTAACAGATAAGGGACTGTGTCCATGTAGCATTTTTTTTCTGAGCGCCATTAAACAGAAAACAGAAAGGCAAACCCACATACTCGCACTAAGTTTGGTGTAAAAATGGTATTCGGATCAATTCCAAAACTTTTAGAAAGTATGAATAACGGATCCTGTGATAGGCCGGACCGATAATCAGCCTTGTGCGTGAAATCAATGGCGTGCGATGCAGCCGACGTCCTCTGTGTCTCCCGCCAGAGTGTGTAAATTAATTACAAGACAGAAGACAGATGCAGGAGAAGCCGAGCACTTTCTCCAATGTTCACCTTCAAGGTATTTCTGTCCTTATCCAGATTACCCTGAAATCCCTGTAAGACCTGGACAATCCTAAGCCATCCAGGGCTCTGGGGCAGCCCCTTACTAAAACCTCCTGCTCTTCCTCTGCCCCCAGCAGACCACTGTTGCTGAAGGCTGGTTCGCTCTTTATTCACACCTACACCTCACAAATAAGTCCCTTATTTTGCTGTTTCTATATGATCATGTGTTTAGATCTTCCTCTCACTGTGTGTTTATCAGCTATAAATCCTGAAGCTTTTCCTCCTGCTTCTCTGGCTGACCATCAGAGTGTCATTTGCACTGTGGGCAGCTGTTGATCAGGCGCTTGCAGTCCCGCATTTCTCCTTTCCCGTCTAAGCTCATTCCAGGTAAGGTCAAAGGCCAATAAAGCAAAAGGACGAGCTAAAGGAGCTCGGGGGAGTCTAACTGGGACACTGCCTGGTCCAGTGACACTATGGCGTACTGTAATCTTACCGGGAACCTTTCCATTGCAGTCAGCCACTCCTCCTCCTCGTCGGTCGAGCCAAACACATGACAACAGGCTACACAAGAAGGACCGTCTGGCTTGAATAAGAGATCATTAGACTACAGTCACTTTCTTGCCAGAGCCATACCCAACTGTACAATCAGCCCTGTGGCCTACAGAGAGAGGATTAGAATTAGCAGTACACCCACGGTCGGCCAACACCACCCCTGCAACCCTGCGTGACTCCACCTCTCCGCGACAGCTTAGATGTTTTTTTTGAAAATATCAGACGCGGTTCTCCGGGCCGCTTCAGACGACTCCGAGAGCATTAGATAATCACCGGACCCCCCCACCCCCCCCCACCTCCTCTTCACCTGCTAAAACAGGAGCGCTGATGTCACCGTTGCATGAGGGATCAGTGAGCGACACGAGCTGCAGCGCCGGCCTTGGCACACAAACTTGACTTGATTTAAACACACACCGACACAAACACAAACACTGAATGAGGAATGGGGATTTGATGACTGCATGCCAACACACACATTCATGGAAGTCGGTAAACACACACAGACATAAAGCCCAGATTTGTTTTGCTAAAATAAAATAAAAATGAAGGGGTTTTTTGGTAACAAGGCTGCAACTTATGATTATTTTCATCGTCGTTTGATCTGTTAGTTGTTTAGTCTAAAAAATGTCTGAAAATGGTGAAATATGTTGATGAGTTTTTCCAGATTCCCAGATGACGTCCTCAGATGTTGGTGGACTCTCAGCAGATATATTTACTCGTCGTTTTATCAAACAAATTGCTTGTTTTGTTCGACCAAAAGTCTAAAACCCAAATTCACTCAGTTTACAATCACACAAGACAAAGAAAAGCAGCAAGTTCTCACATTTGAGACGCTGGAACGACAGATATATTGACACATCATTGCTTGAAAAGCTAAATGGTTATCAGAATAGTTGCAGAATCATTTTATTGTTCGTCGCCTACATGATCGATTGACTAAACATTTCAGGTCTACGTTCTACTGACACCTACTGGGATCTGGCGAAGCGCGACTATTTCAAATAAAACAGCGACGTCTCTTGAAGTCTCTTTTCTAGGGCTGCGACTAAAGATTAGCATCACTGTCAATTACTTTCTCAATTAATCGATTAATGTCAGAATGTCTGAAAGCCCAAGATGACGTCCTCAAAAGGAAAGAAGATCAGAAAATATTCAGATTTAAGAAGCTGGAATCAGAGAATTTAGACTTTTTTTCTTAAAATTGTTAGCAGCAGTTCGCAGTTACTCTTGTGATTCGACAGGTGACCAATCCTTACATACTGCACCTTTAAGCCAAGCATGTGCTGTGAAATGTTACGTAGCAAACTTATATAATCTGGCTGCCGTACCTGAGCAGGAAATGCTTCGGTGGAAACTGTGAGGAGAACGTGCCCCGATAAAGAATGACTGACGTGCACACGAGACAAGTAAATCTGAATACCTGTATCCGTTTCTAATAGAGTGAATCACTTGTTTAAACATTGCTGCACGTCTGTCAAAAGCAGCCGTGCAATTTATTGTACCTGTCACACCTGCCTGATTACATTCCTCACAGGTCGTCTGTTCTTACTGTGTGCGGTGCAGCCGGAGACGCTGATTGTAGCTGCATGAAACAATATTCTGTACCATGCAGTGTAACACACATAACATATTAATATAACGATACAGCATTCATATATCTGGGCTGAATAACCTGTAAACTTTAAGTGTGAAGCCTTACATTTTAGTTTTTCAGAGGTTTTTCTTATTAAAAATTGTGTCCATGTTGAGCGTTTACATGTCAGTGCTCCATCACGTCGCTCTCTGCTTACTGTCAATCATCGGAGACCGACTACATACTACAAGGAACTCTTAACTGGTTATGATTTTAATACTGATGCTTCTGTATGACCTACATAAGCAAACAAGATCATCAGCAAGAAGACTGGCTATTCCTGTACAGTTATTATAGCTATTCTTAACGCACAGTGTTGGATTCTCGTGTGCATGCGTTAAGGTGGACAATTAAAGCAGCATTATGGAGGCAAACTTAAGGCGATTCTAAAGAGAGATGAGTCTCATTCTCAGGCCACTTTGAAAGCCATATTTTTGAATTTGAATCTGTGTGATTGTAAGAACAATCAAGAAAATAACCCACAGATTAGTCGACATGACAGTAATCCTTAGTTGCAGCCCTACGTTGTACAGTGGAACATCGTTGAACGGGGAAGAAGGACAAACTTTGACTAAAGTAACTTCATCCACCTTGAGTCAACTTCATGAAGTCAAAGTCTAGTTATATGGAGTAAAAGTCTCCTAAATAACAATAATAAAGGCACGCTAAAGATGGCTCTTTTCTGCTTTGGTAAACATCAAATCAACCCGGTAGAAAAAGTCAAACTTGAGTCTTTTAGTCTTTAACTGACGAGATTAAACTGAACGTACTAATCCTGACTTGGATGGATCTCAGCGGTGAAAAGGTGCTTGTGAAGTTTTGCAGGCCGACACATACCCATTCAGATCCTGATTTAAGAAAGCAATGCAGACAGGCTCACTTCCTGTTTCTGCATCGTTGTCTCAAAAAAATGATTTGCATGCCACGGCCAAATGGTTTTGCTGCCGTCAAGTATCCTGACAATATTTCCACTTGCGTCTGATGAAGCCTGAGCAAAATTCACACGTGCCAAAATGTATAAAAGTGACCAAAACAGGGAACTGACCAGAATATATTTGTTATCATTTGGCTAGAGGCCAAAACGTGAGTTAAGCTTTGTCCTGAATTGTTGTACTGACCCCTAAAAAATGTGTCCTTGCAGCCACACTACTCATGCTACAAAAACAATGTGCACCATCTGTGTGCTGCCCCGTTAAAACTGTACGGGATACATCAGCTGAGGGTACAGTATATCTTCAGAGCGAAAGGCAGGACGCACTCCAGAGAGTTTTGCGTCATAGCTGGGTCCATTAAATTGAGGGAGGAGACGAGCGCTGCCTGCTTAATGCCGTGTTCAGCAGGTGAATGAGTGTCTCGCGTGTTTACTACAGCCAATAAGCTGCAGGCCTGTTCACTTTAAATCCGGCGAGGCTTTCGTCTGCTCAGAGCTGCTTTGGTAAAAGAAAGGCAGCAAAATGAAGTCAAAGCCTCGGGAGCATTTTGATTCTGAAATATTATCAGATCAGCTGCCAAACACTGCAGTGAAATACCCATCAGGTTTATAATTTAATACTTAATCTACCAATTTTTGGTGCTTTGTAAATCTTTCCTCAGGACGAATCTCTCAGCGTTGTGCTCTGTGCTCAAACCTCTCCTCAGTTTATTCTGGCTGCACGGCCGGTGGTGTGACGGAGCGTGAAAATGGCCAAAGTACTCAAGTAACCAGATGCTGTTAACACGGCTGCTAGCATTGTTACCACGCTGTGTTGTGCACGGTTACAGTTGTGTATGGGGAGGTTGAACACACGCCTATGGACACTGACACTGTGACACTATGCAAGAGACATGACTCTCACATGAACTCTTCCTTTTGGAGGAACAATGTACATGGTGTTCTGTACATGGGGTACTTTTCAAAACCACTTCAAAGTGTTGGAGCAAGACCTTGAGAAATCTTGGTATAGAGCGTATGAACATGACGTCACTGTGGCGTCTGAACGGTGCGTTCAGTTTTTAAGACTGCCAAAGGCTGAGGAGAAGAGAAGACAAGGGGTCGAGACGACTGGAAACACAGAGTATTTAAAACCCTGAAATGAACCAGGAGTTTTGCACTTCCTCGTCTCAAAATCAACAGGTTTTGTGAATGGATGTTTGGTTAGATGACTGAAGTAAGGTCTGTTGTTAACACAAGCTAAAGAAATTGTCATGTTTTGTTAAAGTACATGAAATATGTCTCCTTCCTCATGAATTTTGAACCTTTAAGTTGCCTTAAAAAAAGGTGGTTGCGAAAAAAGAGACTACAGAGTTTTTTTGGAGACATTAAACGTCGTCACGCCGAACAAAGAGACTCATCTACTCACTAGTTCGTCTTCAAAGGTGGACTTGAGTTGCAAACTATTCGAACTCAACATTTCCAACCTGTAGAGCAGTTTATAATAGCAATTCAAAGTAAAGTGTAGAAGGAAGCATAGTGGTGAAACTACCATGGTGTAGTTTATAGCCTGACGTTAGCGGTTTTCTTCTGGTGATTGAATTTATGCTTCAGGTGACGTTCATCTGTGAACATTATCTTGCTGAGCAAAGTGTGTATCATAAACTTGTGTTTGTCACGGAGCCCCTTTCAAAATAAAGTTCACTATATACCAGGAAATGACATTTTTGGCCTTCACTTTGTTTGATCCATAAATTGTGAAAAATGTTTCCCAAAGCCCAACATATTCAGTTTACCGTCATAAAGGAGGAAATAAACCAGAAAATACTCACATTTAACAAGCTGGCATCAGAGAATTTTGACTTTTTGTTTTGAAAAAAATGACTCAAACCGATTCCTCGATTATCAAAGTGGCTGCAGATTAACTTAATAGTTGACAACTAATCAACTAATCAATCAATCATTGTAGGACACACTTAGAAAACCTTTGACACGGTGCTGTTCTCCATGAAAGATCACCTCATTGTCCGCTTCAGTATCGTCCTCTCACTGATAAAACGCCTTCGTGCACGAAGCAGGAAGCCACATTTTGAAACACACATCGGTAGCGTGACACCTCGACCCCCTGCAGATGCTCACAGCTCGGAAAAAGCCCAGAAATTGGGAGCGACACAGTCGGGGAGGAGCTTTTTAAAAAGGCCACCAGTGGACCTGGGCCCACTCACATCTACATTCCTGTGAGCTTCTGAAAGAGAACAGAGAGCGCTGCCTGCTACAAAGTAAACACTTGTAGTGCCTTGTTTTGGAAGAACACCATTTCCATAATCTCATGAAACTATCACATGCTGACCTTATGATACTAAATTCTTAACCTGGAGGGGGAGCAGAGCGAGCTTTTCAATGTGGCCTTATTTGTTAAGACTATTTCAAAAACAATGGGAGGTTCTGTTTCATAAGCACATGCACCCAACTGACACCTCATAAATGAGCTCGCTCTCGGGAGATGAAGAGACCCACTGTATCTACACTCAAGGTGACAAAGGGATTTATTATGTTCTTCTCCTGATGTGATTTCTACAGCTGTCACGGACTTTGGTGTCATTATATTGAGCACTGGAGCCGCTTAATACTCAAGAACAGGCCGGTTCCAGGACTAAAAACCCCGGCTGTGTACAAACATCTTGCTCGAGCTGCCAATACATCAATCAGTGGACACTTGGAGCTCCGTGGGCCCCATCTCGCTTCCTCTCAACTGCTTCTGCTCATGTGCGGCTGGAGATAAATGACACGGCTTGAAAAAAAACAGAAAAAAGAAATCACCCCCTTGCTGCCCCTGCAGACACTCCAGACAGGAAGGGAAACTCACAATCACTCTGCAGCTGACGTGTTGTTTAAACAAAACATAATGAACGGCTTAAGTCATCTGCGTTCGAGAAGCTGGTGACGTTTCGTTTGATGTCAGTGAATGTAAATACTGAACTCACTGTCAGAGAGGAGAAACGTCTCAGTCTTAAAGGAATAGTTCAGCATTATTCACTTCCCTGCCACCGCTCTGTCTGTACATTCAATATGAAGCTACAGTTGTACAGTAAAAAGGCCGGTTAGCTTAGCTTAGCATTAAGTCGAGTCCAGCTAAAAACTCCCTGGCTTTAGAGGAGATGGTAGGTGGCTAGCTGCTTCCAGTCTTTATGCTAAACTGAGCTAACTTGCTGTGTGAGAGGTTGTATTAATCTTCTTATTTATGATTATATTATTATATTTAAGGTTGAAATGAGAATGTAAGAAAAATGCCGAACTGTTCCTTAACACACACGCGCCATTTAGGTGGATGTTTTTCTCCTCACTGCCCATCAGGGCTTCAACTAGTGATTATCTGCATCGTCAGTGAACCTGTCGATTAGTTTCTTGATTAATCGGTTTGTTATTTGGTCGAGAAGAAGCTGGAAAATGTCGATCAGTGTTTCCCAAAGCCGACGATGACGTTAATCAACCCGAAGATAATCAGTTTACTGTCATAGAAGCCAGAAGATATTCACATTTAAAGAGCTGGAATCAGATGGTTTTGACTTTCTTTTTCTTCTGCGATTACTTTAATAGCTGACAGCTTATCGGTGAATCGTTGTAGCTTTAGTGCTCATGGATGTATTGAGGATAAACTGGACACAGTATCTGAGGCAGGAGCTCGTCCACTGGAAAGCTGCTCAGTGACACATGAAGCCAAAAAAGTTCAGACTTCCTGGATGTAAAATTCCCAAGATCTTGCTCCACCCTCCGCTTACTTCAATGGGGATAAAATGACTTAATCGTGCTCTCCAAATGTTTTCAGACCCAATGGATCAAATTCTGAGAGATAAACTAATTATTTTGTGGTTGTGATGCAAAAAAAAAAAAAAAAAAAGCATCGTTTCATAATGTAAGCTTCTGGGAAAAATTCTCTTGGTCCCATGTGCATGATGTGACGCTGGAATTACACAGTTTGGCCTCTAGCTGCAAGGATCCATCAATAAACTGTCAACTATAAAATTAATCCACAATTTAAGATTATATATAGTCTGATTCCAGCTTCTTAAGTGTGAAGATTTTCTACTTTCTTTCCTCCTCTATGACAAAAAAACTGAATATCTTTGGGTTGCGGACAAAACAACATCTTGGGCTTTTGGGAAACACTGATCGACATTTGTCACCACTTTGTAGACTTCATCATTAACTGAATAATTGAGAAAATGATCGGTGGAGTCATCGACAATATAAATAAAAGTGAGCTGCAGCCTGATGGGCACTTTGTAGAAAGACATCCACCTCAATGACACATTTATGTTTAACGAACAGTTTGACATTTTGCTTACATGCTCATTCCTGTCTTACAGGAATAGTTAGTAATAGGAAGAGTTTGATTGGAAGATTAATACTGCCTCTCACGCAGCCAAGTAGCTTAGCTTAGCATAAAGACTGGAAGCAAGGGGGAAGCAGTTAGCCTGACTCTGTCTTTGACAGTAACCCTGAATATTTTTGGGTTGTGGACAAAAGAAGACGTTTGAGGACGTCATCTCTGGCTTTGGGAAACACTCATGGACATTTTTAGACAAAACAACTGATCAATTAATCAAGAAAATAATTAGCAATGAAAATAATCATTAAATGCAGCCCTAGTTTGGCTGCTATGTGAGATTGGCGTCTTCCTGAGGCCTTGGTGCCGCCTTAAAGCACCAAAACTCTGCTCTGAGGAGGAACTACACTGCTAACTGTGGCAGCGTGCCAGCGGTTAGTGCCATGCTCTAGGCTATAAAAGCCCATTGTACATATACACATGACATCTTTGATAGACATAGATAAGAATAGTCCACCACTTGATCCAATCAGCAGCTGTAAAGACAAAGACAACAGCAGGGCCGTTGAAGTCAAACTGAACATTAACAGTTCTCTGGGTGCGCAGAGGGAGAGTAAAGAAACTACAAATGTCATTGTGACGAGAAAAACAGCTGTCGGTTCGAAAGACACAGTATAGTATGAACTTTGGATATTCAGAGAGTAAATATATAAGGACAAAACGGAGCAGGAGCAGCAGACAGGAGAGGAGCCCAGAAAGTTTGATAGCCAAATGAAAGAAAGTAAAAAAGAGAGAGAAAAGAGCCAATATCAGTCTCCCTCCTCTCAGCCAGCAGAAAAAAGCACAGTGGATTAATTCATCACCATGCTGAGCCTTTGCCCTCCTCTGGAATACATTACCCAATGACTCTCAACTTAGACTAAACACACACACACTCACACAGACACACACACACACACACACACACTACTGACCAGAGAGCGCACACAAAAACAGTGGGAGAGAGAAACTGACAAATGGGGAGAGGCTGCCCAGGTCAGCGGTGTATCATATCTTGCTATACACTCTCAAAAAAAAGTAAGATGGATCACGTGAGGCGTTCGGTCCAGAGGCTCCTGAAGTTTCTCTGCTGTGAGCTAGCGAGTGTTTGCTTTGGTTTTAGAAAAAAGCAGCTCTGTGTGCCTCCCCACTTCTGAGGACGGGATCTGTAAAAGCCGGGGACGGTAAGAACGGAGAAAAAACCAGCAAGAGCAAGATCGATTCTGAAAGTATCCACCTCCTCATCCCTCCAGAGTCACTCCTCCAAAACACAAGACACACTGACTGCCTGACAACATCAACTGCCACCTAGCTCTCGCTGGGACATATGTGTTAGCAGCTAGCTCACTACGTTACACAAGCTCTCTTAGCTTCTTTAAGAGTAATAAATACATGCATAAACAACTGTGTGAAATGCTACAAACATACAAACACAAGCATGACAGCCATCATTGTTGTAGACATGTGCTTTATGCTAACATTTCCTGCTAAAGGAGGCTGTTGCGGCTTTGTTCTTT
Organism: Pagrus major; assembly: GCF_040436345.1. Taxonomy (NCBI): domain Eukaryota; kingdom Metazoa; phylum Chordata; class Actinopteri; order Spariformes; family Sparidae; genus Pagrus; species Pagrus major. The sequence goes on from NC_133218.1 coordinate 35,923,441, forward strand.
GGCTCAGGGGCTGTGTGCTTTGTGCTAACTGGGTTACAGCTAAACAAAAGTATGTCACTGTTGCTGCCGCTTTCTCATTGGTTGGTTCAAGAGCTGTGTGCTGAGTTAGCTAGCTGCTGAAAAACAGGCGCAGAGGCTGTGTGCTTTGTGCTAATGTTAGCCGCTGAAGGAGGCTGTTGCTGCTGCTGCAGCTTTGTTCTTTCACTCCGGGGCTGTGTGCTTTGTGCTAACTTTAGCTGCTAAAGTAGGCTGTTGCCACTGCCACAGCTTTGTTCTTTGGCTCGGTGGCTGTGTGCCTTGTGCTAAGTAGGTTAGCGGCTCAACAAAAGTCTATCACTGCTGCTGCCGCCCTTTTGTTGTTTGGCTTAGGGACTGCATGATGAGTTAGCTAGCTGTTAAACAACACGTTCACAGCGAGTATGCTGTCAGTGTCACATCCTTGTCATCGCTAACCATGTCCTCCTACCTAACGTCTCACTCACATGTAAGAAAACACCAAACGGAAACAACGAACATGGCTATTGTTAGTGCTCACCGCTTTCGAGGTAGCATGTTAGCATTGGACAATTTAGGCTGCACTTTCTCTGCCATTCTTGTGCAACTAGCTCGCTAACGGCTTTAACAAAATGTCTGTGCATGCAGATATGTGTAGCCTTTCCAATCTTTTCCATACAAATGGACTTATTGTAGGCCTGTGACAGCCACAGATACTGGATTTTTTTTCTTCATTTGATTTATTGATTGCTGTCAGGATTTTCTACAAATATAAAAAATATATATATAACTTAGCAACGGAGGCTTTAATGGGGGAAGTCTGAGGTATATGGCTGAGTGATTCCTCCACTTATGTTAATGCATGCAGAGGCTGGAATCAGGATGGTATTACTCTCCAGATACTTATAAGCTTAGCACCTTTTATTGCCCTTTTTCCCATTTAGAGTGGGACGTAACGGTAAAACTGACTCTACGTTTGCTTTTCGGGGTGGGGGGGGGAAGAGCTACTTGAGTTCCTTGAGTGGGGGCAAACAAGGCTGGAAAAGTCAAGGCCAGATAAATGGTGTTGTGTTTGGCTGAGGTCTTTTCTCTGTGTCTGTATGGCCCTACACACACACACACACACACACACACAAACACACACACAAACACACACACACACACGCACACTGAAAAAAATGCCCACTATCACACGACCTTGTACTTGAGCCTTATCATCGGCGGAGCAGCCCAGATGGTAACGTACCCTTGACAAAGACTCACATCACACTCCCAAACTTTCTATTGAATCTTTCTCACACTGCAGACGCCTGCACATGTTCTCTCCCCGTCTCTCTCCGGGTGTAAAACAATGTAAGCAAAGATACAGCACAGTTTTAACATTTGCTTAGTTCACTTTTGCGTAATACGCTAAACTTGTGCACTCTACTGTAAGCCAGCTGTGCGTGGATGTGGAGAGGATTATTATCGTCCTTTGGTGGACGATGGAAGAAACTAAAAAAATAAAAATGAAGAAAAACTGGATACAAACTGTTTGAGATGTTGTGGATCAACTGTAACACACATTTCTGGATCAAAATGTCTAAAGATGACGAGACTAGACTTGAGTTGTGCACTTTAATTATCCCAAATGTTCACAACAATGTTCAAACCAGAGAAATCTGTAATTTTACTCAAGGTAACGGTGTGTTTCGCTTGATCGCCTGTCACTTTAACTTCCAGGACAAACATCAGGCGATACGTCAGAGAGTGGGGAAGGAAGTGTGACTAATCGTAGCAAATGTATTAATCACTTTTTTATCTGCCATATCTCTCTCGGTTGTCTATACAAGCCTCTGGATGATTTGTTGAAGTCGTTTAATGCCGCTGGATTCCTTTGTGAAGGATTTTTCCACAATAGTCCAAAGGATGTGACTTTAAGCGGCGTCTCGAGTGCCTCCTCTCAGTTAAGTCGCTAACGTTAGTCTACAAATGAGCGCTAACGTAAACAAACGACCGGCTTCCAGCACAACACAGACGTTCAACAAGGACTGCAACTCCCACGATCCCACGCTACTTCACAACATCATCAAACTGCTTCTTTTGTCTCAATCGTTTTGATTGCGAGATCCAACGTGACGTCTTCAAATCGCTTCTTCTGTCCAACCAACAGTCTAAAACCTGAAGACACTCAGTTTACAATCACATGAGACAAAGAAAAAGCAACAAATCCTCACATTTGAGAATTTGGAGCGAAATAATTTTTGGCATTATCGCGTGAAAAAATGCTTTAAAAACTAATTGGTTATCAAAATAGTTCATTCAGAACATTTCAGGTCTACGATCTACTGACACCTACTGGCATCTGGTGAAACGCTGCTATCTCAAATAAAACAGCGACGTCTCTTTGAGCGTCTGTTCTCGGGCTGCAACGAACGATTAGTGTCACCGTCAATTATCTTCTCGAGTAATCGATCAATGTCAGAAAACATGTCCACGTGTTTTGTCCACTAACCCAAATAATATTCAGTTTACTGAGGAGGAAAGAAACCAGAAACAGTTCACAATTAAGAAGCTGGAATCAGAGAATTTAGATTTCAAACTGATTAATTAATTATCAGAATATCAGGTGATTAATGTAACAGTTGACATCTAAATCTATTAATCTCTATTCCCAAATATGTTCCAAATGAAATGGAAGAAACACAATGTGTTGCTTATTAAAACTAAGTGGTTCGTACACACAATTCCTGATCAACCAATGGCCGTTATTGATCTCTTATAGGGAGAAGAAGTCAAAAGACAAGCAGCCGCAGCAGCGTGTGTCACCGTGCCTTGAACGCATCACGGGGAAGATGTCTGACGGGAGCAGCTACGACTTACTTTTCTATGTACGTTACGGTAAAATGAAACCTGGCCGCTCATCGGGGAGGCGACCACACATTAAAGATGACACCCTACAGAACAGGGATTAACCATTTCCAGCCCTAGGAGAGTTGTATACCATTAGTCTAACTCAATCAGGGGACTAATTCAATCAAAGGCACAGTGGGCGTCTTGACGTGGGGGCATCTGTCACACTGACTTCTCACTGCATCCTGCACTGACATTTGGCCACAAAATTCAGCTTGACAGAGGCCCTCGAATAGCCCGAGGTCTGTCAGACAAAACGCACACATACTCATGAAAAACAACCGACGCGCAGCCGCCACTCGTGCGCCTCTAAATTCACAGGATCACACTTTTTACAGACGCCTGCAGATGTAAACGCAAACATCACAGCACAAGCTTCCTTTAACTTTATCAAAATGTGGCGCTTCTGCGTCATTTCTCTTCATTTAGAGATGGAGATGGAGATCTCAGCTCAGCACTGTGTGAACGCCGGGTTCTCAACGAAGGGTGACGAGGCCTTTTGCACATGAACACCAGGATCTTCACACGTGTGCCTCTTAATCTGACGAACAGTAACATGCTCTTCCTCTGCAGATATGTGACCTCTTACACAATACATAAAGGGGCAAATAATACCAAGAATCATCATCAACCTGATTAGAAACACCTATTTAGTCCCTGCACACAAGCAGGCGCGGCACATTTTGTTATCCTCTGTTAGTGTAATTATTTGTGGTCCAATACACAAATGGGACTGTTATTTTTTGCAATGATGTAACACACTGACGGCTAACTTTTTGTTGCCCTTTTCGCTACACACTCTCCAGTCACACACACCCCCTTATCCACTTGCAGGCAGGTTTAAGAGAGGAGAGGACATCCTATTAAAAAGGATAACGGTCAGAAAGGTGAATCAGAGGCCAAAGCTGTGTCAGCCGAAAAGAACCACGTTTGACAACTGCTTCGTGGTTACAGTCTGTTTCTATAAAGTGCATCACTCCAGCAGTAACTTCACATAAATCATGTAAACCAGCTGATAAATGCTGCAAATGTCCAAAAAAGAACAATTCCCCGAGGTTAAGTGTGGAGGCCTGCAACCCTGCGACCTTTCACTGAGTGTGTATCACAGCCCGTTTCCACGAAATTCAAAAAAACGAACCAAGTTGTGATCTCATACGTGGGCATTTTTACTTTAAAGGCAGTTAAAGGATAGCTTCACCCAAATATTGTAATTCAGTCATTATCTACTCATGCTGATGGAGCCTTCACTGTGGCTGCTAAGCTAAAAGCGCTAGCTTGCAATTCAACCAAAAAAATACATATAAAATGGCTCCATGCAGCTTGTCTGGTGTAATCCAAGTCTCCAGAAGGCCTCAAGATCCCCAAAAATGTTATTTTCAGCCCTGATGTGTGATCAAGCTCATACACCCAAGCTAGCGTTTTAAGTTTAGCATCTACAGTGAATATTCTTGCTTAAAAAGGGCGTAAATAACATCTTTTTATATCATTTTTCGGGATTTTGCTGCTACAAGTTTTTTTTGAGAAAGACAAGGCCTCGTCTACTTCATGCTGCGATGCTGTTTTGCTGTGAAGCTCCAGAAATGTTTTGTGGACTGCAAAACTTCACCTGACTTTTCATCAGCACGGGGGTGAGGAGATAATGGACTGGATTTTAATTTTTAGGGTGAACTGTTCCTTTTAACCCTGCTGATGTTCACCACGTTGACCATCGTTGTTAAGCATGTTGGCCACATTTGATTATTTGAGCTAAAAAATAAAGTACGGCTGATTCTTCTTGCAGGTAGGTAGAGTAGATAATGTCTGAATTTTCATTTCTGGGTCAACTTATCCTTTAAATTTAAAGTATAACAAAAAAGAAATAAACTCCAAAGTAAAGGGTCTGACTGTTTTCACGGATAAATCAAATTTATTGTCGCTTTAATGTTTCTTTTCTTTCATTTTTGTCTCCTGGAACAACATATAATGTATATTTTCTACATAATATTGCCTTTAAAAAGGAGCACTGCGTAGTTCTGGAGAAGCCTAATAACACAAACTCATATAAGTGAATAAACAACAACAATAAATGAACTGTTTGAAGGTAGGAAGGTGGCAGGGTCCGCCACACACAAACAAAGTAAAACAGTATGGAAGTGCGTCGTCCTTTAAGGTCAGCTTGTTTATGAAAACAAAGAGTTTGTTTAGGGATAATTTAAAATCAACCAATGAAGATGTTTCTCCTCCATAACTACACGGTGCACCTTTAAAGGCAGCTCTGAGAACAGCTTGTTTGTTCAGTTATGGAAAATAAATAAATAAATAAATATGTCTGTGCGAAGACTAAAACCTTCTGAGTTTGGATTCCTTCTCCCCCCAAAAAAAACTACATAGTGCACCTTTAAAACACGATTAATACATTTTGTTTGGTGTCCTGAAAAAAATCATTATGCACCACACACACACACTGAAACACAAACTTCTCCCCCTCACACACACACACAAACACAGACACACACACTTGTGTAAATGTAATGAATGCAGGTTGCCTCACCTTGGAGCTCGGGGGTTTCAGGGGTAGTCCCGAGGCAGGATTTCCTTGATGCTGAGTGGTATTAGTCTGCTGGGGTGAGTGGGAATCCTCGGACTCTTTTCCACTGTGGTAGACCACCCTATCAGAGATATGAATACTTGAAGCACAGCCCATGCTTCAACCCACTTCAGCCTTTCTTTTTTTTTTTTTTTTTTTTTTTTTCCTTTTTCTTTCAAGTGCTTTACTTTAATGTCATTCGCCCTTTTCCTTTTCTTGTTTTCTTTTTTTTAATTCTTTAAAAAAAAAAAAAAAAAAAATAGGGTCCACTCTTTTCCTGTTAAGTGTCCACTGTTTTAAATATATATAAATACATGTATGTGTATCATCTAGGCCACAGCAAAGCCGGTTCTCCAATTGCTCTGACACAAGGCATGAATAATATATCTATATATCCCACCACCTCCTCCTCCTCCTCCTCCTCCTCCTCCTCCTCCACCAGGAAGCTGATTTCCTCCCTCTCTTTTTTTTTTTTTTTCACATGAACTTAATTGGAGGTCTTTAATCAAAGCAGCTGTCTTATCCTGGAAAACTGGGATCCTGTTATATTCTTCAGCTGCTCCTCTTTGTTTTTTTAATTTTGTTATCCCTCACTCCGGCTCCTCTTCAAGCCTTCTTCTTCGTACCACATCACCATTTTCTCATTTTTTTTCTCCTCTCAACTTCAGTGTTATCAAGTAGGCCTTAGAAAACCCAGTCAGCCAGCCAGTCAGCCAGTCAGTCAGTCAGTCAGTCCCTCCAGCCTGCTGCTGCTGCTGCTGCTTCATGCAATAATAGTTTTATCCATTTTTTGTGTCCAGGGCTTCATGTGTAGTCGTCCTCCTCCTCCTCCACCCTGGAGCCATCAAAAAAAAAAAAAAAAAAAAAAAAAAAAGATGCTTTTCTTTAATTTATTTTTTATCTCTCTCTCTCTCTTTCAAACAAATCTCACTTGCAGCTCAAGACGCGGGCCACAAACCCGGTTCTCACGACACTTTGCTCCGGTCCCGAGCGGCTCATCATCATCATCAACAGGCTGAAATATTACTCACACCGCGGGCTGCGATTCCGGGTCAGTCGCTCCGATGTCAGGCGGAACATGGTGTCATGTAGCCCGGCAGAAAGCTCCATCTATTCCCCGATGTTTGTTGAGAAGCGACGGTGGTGGTGGTGGAGAGAGAAAGAGAGAGATCTCGGCGGATGGCTTTTGCAATCTCCATTCAAGGCATCCGCTGCCCGGTAGAGGATGATCCGCCTGATATATATATATATATATATATATAAATATATATTTAAATATAAAAAAGAGGTCCAAACCCGCCGCAGCAGCAGCTACCAGGCTCCGCGACTCTCTCCCATTCTGTCCGGGGGGGGGGGGGGAGAAAAAAAATCAGGATGTTGGAGGCTGTCAGGCTGCGATATGTGGATGTTACCACCTCTGGAGAATGCAATCGCTCCAAGAGAGACACACAGAGGAAGAAAAAAAAAAATCTAAAAAAGAAGAAGAAAAAACACAAGACCGCTCCGTGTCCACAAGTTTTTTGGATCTGGGCTTCGGGTGGGGGGGGGACGGCGGGCTGATCCACGGCTGAGAGCGGAGCTGAGGCAAGGCTCGAGCTACATAATGCTGATTTTATGTTTGTCTTTTTCTCTCTCTCTCTGCCTTTTTTTCTGGCGTTTGCCCTTCCAATTCTTCAGCACTGCTTGACAGCGGCACATCCAATAAAAGCACCCGCAAGGATTGACCTACAGCCTCTGCTGACGTTAATGCAAATGAGCTCCGCGCAGCTAATCGGCGTCGTGCTCGGCGCCGCTGGGTGGTCCTCCGCTTTCCGTGGGAACTTTGAAAGCCGGGGGGAAAAAAAGAGGCTCTCGCGGGCGGACAGCGATGGGGGGGTACGGTGGCTCGACGTCTTCCGCACGTAAGCGTTTGTAAACCGACCGAAAGCGGCCGTAGGTGCGGTTTGTCGCGGTTATACGTGCGCTAATGTGAGAGTAAGCTAGCGGAGAGCGGAAGTCGGACGGTTCTGAGCGCACGCAGCAAAACGATTCTGGGCAATCTGGTGCCTACGGAACCCCGCGAGGGACAAAATTAACGACTTTACAGTAAATGGCAAATCGTTTTTTTTTTTAGAAAGTCGTTTAAAAAGCGGATAAAATACATGAATTAAATGTAAACCACAGTATGTTTACTTTTAGTACTTTCTACAACACGGGTTGTTAATCAGTGATGGAATGTAACTGAGTACATTTACTCAAGTACTGTACTTAAGTAGAATTTTGAGGTACTTGTACTTTACATGTCTATTACTTTTACCAAAGTAATGTTTACGCTCACTCATGTATGACTATAGTTACTTTTCACAACATGGTTTTAAAGCAGTGATGGAATGTAACTAAGTACATTTACTCTAGAGTCTTGAGGTAGTTGTACTTCTCCATTTCCTGCCAGTTCATACTTCTACTTCACTACATTTCTGGAGGCAAATATTGTGCTTTTACTCCACTACACTTATTTGATAACTTATATTAAATATATGTATAAGTTACTTTTTGACATGATCACATGGGTGACTTTATAATCAAACACAATATATTTACTCTCACTCATGTGTTAATTTTGTTTACTTTTTTACAACACTGCAATTATTTCCATCATTGAGCTATCTGACAATTATTTAATCAGTTAATTTCAGTTTGTTTTGTCCAACCAGCTGTCTGAAATTAAAAAAACATGAAACATTAAGGAAAGCAGCTCACATTTAGACGCTGATGGCAGCAAATGTTCGGCATTTATGGTTGAAATGTGGCTCAATGAACAAATAAAGATAGAGAATACACAGGACTGTCATGTACACAAGTATTTAAAGAAAAATAATAGGTGTACATGAAAATATTCGGGCTGCACAATTAGTCAAAAATATTATTGAAATTGCAGGAGCTGGATTTTTAAAAAATTTTGATTAAAGTAAATTTGTGTCAAGCAGAATTATGCAGCTGACGGCCAACAAGCTCATACGTTCAGAAAAACCTCTCTGCTTATATATAAAAAAAACATTGTTGTGATTAAGCAGCATTTTTTGACTCTTATAGCCACTTCTGATCGAGGATATGTCTTATAAAAATGTTGCAGATGCCACTGGGTCAAGAGACTTCCAAAAAGTCTCCGACAACTGTCCAAAAAGCCTCCGACAAGGGCCGACTAACGGCAGACTTGCGGGACACACTGCACCGACTAGAGCCACGGATGCTCACTGATGGCCGGGTCTTAAAAAGCAATTACGATCAGTGCTCGATGAGTTTTATGCTTACAGCTGAAATGAACAGAACCGACATGACAAAACTTTACGTGTACTGTCGACAGTTGACAGTAAACCAAACACAAGTCCGCTGCTTCAGTCGGTCCGGCTGAAGAACGTAGCAGCACAACGTACACTGATGATAACTGACAGCCAGACACACACACACACGAATGACAAAAGTGCAAATAAGGGCAACAACAAACATGTCGTCCCCTCATCAATAATACAGCCGGCGTCACTGAAAGCTTATAAAGAATTGAGCGAGCTGTCAGTGGACGCATTCATCTGTCAAATCTCTCACATAGATTTATTTAACACTTCTTGTGCCAAACTGTGTTTCTGTTTATATAAAAAGCTATAAAACATTTGAAGCTCTGATTTGATGGTTTCTTCTGTCGTGTCCTTCTGAACCACACCCTCGTTTGATTTGTCGCTCGAGGCTGCAGGTTGAAATAACTATTGATACTGACATTATAGATTATGCACCACTGTATATTCTGTATATAGACGCATGCATTTACTGTACGTAATCGTTTACTTCGTGTATATTTATCCAATTATTATTTTATTGTAGTGTTTGTATTGTTTACAACTTGCAGAGCGTTTGACCTTAAAGGAGCAAACTTTAAGGAAACAAACTAAATAAACAAACTCTCTTTGTTTTCGTTACTGAATAAACTGAATAAACAAACTGACCTTAAAGGACGACACAATTCATAATGTTTTACTTTGTTTATATGTGGCGGACCCTGCCACCTTTCTAGCTTCAAACAGTGTTCTGGGACCTTATTTCCTCTGAGAACAGCTTGTTTATTCACTTATCGAAAAAATACATATTTCTAAGTTTGTATTATCACCTCATTAACATTGTGAACGTTCAAATCTGAGTTTGAATTTCTTCTCCAAAACTACATTTTGCCTCTTTTTGGCTGCACGATGTCGTAAAAAAACACAAAAAAAAATCACGTTGGGATCATTTTGACAGACGACTGCGATTTGATTCGTGATTAGTGGGAATTAGGGCCGTCATGATATCAGATTTTTCAATTATCGTGGCCAAAATAATTCACAATAACATTATGATCGTGATAAGTATAGAAATTCTGGAAAAAAATTGCTCTCGATCAAATTTATCTTTTGTTAAATGAATAACACTTGTTATACGCGTATAGGGAGGTCCGCCAACTACTAAAGCAAGAACAGAAAGAAACAGAAATGATTTAAGAAGATGTCTGTTATTAACACAATATCAATATTTCATTTTCTGAATATCACAGTTATTGTCTATACCGGTTATCAGCAACACCCCTGGTGGGAACGATAATTGTCGACATTTGTCGGGATGTGTAACAACCAAACACGTCTTCTTACATCTGGAGAACAAGATTTGTAGGCCGGGACATCTGCAGCTCCAGTTTTTGCTCCAGTGCATCTTTTACACAGGAAGCATGAGGCGATACAACACACAGCCTTCGATGCAGTTCGTTCTTTGATATCACTTTGGTGTGTCGGAGCCTTTAACGCCAAAATCTTCACTGTAGCTGCTAAGCTAAAAGCGTTAGCGTGTCTGAGGTGGGTGCACAATTGGCTGCACGTTGAGGTCGTAATTAATGTCTTTTCAAATCAATCTCGGGGCTTCTGGAGACTTTGATTAAGCTAGATGAGGTGCTGTTATATGTTTTTAGGTTTTTTTTTGTGTTGCTTCAGTTGTTCAGGAGAACGCTGCGACGCTGTTTTGCTGCAAAGCTCCAGTAAATGTTTTGTGGACTTATGAAACTTCACCTGACTTTCCATCAGAGTGGGGCTGAGTAGATACTGACTGCATTTTCATTTAGGGTGAACTGTTCCTTTAATGTTTCAGCCTTCAATAACAGAAAGGTGACTTCTTTTTATTCCCCTTTTAATGTTTAAAGTTTAGGTTAAACTACCCATTAAATGTGATTATTTGCATCACTTTCATCAGAACTTGAACTGATCTGATGGGTCAGAGGATTCTGATGAAAGTGATGGAAATAATCCGATCCCAGCCTCTCTGTTGGTTCCCCCCACGTGAGTCACAATCAATTTATTGGCAGTTTAAGGTTTCATCAACACTTTTGCAGGCAGTAAAGAAATACGTGAATGCAACCGAAGATAAACATCAGTATTTTCTCGCAATATTTTCACATTAGCTGACAGTTTTCTTAAGAGCCCAACAAAATGAGGAAAAAAGCTTCATCTTAGTTTTATTTTGTAATGCAGATAGTTCCCACGCTCCCTGGTGCAGTGGAGGTTAAGTTGTGGTTGTGGTTGAGAAGTTAGAAATATAAACCGGTGACTGACGTACTGTGAGTCATCTGCAGCGAGGCAGCTGAGGAAGTATATGGTCAGAGTGTCAAAAGCTTAAGTGCTTCATTAGCATTCAGTGAAAGAGTTGAGCCTGAGCTAATCCTCCTGACCTCGATCACCTTCCTCCTCTGATACCTGTCCAATCAAGTATTCCTGGAAGGTAAATCTTGAATGGACCTGCACAGGACACATGCAGTAAACCAACAGAACGAGTTACTGCACGTGCACCGCTGATTGTTGCTCTAACATTCAAGTTGTCGTCTGTACAGGCACTTGTGTGTGGATGCTGTATGTTGGTGAAATACAGTAAGAAAACTACTGTATGTCACAGACGACCATCCGTCACTAGTTCTGCCTAATATTGATGTTTCGACACATTTTCTCTCTTTCTCTCTTTTAAAAAGTCATTTTTATTAAAAGGCTTGTTTATTTTTATTTTAAGGCAGCAGCTTGGTCTCTTGGTCTCTCTCCAGAATTATACCGTAAAATATATGGTGACAATGTAAAACATGTAACTATGTTTTTTTGGCAACTGTAAATTTCACAGTTGAGAAGTGTCTTGCTGACAGATAAAATCAACATATATTCTGTAAATGTTTCTCAGTGTAGCTTTTTGCTTGTTTAAATGTTTTCTCTCATTGTTTTGGTGTTACTGGTTTTGGTGTTGTGTATTTGCATAATGTTTTGTCTTTAATTTATCTGTGTGGTATTTTATTCTAGTCGTCGAAGCACCTTGTAACCTTGTTAAGAAAGTTGCTGTATAAATAAAGGTTACTGTTATAAAATCTTGGGCTACAGTAGTTCAGTCTGTCAGGACTTGGCTCGGGGACCGGAGGGGGGCCGTTTCAAGACCCGCTCATACCAGTCAGTACGGAGTGTGGACTGGTAGCTGCCCCTTGAGCAAGGCACCAAACCTCTAACTGCTTGTGCCGCCTGATTACAGTGCAGCCGCCTCGCATGTGTACAGTTCCCGTTTGTGCATGTGTTACAGGCCTGTGCAAAGAAACAACAACAACAGTGAAAACGTTGAATTTCCTGACCCCATGAGGCATTAATAAAGTATCTGTCAGTAAAAAAACTATTATAAAATCATTTCATTATTGTAAAAATAATATGAGTTATTTCGTTATTACAAAACAGCAAATTCTCCGAGGTCAAACTATGGATGAAAACATCCTGGTTCTGATGTTAGAGGACATGGTGCTGAGTGACAGCACGAATCATTTGTCTGATCCAGTGACACCGAACTGATCTCACAACCTTCCTGATACATCATCAGTGAAGCATCACATCTACGTCTCACTCAATACAACATCTTCATAACTCTCCAACAGTAGAAGTTGTTCTGCTTTGGCCTTGTTGGTTGTTTTCATTTGATTTTAATCAGACTTGTGCTCTTAAATCTATCCAAGTAGTGACTTTTGTGATATCTCCACTAGGGGGAGCCAAAGGACAAATGACTGTCATTTTAAAAAGTCTTACAGTCATTTTAAACTGAATGTTTTCTGAACAAAACTCAATAAGTTACACATGTGCAATGTGATATAATCCAATATACGGCTGTGCCATTAATTGTACTTTTACTAAGCTTTGTGGACTTTCTGTCGTCAGAGAGGTGATCGTTGTTCTTTATTACTGATGTCGTGTTGGAGTGGAGCATAGAGAAAGGCGTCCCTCATATTCTGTCCCTCTCATGTATGTTAACGGGGTGGACAAAGTATTGGGAACACCTCTCTATGATGAAGTCCAGTTCAACCATACCTGCCAACCTTGACACCACAGAAATAGGGAGGAGTTTTGGGTCCTTCACCCGAAAAATGTAGAGTTTCATTTCCTGCATTCTGTCGACTTTCACAGAATAAAAAATAAGAACAGTAGAAAAGCATCCACACATTCAACCTGTACAAAAATGTATTTGATGTGTGCACGTTAAACAGATTTCTGTACAGATAGAGTGATGCTTTATAGCTCCAGCACCTCAGCTGTGTTTGATACAGCAGTTTTATATCTTGTAAGTTTAATTTTAAATTCACTTTTAATTCTCAGAAAACAGTGCAGAATAACTTGCCTGTCAGGCGTCAACTTTCATTAATTCTTTCATTATTAATATTATTTTATATCCTCTGCTGTTTAGAGAGTCTGTGCAGGCCACTGCCCGACAGTCTCTCGTGATGATTGATGTGGTGGGACCCCACCATGGCTGATCACACAAAATGCGTGTCTCTTTCCTTTAAAACTTTTTTGTAAGAAACAGGAATTCTTCTCTTCGGCACATCTGAAATTTGCTCGAGTATTTCTTTCTCTTCTCCATTTCTCTGTGCTCAATACGGAGGACGAGGTACAACAGAACAGTAGACTATAAGCTGTACAGTGCCAGAAACAGGTGGTGAAAACTAAAAGGGGAGAAAGTTTGAACATTTGTCATAAATTGGGAGAAATATGGGAGAATTCGGGAGGAAACCAGGAGAAGGAAACATGAGTTCAACACCACCTCAATAATATCACGTAGTTAATTAATACCTCTCTGACACTGTCAATAAAAACTGAACATTATCCAATTTGTGAAAGCAGAATTTAAAGCAGAGCTGTTGTGTTGGACATGCTAAATTCAATTAGTATATTATAATTAAATTAATAAGTAAACGGTGTAAACTGGATGATTGAGCCTGAGACAGTTCCTCCGCTTCATGTTGAGCTTTTTTGGAGCAGTTGTGTGTTTGTGTCTCACAGTTTGGTCCAGACACAACACAGAACAGCCTCACCGTTTGTCTGCTGTGTTATGTGTTGTCTGCACATGTTGTGCCTGCAGTATCTACAGTCGTTGGCCCCGATCCAGCGTCACACTCTCATTCAGGTTAAACTAGACGAGTTTTAAAGGACGCCTCAAACTGAAAGACTGAACTCTGGATTCTCTCTGCTCTCGGTCGATGACACATCTGTGAATGAATTAATGGAGCCCTTGTCCTTGAGTAACTAGACCCAATTTTCAAACTGCCTTTTTTTATCCAAGGTCTTAAAGAAAATAATGTAATCTCAGCTGATATCATTTATGAACAACAGGAGTGTTTTTAACGGTTTCCAGTCTGGTTTTAGAGCACGTAAGATGGGTTAGGGCTAATAAAGCTGACTGCAGACAGAGGCGACTGCTCAGTTGTAGCTCTTTTAGATTTCAGTGCTCGAGTGCCTTCGATTCGATTAATCACAGCATCCTCCTGCATCGATTTGAGACAGCGCTGTGCTCATGTTCTGGTGAGGTTTCGGCACAGTAACCACTCGGTTAAGCGTTAGGAACCGCTCGTGTTTCGGCTTAAAATATCCTCTTTTTGTCGCCACAAACACGGCTGGAAATCGTCCTCGTACTCCTTAAAAATATCCAGTGATTTCACACTTATCCTGGTGACTGGGCTCGTTAAATGAGACGTCAAATAACCACTTTAGTGCGTGTTTATACTGTTCAGTCAATCACATAATCAGGTGTTCACAACAGAACTATACTACACGACTACACTTTCTGCACTTTGTTCTGCAAACACTGTATTTTTAAAAAAAATGTTTAACTTACCCACCTCCTGAGAGCAGTTTCTGATTCAATCTTTGTATTTTTAAACTTCTTTTTCTTTCTCCTAACTTTAATTTGTTAATCCTATTTCATATCTCTTATTCAGTTTGCTTTAATGCCTCTATGATGTTGATTATGCACAGAGTATTCTAGTTTTTTTAAGTTACTTTTGATGCTGTAATACTTCAGATCAAAGTTTATATCATCTTATAGTTCTCAAGCAACATTTCTGCACATCCTCTGAGACGCCTTTATTAAAATATTGCATGTAACCCCTCTAGTGTTTCAGCTAACACAGATGTGAACACGTGGATCCTCTCTCGCCGCCTGTTTTTCAGACTATAAGGTCACTCTTAGTCAAGAGAATCTGAGAGGACGACTGCTGTGTTCCTGCAGACATATTGAAGCCCGATCATTACCATATCCCGATCAATTTTCCTGTTTGAGGGCAGTTGTTGAGGCAGCTGCGGTATTGCGCAATTAGGCAGCTGTACAAACAAGTAATCCATCTGTGGAAGACACAGAAGCAGGGGGAAAAAATGAGGTACGGCTGAACAGCTGTGTAGAGAAGAGACTTGGCTTCATCCTGTCCTGACGCACGGTCACCTTCGATTCCAGAGTGTGAATCTGAATGTGATTTATCAGCGCAGGAGGCAGACGCAGGCCGCAGCTGTAGCCTGATCCAAGCCACTGTGACAAAGGTGAAGCCGTTAAATCGGCAGCGTGCTTCTGCCGAATGTCACATAGTCAGGATGCGTCTACTGACAGCAAACCGAGTCCCATTGAAGTCATATGCTGTCACACTGGGGTCGGGAAAGGGTTGATTAGATTGTGGAAATTGTGAATTGAGACTCTGTGGCTTGAGATTTACTCCTAACAGCACAATTGGATCAAACCTCGAGGAGTTTGTCACAAATCAAAGCTGTTAACTCAAAGGTTTTTTTTTAAAGGGCTTAAGTTTCCACCTTTGGCCACACTTCAGAGGACGCTGCAGAGTGTTTGGCTGCAGTTTAAAGTTATGCACGAGGAGCTTCAGCAGATTTATGTGAGACATAAAAACAGTTTAAATGTGATGCTGAGAAAAGACATCAAATGACGAGTAACCATAAAGATGGAAGCATTTTAAAGTTCGAGAGAGCGTGTAAAGGAGGAGTTTTAATCACCAACAGGTTATGGACAATGGTGGAATGTAACTAAGTACATTTAATGGATAGATTACATTTAGATGACTGTATATAGTCCTTTATTATAAATCTAATTTATATGCATTTTACATTTCATTTTAATGTGCTTAAATGGAAAACTAACATCTAAAGGGTAACTCCACCAATTGTACACATCCAAGTGTGTTTACAGGTTAAACTACATATGTGACAAAAGTAGTATAAAGCCTTTTGTGGCTCCAGAGGAAGCTGCATTGTGGGTAATGTAGGCACCGGGCTTCTAACTCTTGTTGTCTGGACTATATAACCCCCACCGCTACAGATCCTGGCTAACGATGATCACACTATCACCACACTGACACAATAATATAGAGCCAGGTGATCATTATTAGCAGGACACTTGCATAAAGTAGTTGAAGGTTAATTTGGGGAGGACAGTGACACGATGAGAGGAAGGGTTCAAGCTGAGTGTCACGGTTTGGAGGGAGCGTTGACGTGTGGACGCCTTCAAAACTGCATACAGCTGAATTCACTGTTATCATACACATTGATCACACAGCAACATCATTCATTGTGTCATTTGAAAACAACAAACAACAAAACAACCTTCAGAGTGCTGTTTGTAGTTTTTACCACTAGATGGCAGCAGAACGCAGACATCAACACACCGATGCTCTGTTTTTATTTCTGCATAATCAATCAGCTCTTAAAATACAAAAATAATCCCCTAAACGAACCAGAGTGTCCACTGTACTTGAAGTACATGTAACTTTACTGAAAGGAACAGTTCACCCAAAAAAAAATAAAAATGTCAGTCAGATCTCTCATGTTTTTTTACAATAGACATGTAAACTCAGTCTATTTGTGTAATCATAAATTTTGAAACTCCAGATGCATGCAAGAAAAAGGGTTCTGTCCCTAGCAACGGTTGCTATGCTGGTGTGTGTGTGTGTGTGTGCGTGTGTGTGTGTGTGTTGGGGGGGGGGGCCTTTGTTCTAAAGCCACTTTAGAACCAAGGTTCTAAAGTGGCTTTGATGTATCACTTTGTAAACAGAACGTCTTTGATGTATCACTTTGTAAACAGAACGTCTTTGATGTTTGACCTTTAATCCTTTAATGTGTCGCTCTTGTTACACTTACTTATACTACTACACAAACTAGTGGGGCTGGATTCAACACGCACGTTTGGTTGTGAACTTCACTGTTAGTCTTATAACCGTCAGAGCAGTACGTGGAAACTACACCGAGGAATTGACAGACGGATCAAAGATGATCGATCAGAATACAGAGACAGTCAGCATGGATGCGATGGGAACACAGGACACGACTCCGACACAGGAGCCGTGTGGCCTCGATATTTTTCGACCGCCGGTTGAATCCTTTTTTCAGAGGCTGACGCCAGAAAGATGGAGAATGCTGAGTTCTGGATCGCCTGATGAGGCCACAAGGATTATGTTGGCAGACCTGCTTTTAGACATAAAAACATCCATGTCTAAAGCTTTGTTGGCTCATTTTAGGAGCCCTGCCTGCGAGCCTGCGGACATATACGATCAGTATATGTACGATGCTACCGACAGACTTACTCAGAACTTTGCTGACACCCTGGGTATTTCTGACTCAGTCCAGTCCGACAGCTTGAAACTCTTGTCCGACTTGGTTGGCAAAGAGATAAGAGAGAGTGTCGACTCTGCACTCTCCACTAGATTGGAGCCCAAGGAGCCTGTAACGCTTCAGCACGTCACTTCCCCCGGCACACTTAATGCTATGGTTGAGCATGCCAGTGAAATGTTTAAGGCATTGGCAGCCAAGATGAATTTCTCTTTGATTCCTGGATTATGTGGACAGAGGAGGGAAGAAAATCTGAAGTCTGCAGGCAGTCAGACATCAGTCAGAACAGAGGAACTAGACAGCGTAGAGAGCATAATAAGGAAAGAGCTGGAGGACATCACAGAACCTGTTTTGGATGACATGTCTGTGTATGAGACGCTGCAATCTGAAACCTCTAAGGAGATTGTAGTTGTTGCGGATGACATCGCCGAGCTTATTACAGAAAAGACTGCGAGTTGGGAAGAGACAGACGTCGCAAGTCCCAGTCCAAAACCCAAACCGAGGCACAAACTGAAAATAGTGGCCAGCAAGATAAAATCCTTTGTTGCAAAGAGTCTTGCCAAAGCGGGCATTTGTTGCATTGCAGCAAAGGTAAAGGCACAAGTCCGCCAGGACACCAGCGTTGAAAGCGGTCAGTCGTTGCAGTCGCTCATAGACAGTATTGACTCTCTGCTTCAGACAGAAGAAGGTGAAAGTGATGGGGTAAATGAGCCGGCTCTGATTCCTTTGCTCAAACGAATTTCCAGCGGTAAATCCCAGGAAGTCACAAAGGAACTGAGTGTTGTCCTCTACAGTCACATCACAAATGAAATCGTACCCGAGGTTATCCCCGAAATACAAACACTTGAGAGACAAACTTGCCAGAGCAGTGATGTTGCCATCTCACATGCCATCACGTACGCCAACATAGAGGTCCTAGTGCTGAATTTTATAACCCTGATGAGCTGGTGGATGTATACGCAGAGTGACAGCCACAGTCAAAGGGTGACACAGACTTTACTGGACCATGTGATTCGCAAGACAGCCTCAAAATGTGCGGAGACACCACAGGCAGCACAATACAGATTGTCTGTCAAACTACTCGTCGAGATGGTGGTTTGGAAGATATTTCTCAAAACCCGCACAGTTCTTGAAAACAAAGAGGACATCATCCAGCGTCTATTCGACACCATATGGGCTCAGGTTAAAGATTCAGATTTAAACATCAAATCTCTGAAAAAACTCAAAAAGGCCATTTTTAAAGACCTGTGTGACATGTCAGGCAGTGCAGAGATGCTACTGCTTTCACTGAAATTGGAAAACCCACAGCTTGATAATTGTATTGCCGACATTTTTAAGGATCACCTGACAACCCCACCAAAACAACCTTGCGCCATCTGCAGGTTCTTCTCCTCTGTGGGCAAAGTCATCTCCAAGCCTTTCAGACGTAACGCAAAGGTTGCTGTCCTGGTCACTGCTGACAGTCTTCAGCAACCTGTGTAAAAAGGTTTGATTTCCAGACCTGAGCCTCTCTGAGTTTTGAGTCGTCTTCTGCGTTGACGTGGGGTTTACTCCGGGCTGCTCCGGTTTTTCCCACTTTCCTCGCAACCATGAAGCCAATCGGGGGCTTTAAATTGCCCTCAAAAGCTAATTGGTAGCAGGAGGCTAACCTTGATGCCAAGGTTAGCTTTAAAAAAACACTTTTAACGATCACCTGACGACTCTACCAAAAACCTAGCACCATCTGCAGGTTCTTCTCCTCTGTGGGCAAAGTCATCTCCAAGCCTTTCAGACGTAACGCAAAGGTTGCTGTCCTGGTCACTGCTGACAGTCTTCAGCAACCTGTGTAAAAAGGTTTGATTTCCAGACCTGAGCCTCTCTGAGTTTTGAGTCGTCTTCTGCGGTGACGTGGGGTTTACTCCGGGCTGCTCCGGTTTTTCCCACTTTCCTCGCAACCATGAAGCCAATCGGGGGCTTTAAATTGCCCTCAAAAGCTAATTGGTAGCAGGAGGCTAACCTTGATGCCAAGGTTAGCTTTAAAAAAACACTTTTAACAATCACCTGGATCACCTTTTAACGATGTACAGTCCAATCCAGACTGGATAGTCCCTCTCCATGACAAAAGAGTCCAGTCGGGATTTTGATTCGAAAGTTGCCAGATCTTCGAAATGATTCCTGCAGTACTCTCGAGCTTCGGACCATGTCTTCGACTATGGTACAAACTTGTGTTTAAAATGGTTGTGTTTCTCCTCATGGCAGATGAAGAAGTAATATGCGTCACAGTTGGTGCCATAAAACCTCGTAAAAAGGTTTGATTTCCAGACCTGAGCCTCTCTGAATTTTGAGTCGTCTTCTGCGTTGACGTGGGGTTTACTCCGGGCTGCTCCGGTTTTTCCCACTTTCCTTGCAACCATGAAGCTAACTGGGGGCTTTAAATTGCCCTCAAAATCTAATTGGTAGCAGGAGGCTAACCTTGATGCCAAGGTTAGCTTTAAAAAAAACACTTTTAACGATCACCTGACGACTCTACCAAAAACCTAGCGCCATCTGCAGGTTCTTCTCCTCTGTGGGCAAAGTCATCTCCAAGCCTTTCAGACGTAACGCAAAGGTTGCTGTCCTGGTCACTGCTGACAGTCTTCAGCAACCTGTGTAAAAAGTGGGGTTGTGCAGAGAGAAAGTGCCCCCACTTTCAAAAATCATCTGACGAGACCACCGAAACAACAAAATCACATCACACAGATTACTTGAGCTCTTAGGGCCACCTCAGCAGTGTGACTTCAGAGGGCAAAGGTTTGATTTCCAGACCTGAGCCTCTCTGAATTTTGAGTCGTCTTCTGTGGTGACGTGGGGTTTACTCCGGGCTGCTCCGGTTTTTCCCACTTTCCTCGCAACCATGAAGCCAATCGGGGGCTTTAAATTGCCCTCAAAAGCTAATTGGTAGCAGGAGGCTAACCTTGATGCCAAGGTTAGCTTTAAAAAAACACTTTTAACGATCACCTGACGACTCTACCAAAAACCTAGCGCCATCTGCAGGTTTCTGCAGTCATCTCCAAGCCTTTCAGACGTTTATTAACAAAAATAAGAAGGAGAATAAGTTATAATATTAATTAATAGTGATTCAATAAAAAAAACCTTAAAATGTAAATTTCTGCTTATGTCTCTAAATGTTCAACTCCAGCTGAAGTTTTGCATTTTCAGTTCCACTCATGAATTTCTTTTAATAAATAAAATTTATTATTCCTAACTCTTAATGCCACTTTCAATAATTTGCACTTTTTAGTATGTTTCTGGTTTTGATATTTATTTTCTTATTCTGGTATTTTTTGATATACTTTCATTTTAATTCTACGAAATTTTGCTCTGTGTTCATTTGTTGCTCACAGAATGACAATAAAATCTGTCTAAGTCTAAGTCTAAAATGAGAAAAAGAAAACTTTATTGAAGATTTTTTCATGTGAAAACATTCCTGTCTGTTGGTTTCTTCACAAAATGTCAGGTGAAGTGATTCCAGTATGTTTTAGTGCCATTTTAACATGATGACATGTTTTCATTCTTGTGAGTTTAAAAATAACAATGAATAGTAAATGAAAACAGTGAGCAAACTAAATAAAAATGTGCTTTATTTTCTGATAAAGTTTACTGTGAAACTTTGGTCTATGCTAGACCAATATGAAATTGAGTTACAATACAACCTACTACAGTTTGAAAATAGTAAAGTTACCACTGAGATGGTTCATTGTTTTTTAGGACTTTAGCAGTGCAAAACTTTAACTGAGCTAATACATGACTAAGTTTATGAGACAATAAGTTTACAGACAACATTTAAGAAAAGAAAATCACACTTTATATCCTCATTTTATCTTAAAGTTTGACACTCCACTAACGTGTTACCATCTGAATAAGCTCTGTAACAAGTTGAAAAGCACGTGAACATTAAGTTTGCCGACGCAGAGGAGATCTGGTAGCTACCACCTCGAAGCAGACGATGGTAGCGACGTGTTCACCATCTCCTGTAACACAGGAAGTTAAACTTTTCCGAACAGTCGATGGTCTCCATTTGGCCTGTGTAATTCTTGGATAAGGCTCCGCAGTGCTGCTCCATGGTGGGGCAGAGAGGCAGATCAGAGTACAACAGATCAGCCTTGTTCACCCACAGCCATTCACCGGCCAGGAAACGGAGACCTGCCCACACCTGAGGGAAGGAAGCAACTCATGAACCTTCGTGCAGGCATCATAACAGCAGGAACACAAAACAGCAAGAGCATTATTATAAAAGAGACATCTATAATAGTCCGTCGGCTCGTGGTAGTAAACTCGCTGACTTTGAGACGAGGGAATGGATGGTGGTTGGTGGAGGTCAGGGATGGCTTGTTTGATGTCCCGCATTCCCATTTTAACACGTAACATCTAATTTTTTACATGTGTGATTAAACATAGACACCCACCTTCTCCGTGACGGCCACCCTGACCTTGTCCATCACATACTTGTGGTCGTCTCCGGGCTGCACGCTGAGCAGCTCGTAGCGAGGGTTCGATCCGGAGGATGGTTCGAGGCCTCGGCAGTGTTCCAGCGCCTCCTCCCAGGTCTTGTTCTCCTTCACCAGGACCAGATTGTCCCTGAAGCAGACGAAGGGAAACCGGGCGGAGCAGTCTTGGACGGCCATCTTCTTTTCATCCGCTGAGGAGATGGAGACACAGTCGCCGTTGTTCCCTGGCTCGTTTGATGCCCAGTTCAAGTACTCGGACACCCCTGTGCTCCACTTAAACGTTCCCCCTGCAGAACAGATGTTAGAACACAGTTTGTTTCCTTACAGTTTGTCAGATTGTCCATCCTACCATCAGCTTTATGGCAGTTAAACTGTACTGATGGGAAAAAATGATGAATAATAATAATAAAAGCGTGACAGGTTTGTCTTTCTTTACCATCTCTGTACAGTCCAATCCAGACTGGATAGTCCCTCCCCGTGACAAAAGCCTCCAGTCCGGATCTTGATTCGAAAGTTGCCAGATCGTCGAAATGATTCTTGCAGTACTCTCGAGCTTCGGACCACGTCTTCGACTGTGGTACAAACTTGTGTTCAAAATGGTTGGGTTTCTCCTCATGGCAGATGAAGAAGTAAGAAGCGTCACATTTGGTGCCATAAAACCTTTCGAGAGAAATATAAACAACAGAATTATAAAGAGGATTCGATGCTTCACAACACACCACACCAATACTGTCACATGACATTTTTTGATTTTAGTTTTCACTACAGCTGACTACTTTACAAATCAAATCACACTTTAGATTATTTTATTTCGACTCCTTTATGGTTTTAGAGAGCGCTCAATGCACTGCATCTTAAGAAAACACACGCAAATAGAGAAAACACGAGCAGATTAAGATTATTTACATAATTATAAGCAAAGTCTGGAGCTGAAGTAATGATTTTCTTGCGTGTTTATTGCAGTTTGGGACACACAGCGTCAACACTGTTCTTTCTTCTCATCCTGTTGATGAGCTTATTTCATTTTCTTTTAATGTTTTAAACTAAAATTCTGTCCATGTCTCACAAATTGCTGCTATAAGAGAGAGAGATTTCAGTCCTGGTGAACCTGTGCTTACCTCGTCAACAGATTTTGCAGATTAACAGGACAGGAAACACTATTTGAGCAGCTGCTTTGACAGAAATAAATAAAGGGTGCGACCAATTAATCTCATTGTTTTAATAAAGAAAGTTGTCAGAAGAGTGCACAGGACCTTTAAGTCGCAGTGCACTGAGCTCCATACTCTTGGCAGCCATCAGTTTCCGTTCATTTTTCGTACATTATGAAAATCAACTTGTAAAAACTGAAATTCGGGTCACTGGCATGGAGCGGTTTCTTTGTAAACTGATAGAGAATATAACAAAATATAAAACTGCTTAGGAAAAATACTGCACAGTATTATTATGTGACTGATTATGCATGCAAGAACACATACAAGAATAGTCTCCCATTACCTTTTGTTGTGGCTACTGACGACAGCACAGCTTTCACTGTCGCCTGGCTCGTTTTCTGCCCAGAGGGTGTACAGGTTGTTCAAGTTTCCGTTACTCCAGTACCAGTAGTACCAGTTTGGGGTCCAGGAGTAGTTGCTAGCCTGCTTGTACAGGCCGATCCATGCATCATATCCGTCCATGTTCATACTGTATGTATCTGCCTGCGTATAGATGGTGGCCAGGTCATCGTGGTGCCTGGAGCCATTTGGACAAAAAAAACAAAAACAAATCAGTTTTATTTATTTTAAATGATTAAAAACAAACAGCAGAGGAGGTTTTTTTCTCGCTACCTTGTTCTAATTAGCACAAAGTCAGCCCAGTCGACAGGATGTAACGTTCGCAGTTACCGTTTCTGCAAACCACAGATATGTCCAGGTCGACATCCTGACCAAACACAGTATCATCTTCACATTTTATGCTACTTTATTTACACTTTCACATCAGGAGGTGGAGACCCGCGGACATTTCCAGCTGTGGCAACAAAACCAGGGTGTTTTTTTTTTTTTAAAGGACACCTGGAGACATTTCTAGTGACGACCAAAACAAAAGTTATTTTTAAGCCGATCTATGATGTTTTCCTAACCCTAACCAAGTAGTTTTTGTGCCTAAACCTCAGCAGAGCATAAGCACAGCGTTGTGACAAGAGAGAAATAGAAAATTCAACCTAAACAGACGTAAAGTCGCATCATAAATAAACCTCCAGTTTTAACTTATCTTTGTTTTTTGCAGAAACGTACCTAGCTAACATTTATTCTGGCGAGTGGGTTGACAAAGTACAGCTGAGGCAGACCGGACGTCAGTTTTGCAGATATGTTATTGGTCATAAAACAAACTACTGGTCAAATTGTTTGACCTGATGATGGCGCTGAATTAAAAGTAAAGAGATCACCGACGTGATTACAGTTTGTCTTGAGGGGGGACATAAATATGGTGTCAATTGTCATTGCAATTCATCCAGAAGTTGTTGAGATATTTCACCTAAAACAATAAAAAACAACCTCGTGACAGTGCTGGAGGAAAAGTCAGCAGGGTTATTCTGTAAGGACCGTGAACGTCTGTTAAATTTAATCTGACCGCATCCGATAAATCTTGAGATATTTCTGCATCACCCAAAGTGTCAGACGGTCCTTCACGCCTGTGCAAAATATCAGCGCCAAGAAATTTATCTCAGACATTTGTGGTCACCAGAGGATCGATCCTGCTGACCTCGCTGCCTCAGTGAGGTTGACGTTTCTGTGGTTTTAAGAGAAACATCTCAACAACTATAATGAAATGTGACATTCATGTTTGTCTCAGGATAACTCGAGTGATGTCTTAACGTCTATCTATTGAGTAAAAACTTCACCTTTTCCAATATTTTGTTTTTTGGCCACATGAAATGCTCCTTAAAAATAAAGTTGCTATATTTTTAGGCTATAACACAATACAGGATATATATCTTGATATTTTTAAATCACCTCAAAACGACCTCATAAACGTCAGGACACTGTATGAGACCAAACACCTTCTAGGAGTTACTGATGATAATGTGAATAAGAAGTAAAGCCCACCTCCTGCAGTATGTCTGAGCGTCCTGCCAGGTGTAGGGATTTGAGTTGTAGATGAAATATCTCCACACCACTGACCCCAGTCCAGACGCACTACTGGTGATGAGGAGGAGGAGGAAGGGTCCTGAGAGGCAGCCCTTCATCGTCATCATCATCAGATTTCTGTTGTACAGAGAATAAAATGTTGAACCGTGCTGTGCTACTGCTCGTCGTTTAAAGACCACAGCACATTAGTGAATACTGTGATACCGGATATATGACAAAAGAACTGTTTACTGATGTTGATTGGCTAAAAAAACTACTAGACACTTTCTGCATGGCAGTCCCAGTGTCGGTGTCCTTACCTGTCCTGAGACGCTGGTTTGCCGTCTCCTCTGCTGCGATGTGATGTGAGAAGCGCTCAGTGCTCAGGTCCACATATCAGGAACAATCATTTGACTAGCAGACACACTTAAATCAACTATCTGCCGCCTGTCACTGCACCTCCAGAAACCATTTGACTGTTGGCAAATGAACTGAGATTTTCCTACCGACTTGAAAAAATACAGATATCGTTTGCTCAAGGAGACGCCGGGAAGCAGGCGGATAAAACTCCTCCGTGTCGGTGCTGTTCAGAGTCACATCAGGACATCTTAAACTAGTTAAATCAACAGTTCAGCCACTGTTATATAAAATAATAATAAACTTTATTTCTATAGCACCTTTCAAAACCAAAGTTACAAAGTGCTTCACAGAATAAAGTATCATACGGTACAAGAAAGACAAATTAAGCAAATAAAATGCAATAAAATCAGATGCTTCACAAAATATAACAGTGCAAAGAGCAGGAAACAAGAAATATAAGACACAAAGATATGATAAAGTGTAACATTTTATTTTTTATTCATTATTTTCATTGCTTGTTTTTATCTTATATTATTTGAACTATTTATTTTATTGCAGTTTGTGTGCATCAGTCTCACAAAACAAGTTTTTGTTTCTTTGATAAACCTTTTTTTTTTTAAATTTGTACTCACTTGTAAAGCACTTTGAATTTCATTTGATTTGTTTGAAAGGTGCGATATAAATAAAGTTTGATTGATTGATTACTGAGACTCAGACTAGAGTCAACTTGGACTTAAAACTCACGACTTCAATTAAGAAATAAATAAACTGATGAAGTTATTTGATTACATTTATATCAGTGAATATAATTAAATTCACTGTCATGCTTTTTGAAGGTTAAACAAATACAATAAATGATATCATTACTAGACAGACACTAATAGCTTTTCTCTGTATAAAGACCAGGAGCTGTTTTCATAAAGACTTCACGAGTGACAGTATTAACACATTTTCTAAGAATTTTTCCTCAAAATGAAAAAGATCATATTGATAACATTATTTAGACAGATCATTTATTAAAACTAACTTCAGTAAAGTGTTCTTAAGTACAATTTTCAGGTACTTTATACTCTCCACTACATCACTGATACTGATAATCGGAGCATGCTGGATATCTGCCCTGATGATCTACGCCGGGTGCTGACCAGGATCGTTCTCTAACCAAGTTGTTTTTGTGCAGAGACAAAAATCAAAACCTCATGATGCAACTTTAAAACAAATGTATTTCAGCAGTGATTTGGAGGCTGTACTGATGAAGGAAGATGTCTGCTGACGGGGCGAAGTGTCGTTCTTTCACCAGAAACTCAGCTTGACTTTATGTACGATAAATGTATTCAGAGATGTTAATTTAACTGATAACATTGTGCAGATATCTTCACTGACTGCTCTTTAGGGATCTGCAAATATTCACAAAACTGAATATATATATATATTCATAAATAATAAAAAAGCATAACAGAAGAAACTTTCTGCATATAGAGTTTTATTATGCATCGATTTTGGACTCTTTGATACAGCTGCAGTCACAGTGCAAGCAAAGTCCGTATTACATCTGAAACACAAAGACAGAGTTGATGATCAGCGTTGTAGTCACGACCCCTGACACGTCCCCTCAGACTGACGTCTCACTCACCTGGGTGGGCCATGCTCCTCTCCAGCTGTTTGAAGGTCTCCCCCGTCAGCGTGCGGATCTCGTCCTTTAGCCGGCGTTGGCCGTCCAGAGTCAGGTGCCAAAAACACGACTTCCTCTTGCCATCTCTGCACAGCTGGTTGCAGGTTTTGCGGAAGCTGTTGTTGAAGCACAGGTTGTGTCGGATGGTGTTTTTCCAGCCGTCTGGAGCCGTCTGAAAGAACGGGAAGTTCTCCCTGGAGGAAAGTCAGGAGGGAACATGAAGAACATGATGGGACCTTAAAAAAAACAGGCTGCGGTGCAACAGGTTGCTCCACGTTTTGAAGATGATATTACTTTCCTTCCAGCAACTTCAAAAATGTCTGCCAGGGTGCCATCAGATGATCGTATAATATCACAGACGGGAACTTTAAACTTCACATAAGATACGCTGAAACACATTCGCCAAAATAAATGTTGGAAAAATGATAATTCAAAATAAATAAAATTTCCGTTTTAGTCGCAACAAACACGTTATTCAAAACAATTTTAGATTGAAACTTAAACACCAACACGTTGAAGGTCAAAGCAGCCAAAACGACTTCAGTCAACAACAGCAAGGAGACGAAGAGAGAGAGAAATCCCCCAGACTCCATTATAAAATTGCTCAATTTTGTACGTTGGTGAGTTAGGAGAAACTTTATAAACTTTGTAATTCTTTGTTTCTGACAAATTCTGAATTAAATGGGCCTTCTTGTAAATTCGGCATATGTTACAGCCTTATTTTAAGGGGTGCTGCATCCACGTGTATCCTATGACTCCTACGAATGTGAATACATCAGCTGTTTGCAAAAACGTTCACCGTCAACATTTTATCCTGGTGAACATAAACCTGCTGGGTTTTAGCAAATCATCAAACCTGACCTGGTAAAGTGGTAAATCTGCTGGACTTTGAGGCTCCCAGTATGGCTGCTCTTGAGCGCCAAAGCGATGAGGATGCAGTAATTCACCGGTGGACGAGGCCAGCACCCCGGCTTCAGGATCTTACTGTCCTGGAGGGGTGAAGAGAACAAATAAAAAACACGAGAACAGAAATCTCCTTTTCCAAATAACCAACATGCTCTAACTTTGTGTTCATGTTGAACCACATCACTCATAATACGAAGACAAAATAGATATTTATGGCCTGTAAAAGGGTCATTAGAGCTCCCCACAGCCCACTGAAGGCGGCTGGTCCAGGCCGCAGCCCCGTGTCCTCACCCTGGCCTTGGTGGTCCTTCCCTTGCGTCTGTTCTTGGCTGGTCGACAGGAGACGTCTTCATTCTGGATCTGATCATCAAAGATGGTGAGATTACATCAGTAACATAGACTAACATGGCTCTGGACAACATTTGCCGTCGCCCTCTCTCTTTTTCCTCGCCTAGGCGATAATATTCACTGTATTTTGTCTCCTATGGATCATGTCATGCACCCACATCCTCCTTGCTCTGACGTCCTGATGTCAAATAAAAAAACCTGAGTAAACCACACAGCGGCAGTTGTTATACTACTTTTCTCACATAAACAGTAGTACTCCTGAAGACCTGTAAACACACTATAATGTGTAAAACTGGTGGAGTTTCCCTTTAACGGTCCACAGAGTGGTTGTTGATGTGTACTGTACCATGTACTCAGCGGAGGAGTGCAGCAGTTCGCCCTGTAGAGAAGCATCATGAGAAGAAAACAGGCGGATCTCTGTGTTCAGATGATGTCGGGTCTCCGCAGGGTCCAGAGGAGCCTGTGGTGCCGTGTGGACTTCTCCAGCAGGTTCACAGACGGTCTGCAGATCTGCTCCGTTTCCTCTGTACTGGATCGGACAGGCGATACTGGGATTGACCAGCAGCCACAGGTTTGGCTTCACAAAGGTGTCTGAGAGACAAGAAAAATCATGGCAGACATTCAGGCTGCGACAACAATCAGTTCATCGAGGCGTGTTTGGCATGACATACAGTAGGTCTGATCACAGTGACAGCTACAGAGAGGTCACCGTTATTAAATATTAACGCTAACATTTATATCCTCGTGACAAAATGAGGAAAATATTGATCCAAAATAAATAAATAAATAAATAAATAAATAAATAGGAAATAAAGGGATTTAAGTTTGAAACATTAAAAAACTAACTTAAATTATGAACAGAAAAGGTGAAAAAGAAACAGTTTTGCTCAAAATATTCTGATGTATTCTGAACATAATGTAACTAAGTACATTTACTCAAGTGAAAATGAGGGAGAAAAGGCGTGTTAGTGTCTCGTATCTGCAGAGATTTTCTTATTTTCTCTCTTTGTTGCTGCTCGGGACGCTTTACCAACCCAACATGTGGCTATTTGACGTCCTGGGAATGAGACTCAACAATCAACTATCTTTGTGGTGCGTCCAGGAACAGCTGGGACAAATCCTACTGACTCTACCTTTAACTTTAATAGTCTTTGAATTATATTAATATGACGTGAGCTTCAGTTAGCTTTGACCACAAATGTCCTTCAGAGGGAGACTTTTTACTCTGATACTCTGAGTACATTTCACAGCCTGTACTCTATTACTTTTACTGGAGTAAAGAAGTCGAATCAGTACTTCTACTTGAGTAAAGACTGTTTTTTTACTTTTGCCACCTCTCTTCAAATTTAGGAAGGTTTTGAAGTTATGGTTATGGCTGGAGTAGCAGGTCGATCCACAGACATTCATTGAACAGATTTTTTTCTCTCCTCTCAGCTCACCTGATGTTTTATCGTACCAAATGAATTCATCTTTTCTTCTCGAGGCTCTGGCAGAAGGCCTCTGGACCACGTACTGATCACTCAGTTTGTCATCTGTCATCAGAGATACATTCACACTTTGGTTTGGTTGAAATAAATGGGAATTAAACTACAGAGAAAAGGAGAAAACAGTCACCGTGGTAAAACTGGTCTGTGGTTGTTGCCAGTTTCAGCTCCTTGTCCATGTCCCAGTCCGTCAGGCCGACGGAGCAGTGCAGGTCGAAGAGTCGAGCTTTGGTTTTGAGCTGTAAGGTCATGGTTGGATGTGTTTTTTTTTACGAGGGTTTGTTTCCTCTCAGTTTTCCAGGATCTCTGTGAGAAGAGTTGCAGGTTTGCGTTGTGCAGACTGTTGGTACGACAGCTGCAGCCGGACAGCCTGATTGGACTTAATTAAACCTAAAGAGTTCAGCCTGTGCAGAATCACTTGCCTGGAAGATATTTGTGCCTGCAGCCACATTTTAATCCAATAAATGTGAGTTTGTTTCATATATCAAGTGTGAATTTGTAGAACGGTTATGAAACAACTCCACACTAAGGTCAGGTTTCCTCTTTAAAGGCACAATATGTAAGAATTAACTACATTTGTCTACAGAATGTGAAGTAATAGCAGTTTTGACATTATGACGTTTATGTATTGTGTTGCAGAGATATCTACTGAAGCTAGCATCCAGGAATCCTGTGTTTACACCACTAACACTCCCCTGGTCCCCAAGCTCCCTGTCTGAACCACTATCTGCACAGCTAACTGAGCTAACGGCAGCTACAGTTCACAGCAGTTAGCGTTTTTTTCTGCTGCCTTATTTGTTTTTTTTCTATGACTGACTTTAGTATTTGGTTTCTCTAGATTCAGAGGGAACCCTGTGAGGGATATTTCAGCTTTGGCACTTTATAAAACTTCTACTGACGAGCTCTTTGCTTCACACTGAAACTGACCGGCATTACAAGCTCCTGCACCAATCAAGATGCTGCTCCTGAGCTGTGGTGTTGAATAACGACCAGAAAGATTTTTTTTTGCAGAGTATTAAGATGTCACAGTGAGGTTGACCTTTGACCTTCTGGATATTAAATGTGATCTTTTTGGACGGACGACCTGAAAAGCCTCCAGACACGGCCTCTGCGATCACTTCATGACTAAATATTTTCACATTACAACAAGGTACTTATATTTCATGTTATAACATGAAACGTTCTGTGTTATCACAAGATAATGAGTGACTTGTTAGAACCGTCTTGTCAGAACGTGAAAAGGTCTTGTAATAATAAACGTTTTAAAGTTATAAAGCGATACTGGTCTGTTGTTCTTCTTCTGGCACGGTTGGAGTACAGTTTTCTGACTGTGAGCATGTTAGCACGCAGCAGATAACAGCACCAGCTCCGCCCTTACAGAGCTGCTTGCACGGCTGTGGACTGTTTGACACTCGGATTATATTTCATATTTACGGCACAATGCTCTTGAATCCCTGTCAGACAGCTGTGGCGACATTTGCTTCCATTACAGACATTTTAATGAAGACATCGATCTGCCGGCGTTAATGTCTGCAGCAACTGGCTGACAAAGGAATTTACAACTTACAGATCATTCAGAAATCGAATCCCCTCCCTTTAGTCTTACAGTCCTACGCCTGTCACCTGTATTAACACGTCAGACCAGTTAAAATATTTCTCCAGAGCGACGTTCGTGCAGTTTAGTCTGTTTAATTTTCCGTCACATTTACAATACACATTTCACAAGTAAGAAACAGATCAAAACGGCAATAAATCAATTTTTACAGCATGAAAAAACAAAAAAATCATATAGTCATCTTTAAATATCTATATATCTTTGTATACTTTAAACATTACGTCCGTCATTTACTCAACTACCGTTTGCCTCAATCCAGTACGCTCATTTACAGAAACTTAAAGAGTTCACGCAGGAACAGGGACGGTGACGACTGGAAGTTCCTGTTCAGCGGTTTGTATTTTTTTTTTTAATATCTAACAACAATCTAGTTAAGACAGCAAATCAGATGGGGCTCACACATTTTCACTCGTTAGTTTTGGAGGGGGGGGGGGGGAACCACAGTAATGACCAGACATGCTGACAAAACCAACACTAAAACAGAAATAAATACAGGTTATATAGAACCTGGTGGAGGCTGATGATGAGCAGAGGAATGTTTTCATGAGGTTCATTAACGTTTGTTTTCACTGATTAATCCAAAACATACAGTTTGCAGAATCTCTAAGTGTTTCATGATGGTTAGTGTTTGCTGCTCGGGGAGTTCGCGGTAAACTAAATCAGGCTTCAGCTTTTCTGTCCGGGTGCCCGACGGGTTAATTCCTGCATTTATTAAATTGCAAATTCTTCTTCCGTTGTATTTCACCAGCTGACGTGTCGGGTGGGAAGGGTGTGCCGCATGAAATAAACACAATGTGCGTCAGAAGGTTTGGACAATCGGAGAAAAAGTGTTTGAAAGTCAAATGATGTCCTCCTTAACCTGGTGAGCTGATTGAATCCAGCACCAACCACCTCTGTTGGATCATGTTTTCCAGTTTAAAACTACATTTAAAGTTGATTTCATGTTTTACTTTCTGAACAAGCCTGACTGGAACTCACATTACAACAAGAAAACCAATTTACACCTACGAGTGAAGAATTTAGCATCAAACCATCAGAACCTTTAACACCGAGGTGCGACTGGAGACACATGAGACTGAATGAAATGTTGGAGGGAAGGAAAAGAAAAAGAGGAAGGTGAAGATGAAGATGAAGGAAGAGGAAGCTCAAAAGATGGGAATGTAGTTGTCGATCTTGGCGCGGTGCCGCTGGGCGATGCACTCTGCGATCCAGACGATGTTCCTGCACTCCTGCTCCTTCAGCTTGACGTAGGCGTAGAAAACACTGAAGTGGAACTGGTTGAGGAAGGCCAGCTTGTTCAGCTTCACCTGCGGGGAGGAAGAGACTGATGAGTGCATGAACACCACAAAGCTGATAATGACAGGCATACACCTAATTACCATACTGGCAGGAAACTACCTTCATTGACACACTGCAGTAAAGATATAACAAGGCAAAGAGAGACATCCTATTGTGACCCGACCATTCATCATTCTTTAGGCTGTTGTCAATCGTTCAGTCTATAAAATGTAAAACAATGACAAAGAAAAGCAGCAAATCCTCAAATTTAAGAAGCTGGAACCGGAAATTGTTTTGACACTTCTGCTTAAAAAATGACTGAAATGATTAATCGATTATCAGAATAGTTGTCTGTAATTATCTTTCGATAGACGACTTAATTAACTGAGTAATGGTTGCAGCTCTACAGTTAAGAGTTATCATATCCAATAACAGCCACAAAGTTTCTGTTACCACATCTAAACATGTACAACATGTATTTACACTTGTTTAACACACTGATTTCTTTTGAAACATTTCCAGTTCGGCCACTAAAACCACGACGGAGCCGAGTTCAGCTGTGCACAGACAGTGTGAGACTGGTCTGTTGTCAGGCGAGACTGTATGTCTGATCATGTGTGTCACCTCGTGCTCGAAGAAGCGGTCCTCCAGTGTTTTGTCGCCTGGGTTGCTGCCGGCACCCTCGAACAGCAGCTTGTACTCCTGCGGACCAGAACCAGGTTCAGACTTACTGACAGGGGGCAGTGATTATTACAACCGAGTGTTTCACACCAACGAGACAATGAAAAGAAACACCAGTTAACTGACTGGATTTGTTTTGACTTTATATTCTACGATAGATACAAGCTGTGGTGATCTGAGCAGGCCACCGGCTTTTTTGACTTACGGGATAGAAATCAGCGACGGCCTTGACCTGCTCGTAGTCATCTGCCCGGGCCAGCTGAGCAAGGCCTTCTGGGTAAAGCTTGCCGCAGTGGGGGAAGAGCTTGGCGCGGTCCTCCTTGGACAGCTCGGTGCCGAACGAGTTGATGGTGATGATGAAGGCTCTCCTGTCGGCCTCGAACTGCAGCAGAGACGGACGATCAGTGGAGCAAAAACAGGTGGCTGTCTGAGCTTTTTATTTATTCGTTACGTTTCTGGAGACTCACCTCCAGAATAGGACACATGGTGTCAGCTGTGGTTCCTCCGAGGTTGGAGCAGAACTTGTAGAAAGCCTCCAGGTAAGCCTGAAAGGAAGTGGATCAAGAAGTATTTTAGGGATAAGATGAAAACTAAGCTTGATGAAACAATATCTCCCTGGTAAATCATAATTATGAGAGAAAAAGTCATAATCATGGATAAAAGATAGAAATTATAAATCACATAATGTGACAAAAAAAAGTAATTATAAGATTAAAAAGTCATGATTATGAGACAACACATTGAAATTATTAGGTGAAAGTCGTAAACATGGGTTAAAGTCATAATTAAAATAAAGTAGTGTTATTAACTCCTGGGTCATTGTGCCACTAAAGATTATTTTAATAACAAGATTTTCTAATTCCTTTTTAAAGCTGCTCCCTTTAGGAGTCCTACACATGACCTCAGTGTTTATAAAATCCTGGCTGCAGCCCTGCATGTGAGAACACGTTCCACTTTAAAAGATGCCGATTATCTTTGTGAATCATTGTTTTCCTCCCCATGTTAAAGCTGGCTAACATTATCTAGTAAGGAGGAAGGCAGCAAAACGTCGTTCAAATTACTGTGATCATGTTTTACCTTGTAAAGTGTGTTACGGATGATTTCAATGTTCATCTCATCCAAGTCCTGCTCAGATATGCAGTCCTGGAAGAATGCAGCTGGAAAGCAAAGAGAAAGGAGGAATGTTGAATGTTGAATGTTTCTTTGGTGCCATCTTCTGTCCTGCAGGAGTCATTACTGCTCAGTTTTCACTTCTCCTGTTGTTTTTAAACAGCGAGTGTATGTGGAGGTACGCACCCAGCGGCGTGTCCACCAGGATGGCGTTGTAAAGCTCGGCGGGGGTCTGGGCGATGTTGACCGCCTCCATCTGCTCGAAGCTGCCCAGCGGGTGACACTTTGGCACCAGCTCAGAGATGGCCCGCTGGTGGAGGGTGCCGGTGATCAGCAGGATGACGTTATCGATCATATAGCTGTACCTGAAGACACAGAGCAGGTGGGGAGGAGATGTCATGACAGATTCTGCCTCTGATATCTGTCTGGTAGCAGCGTTTTTATCATTGTTAATAATGATGATGATTATTATTATATTAGATGATTACTGGGGCAGATATTCAGCATTTTGACG
This sequence comes from Pagrus major, assembly GCF_040436345.1. Taxonomy (NCBI): domain Eukaryota; kingdom Metazoa; phylum Chordata; class Actinopteri; order Spariformes; family Sparidae; genus Pagrus; species Pagrus major. The sequence continues at coordinate 35,958,370 of NC_133218.1, forward strand.
ATGATCAGCATCCTTCCTCTATTTGTAGTCACTCAACGTCCCGCCCACAACACTTTGTGATTGGTTACATGAGTAATAGCCTATCAACACTGAATAATCAGAATCTGTAAAGTACCTAGTTACATCACTAGAGATGTGCGGATGATACTGAAGCTACTAATCAATTACTTGATTTGTCGTTACAGCTCTACAAATCATTTTAAATGGTTTTCGTCTCTGCTTTTTGTCTTCTGGGTTTGTTTATTCCATTAATGTAACTCATAAATAAAATGCTTTGAAACTAATTTATATAATATAACAAATGAATATTCACACAAGTTTCAAGTTTCTCCAAGACGTTTGTCATCGTGTACTGAAATGAGCTCAAACCAGCGGAAATCAACCGGAAAAACTTATGGTATGCTTTGTGATATCGTCATCAGTAATGTGAAGCATGTGTGACTTGATGCCAATAAAACATGAGCACTTGAATGTTGCTTTCACAAGAGATTGTTCAGATACGGAGCCAAACGTTGTGTGTCTGCAAAACCACTTTCCCTCAGCACGGTGATGGATGTACGCTGCTCGATGTTATTCTCTTTGTTAAAAGTGAGTCGAATCACCTGCTGGTTTCAAAACCACCCAGTGAAGGTCACTTTCACACATGTACATCATTGGTTCACTTATTAAATTAGGTTTCACACCAGTGATCCCAAACGTGTGAGGGTACTGCAGGTGGGCTGAAAGCAGCAAACATCGGAAAGTCTTATATCGCGTCGGTGATGGGGAGTAGAGACGCTGCTCCTTTTGCGTCGACAGGAGCCACCTGAGGTCGGTTCGAGCAGGATCCCTGAAGTTAAATATTATCTCGACACCAAAGCTTTTTGCTTACGTGATGAAGTCCATGAAGCTGGCCAGCGGCTCGTAGGACTGGTTCCTCATGTGGCGAAACTCCACCACCATCTTCTCCTTCAGCTTGTCGTCGATGACGGACACGGTGAGGGGAGAAGCCTCGTTTGCCAGGAAGCTGCCATAGTCTGTGCTCTGCAGGTGGAGCTTCAGATCTGCAGGGGAGACACGTGGACGGAGAACGTACAGGATTCACTTGGTGTGAAAGAAACCTGAAAACCAAACTACCATGTTTGCATGTTTAGCTAATTTTGTACAACTCATGTGCAGTTTATATCGGAGTTTCTTTTTCCATCCAGTTTATAACGTCCTGTATGCACTGATCATGTCTATCAACTGCCCACTGAGGACAGTAGACAGACATGATCCACCTCTAACGGTGTCAGGCACTTCTTTCCATCTGCCATTAGAAGATGTGACACATGGGAGGTTCATGCTGCAGCCCCCACCTGTGCAGGTGAAGCCTAACCAAGTAGTTTCAGTTGTTTCTGTCTCAACAACCTAAATAAACTTTGTTTTCATGACTGAATAAACAAACTGACCTTAAAGGACACAACTACCTTTTTTACTGTGTTTACATGTGGCGGACCCTGCCACCTTTCTAGCTTCAAACAGTGTTCTGGGACCTTATTTTCCTCCGAGAACAGCTTGTTTATTCACTAATGGAAAAAATACATATTTATATAATAAAACTCTCAGTTTGAATCACACAGTGTCCTTTAAGTCTTTGTTGTTACAGTTTCATTATTACTGAATGACGTGATAAACTTTGCTCATATGAGAACTTTGCATAAATACTACAACAAATACTCAAAGTACTTGATGTAAGAGGATGTCTGTCGTGTCTTATTTTTACTCTTTGATTGGAGATCTGCAGAAATAAATAAATCCACTGTGAGAAGGAGAGAAACATCTGGGAAATGGTCCACAGTACAGTGAAGCATAGCTTTAATGAGAAATACTAGTAGCTTATGACCTTTAACATGCTCTTTACTCATTTCTGCTCAGACACTAGAGAAAACAACCTCTTCATGATGTTATTTCACTTCCTCTAAAAAGCCCATCATTGATCAATGGACGACAAAACACTTCTCTGTATTAGCTTGGCATATATTAGCATGACGCTAGCTAGCTAGCTAAGACTGTCAGGCTTGATAGCAAGCTGTAAAAACCAAATATCGAATAATTTTGCGCCTTTAATTGTTCAATTTATCGACGGGAAGCTTAAGAAAGAGCACTGAATGACAACAATGCAACGCAGAGGGTTGAATAATACGATTATAAGGAGTATTGTCGTTGATATTATTCGGAGAGTGACAGCTTGTGTTAGCCGGAGGAATTAGCCCTGGCAGCTAGCTACTAGCCGTCAGCTAGCATCGGCTTTAAACTCACCTTCCAGGGTCTCACACTGCACGAGGTTTAAATAATCCGCCTGCGACAGTATTCCGGCTTTGAACCCCCTCACCAGCCCCTCCAGGTAGCCGTTGTCAACGTTGAAGTAGAGCTCGGAGAAAGGCATCCTGTCCGACCGTCAGCTCGTCTCTGCCGCAGGAGAAGCGTCCGTCCGGCTACTGAGCTAGCATCAGCTGACCGAGGCACGTGACCGCTGACCGAGGCACGTGACCGCTGACTGAGGCACGTGACCACCGCCTGATCACTCACACAGGGCGTGTGCGCGTGTGTGTGTGCGTGCATGTGTTTGACTTTTCATCGCATACGTTTGACCTTTTATCAAATAACTATGACTTTTAATTGATAATTTTAACCTTTAATTTCATATTTCTTTCTTTTAATCTCATAAATATGATGTTTTAAATGATAATTATAACTTTTAATCTTTTGTAAAAACTTTATATCTCATCATTTTTTGTTTTTTTATCTCATAATTATGAGTTTTATCTTGTAACTTTTACTTCCTGTAACATAAATATGACATTTTAACTCATGATTATGATATTTATATGATTTTATATGGTTTTATATGATAGTTTTTACCTTTCATCGCATAAGTTTGACCTTTTATCAAATAACTATGACTTTTAATTGATAATTTTAACCTTTAATTTCATATTTTTTTATTTTTATCTCATAAATATGATGTTTTAAATGATAATTATAACTTTTATCTTTTTTAAAACTTTATATCTCATCATTTTTTGTTTTTTGAGTTTTATCTTGTAACTTTTACTTCCTGTAACATAAATATGACATTTTAACTCATGATTATGATATATATGGTTTTATATGATAGTTTTTACCTTTCATCGCATAAGTTTGACCTTTAACTCATCATTTTGATAAATGATGAGTTACATATGACTTTTTGTCACATAGCTTTTACTTCTTATCACATAAATATGACATTTTATCTCATAGTTACGACTTTCATGTCATAATTTTTACTTTTATCTATAATTTTGTCCTACCTAATAATTTTTTACATAATTACGACTAACCATTAGTCTCTTTTTTTCACAAAGCTTAGTTCCCATCTTTTTCTTTCCGTACAGACAAAGAAAGTCTGACCGGTCTGACTAGCTTCAAGCTTTAAATTCAAAACATATGAGTTTTGTTTTTTAAATATGGACCTTAAAAGTAGCAGTGCCATTAAATTAGGATTGCAGGAAGTACATGTTACTCCTCACCTGTAACTTCAAGGAAATGTGCTGCAAGGAAAAGACATGTCAGTCAGCCAGTAATAATGATGTTATCTTTCAAAACAACTTTATAAAGTGCTTCACATGGAGAAAAAACAATTCAGCAACATAAATAGATCAGAAATAGACAAGTGCAGAGAATGAACAACAATGAAATAACATTCAAAGTAAACAAATAAAACAGGTGTATTAGGTAAAATGGCTAAACCTGTGGAGCGATTGTAAGAATTCAAAACAAATGAGTGTGTTATCACGTGACTTGGCAGTAAGAGCATAACTCTGAGGAAGAGGTCAGGTGTTTACTGGTTTTCACTGACAGGTAACTGCAGGTCAACAATTCACTGCAAGTGAGGAATGTTCCCGACTGACTTCAGGTCCAGTTGCTATTTTTAGAAATGAAATTAATCCTAACTACAAATCTTAAGAGTAAAATAAACTACTTTTAGTTTTGACACTTTATATTTGATACACACCATAATACAGCAGCTCTGTGATAAATAAATAAAGGTTATAATCTTCAGTTGTTGGTTTAAATGTAGCGTTGATTCTACTTTGTGGTCATTTTGGAGGCTGCTGTGTTGTTGTAAACTAAAAGAAGTCTAATGTGTCGTCTCGTAAGCAACAATCTGCGTGAAAGTCTGCGAGAAATAAACAATTTTATTTATTGATTATTAAGAGTTGAACTCTTTAAAACCTGATCTGCTTCATGAGGACAGCGTGGGTTATTGTTGTCTCCTCATAAATACAGTGGTGTGAATTTTTGCACACATCTACAGCAGCACAGGATGAGGTTAATTACCACGTGATCATGTGATCCGGTGCACATTTGTGCCCCGGCACTGGTCGGACTGGTTTGTGGAGGATATAACAGATATAAATCTCATGCACGCACACACTCAGGAGCAGACGGAGGCTGAGGAGAGTGTGTTTTCATGACTCTCTACAGTGTTTTTTAATTGGACAAGTTCATTTGAGTTTGGCAGGTAAGACTCCTCACCTTTAAGTTCATTGTTTGTTAAACTGCTGATGGAGATGATCGGACCCTTTGAGGTGAAATGTCTTTTGATGGAGTTTGTACTGTGACTCATCAGTGCAGCTTGTTTCTGTTTCCAGTATGAACGTGTCGGAGGAGGACGGGGTCTTCACCTCCGAGGTCACTCTGTCTGTGAAACACGACAGTCGGATCAGAGATAAGAGGTAAGACAGACGTCGTCTCGGACTCTTTATGACCGTTCATCGTCATTAAAATCCACTTCATGTGTTTATGTTGAAGCCCGGTGAGGCAGCAGACACCAGACTCACCTGCGCCCACCTGTGTGTCCATGAGGAGTGAGCGGTCTATGTTTGAGCCCATTGACTTCAAGGATGGAGGCCAGTCTGATGAACACAAGTGAGCAGGGCAACACAACACACACAGACACTTCTGATTCAGCTCCCTTGTTTTATAAAGAACAATAGATTTATTATAGATTATTTCTGGCTTCCAACAGAGTTTACGATCTGTAATCTCTCCCAGAAGATTTGTTTCATTTATTCTTTTCAATTTCAACTGAGAATCTGATTTTGTGTGTTGTCTGGTCGTCCTCTACAGTCACAAGTTATTAATCAAAGCAGAGGTTCATTCATATTTCTTTGTTCTGCGTGGCAGCTCAGTGAACCAGGAGCAAACCAGCTGTGTGTCCATGAGGAGCGAGTGGTCCAAAGACGAGACCATTTGGTTCGAGGCTGAAGAGCTGACGTGAGAATATTAAGCACAAGTGTGTAATTGTATGAATCCATTGACCTGCAGCTGATCTGTATGTTTGTGCCGTTGTGCTGTTTTCCTCTGTGTGTGTGTGTGTGTGTGTGTGTGTGTGTGTGTGACACCTCATGCCTTCTAGCTGTCGAGGTCACAGGAGGAGGTCAGAGGCTGTCAGTAATCGACCTGCCCAGCGGCTTCACACGAACCTGGACTCCACTTTCACGGTGTGTAACTTTTTACTGCATCATGTGCAAAAGTTAAATTTGGTGTTATAAAATTAAAACGTATCTTGAATTTGGTTTTTAAAAATGAATGCTGAGTGTGAATTTAAGTTTTAAACACTTTCAACTTTCTGTGCTCGTCTCGTTTTTTACACTCACTTAAAGCCTTTCTTAAGTTCTTCCCTCTGGAAAGTCCCGAACATTCAAACCAGTTCGATTACATTTGAAGACAATGACGGTCTTTTACTGTTCATGTATTGGCTGAGCTCCCAGTGGCTTCACTGTCATCGATGGGATTTTTTTCTGCCACATGAGGAAGCAGCTGTATCTAGTCTCCGTCAGCTGAAAAACAACAGCAGGTGAAGCGTCTGTGGTCAGAGAAACACTTCCTGTTCAACCTGTTAAAGATGATGTTTTTTAGCCACTTTGTGCAAAATACAGATTCACATTCATCACCTGTTTTTGATCAGGGTCTTTTATATTTTCCAAATAAATCACAAAAACAAAAATACAACTTGAAAGAAGGACAGTTAAATCAAGTTCCTCTCCAACCCCCCTGTTCCCCAGGTACTGTCAGGTACATGAAATACACCTGTATAAGCACACTCGTAGAGATAAGTTCACAGGTCATCATTAGGGGTGTCGCGATGTCCCGGTATTGACGATAGCCATGAGATTAATCAACTACCACAGTGTGTGGCTACGTCTGCCAGGCAAAATCATGTTTGGAGGAGATGACAGACGAGAGCAAGACACACATAATAATAATCTTTTAAATAGACAAACATCGTACTGTATGTGTAGTTTATGGCACAACTCAAGCAGGATCTCCATTGAAACGATGAGCTGAAAGATGCTATAAAGCTTTGTACAACTGAGGGGAACTCCAGAATCAACATCTATTCAGAGGTGTTATTTAAAATGCTCTGTAAAGGTGCAAAAAGTAGCAGTTCTGGATGAAGATAATTTATTGTTGAGACTCCCAGGTTGTCAAAAACTACCAAACCAAAGTGTCAGTATTTGACGACCTGGGAATGAGACTCAACAATACATTATCTTACACACTGTACCTTTGTCTTCACTGTTCTAGCTGCTTGAAGAGAACATTGTGACTTTTGTGAAGAACGAGCTGAAGAAGTTAAAGAAAGTTCTGGGTCCAGAATATCCAGAAAGAAGCTCAGAGAAGCTGAGAGAAGAGGAGGAAGGTGTGGGAGGTGAAGAAGACGAGCAGAGCAGCAGCAGCAGAGATGCATTTCTGAAGATCACACTGAACTTCCTGAGGAGGATGAAGAGGGAGCAGCTGGCTGACTCTCTGGAGAGCAGTAAGATGCTTTTAAGATTTGATTTGATTTGATTTCCCATGTTTACCTCAACGTCCATTGACTGACATTATCTGTGGTTGCAGAAACTCACGCTGCAAATTGCCAACGTAAACTGAAGTCGAACCTGAAGAAGAAGTTTCAGTGTTTGTTCGAGGGGATCGCCGAAGCAGGAAACCCAACACATCTGAACCGGATCTACACGGAGCTCTACATCACACAGGGAGAGAGTAGAGAAGTCGATGAGCATGAGGTCAGACGGATAGAAGCAGCATCACGAAAACCGGCAACTCCAGAAACAACAATCAGATGTGAGGATCTATTCAAACCTTTACCTGACAGAGATGAACCAGCCAGAACTCTGGTGACGAAGGGAGTGGCTGGCATCGGGAAAACAGTCTTAACTCAGAAGTTCATCCTGGACTGGGCTGAAGACAAAGCCAACCACGACTTACAGTTCATCTTTCCATTCTCTTTCCGAGAGCTCAATCTGCTGAGAGAGAAGAAGTACAGCTTGGTGGAGCTTCTTCATGGCGTCTTCACTGAAACTAAAGAAGCAGGAATCTGCAGGTTTGAGGAGTTCCAGGTTTTGTTCATCTTTGACGGTCTGGACGAGTGTCGACTTCCTCTGGACTTCAACAACACTGAGATCCTGACGGATGTTACAGAGTCGACTTCAGTCGAAGTGCTGCTGACTAACCTCATCAGAGGGAAACTGCTTCCCTCTGCTCTTCTCTGGATCACCACACGACCTGCGGCAGCCAATCAGATCCCTCCTGAATGCGTTGAGATGGTGACAGAAGTGAGAGGGTTCACTGACCCACAGAAGGAGGAGTACTTCAGGAAGAGGTTCAGAGATGAGGAGCAGGCCAGCAGAATCATCTCCCACATCGAGACGTCACGAAGCCTCCACATCATGTGCCACATCCCGGTCTTCTGCTGGATCACTGCTGCAGTTCTGAAGCACGTGTTGAAAACCAGAGAGGGAGAAGAGCTGCCCAAGACCCTGACTGAGATGTACATCCACTTCCTGCTGGTTCAGACCAAACAGAGGAATGTTAAGTATCACAGCAGTGCGGTGACAGATCCGGTCTGGACCAAAGAGGCCACGAAGACCATTCTGACTCTGGGAAAACTGGCTTTTGAGCAGCTGGAGAAAGGAAACCTGATCTTCTATGAAGCAGACCTGAGAGAGTGCGGCATTGACATCAAAGCTGCATCAGTTTACTCCGGACTGTTCACAGAGATCTTCAAAGATGAGCATGCACTGAACCAAGAAAAGATGTACTGCTTTGTTCATCTGAGCATTCAGGAGTTTCTGGCTGCGCTCTATGTCTTCCTGACGTTCGCCAACACCGGTGTCGATCTGCTGAGAGGAGGCCGGACCATCTCTGTGCCTTTACAGCACAAATCTAACTTTAAACACCTCTACCAGAGGGCAGTGGACAAGTCTTTACAGAGTCCAAATGGACACCTAGACTTGTTCGTCCGCTTCCTCCTGGGTCTTTCACTGGAGACCAATCAGACTCTCCTCCGAGGCCTGCTGATAAAGACAGGAAGTGCACCTCAGGCCAACAAGAAGCTGGTGCAGTACATCAAGAAGAAGATCAGCGACAGTCCTTCTCCAGAGAGAAGCATCAATCTGTTCCACTGTCTGAATGAGCTCAATGACAACTCTCTAGTGGAGGAGATCCAACATTACCTGACATCAGGAAGCTTCGTTGAAAACACACCGTCTCCCTCTCAGTGGTCAGCGCTCGTCTTCATTCTACTGTCGTCGCAAAAAGATCTCGACGAGTTCGACCTGAAGAAATTCTCTGCTTCAGAGGAGGGACTTCTTCGGCTGCTGCCAGTGGTCAAAGCATCCAAAACAGCTCTGTGGGTGTACAGATACATGAAGGCATAAATAGGTCAAAGATAATAATCATTTCTATGTCAGACACCAGAAACATTTCACGATCAAACTTTCTCTTCTTCAGGTTGAGCGGCTGCGACCTCTCATGGAGAAGCTGTGAAGCTCTGGTCTCAGTTTTCACATCGAAGAACTCCAGTCTGAGAGAACTGGACCTGAGTTACAATGACCTGCTCGATACAGGAGCAATGCTGCTGTCAAATGGACTCAAGAGTCCTCACTGTCGACTGAAGATACTCAGGTCAGTATTTTTACCGTGCAGGATGTTTTATCTTAGTAAATGTGTGTTGACCTCCTCCTGCCTCCTGTATGTTCCAGCAAGTCACGAAACACAAACCCCACAGCTCTGGCTAAATGAGTTAATTAGCAGACAAGTCAGTGTTTTAGTGAGCTGGAGGAGACATGATTTAATCCTGCGCGGTATTATAGAGAGCCCAAGTCACGCCTCTTCCAGTGGACCTCATAGGACCTTATTTTGGAAAAAAATTGTACCATGGTCCTGGAGCAACATTAATTATCATTATCAACACCAACACAGCTCTGTGTATGTGTCTGCAGGCTGTCAGGCTGTCTGATCACAGAGGAAGGCTGTTCTTTGCTGGCTTCTGCTCTGAACGCCAACCCCTCTCATCTGAGAGAGCTGGACCTGAGCTTCAATCACCCAGGAGAGTCAGGAGTGAAGCTGCTGTCCACTGGACTCAACGGTCCACACTGGAAGCTGGAAACCCTCAGGTACTGTAGATTATTGTACAGATGCGAGCCAGTGGGTAAAATGAGCCACCCTTCTGTATCTAGGCAACCATAAATAAACGTAGTAATTTGACCACTAATTCGGGAAGTACACATCACATTACTCAATTAATGTTGGATTGAAGCAAATGGAGAGGTTGGTGAGTAAACCAGAGCAAAAAAGTGTGTACTGTCATGCCAAGTAAATTCAAATAGTTTCTAATAAGATAGATATGTTTTGAACATAATTACATGTTAAAGGGGCATTATGTAGTTTTGGAGAAGAAATTCAAAGTCAGAATTGTTATATTTACAACTTGAATGAGGTAATAATACAAACATATACATCATAACTATATAACTTGTTTTCATTTCCATGGGTACACAACAACCTGAGGTATATATAGTAGCTATTATTTGAGACAAATACACTTTTATTTTGCAGTAAAATAATCAAATGTAAATAGTGTTAGTGTTTGTGTTCATTTCTAAATTTCCTACTTCCTCCACAGGATTGATCATTGCGGAGAGTGTCGACTGAAACCGCCACCCCTCAGGTGTAAGTTAAACTTTTCTAGTGTCACTGATCAGATTATAGAAGAAGAATTTTTATTTGATCACATATCAAACAATGAACAACTGGTACTCTGCATTTAACCCATCCCGAGGGAGCAGTGGGCAACGTACATAAATAAGATCAGTCTCTTAAAATGAACAAGTCACAGAAGCAATCACCAAAAATAGACAACATACAGAACATGATGATCAGATCTGCTGTTATATTGTCTTTTGTTTCCTCCATCAGATTTCTGTCAGCTTTCTCTGGACCCGAACACAGCAGGCAGAAACCTCTCACTGTCTCGTGACAGCAGACAGGTGATGGTGGTTAAAGAGAAGCAGCCGTATCCTGATCATCCAGAGAGATTTGACTGCTGGAAGCAGCTGCTGTGTAGTGAAGGTCTGACTGGACGCTGTTACTGGGAGGTAAGCTGGGAGGGAAGAGCTAATATAGGAGTGACTTACAGAGGAATCACGAGGAAGGGAGACGGGGATGACTGCTGTGTCGGATGGAACGACCAGTCCTGGAGTCTGATCTGCTCAGCTCAGGGTTTCACCGCCTGGCACAATAACACACCAACAGATGTAGACGTACCTCCATCCTCTGACTCTAACAGGGTAGCAGTGTATCTGGACTGGCCTGCCGGCACTGTGTCCTTCTACTGTCTGCCTTCCATCGTCTCCTCAATCAAACGGATCCACCTCCACACCTTCCAGTCCACATTCACCGAACCCCTCTACCCTGTGTTTGGGTTCGGACGAATGTGTGGGTTCGGGGCTGACTCTCCGTCGTTACCATCCTCAGTTTATCTGACACAGGTCGATGAGTGAATGTTGTCTCTGTGCAGAACAGTGGAGCCTGCAGTGCTTTAAAACAGGCCCATGATGCCGCAAGAGTAAATCTTATTAAAAGTCAATTTTTAATAACAGTTCACCACATAAAAAATGTAAAACCATGTTTATATGTCATACATGCATTAATGGGTGTTTTAATGGCAGCCCTGAGGGTCAAGTGAGAAAAAACATGCTTCTTTTATGTGTGAAACCATTTTATTTTTGTCATAAAAAATAAATATTTTCAGTAAAGAAATGTTTTAATGTGTGAAACTGAGTTCCTCTTTTTCCCCAAGAGGAATTTTTTCTTCTTTATAAAGCTAAGTGTTTGTTCTTGCAATACTCATGTTCATATATTCTGGGATTTTTAATGAAGAAGAAGGTTAAAAGTCATTTTAAAGTCTGTGTGCAGCTGGACGCCGACTGTGGTGCTGCTGCTTTACATCATGACCAAGTGAAAACCCTTTTTTTTTTCCCAGAGAGGGATTTATTTTTTCTTTTTAAGGCTCAATTTTCCACAAGAGGCTGAAGTTCACCACTACCCCGTATCTTAAATAGGACGATAATTGTCCTTCCAGGTGAGTTTTAATTTCTCTCTGCACTCAAAATGAATATTAAAAAAACCAACAACGGCCACTTAGCGTTTTCTTTAAGTTACATAATGGACGTCAAACTTGAATTCCTCCTCCAGCGTTTTTCTTTTTGTGTCTACAGCTGAATGTTTGAGCTGTCACGTTCACATTCATCTAGAAACTCCTGTGTCAGACTTAAAACCTTTCTGTTTTGCATTAGAACCAAACTGATGAGTGACAGGTGTGTTCAAGTGACAGAAATTCCCAACCTGCATATTTCTGTCCGACAGCCTGATCTGAATGTCCGTTGGTTGAACTACAGCAAGTGACACAAGAATGTGTTTCTTGGTGAACAAGTTCTGGTTGTTTAACACCTTTAACACTTGGAGACATTGGCTTTGCTTCCTCATTGTTTGTGGACCTACAGTTCAAATCAGTATCAAGTTCCCATGAAGTCAAAACTGCTGAAAAAGTATTTTCTTCACGTGTCTTGCTCCATATCTCACCTATACCCCATCCTTGCTTATGACGCTGCCATGGAGGTGTTAAAAGTTTGTTTGAGTATGAAGTCGACAGGTGGCCAATCCTTACATATTGCACCTTTAAGTGCAGTAGCAAAGTATTTGTACTTCATTACTTCCCAACTCTGTGTACCGCCACCTATTTTTCTAACATTGTTTATGTAAAGTCATGTGAGACTTGACGTCAATTAACTTTTATTAATTGTAAAAATAAGTTGCAAATCTATATCTATGTTTGAATATTTTGTATTTCAAATTTGTTAATTTAATTTCACGCCCTCTCACAGGAAGCTTTATAAGTGTTTCATGTTTTCACCAAAGAAGAATAAAGTTTCATTACGTCACTGAATCTTGTCTTTGGCGTCAGACTGTGGTGTCAGTTGTATTGAAGTCTATGGGAGATGCTTGGAGAAACACATTTAAACCCAACATAACCGAACTTAAGAGCGTAAGATAACTACTGATTTCTTTATCGACACGTTGTTCGTCCCTCGATTTGTTTGTGAAGGCTCCTGTTTGCAGATTAATTGCAGTCTCATCAGTGATTTTTGGTCGTACCTGCCCGCTTGATCACAATATTATCATTTTCTGGATGCATTTCCTCATCAGAAGTCACGCGATGCAGATATGTTTGGTTTTACTGTGTTTCTCCATGCATGCAGTTACGTAATGACCCTCCCTTCTTGTTTAGGTTCCTTGGTTTCCACCCAAACCACTTCTTTGTTAAAGGGAACAACAAGCCATTAGTTAGTTTGTCACCTGAAAAATTACTCAACCATTCATGCAAATTCCTCCGTCTGAAGGCGATCAACTGAAGTGTTGACTGATGACTGCTGACAGGCTTTAAGCTGCTGAGTTAATCAATCCTTAATTCTTCTGAAGCAGCGTCACATTGTTTCACAACGTATTTGACTGACAGCTGAGCTCGTCAGATATGGTGCAACCTCAGACACGCCCTGTGTGAGAAGCCTATATAGAGTGAGGAGCCGAGCACCTGCTGCATCGAGCATCAGAGGCCAGGTACGACAGGTAAACTCTGCTCATCTTACCTTCATAATTTATATATGCACATCCTTAACAACCACACTCTGCTCAGATTTTCACTGTATTTTCAGATTTGTAGTTCAGCTGGAGAGGACCACCGTCATGACTCCAGTTTTCATTTTCCTCCTCTTCCTCTCACTGACTGTCGTTCCTCCGGTAAGTCTGAATCTTTCAACACTTAAACAACGATGTTAAAGACTTCTGTCCTTTGAAAACCCTATTTCTAAGATAGTGATAGTGAGGGAAAAACTTATGAACTTGATGACAATGCACTTCTTTTCAAGGATTTAAGGATCTTTTTTATGTCTACGAATGAAATATGAGATTTAAAACACATTTCTTTAGTTATCTGATTTCCACTTAACAGAATTAACTGAAGAAAACACGATTTAAAAATGTGCCGCTGTGTTACAGGGTGCAACTGATGATGGAGATCAAACAGGTGAGTTGAAAAATTAAGAATTCTTGAAATATTCAAGTAAAATTTGATCTTTTCTTTTCCCCTGATATCCTCTGTTTTCTCTGTTTGCTGACAGACTCCTCTGCAGACGTCTCTGAAGTCATCGCGAGAGCTAATGCAGGCATAAGTAAGACAGTTTCATATAATCTAACTCTGCTGGCTAAAAATGTAAATACATCAGGGCAAAATTTGCTGTTTTAGCTCGTAAAGTGTGATAGCTCTCTTTCTCACATATTTGATAATGATAAATAAACTAATGGATGAATTAATTAACAATGAAAAAATGCGTCTGTGTCTGTTTATTCGTTCCTCTGCAGCTTCTTCGAGACTGATGCACGGAGACATCAGGCAAAATCTGGACAGGAATGCAGATCCCTGCACCGCCAAGGGCTGCAAGTGGCCTAAACGAGGACGCTATGTCTACGTGCCCGTCTCTATCTCCACCAGATACAGTAAGCTGCTGTAAACCAAAAGTAACATTAAAAACAAGCTGCTTTCAGTAGTATGCAGAAATAAAGTCTCAACATCGTCAACATCGTTCGTTAAAAAAGTAATTTCAGAGTCAGACAAAATGAAGAGAGCCACTCCTCTCCAGCAGCCTCCTGTCCTCGCTGCACTTGAAAATTGTTATATAAATTAAATACATATCAGCATGGGAATGGATAGAGGAGAATATCTGTGCTCCGGTGATGTAAGAGCGATGTTAATGGGACAGTCTGAACCTTAGTGATAGATTATTATTCTTTGTCTTCCCTCTGTGTTGGGCATAATCTTGCTCGAAAGTCACCAAGATGCTTTGGGGGATTTCTGAATTTATATTTCTTCAGTGATTTCTTAGCGGATTCATGGAAAATCTAAATCACGCAGCGTCTTATTAATATGTGCATCATGTCCGTGTGTTTACATTTTGTAGTAAAGTGACTTTTTGAAGTAAATGCAACAATTCGACACTAAGGAGTTTTTAAAGTACCTGCATTACCTCCGTGAGCAGTACTAGCCATCGGCTTGTCGGTTCCAAGGTCTCCTGTGTTCAAGTTGTACCTGTTTTGCACGAGCCTGCAGGACAAAAGAGACAAGGACAAAGAAAATGTCACCATGCATTTTTGTCGTTGCTCATGCCAAATGTCAAGAGCGCTCGGAACATTTACACCTGCAGGGTGAATGACGGTGCAACTTGAAACCGGAGGGGAGTAGACGCTGTCCATGGTGCTGAAGGAGTCACAACAACTGAAGTATCCCATCCAGATGTCCTAAGTGATTCAAACAAACCCAGTTGGCAGTTTGTTGGTTAAAACTACTGCAGTGTAACACAACAGCCTTGCAAAAAGCCTTGACAAAGTTTCATGAGTTCTTATACATGTTTACGCCCTCAAAAAAGCGATTTATTTAGGCGTAGAAAGTAAGAATAATAATTCCTTGAAATTCCAGAGGGGAAAAAAGGCTCACTAGCGCCCTCTAAGACACAGCACCTTGGACTACTTTCACTGACAGATTTCTGTCTCTTTTCTCCCATTAAGGCCTCCAGAACTGGTTTTATCTGCATCATAAAATACATTTTTATGGAATAATGAAATAAAGATGATAGCTGAAAACTTTTATTTTGTGAGCATGAAGGATCCGAGAGTGATTTATAAATCTGAAATACATTTTACCAATTTGAAGAAAGTGTTAATAAGAGACGGAGATAAGCTTGTTTTTTCGTGTCTTCAGGCAGAAGCGAGCGCAACATCATCATCAGAGGCCTGCTGACCTTCCACAAATCCACCTGCATTCGCTTTGTGTGGAGGCGCTGGCACAGGAACTACCTCTACTTTTTCTCTGGAAATGGGTAGGAACACACACACACACACACACACACACACACACACACAGTGCACCTATGCTAACATGTAAAGACAGGACTGGCACTCACACACTCTTTCTCTTATTGAAACTTAATTTTTTTTAATCCATTTTAACAAGCTCATCTACATCTGCACCCATTTTTTGGTCTGCTGTATGTTTCCTTGTCATCTTGCATTCTGTCAGTGTTGTAAGAAGCACTCAGATCCTTTATTTAATATATATATGTACCATTATAACAATGTAAAAATGCTCCATTACAAGTGTAAAGTCCTTCATTGAAAATTCTACTTAAGTAAAAGTATTATCAACAAAACTTTTTACAGTATTTTACTGTTGTAGCTTGTTTTAACTCCTCAGTGGTTCACAGTCAAGGGCTCGGGCTCCTCCAAAAGGTCACAAGATAAATCCATGAAGTGATTAACGGGACAATGAAGAGAAACTTCAGTTTCACGAATCATTCTCTCTAATCTTTAATATATTTTGTGTACATACTCAACTCATACATAAACAGCATTGCCAGATGTACAATAATTATCATATTTGTACAATTTTTCTGTCCTCTGTACAATGTTCTGATCAAAAAAGCCAAAAATGCTATAATTATAATTATTATGTTATGTAATTATAATTTGACCATTTTGAGACACTTCAAAAGCCTCCAGAGGCCAGAAATGCATCAACAATACCTGTTTGATTCAAATGATTTCACCATGCATGCGTCTTTGTGTCAGGTGTTGGTCCTACCTCGGCCGTCAGAGGCGTGGACAATACGTCTCCCTGATGAAAAACGGTTGTTTGTACATGGGCACGGTGCAGCATGAGGTTCTTCACGCTCTGGGCTTCCACCACGAGCAAGTCCGCTCCGACAGAGACGACTCTGTCTCCATCCTCACCCAGAACATTCAGCCAGGTCAGCTCACCCACAAAAACCTTCATTTCCCAGTCCTGGTTCATGTTTTGTACATCAATGGGAACAATTCAGGGTTGAGCAACTACCTGACCATCCTGTGCATGTTAGCTAGCAAGGCTAGCTTTTAAATCTTCATCTGTTCGGTCCCTCAGCCAAATAATTTGCTGTGTTCTCTCCTCCTGTGCAGGAAAGGAATCCAACTTTGTGAAGGTGCAGACTAACAACTTGGATACTCCCTATGACTTCAACTCCGTCATGCATTACAGCAAGTGAGTGAATGTGTGATTGCATACATAAAAATAATAATGATAACAATTTGTGTATAGCACCTTTTAGGGCTTCGTTACAAAGTGCTTCACAGTAGCAATTAAAACAGAATCTGATAAGCCTGGTCGCCTCTGGCTTTCAAATTAAAATCAGGGTTATACAGTGATCAGCCACAACATTAAACCCCTGACAGGTGAAGTGGAAAGTGAATCAATCATCGAGTATCATATCAAAGTTTGGGTCCTGGCATTCATGTGGATGCCATTTGACATGCACCCACCCAAACACAGATGTGGACCTTGTATACAGCGTGGCCTCGGTACGCTATGTGCCCTGACAAACTGCTCGGGAACGGCCCAGCGAATATGACAAAGAGCCTGAGGCATTGACCCGGCCCAGAAATTCCCTAGATCCCAATCGGAACAAGTCCGATCCATGGAGGTCCATCCCTTCACCCACAGGAGGACCCACTACAAATGTCCCATTGCCAGACATCACAGGACTCCCTCAGAGGTCTTATGACCATGTCCTGACGAGTCACAGCTGATCGGTGTGTGCCAGTGTGTGCTTGTGTTTTTGTGTATAAAGCTCTACATACCAAAAATGTTGTTTGTGTCCTCAAGATACGCCTTCTCCAAAAACGGCCAGCCAACCATCATCGCTAGAAGCAATCCGAACCTGAACTTCGGACGCGCCACTGACATGAGCCAGAATGACATTGACCGTGTCAACGAGCTGTACAAATGCTGTGAGTGACATATTAATGCTAAATTATATAGAGATCAGACAGCAGATACACTCTGAGTTACCACATAACAGCAGCACAGTAGAACAAGGAAAACACAGGGTTAAAAAAATTATATATCTGAGATTATTAACAATAAATCAGAATCTGTTTTTTTTTTTTTCAAACAGGAAAGGGTTCGACCTCCAGATGCTTCAAGTCTCGGCTTGTGATGATTACACCGAAGACGTACATGTCGTACTGCAAGAATATTACCTCAAAACACACTTGTCTTGGATAAATAATCTGCGTACATGTTCCTATTTGATATAAAGATCTGAAATCCTGCCACTGTTTTTCGTTAGCTTCTGTTTACATTTTAAACTGGCAACAGATACTTTTCTTGCTTTAACGTATCCTTATGAAGTAAATGAATAATGTAGATATAGAACAATGACGCATCTTTGTTTAGTTTGATTACTTTTAACCCTCTCTTCTACTATGCTATTTTGTCTTCCACTGGACATGAAATCTCCTGGGAAAATGAAGGTTGACGGGTGATTAAATGGATGAGTAAACTCGTGTTTTGTCCTGTGTTGTTAATAGTTGTAACCCTGAGAAAAAAAAACAGAAAATACCTGGTTGAAAAAGTAAAAGTTGAAAAAATCTGGTGCGGACTGCCTCAAAACGATTATTTTGTTAGCTTCATTATCTGCAGCTCCAGTCCGACTTTGACTTTGGCTAAAACATTACCATAAAATATATACAGCTTGTCAAAAAGACTCATGAAGGAAACACTGAGAAATACATTTTGGAACAGAGGCTAGTTGGGAACTGCAGGGCAACCTGCTGGAGGCCGATGGTATTGCATCTCTTTCTGCTGTGGTCAGACATAGTAGTACTTCACTTCATGCACGTAACGTTGCAGAGAAGAGACGGGGACTCTGACTGTCTCCTGGAAGCTATGGTGACAGGCAAGCGAACAAAATGCACTGTCACCTTGAATAAAACTTGTGGATTTCTCTGGGTTTAAACATTCCCTCTCAGGCCGGCTCTGAACCATCTGCACACGGACGAACAGGCTGAGAAACAGCTTAGTGTGCAATAACAGTGCAGTAACTGTCAATGTGCAATAACTTTTGCACTATTTATTACATATAGAATATTGTATTGGTTACCTATCTATTGTAAAAAACAACAACATTTGGGATAATGTTAGTACACTACTCAACAAAAAACATAACAAATAAATAAAAGGTCTAGTAATTTTTAGACATGTCAAGACTTTATTATATTATATTACATTATATCTTTAAATCAAGTTGAACTAACTTCTCATTACATTTAATTTTGCCAAATGAAGTCAGTCAGAAAGAAAACATTCACATCACCAGTTCAGTTTAAACACTTTGAGGGGAAACAGTGGTAACGTTGACATCTGCTGGCAGAAAGCAGCTCCAGCAGGAGCTACAGAACGTGAACGGAGGTGATAACAATGGCTTCAAGCTCTGAACGTTGACTTCATGCATCTGTGCATGTAATGTGAAACTAGCAGGGTCCCACATTAAACTGTGAATTACTGACGCTGCAGGAAATATGATTATCAAAATGTTTTCACTTCTAAAACTTTAGATTTAAAACTTGATACATGATCAACACATGTGGAGCAAATCCACTGTATGTGTCATTTACTGTACAATGTTAAGATAAGATAAGATACTGATCTCCATTGGGAGAAATTCACAGGTAACACAGCAGTACAGAGGGAAATAAGTAGCAGTACAAGAGTAAGTCTAAAAAGAACAGAGACAATAATAAGGAGATATTTGTAAAGAAATAAAATAACAATTTGAATAAAAATATAATAAAAGCTATTAGAATAAAGATAAACATACTGTATACAGTAACTGTCCTTGTGTGTGCATGACATGTGCAATATGTAATAAATGTGCCTGTGCAAATGTTAAATAAAGTAGTGCATCATGCTGAGTCGTTACCAGGTTTTTGATGCATCATTATTTCATGAATATCATTATTGAGCATGTTGTGTCCCCTCAAGCAAAAAGTCACGCTACACAAGTGACAAAAACGTTCTGAAGTTTAACCGTAATGTACAAATAGTTTATAAATAATGGTATATAGGAGGTAAGACTTTAATTTTATTGTGTTTTTACTGGATGAATGTAGTGTTGCATTTGTTTCTTTTATTGCCAAATCCAGGGGTGCGGTAGTTAGTGGAACCAGGAACCCGGGGCCCCAACATTTGGAGGTGGAGGTGGACTTGACATTTTGTGTGACAGTGGAGCTGATCTCAGAGCAGATCAGACTGAGAGTCATATCTACTTGTTGTGATTCCTCACTCAGTCACTGCTGAAGCTCTCTTCTCCTCTCCACCTCCCAGTCAGAGCCTCTCCACCCACCAGCTGATGCTTAGACCTCTCTGGATCATCAGGACACAGCTGATCCTCTCATCACCACCACCTCTCTCATAACTCACACTTTAACAGAGATGGCTCCCAGCTGAGGAGAGAAGAAGACAGACAACAGAAGTCATGAATCAGTGTTTACAGAGACTCCCTCCATCAGGGGTCAGTCAGTGATATAAAGACCAACAGGGACTTCAGTCACTGTTTAGACCACAAGTGGAGCGGCTGTGTAGTGCAACCAGCTTCCTTTCAGCTCTCATGATAAACTGCTGAGAGTCCCTGAACACATCATTACTGCAGAAACAGATATTCACTGCTCACTTTAATGGTGATTTACTGAGTTTTACAGAGTTCAAAGCTGTTAAAAACCAGCATCTCTGTCACATTCGAATACGTCATCTACTTTTGAAGTATTACATGACAAATGTGTAAGTATGGAGGCTGTTATACAAATATCAGGAGAAAACAAATTAAAGATGGACAGATAAATACATGACATTAAAGGTCCTTTATGTTCATACAAAGACTGAGCAGTGAAACATCAGCTGTGGTGACTGGACTTCAGCAGAGGTTCTGGTCTGTAGAAACACCACATGGTTACTAAATGCAATGATGGATCTTTGAAATAAGAGCCAGTGATTTGCAGGCTTCAGTCAGATTGATCTGAGAGCTGTGACAAAGATGAACTGATCAATTATTTAGTATTGAATTGAGACAACAAAGACTTTGAGATCCTGAAGCCTGTCACCGTTCTCCTGTCACAGCTTCATCAAAGAAAACAAGAAATGCTGGATCTTCGCTTTGATACTGTTTATAGTACAATACTTCTGAAACCAGCAGGGACTGACTCTCTTTACTGACCTCACAGTCTCCAGTCTACATTGTGGCATCTTTTTCAGATCACACAGCAGCTTCACTCCTGAACCCTGCAGCTTGTTTCCCCTCAGCTCCAGCTCTCTCAGGTGGTAGGGGTTGGACTTCAGAGCTGAGGCCAGAGAAGCACAGCTGATCTCTGACAAACTGCAGCCGCTCAATCTGAATAAAGAATAAATGATGTAGATACAAATTAATTTATTTAGCATTCACTATGTCCTAATCAATGTGCTTCTAAAATGAGTCAAGTGACTTTGTTATTGTGGATCATCATAATGTCAGCACAACATTCATACACCTGATCATGTCAACACAGATTTATTTTTATTTCAACTTTTTGTCAATTTAAAAAATATATTCTGCAGATTTTCCACATATTTTAATCAAGATGAGTTGTAACAAAAACTCATGACTCATGACTGTGTGTCATGTTAAATTAGCATTAAGATCAAAGTTTGGGGTACATAATATTTATTTCAACCTGCTTGAGATCATTTTATTTCATTTTAATGTGTTGTGTTTGTTTATTTTGATCAAAACCAGTCTTTGTTATCTTAAATGAATGTTTATCACTTTACAAGTATAGAAAACAATTCAAATAAGCAGATTCTGTTTGGGTCTGAATATTTGTTCAGAGGATCTTCTGTTATCAGATGTGCCCATTTACCAAAAAAATATAAACATTAATTGACTTAAACAACTAAGAGTTTCTTCAGTCTTTTGTAACTACAGACTAAATTTAGTACACAAACATGAAAATATGAACTAAAGGACCAGCTTTATGGATGTAAGTTATTTGTAAACATAAATAAGGTTCAACTGTTAAGTAAACATTTAAGATCTACAATAGTAACAGAGAGTCAGTGAACTTACCTCAGAGTCTCCAGTCTACAGTGTGGACTCTGCAGAAAATTACACAGCAGCTTCACTCCTGAATCCTGCAGCTTGTTGTGACTCAGCTCCAGCTCTCTCAGGTGGGAGGGGTTGGACTTCAGAGCAGAGGCCAGAGAAGCACAGCTGATCTCTGACAAACAGCAGAAACTCAATCTGAAAAAAGAAAAAATGATGTAGATAAAACTCATTTATTATCCAATCAGATGTCTTAAGGTTTAAATGTTAAGCTCAACATTACTATGTCCTTATCAATGAGCTTCTCCCTAAAATGAGTCGTGTGACTTTGTCATTGTGTTATTGTGGATCATCATAATGTCAGCCTTCTACAGACATCAGCCAAATGTCATACATACATCTTTATATTCAACTCTTTGTCAATTTAAAACAGATATAAGTTCAGCAGATCTTCTGTTTATAAATGTGACCACTTATCAAAAATGATAAACATTAATTTACTTAAACAATTATCCGTCAACAATTTCTACAGTTTTAGTCTTTTGTGACTGCAGACTGAATTGCACAAACATGAAAATATGAACAAAAGGAAATTTGCAGCTGTAAATTATATATGAACATAAATTAGGTTCAATTGTTAATTACACATTTAAGATCTACAATAGTAACAGAGAGTCAGTGAACTGACTTCAGAGTCTCCAGGCTACAGTGTGGACTCTGCAGAGAATCACACAGCAGCTTCACTCCTGAATCATGCAGCTTGTTGAGGCTCAGGTCCAACTCTGTCAGATGGGAGGGGTTGGACTTCAGAGCTGCGGCCACGACTTCACAGTGAGTCTCTGACAGTCCACAGTTAGTAAGTCTGTGAATACAAATGAATACAGTGTTTATAGACTATCAACTGTAAGGCAGTACCAACTAGATATTGTGTGAGGGGATGTTGCCTCAGAGCCAAAGTAGTACATTTTAAATTAGTTTATTTTACCAGCAATCTGAAAGAAAAATCACCGATACCATTAATCAGAAAATGCTGAATATCTGGCCCCATAATTGGCTAGGGCCGATAATCAGTCTACCCTTAATCAAGATCCATGCGCTCTTCCCAAAGAAATTGACAAAAATTTCAGCACCAAAAGTTAATGCGTCTATTCTCCATCCAAGTTTCGTGGAAATCTGTTTAGTAGTTTTTGTGTAACAAACGGACACAGGTGATATCATAACTTCCTTGGTGGAGGTAATTAATTTAATAACTCATGGTGCATTACAAGTATAATTAGTACCAACTTTTCTCAAGTGGAGGTCAACTGTTGAACAACATCATTTCTTCTCTGAGCTCTGATAAAAATCCTCCACTGAACTGAACCTGCTGAGCTATGTTTAGAAATAACGGGACAAGCTTTAAAAAAAACTGTTAGCTTTGAAATACATCAGTTCATGGACCGTTCCATTGGAACACTACCAGAGAGAGCTTCCTTACTGTTTATAAAGCAGAATAATATCTTGCGCAGCAAAACATATGAAAAGACATTGTTGAAACTAGATGATGTAAAATCACAATTTTTTTAAAAAGCTGCTACATGGACTGAGAGTACAAAATGTTACTAGTATGAAGTAGCGTGAAAAGTAAATACTCAAGTTAGTACCTTAAATTTTTCTTTCTGATGGTCTTGTTTGCTCATACAGGTCATAAAGAGGAATCAGTATTAAACTGAGACCGTTTCAGAACCTGTTATAAACTCATTGTATTACGTTTAATGAGGATTAAGAGAGGGATGTTTTGGGCTCCCCTCACATCCTCTCAAATCAAACAATAAATTGTTGTTTCGATTGTGAAAATGGACGAGTAGAATCATTTCATCAAATCAATTCAAATCTTTGATAGTGTGGAAGTTTTAAATTGTGCATGTATGTAAAGTGTTTATCTTTAATACTGTAGGCTTCATTTTTATAATGTTAGTCACGTCTCGACTTACCGAGCCTTTCTGCAGTTCATCACAGCTGGAATCAGTCTCCGTTGTCCCTCGTCTGATGTGTTGTACTTCTGCAGGTCCAGCTCATCCAGAACCTCCTCTGACATCTGCAGCATGTAGGCCAGAGCTGAGCAGTCAAACATAGAGAGTTCCTTCTTTGATTTGTTCTCTGACTTCAGGAACTCTTGGATCTCCTGATGCACTGAGTGGTCGTTCATCTCCGTCAGACAGTGGAGAATGTTGATGCTTCTGTCTGGAGAGATATCATCACTGTTCGTCTTCTTTAGGTTTTTAATGGCGCTCTTGATGATTTCTGGACTGTTGTCCGTCTGACCCAGCAGACCTCCTAAGAGTCTCTGGTTGGACTCCAGAGAGAGACCATGAAGGAAGCGAACAAACAGGTCCAGGTGTCCGTTTTTACTTTCAAGGGATTTCTTCATGGTGCTTCTGAGAAAGATATCCAGGGTTGGTTCTGTTTTATCCATGACTTCCCTAATAATGATCATGTCATACTGCTTCCAGTCTGGCAGGAAATCCGACAGTACCTTTATGTTCCTGTTGGCGTGACAGTGAAGCATGTAGACTGCAGCCAGAAACTCCTGAACACTCAGATGAACAAAGCAGTAGACTGTTTTCTGGAAGATCACACTCTCTCTTCTGAAGATCTCTGTACAAACTCCTGAGTACACCGAGGCCTCTGTGACATCAAGACCACACCGCTCCAGGTCTTCTTGGTAGAACATGATGTTTCCTGTCTCCAGATGTTCAAACGCCAGCCTCCCCAGCTTCAGAAGAACTTCCCTGTCAGCCTCCGTCAGCTCCTGTGGACTCGTCTCACGTCCCTCATCGTACTTCTGCTGCTTCCTCTTTGTCTGAACCAGCAGGAAGTGTGAGTACATGTCAGTCAGGGTCTTTGGCAGCTCTCCTCTCTGGGCTGTAGTAAACATGTGGTCCAGAACTGTAGCAGTGATCCAGCAGAATACTGGGATCAGACACATGATGTGGAGGCTCCTGGAGGTCTTGATGTGTGAGATGATTCTGCTGGACAGATCTTCATCACTGAATCTCCTCCTGAAGTACTCTTCCTTCTGGGTGTCAGTGAATCCTCGTACAGCTGTTACCCTGTCAACACGTGAAGGAGGGATCTGATTGGCTGCTGCAGGTCGGGAAGTTATCCAGACGAGAGCCGAGGGAAGCAGCTTCCCCTTGATGAGGTTTGTCAGCAGCACGCTGACTGATGACTCCTGTATGACATCAGACACAACCTCATTGTTCTTGAAATCCAGTGACAGTCTGCTTTCATCCAGGCCATCAAAGATGAACAAAAGTTTACAGACAGCGAGCTTCTCTGCTGTCACTTTCTGTAATGTTGGATGGAAAACATGGAGCAGCCTGAGAAGACTGTACTGCTCATCTCTGATCAGGTTCAGCTCTCTGAAGGACAGCAGAACCAGCAGACTGACATCTTGGTTTTCGGAGCCCTCTGCCCAGTCCAGAGTGAACTTCTGCACTGAGAAGGTTTTTCCAACACCAGCGACGCCGTTCGTCAGAACGACTCTGATGTGTCTCTGTTGGTCAGGTAATGCTTTAAAGATGTCGCAGCACTTGATCGGAGTTTCACTGAAGGTTTTCTTCTTGGAAACTGTCTCAAGCTGCCTCACTTCATGTTGGGTATTAACCTCTTCACTCTGTCCCTCTGTGATGTAGAGCTCAGTGTAGATGCTGTTGAGGAGGGTTCCACTTCCTGCTTCATCACTTCCTTCACTCACACGTTCACATCTACTCCTCAGACTGATCTTATGTTCATCTAAAACCTTTTGCAGACCAACATCCACTGAAAAAGACACACAAGTTTGTGACACAACAAAGAAAATTTGACAATCTGGTGATTATTTTCATTACCAATAAAAAAAACAATCAACACAAGGATATGTGAGGAAGTAAAAGTTATAAAGTCCAGTTTTGAGGAAACATCAGAAATGTTCTGTTGTCTGTCAGCGTCTGTGTGTTGATGTACACGTTTGATTGACAGCAGAAACCTTGGAGTGACATTTGGTTCTCCTGTTTGAGTTGTATCCACATGGCTGAATTTACTCATTCCAAGTCTCTACAATAGATTTTTAATATTATAGTCTTACTTTGTACTTTGGCTGTTTGCAGTCCAGCTCTTGTTTTGGATCTTTTTCCACACTGGGGACAGGAGGAGTCTCCTGGTGAAGCAGACTGGTCCAAGTAAGAGTTGATGCACCGTCTAAAGAACCGGAGTCCACAGCTGGCAGAGATTGGATCCTTCAGGACGTCCTCACACAAAACACAGCAGGACGTCTGCTCCTCCACAGAAACATGACTCCTCTTCCTCTCTCTGTGAAGACATTTCTTTATAACTAAAATGAGCTGGTGATTGTTGTTTTTGAGGATTATTGAGTGAGGAGAAACTTAATCAACATTGCACAGCTGCTTCACATTAAACGTCATTAAGTATTAATGTATTAGAACTGATTAAGTTGTTTCTTTCTTTGTCTAAAACATTGTGTCAGACTGTCGTGGCATCGCTGTATCAGCCTGTTGGCTACTCAGTGTCTAAGGTACGTCTCACATGCTGACATTTAGCAGCTGTTTGAACACACTGGTTCAACTAATTTCACCACTGACACAACATTTATGACAGAAGACAACATTATATTGATGTCAAACATGTCAAATTTAACAAATACAATAAACAGTAACCAATATAGTCTACTTGTTGCCCTTATAGAGAGACAGATTCCCTTAAAAACGGTGCCATTTTTTGAATTGCTGAGTTAGGAGAAACCTTATGAACTGTGAAATGTGGGTTATGGCAAATTCTTAATTATTTGGGCCTTCTTGTAAATTTGGGAAATAAATTGTTTCTCTCTTTGTGTAAAAAAGATGGCATGCTGATGTATGAATAAAAAATTGCAACATGATGCCACAAGGTGGCATCATGTTTACTCCATCATTGAGGGGGATTTAATTCATGGCAAGTACCAGCAGAGACCTGCTGAGGTCAGCAACAGATCTGACAAACCAGCAATTCTAGATAGAAATATTCTGCACACATTTGAAGCAGGTTATTTCAGAAGTTACACAGTTTTACAGCTACTTCAATATAAGAGCAAAGATACAAATATATTTTTAAAGTTAAAATTCTGAAATGGAGGTTCTCGGGTGTTTTGATAAAGACATAAAATCAGCTCATCAATGCATCATGATCCACCAGGTCAGTAAAAACAGTGTCTTACTTTGTGCCTGAGGGTCCAGGTTCATTACTGAAGTTTGGAGGGGACATTTTGGACCAGTCACTCTTCATAGACAGACAGCTGGATACTGAAGACTCTGCTCTCTGTCTGTTGTACTGAACTCTGCAAACAACAACATGTTTTTATTCATATCACATGAATCCTTAATAAATTCTCTGGTACTTCTCTGACACTTGTGGCCTATTTGTACATCAGGATGTGTGATCTGGTTTTTACTCTTGATTATAAAACAGATCTGACAACTAGAGGTTGCTCTAAAATATGATCTGTCGATCCTGGAGACTAATGTTTCTCTACAATTGGTAAGTGACGACACATCAGCAGCAAACACTTATAGAGTTAGTATCAGTCCTCTTACTTTGTGCCTGAGGGTCCAGGTTCATTACTGAAGTTTGGAGGTGACATTTTGGACCAGTCACTCTTCATAGACAGACAGCTGGATACTGGAGACTCTGCTCTGTCCTCCTCTTTCTCCACACAATGACTCATCTTTTGGCCTGAAGTCGGTCTGAGAGGCAAAACAGTAAAACTGACTGTGAGCTCAGACCACAACAAAGAGTTTGACGCAGTACTGAGAGATCAGGAAGCCACACACACACACACACAAACTCACACACACACAAACTCACACACACACACACACACACACACACAGACACAGACACAGACACACACACAAAGAGATGAACTGACTGCTTGAACCTCTACAGTCCACAGGGAGAAAAACCGACTCAGAGACTTTGACAGGAGAATAAAAATGTTGTTGTTTTAACACTCACCTCGTCTCTGACTTCAGTTTTCCTCGTCCGTCTTCATGTTGTTCTGTCCACTCAAAATGGAGTCTGAACGGACAGACTGAACACTTTCACTTTCAGGTTCCCTCCCTGTTCTCATGTGTCACATTTTGCTCCTCCCATCTCCATTTACAAGAACTCAGTTCCTGTATATACACAGATCAGCTGTTTAACATGTGTTTATTGTACTTTTTACTCCATTACATCTACTTGTAAACATGAGTTACTCTGCAGATTCAGATAATTAATACAAAATATAATGAAACTAATAAATTATGACGTATTGTTGTAGATTAAACTACCCGACATTAAGTATTGAAAGTGAACTCTTTACCAGCTACAAGTGATGAATGTACTTTTACTTAAGTAAAATCAAATCTCAATTTGTTTCAGTCATGAACAAATTAACAATATTTGCTCACTATGACATCATATTTCTTACTTAACGGCTCATTGTCATGGCTACCGCCCGCGCGCTCCTGCTACCACATTAGCTGCTAACATGCTAAACTTACACAGCAACTACAGCCGCTAACCTTACAGAACTTAAAACAGTGGCACAGAAGCACAGTGTAAACCTTATCCTCGCCCCGGGCACCTCATAACATCACCAGCTTACCTGCAAATTACAAAAATACAACTTTAGATTCACATGTTCATGTTGGTACACAAGAGTACGCTGTGCATAGTCAAAGTCACGGGAAGTCTCGCGTGAGTACGTCGGTTAATGAGAAGATGGAAGCAGAGAGCGGCGGTGGCGCAATTGTGAATCTAAAGTTGTATTTTTGTAATTTGCAGGTAAGCTGGTGATGTTATGAGGTGCCCGGGGCGAGGATAAGGTTTACACTGTGCTTCTGCGCCACTGTTTTAAGTTCTGTAAGGTTAGCGGCTGTAGTTGCTGTGTAAGTTTAGCATGTTAGCAGCTAATGTGGTAGCAGGAGCGCGCGGGCGGTAGCCATGACAATGAGCCGTTAAGTAAGAAATATGATGTCATAGTGAGCAAATATTGTTTATTTGTTCATGACTGAAACAAATTGAGATTTGATTTTACTTAAGTAAAAGTACATTCATCACTTGTAGCTGGTAAAGAGTTCACTTTCAATACTTAATGTTGGGTAGTTTAATCTACAACAATACGTCATAATTTATTAGTTTCATTATATTTTGTATTAATTATCAGAATCTGCAGAGTAACTCATGTTTACAAGTAGATGTAGTGGTGTAAAAAAATACAATAAACACATGTTAAACAGCTGATCTGTGTATATACAGGAACTGAGTTCTTGTAAATGGAGAAGGGAGGAGCAACATGTGACACATGAGAACAGGGAGGGAACCTGAAAGTGAAAGTGTTCAGTCTGTCAGTTCAGACTCCATTTTAAGTGTACAGAACAACATGAAGACGGAGGAGGAAAACTGAAGTTAGAGACGAGGTGAGTGTTAAAACAACAACATTATTATTTTCCTGTCAAA
This sequence comes from Pagrus major, assembly GCF_040436345.1. NCBI lineage: Eukaryota > Metazoa > Chordata > Actinopteri > Spariformes > Sparidae > Pagrus > Pagrus major. The sequence goes on from NC_133218.1 coordinate 35,987,238, forward strand.
GTTTCTGAGTCAGTTTTCTCCCTGTGGACTGTAGAGGAAAGACATGTTAGAATGAACTTAACATTAAAACTTCTAAAAGTGTGTCTGTGTGTGTGTGTGAGTTTGTGTGAGTTTGTGTGTGTGTGTGTGTGGCTTCCTGATCTCTCAGTACTGCGTCAAACTCTTTGTTGTGGTCTGAGCTCGCAGTCAGTTTTACTGTTTTGCCTCTCAGACTGACTTCAGACCAGAAGATGAGTCATTGTGTGGAGAAAGAGGAGGACAGAGCAGAGTCTTCAGGATCCAGCTGTCTGTCTATGAAGAGTGACTGGTCCAAAAATCCACCTCTAAACTTTCGTAATGGACCTGGACCCTCAGACACAAAGTAAGAGAACTGATACTAACTCTTTCAGTGTTTGCTGCTGATGTGTCACCATTTGCTAATTGCAGAGTAACATTAGCGTTCAGGATTGAAGAGATGTTCTGCCAAACCTTTGTATGTTAGAGCAAGCTGTCGTTGTCACATCTATTTTATCATCAAGAGTTAAATCCAGATCACACATCCTGATGTACGAATGGCCCACAAGTGTCACTGTACATCAGAGAATTTATCATAAAAACATGTTGTTGTTTGCAGAGTTCATTTCAACAGACAGAGAGCAGAGTCTCCAGTATCCAGCTGTCTGTCTATGAAGAGTGACTGGTCCAAAAATCCACCTCTAAACTTCCGTAATGGACCTGGACCCTCAGACACAAAGTAAGACACTGTTTTTACTGACCTGGTGGATCATGATGCATTGATGAGCTGATTTTATGTCTTTATCAAAACACCTGAGAACCTCCATTTCAGAATTGAAACTTTAATCATATATTCTTATCTTTGCTCTTATATTGAAGTAGCTGTACAATTGTGTAACTTTGAGAAATCTGAAATAATCTGCTTCAAATGTGTGCAGAATATATCCATCTAGAATTGCTGGTTTGGCAGATCTGTTGCTGACCTCAGCAGGTCTCTGCTGGTACTTGGCACAAATTAAATCCCCCTTGGTGGTTCATTAAAAACTTGCCACGACCACTTTTAACCTCAGTCCAAACCTGTCTAAGTCAAGCTGAGCTGCCTGAAGTGTCTGAAACAGTGAAGGACATAATGAGCTCTCTTTCATGGAGGAGTTTTACTGTGAAGAAGCTGCAGAAAGTGTTGAGTTCGTATTAATAACAAAATACAGGCAGATCACTAAATGTTTAATGAGACAAAGAGGAAAAGTAGATAATACGTGTTAATGAGTTTTCATTACAGAGTACTGAATTCAAACAAAACAGGACTTATTAGTGTTCTGTGATCATCTGAGCTCCTAGACAGTGTCAGCCAAATCTTGATATTTTTCAACAACAATCACCAGCTCATTTTAGTAATAAAGAAATGTCTTCACAGAGAGAGGAAGGGGAGTCATGTTTCTGTGGAGGAGCAGACGTCCTGCTGTGTTTTGTGTGAGGACGTCCTGAAGGATCCAGTCTCTGCCAGCTGTGGACACTGGTTCTGTAGACGGTGCATCAACTCTTACTTGGACCAGTCTGCTTCACCAGGAGACTCCTCCTGTCCCCAGTGTGGAAAAAGATCCAAAACAAGAGCTGGACTGCAAACAGCCAAAGTACAAAGTAAGACTGTAATCTTAAAAATCTAAAACTGTTGTAGAGACTTAAAATAAGTAAATTCAGCCATGTGGATACAACTCAAACAGGAGAACCTTGAAGTTGGAAAAAGCTCTGACAACTGCATTAATTTGCTTGTCAAACTTCAAATCAAATGTCACTCCAAGGTTTCTGCTGTCAGTCAAACGTGTACATCAACACACAGACGCTGACAGACAACAGAACATTTCTGATGTTTCCTCAAAACTGGACTTTATAACTTTTACTTCATCACATATCCTTGTGTTGATTGTTTTTTTTATTGGTAATGAAAAACTTGTGTCTCTTTTTCAGTGGATGTTGGTCTGCAGGAGGTTTTAGATGAACATAAGATCAGTCTGAGGAGTAGATGTGAACGTGTGACTGAAGGAAGTGATGAAGCAGGAAGAGGAACCCTCCTCAACAGCATCTACACTGAGCTCTACATCACAGAGGGACAGAGTGAAGAGGTTAATACCCAACATGAAGTGAGGCAGCTTGAGACGGCTTCCAAGAAGAAAACCTTCAGTGAAACTCCGATCAAGTGCAGCGACATCTTTAAAGCATTACCTGACCAACAGAGACACATCAGAGTCGTTCTGACGAACGGCGTCGCTGGTGTTGGAAAAACCTTCTCAGTGCAGAAGTTCACTCTGGACTGGGCAGAGGGCTCCGAAAACCAAGATGTCAGTCTGCTGATTCTGCTGTCGTTCAGGGAGCTGAACCTGATCAGAGATGAGCAGTACAGTCTTCTCAGGTTGCTCCATGTTTTCCATCCAACATTACAGAAGGTGACAGCAGAGAAGCTCGCTGTCTGTAAACTTCTGTTCATCTTTGACGGCCTGGATGAAAGCAGACTTTCACTGGATTTCAAGAACAATGAGGTCGTGTCTAATGTCACACAGGAGTCATCCGTCAACGTGCTGCTGACAAACCTCATCAAGGGGAAGCTGCTTCCCTCGGCTCTCGTTTGGATAACTTCCCGACCTGCAGCAGCCAATCGGATCCTTCCTTCATGTGTTGACAGAGTCACAGAAGTACGAGGATTCACTGACGCCCAGAAGGAGGAGTACTTCAGGAGGAGGTTCAGTGATGAAGATCTGTCCAGCAGGATCATCTCACACATCAAGACCTCCAGGAGCCTCCACATCATGTGTCTGATCCCAGTCTTCTGCTGGATCACTGCTACAGTTCTGGACCACATGTTGACTACAGACCAGAGAGGAGAGCTGCCAAAGACCCTGACTGACATGTACTCACACTTCCTGCTGGTTCAGACAAAGAGGAAGCAGCAGAAGTACCATGAGGGACATGAGACGAGTCCACAGGAGCTGATGGAGGCTGACAGACAAGTTCTTCTGAAGCTGGGGAGGCTGGCGTTTGAACATCTGGAGAAAGGAAACATCATGTTCTACCAAGAAGACCTGGAGCGGTGTGGTCTTGATGTCACAGAGGCCTCGGTGTACTCAGGAGTTTGTACAGAGATCTTCAGAAGAGAGAGTGTGATCTTCCAGAAAACAGTCTACTGCTTTGTTCATCTGAGCGTTCAGGAGTTTCTGGCTGCAGTCTACATGCTTCACTGTTACACCAACAGGAACACAGATGTACTCGAGGACTTCCTGCCAGACAAGAAGAAGAAAGTGTTAGACCTGTGTGGACCACGCAAAAGACTCCTCCAGGAAAAAAGTGCAACGGATAACAGAGACCCATCCCTGAACAGTCCAGAAAACATCAAGAGCACCATCAACTTTAAGAAGAACGTGCTTGACTGGCGTAGACAACAAAAAAGACTCCTCCAGGAAAGAAGTGCAACGGTTAACAGAGACCCATCCCTGAATGTCATTCCTTGGAGGGTAATGAATAAAACACACCCATCCCTGAATGTCTTTCTCAGAAGTGCCATGTATAAATCCCTTGAAAGTAAAAACGGACACCTGGACCTGTTTGTTCGCTTCCTTCATGGCCTCTCTCTGGAGTCCAACCAGACACTCTTAGGAGGCCTGCTGTGTCAGACAGACAACAGTCCAGAAATCATCAAGAGCACTATCGACAACTTGAAGGAGATGAACAGTGATAATATCTCTCCTGACAGAAGCATCAACATCTTCCACTGTCTGATGGAGATGAAAGACCCCTCAGTGCATCAGGAGATCCAAGAGGTCCTGAAGTCAGAGAACAAATCAAAGAAGGAACTCTCTGAGATCCACTGCTCAGCTCTGGCCTACATGCTGCAGTTGTCAGAGGAGGTTCTGGATGAGCTGGACCTTCAGAAGTACAACACATCAGACCAGGGACGACAGAGACTGATTCCAGCTGTGAGGAACTGCAGAAAGGCTCGGTGAGTCCAGACGTTATTAACATTATAAAACTGAAGCCTTCAGTATTAAAGATAAACACTTGCACAATTTAAAACTTCCACACTATCAAAGATTTGTTCAACTAGAATTAAACCTGCTTGTTGAAATAATGGTTCATGTGTTAAACTACAAATATCTACAAACATTTTTGTGTCAGTGAACACAAGTATCTTCTATCATCTTCTGTTTGTCTTCGGGTGATGGGGGCTCGATACAAATCCAGCAACAAAACGTAAAGACTTGAAAATGTTCTGACCACCATCTTTAATTCCAACAGACAGTCTTTAACAGTGTCTGCACAGCATGTCTATAATGTGTCTATTAATTGTATGTTTTATATACAGACACACAGACATGTAATATCTGTAATCTGCTGGGACTAACATCACTTGAAGTTTAGGTTTTTTCAATTATTGCTTTTATCATTTTTTTTCTCAGCAGTTTCTTATTTATTTCACATGTTCTGTCCATTTTCACAATTTTCACAATTTGAGAGGATGTGACCGGAGCCCCACACATCACGCTGTCCATCGTCATTAAAGGCACAACACAGAGTTTATAACAGGTTCTAAAACAGTCTCAGTTTAATACTGAAGCTTTAATATGACCGTCATATGCAAACAAGACCTTCAGACCTTTTCACACTACTTCATACTGCTAAAATATTGTACTTCTTACTCCACTAGACTACACTCCTTGTAGCGGCTTTAAATACATTCGTGATTTTACATAGTCTAGTTCCAACAATGAATGTCTTTTCATATGTTTTGCTGCACAAGAAATGATTCTGAATTATTTTTTATATTAACAGTAAGGAAGCTCTCTCTGATAATGTTTCAATGGAATGGTTCATAAACTGATATATTTCAAAGCTTTTGTGTTTTTTAAAGCTTGTCCCGTTATTGTCTTGTGTCTTGTCTTGTCACCCCTTGTAAGAAATGCAAATACAAACTTTCAATGTGTTTCCCTTCTGCATCATTTCACAACAGCACTAAAGGCAGGATATGCAGAGAAAGCAACAGCACACATTTGTGTTTGTGGTATTCATTAAATTTGCAGCCACAGTCTTTTTGTTTTCAGCAGCTGATTTCCTCAGACAGCAGCTGATGACACAGTCAGCTCCTGACGACCTCTAGGTTCATTCTGCCAGTGAAGGAGAGCTCAGCATGTTCAGTTCAGTGGAGGATTTTTATCAGAGCTCAAAGAAGAAATGATGTTGTTCAACAGTTGAACTCCACTTGAAGGAAATGTGTACTAATTATACTTTTAATGCACCATGAGTTATTAAATTAATTACCTCCACCAAGGACGTTACAATATTACTTGTGTCCGTTTGTAGGTTTGTCAGCAGGATTACACAAAAACTGCTGAAAAGATTTTCATGAAACTTGGATGGAGGATGGGTCTCAGCCCAGAATAGACCCCATTAACTTTTTGTGCAGATCCAGATAAAGGGGTGAACCCAGAACATTTTCATGATTTTTTCTCAGGGAAGAATGCATTGATCTTGATTAAAAAAATCAGTTGTATTCAGATGGCTGTCAACCAAGAGCGAAATTTTGATTTCAGAGGTGGGGGGGACACAAGTATTTTTAATAAAACTCTAACTCTTTCAGTTCACTGTGTTTTTTAGTAGTTCTTCTAGTTTTCTTTTGCTACTTTTAAGTTTACTGTTCCCTTTTTTGGTTTGACTGGTTGTAAAGCATGTAGCAAAACATTATCACCCAATTCTGTGTTTCACCTTGTAAGTCAACTTCACTCCAACTCAGTACCTCCAATTTTACTTATTTTTGGAATATATGGTAAACAGACCTCATTTACATAGCACCACCCAATGGTGGGCAGGTCAAACTGGCAGGAATATCACAGGTGGGGAGAATATAATAAAATGTCCATAATTCAGTGTAAGTAGTCAAGTAATCAATTTTATTTGAAATGAGTGTAACAGAGAACCACTGTCATTTTTAGGCAAGAAGAAAATCCTATTTTTGATGTAAATGAAAAGTGAACAAGGGTCAATTTGACCCAAAGACCACAGAAGGATCAACATAATCAACTCATCCAAAGCTTCCAGTGTTGTCTTAATCTCATGACTAACATATGTTTATTCTTTCAACCTCACCTGTGAGCCTCCAGCCTCTCCTCCTACATCTCCTCCAGCTTCTCCTCCTCTACCTCCTCTACCTCCTCCAGCCTCTTCTCCTACATCTCCTCCAGCCTAGGGCTGGGCGATTAATTGAATTTCAATTTCGATTTCGATTTTGGCTTCCCTCGATCATGAAAACAAGATAATCGTAATAAAACGATCATTCTGCCGCACGCCGTGTCTTGTGTGGTAAATGCAGCGAACCCTTCCATCTCCACCTGTGCACTCCGCTCCGCCCCGCCCCCGCCTGAACAGTTTCGCTTTCAGCCACGCCGGTGCGTGTTTGGAAAAAATGTGTAGAAGAAGACGGTAGAAGATGGCAGAAAGGAGCCTCTGGTCGGGAAGAAAGATAAAGCGAATTCTGTGGTGTGGAAACACTTCGGTTTCGAGGAGTCTGACTCGGAACAAACGAAGATATTGTGCAAGATAGGCACATCCATCCGGCTCCCGCAGGCATGAAGAAATAACGGATGCCGTCACATACATGATTGCCAAAGACATGAGCCCTATCAACACCGTTAGCGAGCCGGGGTTCAATTAACTGATTAACACATTGAACAAGCGGTAGTATGTGTTACCATCACGTCACCATTTCAGCAGAATTGCGCTGCCTGCCCTTTATGACGAATGTCGCGGAAAAGTTGCAAGAGAAGTGTCAACAGCATTATATTTTGCCACCACAACGGACCTATGGTTTTTTATTTTTACATTACATATTATTTAATTCATTTTATTAAAATATTTTTCTTATTTATTTGCATTTTTCAGTTCAAACTTATCGTGTTAAAAGAAATACCAGAGTTAAAAGTTCAATAAATGCTTGTTCTCAAATCAATGAATAATCGTCTTTAATAATCGTGATTACAATATCAATCAAAATAATCGTGATTATGATTTTTGCCATAATCGAGCAGCCCTACTCCAGCCTCTCCTCCTGTATCTCCTTCTGCATCTCTACTATCCGTCACCTGACAAAAATATATTGATGCATGACATGAACAGTGGGACAATTTGGGGTGCAACAATCATCAATTTTGATGATACAGTTATAGAGGAAAAAACTTAGTTTCACAATTATCATGAGTTTGGATGTATAAAATCACATTTGTAATCCGAGGTTTTATTGTATTTTTCCCTCAATCTTTCTTTGTTGGTGTTTTTTTTAAACAGTTGCTGCCTTTCAACATAAAAATAATACATGAAAATAAGTGTATCTCTTTGGCATTAAATATAAACTTTTTTAAAATCTTTGCATTGTTGAGGCTCTACAGTTATTAGTATTATTATTATTATTATTATTATAACAATACATTTTATTTATCAGCACTTTCAATACAACTCAAAGACACTTTACAAGATTATTGAGAGCTTTGTAATTGATGAGGAGGATCTTGAAGTGGATATGCTGCTTTATTGGGAGCCAGTTGCAGGATGGGTGTAACGCATTTCTTTGAGTAACTTGTCTCTTTACTATAGTGTAATATTGTTTTTGGACGGCAAAAACTGCAGGGGACCAAAACGGCCTTTTGAAAAAGTGCAGGGGACATGTCCCCTGTGTCCCCCCCCAAATTACTTCCGTGCTGTCATCTGTGACTGAATACAATTTGATTCAGACAAAGGGGACTGCGGGTCCTTGGTGGAGGTATACGCTCTGAGTGCCATTCTTGTTTTATAGGATATTAAAAGCAGATGAAGTGATATAATAAGATGCATCAAAGATGCACAAAATATAAACAAGCACTTGTAGTAAATACATGAGTGCAGTTACAACCTTCAGGGATTTTACAGTTCATTAAACTGTTAAAGTTGAACAAATAAATCACAGCACACTTCTGTAAATCAACACCTGACGCATGCTTACATTACAGTCATTTGGCACTCTGAAAAATGTGTCCAAAAACATCACTTTTGGGTTCATTATGTTGCTCAAGGACACAACGACATGTGGACAGGAGGAATTCAAGTTTCAAACTATATAAACCTTGTAATTAATGACTGACGAGCCCAGGCTGACGAGCTGAGCTACAGCCGCTCATGCAAATGTGCTTTGTGATGTAAAATGCATAAAGTGTATTTACATTATACTGAAAGATTATATTATAGGTGTTAAATTATCTTTATTCATCTGTATTCACAGACTTTCTAACTGTGGACTCTCAGAGACTCACTGTGAAATCGTGGCCTCAGCTCTGAAGTCCAACCCCTCCCATCTGACAGAGTTGGACCTGAGCCTTAACAACCTGAAGGATTCAGGAGTGAAGCTGCTGTCTGGTGGTTTGGAGAGTTCACACTGTAGACTGGAGACTCTGAGGTCAGTTCATGTGTTTTGCTTGTGTCAAGTGTAAATCTACCAAATTTAAACAGGAGTATCTGTAATACTTTGTAAGGGGAGTTTTGATGTTGCATTTAAGATTAATAGAACAGGATGTCAGTGCACATTTTATCCAGTGATGAAGATGATGGAGGATGAAGCTCAGTCAGCTGTGTGTTGATGGAGATGTCAGTAGTGATGAGGGTAGCCCATTGACTGCATGAAATAGTGGACAGAGCCAATGTGACGTCACCCGAAGGTTTCTGAAGAGCCAGTATGAAACTCAAAGTGGGTGGTACCGGCCGTCGCCATCTTGGCAGTGCTTGACTCCTCCTAACTCCGGGCTATTCAAAAATGGGCAAAGAGGTGGAGCGTGGGTGGAGCTAAAGTGAGGCGAGTTAGTTAAACAAGTCCACTGACCTTGAAGCTACCAAGCCATCTAAGGCTAACAAACTGTGTTCACACAAAGAGAAGCAAATTTCACCTCACACAAGATTGATTGCTGGTTTATTTGCCACATTAGCCTTGTACATTAGCAGCAAGATAGCGAGCAAGTGGTACAGAGGATGCATGCTGTTTGGTTTCAGCAAAGTAGCAGTCAAATAACAGTTGTAGTACATTAGTCGATTTCTGCACCTCCTGGCTCGTTATGGCAGGCAAATCCAGTTTGAATCCCAAAAGTTTAAAAAACAAATTCTATAATCTTCTCAACTCCATTTTCCTCCAGAGCTTACTGGCCCCAGCAGCTGTCTACTGGTTAGTGCTAACAGAGTTGCTCATTTATCCAAAACACCTGCCTCTGTCCACGCCAACTGGGTGTCATTTGTTTCAAAAAACAAATGACACAAGACAAACAAAACTGACACCGTGACTGAACATTATTATGTGTGACATCTGTATTGAAATTCTCCAAAAGGCACCAACAACACAAATGCAGCCGAAAGATGAAGTTCAGTGACTGTAATTAGCCAATTAATTGTTTTGGAGCCAGCCTCAATGAGGATAGTCTAAATCTGTTCTGAAATGAGAGCATCAGAAGTGCTAGGACAGGCTAGAAAGGGTGGTAAAATATTTACCTAATTTTTATTCATTTGATAAAGTCTTCATTTTTATTTTGGCCATTTTGGAACATATACAACATAATATTGTTCATAAAATGACAAATGATTGTCATAAATTAGAAGAAGCAGAAGAGAATGAAAATAACAGTAAGATCATGTGTGATTTGAGACTGGCTGAGATCAGCAGCAAGTTTGTAATTTGTATTGTCATGAACTGGTGTATGGATGTTGTGCTGACATTTTGATGATGTTTGTTGAAGGCTGACATTATAATGATCAATAACAACAATAACACAATGACAAGGTCACTCGACTCATTTTAGAGAGAAACTCATTGAAGGGGACATAGTAATGTTGAGCTGATTGGATTATAAATTAATTTGTATCTACATCATCTTTTCTTTATTCAGATTGAGGAACTGCAGTTTGTCAGAGATCAGCTGTGCTTCTCTGGCCTCAGCTCTGAAGTCCAACCCCTCCCACCTGAGAGAGCTGGAGCTGAGGGGAAACGAGCTGCAGGGTTCAGGACTGAAGCTGCTGTTCGATCTGAAAAAGAGTCCACAATGTAGACTGGAGACTGTGAGGTCAGTAAAGAGAGTCAGTCCCTGCTCGTTTCAGAAGTATTGTACTATGAACAGTATCAAAGCGAAGATCCAGCATTTCTTGTTTTCTTTGATGAAGCTGTGACAGGAGAACGGTAACAGGCTTCAGGATCTCAAAGTCTTTGTTGTCCCAATTCAATACTAAATAATTGATCAGTTCATCTTTGTCACAGCTCTCAGATCAATCTGACTGAAGCCTGCAAATCACTGGCTCTTATTTCAAAGATCCATCATTGCATTTAGTAACCATGTGGTGTTTCTAACACCAGAATCTCTGCTGAAGTCCAGTTACTTGTTTTATAGGATATTAAAAGCAGATGAAGTGATATAATAAGATGCATCAAAGATGCACAACATATAAACAAGCACTTGAAGTAAATACATGAGTGCAGTTACAACCTTCAGGGATTTTACAGTTCATTGAACTGTGTTAAAGTTGAACAAAAAAATCACAGCACACTTCTGTAAATCAACACCTGACACATGCTTACATTACAGTCATTTGGCACTCTGAAAAATGTGTCCAAAAACATCACTTTTGGGTTCATTATGTTGCTCAAGGACACATCGACATGTGGACAGGAAGAATTCAAGTTTCAAACTATATAAACCTTGTAATTAATGACTGATGAGCCCAGGCTGACGAGCTGAGCTACAGCCGCTCATGCAAATGTGCTTTGTGATGTAAAATGCATAAAGTGTATTTACATTATACAGAAAGATTATATTATAGGTGTTAAATTATCTTTATTCATCTGTATTCACAGATTTTCTAACTGTGGACTCTCAGAGACTCACTGTGAAGTTGTGGCCTCAGCTCTGAAGTCCAGCCCCTCCCATCTGACAGAGTTGGACCTGAGCCTTAACAACCTGAAGGATTCAGGAGTGAAGCTGCTGTCTTGTGGTTTGGAGAGTTCACACTGTAGACTGGAGACTCTGAGGTCAGTTCATGTGTTTTGCTTGTGTCAAGTGTAAATCTACCAAATTTAAACAGGAGCATCTGTAATACTTTGTAAGGGGAGTTTTGAGGTTACATTTAAGATTAATAGAACAGGATGTCAGTGTATATTAAATCCTGTGATGAAGATGATGGAGGATGAAGCTCAGTCAGCTGTGTGTTGATGGAGATGACAGTAATGATGAGGGTAGCCCATTGACTGCATGAAATAGTGGACAGAGCCAACGTGACGTCACCCACAGTTTTCTGAAGAGCCAGAATGAAACTCAAAGTGGGTGGTATCAGCCATCGCCATCTTGGCAGTGCTTGACTCCTCCTAACTCCGGGCTATTCAAAAATGGGCAAAGAGGTGGAGCGTGGGTGGAGCTGAAGTGAGGCGAGTTAGTTAAACAAGTCCACTGACCTTGAAGCTACCAAGCCATCTAAGGCTAACAAACTGTGTTCACACAAAGAGAAGCGGATTTCGCCTTACGCAAGATTGATTGCTGGTTTATTTGCCACAAACAGCCAGACTACCTTGTACATTAGCAGCAAGATAGCGAACAACAAGTGGCACCGAGGATGCATGCTGTTTGGTTTCAGCAAAGTAACAGTCAAATAACAGTTGTAGTACATTAGTCGATTTCTGCACCTCCTGGCTCGTTATGGCAGGCAAATCCAGTTTGAATCCCAAAAGTTTAAAAAACAAATTCTATAACCTTTCAACTCCATTTTCCTCCAGAGCTTACTGGCCCCAGCAGCTGTCTACTGGTTAGTGCTAACAGAGTTGCTCATTTATCCAAAACACCTGCCTCTGTCCACGCCAACTGGGTGTCATTTGTTTCAAAAAACAAATGACACAAGACAAACAAAACTGACACCGTGACTGAACATTATTATGTGTGACATCTGTATTGAAATTCTCCAAAAGGCACCAACAACACAAATGCAGCCGAAAGATGAAGTTCAGTGACTGTAATTAGCCAATTAATTGTTTTGGAGCCAGCCTCAATGAGGATAGTCTAAATCTGTTCTGAAATGAGAGCATCAGAAGTGCTAGGACAGGCTAGAAAGGGTGGTAAAATATTTACCTAATTTTTATTCATTTGATAAAGTCTTCATTTTTATTTTGGCCATTTTGGAACATATACAACATAATATTGTTCATAAAATGACAAATGATTGTCATAAATTAGAAGAAGCAGAAGAGAATGAAAATAACAGTAAGATCATGTGTGATTTGAGACTGGCTGAGATCAGCAGCAAGTTTGTAATTTGTATTGTCATGAACTGGTGTATGGATGTTGTGCTGACATTTTGATGATGTTTGTTGAAGGCTGACATTATAATGATCAATAACAACAATAACACAATGACAAGGTCACTCGACTCATTTTAGAGAGAAACTCATTGAAGGGGACATAGTAATGTTGAGCTGCCTGAACCTGAACAAACCTGATTGGATTATAAATGGCTTTTTATCGACATCATTTTTTCTTTGCTTAGATTGTGGAACTGCAGTTTGTCAGAGATCAGCTGTGCTTCTCTGGCCTCGGCTCTGAAGTCCAACCCCTCCCACCTGAGAGAGCTGGAGCTGAGCAGCAACGAGCTGCAGGATTCAGGAGTGAAGCTGCTGTGTGATTTTCTGCAGAGTCCACACTGTAGACTGGAGACTGTGAGGTAAGTTCACTGACTCTCTGTTACTATTGTAGATCTTAAACTTACTTACTTAGCATTTATGTTGAAAGATAACTTACATCCATTAAGCTGGTAATGTCCTTTAGTTTGTATTTTCATGTCTGTGTACTAAATTTAGCAACATATTTCATCCCTCATAATGCTACATTGTGAACAACAAATCCATATTTCAACAAATATAAAAGGAAACTTGTTGTTAAGACATGTATATATAAACAGCTTGATACTTTCTGCTGGAACAAACAAATCTTTGACACAGGTTTCAACAATTGAAGCTACAAACTTGATATTAACAAACTGGGTCACTGTCAAGGCGAATCAGCTCTGATCGGATCTGTTTTCTCTCGTAACGATGATGGATGATGCTTTGCCATTCAAGAAACATGCAATGTTGAAACCATAGAAATAAACCACTATTTAGTTTATTTTTGTCACCAGGGCGCTCTTGGAGGCAAGGAAGGTCCAGCGTGGCCCTACTCCTGAGCAGGTTATTTATGGTGGCAAAAAATGTGAACGGGGCATCACTACTTATTTGTTTTTTATTTGTTTAATTTCCAGATACATTTTCATCAAACACATAACCATTATTATAACCATAACCAATGTCAAACACAAGTTTAACACTATAACTTGTCAGAAATCACATGTTTTATGGGGGATCTCGAAAACCTAGCTGGTCTGTAGAAGGCTGACATTATGCCTATCCACAATTACATACTGACAAAGTCACTCGACTCATTTTAGGGAGAAGCTCATTGATTAGGACATAGTAATGTTGAGCTGCACATCTAAAATCTGAACACATCTGATTGGATTATAAATTATTTTTATGTTCATAATTTCTTCTTTTTTTTAGATTGAATTGCTGCAGTTTGTCAGAGATCAGCTGTGCTTCTCTGGCCTCAGCTCTGAAGTCCAACCCCTCCCATCTGAGAGAGCTGGAGCTGAGTTACAACAAGCTGCAGGATTCAGGAGTGAAGCTGCTGTGTGATTTTCTGCAGAGTCCACACTGTAGACTGAAGACTCTGAGGTCAGACACATTTTTTTAACTTCTGTGCTCAGATTATTATGATGTGAAAGTTGTGGTCAGGCTAAACAGCAGACATCAGGTTGTATTGTACTGATCCACACTCAGTATCTCAATGCTGAAGTCTGTTTACTTTTTCTGTGGTTTAGTCCATTGACTGTGGCAGAGCAATGTTGAGTCGCACATTTAAAACCTTTGTATAAAAACAAAATTTACACTGGATAATTCACTCTGAACCTCTGAAACTCTAATATAAAGAACATGCTAATATAAAGAACATCAATACAACATTAAATAAATAATCTGTATTTCATCTATCCAACAGGAATAAATATATTCAGCATTTTCTTTTCCAACAGTTTTATGAAGTTATAGGATGCTCATACTGACTGAATAGTTTAGACTGAAGATGCTTTGACTTTATGACTTTGCTATTCCTAAAAGACATTTTGTAGATGTTGTTTGTTCACGTTTCCCCCAAAATTCATCCTGACATGTTTGCATCTTTGGAAACTTTGAAATCTTGAGTCGAATCTTAAATCAGTTTCTGTGGGTTTTATTTGTTTGGCTGCACATTAGTTTGTATAGATGGAGCCACTGGTGGAGCTGCCAGAGTTTAAGAGATGAAGTAACTGAGTATTTAGTGAAGTAGCAGCACGTTGTCATTAATATTAATGAGAGCTCTTTATCACTTTTTGTATTTGACAGGTTTGAACATGCATCCTGTTGGATTCAGATGTTTGGATTTTCCCTTTTCTAAACTTCTTCATTCTAAACCTTCTTGAGCTCTGAACAGATTATTAAACATAAACATTGTCTTCTACATTTACATTGTTTATTCTTTGCTTAGATTGAGGGACTGCAGTTTGTCAGAGATCAGCTGTGCTTCTCTGGCCTCAGCTCTGAAGTCCAACCCCTCCCACCTGAGAGAGCTGGAGCTGAATGAAAACAAGCTGCAGGATTCAGGAGTGAATCTGCTGTGTGATTTTCTGCAAAATCCACACTGTAGACTGGAGACTCTGAGGTAAGTTCACTGACTCTCTGTTACTATTGTAGATCTTAAATGTTAACTTACCAATTGAACCTTATTTATGTTGATAGATAACTTACATCCATAAAGCTGGTAGTTCTTTTGTTCATATTTTCATGTTTCTTTACTTAATTTAGTATGCAGTTACAAAAGACTAAAGAAATTGTAGAAAATGTTCACTGTTAGTTGTTTAAGTAAATTAATGTTTTATCAATTTTGGTAAATAGTCACATCTGAAGATCCGCTGAACTCATATTTGTTTTCATTTGATATTGTGTTAATGATAAAGATGAATGTGTGTTGACATGAACAGGTGTATGAATGCTGTGCTGACTTTTGGATGATGTCTGTAGAAGGCTGACATGATAATGATCCACAATAACACAATGGGAAAGTCACTCGACTCATTTTAGAGAGAAGCTCATTGATTAGGACATAGTAATGATGAGCTACACATTTAAACCTGAACACATCTGATTGGATTATAAATTAATTTGTATCTACATCATCTTTTCTTTATTCAGATTGGGGGACTGCAGTTTGTCAGAGATCAGCTGTGCTTCTCTGGCCTCAGCTCTGAAGTCCAACCCCTCCCACCTGAGAGAGCTGGAGCTGAGGGGAAACGAGCTGCAGGGTTCAGGACTGAAGCTGCTGTTGGATCTGAAAAAGAGTCCACAATGTAGACTGGAGACTGTGATTTGGTTTGTCTTGATTTAAAATGTTAAATACAGACATTTTCAACAGGTCCAAAGGCTAAATGTGATGTGATGATGTCATAAAGACACATTTTGTACATTCACTTAAAGTAGCAACATAATCATTTAATGCATTCATAGTTAAGTGAAGAGAGTTAATAAAGTGTATTAATGACAAAACCTATTAAATTAAATGTTTTGCATGAAAAGTCTGAACTTGGTGAATAACTATAGATGTCAAATCACTGACGTTTGCTTATTTTCATTAAAGCCAACTAAGATTGTTGCGTGCAGACACCAGCAGAAAGATCTCATAGGATTCAACAGATTCAGCTGTCTCATTTTTTGTGTTTTATTTTGTGTTTTTCCTTTTGTTTCTCCTGGATGTTTGTCCATTTATACTTTACAATAAATCCATTTGAAAGAATTTCTACAGAGGAGTGAGACATTTGTTCAAAACAATAAAGGTGTGATTTTATGTTTCCACCAAAAGGAGGCAGCATCCCTCCATCATTTTAACAGGAATGTTCGGTACAGTTTGGATCATGGTTTCTTCACATTTTGTCAGTGTCAGACTTCAGATCAGTTCTTTGTTTTTGATGTATCCTACTATGTGTCATTTTGTGCTTAAAGGTACAGAACTTTAAAAGATTTTAATATGAAAACGAGGCTGTTGTCGCTGTTTCGTGCTCTTCAGTTTAACTTCTTGCAACCGAGTCTTCGGTGAACCCCCCCAGCCAGACAGGGTCCAGCTATTTACTGATGGCGATTATGTGTCGCGTTTAGAGCAAAAAACTTACAACACAATATAACAACATACATATGATTATAAACAGTTTTCTGAGACATTTTTTTAGACTTACAGCTGTCTGTAGCTTGTTTTTGTTCTGCAACGCCAGCACACTGTATAAAATGACACAAAAGAAAAGGGCGTCGATTCACCTCTGTTACGGCGTCGATTACTACCTCCACTGACAGATCTGTAATTTTCATAATTTTTAATGTTTAATCAGAGTATATGTTTTGTTTTAAAAAAACGTAATCTGAAAAGTAACTCGTATTGATTAGTAGCTATTGATTGTAGTGGGGTAGAAGATTGAAGCAGCACAAAACAAAAATACTCCAGTAATGTACAACTGCCTCAAAACTCCAAGTTCAGTTGATGTTTTTCAGTCACACATTTCCAAAAGTGTCTCCTGCCTGCTCAGTCAGTTTTATTCCAGGCATCACACTGACTCATACTCTGTCACCTGCAGGTTGTAGACAGGACCGAGACCGACTGCCGTCAGGAACAGCAGACCCGAGCGCACGCTGCGACGCTGTGCACTGTGTCAGCTCGTCTATTTGCGTACACTCTCAATATGAGCTGTAAGATTTTTTTTTGTATTTATATGTGCAGTGACATCGTGCCCTTTGATCAGTCTGTGGTTTACTTGTGGATTTGTGTCACTTTTCTTAATCTACCACAGCTCCACAGGAGGGATGCCGACAACCGTGTACTCTCATTTATCTCCATGTGACGTTTAAAATAGGGTTTGGTTGAAGTTTCTCCAAAAGCGTTATAAGGCAATCGACAAGATAAATTGATCCGTAAATAAATAGATGGAGACGTGCTTGAGCTGTAGGGTTTCTTTTAATTAATTTTATCATGAATTTGAAAGAGGATCTGTGTGCATAGATGCCTCCAGGAGCAGTGGTGAATATTTAAAACCTTAACCAACACAGCAGATTATGTAGTTTATGCTGTTCAATGCAGCCAGGACTGCACAGATTTGTACATTAGGGATACAAAACAACCTCTCCATAAGCGAATGGGACAACACAGGAGGGCCAACTCCTCAGGTCAAGACTCTGCTGTCCACTCACATCTGCAGGAGAAGGGACAACTTCCAGGACAGCAGTGTAAACATCTTAGCCAGACAGAATCCATCTACGTCAAACTGGAACGACCATCCTTAAACAGAGGAGGTGGCCGACGACACCACTTATCACCCACCAGAAATATCACTTTAGATTCACATGTTCATGTTGGAACACAAGAGTAGGCTGTGCATAGTCAAAGTCACGGGAAGTCTCGCGTGAGTACGTCGGTTAATGAGAAGATGGAAGCAGAGAGCGGCGGTGGCGCAATTGTGAATCTAAAGTTGTATTTTTGTAATTTGCAGGTAAGCTGGTGATGTTATGAGGTACCCGGGGCGAGGATAAGGTTTACACTGTGCTTCTGTGCCACTGTTTTAAGTTCTGTAAGGTTAGCGGCTGTAGTTACTGTGTAAGTTTAGCATGTTAGCAGCTAATGTGGTAGCAGGAGCGCGCGGGCGGTAGCCATGACAATGAGCCGTTTAGTAAGAAATATGATGTCATAGTGAGCAAATATTGTTAATTTGTTCATGACTGAAACAAATTGAGATTTGATTTTACTTAAGTAAAAGTACATTCATCACTTGTAGCTGGTAAAGAGTTCACTTTCAATACTTAATGTCGGGTAGTTTAATCTACAACAATACGTCATAATTTATTAGTTTCATTATATTTTGTATTAATTATCAGAATCTGCAGAGTAACTCATGTTTACAAGTAGATGTAGTGGTGTAAAAAAATACAATAAACACATGTTAAACAGCTGATCTGTGTATATACACAACTGAGTTCTTGTAAATGGAGGAGCAACATGTGACACATGAGAACAGGGAGGGAACCTGAAAGTGAAAGTGTTCAGTCTGTCAGTTCAGAGTCCATTTTGAATGGATAGAACAACATGAAGACGGAGGAGGAAAACTGAAGTCAGAGACGAGGTGAGTGAGTTAAATTTAAAATTATTATTCATTACCTGTCAAAGTTTCTGAGTCAGTTTTCTCCCTGTGGACTGTAGAGGAAAGACATGTTAGAATGAACTTAACATTAAAACTTCTAAAGGTGTGTGTGTGTCTGTGTGTGTGTGAGTGTGTGTGTGTGTGTGTGTGTGTGTGTGTGTGTGTGTGTGTGTGGCTTCCTGATCTCTCAGTACTGTGTCAAACTCTTTGTTCTTGTGTTCTGAGCTCGCAGTCAGTTTTACTGTTTTGCCTCTCAGACTGACTTCAGACCAGAAGATGAGTCATTGTGTGGAGAAAGAGGAGGACAGAGCAGAGTCTCCAGTATCCAGCTGTCTGTCTATGAAGAGTGACTGGTCCAAAAATCCACCTCTAAACTTCAGTAATGAACCTGGACCCTCAGACACAAAGTAAGAGAACTGATACTAACTCTTTCAGTGTTTGCTGCTGATGTGTCACCATTTGCTAATTGCAGAGTAACATTAGCCTTCAGGATTGAAGAGATGTTCTGCCAAACCTTTGTATGTTAGAGCAAGCTGTCGTTGTCAGATCTATTTTATCATCAAGAGTTAAAACCAGATCACACATCCTGATGTACGAATGGCCCACAAGTGTCACTGTACATCAGAGAATTTATCATAAAAACATGTTGTTGTTTGCAGAGTTCATTTCAACAGACAGAGAGCAGAGTCTTCAGTATCCAGCTGTCTGTCTATGAAGAGTGACCGGTCCAAAAATCCACTTCTATACTTCAGAAATGAACCTGGACGCTCAGGCACAAAGTAAGACACTGTTTTTAGTGTAAACTGACCTGATGGGAGATGATGCATTGAAGAGTGTATTTTAATTCTTTATCAAAACACCTCCATTTGAAAATTTAAACTTAAAAAAATTATTCATTTCCAACGACGACAAATAAAAATAATCGATAATTCCCCTCAAACGCATTACAATGAAAGTAACAAGCCTGTTTTGTAAATGTATGGAGTTGATAGCACAGATGTCTGTGTTGAAATGTGGGGAGTAAAAGTAGAAAGTTGTCAGAAAAATAAATAGTCAAAGTAAAGATAACTCAAAAATCGATTTAAGTACAGTAGCAAAGTATTTGTACTTCATTCCTTCTGCCCTCTGCATAGCTGTTGTGCAAAGTTATTAAGTTTCTCCTCACTCAACAACTCTCAAAATCACACACTTCTTAGGCCGCAGCACTGGCTGGGGCAGAGGCATTATGTTTTCGGGTTGCCTGTCCATCTGTTCCAGTGTCATGATCGTGATATCCCAGGAATACTGACAGGGAATCATTCAAATCTCAAGGAAAATTACTTAATTGTAAAATATACATATAATTGAACAGATCTCACTTCCCAGCTCATATGTAAATAAACTCCTACATCATAGGTACAAAAAAACACACTGTTTTTGACACAACGAAAGAACTTTTATTTTATCTGCCGAATTTACAAGAAGGCCTAAATGATTAAGAATTTATCATAGACAGCCTTTTTCACAGAGTTTATAAATTTTTCCTAACTTGCAACAAAGAAGTATATATATTTACTAATAAAATGTTGTCTTCCTTCATAAATTTAGTGCCAGTGGTGAAATTAGTTGAACCAGCGTGTTCAAACAGCTGCTAAATGTCAGCAGGTAAGACATATTTTAGACACTGAGTAGCCAACAGGGTGATACAGCGATACTACGATAGTCTGACACAATGTTTTAGACAAAGAAAGAAACAACTTAATCACTAAGTTGTAATACATTAAGACTTAATGACATTTAGTGCGAAATGTACAAAAGGGCACACATAATCAACAATCTGCTGTAGCAGCTGTGCAATGTTGATTAAGTTTCTCATTCAACTCTCAAAACTGCAGTTTTTAATCCTCTGCATCGGAAACAGTTGTGGCTGAGACATAATGTTTACAGGTTGTCTGTCCATCTGTCCCATTCTCATGAGTGTAATATGTCAGAAAGGCCTGACAACATCTTTCATTTACAACACCCACGACCACTTTTAACCTCAGTCCAAACCTGTCTGAGTCAAGCTGAGCTGCCTGAAGTGACTGTGAAACAGTGAAGGACATAATGAGCTCTCTTTCATGGAGGAGTTTTACTGTGAAGAAGCTGCAGAAAGTGTTGAGTTTGTATTAATAACAAAATACAGGCAGATCACTAAATGTTTAATGAGACAAAGAGGAAAAGTAGATAATACGTGTTAATGAGTTTTCATTACAGACTGCTGAATTCAAACAAAAAAGTAACTTATTACTGTTCTGTGATCATCTGAGCTTCTAGACAGTGTCCGCCAAATCTTGATATTTTTCAACGACAATCACCAGCTCATCTTAGTAATAAAGAAATGTCTTCACAGAGAGAGGAAGGGGAGTCATGTTTCTGTGGAGGAGCAGACGTCCTGCTGTGTTTTGTGTGAGGACGTCCTGAAGGATCCAGTCTCTGCCAGCTGTGGACTGTGGCGGTGCATCACCTCTTACTTGGACAGGTCTGCTTCACCAGGAAACTCCTCCTGTCCCCAGTGTGGAAAAAGATCCAAAACAAGAGCTGGACTGCAAACAGCCAAAGTACAAAGTAAGACTGTAATCTTAAAAATCTATTGTAGAGACTTAAAATGAGTAAATTCAGCCATGTGGATACAACTCAAACAGGAGAACCTTAAAATCAATTATGAACCTCACTGGCAGCCAGTGGAGCGAGACCAGAATAGGGGTGATAGTGGTCTCTCTGGCTGCAGCATTCTGGATCAGCTGGAGCTCTAAACAGCCTGATTTTGGCAAAAGTATGAAGTTGGGAAAAGCTCTGACGACTGCATTAATTTGCTTGTCAAACATCAAATCAAATGTCACTCCAAGGTTTCTGCTGTCAATCAAATGAATGAAAATAATCACTTTGTTTTGTCTCAAACTTGTGTCTCTTTTTCAGTGGATGTTGGTCTGCAGGAGGTTTTAGATGAACATAAGATCAGTCTGAGGAGTAGATGTGAACCTGTGACTGAAGGAAGTGATGAAGCAGGAAGAGGAACCCTCCTCAACAGCATCTACACTGAGCTCTACATCACAGAGGGACAGAGTGAAGAGGTTAATACCCAACATGAGGTGAGGCAGCTTGAGACAGTTTCCAAGAAGAAAACCTTCAGTGAAACTCCGATCAAGTGCAGCGACATCTTTAAAGCATTACCTGACCAACAGAGACACATCAGAGTCGTTCTGACCAACGGCGTCGCTGGCGTTGGAAAAACCTTCTCAGTGCAGAAGTTCACTCTGGACTGGGCAGAGGGCTCCGAAAACCAAGATGTCAGTCTGCTGGTTCTGCTGTCGTTCAGGGAGCTGAACCTGATCAGAGATGAGCAGTACAGTCTTCTCGGGTTGCTCCATGTTTTCCATCCAACATTACAGAAGGTGACAGCAGAGAAGCTCGCTGTCTGTAAACTTTTGTTCATCTTTGATGGCCTGGATGAAAGCAGACTGTCATTGGATTTCCATGACGATGAGGTCGTGTCTGATGTCACACAGGAGTCATCAGTCAGCGTGCTGCTGACAAACCTCATCAAGGGGAAGCTGCTTCCCTCGGCTCTCGTCTGGATAACTTCCCGACCTGCAGCAGCCAATCGGATCCCTCCTTCACGTGTTGACAGGGTAACAGAAGTTCGAGGTTTCACTGATGCCCAGAAGGAAGAGTACTTCAGGAGGAGATTCAGTGATGAAGATCTGTCCAGCAGAGTCATCTCACACATCAAGACCTCCAGGAGCCTCCACATCATGTGTCTGATCCCAGTCTTCTGCTGGATCACTGCTACAGTTCTGGAGCACATGATGACTACAGACCAGAGAGGAGAGCTGCCCAAGACCCTGACTGACATGTACTCACACTTCCTGCTGGTTCAGACAAAGAGGAAGAAGCAGAAGTATGATGAGGGACATGAGACGAGTCCACAGGAGCTGATGGAGGCTGACAGACAAGTTCTTCTGAAGCTGGGGAGGCTGGCGTTTGAACATCTGGAGACAGGAAACATCATGTTCTACCAAGAAGACCTGGAGCGGTGTGGTCTTGATGTCACAGAGGCCTCGGTGTACTCAGGAGTTTGTACAGAGATCTTCAGAAGAGAGAGTGTGATCTTCCAGAAAACAGTCTGCTTCTTTGTTCATCTGAGCGTTCAGGAGTTTCTGGCTGCAGTCTACATGTTCCACTGTCACACCAACTGGAACATCCCATCCCTGAATGTCATTCCTTGGAGCGAAATGGCTGAAACAGACCCATCCCCGGATGTCTTTCTCAGAAGCGCCATGTATAAATCCCTTGAAAGTAAAAACGGACACCTGGACCTGTTCGTTCGCTTCCTTCATGGCCTCTCTCTGGAGTCCAACCAGACACTCTTAGGAGGCCTGCTGGATCAGACGGACAACAGTCCAGAAATCATCGAGAGCGCTATCGACAACCTGAAGAAGATGAACAGTGATAATATCTCACCTGACAGAAGCATCAACATCTTCCACTGTCTGACGGAGATGAACGACCCCTCAGTGCATCAGGAGATCCAAGAGCTCCTGAAGTCAGAGAACAAATCAAAGAAGGAACTCTCTGAGATCCACTGCTCAGCTCTGGCCTACATGCTGCAGTTGTCAGAGGAGGTTCTGGATGAGCTGGACCTGCATAAGTACAACACATCAGACGAGGGACGACAGAGACTGATTCCAGCTGTGAGGAACTGCAGAAAGGCTCGGTGAGTCCAGACGTTATTAACGTTATAAAACTGAAGCCTTCAGTATTAAAGATAAACACTTGCACAATTTAAAACTTTCACACTATCAAAGATTTGTTCAACTAGAATTAAACCTGCTCGTTGAAATAATGGTTCATGTGTTAAACTACAAATATCTACAAAAAAATGTTGTGTTTGTAGCTTTCAAGTCAGTGAACACAAGTATCCTCTATCATCTTCTGTTTGTCTTCAGGTGATGGGGGCTCGATACAAATCCAGCAACAAAACGTAAAGACTTGAAAATGTTCTGACCACCATCTTTAATTACAACAGTCTTTAACAGTGTCTGCACAGCATGTCTATAATGTGTCTATTAATTGTATGTTTTATATACAGACACACAGACATGTAATATCTGTAATCTGCTGGGACTAACATCACTTGAAGTTTAGGTTTTTTCAATTATTGCTTTTATCATTTTTTTTCTCAGCAGTTTCTTATTTATTTCACATGTTCTGTCCATTTTCACAATTTCCACAATTTGAGAGGATGTGACCGGAGCCCAACACATCACGCTGTCCATCATCATTAAAGACACAACACTGAGTTTATAACAGGTTCTAAAACAGTCTCAGTTTAATACTGAAGCTTTAATATGACTGTCATATGCAAACAAGACCTTCAGACCTTTTCACACTACTTCATACTGCTAAAATATTGTACTTCTTACTCCACTAGACTACACTCCTTGTAGCGGCTTTAAATAAATTCGTGATTTTACATAGTCTAGTTCCAACAATGAATGTCTTTTCATATGTTTTGCTGCACAAGAAATGATTCTGATTTATTTTTATATTAACAGTAAGGAAGCTCTCTCTGATAATGTTTCAATGGAATGGTTCTTAAACTGACATATTTCAAAGCTACTTTTGTGTTTTTTTAAAGCTTGTCCTGTTATTGTCTTGTGTCTTGTCTTGTCACCCCTTGTAAGAAATGCAAATACAAACTTTCAGTCAATGTGTTTCCCTTCTGCACCATTTCACAACAGTAGCACTAAAGGCAGGATATGCAGAGAAAGCAACAGCACACATTTGTGTTTGTGGTATTCATTAAATTTGCAGCCACAGTCTTTTTGTTTTCAGCAGCTGATTTCCTCAGACAGCAGCTGATGACACAGTCAGCTCCTGACGACCTCTAGGTTCATTCTGCCAGTGAAGGAGAGCTCAGCATGTTCAGTTCAGTGGAGGATTTTTATCAGAGCTCAGAGAAGAAATGATGTTGTTCATCAGTTGAACTCCACTTGAAGGAAATGTGTACTAATGTGTATTAATTAATTACCTCCACCAAGGACGTTACAATATTACTTGTGTCCGTTTGTAGGTTTGTCAGCAGGATTACACAAAAACTGCTGAAAAGATTTTCATGAAACTTGGATGGAGGATGGGTCTCAGCCCAGAATAGACCCCATTAACTTTTTGTGCAGATCCAGATAAAGGGGTGAATCCAGGACATTTTCATGATTTTTTCTCAGGGAAGAATGCATTGATCTTGATGAAAAAAATCAGGTGTATTCAGATGGCTGTCATCTGTGACTGAATACAATTTGATCCCGACAAAGGGGACTATGGGTCCTTGGTGGAGGTATACGCTCTACTGAGTGCCATTCTTGTTTTATAGGATATTAAAAGCAGATGAAGTGATATAATAAGATGCATCAAAGATGCACAAAATATAAACAAGCACTTGAAGTAAATACATGAGTGCAGTTACAACCTTCAGGGATTTAAAGTTCATTGAACTGTGTTAAAGTTGAACAAACAAATCACAGCACACTTCTGTAAATCAACACCTGACACATGCTTACATTACAGTCATTTGGCACTCTGAAAAATTTGTCCAAAAACATCACTTTTGGGTTCATTATGTTGCTCAAGGACACAACGACATGTGGACAGGAGGAACTCAAGTTTCAAACTATATAAACCTTGTGATTAATGACTGACGAGCCCAGGCTGACGAGCTGAGCTACAGCTGCTCATGCAAATGTGCTTTGTGATGTAAAATGCATAAAGTGTATTTACATTAGACTGCAAGATTATATTATAGGTGTTAAATTATCTTTATTCATCTGTATTCATAGATTTTCTCACTGTGGACTCTCAGAGACTCACTGTGAAATAGTGGCCTCAGCTCTGAAGTCCAACCCCTCCCATCTGACAGAGTTGGACCTGAGCCTTAACAACCTGAAGGATTCAGGAGTGAAGCTGGTGTCTGGTGGTTTGGAGAGTTCACACTGTAGACTGGAGACTCTGAGGTCAGTTCATGTGTTTTGCTTGTGTCAAGTGTAAATCTACCAAATTTAAACAGGAGCATCTGTAATACTTTGTAAGGGGAGTTTTGATGTTGCATTTAAGATTAATAGAACAGGATGTCAGTGCACATTAAATCCGGTGATGAAGATGATGGAGGATGAAGCTCAGTCAGCTGTGTGTTGATGGAGATGTCAGTAGTGATGAGGGTAGCCCATTGACTGCATGAAATAGTGGACAGAGCCAACGTGACGTCACCCACAGGTTTCTGAAGAGCCAGAATGAAACTCAAAGTGGGTGGTACCGGCCGTCGCCATCTTGGCAGTGCTTGACTCCTCCTAACTCTATTCAGAAATGGGCAAAGAGGTGGAGCGTGGGTGGAGCTGAAGTGAGGCGAGTTAGTTAAACAAGTCCACTGACCTTGAAGCTACCAAACCATCTAATGCTAATAAACTGTGTTCACACAAAGAGAAGCAAATTTTGCCTTACGCGAGATTGACTGCTGGTTTATTTGCCACAAACACCCAGACTACCTTTTACATTAGCAGCAAGATAGCGAGCAAGTGGTACAGAGGATGCATGCTGTTTGGTTTCAGCAAAGTAGCAGTCAAATAACAGTTGTAGTACATTAGTCGATTTCTGCACCTCCATGGCTCGTTATGGCAGGCAAATCCAGTTTGAATCCCAAAAGTTTAAAAAACAAATTCTATAATCTTCTCAACTCCATTTTCCTCCAGAGCTTACTGGCCCCAGCAGCTGTCTACTGGTTAGTGCTAACAGAGTTGCTCATTTATCCAAAACACCTGCCTCTGTCCACGCCAACTGGGTGTCATTTGTTTCAAAAAACAAATGACACAAGACAAACAAAACTGACACCGTGACTGAACATTATTATGTGTGACATCTATATTGAAATTCTCCAAAAGGCACCAACAACACAAATGCAGCTGAAAGATTAAGTTCAGTGACTGTAATTAGCCAATTAATTGTTTTGGAGCCAGCCTCAATGAGGATAGTCTAAATCTGTTCTGAAATGAGAGCATCAGAAGTGCTAGGACAGGCTAGAAAGGGTGGCAAAATATTTACCTAATTTTTATTCATTTGATAAAGTCTTAATTTTTATTTTGGCCATTTTGGAACATATACAACATAATATTGTTCATAAAATGACAAATGATTGTCATAAATTAGAAGAAGCAGAAGAGAATGAAAATAACAGTAAGATCATGTGTGATTTGAGACTGACTGAGATCAGCAGCAAGTTTGTAATTTGTATTGTCATGAACTGGTGTATGGATGTTGTGCTGACATTTTGATGATCTTTGTTGAAGGCTGACATTATAATGATCAATAACAACAATAACACAATGACAAGGTCACTCGACTCATTTTAGAGAGAAACTCATTGAAGGGGACATAGTAATGTTGAGCTGCCTGAACCTGAACACATCTGATTGGATTATAAATGGCATTTTATCGACATCATTTTTTCTTTGCTTAGATTGTGGAACTGCAATTTGTCAGAGATGAGCTGTGCTTCTCTGGCCTCGGCTCTGAAGTCCAACCCCTCCCACCTGAGAGAGCTGGAGCTGAGCAGCAACGAGCTGCAGGATTCAGGAGTGAAGCTGCTGTGTGATTTTCTGCAGAGTCCACACTGTAGACTGGAGACTCTGAGGTAAGTTCACTGACTCTGTTACTATTGTAGATCTTAAATGTTTACTTAGCATTTATGTTGAAAGATAACTTACATCCATTAAGCTGGTAATGTCCTTTAGTTTGTATTTTCATGTCTGTGTACTAAATTTAGCAACATATTTCATCCCTCATAATGCTACATTGTGAACAACAAATCCATATTTAAACAAATATAAAAGGAAACTTGTTGTTAAGACATGTATATATAAACAGCTTGATACTTTCTGCTGGAACAAACAAATCTTTGACACAGGTTTCAACAATTGAAGCTACAAACTTGATATTAACAAACTGGGTCACTGTCAAGGCGAATCAGCTCTGATCAGATCTGTTTTCTCTCGTAACGATGACGGATGATGCTTTGCCATTCAAGAAACATGCAATGTTGAAACCATAGAAATAAACCACTATTTAGTTTATTTGAATTTTGTAGATGTTGTAGCAAAATGTATTAACCTCACATATTATCGTTACCTTTTCACTCATTCACTTTACATATTCAACTACCTTTTTACCTTTTATAGTATTAGCTGAAATGGATTGATTCTGAATTCTCTATTTTTCTATTATCCCACTTTATTAAATCGCACAAATACAAACCTTTGTTTATTCATCTTTATTTGTTTACTTCTCAAAAAGAATTTCCACCACAGTAGACAAGTGTGTGATGGGGTTTTAGGCCCACTTGATTTCGGATTTTATCAGTTGAATCTGATTTGGCTGTTCAAAACAAAGATTGATTTGACGGGGAGACGGTGCTTACTACAGGTCAGTCACAGTCATGAGTTGTCACTGGCGCGCTCTTGGAGGCAGGGCAGGTCCAGCGTGGCCCTACTCCTGAGCCGGTTATTTATGGTGGCAAAAAATGTGAACGGGCCATCCCTACTTATTTGTTTTTTATTTGTTTAATTTCCAGATACATTTTCATCAAACACATAACCATGATTATAACCATAACCAATGTCAAACACAAGTTTAACACTATAATTTGTCAGAAATCACATGTTTTATGGGGGATCTCGAAAACCTAGCTGGTCTGTAGAAGGCTGACATTATGCCTATCCACAATTACATACTGACAAAGTCACTCGACTCATTTTAGGGAGAAGCTCATTGATTAGGACATAGTAATGTTGAGCTGCACATCTAAAATCTGAACACATCTGATTGGATTATAAATTATTTTTATGTTCATAATTTCTTCTTTATTTAGATTGAATTGCTGCAGTTTGTCAGAGATCAGCTGTGCTTCTCTGGCCTCAGCTCTGCAGTCCAACCCCTCCCATCTGAGAGAGCTGGAGCTGAGTTACAACAAGCTGCAGGATTCAGGAGTGAAGCTGCTGTGTGATTTTCTGCAGAGTCCACACTGTAGACTGAATACTCTGAGGTCAGACACATTTTTTTACTTCTGTGCTCAGATTATTATAATGTGAAAGTTGTGGTCAGGCTAAACAGCAGACATCAGGTTGTATTGTACTGATCCACACTCAGTATCTCAATGCTGAAGTCTATTTTCTTCTTTTTGTGGTTTAGTCCATTGACTGTGGCAGAGCAATGTTGAGTCACATTTAAAACCTTTGTATAAAAACAAAATTTACACTGGATAATTCACTCTGAACCTCTGAAACTCTAATATAAAGAATATATTATCTATATCTATATATATATCTAATATAAAAGAATATAAGTTGTTCGTTCACGTTTCCCCCAAAATTCATCCTGACATATTTGCATCTTTGGAAACTTTGAAATCTTGAGTCAAATCTTAAATCAGTTTCTGTGGGTTTTATTTGTGTTTGGCTGCACATTAGTTTGTATAGATGGAGCCACTGGTGGAGCTGCCAGAGTTTAAGAGATGAAGTAACTGAGTATTTAGTGAAGTAGCAGCACGTTGTCATTAATATTAATGAGAGCTCTTTATCACTTTTTGTATTTGACAGGTTTGAACATGCATCCTGTTGGATTCAGATGTTTGGATTTTCCCTTTTCTAAACTTCTTCATTCTAAACCTTCTTGAGCTCTGAACAGATTATTAAACATAAACATTGTCTTCTACAGTTACATCATTTATTCTTTGCCTAGATTGTGGAACTGCAGTTTGTCAGAGATCAGCTGTGCTTCTCTGGCCTCAGCTCTGCAGTCCAACCCCTCCCATCTGAGAGAGCTGGAGCTGAATGAAAACAAGCTGCAGGATTTAGGAGTGAAGCTGCTGTGTGATTTTCTGCAAAATCCACACTGTAGACTGGAGACTCTGAGGTAAGTTCACTGACTCTCTGTTACTTTTGTAGATCTTAAATGTTTACTTGCCAATTGAACCTTATTTATGTTGATAGATAACTTACATCCATGAAGCTGGTAGTTCTTTTTTTAATATATATTTTCATGTTTGAGAGTTGAGTACATCATTTATTCTTTATTCAGATTGAGGGACTGCAGTTTGTCAGAGATCAGCTGTGCTTCTCTGGCCTCAGCTCTGAAGTCCAACCCCTCCCATCTGAGAGAGCTGGATCTGAGGGGAATCAAGCTGCAGGATTCAGTAGTGAAGCTGCTGTATGATCTGAAAAAGATTCCACACTGTAGACTGGAGACTGTGAGGTCAGTAAAGAGAGTCAGTCCCTGCTGGTTTCAGAAGTATTGTACTAAAAACAGTATCAAAGCGAAGATCCAGCATTTCTTGTTTTCTTAGATGAAGCTGTGACAGGAGAATGGTGACAAGCTTCAGGATCTCAAAGTCTTTGTTGTCTCAATTCAATACTAAGTAATTGATCATTGCATTTAGTAACCATGTGGTGTTTCTACAGACCAGAATCTCTGCTGAAGTCCAGTCACCACAGCTGATGTTTCACTGCTCAGTCTTTGTATGAACATAAAGGACCTTTAACGTCATGTATTTATCTGTCCATCTTTAATTTGTTTTCTCCTAATATTTGTATAACAGCCTCCATACTTACACATTTGTCATGTAATACTTCAAAAGTAGATGACGTATTCGAATGTGACAGAGATGCTGGTTTTTAACAGCTTTGAACTCTAACAGCAGTAAATCATCATCAGTAAATATCTCTGTTTCTGCAGTAATGATACGTTCAGCTTCACTCCGAAAAGGTTAACATGAGTGCTGAAAGGAAGCTGGCTGCACTACACAGCACATGTGGTCTGAACAGGACTCAAGTGTCCTGCTGGTCTTTATATTACTGACTGACAGCTGATGGAGGGAATCTCTGTAAACACTCACTTATAACTTCTGTTGTCTGTCTTCTTCTCTCCTCAGCTGGTGGAGCTCTCTGTCACAGTGTGAGCAATGAGAGAGGTGGTGGTGATGAGAGGATCAGCTGTGTCCTGATGATCCAGAGAGGTTGAAGCAGCAGCATCAGCTGGTGGGTGGAGAGGCTCTGACTGGGAGGTGGAGAGGAGAGGAGAGCTTCATCCAGCAGTGACTGAGTGAGAAATCACAACAAGTAGATATGATTCTCAGTCTAATCTGCTCTGAGATCAGCTCCACTGTCACACAAAATGTCAAGTCAACCTCCACCTCCAAATGTTGGGGCCCCGGGTTCTTAGTTCCACTAACTGCCGCCCTACTGCACCCCTGGATTTGACAATAAAAGAAACAAATGCAACACCACATTCATCCAGTAAAAACACAATCAAATTAAAGTCTTACCTCCTATATACCATCATTTATAAACTATTTGTACATTACGATTAAACTTCAGAACGTTTTTGTCACTTGTGTAGCCTGACGTTCTACTTAAGGGGCCGCAACATGCTCAGTAATGATAATCATGAGATAATGATGCATCAGACACCTGAAGCTGAATGTTTTACTCTTTATGGAATATCTTTTTCTTTGACTGTCTTTATGTTGTACACGTCTTGTTTTGAAATCAAAGTGTCAAATACAGTGGATTTGCTCCACGTGTTGATCATGTATCAAGTTTTAAATCTAGTTTTCAAGTTTTTAGAAGTGAAAACATTTTGATAATCATATTTCCTGCAGCATCAGCAAATTCCAGTTAAATGTGGGACCCTGTTAGTTTCACATTACATGATCAGCACAGATACATGAAATCAACCTGTGGAGCTTTTCCTCCTCTGAAGTCAGTGTTGAAGCCGTTGTCATCGCCTCCGTTCACGTTCTGTAGCTCCTGCTGGAGCTGCTTTCTGCCAGCAGATGTCACCGTTTCCCCTGTTTCCCCTCAAAGTGTTTAAACTGAACTGATGATGAACCTAATTTATGTTTACAAATAACTTACATCCATAAAGCTGGTAATGTCCTTTAGTTCATATTTTCATGTCTGTGTACTAAATTTAGCACCGTATTTCATCCCTCATAATGCTACATTGTGAACAACAAATCCATATTTAAACAAATATAAAAGGAAACTTGCTATTAAGACATGTATATATAAACAGCTTGATACTTTCTGCTGGAACAAACAAATCTTTGACACAGGTTCAGACGGGCCAGGGTTTTGTTTTCAGATTTGAGATCTAGTTAGTAGGGATGCCCGGATCGATCTGCCACAATCAAAGTGTTTAAACTGAACTGATGTGAATGTTTTCTTTCTGACTGACTTCTGGGGCAAAAATGTAAAAATACAAATACATTTGGTTTGTCTTGATTTAAAATGTTAAATACAGACATTTTCAACAGGTCCAAAGGCTAAATGTGATGTAATGTCATAAAGACACATTTTGAACATTCACTTAAAGTAGCAACATAATCATTTAATGCATTCATAGTTAAGTGAAGAGAGTTAATAAGTGTATTAATGACAAAACCTACCAACAGTAAAAGTCAACAAATTACCCAGAATGTCACATAAAACTCAAACGAGACATTAAATGTTTTGCACGAAAAGTCTGAACTTGGTAAATAACTATAGATGTCAAATCACTGACGTTTGCTTATTTTCACTAAAGTCAACTAAGAGTGTTGCGAGCAGACACCAGCAGAAAGATCTCATAGGATTCAACAGATTCAGCTGTCTCATTTTTTGTGTTTTATTTTGTGTTTTTCCTTTTGTTTCTCCTGGATGTTTGTCCATTTATACTTTACAGTAAATCCATTTGAAAGAATTTCTACAGAGGAGTGAGACGTTTGTTCAAAACAATAAAGGTGTGATTTTATGTTTCGACCAAAAGGAGGCAGCATCCCTCCTTCATTTTAACAGGAATGTTCGGTACAGTTTGGATCATGGTTTCTTCACATTTTGTCAGTGTCAGACTTCAGATCAGTTCTTTAAAAGATTTAAATTTGAAAACGAGGCTGTTGTCGCTGTTACGTGCTCTTCAGTTTAACTTCTTGCGAGTTTAATGCCATTGGGTGAATTACAGGTTCTCAGAAAGACAGGTATTTTCTCAGCAGTGGTGGAAGAAAAACTCAGATCTGTTACCTGAATTACTGAATAACATTGTCAAAATACTTAATTACAAGAACATTTCCTGCATTCAAATCTTCAAAAAAAAAAAAAAAAAGTAATCCATTACTGGAAAAAAATTATGCCATTCAGTGCACCCGTGGAGAGACTAATTAGTCTTGGAAGTCTTGTCCTTACCCCCAAGAGAAATCGACCCATGCTTTGAAGTAACAAGTTACTTTTTAATAGCAGTAATCTTGTAACGTAATGAGTTACATTTTTTAGTAACATTACCAAACACTGCTGGCAACTAATAAAGAAAGTAAAATCACCAAATTGAATGTGGAAAAGTTACTGCAACTGAGTCTTCGGTGAACCCCCCCCAGCCAGACAGGGTCCAGCTATTTACTGATGGCGATTATGTGTCATGTTTAGAGCAAAACACTTACAACACAATATAACAACATACATATGATTATAAACAGTTTTCTGAGACATTTTTTTAGACTTACAGCTGTCTGTAGCTTGTTTTTGTTCTGCAACGCCAGCACACTGTATAAAATGACACAAAAGAAAAGGGCGTCGATTCACCTCTGTTACGGCGTCGATTACTACCTCCACTGACAGATCTGTAATTTTCATATTTTTTTAGTTTAATCAGAGTATATGTTTTGTTTTAAAAAAACGTAATCTGAAAAGTAACTCGTATTGATTAGTAGCTATTGATTGTAGTGGGGTAGAAGATTGAAGCAGCACAAAACAAAAATACTCCAGTAATGTACAACTGCCTCAAAACTCCAAGTTCAGTTGATGTTTTTCAGTCACACATTTCCAAAAGTGTCTCCTGCCTGCTCAGTCAGTTTTATTCCAGGCATCACACTGACTCATACTCTGTCACCTGCAGGTTGTAGACAGGACCGAGACCGACTGCCGTCAGGAACAGCAGACCCGAGCGCACGCTGCGACGCTGTGCACTGTGTCAGCTCGTCTATTTGCGTACACTCTCAATATGAGCTTTAAGATATTTTTTTATATTTATAGGTGCAGTGACATCGTGCCCTTTGATCAGTCTGTGGTTTACTTGTGGATTTGTGTCACTTTTCTTAATCTACCACAGCTCCACAGGAGGGATGCCGACAACCGTGTACTCTCATTTATCTCCATGTGACGTTTAAAATAGGGTTTGGTTGAAGTTTCTCCAAAAGCGTTATAAGGCAATCGACAAGATAAATTGATCCGTAAATAAATAGATGGAGACGTGCTTGAGCTGTAGGGTTTCTTTTAATTAATTTTATCATGAATTTGAAAGAGGATCTGTGTGCATAGATGCCTTCAGGAGCAGTGGTGAATATTTAAAACCTTAACCAACACAGCAGATTATGTAGTTTATGCTGTTCAATGCAGCCAGGACTGCACAGATTTGTACATTAGGGATACAAAACAACCTCTCTATAAGCGAATGGGACAACACAGGAGGGCCAACTCCTCAGGTCAAGACTCTGCTGTCCACTCACATCTGAAGGAGAAGGGACAATCCTTCCAGGACAGCAGTGTAAACATCTTAGCCAGACAGAATCCATCTACGTCAAACTGGAACGACCATCGTTAAACAGAGGAGGTGGACAGCGACACCACTTATCACCCACCGACAACGCTGTCCTGAGTTCCCTCCCATACTTAACACCCATTCACACCTGGACCCACCTAGCTGTAACGATCCACGTGAATGCCGGTTGGGTCAGCGACTCACATTTGACCTTAACGACCCTGTAAGGACACTCCCACACAGGGTTTAAAGCCTGACTCCCTGTTGGATGAGAGGTGAGACGTCTTCAAGAAACTGTCGTGGAGTCCAGTTGACTACAATACAGTACTTTCAGGTATTTTTTCAGGTATCTGTACTTTGCTTGAGTATTAATTTTTCTGACAATTGCTGACTTTCCCTCCCTAAATATGAACACAAGTATCTGAATTTGCTCCTTCTTACATTTTCAAAACAGGCACGTTACTTTAATTTGATGCATTTGAGGGGAATTATGGATTATTTTTATTTTGAATGCCGCCTTCCCAACATCACAAGACAGATTTCAAACTATCAGTGCAGACGTAGCGAAAGGAAACGATGTAAAAGACGTAAGAAGATGGAAAGATGGAAATACAGTGAGTGAGCCAGGACAGGTCAAGGACAAAGGACGATGCTTAAAGCGGACATCGACAACTTTACAATTTCCCCCCTTCCTAGCGTTTCCCTGTGGTATTACTTTTGGTGCCACTATCGCAAAGATGGTTTTAGCAACGTGGCTACGGCTAACGTAATGCTGAGTAGCATAGTGAAAGTGAGGCTTGTAGTGTCATTTTTCTACATCCATTACACAGTACAATCTGTATTCACTTTAGAAATATAAGTTATAAAACAAGAGAATTTTCTTTTGACAGTTTAACTAATGTTCAAATTGTCAAGCAGGAGAAGGCAGTCCAAACAAGTCAACAAATCCAAGGCAGACGGGTCAAAAACAAGTGGCAGATTTCAGACAAAACAACAGAAACGCTGCAGATGGCCTGAACACAAGTGAATGACGATGACAACATGACAAACTGGCAAAGTTAAGGGCCGGTGAGCAGGTTATACACTGGAAAGACCGATGAGATCGTGAGGAGGCAGACGTATCAGCAGGTGGGGATGATTTGGGAATGTCAAAGGTGGCCAGGATTGATGGGTAAGTCCGTGGGGCATCTGGTGGAGAACGGCAGGTCGGGAAAGTTCAACATGAAATGCAGGGTGGGACTTGGTGACATGAGACGCGTCCGGAGGCTGGGACAGACGGCTGACTGAGCAAAACAAAAACAACTGAGGCAGCTGTCGTGACAGAGAGGGAGGCACGCAGCTCATGTGAAAACAAACACAAACACAATCTTTTCCAGCGCATCCTTGTCCGCTGGACCATCTATTAACTGAAAACTAGATTTTTCCGACATGATGACAAGTTTTTAGCAGCTTTGAAAGCCAAATAGTCTCCAACTTCCTCATCCAAGTAGCTGACATCAAGTGCATGCACAGTCCTAATACACAGATCGTTTCTCTAGTTTATTCTTTAGTTGCTCTCCCTCCCTCCTCTCTCTCTCTCTCTCTCTCACATTCTCACTGCTGTTTATTTGACTGAAGTGACTCATCACTCAGCAGCGCTGGGACTCGTCTCCCAGCTCTCAT
This sequence comes from Pagrus major, assembly GCF_040436345.1. NCBI lineage: Eukaryota > Metazoa > Chordata > Actinopteri > Spariformes > Sparidae > Pagrus > Pagrus major. The sequence goes on from NC_133218.1 coordinate 36,022,845, forward strand.
TGCTTCCCTGGCAAAAACTAAAATTAGGCGAAATTTTTTAGCGCCAGCAGAAAGTGGCTCTCCACAGAAAGATTTATTTTGAGAGGCGTCCCTCTCATCTAATGTGCTGCAGGCATTCACACACTCACATATGGGTACAAATGTGTACAGACAAACACCAGCAATCCCTACAGTGTCTGACTCTGCGTGTGTGTATGTGCGTTATAGCAAAAGGTGGACGGTTTTACAGCCTTTAGTCTGAGTTTAGCTCAGCCCAGGTGATCAATAATTTTTCTGTTTCCTCATAAGCAACATGAATAACTCAGTGATTATTTAACCAGTGCTGTTTGATCAGAAATCAGATTGTGTTGACTGCTTAAAAAATAAATAAATAATTGTTCTGATGACTTACAGCCAATTATTTTATTTTGAAGGGTGGATTTTTAACTCTGAGCTCAACTATCTTTCACAAGCTTAAATAAATATAGGATTAAGCCGGATTACATGAGTTTTATTGGAACAAAGCCCTGACTCATGATCCTTCACTGACACAGAAACCTACACACAGTATGTACATTTCCATACATTCAGATCACAGTGATATCAACCCAGTGTTAATGTCCTCATGTCTCGTTTAAATATCCAGTGATTTCACGCTTACAAAGATTGTCAGTTCAAACAGTGGTCTATCACTTGGAGGCTGTCTCGCCACAAACACGGCTAAAAAATGTCCCCACGTCTCGTCAAAAATATCCAGTTTTGTTGCCGCTAACACAGATGGAAATTGTCCTCATGTCTCGTTTAACTATCCAGTGGTATCATGCTTGCAAAATGTTGAAACGCTGTCCTGAACAGTGGTCTCTCGCTTAGCAGCTGTCTTGCCACTAACACTGATGGGAAATGTCCCCATGTCTTATTTTATTACACAGTGGTTTCATGCTTTGAAAATGTTAAAACACCACTTCCACCACTGGTCTCTTGTTCGGTGCCCAGCTGTCACACCACCATCCCGTCCACCTCTGGACATGGACCTCAGCTAAAATACATTTAATATGAACGTCATATTGAAATGCTGGTGTGACACTTTTGTGGCGTAGCTTACTGACGGCTTGAATGACAGTGAAGTACATATTCTGCATAAGCGGCGCGTTTGTGTGGTGGAGCGTCTTGCTTTGTATGTCCGGTGCCGACGTAAACGGGTCAGAGCAGCCACACAGCCGGGTAGCGGTCTCATCCGAGCCTGCAGTGGCGCTTTTTCTGCAAAAAATACACCTGAAAACAATCTGTGGACAGTCTTATCAACATTTTACCAGCGTAGCACTACAGTGTTAATGTCTGTTTCTGCAGAATATGTCACAGACATGGAGAGAATATATACTACTGGTGAAATGCAGTATTTTTCGGGTGTGCTTCCTTTTTCTTCTGCTCCCTCCCCCTCTCTCTCTTTCAAAGCAGGTAAAGTAAAATCACCAAATCATCTTTACTGAAAATGATCGAAGCTTCATGCAGTAGCCGCGCTGCAGCGTCGACGCTACCTGTGTGGTGATGCAGTTCAGCAACGCAGCCGACTCACGCTGCACTGCAACATTGGATCTGAAATCCTGATGACTTCGACTCAAAACATATATTATTTTATTAGCATTCAAGAGCAGCATACTGCCTCCCAAGAGTCCTTGCTCTCTCTCAACATTATCGATTGCTGCTGGGGGCCATATGCTCGTGGCAGGAAACACACACATAAAAGAAAAAAACATTTTTAATGGAGAACTGTGACATGATGGCATTTTGTTTAAAGAGTTTCTGCGTGTAAATGTTGTTCGAAGCGTCCCAGCTGCTCTCAGGTCAGTCCGATGCTCTTGTTTAATTTGTGTGCATGTTTCAGGAGGCGGGAATGTGTCTGCAGGCGAGTGGGAGGCAGAAGAAAAAAACACCTTTCCTCCTTGTCAGTGTGACCTTCAAGGTGACGAACGGGCGTGGAGGTATGATTTATACAAAGGTGTGTTTGTGTGTGTGTGTGTGTGTGTGTGTGTGTGTGTGTAGTCAAGAGAGGAAGTGAGAAACACACACACACACAAGCCGGTTGTGTGTGGAGGAGTAAAAATGAGCGGCTGGTATCTTAGCAACAGCACGTTAACGGAGGACAGGAGAGAATGCGTCGGTGAAGGTTGATGGTATACCAAACTACTGAGAGTCTGCACACACATGCACACACACACACACACACACACACACACACAACCATTCATTCATGTCAGGACTCACCACTAATGGGGTAGTTTGTTGCTGGAGCCCCCAGACAGGAGACACGAGGATTTTCTGTTTCAGCCACCTGATGAGTCGCGGAGAGTTGTTTCATGTTTCCAGGACTTCAGCACGGTTTTATCTTATGCCATAAAAGTATGAAGTGCAAAAGACTGAGTGCATTTTAATTTTTGCAAAACTTGAGTGGAAATGTTGAAAATTTGAAAGAAATTTCAGATATCACTACAGATGGAAAAGTTTGTGAGTCGATAACATTGTCTGTTGAAACAGTAGACAGAGGCACAGTAACATTACTCAGTTAACTCCAGCCTAATCAAAAATGGGCCAAAAGGCCGAGCGTCAGTGAAGCTGAGGCGAGCCAAAATAATCCTGATTACTCAAACGCACCCATCCAGTGCTAGCTCCAAGCTAGCTAGGCTAACAAACTAGCTGCGTTCACACAGAAAGAAAAGCGAATCACCACATGTTATTCATGCGAGTTTGATTGTGGGTTTTATTATTACTCCTTTATATCTTTGTGGTGCGTTTAGGAACAGCTGGGACAGAAACAGAAGTGAGGAATGAATCGTGATGTACATGAAGCGTGTGACTTACTAACGAAGAGACATGAATGCTGTGTTATAATCCCGTTTTCTCTATTGTTTTATACTGTGTACAGTTTGACTGGCACCTGCTTCCTCTGACATGGTTTATTGTAATGCCTCCAGCTGTTTATATTTGCATAACCCTGTGGCAGCATGCATTCATTTGAACTTTCTTTTTTGGATGGAAACCTGGTTATTGATCATCATGGGACACAAACAGTGCTTTGCCACCGCCGCCGTCTGAGTCGCAGCCCCAGAAATGGGTCATGCAGTCGGCATGAAAAGAAATTTCCAACTTCAATGCAACTGTTAAAGCTGCATCGTTACTGCGCCACGGGAGCATAATCATAAATATTCAATACAGTCATGGAAATCATAGGAAAACGTTCAGCTGCGTATGAAATGAGCGAGGGGGGACTCTGGAAAACATGTGTTCCCTGTTTTGTTTTGTTTTTTGGCCTGCTGGAATTTATTTGCAATGACTCCTTTTAAAGGAGTAGTTCAACATTTGGGGAATTATGTTAATTTGCTTTTATTCGTGAGAGTCAGATGAGAAGATCTACACTTAAGAAGCACTTAATGTTCAGTGTTAAAGCCAAGCTAATGGCCTGCTAGCTCCAGCTCTGCTAAATGAGTGTCTAACCATCAGTCTGATATTTATACACCAGCATGTCAGTCAGTCTGTGGTCTCCAGATCACACAGAGAAAAGCTCCTGCTGCTATTTAAAGTTTAGTCTAACATCTTTTCTTCCTCTCCACACTGCCTCCCCGTTGTCTTCATTATTTTGTGTCCCTCAAGTTCAAATCCAAATCTGTATCTTTTGGCTTGTCTTGTTTTGGTGTGTCCTCTTCAACTCTCTCTCTCTCGCTCGCCGTCACTCCATCTCACACCCTCTCTCTCTCACACACACACACACACACACACACACACACTTCCAGAGGTGTTTCTCTCTTCCAGGGTGTGAATGGGATCGGCTTCACAAGGGACCAGAAAAGATTAATGGGCGGGTGGACAGCTGGGGGAGGAGGGTGCCTTGAAGTCAGAGAAGACGTCAGGTGGGATCATGACGTGTGAAGGTGGAGAGAGAGAGGGAGAAGATGTTTTTGTGACCAGGATCTGACCTGAGTCTGATTCTGTACCATAAAAACACCTTGGGAACACAAAGATGGCAGCAGGGAAGTGATGAAGAGAGGATGGAGGAGAGAAGAAAGATGCAGATACATAAAGAAAACTTGAACACGTGTATATACAAATATAAAGTTCACTTTAAAGTATCTGAAACGCATCTCTGCCTCGAGTGTACCAAACTTTGAATCGTGTGTACTGTGACATTTATCACCCATTGAATCAACTTTTTACTCGGATCAAAGCCTGTGAGGAAACGAGACGGACGCACCGATTTAAAGATGCAGTGGCTTTAAGGGAAAAGCAGTTCTTTTAAGTTAATATCCTGCAGCAGATCCCTGCATAGAAAAACATCACTCTGGTTATTTACTGGACAGATTTTTAAAAGAATGGTCAAAATCAAAGCAGCAGAGCAGAAACAGCAGTGAGCCATTACCAGCTGACAGAAGCAAACTCAAGCAGTAGGAAGCAAACACAGATGTCAGTCAACATTATCTCTTCTACTCAATGTGATATTATTTTTAAAGCATAATTTTAAAAAGTAATTTCATATTTTATTACAAAACTACCACGACGTCGTCTTCTTATCGTGCTTTATTGATTCTATTCTTTTATTTATCTCTTTATTTGCATTACTTGTATCCCTCTTTCTTTTTCTGTGATTTTGCCTGTTTTATCGAGTGTTTTCCTTTTACTTGTAATGACTCATATTTCCCTTTTGTGTTTTTACTTCTCCCCAACTGTTGTGTGTTCAGTCTGTTTCTAGCTTTTGCTTGTTTGTCAAAGCACTGTGTAAACTCTGTTTGTTAAAGGCGTTATATAAATACAGTTATGTAACTTTTTTTACCTTAAAATAACAGTTTTAAAATCATGTTAATGGTACAGTGTCTCTGTGCACTGTGCAACTTTAGTGAGAGGGTCGGATCACAGCGTTACACACAATGTTTACAAGTTTTCAACAAATAACATCGTCATGACGTAATGAGTTTTATTTGTAGTTAACGCCACATTTGTGTTTACGACAGTGGCGTTCCACTCAGAAACTGTGGGGGGCGACAAATGGCACAAAATGCCAATCTCTACATAATGGTGCTTTAATACCCTGGGTCCTGAGTAGCTCCCTATTCATTTTTGCTATCTGGTCTAGCAACACGTGTGAGCAGGTAAATGCAATCAGTCCTCTACAACTGAACAAAGGCTTCGTTTCATGCTCCAAATCACTGAGTCTCCATGCTCGCTAAGTTACTGCCAGTTTGGAGATATCAAATCAATCGCTCAGTAATTTAGGGAGAAAGGATTCAGAGAATTCGACATGGACTTTGTTTGAAGCGTACAGACACCTTATACATGGACCCGCATTTCCACGTGCATGTCTTTAAAGACTGATGTGAAAAATGTCCTAAAAGCAAGAACAGCGCACCAGAAGCTCTTTCACTGCCAGACTCTACACCTGCATAACAAATACTGGATACTGAAAGTTTTTTTTTTTTTTTTCAAAATCTGCCAGGAGACACGCTGTATTTGAGTCTTTTTCTATTCTCAGGAAGAAAATTGATGTCTGAGGCATCTGCCAACAGGGATGCTAGGACGAGAGGAGGAGGGGGGGGTTGGTCTGCGTGGAAGGGATGGTGAGAGAGATGGAAAGTGAAGGACAGAGTGTCAGATCATGTAAAAGACATATCAAAGTGAGGTGGGAAGGTGCGGGAGGAGGGTGAGAAGCACATGCGTCAGAGAGGAAGATGGTCCTTGGCACTGAGCAATATGTGTCCTCCACTGGGTGTCATTACAGGCCGGGAGCCTCTGATCGGCGGCTTTAAAGCCTCCACAGGGCCACACACTGCTAAGCCGGCCATGATCACACCGTAATGACACAAGTGATAAAACACATCATTTTTGTTCCCTTTCCCAGCCTCCAACCTCCAACGTTCCCCTCTGTGACATTTTTGTCTGTTGATTCTTTAATGAGGGAACAGAAACTGGAGGATATGCTCGACTTCAAAGGAAGCAGGCTGAGGTTTTTTTTTTTAAGGTGATCTTTTATTTCTTGCCGAGTTTCTCAAATGAGAGTTCATACGAGCAGCTCTGAGAGGCTGCACTAAGATGGCCTGGTGCTTTGGGCTAAATGCTAACACGTATTGGTTTAGAGTGATAACATGCTAACATCCACCAGTTAAAGGTGCATGATGTAGTTTTGGGGAAGAAATTTCAATCAGAAGAGAAAGATCTTCATCGGCTGATTTTTTTCTGACTAAACAATCTAAATAAACAAACTCTCGTTGTTTTCATGACTGAATAAACAAACTGACCTTAACGGACAACACAATTTCATACTGTTTTACTTTGTTTATATGTGGCGGACCCTGCCACCTCTGAGAACAGCTTCAGGCAGCGTCACAAAAACGAGTTTAAACGTGACTTTTGAGTCAAACCTACTCGTGAACACTTTGAGAAAGTCTGCTGTAGGAGGAGGTCAGGGTGGACGGATGGGTCGACAAAACTTTGCACTTTAACAGACCGTCTGAAACACGACCACACTCTCCTTGTAACCCCAACCAAGTTGTTTTTATGCTTTAACCCGACTGAATCTCTTTTCTTTTTGTAACGGAGACCTGGATGTCACATGTCACCCCGTTGATCGTGGCGTCACATCAGAAAATGTTTTTTTTCATGGCTCGTTCTGAGAGTGTTGTTATTTAATTTACAGGACTTATTGATTATAGGCTGTCACGCTGAATGTTATACAGGCAACAACCGGCAAATCAATGTAGTAGTTTATAAATCTATTTTGCAGAGGCAGGCTCGATGTAAGTGAAACAAAGAGAGTGTGAGGTGGTGATTTTTTTGCTTGCACCATTAAGACAATTCTGCCTTGTTAGCTATACATGTGAGGAAAGATGTGGCGGTAAACAACAATGCAAGCGGCACAGAACGCCTCATTAAATCTGAACAGATCACCCTGTGTGTGTGTGTGACCATGTGTTTCTATAGCCGGGTATATGTGAGTGTGTGTGGGTGTCAGAGCGAGGATGAAGAGAGGTGGCTGGTGCTGGCTGGATCTGGTGCTTGATCTGCAACACAGCCTGTCTGCTCACACAACACACACTCTATAATTGGACTCAGAGGAGCGAGGAGATCCGCCCGCAGGCTTCGGATTATGCTGATATATGGCATATATTGCCATCCTAACATCCCTATCTCATATCTGGCTCTATCGTAGGCCTGCGTTTAGTACACTGGCAAACTAAAATAAGGGCACAATAGAAAGACTGTCTGGAAAAGGAACCAGAGCATCAGGGGCGACCGTCACGTCGGAGGCAATCTGGGATGACTTGACACACGAATCAGCTTCCAGTCTGTTGTGTTTTATCTCCAGAAGCATTTTCACATCAAACAATAGATCGCTGCTGTGGGGCCACACTCGAAAAAAGGCTTGATTTACAACCGCTCATTTATCACAGACCATTGATTTGGATCTGAGCTCAAAACTAATAACTGCAACAAAATGCTTGGGAGCATTTTGGGAAACACCCATAAATGATCGCATGTGCTGAGAAAAGGGTACGGAGGCTCTTCGTTCTTCCTGACTTGAATCGAGCTTCTAAGGACAGAGGATGACATTCAGGTGATTCTGGGCTTTATAGATAAAAAGGATTTGATTTAACTTGAAATAAACAATATAGCGAACCAGTGCTTGTACTCCCTTTATTCATATGTCTTCTCCACGCAGGTCAGTGCTTCCTCTGCTCTTTTCTAATCACCTGTGCAGCTGTTCTTCATAAAAACCTCACGACTTTACAGCGAATAGCCTTGATGACCTGCAGGAAGGACTTATGCTGTGTCTGAGTAAATACGTAAAAAAAAAAACACAATCACAAACAGCAGTGGCACTGTTATTTATAGATTATCAGTGTGTTTTAGTCAGATTCGCTTGCGGCAAGCAGAGAAAATATAATAGACGGCGAAGCGATCGCTGCAGATCGCGAGTCGCCCACGGAGCTCTGCACAATCGGTGAACATGAGCACTGAGAGGAAACGGCGTCTGTGTGCTCCTGGTGCCTCCGCCTCCTGGACATGTTGGCAATGTTTGTTTCTTCAAACCATAGATATGTTTCAACGCTGTGTTTATGCTCTGGTTAGGTTAAGGCACAAAAAACCTTGTTAGGGTTAGGAAAAGATCGTGTTTTCAGATCGCGGTTGGCCTGTTGAGAGCTTGATCCGAGATGTTGTGGTGGAGACGGGTCTCTGTGGACACAACAGTCCCTGATTTCACATTGTTTTTCCAGTTCCCATTTTGTCAATTTCCTTTCAGCCAGGAGAAGCCTTAAACCAAACTGGATTAGCATGGCTCTTATCTCAACTTTCTTCCTCCCTGGGGCGGACCGGCTGGTCAGGATGGTCTCAAAGTCTGCGGCTCTTAATCCAAATCACCCGCTTTCTTCTCCAACGATGATGACAGTATTTCCACCATGGGCAGTACGTGTTTTAGCAATAAAGCCGAGAAAATGACGGTTAAAAGAACAAAAATGTAGCATCATTTACAGGAGATACTGGCTGCTGCATCTTCATGCGCCCTGACTATTATCAGTGGTTTGCAGAAATGTTAACTGCCAACATTTTATTCTGGTGTCTGAGCTGGTTTAACAACAAGAGTCCCATCTGATATTTAATTTACATTTAATCCTGAAAACAAAATTATCAACATTGTATTTGTAAAAACATTCATTGTATTGTATTCTACTCATCACACCTGATATATTATGAACAAATTAGACTCTGTGTCCTTGTCTAATCCGTGCCCTTGTCTAATGACGTGATGCTAATGTTTGAGTGGATTCACGGGACAATCTGAACACACCAGGTGTTTGATGTCGGAGCAGCTCGCTCTCCATCACATGCGGCCCTTTCGCTTAAAATTCAACTCGTGCGCTCGTTTTTTGTCCATTAATTTGTCTGAGAGTGAATGGTTGTGTGCGTGTGTGTGTGTGTGTGTTTGTTGTGGTTGAGTAGCTTTGCTCAGTGCTCACGCTTTGCTATGGGACTCAGAGTGTTGCCATAGAAGAGAGCACAATTCATTTGAGCTCATTATGCGAGCTGACTGTGAAGCTGTCATTAGCGGTGTCTCAGATGGAGGTAATGAGGGGAGACTTTCTCCTCTACAGAGCTCTTAAAAACCCGGAGGGGGGGCGGAGGTGTTGACAAACAAAAGGCTTACCTCGGGACCAGACAGATATATACAGTGTAGATCTAAAGATACACTCATAAATACAATAAACATAAGGTGCTGACGCCTGGTCCCTAAAGCAAGAAAACAACCTGACAAAAACAACAGAGGTTTAGTAATTTCACAGAGTAAAGATATTGCTCATTATACAGCTGAAGAGTCTTTTTCTTTTTGTTTACTCTATTTTTGTTATTCCTTATTAACTGGCCAAACATCAACAACCAGGGGAGAAAAGTACTTAAGTCATTTCTGTTTTTTGCAGCCTCACAACATTGCAGCACAAACATAAACTACCTAAAAGTACTCCTGTTTACACGTTGATTAAGTTAATTAATCAGAAAGGGAGCAGTCGTCATGGTCGAGTCTATTTTTTAGAGCTGACGACAGCCTCACACAACTCAAATCTATAAGACGGAGACAATAAGGGACAAACTAAATGTAAAAAAAAAGAAAAATCATCTTATTATGTAGAAACAAGTGAGGCAGGTTGAGAAGTTTAATAATAAAATAAAAACAGTGAAATATGACTTTATCATGAAACACCTCCTGGAATGAATGAACCCGGCAGACTGGTGATAAGGAGCCACGGCAAAGTCGTCTGGAAATTAAGATGTTTTCTAATTTCACGGCAGGTGTTTCACATTTGGCAGATTATTGGAAACACCTGCTGCGATATTCCTGACGCGAAGTGCAACAACGATTCCTCTGCCTGATTTAGAGCTGATTTACTATTTTAATGAGGGCTCCGCTGCAAGAATTGCCGACTTTGTGTTTGTTCTTTTACGCGTGAAGATCAATTTAGATGCCTTGGAGTCCTGATGACCAGCCAGTCGATAGTTGCTGGTCCAGGAGCCGAGGCTCAGCAGCTTTAGAGCTCCTGTCAGCTCTGATCAGTGTGATGGAGCAGAACGCTGGTGAACAGGGCAGCAATGTGACACGAGGGTTACTGCAGCATCAGAAAAACCAATATGTATCTTTTCTAAGTCTCAGCTCGAGCGTATATATTGCAGGTCTCCTGGGAAACCCCTTTTTCTAACTCCAGCGTGGGTGATCTTCACATAATGTCAGCTGGAGTTGTGCTCTGCTATAGGATGATAAAAACTATATGATGAACTCGAACAAGACTGACGTGCCGTCCACACCGAGAATGACAACCACGAGACTTATAATGAATATATCGTTTTTAAAAATCGTCCACACTAGAACAGAAACACTGACAGCCAATCAGAATCCATCCAAATGTACAGGGCCATCAATTAGCTTGATTTTAAGGACATTTTTCTACAAAATATTGTTGCAGGAGTGATTATAACATGGGTTTTCTGACTGGAGCCAACCTCTTTTACATGAGCTCATTGTTGGCATTTCTTAAAACACATTTGAGATGGTCTACTGCAATAACTCTTTATTTACACAACATATATTAGACTGTTTTAACATTTTACCTGCACAGGTTTTGGTGTTGCCGGTCTCGTTAGTTTTTGGAAAGATGTCTTTATCACACTGTCAGAAATAAGTGGCATGTCGATTGAACCAGACCCATTTTTACTGCCCAGTCTCCTCACTTACCTTACAAATGTCTGAAATGAAGAAATATGTAATTGCTTTTGACACTCTACAGGCAAGATGATTCATCTTATTTTGATGGAAATTCTCTCTCTGTTTGTCAATTTAAAAGATATTTTTTCAACTTGAGGAAGTCATAGCTGAGAGGCATCTTGTTCAGTTGTTTTCTTAACACAGCTGAATGAAAAACATTAGGAAAATGACAATAAACAAATAAGTTTTGAATGATAGTAAAATGTTTTATAGTTACTAAAGACCACCCTCTTCCATTGTATAATGCCCGGCCATCCTTCTGCAGTTTATTTGGTGAAAGTAACACAAAAGTAGTGTAACGCAGTACTCTGCAAAGGTAATATCGTAGAGAAATGTATTACTTATTCGATGATAGTAACTAGTTATGTAATACATCGCCCGACGCTGCAGTTGACCCATGCTTCCAGTGTTTTGAGCTAAGCTAAATACTCTGTTACGTCTTTATTGACTACACAGAGATAAATCTGACCTTTTCATCAAATTCTGAATTAGAAAACATATAAGATTTAAGTTGTGATTTCATGGTTTTAAGTATTTATCTGATGTTGGTCAACCTGGAGTTTCAGAGGCGGACATACCATTAGGTCAAAGGCCGGCAATTGCCTCGGGTGCCAAAGGCCCCATAAAAGGCCTCATAAACTTATGGTTAAGAACATTTTTTTGCTTTTACTTTTCGCTAATAAAACTGTTTTTCTGAATATTTTAATGCGCTAAAATGGCATCACAATGCTTAATCCATTATGAGAGTCCCCCCACCACCCCCCTTCAGTCCCCACTACATTGGACTATTCCAACCTACTGCGCATGTGCAGGAGTGATTCCGGAAGACAGCAGCAAAACAAACCGAATGGCGCGATGTAAACACGAGCATGAAGCTGAAGCTAAGTTAGGAAGCGGGAGGAAAACAGGAAGTTTGTGGCAAAACTACCAAAGGTGACTCACTTTTTCACGGCGGCCATTACTGATGACAACATTAGCAGGCCGTTTCTTGAGCTAGCACTAGCGGTGCTAACAGCAAGGAGCCGCTAACTGCTGCTGGCAGCTCAGGTGACGTTAGCGGTGCTGATGCTGCAGGATGCTTCAACTGGGGACCATGACCAGAGTGCTGCCTTCACTGTCCATGACCCAAAATGGTAAACTACAATGAATATTTATCAATACTCAGATACTTTACTGAAGTAAAAGTACTAATACCTCAAGTAAAAGTATGTATTATCAGCAAATTGTATTTAAAAGTATGAAAAATATCAAAATTGTAAACTACAATGAATATTTATCAATACTCAGATACTTTACCGAAGTAAAAATACTAATACCACAGTAAAAGTATGTATTATCAGCAAATTGTATTTAAAAGTATGAAAAATGTCAAAATGTAAACTACAATAAATATTTATCAATACTCAGATACTTTACTGAAGTAAAAGTACTAATACCTCAAGTAAAAGTATGTATTATCAGCAAATTGTATTTAAAAGTATGAAAAATGTCAAAATTGTAAACTACAATGAATATTTATCAATACTCAGATACTTGCATTCACAACATTCTTTAAGTAAAAGTATGTAAGTAGTATCAGCAATTTGTACTTAAAGTATGAAAAGTAAAAGTACTCATGCAGTAAAATGTTTCCTTTCACTTTTTTTTTTTATATCTGATGTTTGTGGATTAATATTCCTGCTGCATTAATGTGTCTGTGTAGATGAACTGCTGTAGATGTTTAAGGTTGAGCTCATTTTAACTCCGTTATGTACCGTTGGCTAGTTCAGTCTCCAGCAGTGCATCGTGTGATGATCATGATTTCATGACGATGCGTTTTCCAGCTAATCCGAGAGGGTTTTTAAAGAGTTTATTCAGCTGAAGAAGAAGGAGAATACTCTCAACCTTTATCAGAACATCCATCCTTCAGTTTATCACAAACATTCATAGACAAAATCATCGTTTGGAGATACATGTAACAAGTAATTAAAGCTGCCGGATAAATGTGAAAGAGAAACACTCAAGTACAGTACTGAGGAGGAAGAGATGTACTCACTACCTTACACCACTGGGTAAAAGACTTGCACTGTGTGTGTGTGTGTGTGTGTGTGTGTGTGTGTGTGTGTGTGTGTGTGTGCGCGCGTGTGTGTGTGTGCGTGTGTAGAAGACAGAGTCTCCTGACTGGACCTGCTTGCTGCTGCCCACATTTGAGAAGATGTGTGAAGGTGAATTAACTTTATTTATCACACATGCAGTCATACACGTTAAAGTTAAATAGTGAAATGAGTTCTCTATATTAAACCTGCTGGAAAATTAATTGATGACAACCAATGACAGATGATCCATGTGAATTGACTATAAAGTCCAGTTTTATCATACAGAGATCATATTGATCAGAAATGCAATTCCAGATGTCTGGACATGATTGCTGTGTCAGTGACGGTGAAGAGAAGACGTTACAAGTGGGTGTTAATAACGATTGAAAAGGGGGGGCCCCGAAATGACTAAATCCGCCCCTGTGGATTTTACTTGTGGATCCAAATCAACTTCATGAAAAAAAACAGTAAAAAAAATCACGTCAGAGTTTTGCTATTGCTGCCAACAAACCGATTTAGTCAGTATTTAGCAGTGTTTATATAATCCGCAGTGTTCCTCTTGTACTATTCTGGCAAAGTAAAGCAACGCTCAGCTGCACCATGTGCTGTGTGGTGTTCTGTCTTTGTTACCGTTAATTCACATGGTAACATGTCGGCAGAGAGCCAGCCTATCAGGGAGCCTCTGGAGAGCAGTGTGGGAGCTCTGTCTTTACTCAATAACAACACAGATGTGCACACTTCACTGACCTTGAGAAAATGTGTATTTTTTTTTCTCCTCCTGTCCTTTTTCTTCTTGTATCCATGTGACTCTCTGCGCATTGTCATGCAGAGTAAAACACCAGAGTTTTTATTTCCCACTGATTTAATTTCTGTTTTGGATATTATTCAAAATTTCAACAAATGGCTGAGTGAGAGTGAATATTTTAGACCGTGTACTAAATCCCTCCCCCAAACAGTGATTGTCCAGTCACAGGTTAGAAACCGTAACCAGACATGGCAGGTTTGTTGAGGATAAGTGTTCCCAAAATGTTTGAGCAGCACATGTAGTAATAGATACATGCCCCTTCCTGTTTGCCCCATGGGACCTTATTTCATTTGAATTTGTACAGTCTGGTGCTCTTCCTGTGGGATTACATGAGACATGTAGCTTTAGCTTCATTCTCTTCTACATCATAACAGGGAGTGGTTATCAAAGATAATGTATTTGTTATCATCAAATTAATATTTTTTCACACTTTTGCAGTTTTCAAACATTCAAACGTTAAGTTAGCACAACAAACTAGGAAGGTTCAGTTAATAAGACCGACATGTGACAGTATTCATCTCAGCAAATTCGATTGGTCCCTGACTGAATTTGCTGTCTGAAATCAAGGTTTGTTTCACAAGTGACTAAGAATATCTGTAACTTTGCCAATTTGATGTAAATAGTGTAGATACAGTGCTAGATTGGAAAACTTTATAAGGTGTAGCAACAGTAATTACGGGGTGCTTGTGGGGCTTCGCGAGGGGTTGATTCATTGGAAATCCATCTCATTAGCTCTGAGCAATATTGAATAGTCTGCTTACTGATTTCACTGTAATTGTCAACAAAGTGAAACAAATGTGTTGAAGCCTGATGCAGCCAGTAGATGTGTTTTTGCTCGGTGGTATTCAGTTTTTAATGGAGAGAGATGACACAAGAGATGAGCGGTGGTGTTGCAGTTTGTGGATGTTCATTATTGCTTCCAGCGAGTGGAAATCATTCACAGTCCTCGGAGACGTCTGACTGATAACTGTGTTGGGGCATATTGCTCACAAGGGACAAAACATCCTGCTCTGTTTACGTCTGACTGTATCTATTTCCACTGACTGCATGTGGATTTAAAGGACAATTGCAGAGGGATTTGAAGTCTCCTGTGAACACACCACGTATTTTAAAATGCTTTTTGTCAAATAGATGTTGTTCACTCACTCCCATTCATTTCCAAGCAGCAGGGAGATAAACAGCACTCTTCTAATCAGCCACTTAAGCTTTTTGTTTTACATCCTTAATTTAAATTCATTTGGTAATTACCGTATAACTCGGCGTAATGATGCTTTCAAGCATTCAGTCAGCAGGTGAACTTTGTTTACATTTTGTGGATTTCCATCATAGCTAAAAAACATTTTTATATATATGTTGAAATAGTCTCTACTGCAGGTGTGGTGTCTGAAAATACACACAGGATTTGTCAAAATCCAACAGTGTGGAAAATGTATTAAAATGTTGTACCAAGGGGGCTCGTTGCTAACAGCAGGTATTAATATCTCATCTTTCCCTTCAGTCACACGGCAGCTATTTCTTGCTCCAGAGGCAGCAGACTGGTGCAGAGGGTGTCATGCTAAATGTAGCCGGATGTGAACTGCACTTTATTATCAAAGTAATTCACAAATTCACAAGTTATCAGACCTGCCAACACTTGTGGTTTTCCTGCATTTTATGTCGATCTCTCAGCCCTCCTGTTATGTTGTTTCTCCCAGGACACTACTGTAATTTGCATGACTTTCAAACTTAAATATGAATATTCGCATCCAAGTTGCCAGATTGTCTATCAGTCAATCTAAACTCACAATCCACACACTACAATTTATCCCCTCACAGCCTGGCAACCCACAACCTGATTCAGGGGACATGTGCAAAGCTGCTCTCTGCACAGTCAGATCCTAACGTCAGCTGTTGTCAAAATGTCAGGGCAGGACAGCGATACACCGAAAAAGATCTAGAAAGGTGTGGAAGAAAATGATAATTGAACCCTAAATGTTGGCAGGTATGAGTAACTACTAAATAATCCTTATCAATCATGTGTGATATCATCTTAACAAGAAATATTTAAAATCTGAAATCACAAATCTTTCAAAGGTAGCAGTAAACATAAAACATGATGACTGCAGTCACACTGCATCACACCAGTTTACTAATGAATTATTGATGAGTAGTCTCAGTTTACCTTGCGAGGCAGCTTGATTCATGAGATCACAGGTATGTAATCTCGCGAATCCCTCTTGCCAGGCTTCGAGCTATACGCTTGTGGAAGGTAAAAAAAAATGATCAGACCAATCAGCATCCTTTGAAAAAATTAAGGCGGCAGCTACGGGCGTAGTTTGGATGTGACGGCGGCGAGAAGCAACTGCTAGCATGTAAACAATGGCGGTCCCTGAAGAGGTTAGCGTGGATGCTGCCATAGAAGCAGTTTTATCAGAACTGGACGACATTTCTTCATTAAAAGAAGAGCAAAAAACGGCACTGAAGGATTTTCTTGATGGCGAAGATGTTTTCACTCTTCTCCCGACCTGCTTCATAAGAGTTTGATTTAGAAACTGGCACAGCTGATAGAGCTCTCCTACTGTTGATCCGATTGGTTGAAGTTAGCCTGTGACAGACGGTTACAGACAGATGGTTCGTCCAATCACCTTCCAAGTATTTTTTTAAAGTGCCTGCCCTTTGCCAAACAGCTTCTAGGCTCCTTCCCAGAGGGATTTGTGAAACAAACCATCTGGCGTGTCAGGTTAAGTCTCAGTATCCATGAAATCAAATGGAAATCAAGTGAATGCTCCCCCGTATATCTTTCTTTCAGCAGGCATTTTGATTGTCAAAGGTTCAGTTAATAACATAATGGCTGCATGTAGACGCTCCAGTGCCAGGCACTTGTTTGTTAATGTCATAGCTTTGCGACTCGGGCAAAACGACAAAAAAAATACACACAAGATACGTTTTAAAAATGTGGTTATCGTTGCGAAAAGCTGGCACGTAGAAAGGCAAGAAGCTTGGCCCATAGAGCCACAGTGGCACGTTGATGAAAAAAAAAAAAACAGGTTGAGATGTCTTCGGTATTCAGGCCCGATCCTTTTTCTCTCTGTGAGGACACGAGCTTTGACGTCTACGCTTAATGAAACTTGGTGTATTCTGCCTTTAAAGTGCCCCATTTTAAACCATTTTACATGCAGATCATCATCTTTTATGGAACCGTCAGTAGATCAGTGCAGAGCTTCTTCAAGCCGTTTACCAGCAAAGAGCCTGAGAGAGGCTTCAGGCCACAAAGCCCTCATGCCACCCCCATCTTCATAACACCCCATCATCCCTAACCTCTGTGATGTGAGACCATCTATCGGCCTGTGAGAGGATAAAGTTGCCGCTGCCTCCCATCTCCCCAATCGCTGTCTGATCGTCGAAGGAGAAACAACACAAGACAGGCTGGTGAAGAACCCCAGGGAAATATCAGCATCCTACCTGTGAGGAAAAGAGGCCTGAGTGATGAAAACCGAGAGGGGGAAAAAGATGAGATGAGGGGAGAGAGAGAGAGAAGGTGTCAGATAAGAGGACAAAAAGGAGGTAAGGAAATGAGGGAGGGAGGGGAAAGGAGAGGAGGAGGAGGAGGAGGAGGAGGAGAGGTGAGCGGTGATGGCGTAGCAGAGAAATTGCATTTTGATGGAGGCAAATTGAATAAGCTCTGCAATGGAGGCCTCAGGGCAGAAAGACAGATTGAGACGGTCATGTCAGCAGCGAGAGATTACTGCCACCTGCGCATGTGTGTGTGCGTGTGCGTGTGTGATAAGTGTGTGTGATGTGATGATTGCCTGCCGTCACCGTCTTCAAGTCTCACACAAGGATATTTGCGCTCATGCTGTGACAGCCAGCCATCTTTGAGGTGAATGAACGGGAACATACACACACACACACACACACGCAATACTTCATTGTCTGGATTTTTAACTGAAGTACCATCAACATGGACTAACAGGATTACGGCCACATGAGGAAAAACAGAGTCAACACAGGTCGATCTGCGAGGACTCGCAGTTCTGAGTCTAACAGATGAAAAAGTCAAAGTCACATTGAAGGAATGTGGACACTCACTCTCAGCAGTCACGCTGCGCCATGACTCAGTGCAGCTTTGAAGCACAAAAAAATCAAGGAAAAAATATTGAAATAAACACAATCTGAACAAGTCAACAATATCTAGCAGGCATGCTGCTTCTGCTTCTGAAATGTTTCCGGTGGTAAATAAAGCTGCGTGAAGGACGCAACATAACAGCGTCGCACACGGCAGGTAACAGAGACCTGTTTCATTGTATCTTTTGTATATTACTACTGCTCTTAAATCAAGCAAAAGTAATTAAAGGTGAGCGTGCAGTATTTCTTATCCGATTACTTGTTTAATCGCCGGAATAATTGATAGAATTCTTGGTTACTTAAATAATCGATAGCTGCGATCATCACTGAGCCGCTGAGCGATGTCGTACACAACCATCTCAGACATGGCAAAAAAAGGAAGGGTTCACCTTTTGGTCGAGATTCAGACAGAGGTCGACTATTTTAGAAAGCTGATGTGGAGCTGGTGACCACAGACACCACAGCACGAGAGACAGAGGCCTCATGATTGTTGCTCGGAGGCAGATTGAGGGAGTAATTGTAAGTCTGCCAGCACTTACAGAGGCCCCAACAGTAATAGACCCTGACACTGTGACACCTGTCCAAGTGTTTGAAGCAGTACCAGCTGCTATCACAGAGAGTGTGTTTACATGTGCATTAGCATTCTGGTATTACATTCGGGATATGGCATTTACATGAAACATACAAAGCTCAGGTGTTCATATCCCTCTTTACATGATCATAACAGTGTTCAGGTTTCTGATCATCTGCCTGGTGGGGTGTCTTGATCTCTCACTACCTCAACCATTGTTCTGTATTTTCGTAACGATGAGGTGCTGGTTGCTGTTGGAATGCTCCCAGTAGGGTACCAAGGTTTATCCAGGTTTGTAATACCAGGATGTGGCGTTTACATGTGCAAAACACAACCAGGATTAGTTGTGTTACATCTTGATATTTTCCGGCTGAATGGTTATGCACGATGTGTATCTCGGTATTTTCTATGAAGTGGGCTGAATGTTCAGATGTAAGTCAAAGTCACATTTGAGATGTCGCAAGCCCTTTTATCAAAACTGACTGTGATCAAAATAAAATACATGTGAGCCCAGCTTCAGTCTGCAGAGCCACGGAGCCAGAGCACAGCTGCACAGATCGGTGTTCGCTGCTTCTTCAAAATGTTTTAATAGTGTGTCTAAACTGTGAAGTAGATCGGATGAACAGTTCCCGAGGACAGACAGAGATTCCTTGCTTTATAGAAAGGTTAGATTAGTTTGAAAGTCATGCCGAGTGTCACAAGCAAATGGAAAATTTGCGTCCATGTACGAGAATTTGTGACTGACTGCCGTGACGGTGGGTTGCTCAACGGTTCATCTGAGACGAACTCTTTCGAAGTAATTCAAGTTGAGGAAAAGCATTGTTTCTGACTGACTCATCTACATCACAGCGTCATCGGCATTTATCATCGACAACAACAACAAGAGATGGTTTTGTTCTCTCTAGCGTGTGACTGAGCCCGCTGTGCAGCTATATTTAGTTTGCCAGCCTGCTCCATAAAAACAGACCTAATGATGAAACTAGGGCAGCCCACAGTGACAGACCCCCTTGCAACCTGAAGCAACGCTCTCCAAAGCCCTTGATGTTGATAATAACAACCCCAAGAACCTGCAAAACGAATTTTCCAGCAGTATATCGTGCTGTGGAAGGTAAACTAAACGCCTGCATTATTATTCTACGGTATGTTAGCAAGCAGAAGGTTGAGAAATATGACCTGATCTCTTCTTAATTGAGTTTTAAGAAACGCGAGACAGATTGATGATTTATGGCTGCGGGAACTGGTTAGTATGCAAACACGGCACCGAAGAGTCTCAGTTGTATGGGGTTTGAGGCACGCCCGGCTGCCATCTGTGTTTTGAAAATTAGGAAATAAAGTATGAGATGTGGGCCCAAGATAAAATAAACCAATTTAATTTTAATATTAAAAATTTTCCGGATAGATCGTCATCAAAAATTAAATGCAACAAATCACCCAGCAAATCAAAAGCAGCTCACTCTCGCTTTAACATACTCAAATATTAAAAAAATTCAGGAAAGTGGAAGGCACGACTTCCCTCCACGGAGCTGGGGTTGGCGTCTGAAGACTGTGAGCGCTCGTGGATCGCTGTGATGAATAATTAACCGGAGGGAAATCGGGATCCTTTTAATGAAACCGGGCCTGTTACATCACTGCCGTGGAGGAATGCTCAATCATTTACTCATCAGCTTATATTCACATTTGCACACGTTTCCACAGAGACATAAGTCCGGGCTTTGGAAGGGAAAGTCTGTGAACAATATGCATGCATACACATCCGCTACACTGCATCACCACTGAACTCAACCAGCACGACAGCATCCCGGCGGCACAGTGAGAGGCTGTTTATCTGTTTTTGCAAATGATCTCTTGGCAAAGAAGAATTAAAGACATACAAGAATAACAAGAATATCCGACATTAAAAAGAAGGTTGAAATAAAAACAAAAACAATAATCAAAAAAAGACATACAATAAATAAACAGGCAGGTAATCTGACAGATGTTGATATAAGAAAGGTAGTTATTTGGTTACAATAATGTGGTGGGCAACAATTACAAATGTACTTCACCAGAACATCAGTTTCAGTTCAGTTCAGTCTTCCCAGCAGTTTCTCACATGCTACAGTTTCCATCATTTGAACCCTCCACATATTCATTGTAGGAGTTTGAGGCTCCTTCCATCACCTGTGAGTCATCTGGGCACAAGTTATGAAGACAGTTTTTTAATATTCAAAATGCAGATTTACTTAATCGTGGCACCACCGTTTTTGTCCCAAGGAGACACAATCTTGGTGATCTGGGAAGTTCACGTTCTAACCATTCACCCATATTTCTCCACAGGGGAGAAACCCAGGGACATTCCCATGATGCATGTATGCATGTGCCCTGTCCTTCTCTGCATTTCCAACATAGATCGTCTTTAGTTAGGCCCGTTCTTTTAGGTCTCGTTGGAATTGCAACCAGAAACAGAAGTTAACTAACTGGTGGGCCAAGTCTTCTTTAAGTGACTGCATCGTCTCATCTGTGATTTTAGCACTCCAGGAGAGTTTTATGACGGTCCCAGCAGAAGACATGCTCCAAATGTGAGTCACGTAATATAGTCTATGGGGGAAATGAATTGGACCAGAGGCACTCCTTCTGCTTCCTAACTCCAGAGACGCTGTCTTTAAAAGTCCATATTCTCTTTTGAAAAATGGCAGATTATGCAGAGTATCATCATAGTTTAGATTTCCTTCAAGGCATACTATGCAGTACTATGCATACTATTTGTCGTTTGCTATTTGTAAAGACATCATTCAAAGGTAAAACAGTTGTTTTATTGTTGAGTCTCATTCCCAGGTCGTCAAACACAGACGTCACTACCCTGATGTGTCAGTGTTTGATGACCTGTGATTGAAACTCAACAAGATTAGTTGATTTTAATGATATTTCTCATAGTTTCATATTTTATTCAAGATTTCCTCTCCGTCAGCACTCATTTTCTCACTCTGTTGTTAATGGGTTGTGCTTATGTTTTGTAAAACGTGCCGAATACCTTGGTCACAGCTGCAGTGTCTCTGGGCTCGTAGGTAGAGCAAACAGGCCAGGCAACGAAGCAGTGGTGGGCAGTGCCGGCCTGTCTGCTCTACCTAATGAGCCCAGAGACGCTCTGGAAGATGTGTGACACGGAGAGGAGCAGCAGAAGACCTGGACAGAGGCCAAAAGGGTTGTTGCGTTTGCCGGCATGGCTCAGCTCAGCTCAGCTCAGCTCGTAGGCCGTTGTAACAGACCCCAAGAACAGCAGACACTACTGTGAGTTAAGTTTTACAGGTGGAGCACGGCTGCGGTCCACAGTTACGCCTCTGACACGCTCTTCTGTTGTTGTCAGTCACATGGCGCTGGTGCAACCGAACTACACACAGTCAACACACATGCAGACACATGAAACTATCGAACATTTTATCAAACTATTTTCTTATTGCAATCGATGACGTGTCGATCACCGATATATATATTGCTATCATTCTATCGGCCAGGCCTCTATATATTGTTTAGTTGGAAAATCCAGCTCAATCCTAGCTTTAAACAAAAAGTGAGGGGAATTCAAGTGCAGTCCAGCTTTAATTTACTGACTTTATATGTTCAGAGGGTTTAAATAAACAAAAATCACTGCAGTTAATTAAAAAAGAAAAATCCAGGCAGGGAAAGATTCATAATTCACAGCCACGTAGATGCAGTCTGATCGAGTACCAGCTCTGTATTCCACCTGGATTACAGAGGTTTATAAAAATATGACTGTAGTAAGGGTACTGGCTCTCTGCCTCTGCTTCTCTGTCGCTGTTTCCAAACACCTATGTCTATACTGTCTCATCTCCATGCAGGGATCAATCTCTCCCTCCATCCATCCATCCATCTGTCGCTCTGGGTGGCAGGGAGCACTAATAAAACTTAATGTCAGGGCGGATGAAGATGTCATGTTGCAGGCTTATCGCGTATCTCCATTTCCATGGCTGAGACGGTGCTTTGTTATTAACAAGGTTGCCTGGAGCTGCCTACGCACTGCATCACCTTCTATCCGAAGACAAGTCTTAATTTTAACAGCGGGGCAAATAAGAAATCCAACTCTGCTACTCCTGTTTATGGTGGCATATTCCTATATCTGCCTCTTGTTGTGTTTCCACCCTCCTCACTCTTAAAAAAATGTGTTTTAAGAGCTGACAGTTCAAAGGCTTTTGGACTAGCAGTTGCATTTGTAGCAGATGCTTTTCTCACTAATTAATGCCAGCAAAGACAACTCTGACATTCACTCAACCAAGAGCAACAGAAACACAAGCTTTCTCTTTCCCACACTCTCGGATAGAAAGAGCAAGAGAATCGGCGCTGTTCATCTTTCTGCTTGGCACATTTGCACCGGCTATAGGTTAATTGGCTAATCCCGAGCGGATGGAGGGATTGATGACCGTAAAGAGGCAGGAAGAGAGCGAATAACAGACTGACAGTGAGGGTGGAGATGCAGAGAAAATGGCATGTGGGAAAAGAGAAAATGAGGGGGACATCGGGACCAATTTGCCATCTTCTCCCATCATTAAGGGATAGTTTGGGCGGGTCATTAGCCGAGTCTGTCCTGTACGCTAGTCTCATGGTGCAGAATAAGGAACACCTGCTGAAGATGGCAGATGGCAGAATAAAGAGCCCAGAAATAGACGGCCATGAGGGGGAATGGTAGATGATTCAGCTCCTGCCCTGTTTTCAAATTATTCATTAAAAAGAAGAGGGAAATACAGTGTTTAATAAAAAGATATTATCGGTCATTTGTCAACCTGACAGCAGGAAGGATGACGTGAGAAAATTACATAATCTTTCAGCTATGAAACATTTAGATAAATAATCTCACACATGTGCTAATCAACCAACATTTCAGGGCTGTCCCAGAAACCATTAATGGCGCTTCAACGCTTCAGTGAGAATTAACCAGGGATATTCGAAGCTTGACCGGGAGGGGAGACACAAAATTGCTGTCTTATTATATTTGTATACTTTGCCAAAGATAAGAATCTAATGAGAGACGAGGACAGGAGAGGAGACATCAGCCACTATCTCCGCCTCCCTCCGAGAGCGAATTTGTGCACGTGGAACAGAAATGTTCCCTTGCAGCGAATGTTTTCCACTCGCAGATGACGTTCTCTGAGAATGACACTCGAAAAAAATCAGCTATCTTTTACAGAATCGCTTTAAAGGTTTGCATATACAGTCATGTAACGTAAACACACTGGAGTGGCTTGTCTTTCTGTTTGTCTCTCCCAGTATGTGTCTGCTCTGTTGACTGTTGTCAGCAGTATGTTTTTATAAAGTCACCAAAAACACACCTTGCGTTTTGGTGTTTTTTCACTCCGTGGTACTGAATGACATCGCAACAACCAGGTGCACTTACAAGCATACAGATAACAGTGTAAGTAGGCCGACATTAAAAGATATTCTGCATTAAAACGTCTATAAACGACGAGGTCTTCCTTATGTATTTTGTGCCGTTGTGTACTTACATTATCCCAAATGTTGAATGAATGAATGTATGTAGAAATAAAGTAAAGAAAGGTCCTTTTGATGGATCGATCAATCGTGATTGGTGATCGGTATTGGCCGATACTGCTATCGGTGATCGGAGCATCCTTACCAGACTTCTTCCTTTTCTCCAGACTGCTTGAACATAAACGTACATTGTTTTCAGGACATTTTTCTGAAAGCTGCTGTTCATCTTCTTCAAGCAATTAATAACAAAAAGATTTTAAAAGATTTTAGTCACAGTTTATCATAGTGAGCTCACACCAGTTCCTGATGAGCACAAACATTTCTACATTGATTATCATTCGATGATTTGCAATCAACACAAACTTTGAAGTTTGTGTTGAGAAGGAATATAGGGAGAGTAAACAAAACCTTCTGTCAGTGTGGACGTGTCCTGAGCTCGGGTGACTTCTCACTCCATTACCTCCCCCTGATCAGAGCAGACGCCTGATGCCAGCCTGCCATTAGACCTGTTTAGCCTCATTGCGCGGCCCTGCTTCCCACTCTTTTAATTCTATTTCTGTGCGTTGGCCAAAATACAAAGAGTGCGCCAGTTTGCCGAGAAGCGTCCAGGATGCTCGGATGCAACAGAGCGCGGCAGCCTGCCAAACGTCGGCCAAGAAAAGCAAAAGCACAGGAGGGATTTAGTCAAGTGCTCATTTAAATATGAGCGAGCAACAGACTGTGGAATTTGAATGAGATTATAAAGGGAGACGGGGTAGGATGAATTTCAATTTGAGAGCATTACATGTATTCTCTCTTTGCCTCCCCCCCCTCTCTACTACCCCACCTCACCACCCTCCCCCACTCCCTCCCAGAGGTGAGATAATGACTCCCTACAATGAGCAAGAGGGAGGAAGTTGGCAGCGCTGTCGCCTCGTAGCGAAGCCCAACAGTTATTATGGCACGGCTGCTCCTCCCCTCCTATTTATCTGTGAACACACGCACACGCACACACACACACACACACACACACACACACACACACACAAACACACACACCGATTTAGGTTAACAGAGCATCATATCTGAGTGCATCTCACCAGCAGCTCCACTGCAGTGGTGCGCATTGCACCTCCAAAACCTCCTGATCACATCACAACCCCCCTGAGCATTTTTATATATATATATTTATTGTGTGTGTGTGTGTGTGTAGGTGGGGGGGTGGTTGGTAGTGTGGGGGGTTGCTTGCCTGAAGCTGCTTCAAAGGCAGCAGCAGGTTGAGGGAAGACACTGAAGGAGGGAGAAAGAGGCAGATGGAGAGAAAGAGGCAGATGGAGAAAAAGCGGCGAGTGACAGGAAAAAAAGAGCAAGGAGGGCGAGTGAGTGGGGTGGGAGAGAGCAGATTGAGAGAGAGAGAGAGAGAGAGAGAGAGGGGAGGGGAGAGTGTGAGAGAGAGAGAGAGAGAAAGAGAGAAGAGGGAGGGGAGGTTTATCCAAGAGCGCTGGTGAGATCGAAGTTTCAGCCCTGCGCTTCACGCTGCACAGCCAGGACAGAAAACACCACACGTAGACACAGGTGAGACGACTCTTCTTCTGCACCCTCTGTGAGGTGTTTTTTTTAAAACCTTTTTGCATTCAGGTGTGAAGGACAATGAAAAAGCGATGAACTTGGTGCTCAGACGAAGTTGTGAGTGTGCAGGAATGCAGCATTAACAGCGGAGCATCACTGGGTGTTTTGTTGCGTCCTGAGGGATCAACAAAGAGTCCAGGATGTGTTCATCCCAGTGTCATTTTCCAGATGAACTCCAAACACAAGCGAGGGGTGTACGTGTTGATGTAATATTCATGGATGCTTTACTTAAGTGTTGCATGCAGTGCTGATTTTAAAGCACTATACTGTGTGTGTGTGTGTGTATGTGTGTGTGTGTTCAGCAGTCGTGCCGCGTCTGAGCAGCATGCATTATTTATCTGCACTGATCTCCAGAAACAGCGATACCTCAGCCATGGCAGAGGCAGGGATGTATGCACTGTAATGTATTCATGGGTGTTGATATCATATGCTATCATATATCGTATGCTCGGCTGATATAATTTGCTGTGTGAGAGGGGAGCAAAGGGACAACCTGCATCTTTTATATGCTCAGATGTGCAACACTTGCTTTGTCTTGTTTGTAACATCTTGTCACAGCGGGCTGCAGCGAAGCAGAAACAGTATGCATGGATATCCTATGGTTTATTTATCTTTAATTATCTGTGGTGGAGATAGCGCAGAGCCCCATGGCAGCAGGAGGCTGTGAATAAAGCTGAGGTGATGGGATCTCTGTTATCTGTGGAAGGTTGACTCTCCTTTTGTCTGCAGATACACTATCTTCATCCACATCAGTGTAACACACGGCTGCTGCGGGCTACAGATTCATCTTCTGAGTCAGTGTGTGTGCGGATTACACATTTGTAAGAGGCATATGCTCGTGTTATTTACGGCATCTGTGTGTGTGTTTGTGTGCCTGCATCCAGCTGCTTCTGCCCTCTTTTATTGAGGACTGAATGCAGCTCCTGATGTTGAGACAGCAAACAAAGGAAACAGCAGTTAGAAGACAGAATCGAGGTCGCACAACATCTTTAATTACAAGTAAAGGAATAGTTCACTGAAACTGAAACTCACCACCTGTAGGCTAGGAAGGTGGTTCGGTAAAGTTTTGAGCTTGCTGCTTCGAGGAGGATTGACGAGCGGAGAATGAAACTCAAAGATTAACTGTCTATCTTCAGATTTTGCCTACATAGTGTTGCTTTGATACACACTGGCTTGCGTCCTCTTTCTCTCTGCGTGTCTGCTCTCTTGACTTTCTTCGTCCACAGTATTTTTTATGAAGTAGCCCTAAAAAAACACCTCCTGTTTTGGAGTTTTTCACCCCTGATTCTGTTTTGACAACAGCAGGTGAGCCGCCTGTGGAGTAAGCTTGTCGCTAATTATGTAGCTAATCAACCCAACAACATCACCAGAACCAGGTGCAAATAGTTTACGAGTTTGTAAACTATTTGCAGAACAGCCTCAGAATTTAGCTTCAGATCAACTTTTTTGATCACGAGCGTATGACAAATATTTGCAGAACAAGCCTTTTATCAACCACACAATGAGGATTTTCCTTCATCGCGAGTACAGATACTCGTGATGAGTACAATACTCGTACTCTTATCGTACCGGATACTTGCTGAGCTCTACAAATTCCTGATGATTGTGTCTTATGCTAAGTCTATTTTTGCCTTTCCAGGGAAAAGGAAAGGCACTTCAAAAAAATACTGAATCAAACTCTAACTGATCGAGAAAAGCCTTCAGCGCTGCATTTTGCTCTTCTTCCATTGAAATATACTCTACATCAGCAGCTACGCTAACATCTTGAGGAGCTGCCATTGTTGTTTTCAAGCAAACGGTCTTTTCTCACGCTGGCGTTCACATCTAAACCCTGTAGCTGCTGAACCACTGGGGTCGGCCACAAGAGCTTACCTCGAAGCCTGGCAAGATATTTGCAAGATCACGTGATTTTGCAAATCCAGCCGCTTCGAGTTCCTGTACCGAAGAAACAAATTAGCATTCATCTTTGATTGTAGCTGAAATTTACGCTGGAAAGACAAAGATTTTCAACAAGCAAACAGTTGCATGCTTCAAAGGGAAAACAGCCTACAAGCTACAAACGTTTCAGAGCGGTAGGTGTTTGAAACTCAGTACACGCTTCTGTTGGAGTATTTCTTAAAGAAATGGTGACATCATTTGATCATTTTGCTGCCTGAGCTCATGCCCCGGCCACCGTGCCGACCCCACTCAAACATTCAGGGTCACAAGTCCCGTTAAAAAAACAGTTTTCTTTATCCAAGTCGCAGCTCTTAGTAGTTTTCATTTGCTGTTCACTGATGCAGCTGTGACAGGTGTTACTCTTCCCAGAGGTCAAGTTCTCCTGATGTGAATTTCCAGGGCTGAACCAGTTTACGATCAAGTTTATAAAACCTTTCTTTTTTTCATATAACAGTCAAAAACACACCTCAGACTTCTTGTGTTTCATGCTGCAGTTATTTTTAGATCTAACGTGTGAACCGTACGGATGCAGAAAATAATAGTCCTGTTCTTCTCACAAAGCTCCAACTGTTCTTCTCCCACACTGTTACACAAAGTCTCCCTCTGCCTCATGCAGTACTTTTGCAAAACTGATGCCACAGTGTAAAACAGTGAATGCAATACGTTTAATTCCACCAACAAATGTGTATGAGTGCAGAAAAAAATGTAAATGATGTTGACTTGCTGAGTGACCATCCACAATGAGATTCTTCTTGCAGAGACCACAGAGATCTCAGCCCCTTCAGAGGTCCTGAACATGATGCAGTGCAGCGGCGCTACAGAGTTAAACCATTTTGATGTATGGCTGATAATAACATGAAGCATTCACCGAAGAAAATAGAAATAATTATGACTTGCATATCTTGGAATTATGACTCAACATAATTCTGAGATCTGTATCTCATTTATTAGAAAAATGTAATTCTGAGATATTTATCTTGCAATTACAGAGCAGCGAGGGTCATTATTACAAGATAGCATCTCCATCGTGTTTCTGTGGTAAATGCACTTCCATTATGGTTGAAAATGAAATTTAAAAACTGACAGCGAGCCAGCGCACGGACGGTGAAACTGAAAGTGATCATTTCTACATTTTGCACCAGACTGAAGCCTTGCCTGTTTTCTGAACTAGAGTCCTGAGTGAAGCTGTAGCATCTAATTACGTGAACGACCTTCTGTAAGTCAGTGGAGGATAGCAGTGGTTTGATCTTGGAAATGTTACTAAGCTGCTGACAGAGCTGCTGCACAACAGTTATTAAGTGTTGTTGCAAAAAAGGTTTTAAACTTTCAGAAGTTTCTTAGCCACAAGGAATACGCTGTCGTGATTTCAAAGCAAAGATCAGACTTGTATACACCCATCAGCTGCAACCATTAACCACTGAAAAGTGAAGTGAATAACATTGATTATCTCGTTACAAAACAATGTTCTGCTGGGAAACTTTGGGTCCTGGCATTTATGTGAATGCCAAGTTGACACATACCACCCACCCAAACACCGTTGCAGATCAAGTACAACCCCTACAAAGCACTCCCTGCCAGTCTTCAAAAACTGCCCAGGAATGGCTCGAAAGACGTGATAAAGAGCTGAAGGCGTCGACCTGGCCTCCCAATTCCCCAGATCTAAGTCCAATCCATGGTGGCCCCACTTTGCAACCCACAGGACTCAAAAGGATCTGCCACAAAAGCTCTGGTGCCAGAAACCACAGGACAGCCCCAGAGGTCCTGTCGCCACGCCTCAACAGGCTCTGGTGGATTTGGACGACAGGTCCAACAAAGTCCTTTTGGGAAAGATTGCCACTTGGCAGCCATCTTGGCAACATCCCGGAGCAGTTATTTAGGGCTAACAAGACCAGGCCCCTATCAAAATGAATGGAGGTGAGCTGCTTCATCAGGTCTGACGGCTAGACGACAAGCAAACAACTTTCAAAATGCTTGTTCCCTGAATGGAGTTTGGCTCGATCAGGGCTATGCTGTTCTGAGACATATTTCCGTGACTTACCAGGTAGTCCGCCTTCCTCGCTCACTTTCCTCCACGCCAGCTCCTTTTTTGTCCCGTCTCGGTACGAGTAGATGTGTTATCGTATGGCTCTGGTGATTAGCGATTATTATCCTCTCCTCCGTTGCTGTTCATGAATGTCGGGACATCAGCAACGTTAACATCACGACGTCCGTGTGAATGTCAACACCAATAGGGTTTTTGCAACACAGCGTCACACAAAAATCTCGCTTGAGTTCAATATTTTCATCTCACATGAATGAGGCGAATGCAATTTTGCGTGTTCGCATCATTATTCTTTTCGCATCTTTTCATAGACTTTGTATGTAACCTCGACGTGTGAATAATTTGCTTCACGTTTGGTCTGAACACACCGTTAGTCCTGCAGAGTGTGTTTAGCTCCGTTAGCTGTTAGCTAAACAAACAGCGGGACGACAGAAAATATACTCATTACAAACACACAATCCTAAACGATAAATTTAACTGACTACTTCTGAGTACGCTGATTACGCTGATTACAACAGAGTGCGTCTTCTCATGCTGTTACCATAGTCATCTCTTTCTCCACAGCGCTGTGTCAGCACTAGTTACAAGCACTGGCTGGCCTTTCAGCATGAGACCTCACGTTACAAGAACCGGTCCATCTATCTCCTCAGTCGCAAACGGCTGGCTGGCGGGACCTCGTGAATATTTTATTCTGGTTAAACCAAGAGGGCACTGAAAATCCGTATTGATATTGGCAAGGAGGAGAGCTAGTGAGCAGTAAGCAGCTGGTGAGCAGCAGAGTCCTGCGTTGTGTGTGTTAGTGGTGCATAGATGAGCTGTCTCTTGTGTTTATCTGATTGGGCTTCATAGAGACCACCGATCAAACTTTGTATCATGTATATCAGCCCATAACGATCGGTGCCTGATCAGAGCACCCTTAATCTTGAAGTGGTTTGTCTCCTCTCTTGTAACGTCTTTTGGCCAGATCGATGCCTTCAGCGCCTTGTCAAGGTTCCCCAGCATTATAACGAGATGATCAATTTTATTCACTTCACCAGTTAGGCCTTTGGCTGAGCCGTGTACTCATGCATTAATGAGACTCTGTTGGACATTAAACATTCTGATCCTGGCTCGTGCTGAAACAGTAAGACTGGCATTTTTATTCCAAATAAAACAGAATGTGGCTCATTTGCAAAGGCAGCAGAATAACACACCTCTGCAAGCAGCAAGCAAAATGCTGAAAGCAGATGGAGGTCTGTTTGTTCTGAGCTGGCCAGTCTTAAAACCCGTAACATGCATCCCACACAGGACACCGAAAAACAGAATGCAACCAACCACATGAGATTCCTGAGCAACTGCGGGTGAGTGTGTCGGTCGTGGTGCAGCGAGCACAGCTGTGTGAAAACAAAGCGAGAGCTGCAGTCAGACTGTTTCTAAGCATTAAGTTCACACCTCCAGGTTCAAATTATTGTGGATGTCTGTTATAAACAAGTCATGAAATAAGCTCTGAGCGGAGGAACATGACAGCACTGCAGCCGAGGATGTCTTTGAGTTATACAGCGAGTCATCATCTGATAATCCCTCTGTTGCTGCACTTATCTGTCTCTTGCAACATCCCGAAACACACACACACACACACACACACACACACACACACACACACACACACACACACACACACACACACAAACAGTTCATTCCTCAAAGCCAAACACTTCTCCTCCATGAACCAAACTTAACCTTCACGTAACCTCTCTCCAGTCCCAAACAGAAAAAAAAACATCTGTTGATTCTTTCGTCTGTACACGTCTTCATCTTGATGATGAATACAGTCAGTTTATGACGATGAGTTTGCGTATTTTATATTTCCTACATTTCCGATAAATATCTCCAGCACAATGAGGAAACGTGTGAATTTGCTGCTTTCCCTGTGTTTACTTTCGGTCAGACTCAAGAGACTCTAATGAAATGATTTAAGTCAGAAAGCTTTCGGACGGTCGTGTTGCTTGCCTTGATATTCGCTCTTTGCCAGTTGAGTCCTACATTTCTTGAATTTCTGCAATGGTGCTGAGTGCAAAGTTGTCATGAAGCATTAGTCAGAAATGGTTCACTTATAATAATTATAAGAAGTCCCCCTTTTTTAGATGCTGCTTCTGATGGCGTCTTCAGACAGACTGTGAGGCAAAATTTAAAGAAACAAGTGGGCGTGAAAGATGTATCACTCTAGGCAGCTTGAATTTAGGTGAAGACGTGACTGCACGGATTTAAAATGTTTCAACTTGAGTGAAAGCTGCTTATCTGTATGACCACACTTATAACCGTACATAGACAAGAAGGGCGTAAAGAACAGAAATTGGAGCTAGTGTCTGTACAGTCGGTACATTGGACTGTTTTCTGCCAACAGCACAAGGCACAACTTCACATGGCTGCTTCAAGGTGTTCAGTACAAATAATAAGGCCAGACAACATACTGATATTACATGATGTTCCTGATATGAGACTTCACTGTATATCACCTAGATTTTTATATTTTTATATCATAATATGGCACAAGTGTCGTCTTTTCCTGGTTTTAATGGCTGCATTACAGTAAAGTGATGTATTATTCTGAATTGTTCTACTTGTTCTCATACTTATCTTGACCCACTTAGTCATTATATCCACATTACTAATGATTATTCATCAAGAATCTCATTGCGTTGATGGTATCCGCCATAATATTGTTGCAAAATAGATATTGAGCTATATGGTGAAAAATGGTGATATTTGACTTTGTCGATCAGTCCTAAGGGGATTTAAAAATCTTGGGATGTATATTGTGTATCGTGATGTCGACTAAAAACATCACAATATTATTTTAAGGCCGCATCGTCCAGCCCTAGCTGATGAGCACAAAGTTGTTCTGTCGGTCGATCGTCTACTTTGGCTCAGACAGAAATATTTCAACAATTGTTTGATTAATTTTGTAAAGACGTTGATGCTTACCGGAGGATGAATCCTATCCTATAAATCCTCCTATTTTTTGTTTGTTTGTTTGTTTTTCTTTTGATCCAACAACTTTTCCGTTAGCTCCACCATGAGGTTGACATCTATCCTTTTGAGTGAAATGTCTCAACAACTTTTCAACGGATTGCCATGAAATTTTGTACAAACGTCCACAGTGCCCAGAGTATGAAAACCCCTCATCATCACGTCAAAAATATCAGTCTGTCAAAAAGCTTTTTCGCAGATTTTTGTCAGATAAATGTACGCAGAAATCTCTAAAAACTGATGTCATGGGTTCTTTTTAATGTATGCACACCTCAAATTGCCTGCAGATTTTCCATACTGCAGGCTTTAATACTTTGATTAATAAAAAAGCTTTAAAAAATGGAAAGCGTCAACTCGAGGATTTCAGATTGGTTCATTCATGAACTGAACACCTTCAGTTAATCAACTGACTGAATCATGAAAAATGAGATTAGATGAAACCAGATTATTTTTTAAGCACTAATTGGATTAACCATGAGTAAGTGGATAAATCTATCCGTTCCTCTTCTGATGGATTTCTGCCTGTATGACGGCTCAACATCGGTGTAAACATAAAATGGCGGCTCCACCAAAGCTCTTTGATTCTCAAGGAACTGACACCAAAACCTTGTATGTTGTTTTAGATCATAGAAATGTGTCCTGCTGAAAATATAAATATATAAAATATATCAATGTCTCAACAATTTTGGGGGGTTTTTTTGTTGGTTATCCAGCAGAATGAGAAATATCGTGGATCAGAAAATCAAGATAATTAAGTAATAGATGCAGTGTAATTTTTCCTGCAACCCTACGCTCAGATTTGAATCCCAAAGCAGCTCCTTACATGAGTGACATTTGTTTATTTGGTCCCATAATCACACACACAATGAGCAGCAGTCAGCTGGCCCGGTCGGCTGCTTGGCTCATGTCTCGTCTGTCACTGGGTGGATCGAACCCTGCCGTGTTTCCTGGCAAGACACCAGGCTGCTGCCATCGCCGCTACTCCTCCTTCCTCTCTCTCTTTCTCTTTCCTCTCATCTTTCTGTCTCTCTGCAGTCGTATCGGGTGAATTGACAGCACTGAGAGAGCAGTCTCTCTGCTGCAGGTTTTCTTTGTACTGAGACAGTGGCAGGAGAACTAAAGACGTTAACAGGACGGATTAGAGTTCATAGAAATGGATCTCCTCTGTTGTTTGCCTCAGCTGACAAGCCTGGCTTACACCTCAAAAATCTTCCTCTCTTTTTTTGTATTCCTTCTTTCTGTGTTTCTGTCCGTCCGGTCCCCAGGCTGGTCCTGCGTCTACAGCTGAGCAGGCAGCTGACAGCACGGTGACAAGTGTTGAGGATGGGTGGATGAGAAGCAGCGGAGCGAGGGAGGAAGGGGGACTAATGAGAGGGACAGCCACAGCAGGGGTCTGTCACTGCACCTCCAGATAACAGCCCCCCCGACTCTCTTTGATATCTGTCCCAAGTGACCAGGTCGCTCCATCTTCAGCTTGTAGCAGTGAGGTGGGTGTAGGGGGTGCTCATTAACCACTCGTGCTTTTTTTCTTTTTTTTTTCCTTTGTGCACTCATAGAGGGAGGAGGAGGAGGAGAAGCAGAGGAGGGTGGTGTCAAACCTGGCATAGACCAAAAAAAAAGGCAAAAGCAGAATCAGGAGACGATCCAAAGGATGAGAGGTTGAATTGTTTATTTTAGAGGATTACTGACACACTCAGGTTCTCCACCCTCAACACTCCACCCCTCTCGGTGTTCGTATGAAAAATGCAGGCGCTTGTACATGAGGAGCTGCAGGAGGAAGCAACAGGGACAGATCGCACCATTTACGATGTGAAAAATAACATTGACTCACAACAGAAAGCAACACAGAATACATTTAACTTTAAACATATATATTGGGGGTTCACCAATTATCAGTCTGGCCGATTATCAGGGTCGACATTCAGCATTTTTTTGTGTTGATTGATTTCCAATAAAATAGATACATTTTAAAATGCAGTGCTTTTGTTCTGGTGCAGCATCCTCTCTGATGCATTTCTCTGCTAGTGTTCACCACTTTGTGTTCTCAGTGTCCCCCGGTGTTATCTGATGTGACGAGTAATTAGCCGAATTAGTAATTATCCGAATTTGCTAAAGTAACTATCCACCCATCCATCCTCGAAGATTTATGCAGCTGCAAAAACAATTGTTTTCAAGATTGGTTTTATTTTTGAATCAATACATGAGCCACAGAGGTCACAGGGTGAACTGGTTGGAAAACAAATACACAGATATGCATTTTTTGGGAATGACCATGTGAACGTGGAGGAAATGCAGCTTGTGATAAGGTGCTTTTGTGTTATTGCACAGAACCAAATCCATCAATATGTCCCTCGATTCTCCTCAATATTCTGCAGCTGTGGTGGTTGTGGCTCTGCAGGTTGTCTGAGCGAGACGCTGAACCTCAAATTGATCCGCAATTGTAGCTCTGCTGACATCAGTGTGAGAGTGATCGAGAGGCAGACTTTGAAATGCTTTAGTTTAAATCGCCATATAAATGCAAAGGTGGATAAAGGTGCACCATGTAGTTCTGGGGAAGACATTTTATTCAGAAGAGAAAGATCTTCACTGACCGATTCTTTTTCTGTCTAAACAAACTAAATGAACAAACTCTCTTTGTTTTCATGACTGAATAAACTGAATAAACAAACTGACCTTAAAGGACAACACAGTTTATACTGTTTTACTTTGTTTATATGTGGCGGACCCTGCCACCTTTCTAGCTTCTGGGAAACGGCTTGTTTATTCACTTATGGCAAAAATTTCTATTTCTGAGTTTGTATTATTACGTCATTAATATTGTAAAAATGAAAAATCTTCGCGACTCAGGCACAAATATTCACGGACAAGGACGTCCTTCCTCACTTTTCTGACTCCCTCCCTGAAGTTTTAGCGACAGGCGACCAAATGAAACGCACCCTTGATGATGACCCTCACCTTGATGTTGTTTTGTTCGATGTAAAATAACCGGGTGTTGTAAAGGAGGGTCTCTGTGGATTCAGTCAGTGACACAAGTGATTATGCTCAGGATTGAAAATATGTTCGTTCGTGAACTGAACACCTTCAGTTAGTCAGAGAAAGTGACACATGAAAGATGAGGTTAGATAAATTAGATAGATCTCTCCTTTATACTTAACATTTGGGATAATACAAGTACACACTTCAACAAAATATACAACAAAGGTCGAGTTGTTTTTACCTGAAGTCTGTGCACTATGGTAACATCTGTGATGAACCGGTAATTTAAACTGTGTATCCAGGCTAAGTTGTGTTCAAGCCACCATGCTGAGAGATATTTTCTGAAGAGAGCACAGGTCTCAGGCTCAGTCGGTTACTAGACGAGGAGAGCTCATACTTTAAACACGTGACAGCGGGACAGGCACTTCCTGCAGTTAACAGTGTCCTGATCTTATCAGATGTTGGATCTGTATATCTGTGTATCGTCTAGAGCCGTGCGATTCGTGAACAGAAATGATTGATTTAATGGAAAAGAGGTCTCTGACTGATCTCTTCCCAATCTATTTAAGGGTGATGGATTTTTAGTTTGCACAGGAAACGCAGAGCCAATTTGTCCCAGATAAAACTTTACAGCTGCCGTTTTTATAAAAAAAAAAGTTTTTCTTTTGTAGATCTCAAACCGTGGCTTCAAAAAGCATGGCAGTGTGAAGTAAAGCATTAAATATTTTTATAAAGACAAACTTTGATGACCCACAAGAGGGATTTGAGTTTAGACTCCAGGTGCTCGCTGTCAGTTCCCCTGCCCAGAAACCTCACGCTCCTCTGGGCTTTTGTCTGCACACATTGCCTGATTAGATGAGCTATGGGGACTTACTCCAAAGTAGTCCAACTCTTTGCTTAGAGAAACGCCAATCTTTTATTTATAAGAATGCACGTCCTGTTAATGGATATAATGATAACAATAGACTGACGACTTTGATGTCCATCCTCAGTGGAAGTGCACATTTTGATATTGACTTCGAGTCAGTGGTGTGAACTTTCATATGCACCCTCCCTCAGAAGCCTGTGCTTTGATTTCGCCCGCCCAGCAGGTAGGAGTCCGACTGAGGCGGCTCCAGCACATCAGTCACACCCTCTAGCCCTCACTGAAAAAACAGAACCGCGGTATTGATCACTATGGAAACGTTAATGTGCTGGGATTTCTCTGCGCATTTAGCGGCAAGCGCACGACGGGAGCGGTCTTGATTTTTTTTTTTTCTTTTCTTTGTGTTCTGCATGAAATTGATTGGAGGAAGAGAAAGAAAGTGCTGGTTTTGCGCTCTGGCTAATGAGCCCTGGGAGGTTTTGGAATCAGTCTTTCACCTCACTGAAGGAACCAGGTAAAACACTTATTGATTTTCATTCTTTCTCAAACCGGCAACACTCGATAGATTCTGAAAGGGCACTGAGTCTGCCGGGGGTGCGTGTGCGCTCACCTTGTGTGTCCAACAGTGTACTGAACTGTATCGACTTTTACATCCAACCTGTGGAAAATGATGAAGGTTTGAGTGCACTATGGTACAATCTGGTAGCTGTCTGGATGAATAGAATATCTCTAAAATCTTATTGAGTAACAATGATCATAGCAAACATTTTGATGCACATGTTGCAGGATAATTCTGGTTCATCACATGTCAGGTCTGAATTTTACAGTTTTTGCCATCAGGAACGTTTCCCAACATGTTAACTTTCTGAAGAGGCCAAAAAACACAAGCAGCCACACGATTACACGGGTATTTATTTCCAGGTTGACCCAAAGATATTGGAATCAGGGATGGCATGTAACTAAGTACAATTACTTTGACATACTTGTACTTTACTTGAGTATTTCTGCTCATTTTTACTTCCACTTCACTACATTTTGGAGGAAAATATTGTACTTTTAC
Organism: Pagrus major; assembly: GCF_040436345.1. Taxonomy (NCBI): domain Eukaryota; kingdom Metazoa; phylum Chordata; class Actinopteri; order Spariformes; family Sparidae; genus Pagrus; species Pagrus major. The sequence goes on from NC_133218.1 coordinate 36,060,149, forward strand.
ACCACGACTTTTATTTGATAACCTTAGTTACTAGTTACTTTGCAGATTACATGCTTGCATCAGAGCCAAAGTAGCGAACATTTAAACTACTTTCTTCTTTTTGCAGTCATATATAAAAATGTTGAATATGGGATCTGGGTATGAGTGTAATTTACTTTAACTTTTACCTTTAGATACTTAAGTACATTTATTGCCAGAAACAGAATACAGTTGACTTTTACTGTCACCAAAGACATATTTTAACACGATGTCTCGACTTTTACAACGGTGACTTTTGGAGGGGACAATCAAGATGAACTGTGTGTTATTTCCCAGAGTGTCCGTTATAAACATCCATCACAGTTTATGATAATGACGTCCCGGTTCCGCTTTCATCTGCTGACAGCCTACACAGTTTTCCTGTGCAGTGGAAGATTATTACAGATATTTTGTTTGTACTCGGTTTGGTTTCACCCACTGGTTTGACTGTAACATCAGGGAATCACCAAGAGGGCTTCATCTTCTGATGCTTATTAATGTCTGTACCAAATTTCATGTCAGTTCATCTATTAGTTGCAATGAATGTTAAATAAATACAAGTAAGAACAAGGAGAGCAGGTCAAAGTTTGTCCGTAAACTGTGATGGATGTTTTACAGCAGTCACTTTGTGAAACAGAACATATTTTCACTCACAGTGGCAGTAACATGTCTTCTTACAGCTGCTATCAAAACAGTTTCGAGTTTAACTGCATAATATGGATCAAGGTCAGACAAGAAATTGCTGAAATGCGTTCTGAAAAAAATTACATAATCACAGGAGGTAGGTGGCTGAGGGGAAGGTTGAGGGAAAGTGCAGCGCACAGCAATTATTTTGGTTCTGTGCTCAAGAACACTGAATCTGAAATGAAACAAAAACTGTGGTTAAAGTGTTCAGCTTTCAATTTTATGGTATTTAGTCCAAATCTGATAAACCATGTTTTATAGTCTCTTAAAAACTGCAGTAACCGATTTCTTTGGACACTTGAGAGGCAGTGGAAACAAGTTGTTAAAGTGAGTTATGAGTCATAAGTGTTAATAACGTTGTCAAATAGTTGTGGTTTGGTTAGGTTTAGGCACTAAGCTGGTTATGCTCACCAGCTAGTCTCTAAATGTGTTTAAGTCCAGAGCCATTCGTTTTTAAGTTATGTTACGTAAGTTGATGTATGTAAACGATGTAACTATCGCTACCAAAGCGACGTACAGCACTCACGTTACGTGATGTGAGTTACGTAACTTCCGTTAGTTACGAGACTGAAGGTAGTTATTGTAACCCAAAATATGATCTTCTCCTAAACACAAGTAGTTTTTGTGTCTAAACCTAAACAAACCGCGACCGTTTGACAATGTTAATAACAGTTGTTAAGTCGTAATACGTCCTAACAGCTGATCAGACATAGCATGTAACATAATATTGCTAACCTGACCGAGGAGCCCTTCACATTCAAAAGCGTTGCTAAAAGGGGGGAGGTAGAGCGTCACTTGACCAAGCTGCCGTATTTGACGAGCTGGGAGAAAGAGCGTGTTTATATGAGAGGGGTGAGAGTGAACCAAAACAGTCAAGTTGTGGGTCGACCAGATAATGATCTGAAAAGCTCTGTAAAGCTGAGAGGAGCTGCAGACTGATGTGATAATTATCCGTAGGTTCATCACTTGTAGCGACCCCTTTGAGGTTTGATGGTGACTACAGCCGCTTTAAGTTAAAAAGTACTACACTGCTCAGCATATATGGACATGAACGCAAGCTGAAAGTCAGCATTTCAGACTCCCAACACAGTAAAAACATCACTGTCCTAATACTTTCTGACAGCGCTGTAGAGTCCAGGAAAGAAGATGTGCCACTTCATCAGAAAATAAGTCCCTGAAATCACAGTTTGATGCTGTTTGAAGTGAGCGGACAGATTTTTGCTTTAATCTGCATTAATATCCTTGTTGATGACATTACACATAAGGAGAGATGGAAAACCATTATCATGAATAAAGCACATCAGTTTTCATGGCCTTCAGCATCTCACGTCGCTGCTTTTTCATACGATTTCATGAATATCCACACAAAGACAAAGTGTCAAATTATTTTCTCATCAGGATCAAGCTCATCTCCTCTCAGCAGCCGAGGATCGGCTCTCGCTGGTCGTGTGTCTGGGTGGCTTTTTAAGGCTTCGTGCTACATTTCTAACAAAAGTAATTTTCAAAGGCGTTTTTTACTCAGATGGCAGTGGGAGAGGAGAAAGCAGCAGCAGCCTCCAACACTCCCCTCTTTTGTTGTGAGGAGATGAGGGGGGTGTTGGCCTTGAGCTGGAGCTTCACAATGGATGTTTGTCTGAACTCACGAAGCAAGAGATGTTTCATCCCTTCTGTGTGGGTTATATATATTTATATACTGTATATATATATGGGGACTTACGCCTTCAGTGTTTTTGAGCCTGGACATAGTGACAGGAATGATGTTTGATCAATTTTAACGTGGACTAGATGAGCTCAAGCTTTTGAGAAAATAACAGCCCAGTCGCCAGAATGACACGTTGGAATTGTACGTTTCTGCACGGATACATTAACATTTTTTATGTCATACGCACCATATTGACATTTCTACAATACATATCATATCAAGTTCACATTACATGTAGGTCTATATGAGCTAATATTAACATTTTACATTTATGGGAGAGGTACAGAGCTGGCGTCAGGATGTTTTTAGCCTAGCTCAGCATAAAGTGGTGTAGGTAGTTAGCATCGCCTTGGTTCCCTCGACAAAAAGCCTATTAGATTTTTAATTGGATTTTGGATTATTGATGAAAACTCTCTGTGACAAACACAAGTTTATGATAACTTCATGTTTTGTTCAGCAAGATAATCTTCACAGATAAACGCCACTTTTGTGATTTTTGAAGTGTAAATTAAATCTCTAGCAGTGAAAAGCTAATGTTAGGCTACTAACAGACGACATCACGGTCACATGACCTCAACTTCCTGGTCCTTTGCTGGAAGGAGAGAGGCCGAAGAGGTCAGTGTGTTTAAACTACAACTCACTCACGCGAAGGGTAGGATCCATATTAATGCGCCTAGTACACCTGTCCAATATCTCCAGCTATAACAAGTTTTCAGATACGGTTATGGAGCAAGGTTTTGGATTTGTTTTGCTCAGTCACTGCATCAGATGACAATCCTTCAGTGTCAGAAATCTCATAGCCTATAGGGAGTAGTGAATGCGTGACCTACTTGTACTTAGCACACACATGAGATTTAAATTAACCCTCTGAGCTAACGTTCGGAAAGAAAGCAAATCATTATATATCCCAAGATGCTGAACTGTTTATGTACGCTAAATTTTCCCCTTTTCCACGTAAATGAAGGGGCGAAAAAATAATAAGTAGTGTGTGTATGTGTGTGTTCACCCGTGCATATGTGCCATGAGTGTTTCTTTGTTATTGTGGCTTCAGTGCAGGCAGGCAGCCGTGCTCGCCTATACGACAGAACAATAGTTCCCTCTGTGTGGCTTTGATCTAATGAGAGAGAGCGGGGGGTACGAGAGAGAACGACAGAGAGAGGGATGTTGTTCAGGAAGGCAGAGAAAAGAGATGCATTTACACTGGAATCATGCTGCCAGTCAAACAGCTACTCCAAGAACTGATTACACTCTGACCAAAGAGCCTAGAATTATTTTTGAAAGAAAATTAAAGTCGTCGGCTTCTCGTTCACACGAGGTTACAGCACTAGCTGGCTGAGAAGTCTTATACATACCCTCATTATGTGTGTAGGTGCACAGCTACGCAGCTAGCTAGAGACTCTTAAGATAAACGTTGAAGACCGCAGGTGGAAGCAATCGTGACGAAAATATGGACAAATTCATTGAGAGTAAAGACAAAGCAGAAAAAGAAAATGGACTGCAGTATAGTGCAGGTCTGCAGCACAGACATCGTTATCCCATGGTACGCCTGCTGTGCGTCTTGTCCTTTCTAGCGATTTTTAAAAGTTGAAATATTTTTTTTCATTAATTACATATGATGCCTGTTACGTACGCAGCCCCGCTCCACAGGCTCACCTCGCTGTTTTTCCCAAAACACACTTTTACAAGGTGTTTATGAAAAGATCATTTTCCAGTTGGGCCGCAGATTAAGATAACTTAAATTTACCCAAAGCTAGCAGTTACTCCAAAATGTCATCTGAGATATCAATGATGCAGATTTCTCTGCAACGCCAATCCAACTGTCAGTTGTCTACCAGGAAGTGACTGTGATTGTGAGCGTCACAAGCCCAGATTTGGCCCAGATCTGGTTTATTTGGTTCGCTCTTGACTGACATCTGGCCATGCTATGGCCTGCTTGTGGCAAGTATTGTTTCAATATAGAAAAAGAGACATTAAGATATTCGATAAGGTACTATTCCACTATAGAGCTCCATAGAGCGCCAGCGAGTAAACTGTAAGGGTTCGACCCTACAAGCAAACCCTCTTACCACACCTGAAGTCAGGTGATCCTCTGTTAATGAAAAAATACAAATAAAAATGCGGCTGTAAGCAGAGAACTCCAGTCACACTGCAATCATCCTCTGACTCCAGTCTTAGTAGCTGTGAGACAGATTCAGGATCTCCTGTTTGAGGGTTAAATGTCCCTCTGAGACATTTAGTTGATGACACCGCTGCGTGTGCTCTGCAGGAGGAAATATTAAAAACGATTAACAGGTTCTCGGAGCGGACTTAAAGGTAATATAAACTGGTAATCCTCAGCCGGCCGGGGAGAGTTGGAGACCGGTTGTTTTGCTTCAGTCTGGGGGCTAATGTGTTTGTTATCACCTTGAGCAGATGGCTCAGCGTGGAGGAGAGATCCACGCACACAAACACACACTCGCAAACACGTAAGCATTGTCACACATGCAAATCATGCGTGTGCACACCCAACACACACATACTGTACTCACACAGGAAAACACAGCCAACTACACACAAACACACACTATTGCACCCACAACCGCACACACATTATGTTTTTCAATATAATGCAAGACACACACACACACACAAACACACACAATATATATATGGGAACCCACACCTTTAATCACACACACACCAGAAGCAACCTACACAGCTAAGACGACACAAACACACACATCACCTCCCACGTAACAAAGTTATACAGGCCACACACACATTTACTTTATATACAGTCCCACATAAATAACAGTAACACAGCCAGACAACTTCCCACATCTTCACGGTTTATTCTGAATCCACGCTCACATTTGTTCAGCTTTGTTCGCCTTCCCGTTCCTCTCCCTCCTCCTCTCCTCCTCTCCTCTCCCTCCTCCTCCCCTCCTTCTCACCTCAATCATCAGTTATCGATCTGTCTCCAGGGAGGAGAAATCAGCCTCTCCTTCTTCTATTTATAGACGTAGGGAAGATCTTGGAGAGAGCTGCAACCTGTGAGAGAAAAGATGGAGTAGAAGCGCAGATGCAACTGATACCGCGAGCCGGTGGGTAATTTGATGTCGAGGCGATACAAGAGTTGAATAAAGAAGGGAGCCTGTAAAGCAATGAACCTGCTTTTGTTCGGAGGATGTTTAGTTCACTGCGAGGCAAACACCGACACTACGACAACCACGCTGATATGCAAATGTAGGGCCGTTTTTCATATTTTTGCATATTTCGACTAAATTTAAAAGTTACAAGGAGCTTCAGGGGTTGAGATCGACAATCCTGGCGTGTGAGCCACATTTACGATCCATCTCAAAAATGCATGAAGGTCAATCTAAAAATAAGGCTGGTTTCAAAATCCTTGATAGGCTGACCTTTTGGAGACAAAAGGGGTTCGGCTGACAGGTTTCTGCTGGCTTGAAAACGCACAAACAACTGATGTTTGTGTTCAGACATGGTCCTTCCATCTCTCTCTTACACACTGTCTTTTTCTTAGAAGGGCACATCAATCCTTTAAGCTTGAACAGACTGACTCTGAATGTCAAACACTATCAGAATCACAGTCACGGAGATGTTGTAGATACGAGACATCAGATGATGGCTGAAATAATTATCAAGCAGCGGACGGAGAGATGACAGCTGCATGAGGAACAGAGTGGAGTAAGATACCTGTCTCAGTCCATCCAATGCCAGCAGCTCTCCTTCTTATCAGTAGACAAAAAGCTAATACGTGTGCACGCTAATTATGTTGTGGTTAATACAAGGAACAAGGTCATTTATTCATCATTATCCAACATAACTAAATGAAAGTTTGTAAACTCCTTCATGCTACACAAGTTACAGAACATATACACAGTTATTAATATACAAACATACATAAACACGTAGTGCATCTTTTGAATCTGCGTTCGACATCTGGGAAACACTGTCCATCAACTTTGACTGTGTGTGAGCACCAAGCATCGATGTTATAAACACAGAGTCCTCCCCTCCTCGTCCAGCTGTAGTCCAGCGCTCTGTCGGCTCAGATCACGGTCCGTCCGTCGAGTGCAACAGCTTGATCCTAGATGTTGTAGTGGAGACGGGTCTCTGTGGGCTCAACAGCCTCTGATTTCATGTTGTTTTACCAGCCTGAGTCCCATTTTGTCCATTTCCTTTTCCTTCGACCAGACGTTAGCCAGGAGCAGCCTTAAACCAAGCTGGCAAGCATGGCTGTTATTCCGACTCTCTTCCTCCCTGGGGTGGTCCAAGCACTCAGGTTGGATGGTTGAAAGACGCCGTGGACTGTGATGGTCTCAAAGTCAGCTGCTCTTAATTCAGAACACCTGCTTTCTGGTGCTACCGGCTGCTGGCTGGCTATATAGCACTTTTCTATTTTAATTGACCACCAGCCCTTGAATTAAGGCACAACCCTCTCTACCTCCTTAGCCACTGCTTATGTTAACTTTGCACCTGCTGCAGTCACGGTAGAGATTCAGGGAGAGAACTGCAGCAAAACAACATCAACAGCCTTCCCCTTCGTTCGCTTGTCTCTCAATCCGACTGACGGGAGACCCTTACATGGTCACTATATGTCTCACTTTTTACAACATGGGATCTTTTAAGCTTAGGGGAAGCGGTGACAGTTATGAAAAATGCAAACATTAATTGCAGGTTTACATAAAGGACAAACTACTTCCTGCACTGGCGCTGGATGTAAGTCACAGGTTGCAGAATTGTCCTAGAAACACTCGTCTGTCTTGCGTTTGCCCCATCAGGCGTTGCACATGGCCTCACACGCACACCAGCAGCACTCTTCTGCTACTTTAAGGCATCACTCAGCAGAGCTGTGGTTAGTCACCCGTCCATGCAGACAGTGACTGCTCGCCTGAGACCAGTTTGCCTCGGGTGACCCATCTAAGATCAAGAGTCCTCCTGCTGCGGTCACTGAAGCGTGCGACCCCTCACCTTCCAGGATAACAAAGTATTTCAGGCTTCGGTATAATAAACTGAAACATAATGAAAAGGGTTGAAACTACATAATGGCGCAGAGAGCGAAGACTCACACTGCTTTCAGTTCACAAACATCTTTTTAATGGTTCCTCAGGAGGTCGTCGTCTGTGGGAGCTTCGAGGGGTGATGAGTCTTTTCCTGAAATCCTGTTTCATTTCCTGTTTCCTATTTTCCCCGAAGGTTTTTGTTTTTTTACCTTGCTCTCTGAAATTGTCGATCTGCTGCCGTTGGACTGTCATCAAACACACTGATGGAATGATTACTAAAAATATTTGTGTCGTTACTCAGAACTGAAAAAAACGCTCTGGTCCATCTTGAGAGCTTTTCTTCAGAAGCAACACCAGTGTTTACTCTCAGTCTTTGCTCTCCAGCTTCCTGCTTTTGTTCTTTTTTTAGACATGCTGGCAGTGAGGCTCGAGCAGCTCAATGTGAATGGATTTTAATACAGTTTGGCTCCTGATAAAGTAGTTGACCTGCCCTATCTAGGTGAGATTTGAGCAGCTGTCCAGATAAAGAAATTCAAGTCATTTTTTAAGTTGTGATGAAAAGGACGATGAGATTGAGTGTAAATGCTGTAAATTTCAGACGTTTCATGAGACGTCGGTCTTGATGGAGGAGCTGAGCCATAATGCAAAGCTCTGGACTCAAATATTCCTTCGGTCCCTCGGCTTTGTTATAATCCCTCGGGAACGACTGAAGGCAGCAAAAACAAGCAGCCAGGATACAAGGATGTTTTCTCTGCTTGGTTGCTGTGTTTTATGAGCGTGTAAGGAGCTCATTGATCTGGAGGGACGTCCAAGTGCTGTTGCCCCTCGCTGAGGAGAGCCAGGTGGTTTCGGCAGCTGGTTGCTCAACCAACTTTGTTCAAGTAATCCTCAATCCAACCCACATGATGGTGACGTGAGGGATTTTATGCAAATGTGTCATAGCTCTGCTGGATCAAGTCTCAGTCAGTCTCACTGCAAATATTGGTTTTGGAAACCAACACCTAACTGTGGCCATATGCTTGTTTACTTACTGGCAACCAGCTCCTCTGGCAGAGACGGGCAGTAATGGCTCCAGGCAAGAGTGAGAAATATAGAATAGCTTTTGGAGACTTCGGAGCAAAAGTGTCATCATGTCAGTGAATCTTGTGATGACAGCTGTACTGAAGTTTATGGGAGATGCATGGACTGAAACCCAGCATATCCACATCGTATGACACATTGTTCGTCCCTCGTTTTTTATTTTGGAAAGGCTCATGTTCTGAGTGTAACAGAGTGGGGAAGTAACGAGTCCTAAAACCCAGAAATCATTTAGTATTTTTGCACATCCGGTAAAACGTAAAATAAAATCCATCATTAAATGTCCACAGTTTAATTATAAAGCTCTTCCGTGCGTTAAAAACGGTTAGCGGTTGCTAACAAGTGTCTAAATGAGACTACAGAGGTTGTCGGGGACATTAAACGTCCTCACAGCGAACACGGAGACTCATCTACTCACTAGTCCGTCTTTACAGGCCCACTTTAGTTACACACTGTTCTGACTCTGACTTTACAACTTGTACATTGATCAGTTTATAGAAAGCCTGTATAGTAATTGTGCAGTAAGACGCTTAGTGGTGGTGACGTTTGAGTCATGTGACCGTGATGTCGTCTGTGCTTTTTACTGCTACAGATTTAATTTACGCTTCGAAAATCACAAAAGTGGCGTTCATCTGTGAAGATTATCTCGATGAACAAAACGTGTTAGTATCAAACACTTGTGAATTTGAGATTATTTTTGGCGGTAATCCAAAATCCATTTCAAAAATCTCAGAAGCTTTTTGTCAAGAGAATCAGGGCGATGCTAACTACCGAGTTAGCCTACAGAAATACGTCATCCCTACACCACTCTACTGCAGTCTCAGTGATATTTGGTCGGACCTGCCCCGTTTGATCATGACATTTATCAGCCCTGTCAATCATTTGGGAAGCGAAATCAATCATCACCTTACTCTCTGAAGTGTGTTCTTTCATTTTCTGGATGCATTTCTTCATCACAAGTCAGACGACGTAGATATGTTGGGTTTTTCTGTGTTTCTCCAAACATTTCCCATAGACTTCAATACAGCTGACACCACAGTCTGGCACCAAAGCAAGATTCAGTGATGTAATGACCCTTCTTTCTTTCTTTCTTAGGTTCCTTGGTTCAAACTGACCGTCAACGTCAGTTTCTTTTAGCCATGGCTGTAATCATTCCCTAATCTTAAAGGAACAGTTCACCTAAACATTTTAAAATCAGGAGTGAATGCCGTCTGTACGTTACATTCAAGACAAAAGCCAGATGTTTATATGGGTTTTTGTCCAGTGTGAAAGTGGCAATAGTGTTATTATCTTTGCAAATTGTTAATATACAGTAGCTTTGCCCAACTTCTGAGAAGAAGCATAATTAACCTGAAACTGAAAGTAATGAAAGTAAGAAAGAAAACGGTACACATGGAAGTGGAAGGAGGAAGGCAGAGGGATTTATTTACTCGAGCACATCAAAGTAAACACACTAAATGTCACCATCCTGAGGCTGAGTTTACACAGCATGACCCACTGTGATGAGACCCCAAAGCAGGTCTAGGACTGACCCTGGTGAAGAGATCTTCGAGTCCCCCAAGACCCCCTCAGGGAAGCTGCTGGGCAGAGGAGTCTGGCTGGGATGGATGGATGGATGGATGGATGGATGGATGGATGGATTAATCGTCACATAATCTTCTTACTCTCTTTTAATCTACCGAAAATGTACTGATGATTTCCTTTAATCTCCTTGTTGGCATTTGGCCATCATAATTAAGTGCCGGTGGCCACATGAAGTTTGCATAAGCTATAATTTGCTGGAGGGTTACTGGTTCACACACAAACGAGTGGGAGTAGCATCACCGAGAGGGAAACAATGAATATATAATATCCTCTCCTCTTGAAACAAGTATCATCAACAGCTTTCATCAAAGTAATTAACTGGTGCAGGTTTCAGTGAAGCTGCTCAGTGGAGAGGCTCACATCAGTGTCTTCACTAAATACTTAAAATCTCGTTGGATCTGAGAGGAAACACAACACAATGTAAGCGGCATCCATACAAAAGAGAAATATAAGAGTATTTTGTATATTTTATCTGCTACCGTTCACTTTTTTAACCAATAGCGGTACCTTTTTTCTGTACTTTAATCTCTCTGTAAAAAAGTAATTTCAGTTCTAACCAGTTACATCATTCTCTCCTCGAGACATTATATCATGAGTCATATTTTCCAGTAACAATACGCATCACGTCAGTTTTATTTCAGTAGCATCTTGCTGTACTGCATATAAATCTGGAAAATAAAACACTTTTTGACTTCTAAGTGCTGTATGGTAGTCAACTGGACTTGTTTCAGTTTCTTGAAGACCTTTCACCTCTCATCCAAGAACTGGAGGGGAGTCGCAGGCTTTTAAATCCTGTGTGGGAGTGTCCTTACAGAGTCGTTAAGTCCCACGTGTGAGCTCTGAGTTTCAGAGGTGTTAGGGCCACTTGTGAACGTTTCACCTCTCATCCAAGAGGCTTCTTCAGATATAACGAACTGGAGGGGAGTCGCAGGCTTTTAAACCCTGTGTGGGAGTGTCCTTACAGAGTCGTTAGGTGAGCCCTAACAACTTTTTGAAGTAAACTGCTACGTTTAGCTGTTCCTGCTGCCTTAACAAAATAATGAATAAAATAAGTAATACAACAAATAAATAAATGATTTATTTAGGCCCAACACCATCCTGATGGCTCTGTCCGAACACCAACTCAAAGCGTCGGTATTGGACGACCCGGGAAGGATAATAATCAACAATCTGTCTCTAGAATTGTCTACTTCAGTTAGTAATCAGATTACTGTATCACACTGTCACATGGTGCATGCTACAAGAAAATATTGACATGTGTTTAAACTAATAAACGCAAATCGCAGCACAATGTGACCAACCCAAAATAAAAAAGCGCCACACTCCTTTAAAATGGTGCAAGACTAATGAAAGAGACAAGTCGTTTTTTTTTAAAAAAGTGCTTAACAGTGGTCCTTTTTCTTTTTTAAAAATATATTTGCATGGACTAATTCTGCTCTAGTCTTTTCTGTTCAGCTCTGTTCTGCTGCTCCTCTCTGTGCTTAACTCCCATGGGTGCTCATTATGGAGGAGGTTTGTTTGATCTATTCTTTCATTGCTGTTTGAACCTGAAGCATCACACTCTCTGAGGAGTGCAGTCTGTCGACGTGACTCGTTAAAACTGCTGCCATTACACAGACAAACAAACACTATTTCTTAGTGCAAGCTGCCATTATGTGAACAAGCTTAACTGCTGCGTTTTCAATTTAGTGTTTTTTTTTTTGTTTGTTTTTTACTTCAGGCTACAGGACGTGAAAATAAAGTGAGCTAATATTCATAAAGGAAAGTTACAATATATGCAGCGAGCTGGTGCTGCAGCATCTTTTGCTTTTGCAGAATGGATTTCTCCCCCAGCTGCAGTGGGACAAGCAATCAGACAAAAACGATCAGTTGTGGCTCAGTGCCTTAAGTACAATTAACCGCTATAATTAGTTTCCATTTAAAAAGGTCGATTTAGTATAAACATACAAGAAGAACATTTAGTTTCAACAGTAAATAACTTCGAGGCCTCGGCACTGATGCGCGACCGTGAAAATAGATTTAGAGCACAGTGAAGATTTAGAGAATACATTTAAAATCATCAGACTGGTGAAATGTTTCATCATTCAGTCTTGATGTCCTCATTCAGTGATGAAGAGGAGGCTGCCTCAGGTAAAACAGGCAGCGCAGTCTGACACACATGCAGGTTTTCTGCTGCCGTACATGTAACGGCGGCGTTAGGGCATCATTTCCAGCCGTGTTTCCAATCTGATCTTTTCTAACAGACAAAAACAATGTATAGGATCATGACTGACACCGTGAATTATTGTACATCTTATGTATTAACACATCGATACATCTTGATACTGAATATCTGAAACGGTTTTAAAACCCATTTTCTGCAGCATTAGTAGTGGGCAGAGCCACCGTGACGTCACCCACAGGTTTCTGAAGTGGGTGGTACTGGCCGTCGCCCTCATGGCAGCGCCTGACTCCGCCTAACGCTCGGCCCTCTGCAGAGGCTCCGGCTTTCTCCTTCAGAGCTCACCGGCTCCAGCAGCTGTCTGCCGGTTAACGCTTAACATTAATCCAGAACACGGTCTCTTACCCTCCACTTCCCGGCCTTTTAGTCCAATTAACCGCACAGAAAGACATATATAATGTGTCCAATATCTACATTAAAATCCTCCAAAAGGCATCAACACCATAAATACAGCAGAGAGATCAAGCTCGGGGCTACCTGTTACTCAAAGCGTCCAAGCCCTTAATTATGCGTAACTTTACGCCTTAATATGATTAAAAACGAGTGAATTATATGAAAATTCACCCCCGTACAGTTGTCATGAAGGGATTAATTATGTATAAAGGCCAAAAACATTTTCGTACCAGGCTGTAAACATGTTTATTTCTGCTGTGAAGTTGGACATTTTAACATCGGCTTGACTTTTCGATTTGCTTTTGCAGCCTCCGGTGGCCACTCAAGGAACTGCAGTTTTTGGTACTTCTGCATTGGCTTCATTTCTCAGATCCGGAGGTTGCTGCTCGATCGAGACACACGCACCAGCTGAAACTCTCCACCTCGCTTTTCTCTCCAGCAGCGAGTTGACACATTTTTAAAGGCCTGAGCTAAAGAGGAAAAAAACAAATACTTCTAAAAGGTGTGATATTTAAAGCTCGGGGTGGTGAATTAATCAAGACGCATTTTTTGTTTTATTTGTAGAAGTTTTTTTTTTAACATCCTGACAGCTGTGACAAAAAAAAAAAAAAAAATCCAGTATCTGTGGCGGCTGCAGGCCTCGAATAATCCTTTCGTTTCATGTGGCTCAAAAAAAGATTCATTGGATTACCTGCCTGTCTGTACCGGCTCTGAAGGGAGGAGGTGGGATTTTTTTCAGTTTTAAAATTTAGCTCGCTTTACCGGTTTCTACAATCTCACCAACCCCAGGTTTCATGTTTGCTACCGTATTTCTGCTTTTCTCTTCTACTTGTCAAGAAAAGTTGTATCTCGTCGTCATGTTATAGCCTCGTTATTTTCCTCTTTTAATACAAATCTTTCATCCCCTCAGTGTTTTTCCCCCCCGTGGTATTAAATATAGACATTTTTTCCAGGTATTGTCTAATGTGTGAAAAAACAAAAAGCGGACATTTCATCTCTCTTCAGAGCGACTTCAGAAGTTCTGTTGATGGGTTTTGAACAGTCAAAAATAATCTTTCAGTACTAGTCAGTCCTGCCTGCTATCCTGATTCACTCGTGTCTCATAAAAAATTAATGAAGGCCAAACTTTGTTTTGCATTGTGCTGCGTTCGCCGGCTCTTCCCCTCCAGGGAGGATGTTGGCTGGGGGAACTACGCTTGTTGCTTGGACACCAGAGACCGCAGCTCATCTCCCACCAGCCGTCAGCAATTGGTTTCTTGTGAACGTGAAGATATTTTTCACCCTGCATAACCATTTTTATTTTGTCCGGGGGAATCCTGGAAACAATCCTCGACGATTAAAAATCGTTTATTACTGAAAGGACAGAGCAGATAGTGAGCGATGAAATCAGTGAGACGCTCTAAATAAAATCTATAATTGGTTCGCAAACCCACGCAGTATACTGTCATTTCATGCCAAGCACAGTGGAGGAGGATAAATATTTGGACCTCATTTTTTCTGTGGGGGCAAAAAGTGAACTTGGAAAGGAAAACACGAAGAGGGAAAAGCCTTGTGGGTCTTTAAAAAAGTAGTTTTTAAAAGATGTAATCATCATTCAAATTGGATACACATACTGTATGATCATTTTGACTTTATGCAAAAATACATATAATATTAGTGGGCAGGATTTATGCAGAAGATTCCCATCTCCTCAGGTAGTTGCTACCTGCAGTCTGCTCCTTTTACTGTCATCAGATCAGTCAGCTGATCACTAAACAGATACTGATTGAACTCAAAGTCAGAATTTCGTCTTTTAAACTTGAGGTCACTCATGGAGAGGGGGAAGGATGTAGAAATGTGCCGTAAAATAACATGTATATGTCGTCTGTTACCTCTTGCCAAAGATGAATCATTTTGTCACGGTCACACAAGTTTTTTGTGAAATTTTGGCCTTGTGCACCTCGAACACTCTGAGAAACACAATTTGGACACTTCAGCTAGAAAATTCCGACCTCTGACTTTGACTTGAACGCAGCACAAGCTCCTTTGAAAGCCTCCTCTCTTCTCTCAGATAAATTAAAGTGATTGGATCACCTCTTGATGGGTCGCAGGCTGGAGGGCGGACGAGTGACGACAGGATGAAGCATAATAAGAAAATACCTGAACTTCAATCATAGTCAATAAAACTGCTGAAGCAACTTGAACAAGGAAGGAAAAGTCTCAAACAGCAAATCCACATTATCAAGGTGAATGAGGAGCAGCTCCACCGCTAGATACTCAACTTTATTTACACAGCACCTTTCATACAAACATGCAGCCCAAAGTGCTTCACAGCAAAACTGAGAACAACACAACACAAAAAATAAAAATGGACAACTAAAAATCTGAAAAATCAACAAATAAATGAAGCACAGTGACATAAAATAAACACCAATGATAAAAAATAGTGTAAAAACAATGATTTCAGACTGATCATATGTTCCATACGGTCGTATTTTCCTCCTGCAGGTTGATAAACTGCACCGACCGTGTTGGCGGCGGCCGCTCTGGTCTGGTCGCTCTGTACATGATTGGCTGTGTGTCTTTGTTGTCGGGGTGCTTTGAGAGCGCTGACAGCTCCACCTGAGTGTGTCTGCTTCCTGCCGCTTCATTAGAGCAGGACAATGAGACAATGAGAGCGCTTGTCTCCGCTAATAAAAGACACATTAATACGTCCTCTACTGAGAGCGATCTGCTTGAATAACCCAAACACAGCACTGGGAGTGTGTGTGTCTCTCTCTTTGTGTGTGTGTCTGGGTTTGTGTGTGGTTTGTCTTTCGGCACATTTGTAGCAGCCTATCTAAGTGCTATAGAAAAAGCAACTGGGCTTGCTTGAGGTCTTCCAAGAGGTACGGAAGCCCTGAAGGGGGAAGTGAAGAATTTTTCTTCTGGTGATCTATTTTCTGAGTCTGATCTAAATTGTTTTCACTCCTGTGTTCATGACTTGAGAACTGGTGAGAAAAAAAGTTTTGCAAGGATAATCTTTCAAAGAAAGAATTGTGTGAAACCAAATTAAAAAAAAAAACTTTTCAGAAGAAAAAGAAGAATTTAATTTGTGTGAAAAAAAAACTTCTCCAGGAGAAAAAAGAAATTTCATGTGTAAAACAGTGATTTCTTTTCCCCAGAGAAATTTCATTTGTGAAACCGAATGGGGAACAAAAAAAAAATTCCAGGATAAAAACAAAAATTAATATGTGAAACTGAGGGATTTTTTTTTCCGGGACAAATGTTTGTTTTTCATGTTTTTCAAACCAATAAAAAAAAAATCCAGGACAGCAAAAAAATTCATTTGTGAAACTGAATGAAAAAAAAAAAAAAAAAAAAAGATTTCAGGACAAAAACAAAAATTCAATCTGTGAAACCATGTGGGGGGCAAAAAAAATGTCATAAGTGAAACAAATAAAAAAAAAAATGTTTTTTTCCCCAGGACACATTTTTGTTTGTCATGTGTAAAACCAATAATAATTTTAAAAAAAATTCCAGGACAACAAAAAAATATAAATTAAAATTCAGCGAAATGGACAGATTTTTTTTTTTTGGGACAAATTTGTTTTTCAGTGGCGCTCATTAGCTCAGTTGGTAAAGCGGGCATCCCATGTGCAGAGGCCTCGTGCTCGCTGTAGCAACCGGTTTCCTGTTTCCTGTTATGTCTGAGCTGTCCTATCAATAAAGCTATAAACCCCCCCCCCCACCCCCACCCCCCCCCACACACACACACCCGAAAAAAACAAATGAAAAAAAAAATTTTCATTTGTCAAACCGAATGAACAAAAAGACATAGAGAAAGAAAAAAAAATTCAAATAGGGGAAAAAAAAAACATTCCCAGAGAAAAAGAAATGCAATTTGTGAAATAAAGAAGGAATTAAAATGACAGGACAAACAAAAATTCATAAGTGAAACAAAGTGATTTTTTTTTCCCCAGGACATTTTTTTCTTTTTCATGTGTGAAAAAAGAAAAATCAATTTCTGAAACTGAGTGATTGTTTTTGTTTTTTCACGTGTGAAACGAATAATAGTGAAAAAAAAAATGTCCAGGACATTGGGGGTGGGGGTCAAAGTTTTGTTTTTCATGTGTGAAACCATATTTAAAAAATCCAGGACAAAAAAAATTTAATTTGTGAAACCAAATGAACAAAAAAACATCAGAGGGAGGAGTGAAATAAAGTGATTTTTTTTCCCCCAAAGACAATTTTTTGTTTTTTATGTGTGAAACCAAGAAAAATAACAAAATAACAAAAAATTACTTGTGAAACTGATTGAATTTTTTGAGTTTCTTGAGTAATTTTTTGGGGGGACAAAGTTTTGTTTTTCATGTGTGAAACCATATTTAAAAAATCCAGGACAAAAAAAATTTTATTTGTGAAACCGAATGAACAAAAAAACATTTCCAGAAGAAAAAAATAACAAATTTTCTTTTGTGAAACTGAACTTGAAAAAAAAATGTCCAGGACAAAAACAAAAATTTAAACAAAAAGTGAAACAAAGTGAATTTTTTTCCCCCCAAGACAATTTTTTGTTTTTCATGTGTGAAACCAAATTAACAAAAAAAAATTCCAGAAGAAATAAAAATTTCCAAATGGAAAAAAAAATTCCAGAAGACAAAAAGAAATGCAATTGGTGAAAAAAAAGTGGGGAAAAAATTTCCAGGACAAGAACAAAAATTCGTGAAACCGAGTGAATTTATGTTTATTTATGTGTCAAACCAATAATTTAAATTTTAAAAATGTCCAGAACAGTAAAAAAAATTGTGAAATGGAGTTGTTTTTTTTCATGTGTGAAACCAACAAAAAAAAGTTGGTAGAGCGGGCACTCCATGTCAGAGGCCTCGTGCTCGCTGTAGCAACCCGTTTCCTGTTATGTCTGAGCTGTCCTATCAATAAAGCTATAAAACACCCCCCCCAAAAAAAAAAATTTGAAAAAAATTCCAGGACAAAAAAAATTTCATTTGTCAAACCGAATGAACAAAAAGACATTTCCAGAAGGAAAGAAAAAAAAAATCAAATAGGGAAAAAAAAACATTCCCAGAGAAAAAGAAATGCAATTTGTGAAATAAAGAAGGAATTAAAATGACAGGACAAACAAAAATTCATAAGTGAAACAAAGTGATTTTTTTTTTCCCCCAGGACATTTTTTCTTTTTCATGTGTGAAACCAAGTTAAAAAAAATTCCAGGACAAAAAAAAAAAAATAATTCTGAAACTGAGTGATTATTTTTGTTTTTTCACGTGTGAAACCAATAATAATGAAAAAAAATCCCCCCCCCCCCCCCCCCCCCAAAAAAAAAGAAAAGAAATAAATTGTGAA
The DNA here is from genome assembly GCF_040436345.1 of Pagrus major. NCBI lineage: Eukaryota > Metazoa > Chordata > Actinopteri > Spariformes > Sparidae > Pagrus > Pagrus major. The sequence continues at coordinate 36,078,153 of NC_133218.1, forward strand.
ATGTGTGAATGTGTGAAACCATATTAAAAAAATCCAGGACAAAAAAAATTTCATTTGTGAAACCGAATGAACAAAAAAACATTTTCAGAAGAAAAAAATAGCTAACTTTCATTTGTGAAACTGAATGGAGAAAAAAATGTCCAGGACAAAAACAAAACAAAAAAATATTTGTGAAACCAAATTAACAAAAAAAAAATTCCAGAAGAAATAAAAATTTCCAAATGGAAAAAAAAATTCCAGAAGACAAAAAGAAATGCAATTTGTGAAAAAAAAGTGGGGAAAAAATTTCCAGGACAAGAACAAAAATTTGTGAAACCGAGTGAATTTTTGTTTATTTATGTGTGAAACCAATAATTTAAATTTAAAAAATGTCCAGAACAGTAAAAAAAATTGTGAAATGGAGTTGTTGTTTTTTTTCATGTGTGAAACCAACAAAAAAAAATCCAGGACAAAAATTTTTTTTATCTGTGAAACGAACGAAAAAAAATGTCCAGGACAAAAACAAAAATTCTTACATGAAATTCCAGGACATCAAAAAAAAAAAAATCTGAAACTGAGTGATTGTTTTTGTTTCTCACGTGTGAAATGAATAATAATGAAAAAAAAAAATGTCCAGGACATAAAAAAAAAAAAAAAAAAGAAATTGTGAAATGGAGTGATTTTTTTGGGGGGGGGGGGGGGGCGGGGGGGGGACAAAGTTTTGTTTTTCATGTGTGAAACCATATTAAAAAAATCCAGGACAAAAAAAATTCATTTGTGAAACCAAATGAACAAAAAAACAGAGTGATGAGAGAGTGACGAGTGAAACAAAGTGAATTTTTTCCCCCAAAGACAATTTTTTGTTTTTTATGTGTGAAACCAAGAAAAATAACAAAAATTAATTTGTAAAACTGATTGAATTTTTTGAGTTTCTTGAGTGATTTTTTTGGGGGGACAAAGTTTTGTTTTTCATGTGAGAAACCATGTTTAAAAAATCCAGGACAAAAAAAAATTCATTTATAAAAATTTCCAAATGGAATTTTTTTTTTTTCCAGAAGACAAAAAGAAATGCAATTTGTGAAAAAAAAAAAAAAGTGGGGAAAAAATTTCCAGGACAAGAACAAAAATTCGAGAAACGAGTGAATTTTTGTTTATTTATGTGTGAAACCAATAATTTAAATTTAAAAAATGTCCAGAACAGTAAAAAAAAATTGTGAAATGGAGTTGTTGTTTTTTTTCATGTGTGAAACCAACAAAAAAAAATCCAGGACCAAAAATTTTTTTATCTGTGAAACCGAACGAAAAAAAATGTCCAGGACAAAAACAAAAATTCATACATGAAATTCCAGGACATCAAAAAAAAAAATCTGAAACTGAGTGATTGTTTTTGTTTCTCACGTGTGAAATGAATAATAATGAAAAAAAAATGTTCAGGACATCAAAAAAAAAAAAGAAATTGTGAAATGGAGTGATTTTTTTGGGAGGGGACAAAGTTTTGTTTTTCATGTATGAAACCATATTAAAAAAATCCAGGACAAAAAAAATGTCATTTGTGAAACCAAATGAACAAAAAACATCATAGTGATGAGAGAGTGATGAGTGAAACAAAGTGATTTTTTTCCCCCAAAGACAATTTTTTGTTTTTTTATGTGTGTAATGTTTAAAAAATCCAGGACAAAAAAAAATTAAATTTGTGAAACCGAATGAACAAAAAAACATCCAGAAGAAAAAATTACTAATTTTCATTTGTGAAACTGAACGGAGAAAAAAATGTCCAGGACATCAAAAAAAAAATAAATAAAAGAAATTGTGAAATGGAGTGATTTTTTTTTTTTTTTGGGGGGGGGGGGGGGGGGGGGGGGCGACAAAGTTTTGTTTTTCATGTGTGAAACCATATTAAAAAAATCCAGGACAAAAAAAATTTAATTTGTGAAACCCAAATGAACAAAAAAACATTTCCAGAAGAAAAAATAACTAACTTTCATTTGTGAAACTGAACGGAGAAAAAAATGTCCAGGACAAAAACAAAAATTCAAACAAAAAGTGATTTTTTTTCCCCCCAAGACAATTTTTTGTTTTTCATGTGTGAAACCAAGTTAAAAAAAAATTCCAGAACAAAAACAAAACAAAAAATTATTTGTGAAACCAAATGAACAAAAAAAAATTCCAGAAGAAATAAAAAATTCCAAATGGAAATTTTTTTGTTCCAGAAGACAAAAAGAAATGCAATTTGTGAAAAAAAAAAGTGGGGAAAAAATTTCCAGTACAAGAACAAAAATTCGTGAAACCGAGTAAATTTTTGTTTATTTATGTGTGAAACCAATAATTTACATTTAAAAAATGTCCAGAACAGTAAAAAAAAATGTGAAATGGAGGTTTTTTGTTTTTTTTTCATGTGTGAAACCAACAAAAAAAAATCCAGGACAAAAAATGTTTTTAGCTGTGAAACCGAATGAAAAAAAATGTCCAGGACAAAAACAAAAATTCATACATGAAATTCCAGGACACACACAAAAAAAAAATTCTGAAACTGAGTGATTGTTTTTGTTTCTCACGTGTGAAATGAATAATAATGGAAAAAAAATGTCCAGGACATCAAAAAAAAAAAAGAAATTGTGAAATGGAGTGATTTTTTTGGGGGGGACAAAGTTTTGTTTTTCATGTATGAAACCATATTTAAAAAATCCAGGACAAAAAAAAATGTCATTTGTGAAACCGAATGAACAAAAAAACATTAGAGTGACGAGTGAAACAAAGTGATTTTTTCCCCCAAAGACAATTTTTTGTTTTTTATGTGTGAAACCAAGAAAAATAACAAAAATTAATTTGTGAAACTGATTGAATTTTTTGAGTTTCTTGAGTGATTTTTTTGGGGGGACAAAGTTTTGTTTTCCATGTGTGAAACCAAGTTAAAAAAAAATTCCAGAACAAAAACAAAACAAAAAATTATTTGTGAAACCAAATTAACAAAAAAAATCCAGAAGAAGTAAAAAATTCCAAATGGAATTTTTTTTTTTTTTTCCAGAAGACAAAAAGAAATGCAATTTGTGAAAAAAAAAGTGGGGAAAAAATTTCCAGGACAAGAACAAAAATTCGTGAAACCAAATGAATTTTTGAGGTTGTTTTTTTTTTTCATGTGTGAAACCAACAAAAAAAATCCAGGACAAAAAAAAATTTAATCTGTGAAACCGAATGAAAAAAAATGTCCAGGACAAAAACAAAAATTCATACATGAAATTCCAGGACACACACAAAAAAAAAAAAATTCTGAAACTGAGTGATTGTTTTTGTTTCTCACGTGTGAAATGAATAATAATGAAAAAAAAAATGTCCAGGACATTTCCAGAAGAAAAAAATAGCTAACTTTCATTTGTGAAACTGAAAAACAAAACAAAAAATTATTTGTGAAACCAAATGAACAAAAAAAAATTCCAGAAGAAATAAAAATTTCCAAATGGAAAAAAAAAATCCAGAAGACAAAAAGAAATGCAATTTGTGAAAAAAAAGTGGGGAAAAAATTTCCAGGACAAGAACAAAAATTCGTGAAACCGAGTGAATTTTTGTTTATTTATGTGTGAAACCAATAATTTAAATTTAAAAAATGTCCAGAACAGTAAAAAAAATTGTTAAATGGAGGTTTTTTTGTTGTTGTTGTTGTTTTTTTGTGCATTTTTTTGTTTTTCATGTGTGAAACCAACAAAAAAAAATCCAGGACAAAAAAATTTTTAATCTGTGAAACCGAACGAAAAAAAAAATGTCCAGGACAAAAACAAAAATTCATACATGAAATCCAGTGGACAAAGAAATTCCAGGACACAAAAAAGTGAAAAAGAGTTAATTTTGTTTTTCATGTGTGAAACCAAGCAACAACAAAAAAATAAATCCAGGACAAATATTTTTTTTATTTGTGAAACCAAATTAACAAAAAAGAAAAATTACCAGAGAAAAAGAAATGCAATTTGTGAAATAGAGTGGGGTAATAAAATTACAGGACAAAAAAATCGTGAAACTGAATGAACAAAAAAAATGATTTCCAGCCAAGACAAAAAAAAAATGTAATGGGTGAAATAGAGTTTCAATACTTTTGAATTTTAAAAAGTTCCAGTCATGTAGTTTATGTGCACCTGAGAGTGACAAAAGCTAAGATGTGCCGAGTAAAGATGAATGATTTAAATATGCAGAATATATTCTCATTATTGTAATTTCATTATTTGTCTCATTGTTTCATGTTTCTGCAGACACGATGCTGCTCCCAGCGAGCCTGCTGATTGGCCTGCTGTGCCTGAGCCATGCAGGCGGTGCGTGGGGTTTTGCCCGTCTGCTGGAGGACGTTGAGCTTCGCTCGGCGTTCTCTGTTGCTCGCACCAACAGCATGGAGGGCGGGCCCAAGATGACCGTGACCTTTGACACCGTTTATGTCAACATCGGCGGGGATTTTGACCCCAAGGCTGGCTTGTTACGCTGTCGTATCCCCGGGGCCTACTACTTCTCCTTCACAGTGGGCAAGTTTCCACACAAAGACCTGTCGGTGATGCTGATGAAGAACAGGAACGAGGTGCAGGCCATCGTGTACGAGGAAAACGCAGGAGAGGAGAGGAAGGTAGGATTCACACCGCTGAATCAACGCTCGCCTCCAGTTTTTGTCAGCAGTTGTGTTTGTCTTATGAATGGCTGTTTTCTGCTTGGAGCTCCGACTAAGCCAATCAGAGCATTTGTGGGAGGGCTCACAGTTATCAGACGGGCGATGGTGATATACTGTATTCAACAAATCCCATAAAATAAGATGCCCAACTGGACGGCAAAGTTTCTTTATCATTAGTTTATAAGAAGCTAATGTTGCAAAACTGGAAAAGTAAGGATGCACCTACACTTCAAAAATGGAAAACACAAATGAAACACTGTTTGAGCAGTGACAGGACAGTGACAAAGAAAAACAACATCTTGTATTATTATTTTAACCCATTAGTGACTAAAGACTATGACTTCTGTATGTTAAGGAAACCCCACAGATGTTTTCAAAACCAAAAAATCACAGTGGAAACTGTCAGGACATGGGACAGAATTGAGATTTTTGACTTCACATGTTAATTAAAAAACACAAAAAGTCACAAAAACCCCTCAAACTCTGACTGAGCTGAAAAATGTAAATGGATTTGTGTTTCGATCGATGACTAGAACAAGTCTCTCATCAAGTCAGCCTCTGGTTTAAATAATGGCTGAATCCTGTTTCAAGGTGGATTTTTATCATGTCAGCTGTCCTCCAGTACAATACGGCTCTTATCACAGAGGGTGTGTTTGTGTTGGGATGCTGAATGAAACCAGAACAGAGGGGATTACACACCAAATTCCCCTGAATGAGGAGCTGCGTGAGGTAGATGATCGGATTATGTTTGGTGTCGGAGCCTCGATGTGAGACAGACCTGGATGTGACTCGGCGGCTCAGATAATAAAGTCTGCTTCCCTCCTCAGGTGCAGAGTCAGAGTGTGATGCTGCAGCTGGAGTTCGGCGACACCGTCTGGCTCCGTCTTCATGGCGACCCTCGCTACGCGCTCTACAGCAACACCGGACACTACACCACCTTCAACGGTTACCTCGTCTACCCCGACACCTACGGCTACCAGACACACCACCACCCACACCGTCCAGACAACGTCCCCCTGCTAGACAGTAACCAGGCCACAGAGCACGTCCGGTCTGACACACGAGGCACAGTGGAGGAGAAGGAGCTGCAGCACAGGGAGGAAGAGGAGGAGGAGGATGACGATGAGGAGGATGACCAGAGATCTGCCTTCTCGGTGGGCCGTACGCAGAGCATCGTGGGAGTCGACCAAGTGGGGTTGCCGCAGCACCAGCCGGTCAGCTTCGACACAGCGTTCGTCAACATCGGAGAGGACTTTAACGTGACGGAGGGCATGTTCACCTGCCGCGTCCCCGGGGCGTACTACTTCTCCTTCAACGTGGGCAAGCTGCCGCAGAAGACGCTGTCCGTCAAGCTGATGAAGAACCGTCTGGAGGTGCAGGCGATGATCTACGACGACAGCCAGGGCGAGAAGGCTCTACAGAGTCAGAGCCTGATGTTGTCGCTGAAGCCTGGAGACACAGTCTGGCTCTACTCCCACCAGAGGGATGGATTTGGGGCCTACAGCAACCACGCCAAGTACATCACCTTCACCGGCTTCCTGGTTTATCCAGACTTCCCCACCACCACCGCCACCACCACCACCAGCCAATCATATGCAGAAAAGAAGCCCTAGCTGCAGCACATGGGCTACGGACTGAACATTGTGGGAGGAATTCATGCCAAGTGGAAAAGTCTCAGAGGCCACCAAAATGCGTTTGACCGTTTCTGAGCTGAGTGGAGAAAACTGGTAATGACTGTTGCTGCGTGGCCGTCGGTGAAGTTTCCTCTTCATGTGAATTCCTTCACAAAGTAACGGGGACCTTGGACTGAGCGCAGAGCTTAAAGGAGGAGTCCACCGTAAAATGAAAATTCAGTCATTATCTCCTCACCCTCATGCTGATGGAAAAGTCGGGTGACGTTTCGTAGTCCACAAAACATCTCTGCCATTTTCTGACCAGAATATACTACAGTGGAGACAAAATGCATCAATCTGACTCCAGTTCTGTGAAGCTCCAGAAATGTTTTGTGAACTACGAAACTTCACCTGACTTATCATCAGCATGGTGGTGAGGAGATAATGACTGAATTTTTTTTTAATTAAATGAAAATCCTTTCAATTTCCAGCTAATGGCCTCCCTGGATGTGTCTTCATCGAACTGTAATGTGGAACTCTGAACGGCAGTAATGTGATGAAACTCTATCTGTGATGAAAACTCGGTCATTATCTGCTCACCTCTGTGTCAGCCCAACTCTCATTTAGCTGTGTACGACCACACGAGGAGATAGAGATTGTACTTCTGTGTCAGCGGGATCCTTTTTTACAGCTCGGCTGTCCACTGTTAGCACAACATGATAAGTATTTATATCCTAATTTATTGCACTGTGGGTGATAAAGTTGAGACATATCCTCCGGTGCAAATCAGTCTCGTTATCAGGCTCAAAGAAAATGTTGATTTAAAAAAATGTGATGCACATTTTATTCTGTTTTTAAACTAAAGGCCAGCCTCATTAGCTGCAGTAGAAGGGGGTTTTGTAATCCTTCCTATTGTCATACTTGCCAGCCCTCCTGATTTCCCCGGGAGACTCCCATTTTTACATTTCCCTCTCCTCGTTTCCCCCTGGGGTCACAATCCTCCTGCATTTCTTCCAATTTGAGACACACTTTCACACCTTTTCCCCTTCTTAGTTATCACAACGTGTTTCTGGCTCTGTACAGAATGTAGTCTACTCCTCAGTGACTGTGAAAGGGAAAAGAGAAAGAAAGTAAATTTGAGACGTCCTGGAAAGAAGGATTCTTGTTTCGTACAGAAAGTTTTAAAAGAAAGGGGGAATGCATTTTGTAAAATCTGCTGCCTCGATCACACCGACATCGATCACCACTGAGAGGCTGACAGACGCGGGGCACAGACTCTCTGAGGGGCAGCGGCAAAAAATAGATTGGTGAATAAAAACTGATGACTATTAGTTTGTGCCAGAGATTCACGCCAGAGGGGCAAATTATTCTGCATTCTTTCCTGAGAATTAAGAGGTAAAATTAGACGTATTTAAGATAAAAATGCTGTTGCAGTGCACTTATGATTCTCTGATTTTCATTCTTCAAAAGTCACAAGAATGCAGGAAACAAAGCCTCTGATACCCCCAGACTCAAGGTTGGCAAGTATGCATTTTGTACTTCAGTTTTGGCTTGAGCTGGGTGATACGACCTTAAAATAATATCACAATATTTTTAGGCTTCATTGTGATTCACAAAGTAAATGTTGATATTTTGAAATCTCCTCAAAAGCACTTCATGAATGCCAAGACTTGGTGACGAAATCAAATATCCTGGTATTTTTTTGAGGAAATACCTTGATAAGATGACTATTGGTACATTCAGAAAGTATTAACACAATGAGATTTCTGATCAATAAGTAGTACGTTCAGAAAATGTCATCACTTTACTGTAATGCAGCCTTTAAAACCAGATATGAAATATCTCGATATAAAGAAATCCAGAGTCTAAGATGATGTTTGGTCTGATGTCATGATAACGACATGATAGTTGTGGCTGACAGGAAGCTGAGGAGGTAATGTGAAGTGGAAGAGAAGTATTTCTGTGAGTGCATTTGTTCTCCTCGTCAAAGACTTGGTGTTTCTGCTTGTATGTAAAAAGTCGCCTTCCTTTCTGTATGTCTTTTGAGGCATGTGAAAACGATATGAACAGTGTGTTTTGTGTCAAAATAAGTCTTTTTCTTTTCTTCATTTTGGAGTGATACTCGGCCACAGCGGGAGCAGAGGACGACAGGACAAAAACGGACACGGTTTTTGGGGAAAGTGCGTCTCCATCCTGTACAGACTGTTGACCACATGCCACCTCTGAGCCTGCGGGGATCTGGACCGTAATTTGATTTCTAATTCTAGCAGCGTTTAATACATTTCTTCAGATGGCGACCACTGTGGGGAAAATTGAATTGCTTCTCCCGGGCCGCTCTAATATGCATGTCTGTTTAATTTCACACCGCCGGGAGAAAGATGATGCTGTTGAAATTGTGATGAACCTTAACTTTATGAAATCACCTTCACTGGTGAAGAGTGAAGTGATGCTTCACCATGATGGAACGTTTACATTTTCTTTTTTTTATTAGACTCAACCGGATGTGAATTTCTGATTTAAACACCGCCAGCGTACAGCGAGCAGAAGCGTTTACTTTTAGAAAACGACGACACTGTCTTCGCCTCACTTCTGCTGCCGCTTCAATACAAGAGAGGTGGAAATAGTTTTGTGCTTGGTGCTCAAAGCATTGACAAGAAACACCAATCTATAATTTGGATTGCTTGTGGAGAATCATCACCAGCTCTATGGAGCATTTTAGCATCTTTAATCTCAACGTGTTGCTTTTTACAGCCCAGAATTTGACTGTTTTGGTTCACTGATCTCGTTAAATTTGTTTCCAGCAAAAACAAAACAAAACAAAGCTCGCCAAAGCAACTTGACGCTTCTTACCCATCACAAATGACAGACGGTTAGCGACTAGCTGCTGAACACAGTGGAGCATCTCATTAGAAGATAACTACGGAAGCCCAGAGGGGGCAAGAGAAGACATTTTTTTTTCTGGTGATCCATTTTCTAGGTCTGATCTCAATTATTTTCTCTCCTGTGTTTATGACTTGAGAACTGGTGGGAAACAAAGTGTTGCCAGGATAATCGTTTCCTTAATTATTTTTTCTATCTGTGAAAACACTCGAAAAAAATTCTAATGTGTGAAACAGTGGGGAAGATCTTTTGTTTTAATTAATGGAAGTGAATGAAAAATAAAAAAATTCCGGGGATTTTTTTTTTTCTTTGTCTCCTGAAAATAAAAAAATCATGAGAAATGTTTTCACACATTTTCCCCCACCAGTTCTCAAGTCATAAGCACAAGAAAGAAAACAATTTACAACAGGAAAAAAAAGTCTTCACTTGACCCTCAGGGCTTCCGTAGATCACCTGGTTGGTGAGAAAAAGAAAAAAGAAACAAACATGCGAATAAGAAATAACTGGTGATTGTTTTTGTGAAAGTTCATGTTCATTTTCTTTCAACCCAAAATTGAAAATCACAAAAAGTCGTGGACTGATACTTATTCCTCTACAGACCTCGACTACAGCCTCACACATATGGCACAACATTAAAATCAGTTTTCTTTTGATATAAAATTCTGACTGATGGTCAAATCAAACACTATGGAGATAAACTGACGATGTGGCCATACTGTGAGTCAGAGTGGTGAAAACTGAATTTTTCCTCCAGCTCATAAAAACGGTTCACCTCACAGTGATCTCTCTGGCTCTGGGGAAATGGTCTCACACTTTCTCTGAAAACTAATACCAGACAGTGCGCGTCAGACTTCACACTCTCACCAGGCTTCTCTGCACCACACGGTTACTAATCGACAATTTCCTGTCCTGTGCGGCTGCACCGACTTTTGAGAAAGTGACAACATTTTGGACAATGAGATGCTAATTTTTTTTTCACACTATGAAATTACACTGCGAGTGTGCCTCATTTCAGATAATAATGTATTCTGTCACAGTCTAACCTCTGGTGGTTTCTCTAATTCAGCCTCAGTGAGTGAGCAGTGCACGAGGGTGGACCTGCGATTGCTTCAGTTTTACTTTGAAACAGTCCTGACCCAGTTCAGAGAATCAGTGTGTGAAGGTGATACCTGACTCGTGGTGTGTGAAGTGACTCATATCTGACACACTCAGAAGCTCGTGTGATGCATGCATATAACTGAAAATACTTTGAATTAAAAAGATGACGGCTGAACAGCTTCACAGGCCCAGTCGACGCCTGTTAACTGTGTATTTTTCTGATGAATTATCTGTACAGTAACTGACAATATGTTGGATGTTTCTGGTCTGTGCTTCTTTCTTTCTGATAACCCTGATGGGAGACTGATCATTGTGTATTAGAAACTATGTGACGTGGGTCAGAATGTAGTTAAAAGTCACTTCCTGGTTACGGCTCCCAAAAAGCACAAATCCAACCATGATGGAAAATAACAAAGAATATCAGAAAGCGTTCTGACCCACGTCTCGTTTTCAGTAGTCTGGCTCATGTTGATTCTTTGAACTGTTTTCAGTATTTCTTACATGTAAAATGAATGCTTGTTTGACAAAATAAAAAAATAAGAAATGAACAGTCTGAACTGTTTTAGTCAGAAATCACAGACAGTATTTACATTTTCAGCAGCAGGGCTATGCTCTTTATTTTGTATTGTGTGCTGCAGCACCACCTGCTGGGCGAAGCTAGTATGGTAGATTTACATGGCAGCAAAAGTTGAGAAGGGAACCGACATGTGATTCAGATATCAAGATCATTTTTGGATCCTAGTTCCAGTGTTGGAAACGCTACTTTGAAAGCTTCACACTGGAAGAAGTTAAACTACAGCAAACCTTCTACAGCTACTGCACAATATCAGCTTTAGTTTCATAACAATGGACATTGTGATGAAAAGATATGTTAAAATAAAAATTTTAAAAAGCATTCCTTTCTTTCTATGGCCTGAAATTGTTTCAGTCATTGACTACCAAAAAAAGGACCCCAAAAAAAGGAAAAATATTCATTTAACTCCTTGAATCACCATGAAGATATGAATGCAGTTGAATCACTAACAAGCTACTGCAAAAATGTGGTTTAACTCAAGAGTTCAAGTAATAATCTTAACATTGTCTCTAAAATAATTAATGTCAGGTCAGAGATAAATAGTAACCAAGAGAGAAAAAGGGGGAGAGAGACTTGTCCCACATCATGTGAAAGCCATTTGCACCAGTTAAAGAAAAAAAAAGAGGAAAACAAAGCTTGATAAAAGATATTTAAAATTGTAAGTGAAAATTATGAAAAAAAATTGTAAAAAAAAAAAAAAGGTACAAATTATGAAAATAAAAACTAAAATAAGATAAAAAGTGAAAAATATGAAATAAGTAAAAATTATGAAATAAGTGAAAAATATAAATGAAAAGTAAAATTTCTGAAATAAAAAGTCATAATTATGAGATTAAAAAATTAAATCATGAAATAGAAAGTTAAAATTGTGAGATAAAAAGTTAAAATTCTGTCATTGACGCTGTTGACGCAGCAGATGAATGATTTTTTGTTTAGAACGAGATGTTCAACAATCTCAACAGTGTCACCGTCTACAAAAACCACAGCTCCACAAAATCTATTGAGGTTTGTTTTTATTAGTATTTTTATTTACATAAATATTTCAGGTGGCTGGGGATCCGATGATGACACTAACAGACAGAACATGGTGATGAAACAGAGGGACATTACTTCTTCTCTGGGGTCTCGCCAGCCTCCAGTTTGGGTGCAGCCTCTTTGGGCTCTCGGTAGGCGGGGAACACCTCCCAGGGCGTGTTCAGGTCGAACTTCCTGAACTCCTGCGACAGCTCAACAGGCTCCGCCACCACACGCTTCACCTCATCATCATAACGCACCTGCAGAGGGAGTTTTCATGTTATAAATGTTTTCAAAATTCAGTGTTTTCATGGTTAGGGCTGACACATTTCAAGGACGAAAAACAGGATTAGAGAAAAACAAAAATCTGTGAGAAGCCTCTCTGGTCGTGACATCCTGATAAAAATGATGAATTTTTAAAACTCTTACACAGTGTGCTCGGTAAATAAATGAATTTGTGTACTGTGTTGAAATTAATAATTAATTCTTTCAAGGAAATCTATTCAGTTGCAGAGCGTATTCAGGACACAAATTATTCTCTCTCATTCTCTCTCCTCGCCTTGTGGGAACCATGAATTTATCAACATGAGCTGAATAAAAAAAATAAAAGAATGAATAAATAATATCCAGCAGAGTTTGAGCGTCTGGGCACAGCTTTCATCCTGTCTGTCTCACTGACATCCTGCCAATACTACTTCATTTATATTTGGAGGATGAATATGAATCACACACTGATGAATCTGAATAAAGTCTGACGGCTACGCTGAGCGCACGTGTCGCTGGCACAACTCACCTCGACGTATCCTGAGAGGGGGAAGTCCTTCCTGAACGGGTGACCTTCGAAGCCGTAGTCTGTCAGAATACGCCTCAGGTCTGGGTGGTTGGCAAAGAACACACCATACATGTCCCATACCTGCAGAAACACACACACACAGACTCAGTTTTGTCTGCGTCACAATGAATGAATCTTGCAGGTTGGACTGCAGGTTGTGACTCACCTCCCTCTCGTACCAGTTGGCAGCCTTATGCACCGTTTCGGCAGAGTCCACAGGTGTTAACTCATCTGTGTACGTCTTGATGCGCATACGAGTGTTGTAGCGTAGCGACAGCAGGTTGTACACAATCTGTAAACCAGCACCAGCACACACACATCATCACTATAAACACATCCAGACACACTCATTTAGATGATATCCATCTCAGATCACCAGGAGGCCCAGCACAGGAATATTTCAATTACGACCATAAAGTGAGTGTGTGTGTTGGATTAAGACACATTTCCTGTTGATGGTGGGTATAACATGTTATACGTCAGTTTATCCCAGTATCACACAGCTCTACTGTACAACTACCAACTCGATAAGAATTTTTCAGTACTTTCATTATCATCATCATTATTAATATATCACGAGCCAGTAGCTCATGAATGTGCCAGCACAAGATTGATGTGACACATCAGATAAACATCAGCCACTGTTATCAGAGAATATCATCCTCGTTGGCTGACGCTGCAGCAGCTGGTTAAAAGTCAGTCTGATCAGTCTTGCATGTCACCACAATGACATGTTTCTCAGTTTGTCAGCTACCTCAAAGCGGTTCTGTCGTGTTGGGATGTCGACGGCAGTCAGATCAATCATGTTCCTGAACTGAGCGTTGGTGTGGTCCCTCAGGAAGGTCAGCACTGGGATCACTCCGTCAGGATGGATCATCACCTCCAGCTCATTAAAACAGGTCACCTACACACACACAAACACATTTTCAAGCCATCTGCATATGTCTTCAATTTTTAGTCATTTTAATTGATGCCAGGAGAGACATTTAAGACCAGTTTAAAAACGAACAAAAATGCTTTCTAATTCCAGAAGTACAGGTCTGCTCCACACTCACATGTTCATGTTGTTTTATGTGTTGTAACCACACACACACCTGCCAGATTCTCTACAGTATCCATAGTTAACTGTAACGAGTCTGACACCAGCCTGTGATCTGCCTGTTTTCATCCCATATCCCGTAATAATTAACTCATCAGCTCTGATTTACTTATTGTTCAATGCTGAATCAATGCTGCGACTTTAGAGACATATTGTGCTCATTTTCAGGTGCATTAATTTTGGTATTCTACTAGAACAAGTTTAAATGCTTTAATGCTAAAAAACACATCAGTTTTCTCAGACTGTTCAGTGCTGCAGCTCTGTCTGAAACACTCTGTTTTAGCTGCCGTCTCTCTCTTAACTTTCAAGATCTTTTACATGCACAACAACAAATAAAAAACACTGAAGGAAACAACAATAAACCACACTAATCCTCCTTTAACACACTTTAAGTTGAGCAGAGAATGAGCTCAGAACTCTCTGAACTCTTAGGAACACGTGAACTGACCTGGACCTGCTGGATATATTTGGGCATCATCTCGGACACGTACTCCCCGAACGCTGCCAGCTGGCTGTGAGTGACGGCATCTTTGGGCCTGACGGTGGCTGCATGAAGGACGGAGGAGACAAGAGGTTCGTAAGGACTGAATAAAGTCATGATCGCTCTCAGTGACACACAGGTTTCATTTTTTCATGCCAACAACACATCCTCACTGCAGAACAGGTTGCAGTATGACACTGTTTATTGTAGTTTTCTGTGTTAACCATTTCTTGTGAATATGTATTGTAGAAATCCATCAGCCAATCAGTCCAGCAGAGGATTGTGTTTGTCAGGTCTGTTTGTGCCTCTGGTAATTAGACGTAGCATTTATTTTTCGGGAAACAATAAAGCCTTGACAATCTGTCGTTAACAACGCTCTCTGATGTGTTGAGTGTTTTTCCAAAGTACTCTTCTGACTGGATCAAAAAACATACTCTGTCTGCTGCTCTATGAAGATTTCTAATCTGTTTTCCAAAATTCTGACTTAAGTTTCTTAATCCAAGTAAAATAAAACATGCTAGAGATAATGTATCTCATTACTTGTTTTCTACAATCCAAGAAAAACAACTTCTTGCACATGATAATAACAAATTTGGGGAAATAACATTAATATAGACAAACAAAACTGATAATACAACTCTTTCACTTTTCCTTCATGTCATACAAATCAAACAGCGAGACAGAATACAGGGTTTTACCTTTTTTTTACCACTATAAGGCTTAAGTGCACCTAAAAATGACTTATCTAATGGTTGTAGTTCTTTACTTGCAAATTTTATCTTTAAGTTTTCAAAGTGATGATTATTTATTATCTTCTCTGGCTTTTCAAATCATTTCTTTACCAATTTGATAATAACAATGGTTTAAAATTATGTCAAATTCAATTTTTTCAACTCGGAAAAAAAAAAGTTTTCTTGAGGGAAGACCCTCCAAACCTCCCAACCTAATACGTGCACCTAACCACAAACACTAGAATATATACTTGTTTTAATTCAGCTGTTGTTAAATGATATTCTGAGGATATATCCTTCAGAAAAACAGGCAATTGTCTCTGTGACTTAATTATAATGATAGTTATAGTCAGATCCAACTACTATAGATTGAAACAGAGACAAGAAAAGCTACTGACCCACTGATCAAATACTAAATATCCAAAAGACATCAATTAAAGATTTAAGTACACCTTACAGGGTTGAAAAGTTTTTACAATGTAATTTTAGACATATTTCTTATTATAACTTCAGTTACAGATGTCTAAGGAACTTCTTGTGGTTAAAAATGTAAGTTTTTATGAAGACTAAAATGTACTCTATGCAGCAAAAAGCTGCAGGGTGGATTCAAACCCAGAGCATTAACCTGTACGAGGTGTGCAGCTTACTGGGTGAGCTATTTATCAGCTTAATTAAATATCATGTTGTGGTCATTTAACCTTTGATCATTAGCCTTCCTGATGAAGCTTGGACCCTGTAAGGATGTCATTTGGACATTAATAGCGAATGCTGAAGATTTGTCTAAAGAAGATGTCACAAAAACTGTAATCCTGGGTCTCCGCTGGACGTCTGTTCAATGTCGTCAAAGATTTTGAATCGATGTCTTTGGGATGTTTTTGCTCAGGCCCTCTGTTAACACCCCGTTCATCAGACTCGTACTACAAACCTCCTGTGAGTTGAAACTCTGCTTTATCGGTGCATACTCACAAGCTTTCCATAACCTAAAATAATCCCAGTGACTCACTTGTAAGCCATCATGGGGTCATTTAGTTTTTAGGACAGCTGGGTCTTATGTGGTTTGAGAGAGAGATCAGTGGGTCAGCCATCCCTTTTGACTGCAATCTTATATTTACAGTCTCCTGCAGCATCAGTAGTCACATCAGTGTGTACTCACGTTGGGTCTCAGTGTCGGAGCTCTGCAGCCTGGTCTGCTGCTGGAGGAGACACGAAGTCCTTGCAACTGCGGAAAAACAGCAGGAAGGTGAGTATAAACACATTAATGACACCTGAATGTACAGAGCTGCAGAGGAGCTGATGTACTGAGAGCAACGCGCCAAGACTAACAAACACATGCTCATCTACATCCACTAACAACGCTGCTGTGCGACTGTTTATTCTGCCTTCACAAACACATCAGTCACATAAACAACACAAACAGTCCGTCGTGCCGAATCCGTGCAGGCTAACGCTGCGTTAGCATTAGCTAGCTCGAAGGTCAAACCTGAGACATTTGACGGTTGAAAACGAGACAGTGTAGTTTTCAGCGGTGAGCAAAGACACAGATCATTAACTTAATCGCTGAAGCAAACAGCGTGCGCAACAGTAAAACCAGTTTTTAGTCAACTTACTGTTGAAGCTCCTTCCAAGTCCTCCGCGGACAAACCGGACCAACGACGCCGCCATGTTTGTTCTGCGGCGCTTCTTCTTCGGACTCGACTGATGACGGCCTGTCGCGCCCTGATGACGTCTGTCGCCCCCTGGTGGGCCGGAGGAGAAGTGTCGTCCATGTAATCCTGTTTAAACTGAAGTAACGCACAGAATCTGGGACGTTACCTGGTACAATTACCTGCAAAAGTACTTTAAATCCCCAATAAAGTACTTTACTCTACTCAAGTGCAAGTTTGAGGTATTTTACTTGAGTATTTCCATGTTCTGCCTGTACTTCCACTCCACTACAGCTTGGCCGCAAATAGTGTACTTTTTACTCCACTACATTTATTTCTTAACTTTAGTTACTAGTTACTTTTGCAGTGATTCAGATAATCAGAAAAATGCTGAATATCAGGTCCAATAATGGTCGACCCGTAGTATTCAGTATGTATATGTAATTATACAGTTTGTATAGTTTACTTATACTTTTGATACTTAAAGCTACTACAAGGAGTTTTTAACTGGTAATGAAACAGTCTCACTTTAATACTGATCCCTCTATTTTAACTACATAATAACAAGACAACAAGCAAGAAGATTAACTATTTCTGTTTAGTGTTTCTGTGCGCGTGCAGACCGGAAGAGTCTGTTTACATCTTCCCAAAGTTACAGTGAGTAATATGTTAAAAAGAAGCAGGAGATCTTTCTTTTGATAATTTTATTTTGCTCATTATATTCATGTTTTCTTCCAACGGACAAACAGACAAACAAAAACAAACAGGTAAAAAAAATGAGCCATACAAAAAAAAAAGATTTTTCTCCTTCCAAAACTTTTTTTATTCATTCGGTTTCAGACATGAAAAAATGTTTCACTCAATTTCAGATTATCCAGGTAAAAGCATACCACCAGTTCTTCAGTTTTTAGATCAGACAGATCAAAACATTCCTCATTTGGCCCTCAGGGCTCCTGTAAAAATCTGATAAACTGAAAGGAAATCTTACAATAATCACTTCATTGCTGTATAATGCAGAAAAAAATCCTTTTCTTGTCGTGTTATGCCACTGCAGTCCAAACACAACATGCACACAATGATTGGATTGAGTGGAGTGTTTTTATTTTTACGGTATTGTAATGATTGAAACAGGATGACGGGTCTGTTCAGATGTTTTTATTCTGAGCCTCAGAAAGTTCTGATATATTTGTGAGTGAATTAGTAAAACTTTGTGATTTCCCGGTAAAACTTGAGAGAATCTGAGTTAAAAACACTGTTGGGAAAGCAGAATAGGTGTGTCTTTAAACGAGGCTCTGAGTCCCGTCTTCCAGCTGCTGCAGTAACTTTGAGGTCCGACCTGTGGCGCCGCTCTCTCAGCTGGACTGTCCACACACCTGCTGGTGGTATCTCTTCAGCATCTCCAGCTGAGCCGAGTGCACCAGGATGTGTGGCCGAACAGACGCCAGCTTCTGACAGGCTTCCTCTGGAGTCCAGCAGTGTAACTGTCAGCAGAAAAGTGCAACGTCAAAAGCAAAGTAACATCACTCACTAACAGACAAGACCATTTTGAACACGTAACCAAACTGCGACTGAAACGTGGGTCACAGTGCAAACAGCAGACGTGACAGTGAGACCTCCCCACAGTTCTGCACTGACCCGAATGAGGTAGGCAGCAGCCAGCGTGGCGCTGCGGCAGCGTCCGGCCTTGCAGTGGACGTACACGCTGGTTCCCCGCTCTCGGTGCTGCAAGGCGAACTCCACGCCTCGGTGCAGGTTCTGCAGGCTGGGAACGCCGGTGAGGTCAACAGTGCTCAGCCTCAGCTGCTCCACCCCTGCAGCGCGCCACTCCTGCCGCCAGCATCAAACACGTCAAATCAACCTGTTGTTTGTTAATGACTGGAATATTTAAAGGAAGGAGTCAACCTCACTTCTGCCAACACACTCAGAAATCCAGAACCTTGTGGAGAATCATGGGTTCATGGCTGAGATTTACTTGTGTCATGTTCTGCCAATCTGTCAATTATCTTGAAGATCAATGCATAAGAAATAGTGAGCTATGCCTGTTATAATTTCCTGGAGGACATTGTACTGTCTTCAGACTGCGTGTCAACAGTCCACAAACCAAATACATTCAATTCAAAAGAAGAAACCAGCAAATCCTCACAGTTAAGAAGCTGGAACTAGCAAATGTTTGGCATTTCTTTCCTTAAAAACTGATATCATTAATCAATTATTGAAATGGATGCAGATTAATTTTCAGACTAGACTTTCTATTACACACACAGTCAGTGTTTTAAACTCACCTCAGCAGAGTTGCAGAAGTATTTGGTCTCGTACATCTCATTCATGGTGATGACCCCTCGAACATTTTCTGTTTCCACCAGCTGCGACACAAGAGATGGACCAATCATCACACACGGATCAACACATTTGCATGATGATGTCTGATGTCTGATGATGACATGACCTTGGTACCGGAGCCACCAGTCAAACCCAGTGAGCTCAAAAACAACCACAAAACTTTTACTCTCCTGTGAAGTTCAGCTCTGACACAGAGGCGCTGGTGTTGGCTCGGTGTCGGCTGCAGAGGCTAATGTCTGACCTGTTTCGTCATGGATCTGAACGGCAGCGCTCCGAGGACGACGGTCTCGTCCACTCGGTCGAACCACCGCCTCGACGACACCTTCTCCATGACAACATTGTAGGCTAAGGTCGGGTAGAACAGCAGCCGAGCCAACGCTCCGGACATGGCTGAGCTGGCGGTTCCGAAACAGAGCAACGTCACGACCAAAACTTTTAAAGTCCGTCAGCTTTTCATTACTACACGGTGTTTTTCTGACCTGTCAACCTGCGAGCAGCATGTGTTCTCTCTTCTTCTGTCCTCCGGCTGCTTCTTCCGGTAACAACACGACTTCCGGTTCGAATCCTTCAAAGTAAAAGCTCTTCCGGTGGACAACATGGGATCTAATTTCAGTAAAACTTTGTTTGGTAGTGAATTTTGTCATGAATCACACATATTTTCAAGTAAATAAAGTGGCAGTTTGTCATAATTAAAGTAAAATATCATCTAGTTTTATATTAAACAGAAATCAAATCAGATTTATTCACACCTTCAAACACATCTGATGTTTTCATAAGGGTTAATTGGTCAAAATGCTAAAAACATTTAGTACAAACGTATGTGCAAATCATAGATTACGCTGTTTGCTAATTCTTTATAATAAATTAACTATTGGTTATTATTTGAGAACATAACATAAACTTGAGGCAAAAACAAAAACAGTCTGTGCTTTATGTGAAAAATGCATTTATTATATTTTGACAAGTTTTGCCAAATCAGTCATGATAGTTGACTGAATTCATGTGATTTAGCTAACAATTTAACAACTGGTATGCAGCACCAATTAATGACGTACTGTAACTAACAGTCTAAATGGCCTGTTCAAACAACTAACATTTTTGTCAAACAGTGCAGACTATAAGAACAGAAGACAGAGAAATATATACACAGGTACATGCATGAATATCAACAGAATTGGATGGAAGTGTGTGTGTGTGTGTGTGTGTGTAAAATTACACGATGTGCTGCAATATATTTTCTAAAAAAAGTGCAAAGTACTCGTAATACATTTGGCCTGTAAACCCGGATTGCATAGCATCAGAAAGCTAAACTGTCTTTCCTTTGTCTTTTAAAACAAATGTGCAGTACGACATGCAGACCACATTTATTACACCGCCATAACAAAATTTAGAGAGCCAAAGTAGTGTTAGTTTAAATAAGGATACAAAATTTTTTTTCCTCTTACAGAAGGTGATGAGCAAAGATCCAGCAGCGCCGAAGACAACGTGCTCAGCAACTGACGACAGATTCCTTGTTCATCACAGACTTAACACTTAATATATTATTACCTTCATTTACATATAAAAGCAGAAAAGCGGTGACAGGTAGTGAGATCAGAGCTTCGTTGAAAGGACTACGATATGATAGCTGATGCAGTCACCATCAGGGTGAAGAGGTCAGAGGTTGGCGGTGGTAGAGTTCAGGATGTCGTGCTCGATCTTGGTGTTGGTGGCCTTGGACAGGTCTCGCTGTGGAAACAGAAGCAGCTGTTATGTTTGATTCCTCATATGTAACATTACAGTATGAGGTAATTACGACACTTTGCAGCAAACAGGCACTTATAAAGTTTTGAATCATAATGAAAAGACACACTCAAGGCTGTTAGTGTAAATCAGAGAGAAGACAATCACACAGACGGACTCATAACGTTTCAAACTCTGTCCCTTGAGATGAGATTTCCACCGCAGGAATCCACCCTTTTGTTTTAACACTAGAAAGATTCATCAGGTTATTCGTATCAAGCTATTCTGTGAAGTGCCGTTTTGTCCCTGAACCTTAAAGCAACATTGTGCAACTTTTTTACCTCGACAGCTTCAAAATCATTTTGATGGTATAGTCATGTAACAGGGTGAATGGTGTCTCTATCACTTGTTTCTGCACTATGTAACTTCAGTGGAAGGGTCGGATCACAGCGTTACATACGTGGTGAAATAAATTAAAGTTTGTTTTAGTGTGGTACCACCAGACTAAAGAGCAGCTTCCCTCCTCAGGCTGAGACTCCTCAATTCATCCCTGAGAACTAAGCCATTAAAAATTGTTTTAATTTCACCACCAGGATAAGTCAGAACCTGGTGATGGGCATCAAAAATAACCAAATAGCCTCTGTCTTCTCTGTGATGGTCCTGTTTACGTAGGTCATATAGTGGCATCAGTATTAAACTGACAGTTTCACAACCACTTAAAAGTTTCCTCTAGAACATTTAAGTAAATATAGCTGGAGAGCAAAATGACCTTTTCTCCCTTAAATAAAAAGAAAGCTGTCAGACTGATGTCTGAAAGACACAGCGTCAGGTGTAGAAAGGGGTTTAGAAAGAAAGAGGTAGAAGCAGCAAACCTATCAGAGCTGTAAAGGGCAAAGAAGTGTCAGTGGTTGTGGCTGCATTCAGACCGACTCGGGCCCTGTGTGAAAAACCCTCTCGTTCATCTGAATTAAGAACCAGTCCGTCAGCAGTTTCCAGAGTTGTAAAATTGCATCTCAGTGTTCTGCTGTCTGAAAGGCCCTAAAATTCACAGATCTGTCACTCAAACTGGACTTTCTGCATCAGATTTAATGTCTGACTGGTCCCCACCAGCACATCCATCTGCATGTTTTTTAACGCAGGGCTGATTTTGGTCTGAATGCCTGCTAACTGTGCACGTTCAAACAAAAACAGCATGTTAAGTTGCTCTTTGAGGGGAATTTTACCTTTGATTAGAGGCATGCAGCAACTACAAGTAAAAGCTGATTAGTCAGATTTTAGGATTACAAACACACCTTGACTGAACAGATTCGGTGTTGACCAAGTCCTTCTACAATATAAATTTACATCATTAGCATTTGTACATCCTCTACAATACACTTCAATGCGTTACTGCACAGAAATGAGGAAACGGACGCAGAGAAAAGAGATTAGAGACAAAGGCGTAAATTACCACAAACTCTGAATATGTGCTGGCAACAGAGGCTAGGCTGAAGTTTGGCTGTGGACTAGCACGGGTCACCAACGCACCAATCAGAGGAGACCCCTTCATCTGGGCCTCGTTCTCCTTGTTACAACCTTGTAGTCGTGGGTGGGGGGGTTTGCTGACACCGACTGGCGTCCGTGCTGCCGGAACCTGGAGGACACACCGCAGGAGAGAATCACATCAGACTAGTGGGACAAAGTATTCACTTTAACAGCACAATACAGCATCAGCTGTTAGAGTTAAATGGATAAAGAAATAAATGGAGGTAGGACACTCAGTGAGTAAGGCACAAGAAATAACATGCAGTATTTACTAGTTCACATTCAGCAGACAGAACAGTTTCTGTACAAATCTGAAGTGGCAGAAAACAGTTCATGTTTACCCTAAAGCACCTAAATATATTCACAGGAGGGTAGAGTGAGAGGAAGGTCGCGCATAAGTCAGCATCCACTCCTGGAGCTCAGAGCTGGGGTTATGTTGGGGTCAGCTGCCAAACCCGACAAGAAAACCATCTCAGTGCTGTTGCAGACTGGACGCCACAGTGACCCACTATCATCTCTTGTGGTACAAAGTGGTATTATGAGAGAAGAGATGCTGGGGCTAGCTGGTTAGCATGCTAACTTCAGTAGACATCTTTGCAACACAGTACACAGACGTCTTTGACATTATTTCAAAACTGCTATTTCCATACATTCTGTTGATAATGTTAGTTCATTTCTGTATCTATTGAACAAAAATTCTGGCCAATCTTACATATTGGCAACAAAGTTGGCTGTGAAATTTGAACTGTGCAGGTGTTCCTCCCGTTACTCTTTGACTGGGTTTACTGTGTTTATTTTGTGTAAACCAACCTTGTTTGCTGAGAGAGGTGGGCGGGGCACAGGAGAGCGACAGACTGTTCCACTGAAGGCAGAACGCATGGTGCTGTTAGAGGTGGCGCTAGAAATGCTGGAAGTAGCGTTACACTGAGGAGAGACGGAGGGAGAAGGTTAGTGCTGACAGAGCCAGAGGACGGAAGGAAAGAATCTATACCAAAACTATAAAAGTGAGCCATGAACTGGGTTTACCATCTTTCGTGATTTATTTGGTGTAGCAGAGCCGAGGAACCTGCGTTTGGTCGGGGTTCTTACGGCTGTTCCATACAGCATGTCCTCCTCGGTCTGTTTGTTCTTCTTCAGTTGCTGTTCGTAAAGAGAAATGTGTCAACACATTTTCTAATACAACACGCAGATGAGGACTATATTAAAACAAGGCAGCTCTTTTACCCTCTCTTGTTTCTCCTTCTCTTTCTCTATCCGGTGCAGCTCCCACTGATCCTCCACATACTGCAGGAACTTCTGGCTGTTTATGAGAAACTCACGACCCTGTTCAGCTTCCCAAGCATCAATCTGGGCTTTTAATTTCTTTTCAAGCTTAAAAAACAAACACACACGACAAGGTGTTATGGCTGAGTAAAAAGTTATTTTCAGTTTAGAAAATATCAGGTGGCCTTTGTGTCTTACCTTTGGCAGACTTTTATGCAGCTCAGACCTCTGTTTCTCCTCTTTGAGGAGATTCCCTCCTCTGTTAGTGAACCTTGTGGGATCTGTGGCTTTTTTCTGTGAATCAGACAGAAGACAGAGACAGATTACAATATGAAATAATTCTTTCCAACATAGTGTAACCAGATAAAATAAATAAATGCAGGGATATAATCATATAGTTTGGGTTTTTAAAGGTGAGCTCATCTGAATTAGGGATCCATAGTATCCGAAACATTATTTATCGGCAGCTGGATCTTTGTTTTACTTTGGTTATTGTTCCCATCCGGTGTTTGTTTCCTTCCCCTGTCAGACTCACCTCCAGCTCCAGGAAGCGTGTCCAGCTCTCTTCCCACTGGTGAACTCCATCAAAGAGCTCTCTGTGGTCCTCATAGTGCTGCTTCAAGCGCTGGATCTCAGCATCATGCAGGCTCAACAGGTCTTCAGTAAAATCCTCTAAAAATAGTCAGTGAGAGTCTTAGCACTTTTCGAAACTCTAATATTTCTGTTCTGAAAACTAAAACTTCAAACACAGTGAACCCACCGCTAAAATATGGGGCAAAGTCCTGCCGCTGGTCGATGCTGTAGAAACACTTTTCCCAGAACACAGCGATCTCGGAGCGGATGGCGTCAGTGACATTGTGGATGTTTAGCAGTTTGAGCTCCTCCAGACGCTGAACTTCTGCTTGTAACTGAGGAGGAAAAATCAAGTGTCATGTGAACAGTAATACAACAGCGACAGCACTGACAGTCTTAACTGACTGTGAATGACAGAAAAAAACAAAAAAAAAACAAGGAAAGAAGGAAGTCAGGGGCACACGGGACGCTTGAATCTTCTTACCGCATCCAGGTTCCTCTTCCTGGATGTGACCATGTGTTCGTTGAAGGCCTCTCTCTCCTCCTGAGGCACCTGCAGTCTGTCCCACAGCCGCTGGATCTTCTCTCTGTGACTCTCACACATCGCCTCATTCTCCGTCTTACGTTCCTCCAGCTGCAGGAGCAACAGGACATAAAGTTGCATCAGTTCATGTTCTCTTAAGGCTCAATTCAGATGAAAAAAGTGCTGGATCACTTCTTATACACATCCAACTGCAGTATAACAAACATCAAACATCAGCCAGTCAACTTTCATCGCCTGGTTTTAATTTGAGGGGGAAAAAAGTCAGTCCAACCTGACAAATAAGCAGTTTGAGTGATGTAATATTTTCTCTGGAAAGGCAGAAAGTGTCCTCATCCTCACAGATGACGTCCTTCTCAAAGCTGGTCTCGGGGATTTGGTCCAGCTCGTCCATGTACAAGATGATTTGCTTTTTGAGCTCCATGAACTCAGCACGCCGCTTCACCTGGAAACATGAAAGCAGCACATCATTTGACGTGTAAATCATGTAAAACAGCAACAGCTTGTTACATAGAGCCCCTTTAAAACTTACAATGTGCCCAATGTGATGACAAATTTCACTCTGCAGCCTGTAATATAGTAAATAACTGCAGGTATCAGGTTTAAAAAAATAATTTGAAGATTTCCTACAGTAATGTATCAATCAAAAGATTAATCAATTGCCAGTATCGACCAGGCTCTAATGATATTAAAGCCATTTCATGAGATTTTCAATTAAAACATCTTGTCAGGTGAAAGTTTACTTCAACAATATCAACTTTGTAGGAGAGATTAAACAAAGCGAGCTCCCACCTTCTCTGCGTTCTGGTTATTGATGTGCTCACGGAAGTTCTCCAGTTGTTCCGGTGTGGGGACAGAGTCCGGAGCGATGCCGTAAGGCATGGAGCACAGGATGTCGCACAGGTCCTGGTCCTGCTCCAGCAGAGCCTTCAGCTGCTGCATCCGATTAGTCTTCTCCTTCATCAGAGCCTCCACCTGAGTGCGGATGTTCTTCTCTTGTTGGAGCATGGTGATGCCAGTCTCCTCCTGAACGAACAGAGGAGAGAACCACAAACTCACTTTACGAGATGATTCTCAAAGCAATCATTAAAATCTGTAAAACAGTTTATCATAAGCCAACTAATAACTACAATTACTTAAAGACAACACAGGTTGGAAATCTTTTAAGAACAGAATGAATACACAGTGATATCTGCAGGTTAGTATTGTGAATCATTAGGGGAAAAAAATTGAAAGATTTGTATGAAATCCAAAGTTATTATTGTCACTTTGCCGTTGCTGTTAAAAAACATGCAACACTTAAGTCGTGACAGTTGTCGTTACCTCAAACACGGGCAGCTGCAGTTCCAGGTAGAGTTTCTCCATTTCCACCCTGCAGGTCTGAATGCTGCTCAGGAGCCTCTTTCTCAGAGATTCCTCCTCTTTGACCATCATATCCAACAAGCTCTGGTGGATAAATACAATAAAATAAATCAGCATTGTGCAGATGGTTTTATGTAGATATTCAAGTTCTTACTAATATCCAGTCTGATTGTCACTTTGGCCAATAAGGACACAGATATTTTTCATTCCTTTCCAATATATCTAGTTATCTGTAACTAAGAATATCTATAGCCGAGCATAGATACACAGAGACCAACTCTGTGTCAGCTGATACCCCAGAAGAAATTGCAGTACAGCAGTGAAACACAGATATTTGAGGTCATCTAGAAACTTGCCATTACAGGTATTTTTTACACTTAATAGTCCCAGTTTTTCATTACCAGATGTTTTAGACTCTCGAATATCAACATCAGCCTGGTATCAGTTTCAGTCACAATCTAGTGAATGTGAATAGATGCAACTCAAAACTAAAAACCCCTCTTTGTTGACTAATCAACAGATGTCTCTTAGTAACGTGTAGTTTCACTCATGATTGTTGTGTTCTGGTAAAACCCCCTCCTCCTCTTCCTCCTCCTCCT
Organism: Pagrus major; assembly: GCF_040436345.1. Taxonomy (NCBI): domain Eukaryota; kingdom Metazoa; phylum Chordata; class Actinopteri; order Spariformes; family Sparidae; genus Pagrus; species Pagrus major. The sequence continues at coordinate 36,104,663 of NC_133218.1, forward strand.
CCTCCTCCTCCTCCTCCTCCTCCTCCTCCTCTAATGAGTCGAAACCTGTTTAGAGGCTAGTGAACAGCATGTCTACTCAGGAGGTTTCACCACAAGTATACAGCTTTTCCATTTGATATCAGATGCCTCACCCTGATGTGGTTCTTGACGACATTACACCTCTGTAGTCTCTGGTCCTCCGGGATCCCGATCTCCTCCCAGATGTCCTTCAGATGGCACAGCGCTTTATTCAGGCACGACACCGCCTCTGCTGCCAGCACCTCGCTTACAGGGGACATGACAGCCAATGACAGGCACGGTCAACTCGTTTATCAAACAGATAAAGACATTAAAACCAAAGTAAACACATAAATCTGACAGAGCTAACGGACGCTAGCGTTAGTTTAGCTAACGTTAGCTAGCTATAGCAACTTTGATCAACAGTTACCTACGAGCTGTCGCGTTAATTTACAAACTGACTATAACACGAAAATGTTTTGTTCTTACCTCTTTCTCATCATTAAGTCGCAGACTCTGTCGCGATTATCGTTGAACGGTTTAAAACAGTCAAAGCTTGTCGGAGACGAGCGGAGCGTCGCCTCTCTAGCTGCTCTCAGTTCAGTTCAGTTTGTACACAGTTCAAAATACGCGTACGGCGGCGTCCTGCTCTCTGATTGGCTCCTTTCAGAGGGTGCGCGCGTTGTGTCAAACCTGCGCCCGCCGCCCGGAGCTAGAGCCGTTGATCGTGAAGAGGGAACCGCCTATCACCGAGCGCCTCATGAATAAAACAAACACCACTACGGTTTCTCTCTGATTGGCTCCTTTCAGAGGGTGCGCTTGTTGTGTCACACCAGCGCCAGCCGCCCGGAGCTTGAGCCGTTAATCATGATGAGGGAACCGCCCATCGCCGAGCACCTTATGAATAAAACAAACACCACTACAGTTTCATGGAGGGTGTGGTGACGTAGCTAAGCAGCAGTCTCCACACAACAATGACGCCGTTGTTCACTTTTAGACTTTGCAGTTTAAGACCCAAAATAAAGTCAATGACGCGAGCAACACACGTGTTAAAAACAATTTATTCACTTTATACATGTTTTGCAGTTCTTGCGTTGTCAGACAACATTAGTGAACATTCTCCACCTGTAATGCCGGAGGGGTGCAGGGGGGGCGGGGACAGTGACCAGTGTCTGCAGGAATGTCTCAGTTTCTGTCCAGCGTGTCTTCAGGCTTCACACCTGGTTGCCCAACAAAGCCTCGAGGAGTCTTGAACTGTTTGTAATCGCAGTCGTAACCACGATGAATTTATAACCTGGAAAAAACAAAGTAGTAATGTTTATTAGAATTATTTTAAAGGACTTTTTGCACAAAGCAACAAGTGTATTTCTCCATAAAGCTTTTTTTTTTATGAGTCTGTAGTTTTGAATACTTTCCAAGAAGTTTCATGAAAGCACTAATAGAATTGGCACATATCCACTTAATTAACTGGAGGTTATTACAGCCTGCAGGAGGAGTCAGTCAACAGAAAAGTGTACAGTTTCCAGACTAAAATATATAAAAGTTATAACCTAATCACACTCTTCATATTCTTCACAGCACAGCTACTGAATGTAAGTTTAATTATTAATCTTTATATCATAAAACAGAGAAATAAAAAGATGTAAAACCTATTTTAAAACTGCTGAACGTGATGTGATGACATATCTTCCCACTGAGCAGAAACATATCCCGATCACGTCACTTCAGCGTCTTTGAAAAGACCTCGAGTGGAAATCCAGAATGGGTTTTTTTGGCATCTTTTCAATGTTCATTATTGATGTTCAAGGGACATCTTTACAGGATCCAAGCTTCATCAGGTAGGCTAATGCTCCAAGGTTAGAAGACCAAAACATGGTATTTAATAAAGCTGATAAATAGCTCATGCATGGAGTAAAATTTGGCCGTCACAAAAACTTTAATTTTGAACCTAAAGATGTTCTTTAGACGTCTGTAACTAAAACTGAAAAAATTAATTTTGAACGTCCAAGGACGTTAGGTGGACATCAATAGTGAAGGTTGAAAAGACTTCAGAAAAACGTTCATTCTGGCTCTCCATTAGACGTATTTTCAACGTTGTCAAAGATGTTGCAAAGATGTTTTTGCTCAGTGGGTTTCTGGAGGAAAATTCAATTACTTCCTGTGGATATCAGGTGATATACAGGAATTATTGCATTACTGTAAAGAGTACACTGTATGAATATCAATTTTGAAAGTGGAAGTGCAAGAATAAAACACCCATCATCCCATCTGAGCCAATATCTTTAACACTACTAATATTTGAAAAAAACTCAAGATTTGTAACCTGATAAGGAGCGTACTGAAAACAATGAGGGGCCTCTGTTTGTTGGATTAACAGTCAGGACAGCAGAAGTGAAACTAAACTCCTAACGACAGAACAGAAGGAAAGAAGACCATGGGGAGGGGGGGGCAAGTATTGTCATGTAACGTCAGCCTTCAGGCCTCGCTCACCTCTCTCTCTGCCGAGGAAACGTAGTGCTGAAATCTCAGAGAAGGTGCAGCCACCGAGGAACATGACGACGATGATGCGCTGAGCGTCGTTCTTCCCTCTTGAATCAGCGCCGTTGCTGCCTGTTGAGAGACAAAACCTTCATTATTTATGAGTTCCTAACATTCAGAAGGGGCTTTACTAGTTCTGTTTAAACATCAGGAAATCAGGTTCCTGTCACCTGATCGGTTGTAATCTGTTACCCTGATTACAAATAACAGGTTTGTTGTTTCCTGTACATGCGGTTTAAGAAATAAGACAACTACAGCCAACAGTGAACGTGAACACCTGAGCTTCAAACATTCATTTAATTTTCAACATTATATCAATATCGCCTGGTGATCGAACCTGAAACAGCGAACTCATGCCCATTTAGCAGCCTGGTGACTTCTTCAAGCCCCGTCCAACCGTCTCGCTCCAACACCTGCAGATGAGCACATCAGGAAGAAACATTGAAACACGGTCTGTCTTTGATTTTCTACATGAAGAACAAGACAGAGTCAGATCCAGTGGAATAAACGGTTTACTCACCTGCTCGATGAGTCTGCAGCTCAGAGGGACGTAGGCACCGCTGAAGATGTAAGCCATGTCTCGTGGGACACGCAGGTCATATTCTTCATCTGACTTTGGCACCTTTACACAAAATATGACAATATGTAAAAAGCATTTTCAGCGTGGTAAGGAAAAATCAAATCATTGATAATATTCAGTAAAGATGATGGTTATTCACCAGGTTGAGTTTTCTGCTCAGGGCTCTGAAATGGCTCTTCTTTGCAAGAGAAGAGAAGGCGTCAGTCAGCTTTCCTGGAAAAATAACAAAGAAAAGTCAACTAACAATAAAAGAAAAACCAGGACAGCTTGATGTGGTTTTGAAATCTGTCTCCTAACACTCATTAAATAATTGTCAGATTTGTATGTATGGAGAGAAACAGACTGTGATCAGGAGGAGGGGAAAATGTTTCACCTGCAGTTTTGTCGTTGACCAGTTTGCCCACTTTGCTCTCCATCACAGTCAGTGTTTCCCCCGGCTGCTGCTCCACCAGCAGCCCCAGCTGCCTCAGGTTGGCAAATGTGAGCAGGTGGTCCACTCCATAGCTCTGATGAGGTCAAGCAGAGAAAAAACGTCAGACATTACACCAGTGGCTCCTGAACTGAGGTCCAGGTGTAGAGGATGAGATTGGCAATGCCTATGCCTCGATCCTGCCCAGCGCTCCAGTCAAGCTGCTCCTCCTGAACTGCAGCATTGAATAATGTCCAGAACTTATTATGATGCTGCTAGTTTTGCAACATGACGTTACCAAGAAATATGATATTTCTGGAGTTTTAAAATGCTGCGCTGTGTCTTATTTCAGTTTGTGGCTTCCATAAACATGAAAGTTAGTTTTGGAAACACTGACAGCAGTTAGAAATCTTCTTGTGCATGTTAAATCTCACCTGTAGATACTGAGCTTTTAATGACCGATAATCTTTTGGCAGGAGTCCTGTGAAGAAAAGACAATCACATTGTTGGTAAAACAGCATTTTACACTTCATTATGAGTCAATTATATGAAGAAAACTCACCGTTTTCCGTGATAGACAGAAGACAAAGCATCCTCAGACTTTCTATCATGGAGACCTTGAAAAAAAGGAAATGAATGAATACATTTCCAGCATGTTGTTATTGTTCCTACTGAGGCTGCGTTGAAGCAAACGCACCTGTCTGTTGATGTGCTCCTCTATGAAAGAAATGGATTCACGCATTTCAAATCCTTCGAGTAAAGCTGGAACAGATAAGTCAAGATTTGTATCAATAACACCAACAAATACAACGTCTAATGTTCGGAGGGAGGTTTTTATTCTTACAGTGTTCAGTCTTTAACAGCTCCTGAAAATCCTGCTTTGTTTTCTTCTTCATAATCGATTCACTTGCCCCGATGTCTGAAAGAGAACGAGCTCTTCAGCTATTCAGGTTTGAAAATATTAAAATTCAGTCCGACACACAGTGAACTGCTGCAACACTCACGCAGGCTAAGAAGCCGATGTTCCTGTTTCAACCCTTTCAGCTCCTCTGACACGAACGTCTTCATCTGCTTTATGTCCATCCCCCGACGCTTCTGTAGGATCAATAAAGGAAGAAGTGTTAGCTCGGTCAGGGCCCTTAGTTACAAGTGTCTGCTGAGGGTTATTTACATTTACTCACATCGTATGCAGTCTGGAGGTTCCTGGCTTTCTGACTGAGGAAGCCGAAGACGTTGGAGAAATGCTCGTTTCTGATTTCGTCGAAGACCTGTGAGACAGACGTTTAACTTAAAAATCATGATGATGTGCAGCGGACGGCTCCCCTCTCACATCAGCGCTGACCTACCTTATCCTGAGAGTTCAGCATGACTTTTATACTTTTGTCTGAGGAGGTAACTTCAGGTCCGAACTCCACACATCCTGCAGGACAGATACTGTGATGAGACAACACGTCGACAAAGAAGCATTTACAGAAAAGATGAATTACTATAAATTGTTTAACAGAGTCCCTTTAATCATTGACAGGGTTCCCGCATCTCCTGAAACATCAAATTCAAGGACTTTTCAAGGATTTTCCAGGCCTAATTCCTTCAAAATCCTCTTACAAACGCAGGTTAGCAGAGTAAACCAGTAATGTCTGTCCTACTTCTCAACACATGACAAGTTATGTTTTTTACTGACCACAACAAGATGTACAGAAACACGGACCGCAGCTGCTTTGATACTCACCACATTTGATCCTAAATATATCATCCACGAGTCCTTCATAGACGACCTGTGAGCACAGAGGAGTGACAAAGTCCACATCTGCAAAGACAGTGACAGTGTTAGAGAGGACAGAGCTCAGCATGTCGTCCACTGAGAGAACAACACACGGCTGCTTCTCACCTCTGTCAATGAGAAAAACCTTTCCTATCTCAGCTTGACGAGTTCTTTGTTCTCCTTCTTCGACCTGCTCCCTCCACGACTCGTACGCCATCTGGTACCAGACAGACGGACACAATTTAATGGCAGTTTAATCCTCAATCAGCACAAACCTTATCTTAGGTAAAGCAGAAACAGGAAATCTGAGAGTTAAACCAGTCAACATGATAGCTTTTGTGATCGTGCAGCACCTTGGAACATCGTCCAATCCCGTAGATCTTTGAGAACGGGCCGTAGAGGGAGTGAAGGAGGTGCAGAGCACTGCCGGCTGTCCTGACCCACCGCTGGTCCCCCGCCTGAGTGATGTGGGATGAAAAAAAGATTAATGGCAAAGATGTATATGAGGTAGATTCTCCTGTGAGTGCCCTTGACCAAGGCGCTGGCACAGAGCTGAAGTTGATCCCCAGGGCGTCGCACAATGGTTGCCGACTGCTCCTAAATGCAGAGATCAAATGTCTCAATATATTTAATTGGTGCATGATTGTGTAAGTGACAAGAATCCACTTTTACACTGAAATTAGCGTGTATATGCTGTTTTTTTTAAACACGGGTTAACCTGCCAATAATCGAGCAACTGCTAGTGGACACGTTTGCCTTTGTTTGTTTTTTTCCCTCATGTGTCCTGTCACACCCGTGTTTTATGTTCACAACACAGCCCAGCTGAGCCTGAGGTGATAAATACCCCTGACTACCGCAGGGTTAATTGACCTGGGAGTAAATCCTGACAGTTTATATTCACATTGCACACACAAGCCAGATGTAAGCGGCTGTTGTGGGTTTTTTGGCCACTGTGAACCTGATGCACCTGTGCAGGTACTTAATTTTTTGCTATTCATCAGTTCAAATTGCCATCAGGAATGAATGAATGAATGAATGATGGAATTAATTATCAAATTGCATCGTTCTGATGTTTCTGTGCCAAATGAATCACGGGGAAAATAACGATTGACTCACAGTTACAGTCGCAAGTTGGAACCAATTAATTTTATGTAAATTTTGCTTAAAACAAACGCTGAATCATTCGCAGCTGGATCTCAGACCGTGTGCTCGTTATTTACCAGGAAGTTGTCTCTGAAGAACTCCGGCAGCTCCAGACTGATGATGTCATCGTCAAGTGGAAGAAGGTAGAAAGCCCACTCATCAGTGGTCACATCTGTGGGAGGGCAGAGTTCAACATTTCCTTTCAGCAACACTCATTATTGCTACTAAAATATACAGTGAAGAAGAAGAAGGAGGCTTATTTACCACCATAGATGCCCTGCTCCTCCAGCACCGCCTCACACGCATAGAACTGGATGATACAGGAGGGTCAGCGGGTCAATATCAACAACTTGATCCAAAACAAATCAAAGAGAGTCTGCACACACAGCAGGGTGGGAAATACCTTCTGAGGGGTGAAGATGATCTTGTATCTTCTAAACTTTCCTGCTGCCTTGTCTGCATTGGCCACATCTGGAACAAGGAGGAAATTGACAATGACAACTTTTTGCTTTACGCTTTTCATTGTCTGTAAATATTATTTTTTTCTGTCAGTCCACTATACTTTTCATTTATTTTTTGTATTTCATTTTCAACTATTATTCTTGTCTGTTGTTCTTTACATATTCAAAATAAATATTTCAATCAATCAATCAATGTTTTTAAGGAAAAGAGATACTTATTCTGCACCTTTATACAAGCTCTGCAGTTGTATTATTTTTAATTTATAAAAATTATCCATCTACATAAAAATGTTATCAATATGACCTTTAACTCTACTTACCACATATCCATTTCACAGTTTGTATTCTTGGCCGGATCAGAAAACAGAGCCTAAAAGAGAGAAATGCCACATTGTCATATCGTGTGTGTGTGTGTGTGTGTGTGTGTGTGTGTGTGTGTGTGTGTGTAAAATGGTGTCAGGAGTACAGAGGGTGCAGGGCTCACTGATCTGAAGTGCTGCTAATAGGTTTGTATTCCACTTTGTAGAGTTTGTCAACTTCATGTTGCTGTAATAACAAGAAGGAGGGAGACAAAGTGTTTGATAACGATTCTCTCAGGAGTTTCTAGTCTCAAGAGTCAGAACAGAGGGGTAATAACTGATGAGGGTCACCTTTAGTGTTGAGACGTTAGCGATACGATCCAGCGGGCTCATCAAGTCCGCCTCAATAAAGAGGTCTTTCTTCCCCGGGAGCTGTTTGACAAAGAGAGAGAGTTAGAAGAGGACTCGGAGGATCTACTCAACAGCAAACACACACAATATTCTACACAAACTGGATTCTCAGAGGAAAAACATTTATTTCCGTGGTGGAACGGCACATATGAAAAAGTGGAGCTTGCAGATGAAAATGATGTGTTGGAATCATTTCATACTGTAACAGCGTTATTTTGTCAGTGTTATGTTTTTCTTATTGGCAACAAATCACCTTTCATCATATGCATTAGTCAGTCTCTCCATACTGTCTGACTTCCTCACTGTTTGTGGCAAGAAAGTGTGACGTAAACTTGAGTAAATAGCGCATTTGTTGGGGACTTTGTCGTCTGGTGAGTGTTCGTGGAAGCAGGATGGTGTATGTAGGACTGAGTTACATGGTTTTATACATCATATATATTTCTTTTTCTTTTTCTTCTTTCCCTTTTCACTGTTTGTAGTAGCTGTCTGTGTTATTGATAGTTTTCATACCTGTATTACAGTGTTGTATTATGCGTTTTATTCCTAAAAAGCCTAACCAGGGACAACGACTGGAAATTAGCCTTGGCTAGAAGGCCTATATATACTGTATATTACACATTGCATTATTACTCTAATCATTTAATATCTACAGTGTAGTTACATTGTATTACATGGCACATATCTTTACATCTCTATTTCCATTAGTATTATAGTTTTACGTACATATTTGTTTACAGCTATTTGTATATTTTAGTACTTTTTTAAATTTTCTTCTTACTTACTCTTGTCGTATTATCTTTCTCTATTCAAATCCTGTTTATTATTATTATTACTATTATTTTTGTTTTGAGCTTTTTGTGATTTGTCGATAATAAGAAAAATACAGAACATCAACATCCCAACATCTGAGACATCACAGATGGGGTGTGGTCACACACTACCAGCAGTCTAATTCAGTGACAGTGTCCTTTATTTATCTGTGTCAGTAGTGACAGCTGGTATTTGTGTATCCAATTAGTGTCCTATAATAAAAACACTATCATATGCGAATTATATTATATTATAAGTCAGTCATATTGCTGGCGGTGTGTCAGCAGCAGGAGCCAGGTGGCAGCCAGCCAAGCCAAATTAAGCAGAGACATATATCATGACGTGGTCCCACCTGTTCCAGCAGGTAGATCAGCTGATCTCTGGCCAGCCTCTTGAGCAGAGAGAAGTCAGGGAGCTCCGGGCAATCTCTCCTGGCACTGTGAGCCATCCTGGGCACCAACGGAGACCGGACAGTAATAATCACTCATCCACTGCACACAGAAAAATAAAACAATAAAACGTAACTGCTCCAGAAACAGACTTTGTACTGACAGAGAGGCTGCAACCATCAGAAACACACAGGAGAGACGAGAATCTGTGCTGTGGACAACCTACTAGCTAGGTTAGCTTGTTGGCTAAAAACACATCCTTCACATCAGACGAATTTTCAAAATAAAGCCTGGCGTCAAAGTGCTGACACCGAGATGAAAACAATGTCCTCAAAATCATCAACAAACGACCAAAATGTCAGCAGTAAATCTCTGTCAAAACATCAGCAAAATGCATTCAGCTGATTAGAAACTACCTGCTTCCTTCCGTAGCTAAAACAAAGCGGAATTAATCACATCATCTGTTTCTCCCCGGACACCATAAATCAACGGACCGCGACACCTTCGGAAGAAGAAAGACGTTTGACGTCTAAAAATCACCTGACGCAGTTTTTTCTCTCTCACTTCACGTTGTTTTGCACCATGAATTCAGACGCGGTGTTATTGTTAGAGACGGTGAACTTTGCCGCAGAGAAACACCGCAACCAGCGACGCAAAGATGCGGAACAAACGCCGTACATTAACCACCCCATCGGTACGTAGCAGTGTGTGTTTGTTGTGATGCCTTCAGGTGCTGCGCGTTAATCTTTCCTACACCTGAGAAGTTGAAATAAGAGCTGGATTGAGACCATGCTGGATTTTAAAGTAGTTTCTGACTATTATTATTATTAACAACAACTTACAAAATGTTTTGCGTGACAGTCGACAGCAAACTGGAACAGCTCCATAATATAGGTCAAAGTCCAAAACAGTAAGGAGATAAATAGGGAAAGGAATTCCCCAGACTCCCTTATAAAATCACTCGATTTAGTGAGATGTTCAGTTAGTAGAAACTTAATAAACTGTGTGAAAAGCTGTCTATGACAAATTCTTAAGTATGTGGGCCTCCTTGTAAATTCGGCACATCCTATAGGCCGACATTAAGTTCTTACTTGCTGAAAATCTGCATCACACACAAAAAAAGGCTAGGAAGGTGACAGGGTCCCCTTCAACTACATAGTGCACCTTTTTAAAGGAGACATATGCTCATTTTCTGGTTAATAAGTATATTTTGGGTTACTATTAGAATAGGTTTACATGCAAAGTCACAGAGTAAAAGGCTGGATGACTGGCGAGGCGTTTCAGGAGCAGCGTTTTCTTCGGGAGAGAGGAGCGCCTGTTGGTGCAGACTTTGACCTTTTTAACTTTTAGATGCACAACAACAAATATAAAACACTGACAGAAAGGAAAAAGCGAAAAAGCACATTAGGTCTCCTTTAAAGTGTCAGTGGAAAACAATGTTTCATGACAAAAAACAAACTGGCTTTCTAAAAGTTAAATAATATGACAGACGTCTTCTGTTGTATTGATAACTGTGTTGAATGGTTTATGGACAATGATTTTTGTGGCAGCAGCTGAAACAATAAGCCTTTCCTCTCTCTGATGCTCACAGCTCTGTGTGTGTACTTTTAAGGAGTAGCGAGAATTCTCAGCCATGAAGGAGACGTCACAGACATCGAGGTTCTGCAGGTATGTTATCAGTGAGTGACTGTTAGGTAACACTGTCAGGCAGAGGGTGTGTTGTATTACAGATTGTGTGTGTTGATTTGTGTTGCAGGCTGCACTGCTTCACGACACAGTGGAGGACACAGACACCTCTCCTGCAGAGCTGGAAGCAAAGTTCGGGCCGATCGTAGCTCGTATCGTTCAGGAGGTGACGGACGATAAGACCCTGCCCAAACAGGAGAGGAAGCGTCAGCAGGTGGCACATGCGCCTCACTGCAGCCGGCAAGCCAAACTGGTCAAACTGGCTGATAAACTGTACAACCTGAGGGACCTGAACCGCTGCACACCTGTCGGTCAGCACCGCTCACTGTCACTGTCTTACACTGTCACTGAGTCACATGTGGAGAGTTTTCTTCTTCAGGACTTCAGTTAAATTTTATTAAATTTTAAATTCTTTATTGTGTAAAAAAGAATCAGCATTAAATATTTATTTGAAATTATATACTTCATTTTAATTTCAACATGTTTTAATGTGACAGAACTATGTGGATAGAGCATGTAGGGCTGTCAGGATGTCAGATTTTCACTACACAGTTATTATGATCGTGGCCAAAAAAATTAATGATAATATTGCTTTAACTGAATTGAATTTAAAAAATATATATATTTCACAGAATCCAAAAAACTCGAGCTAACTTTCATTGAGTGAGGGTGGAGTGTCTCGCCTCCGTCTGTCATCTCATAAAGACCGCTTCTTGCTTCTCTTCCTCTTTTTTTCCTGTTCTATGGACTGGCATCTTTTGTTTCTTTTCTTTTTTTGGCTTTCACATTTTTTTGTGGCAACCTGCGCTAAGGTGCATTACTGCCATGTAGTATGATGAAGCAAGAACCGAAAGAAACGGAAAAAATGACTTAAGAGATGCTGGATTCATTACTTACATTATACCAGTACAAAATGTTTAAATATCATGGTGATTGCGATTTTAAAAATCGGAACAATAGATAGAAAGAAAAGAAAAGAAATTCTTGAAATGACTGTACGGACACCAGACATGTTCTCAAATAAATGTAGAGGAGTAAAACTGTAACACTGCTGTTTGAACACACAAGAACCAATACTTCACAATGTACTGAGTCACCATACCTTCTCCCTGTTTGTGTGTGTGTGTTGGCAGGTTGGTCAACCGAGCGGGTCCAGGAGTATTTTTTGTGGGCCTCTGAGGTGGTGAAAGGCCTGAGAGGAACCAACTCTGCTCTGGAGGAGAAGCTGGAGGAACTGTTCAGACAGAGAGGCGTCCAGCTCTGACAACACGGCCGCAACAAAGACTGTTTAAATTACAAATAACACACATTTTCATAAGTAAATTATACAAATAAATCGTATTTCGTATGCATTTTTGTGGTCTTTAATGTATTTCTTTAGTATTTTGTTGTGCTCAAAGTTTGGTATAGCGTCATCAGTTAAATTATTTAAGAAGTATTTATGAGTAGTAGTGTTCGTCAGTCTGTCACTACGCACTGATTCTTTTAAAGTAAAAAATATTCCCTTTCTAATCAGAGTTTGAGGAATTGATACACAACGACAGACATAGGTATACAATGTAAAAACAAGGACATTAGAGCTGACAATAGGACTATTATGTAAATTCAAGTAGGTGAAAAAGAGGCTTTGTAGATTCATTCATATAACAAGCACCAATGACCAAAAACACACTTACAACTCAAGTTTTCTGTAGATTATAAACATGCTAATAGAGCAAAGGAATTGGCATTGAATGGTTAAAATATTAGATACATAAACTGGGTGGTTATCTTTAATACATGCATGTAAACATGTCTATATACAGTACAAACATTGTACAGGATTTAAAGAAAAGGACTTAATTCACAGTGGATCATTATTGGACTGATCTATCTGTAGCAGTGATATCAGCCACTAGAGGGCGGTGTTACATTATCAGTATTAGCTTCTATCTTCTTATCAACTCTCTAACTCGATGTTTATTTCGGGGGAATAAAACAATGATGGAAACCACTAAACTTTACTGATTCAGTGATCTAAACTGTCAATTACATGTTATTTTGTGTAAACAGCTGTGCGCCTCTGATTGACAGGAAGTGTCTGTCGGAACAAATCAACTTCCGGTCCGCTCGCTCTGACTTCCGCTTGATGAGAGCGACGACAGGCAACGAGCTCATTTTGACCGAGTAAAATACCCATTTTTTTTACTTTTATTCAGCTGGTACCGCCGACCAGACAGCCATGTCTAGTCGCGAAGCCCTCAACATGAAGCTTCCGCCGATCCAGTCCACGGCCGGAGCCGTTCCGATCCGGAATGAGAAAGGTGAGACGTAGCGGGTAGCTAGCAGGCGGCTAGCTGCGTGCTAAGTTAGCCAGCTAGCATAGCGCAACCTCACTGCTAACAAACATAAACAACACAAATACATTGAGGAGGCTGATTATTCATCTCAATAAAAACAGCCAATAACATCAGATGGAGCTTATTCCTGAGCTTGGTTCGGAAATTAGATACTCAATCATCACAAGAGTGTGATGTTTTGGTGTCTATATACTTTTGACCTGTTACAGAAGGCACTTTAAACTGGACCTGACCTGAGATTATGACAAGCTCCCCTACACTGTGTATTAATATTCACTTTAAATTGAGGTATGTGTGACTTCAGGATTTGAGCAGGGTTGTGTTGAAACTGTCAAACAGCTATACAGATCGGTATCAGCTGGCTTTTTTGAAAAATATTGGATTATTAGGGCTGCACCGAGCAGTTAATTTCATTATTGAAGAAGCTATCGATTGTTTTTCCCGACACACTTTTCTAGAGCCTAAGTAGACTTTATTTAATTGCTTATTTTGATAAATGAAACGCTCAAAATCAAAAGATAATTCAGTTTACAATTATAAAACAAAGACAGACAACAAAATCCTCAAATTTGAGAAGCTTGAACTGGAAAATCCTACAGTGAACAGTGAAACAATTGACTATTACACTTTTGGCAGATGATTTTTATGAATGTGTCAGTGCTCCTGGATTTTGTATCAGCTTTAAAAACAAAGTAACAATGAATAATAATAAGATGTAGTTTCAAAATAACGTGTACTCTAGCATTAGAGATGGAAAAGCTCATCATTGTCTCTGTATATCTCAGGTGAGCTCTCCATGGAGAAGGTGAAGGTGAAGAGGTATGTGTCAGGTAAACGTCCTGACTATGCGCCAATGGAGTCGTCAGACGAAGAAGAAGAGGACTTCCAGTTTGTGAAGAAGGGAAAGGAAATGGAGCCGGAGGTGGAGCAGGAGGAAGAGGATGTCTCTGACCCACGTCTCAAACGTCTGCTCAACCGTGTCTCTGAGGACGTGGAGGAGAGGTATCACACAGCTCAGAGGACCTGATTTGATTGATGGTTATTTAATTTTGTGGTGATGAAATGTATTTAAATCCACATTGCTTCCTGTTTCTTTGTCCTCAGGCTGGCGAGACACAGACAGATCGCAGAGCCTGAAGTTGTGGCTGAGAGCAGCGAGGACTCTGATGAAGGCACCTGGCACCCAGAGCGTGAGGAGAGCAGTGAGGAGGAAGAGGAGGAAGAGGAAGAAGTGGATGATGAGGTTGCTATCCGTTCTGTTTAACAAAATGTTCTGAGTTTTTCTTTATGTCATTTCAGAAAAGTTTTTAATGTGGACTTTGTCATTCTGTGCAGGAAATTGAGAGGAGACGAGCGATGATGCGGCAGAGAGCCGTTGAACGCAAGAACGAGGAGATGGAGGTCATGGAGGTGGAGGAGGAGGGCAAGTCCGGGGAGGAGTCAGAGTCCGAGTCTGAATATGAAGAATACACAGACAGCGAGGATGAAGCAGAGCCTCGGCTAAAACCGGTCTTCATTCGCAAGTATGAACTGACAATTGCACTTGGGCCCATAATTGTTCTGCTACTGTCTTTGTTGATGCAAGAGCACCGGTCATGCACCCATCATGTTCACTTTCAGCTGTTTCTTGATTTTAAAAAGCTTTTAAATAACGGAGGACATTTGTTGTGAAGAATTTATAGGAAATGAAGCATCATTAACACTGAATTAGCGGCGCTTTGTTGGGGGCATTCTTTGATAACTCTGTAGGGAGGAAGAGTATTTACAGCTGCTCTGTTGACCACTAATCAAGACAAGCATGTCATCAATTTGCAAAAAACTGATCTGCTGCTACAGCGATGAGTGAGAATAATGAGGCATTTTACAAGATGGTGCCATTTTAAAACACAAACACACACAGATTTGTTGACCTGTTTAAATTATTAACGTATTTGTAGCATATAACAAAAGATAAAAACAATGTTACCATGGATACAAAGTAATAGCGCTTCATTTGCACCACAGAAAGGACAGAATCACTGTGGCGGAGCGTGAAGCAGAGGAGCAGAGGCAAAGAGAGCTGGAGGCCGAGGCCAAGAGGCAGGTGGAGGAGCGGCGGCGCTACACCCTCAAGATCGTGGAGGAGGAGGCTAAGAAGGAGTTTGAGGAGAACCGACGCACGCTGGCTGCTCTTGACGCTTTGGACACGGACGGAGAGAACGAGGAGGAAGAATACGAAGCTTGGAAAGTCCGAGAGCTGAAACGCATCAAGAGGGACAGAGAGCTCAGAGAGCTGTGAGTAAATGACTGTATGATGAAATGACATATTGAGTAGCTTTCAGTAAGCACAGTGCTGTTGATGAGGATGGTAACGAGTGGTGTTTGTTCTCAGCATGGAGAGGGAGAAGGCTGAAATTGAGAGATTCCACAACCTGACGGAGGAGGAGCGCCGGGCCGAGCTGCGCAACAGCGGCAAAGTCATCACCAACAAAGCCACCAAAGGCAAATACAAGTTCCTCCAGAAGTACTACCACAGAGGAGCCTTCTTCATGGTAAGTCACTGCAGAGAGGATAAATGGTCCACCAATAATCAGTCTACCCCTGATCTAAAGATGTACCTACGCGGGCTAACAGTCACAGAGAGCCCAACTGATACAACAGCATGACCTTTTTTAGCTTATTGGAGAAACAATCTTGTCAGAGAGCGCTGCCAATTTTATTTTAGCTGTCCGGCTCTCTAAATATCCAAAGGAGCTTACAACGGTTGATTTGTTGTAGTACAGCCGGTAAATCATCTGCTGCTGACGTCACGGTGGAGGGTGCAGGTTCTCTCTGCGGTCTTTAACTGTAAACATGCTTTCTGTTACAGGATGGCGAGGACGATGTGTACAAGAGAGATTTCAGTGCACCGACGCTGGAGGATCACTTCAACAAAACCATCTTACCCAAAGTCATGCAGGTCAGCTGCTTTTTTACGTTTTATGTGTTTCCCTTCACTGTACTGTGGCCAGGACGGTTCATCAATTAACTGTAACATGTTATACTAGAATAATTATTCACCTCTCTGATCGATTACTAATATCATATTATATTTGACGGGAAAACTGTGGGACTTCACTGTTTATCAGTTTCCACAAGATGAAGTGAATTTTACTCTTTTAATGGGAAATTTACCAGCTGGATGTTTCATTTCTTCCATACGTTACATGGAAGGGAAGTCAGTTCTCTGGTTTGACCCGTTGTGTTTTGTTTTACCTCTAACAGGTCAAAAACTTTGGTCGGTCTGGACGCACCAAGTACACCCACCTGGTGGACCAGGACACCACGTCGTTCGACTCGGCCTGGGCCCAGGAGAGCGCTCAGAACAGCAAGTTCTTCAAGCAGAAGGCGGCAGGCGTGAGGGACGTGTTTGACCGGCCCACAGTCAAGAAGAGGAAGACTTAAGATGTGAGACGGACTTTACCCGGTCCTCACTGCGGATTAAGAGACTGTCCAGAGACAAGAGCTGCTTTCTGCTGAGTCCAGGGACTTTCTTACCTGGACTTTATGTTGTGGAAGGAAAACAGACTGATTCCACCACCTTGACGTACTGTTTAACAACCAGGAAGATGCACCATCATTTAAAAAATATAATTTTGGATCGTCTAACCCTATTTAAAAGCAGCAGGTTTTCAGTTCTTTAATATGCAGAATATCCCTTTAACATGAGATCTTGGCTTTAAAAAGGGGACTCAAGTTTCCTTTTGCATTTGAGGATTGCTGCTTTTTAAGGAGATGAAAGGAAATTATTAGTGATGTCTAAAGATCTGAGTCTATTGTCAACAGGTTTGAGCCACATCACACTCAGATACCTCCTTCAGTTTTAAAGCGGTGGGTTCGGATGTAATTTTGTACAAATCAGATTTCAGATTCTTGTACTGATTTCCTGCATTATCCTTTTTTTCCGTATGTGACAGTACAGATATTGTAACTTGATTTGTTTGTGAATAAAACTTCTTTTCATCCTTTTAAAAACTTTTCCACGGAGAGCAAAACGAGTATTTAAATGACTTTAATCATCACAACAGGAGGCGGTCCAACTTTTATTTTTAAAAAAGAAAAAAAAAAGGATGTAGAGTAACACCACAAGAATCAAACTGCTGAGTTCAGTTCAAACCAAAAAAAAGTGAAGTGAAAAGTGAAGCAGTCCAGTGTGTAAATGTTTGTTCAGTTGGTCAGAGCCACCAGAGCCTCCACCACGTTCCCCATGTGTTCCCTCAGACTGCGTTCTGCCACGGCCCGCGAAATCTCCATCTCTGACATCTGCACAACATGAACCAAATGTACCGTTTAGGAACGTAATCAGCTGACAAACTGAACTAAATGCACAAGTTTAATTAACTTGACTTCAGAATTTAAGGGATAGTTGGGGTCTTTTGATGGGGTTGTATGAGGTACGTATCTCGAGTCAATGTATTAGCTGCAGTCAACCGTCAGCTCTGCCCGTGTGGAGAAGCAGTGCATAGCACCGACAGGGAAGCAGAGCACGTCCCTTTAAGTGTACGTTATGTTTTGAATATTTTTGGTGCTTTACATTGCCATCAGACAGCCGTTTCCTGTGGCATTACATTCCATCACTCGTACAACGTTGTGTGCCTGCCGCGCACTATTATGCCGCAGATCAGCTGTTCAGGCTGGACTTTCAGCGGCTGTCTGAGGCAATGTAAAACTCCAAAAATGTAGCGTACACTTAACAGATATATATTTTTTAGATGGCTAAAATACATCTAGCTGTCGGTGCTGTTTAGCAGTATGATGGCTGACAGTCATCTACTGCAGGTAACACACTGACTAGGGGTAAGAAACTCATACAGCGACACATGAAAAGACCCCATTATCACTTTAAATAACACACTGTCACACAATTACAACTAGTCCATGAGTGGGATGCAAAAACACATTCAGTACATCATCACTGTATATGGACACTCCTGGGTCAGGGGCTATGGCTGCAACTAACAATTATTTTCATAATACATTAATTATTTTTTTTAATGATTAATTGTTAAGTCTACAGAAAAGTGACATTTTGAAGTTGCTTCTTTTGTCCAACCTACAATCCAAACCCAGATTGCGGTATTATTCTGTATGCATCCACATACTTCTGGCCCTGTACCGAAAACAGATGTGTGGCTTTGACATCAACTGAATAGATTAAATAGACAAAAAAAGAAAAAAAAGAGTGAATAACTTACAACTAGTTCTACGTCCTCTTTCTTGATGGTGACTTTGGCCAACTCTTTTTCTCTGAAAGCAGAACGATGCACAGTCAGAAAGGAAAATCAACAGGTTCTGTGTTTTCTGCAGAAAAGTTCAGGGAGGTTAAAGATAAAAAATCTGGAGAAAATCCCTCAAACAAATAATATTTTCCTTCTCATAGTGAGAGTAGGTTTGCTATCTGTGGTGGCTGATTGCTGATAACAACAGGACTTGTGTACAATCCAAAAACAATGAAATGTGTCCACATGTAAAGAGCCAGGAGAGTCAACACTGATCTCACCTCTCCTGTTTGGCTTTCTGTTCCCGTGACCTTCTGTCTCCAATCACTGACATGGCCTGGAAGAAAAATAATATTGTTATTAGCATGTATGTTGTTTATGAAAACCATAAGAGCTTAGTTTCACCAATGAAACAGGAGATTCATTTGGATAGTATTGTTAATACCTTGTTAAAAAGGTTTTGAAATATCAAATCCATAACATTTTAAAATAAAGCACAAACAGGCTGCTGCACTTATGTATGTGACTTTTGGCTTTTATCAAAATATAATAAACTAAGTATTAATATTATGATGTCAGGGTGAAGTTGACCTTTGGGATATAAAATGTCTTCACTTCATTTATCCTTTTGTTTTGTGAGGTCACCTCAAATCTATTCAGTTCATATTCAGAGTTTTATTATTTACAACATTAATGAGGTAATTATACAAACTACAAACTACACAAATATTTATTTTTCCATGACTGAATGAACAAGCTGTAGGGTCCCAGAACTATGTTTGAAGCAAGAACGGTGGCAGGGTCCGCCACATGTAAACAAACTAAGTGTGTTGTCCTCTAAGGTCAGTTTATTTACTCAGTCATGAAAACAAAGCGTTTGTTTATTTAGTTTGTTTAGGCATTACAAAATCAGTCAGTGAAGATCTTTCTCTTCTGATTAAAATTTCTCCCACAAAACTACATACCTGTAAATACCTACATGATATCCTTTAACACCTGCTGTAAGTGTAATATTGGTTTGACGTTTATTATTTACATTATATTATTATTATTTTCTCTCTGCACTTTGCTCTGATGGAGTTTAAAACGGTTACTGTGATTAGCTTAGCAGCTTCAGCTAGCTTAGCTTAGCTCTGAGGCAGTTAGCCACTAGCTTGTCAAGTTAAATAATTCGCTGCACACAAAGCAAACAATCATTATATTTTCAGAAGTAGCGATTGCAACTACTTGAAATCTATATTATTAGTTAGAATAATAAAAAAACATTAAACTCTTCCCAGCTGAACCCTTCACATGGTTTTGTGTCGGGGGTGATGTTCAGCGGTGTAGCCGGCAGTGGCCGCATGTTTCCGGGCTAACGCTAGCCGCTCTCACCGTCTCCAAGTCGGAGCTGGAGATTTCCTTCTCCTCCGCGTAGTCCGTGACTCTCTCCAGATCCGCCGCCCCGCTGTCATGTTTCCGAGGCTTCTCTGCCGGTTTCCCGGTGCAGTTCTCCTCCGCTTCCAGGTCCAAATCGACGTCTCCCTCTGCCGCCATGTTTGCTCCAGTGAGGCCGGAACAAAGAGGAAGGTTCCGTCCGAGCGTCGGACGGAAAACGGGGTAGTACCTACCGGAAGGGAAGGACAATTTAAGGGAACAATTCGTAGTTTCCTTCAGATCATAATTTTGTATAATTCTGTGATGTTGTTGTGGTACTGTATAATCAGAAATTAACCTAGTATGTTTACTTAAGATCTGTACTTTAATCATTTAGGAAATCAGTTCAGCATTTAGCACTTCCGGTTCCTTCATCTTAGAGTAAATGGGTTTTTTAAATTGGTTTTGTTCTACAACATAAAATACATCATTTAATGTCCCAACATTTACTCACAAAGCTCTTCCGTGTGTTAAATACGGCGGTGCTAACAAGTGTCTAAATGAGACTACAGAGCGAACGCAGAGACTTTAGTGGTGGTGACGTTTAAGTCATGTGACCGTGATGTCGTCTGTTTACGGCCTAACACTAGCTTTTTACTGCTAGAGATTTAATTTACGCTTCAGAAATCACAAAAGTGGTGATATAATAATCCAGAAACAACAAAAATCCCATCGGCTTTTTGTTGAGGGAACCAGGGCGATGCTAACTTCCAGGTTAGCCTACAAAAATACGTCATTGCTACACCACTGGAGCGATGTAGCATCTCAAATTGCACATCGAAGAAGCGATGCAGAGCCATGAAATTCATACTCCACCTGGTCTTTGATGTTCCCTCTCTGACTGCCAAAGGACAAACTGATGTCTCGTACCTGTGATTTTTTTTCTAACAATGTAAGAAAAGTGTTTTGTGTGACTTAAACTGGAATTAATTATTTATCTGATATTTAATTGATTATCTATATTCTTGGAGTTTTACTGTGGTTCTTGGTATTTATATGTGTAACACATGCTGTCACAGTTCCCCCTGCACGTGGAGGCAGATGTAACATTTGACTTCTTGCATTTCAATGAATATTATGACTCTAACCTTGATTGTAAAAACAATTGATGACTATTAACAAGCAGAACACAGATACAAGTTACCCACAGAAAAAAAACTGTATCCACATCCAGCACTTTGACACCAATACAATACAAGCAATGTTTATATTCTGCAAGTTGATTTTCATTTCAAATTGAAATGAATGCAAACTAAAAGCAGCCTGGAAGACAAGAGACATGCTTTGCCTAAAAATACAAAACAGCAGAGTTTAAAAAGTGTCTGCAGTCTGACAAACTGTTGCAGACCTGGGATTTGTATTTACAACAGTGGTGTTCCACTCAGAAGCTGTGGGGGGCGCCAAATCACACAAAATGCCAATATCCACATAATGTTGCTTTCATTAAAGAGTTTTCAATGTGTTTAAAGTGTTTTTTTTTTGTTTTGTTTTTTTACCCAGAAGTCCAGCAATATATTTTCTGAAGGGTATTCTCACAACTGCTTTATTGTATCACAACAGGTTTCAGAGAAAATCCTTCAAGGACAGTGGGACATGAGGTGTTTCCTGGGGATGAAGGTGCATTCTGTAATTTAGAAATGCAATCAAAGTATAAACTGATAATAATCTTTGTGTACATGCATGTAAAATACAAACATTTTGTTTATCCACTGTCAGTCGAGTAGAGGATATTTTTTTTTTTATTTGATTCCATATAAATCAGGTTTAAACAGTATATTGTCTTGTTATTGTCTAAGAGATGCTGAGAAAAAGACAATAACTGGATTTGCAGACTTTTGTCTAAATCACTCCTCCTCCTTCTATTCCTGTCTGTTTTAAGAGGTTTACTCGACTCTAATAGCCGGTCAACCACAGCAACAGATTTCCTCTGTCTCCAGTCTTCTCAGACCTTTCGTGCGCTTGAGCTTTTTCTATCCACCTCCCAATAATCAGATTAAAGCGAAGAGAAACCTTCTCTTCATGCGGACTGAAGTGCTCTGTGGTTTCTCTGGTTCATCCTCTGGATGATGTGCGTGGACGTGAGCGGCCGGAGGGATGGCACCTGGGCTGGAGAGAGGTCACTGTCATCACACCGACCCCTTCATCCTGCTGTATGACTGAAGGCTGTCAGGCTGTTTGGAGCTGTAATCAGGCCTCAGAGACGTGATGTCAAGTTGCAAGCTTCGGACTCAGGTGAGATGATGAATGAAAGCGTGACGGATATTCCTCAGAAAAAAAAAAAAAAGAAGCACGTCTGCATGTGCACGACAGAGGGTTTACATAAAGTGGTCCAGGACATTCTGGGAATAAAACTGAGATTCCTGCACAAAACTCATGAATTAAACGATCTTTAACACTTTATTTTGATTCCACACTCATATATAGTGTTTATAAACTGTATATGAACATTAATAAATCACTATAATGGAACTGTACACAGCTACACAGACATGCTACATGTTTATTAATGTACAGTATTGATCAGTGATTATAACCTCTGAAGACAAGAGTTTCTATCATTACAGCTTTTACTATATTGTCATTCATTATACTGTATGTTCATCCTCTTATGGATGCCAACAGGAGGAGTCATAGTTGTTGACAAATACATGAAAAGGGGCAACACGTAGTTTTGGAGAAGAAATTCAAACTCAAAGATTTAATATTTACAATATTAATGAGGTAATTTTGTCCATAAGTGAATAAACAAGCTGTTCTCAGAGGAAAACAAGGTCCCAGAACACTGTTTGAAGCTAGAAAGGTGGCAGGGTCCGCCACATATAAACAAAGTAAAACAGTATAAACTGTGTTGTCCTTTAAGGTCAGTTTGTTTATTCAGTGTATTCAGTCATGAAAACAAAAAGAGTTTGATTATTTAGTTTGTTTAGACAAATCAGTCTTCATTGACAAATCAGTCAATGAAGATCTTTCTCCAAAAACTACAGAGTGCTCCTTTAAAACTGCAGAAGGCATTTAAAAACTATAAATTAAACTCAGACCTCCACTACTTAAGTTTAATATATTTTATGTTTTTATCAGGGAAATATTATCCTGATTTTTAAAAATCAGTCTTGATATCTTGCCACCATTAGAAAATGTATTTCTTTCATTGGAGTGATGTTGAGGAGCCCAGAAAAGTCAAAAGTTGTCAGAAAAATAAATATTCAAGTAAAGTACAGATACCTGAAAGATCTACTAGAATGTTAGTACAATAACACAGTATTTGTACTTAGTTACTGTACTTAAGTAGATTTAACTCAAATATCTGTAATTACCATGACCTGGATGACTGAGAACCTTCATCAACACAAACATCTGAACTTTCTCCTCCTCACAGCTTCAAAACAGGCTCGTTACTTTAGTTTGATGCATTTGAGGGGAATTATGGATTATTTTGCGTCATTGCACGCCGCCATCCCAACATCACATGACTGATTTGAGTACAATTCAGAGCCTGTACTTTGTTACTTTTACTTAAGTAAAGAAGTTGAATCAGCACTTCTTCTTTTCTTTTTTTTAACACAAGTACTTCCACTGGAGTAAATAATGTGTGGAGCTCTGTAGACTATCATTAAGGTTTATTGTAGCATTAAAGGATAAGTTCACCCCAAAAAATGAAAATTCAGCCATCACATACTCGCCCCATGTATTTAAATTTTTGGGTGGACTTCCCCTAATTGGTACTAAGACGCTTTTATTTAAATTCAAAAATCTTTGAGGCCAGGCCCTAAATTACAAACTAAATTCAGAAACCATAAAATCCTTATAGACAGAGGAGTCCACATACTTTTTAAACATACAACACATAAGAGTTAGACATCAGACTTGATTTTGAGTTGAGTGTGTGAATGTGGCACAGATTAAATCTTTCTTTTAACAGTCTGTCCTCAGCAGGTTGTTCACTCAGTCATGCCACAGTTATGAATGGGTACATTGTCTTTCTATGGGGAGGGGACAACTCTTATTACTTCCAGCTACATGTGAATCATTCACAACACTCAGCTTTTTATTTACATACATCCAAAACAGGTTTTAAAAGACTGGTCAAAAAACCGTTACCTCATTGTTTTGCTCATGAAAACTCCTAAATGATTAATGAATGTGAAACGTCTCTTGTCCCTGTTGTTTTTGTAAACAAGCTTGGAGTTCAGCCAACTATTATTGCGCAAGCCCGTTGAAACCATAGATTGAGCGCTTTCACTCAAGCGGTGATTTGCATCCGCTTATTTGCTTTTGTTTGCTCTGTTTGGCACTTCCTCCTCTCCCACAAGGCAGCAGCAATTATCTGAGAGTGAAAGGGGCCCCCAGGAATGCCAGGCCGGGCCGGGCCGGGCCGCGGCTGCCCGGACCGCTCAGAGCAACACGTGTTTTTATCACAGCGACTTACTGGTTTACACCCGCTCATGCTGGAGGGGAATCATCCACAGTGAGATTAAGGATATTATGTGAAACAACGGTTGTTTTTTGGTAACTGTTGTTGTCTGACTCTCTGCTCAGGAGGAGGAGGACGTGTCAGTGAGACAAATATCTGAATACTAAATTCAGATTACATCTTTTTTCTATTTCTTATAACTTTACTTTACTTTTTATAGTTTATGAAATGACAAACACTTTTTTAAGTCAAACACAGCATCTTTTTCTAACATTTTTGCATTTCCTTTGTTATATATTTGTTTGAGTTGTGCTCTTATATTATCCTAAATGCTTCCAACAATGTTCAAACCAGAGGAATCCATCATTTTAGTCAAGGTAACATGCGCTTCATTTGGTCACCTTTCGCCATAATTTATAGACAAAACTTCAGATGATGAAGTGTGAAGTATTTCATCATCATCATCGCTAACACGCTACAATAAAACGATGAACGCTGGACACATTATTCTGCCAAAACGACTGAATTTCTTTTGGGTGAACTGTTTGTTTTAAGTACAATAACTCATGAGAATGTGATGATGTGATGGTTTCTTTCACATCTGAACCTCACATGTCGGTCTTGCTTTATATGTGTCATATATATATTTGTATAAAAAATTATTTAAACACAAGATGATTAACAAATATAAACCATAGGTATGAACATCAGAGCGTACATAAAATGAGTTTGGGGTTTTTGTATTTAAAAATGTTCTTTTTTATTGCTCTGTATAATTAAAAGGCAGCTGACAACATATAATTAATGTTAAAAGGGTAGGTGTAATAAGCTAAAGGTTCAGCCTACACCTTTTCGGTCCTAATTTGTTTATTTGTTTTTGTTTGTTTGTTTGTTTGTTTTTCTGAAGCTAGAAAGCAACTTAACTGAACTAAACTAAACTATTTACACATACACCTTTTTTTAAAATGTAAGATGAAGCGTCTGCAGGCTGTGGCAGCTGTTGGATGAATATAAAACACTATGTGACGGTGTGTTTGTAGCTGTGGGTGTTTGTTGTTTGTTGTTTGTTGTTTGTTGTTTGTTGTTTGTTGTTTGTTGTGGTGGAGCCTCCTGTGGACACGCCTCGCTGCTTCTAGCTGCTTCTCTGTCCTCATCAGCTCCTCAGACTGATAATCCCACGACCGTTGCTTTGTGGAGAGAGAGTTCATTCACTGGGTTTGTAAGTTCAAGCCTCTTAGCTGAGTCCGAACCAGGCTGACGTTTCCTCTTACTTAACCCTTTTGTTTGTTACTCTAGTTCCTAGAAAGTCAACCTGGACAGCTTCTCTGCAGTGTTACCGTACTAAGTTTTGGCACGGGCTGCTTTTTTTTACAACATGCATTTAAAAGAGGAACAGTCCTAAAAACAACTCATCCTACTGAAGCAAAGACACTGCAAGAGACAGCAGTCAAACATTAATGTCTAACAACTCGACTCCTCTGGATCCTTTCTGTTGTTTCTTTTCTCCTCTCTGAATATCTGTTGTCATTTTGAATCATATGTTTACAGAAACCTCATATTATCAGACCAAATAATACAAATACAACATGTCATCCACTGATAAAACATTTTTTACAGACAGGTCCATGTTAAAAAAGTGAATTTACACATCAGAGGCTTCCACAGTATTTTCAGTACTCCTCATAACTGATGTTTCAAGAAATGTTTCCTTTACCTGATCACTTTTCATACATTCAATCAACCTCTGTTTATACTCAGGAGATCAATGACATCGAGCGAATTACATAAACAGGATATAAGATAAAAAACAACAAAGATTTACTAACTCGGGCTGGATGACATCAGATTTTCACTGGACGATTATCGTGGCCAAAAGAATTCATGATAACGATATTATCGTGATATATAGTATATATATATCGTGATATTCAACTTTGTTTATTTTGTGTTTTGTCAAATGAATAACTCGTTAGACGAGTGCAGGGAGGTGAGAGAGTCTACGAAACCATGACTGTCTGCTGTTTCGACATGATTTTGTGCAGCTCTTCTTCTTTTTTTGTTGCATGTGCGGTTGGAAAGGTACATTACCGCCATCTAGTAGAGCAAAGTGAGAGCGGAAAGAAACGGAAATGATTAACGAAGCCCTGGATTATTTACACGATATTATAATATGTCTGTTATTGACACAATATCAATATTTCATTTTTTGAATATCACGGTTATTCTCAGCGACACCCCTTAGTACTAACAAAGTTGACAGCAGACCTACATGTATGCAGATTAAGGCTTTGCACGACAACAGTTTGTAAAAATCATTAAGTGTTTTATCTCTGAGACAAAAGCTGCTGTTTCTTCACAGCTGTGAAGTATTCAGATCCTTTATGTACGTAAGATAACTAATACCACGCTGTTAAACTGCTGCACTGAAAATAACATTTGTGTAAAAGTATGCAAGTACAATCAGCAGAGCTCAAAGCAGTAAAATCTACTATCGTATACAATCTCATTATATTATTTTCATGCATTAAAAGCAGGATTTTACTGAGGTGGAGCTCATTTTAACTTGTTTTGTGTAGGACTACAACTAATGATTGTTTTCAGTCTGGATTCATCTGCTGATTATTTTCTCTGTTGACTGTTTGGTTTATAAAACTTCTGCCCTGAGCCTCAAAGTGACACCTTCACAATGTTTGTTTAAGCCGAACCTCAACATTATTACAAAAATATTAAAGTTATTTAAAGCAGAAGAAGCAAATCTTCACAACTGTGAACATGGAGCCAAAAATAAACGACTCAACAAAATACTTGCCAATTAATTTTCTTTTGTCGATTGAATGATTTATGGAGTAACCTTTTATAAACTGTTGGGTAGTTAAGTTTATAACAAAATGTCATATTTCATGATCTCCTTGTGTGTTTTATTTGCAAAAATCTTAATTTGTTAAGTAACTAAAGCTGCCAGATAAAAGAACAAACAGTATTTTATAAGTAAAAAGTGGAATAAAAAAAGAATACTCAACTAAAGTACATGAACCTAAGTACTTAAGTAAAAATACAACTTTAAGTGAGTAATCTAAATGTTTCATTTAATGTGGTAGAAACATTATATATTGGAGCTCTATGAAGGAGAAGTCGTGTAACCAGGTGAGATGCAGCACAGCGACAAATCACTGCAGTTTGATTGGACAGTCTGTGGCTCAGTGACGCCGGTCTGTGGCGGTTCAGAGAGTCTAACAGTACGCAGCTGCCAACGTCCTGTCTGGGCCGGTGAAGGTCATCCTGACGGAGAGGAGGCCGAACAACGACCAGATTATCCTGGCGCTCCGCCCTGCACACTAACCTAAATCCAATCTGACTCTCTCATCGTGCACTCAGCGCTTTTTCACCAGATACAAGACACGTCGTTTCATTTCACTGCTGCTGCGACGCACAGACAACAACCTGAGTGTTTCTGAGTTCTTTACAGGAATAATAGAGCTATTCAGTGTTTTAACAGACAAATGTTGAAGGAATGAAAACATTTCTAATTTTGCTTTGATTATCAAGAGAGGTGTAACCAACAAATCTGAATTTCACCTCATTGAATTGATCCTCTTCTTTTAAGAAAACAGTTTGTTAGAGTTTCAAAATGTATTTGCATAGAAAGAACTAGGCAGTCAGTAGAGTGCATACCTCCACCAAGGCCCAAAAGTCCTCTTTAATTCAATCAAGCCTAATCAAATAACAACTAAAACAGATCCATGCATTATTCCCTGAGAAATTAACAAAAATGTTGAAAAACACCAGTCCCTTTATCCGGATCTGCAGCAAAATTTAACGGGGTCTATTCTGGGCCGAGACCCGTCCTCCATCCAAGTTTCGTGGAAATCCGTTCAGTAGTTTTTGTGTGATCCTGCTGACAAACCAACAAAACCACCAAACGGGCAACAGGTGTAAACATAACTTCCTGGGCGGAGGACAAATACGTCTTAAAATAGGTCTTAAACGAAACTGAAAAGTGCTTAAAAATCCTATAAAAGCAAGTTAAATGTCAGATTTAGAAATGTGAACAAGCAATAAGAATGAGAGGCACACAGACGGACCTCAATACAGGCCAGGTCCAAAAATGTCTACCTCTAAATCTGATGTAAAGAAGCAAACGTTACACACTGACCATGTCTGATAATAGTGGATTAAAAGTGCAGATCAATTGAAAGCTAAAATGTTTTATCAGCTTTTATTCTCTGCCTGTTCCCCTCTCGTTGTTCCATTAGAGCCCAAAAAATCCATCGGCCTGTTTATCATTAAGCCGTGAGCGCGTCTCCTAATGCAGCCGGCCTTTGTTGACTCCATCACAGACAGCGCTGCCTCCAGTCCGTCCCAATTCACTGTTTTCTGGGTCGTAATGCAGCACTCATGATAACTTGTTGGGATTATGGACGCGGCCTCTTTCCGTGAGGGACGCTCAGACTGGGATGAGGTCTGACGGGGGTCTGACGGGGGTCTGAGGGGGTCTGAGGAGGTGGGAGGCTGTGAGGTGTCACACATCAGCATCCACAGATCAAATCATTTAATTGTTTAATTTTGCAAATCTGGATTAAACACAAGGAGTGTTGCCCAATCCCATTGTACCGGGAGGTTTGTGCAGCGCTGGGGGAAGGGAAGGGAGGGAGGGACAGATGGGACTGACACATGGTCCCTGTCGACCTCCTCCTACTCACCCCTCCTCCCCTCACAGACTCTCTGCCTAATCTGAGCGGGTAGGACGAGGGGGAGGATGGGGGAGGGCACCGGGCATTCGCCACCACCTCTCCTTCTTTTCTGGCAGCACCCAACACAGCCGCAGAGCCAAAGCACGCAGGATATGGGCAAAAAAACAAGTTATTCCCCTGTGAGGCTGGACCGAGAGCAGCTGAAGGGGTGCTCATGCTGAGGCTCTCGGCTGCAGGGAGCCCAGCCGGACCAGATTTACCGCTAATCCAGCATAAGGAGGGTATAGGGACAACCTGCTGGACTTTCTTACTTTTCATTTCCTACCAGGACAGTCAGAGGAAGTTGTGTTCTGGCCTCTCTGGGGATGTGAGGATGCCATCTTTGCAGGCTTGCTGAGGAAAACCTGTTTGTGCAGGAAATTCATGGCCAAATGTAGAGTGGTGGTGGCCGAGGAGAAGCAGTTTAGGGGCACGATGTCGGCCACTCAGGGGATGAACCACAGCGGCGTCTACAACTACTTCCTCAACATGGTGGCCTATCAGGTGAGAGCTGACAGGAGGCAGTGAGTGCAGCTGGAGGTTGAAGTTTTTACAGGTTGTTTAGAGTTGATTTTTTTAAGTAGATGATTATATTTTTACTCTTGAGTTGATTTTTATTAATAACAATACAACAGGGGGAGTTAATCATATATTTAAGTAAAAGTAAAGAATAAAAAAAGATAAACCCAAAGTATCAAAAGTTAAAGTACTTGTTACGCTAAATATCCCCTTTCAGTGTTTTGTATAAGTTTTGTATAAGTATTTTTATCATATTTATTATCACTAATGATGTATTGATGATAAGGAGAAGGTGCTTTTTAACATTGTTGGGAAGAAAAGTCTCTAATATTGCATCATCATTTACGAAGTGATCGGCCAAAGCATCAGAAATTTAAGTAACCAGAACATTTAGTAACCCAACTGACAGAAGAAATGTTAAGCTAAATACATTTCTGCAAAACCACAGATAAATTCAAACTGAACGTTTCTTTATGTTGCGACTTTGTGTTTGTTTAAGTTAAATGTTCTATTTATTTCTCTATGTTTATGCTCAACACACAGAGACCACTTGGTTAGGGTTAGGAAAACATCACGGTTTGGCTTAAAGAAACTGTTTTGGTCGCCACGATCGCTGACGGAGATGATGGAGGTCCGACTTCTAATGAAAAACAGCTGGAAATGTCCGCAGGTGTCCTTAAAAATATCCAGTGGTGCAACTCAAACTCCAGTCGGTCGTTTGGCAGTCTTGTTGTCTTTTAATAACTCCACCTCTGTCTCCTCCACCTGCTGATGTGAAAGTCAGCTAATAAGCCTATAATGTGAAGGTGATATGACACGTTTGGTACAGATGTCAACCTCAGACGTGTGTGTGGTTTGCAGAAACGTTAACTGCTAACGTTATATCCTGGAGCCTGGGCTGAGAGATGTTTGTCCGGTCAGAGAGTGAGTTGGGATGTGTATCTGTGACTTCCCTAAACTGTGTTCCAGAAAACATTTAGGTAACTTGTCAGCCAGTGGAGGGAACTTATATGGTTGATTTGTTCGGGTCTATTTTCAGAGGTGGATGAAAACACCCTCGGTGCTCTAGTGAGTATTTTTGGCAGCAGGATGGCGTGTGTGGGAGTCAAAATTGACAGCAGTGTGCGTGTTCATGGTGATGAAGGAACAACAGTGAGGCTCACTGATGTGGTTTAATAGATTTTGGACAACAATGGAGCTCTGTGGCTCAGAGGAAGAAGATATATCAGGCTGTGACACACATGATACCTGTTAGGAACACTACCTGTGTGGCTGTACGGGACCACCACGCTGGGCGAGACTGAAATATTTGAACAACTACTGAATGAAATGCCAAGAAACTTTGTTTGGCATTCGGATGAACTGCCTTTAGTGAGCTCCTGACATTTCCTTTTAGCTAACCCAGCTGCTCATTTGTGGTTTTGAGAGAATTATCTACTATTAGATGGATTATGGCAATCCATCTAATAGTAGATATTTGGTTCAGACTTTCACGTTCCTCTCAGGATGAATTGTAATAACTCTCTCGCCATCATCAGTCAAATACTCGGTTTGTGACTAAATACCTGCAGGACATATTAATCCCCATCAGCCCCACCTGTACTTTGTGTTTAGCACTAATTTTTAAACGTTAGCTTGCTGTAAGCATGGCTGCTAAGCCAGACAATACAACCACAGCTGATTGAATATGCTAACACCTCAATTTAAGTGTACAGTCATGCCAAAGGTCATTAGAAAGCTTAGATTCTTGTGATTCGGTCAAAGCAAACCATTTCAAGTTAAAGCCACATCAGAAAGGTTTAATCAACGAACAAACAAAGGAGCTGGCTGAGAAACAACTCCCAGATGAAGGCTCTGGGTCTTCAGTTGTCTTCTTTTATTCCTAAATGTCCAGTAGATCTATTTCAGTAACATATTTAGTCCAAAGCACAGTATTTCTTGGATAAATGGCGACCAAATTGCAACAAGCTGTGATCATGGATGCTTTAGATCTGATGCAGCATGTAATCTGCAAAGTAACTAGTAACTAAAGTTATCAAATGAATGCAGTGGAGTAAAAAGTATAATGTTTGCCTCCAAAATGTAGTGGAGTGGAGGTGTTAAAGGGGAAAACAGAAATACTCCACTAAAGTACAAGTACCTCAAAATCATCAATCAATCAATCAATCATACGTCTCCAGGAAACATGTTTGTTGTTACCTGTCCATTCCTCTCAGTCAGGTCACCTGTTGATGATGTCGTTAAAGAATCCAGAGAATCATGGGAAATGAAGAGCAAGTGTTGTTATCCTGTCAGTTACCATTTTTTTGGCCACCGTTCTGCAAAAGCTTTTTTGTGAAGCATCAGGTGTGAATTAAAACAACATTTCCTATTTTCATGACAACATGCTGTTTCCATCAAGACGTCCTGATGGAGGCTTTAATGGCTGAAACACGCAGGGGTGTTTTTACTGTTACGATTCAATTGCCATGAGATATTAAAGGCTTTTTAACTCGTCACTCTCTTGAGTGCCTCAGACTTCTTCAACATTTCTAAGCTATTTTCATTATATTATACAGCACAAGTACATACAAATGAAGAATTTATTTTGCTACAGGTGTCAGAACAATCAAGTAAAATAAGAACAGAACTGAAGAGGTCTAAATGAAGGCAACCTAAGCTAAAGGTTAAAATCTGACCATAATATTAAAAATATTGACAACTCTAGATACAAAAGATAAATGCAGATAATATGATAATATGACCTTTGCAATAGCAAACGTCCACACATTGTTTCCTCATTGAATTGAGTCTCATTCCCAGGACGTCAAATAGCCACATGTTGGGTTGGTAAAGCGTCCGATGCGTGCGATGACACCAAATAAAAAATAATCCATAATTATCCTCAATTGCAACTTTTTGAAAATGTAAGGGGGACAAAGTTCAGATATTTGTGTTCAGATGTCGGGAGGGAAAGTCAAAAAATGTCACGTAAATAAATACTCAAGTAAAGTACAGACACCTGAAACATCTACTTAAGTACAGTGAAAGTATTTGTATTTAGTTACTTCCTGCAAAAGTTCCATAAAAAATACTTTCTGTTTCAACCTTCATTAATACCGACTGTTTGAATCAATCAGTAAACATTATAACACTGTACGACATTAATACGCACAAAGCCATGGCGGTATGATGAAAGGTGAATGTGGATCACTGGTGCATTATGCAGAATGTGATTCATGCAAGATTAGCTCTCAGATTAGCTTCTCGGAAACATGCAGGAGATCCTTTAATCATCGACAGACAAACAAACAGACGGATTGAGTCCTCGTCTGCAAAATAACGTTCCTGATTTTAAAAGCTGTCTGAATTAATGCTGAATCACAGGAGTTAAAAGATGAAGGATGCTCTGTTCAGCTATTATTCCTCAACACTTCATCTTCACATCAGACCAAACATGCTGCTGTTTGACCTATATTTACTGTATTCTGCATTCATTTGAACTCAGTCGACACTTTTAACCACAGTAGATTACTCTGTGTTTATACCGGGTTTAGAGCCCGCTCGCTTACTGCAACATCTCTACTCTGTGCCTATTAATCCTGTATTAAACTAGGCCAGAGGACAGACATGTGCAGTGCTGAGTGCGGTCATAAAACACCTGGCTGTCTGAGAGACGGATGCATAAAGATTTACACTTTCAAAACAGCAGATTTTGACTTTTATGTTTAGTTTTTGTTTGTTTTATTGTGACAAATTGAAGCAGCAAATCCAGCAAATGAAATGGTTTGTTTCATCTCTTAAAAGCAGAATTTATTCAAAAGAAATTGTATTATTTGCCACTAATATCTCTGAGTGGACATCCAGCCACAGGGCCTATAAATGGGAGATTAATAAAAAATGATTTGATTCAGGATTTGTGGAATAAGGAGGCCATCTTTAAACTGAAAGGTTGAATACTCAGTGATTCATTCTCGGTTGGAAACACGCAAATAAAGCATTGGTCTATATACTGCATCCAACAAAATCTCATGTGTTTAATCTTTTTAAGTCGTGCATGGTGAGCGATGTTGGCAGCGTCCGTTCGGTTTAGAAAGTAGGTTATTTTCTGGGGTGATTCAGGGTTTCTGTAGCCTTTTACTCACATTTTCACAAGTGCTGCAGCTCCGTCTGAAACGCTCTGTTTTAGCTCCTGTCTCTTTAAGGCCCCACCCCCTTCTAAATACCCAGTCAGCTCTGATTGGTCAGCTCACACACGCCTGAGACAGCAGTGCTAACAACAACAGAGCAGCTGTGCTAATCAATTCTTACGTGCCAAACTAGTATTATTTCTGCGAATATGTCTGTGTGACGTAGTGTGATGTCACAAAGTCACTGAATTACAGGCGGGACTACTGACGAGGCATTTGAGGAGCTGTGTTTTCTGTGGGAGAGAGGAGCTTCTGTTGGTGCGGACTTTGACCTTTTTTAACCTTCAAGATTTTATCATATAAAACTCTGACGGAAAGAAAAAAAACATAAGCATAATAGGTCTCCTTTAAAACAAGGAGAAAAGAACAGTAAAACCATTAACAAACATAAGTACATTTATAGATCGGTGTGTGAACCTTTGTAAGATTTTGAGATTGGAGTCACAATAACGACCTGAGAAAGAAGCTGAAGGTTCTGATCGGGGCAGTGTGAGCAGTCAACGGCAGAATTTGGACAAACTGTCCCTTTAATCTTGTTTCATCTGTTCCAGGATCAAATCATTTTTTGAGCTACTGTACGCGATTAAAGCTCTATTTTTATTCAGTCTTCGATTCAATGAGAAGATGCTGGATTATCTTCTCTGCATTATCCATCAGATCACGACCTGCACGTGATGAGAAATAATACATCTGCATTCACTGCGCCGGCATTCAGTCATGCATTCATAAATACGATGCAGGCTCAAAGAATTGAGTTTTACTTTGGCGTGTTACATCATGTGGTTATTCATAGATATTAAACATGATCTGACAGAGTGAGGCAGGAGAATACCACCACATGTGAGCGGCTGAATCCATCTCTCCTGTCCCGTACGCGACGTCGTTGCCCTGATAATGCAGACAGACCTCCAGACTGTAATCTGCAGGAGTTGACTGAAGCACCAGACAGATGTGCGTGCACGTTTTGCCTCCTTAGATTTAGTTCAGGATCAGCGGTGATGGGCTTACGTCCAGTCGTCCGCCACAGCC
Organism: Pagrus major; assembly: GCF_040436345.1. Classification (NCBI taxonomy): domain Eukaryota; kingdom Metazoa; phylum Chordata; class Actinopteri; order Spariformes; family Sparidae; genus Pagrus; species Pagrus major. The sequence continues at coordinate 36,138,998 of NC_133218.1, forward strand.
CTGATTTATCAGAATCAGAACCAGCCAGATGCCGCTGGACTCGTCAGATTAATCTGCCGCCGACCCCCGCGCTGCCAGACACTGACCTCCAAAAGTCTTCAGACAGCTTGAGTTTGAACTCCACGACTCAATCACAATCTCAAACTGCCCGGGCGGTGTTTGCAGCGCGTTGTGATGGGAACCTTTCCCTTTCAGAGCCACAGTGCAGATTATTTGATCTGTTTGTTGCTTTTAATCGGTGCAACATGTCAGAATTTAAAACATCAGACATCAACAAACAGAATGTGAAAAAATCAATAGATTTGATGTCATGTAAAACACATTTATGTGTTGTGTTGCAGAAATGTCTACTGATGTTAGCATGCTAATCAGCTAACCCCCGCCTGTCTTGTCTCATAAAAACAGATCTCTCTGAATCGCTGGCTGCACGGCTAACTGAGCGAACTTGATGGCAGCTACAGTTAGCAGTAATTAGCGGTTGCTCTGCTGATAGGCTGCCCTCTGTCTGTTCAGAGCGACCTTCGACAGATTGTCACTTTTAAACATTGCACCTTGAAGCATTTTGCATTCATTTGACAATCAACATGCAGAGCGACTGCAAAACATGGGAAGAGAGAGAGACAACATGCAACAATGATAGAGGCGGAAAAAATCTACAGTCCTCTTTCTATAAAAATGCATCCTAAAGTTCAGCAGAAGCTAATTTGAGACTTTAAGGAACAGTTCAACCAAAAATAAAAATTCAGGCATCATCCCCCATCATTAGAAGTTTAGTCCACTGACATAAACTAACGACCGGCTTCCAACACAACACAGAGGTTCAGCAGAGCCTCTTTTAAATGTAAAAAAACAAAATAAAAAATCAGCAAAAGAAATCAGCACTTAAAATAATAATAAAATGTGTTATCAATCAAAGTTTTTTAAATTAGTTTTTGCTTTGTGTGTACTGTTCCTTTCTGTACAGCACTTTGTAATCTAAAGAAAAAGTGCTATATAAATGTATTATTATGATTATTAGCCTGTATTACATCCTGTGACACGACATCCAACCTCATACATCACATGTGATGGGTGATGGATCATCTTTTTTCTTTTTGCAATATGTTTTAGCTGACGCACAATGTGCACGTACAATAGAAGAGGTCAGGATTAGGAAAATAAACTTATTTATTTAATACTGATATAAAAGAGGATTAGGGTCACTGTAAAACATTTTTTAGTTCTGTTGTTATAATCAGAATTCTGAGAAAAACTCAAAAACTAAATGTTTTAACAGTGACCCATATCCTCTTTTATATATCAGTATTAAATAAATAAGTCTATTTTTCTAATCTTGGCCTCTTGGTTGTGTTTGACTCATCAGACCTCCTCTCCTGTTGAAGGTGTGTCTCCTGTTGTTGTGTTTGTGTGGATGCTGAGCTGCCTCCGTCCTCTCCTCCTCAGATATGCTGTTGCTGTGGACCGGCTCCCTGCTCGCTCTGCTGTGCCTTCTGTCCTCCGGTCAAATCCTCCACCAGCACGCGGGTCATGTACACCCTCTTCCACATCATGAGCTGCGCCGTCTCCTGCCTCATGCTGTCCCGCACCGTCTCCGAGCTCGTCAGGGAAAATGTGAGTGCATGATCTGATCCTCCACGATGACGGACTGTAGAGCGAAACATGGCCACAAATCAAAGAAATCCACTGAAATATCACCACCAATAAACTCCTGCAAGAGAAATGTGCAATTATTTGGCTGGGGTGGAAAAGTAACTAAATACATTTACTCAAGTAAAGTAGAATTTTGAGGTTTATTTGCTGCTTATTGCTAATTAAAAACACTATTACTAATAAAGTACAGGCTCTGAAATGTACTCAGAGTATTTGTGTTGAGGAAAAGTCAGAAACTGCCAGAAAAATAAATACTCAAGTAAAGTATAGACACCTGAAACATCTACTGAAGTACAGAAACAAAGTATTTGTACTTAGTTACTTCCAACCTCTGTCCAAACTGTATAACAAGTAATTAATATGGGTCAATCTGTATAATTAGTACTTTAACTTTTGGTACTTGCGGTAAATAAAATGTGATGTGTGTGTGTTTCAGGTGCCTTTCTTCAACATGGTGTGTGACCAGGCGCACGGCGGAGGCCACTGTGAGATGCTGGTCGGCTACTCGGCGGTCTACAGAGTCTGCTTTGGCACTTCCTGTTTCTACCTGATGATGGCGATCTTCCTAATAGACGTGAAGTCCAGTCAGGACTTCAGAGCGCTCATACACAACGGGTCAGTCTCCGGGACTTTTGTACTTGCACATGAACAGTGTGAAGGGCTCACCAAAAATCTACAATCAACCCAAAACATTGCCCCAAAAAAATCTGACTGGATCTGATCGTAGCCACAAATGTTCCCACACCTCTCCTGAAATACTCACATCTTTAAATACTCCACTGCAGCCTTTAGGTGTTTCTCTCACCTGAGCTGGCCCGCTGCTCCATTTAAAGCTCTTTATTGCCACACTTTCCATTGCAGCACAGTAGATTAGAGCGGTGACGTGGCTCAGATTAGGATTTGACCGGCTGGATTGCTGCTGCTGCTCCTCTCTGGTATTAATCTACTCACAAGAGTCTTACTGGTGCCACAATGAAAGGCTTCAGGGTCTTTGGCAAAGGTTACAGCTCTTAATGGTCTGTAGGGAGCGACCCAGTGACCTCGTATGTTCTCTTATAGACCAGACAGTCACATGATCGTGCAGACTGAGCTGTTGATACCAATTTAAAATCTAAATGTTTACATATATATTGAAAATGTGCAACATTTAGCATGTATGGTGTATTATGGTAAATTTGTTTGATGCTGTATTTGGACTTTACACAGTAGAGATAATCTCAAAGTGCCAGTTTCAAAAATAACAGCTTTAACATCATGTTGATGGTTCAGTGTTGTAATAAGTTGAACGGTGTCTCTATCACTTTTTTCTGCACTGTGTAACTTCAGTGAGAGGGTCACACAAAATCACACAAAATGACAATTTCTACATAATGTTGCTTTAAAGGTACAGTAAGTAATAGTACGTTCATGTGGCATCGGAAAAATTGGAAAAAACGACATGGAAAAATTCAGCAGCTCGGAAAGTCTGAGAAAATCTCGGTACACAAGTTGCCGAGTCAACGTCATATGACGCTGAAACATGGTGGACGATAGTAAAAATTGGGCTGAATGTAAACATGCATATTCATGAAATATATTTCATGGTTTAGATGATGATGATGATCCATTTTCTTCCTTGTCACTCAAATCCAAGAAACAGCTGTTAATGTCTTGTTGAAACTGTCGCGATAAAATGCAAAACATCTTCCATGTTGCTCCGACACTCCGACTTGACGCACTGGAGTCGGAAGAACGAGGAGCACATGAATGCAGCATACAGTTGTCGATTGTTGAGTTGCATTCCCGGATTTTCAATAACTGACACCGGCCCAATGAATGATGGGAATGACATGAAAACGCTGCATTTTACATATTATTTGATATTTTCGACTTTAAATGTCACCAGAATGTCTCCAGTCCTTGGATCTTTTGTTGTTGTTACTTTTGAAATCTTTGCTGCAACCGTCATGGTGTTTTGGGAACAGTGATATATGTGGTTTTGGGAAATCAACCTATTAAGTGGTCTAGAAATGAGGATGTGTTAGAATCGCTTATTGCACCTTTAAATAATTGAATATAAAACAAGGAAATGTGACTTGCAGAGAGGTTAACTTAAGGAAAGGTTACCCACAGACGTATGTGCATGGAGAGAAGAAGCAAAACAAAAGATCCTGAAGAAAAGTAACACAAGAGTTAATAAATTAATGCAAATTCCAGTAACAGAGAAGATATTAGTTGAAGTTTCTGTTTTTAGATTTAAGCTTAACTGTGAACTGTTTCATCTCTCCTCGTGTCGACCTGCAGCTTCTGGTTCCTGAAGTTCATCACGCTGCTCGGGATGTGCACCGCTGCCTTCTTCATCCCCACAGAGTCCTTCCTCCACGGTGAGAAACTGTTTCCTGAATGTGATGATGATGATGTTGTTGTTGGTGGTGCACCTCCCTCCTCCTCCTGCCAGAGGGCAGCAGAGACCTTCTCCTGACAGCTCGCCTCAGGTTGTCTCTCTGCTGTGAATTATTGGACCATAAATCTCTGCAGCTGAATCTCACTTTGTTTGTGAACAATAAATCTGTTGCAGATACACACCTGATATGACAGCCGCTCGGTGATTTACAGCTCGCTCTCTCCTGCTTTTCTTTCCCTCTGTTTGTGCCTCCTCACTTCCCTGAGATAAATCAAACTGTATGGATCATGCTTCTCCTTTTTTTCTCCCCCCCTCTCTCAGCCTGGCATTATGTCGGTGTGGTGGGAGGATTTGCCTTCATCCTCATCCAACTCATCCTCATCACAGCTTTTGCACACACCTGGAACAAGAACTGGTGAGTGAGCGTGTCATATGTATTATATATATATATATATATATATATATATATATATATATATATATATATATGATGATTTATGACCTTTTCTGAACACTCTAAATAAAACGTAGTGTTGATGAAAAATACCTGAATTATGTGACCAAAAGTAAGTGGACACATTTCTCCACATTCTTTAGTGGAGCGATGAAATGTCACTTTTAATTGTATTTTCTTTATATTTTCCGCACCACTACATTTTGATGGCAAATATTGTACTTTTTAGTATTTGATAACTTTAATTACTAGTTACTTTGCAGCAGAGGTACTTAAGTAGATGTTTCAGGAATCTGTACTTTACTTGAGTATTTATTTTTCTGACAACTTCTGACTTCTCCTCCCTACATCTGTACACAAAACACACTTTCTCCTCCTCACATTTTCAAAATGGGCTTGTTTCTTTGACTTGAATGCATCTGAGGGGAATTATTTTTATTTTGCGTCATTGCACGCCACAATTAGCCAGTTAAAAAGAAGCAGGAGGAGATTTTTCTTTGATTTACATTATATTTTGAGGTGGAATCACGACCACTTTTGCCCACAGGGGCCTCCAAAATCAATGAAATATCAAAGTTACTTGTAGTAGCTTTAAATGAAGATGTAAAACTATTAGATTCAAATTTCAAAGTACCAAAAGTGAGTACATTATACAGACAGGTGGGAAGTAACTAGGTACAAACACTTTTTTCAGGTATGTGTACAAGTTTTTATTCCCTACACCTGAACACAAATATCTGAACTTTCTCCTCCTCACATTTTCAAAACAGGCTTGTTACTTTAGTTTGATGCATTTGAGGATAATTATGGATTATTGTTATTTGGCGTCATCGCACGCCACCTTCCCAACATCACAAGACTGATGTCGACCTATCAGAGCACATCACGCACGGCAGACGCAGCGAGACGAAACAAAGACGTAAAAGACGTAAGAAGACGTAAACAGACAGAGAGGGAGGCTGGAATGGGGAGAAAAGGCGTGTTAGTGTCTCGTATCTGCAGAATAAACATCCTTTCGGGAGTCATTCTACTTTTTAGGCTAAGTAAACCATCGGGGTGTCCTGGTGGTGTAGGGGCTGGACCATGGCCTCCATAGTTTGTGTCCACATTGACAAACAATGCCAAAAAATAATTCAAAATAATAAAAAAATAAAACCCAATTCCAAAAAGTTGGGACGCTGTGTAAAACATAAAACAGAATATGATCATTTATATATCACAGAAGGCAATCAACTCCACTGATTTTGATAAATTTATGCTTCTTCTGAATTTTTAGCAACACGTTTTTTAAACAAGTTGGAACAGGAGCAACAACAGTCTGTCAAAACTGTGGAATGATCCAAAAACACCTGTTTGGAACGTTCCACAGGTAAACAGGTTCATGTGATGAGATCATGATTAGGTATAACGGCCTCAGTCATTCAAAATCAAGGATGGAGCGAGGTTGTAGCTGTTGATGTAAAAACAGAGGTGTTGATGATGTGTTACACATCGAGACTCCAGCCTGGTTCACATCTGGAGAAGAGAGTCTTCTTCTCTTCCACACTTGTGATGATGGATTCATCTTCTGTCCAGCAGAGTAAATCATATAGACAGACTTCAGCCACATCTGTCCTAACCGTCCCAACATCTGGAGCTGTGTTTCTGTTTCGTTTGTTTTCACAGTTTGTGGTTTACATTTTTTGTTGTTTGCAGTTTTTGGACCCGTGTGGTGAATTTTTTTATTTTAGAGTCATTCTTCCATCTTATTGTTACAAAAAGTGAAATACTTGTCTCATTGTTTCCTGTATTTTCTGAGAAAAAGAAAACTTTCTCCCTGTACTGTTGCAGAAAATTATTTTCATATTTAAGTTTTTTTTAGCTGTTATAAGATTAAAGCTTGTTGGATTTGAAAATATCAGATTTTGAGGCCAACACGTCTGATCCAGCAGCACACAGACTGGAGTTTTATGTAAGAAACACACTGCAAAAAACTCAAAACTTACCAAATATGTTTGTTTAGTGTCTACGGAGCCCCACAAGGGTCATGGCGTGAACTTTCTAAGACTATTGTTGTGTTCCCTCGCAATACTTTTTAACTTCCTTTCCTTCTTAGGATCAAACACACTGGCCTCTCTCCTTGTCTTCTGCTGCTCTCGTCAGCGTCGCTCATCCTCTCGTCCTCCACTCGATTTAAGACACAATCTGCAAAATAGCATTTCATTGAGATCGTTTTTGTCAGAGTTCTGAGTACAATGAAACGCACCATGAAGCTAGAAAGTTTGGTGAATGTAAGTGCTGTTGAAATGGAGATTTCTGGCTCAGTCTTTAAATATATGTACTGCATAATTTCATACATTTTAGACAAAAGACAGGGAATAGGATTTTACTCAATGGATATCACCATAAAACTTCCCCATGTTAAAGTTCATCAAAAAGTGTCCCAAACTCAGGAAAACTCAGAGGCAGGTAGGTTAAACAACAAAAGTGAGCTTTAAAAACAAAGGTGATTTTGGCAGTCAAAAACAGAAGAAAATTAGTACAAACCAAAGAAGCACCGGGAACACGAGAAATGAAACTGGACCGGGGAACAGAGAACGCAGGACTGAAATGGAGAAACTGACAAACAGAGGGAAAGACACAAATACAAAAGGAGGGAAGACTAATAAGACAAGAGTGAAGCTAATAGGGCAATCGAAAGAAACAGGAAGTGGGAAGTCAGAATAAGACACATGAGGATGAATCCATCAAAATAAAACAGGAAACAGCTAAAACATGACACCCCAGTCAGTTACAGTACATGCATTACTTTTTTGTATTTTCGAATATGAAGCTACATTTCAGGAGCAGAATCTGAACTGAAATAAACACCTAAATCTGTATTTTGGATGTTTTCTTTCCACTCGTCTGAAAGAAGAAGGCCCAAAATGACCAGTGCATGAAAAAAAATAGTGTTTTCATGTGTAGTGTTTCTCCTTCAAACCGCCAACAGGTTTCTGTGATATCACACAGGACTAAAAAACATAAACCAAAACATTCAAAATGTTTCAGAGCCTCTTCCTCTGTCCTCTCTCAGGTTGACCGGAGCAGCGGAGAACAAGCGTTGGTATCTGGCGGTGATGTGCGCCACCCTCTTCTTCTACACTATCGCCACCATGGCCTTCACCTTCATGTACAAGTACTACACACACCCCATCGCCTGCCACTTCAACAAGGCCCTGCTGTGGATCAACCTGGGACTCTGCGGCCTCATGTCCTTCATAGCCGTCACACCGTGCGTGAAGCAGAGTGAGTTGATGAAAACACGTCTGTCGTCGGTCTCCAGCGGTGAAATAACACTTAGCCCATCTGCAGCCACGCCAACATCCTTCTGTTGAAACTGGTGCTGCTGCAGATAATAATAATTAGATGTAAGCTGATGTTAGCTGTTTCTCCCTTTAAAGACTAAATGTTGACTGCAGGCCGGTTTTGTCTGCACATGTTTTATGATTGAAACATGCAGCTGCTTACAGAGGTGCAAGTATTTACTAAAGTATTGGTGCTCTGACACCCGGAGATATTAGTTAGTTTGCAGATTGAGATTTGGCATTGATACACCGAACACGGCTGCTGTCAGGTGAAACCTTTTATCTGCAAAAACGATCTCACCTTCAGGTCCATTTAGTGGCTGTTGATCATATCACATGATCTTCATCAGTAGATCATTTTGTCAAAGTTGTTGTAGAAGGTTTAGACGTTTTTTTCCCCAATATGTTAAAGATCATATTGACAACATTTTCTACAAGCTCTACAGAGCTTATGAATCAATAATTTCAAAATGATTGTTTTGTTTATCTTTATTGGTTCCAGCTTCTAACAAGGTTTGTAAGCCAGTAGTATAACTCTGTTGGCGTCTGTGTTTCGTCAGCGATCAACAGTCTTGGTAGTTGCCAGATTTTTGGAAAAATACTGCTGGGTGCTACAGTATACGCCCAGCAGATTGTGCTACCCTAACATTAGCGAGTATTAGCAACAATAACACTACAGTAGCTAGTGTCAGCAACGTTAGCTACTGTGGTGCTCGTGCCAACTGGCAACCACCCGAGGGGGCAGATGATTTGAACCGTCCATGTTGGTTGGGTTTGGATTTGTGCCTGAGTCACGTCAGATAGATTTTCCTACGCTACTTCATGACATCATCAAACTAGAAACTAGAAACCTTTTAGTGGCAGAAATGACATACTGTGTGTTTAAAGGGGCTCTGTGGACCTTCAGAGGCGGACTACAATTTTTAAACTAACGTTAGCTACTGCTGCTCTGTGTTAGCCCTGACCCTGACCCTCCCTCTCTCTGTCTCTGCAGAGCAGCCTCGGTCTGGACTCCTTCAAGCCTCCATCATCAGCTGTTACGTCATGTACCTCACGTTCTCGGCGCTGTCCAGCCGCCCGCCAGAGAAAGGTACGCTAACCAACCAAACACGGAGCAGAGGCTCAGTGGCAGCTCCACCTGTAACATTAATACACTGCTGAAAGATTTTCAAGGTTTTTCTATGAGCTGATTAAACGAGGAACATGTGGTGAGACATGCAGACTGATAACAGCAGCCAGTTACATCTCGATTTGTCCAAATGGAAATCTGAACCTCTCCCTAGATAAAAGCCTCTTATTGTGAAGTTTAGTGAAGTTTGTACCTCATGATCCTGTCCTACTTAGACCTAATACTGAAGAGCCCGCACACACACACACATGGTAAAATCCTCCATAATTTGCCTTTACTCTCATCATAATGACTCACCTGTTGGCTCCAGGTAAGACAAAGAGCCTCCACATGACTGAGACATGAGTGCAGGGGCTTGTCTGAGGCCCCCCGTCTTATCCGGAGTTTACATCTTCATGGCACACATGCAAATATACGTACATACACACACACACACACACACACGTCCGCACGCAGATAATCTGGGATGAGATGTGCTCTGACATGCTGCCTGCTGGGCTGGTGGCCTGTGGTGAGGGCAGACTGAAGGATATTTGTTTCACATTCCTCATGGATCCATTGACAACATAATAACACAGGAATACAGCCTGGCACCGTCGTTACACGTGTTCTCACACAGCTCGTCACTCAGATTGATGTGCAATACATCATTCACATGTGCCAGAACGAGGAAAGGGGAGGTCAGATAACACAAGAGGTTTAAGATAAAAACACAAAACAGAGGTTGTGTATTTTTTTAGGCACTTTAAAGTCAAGCTGAAATTTAAAAAATGCATTTTTAACCATTTTGATCACATCCACAGTCATGTCATGCACATATTTATCAACATATGTCAAAAAATGACCCAAAAAAGATGAATTTCTTTGTGTTTTTTAAATCAAAATCCAGTCATGTCTTCTTCCTATAAAACTAAATGTCGTGTGTTTACGTAAGCTTGAAGCAAACAGTTTCAACCAGTTATATCAAGTCATCCATCCATCAATCCTAAACTTTAAGCGAAAAACACAAACAAGAAAAATGCAAAATTATAACTTTATTCACTGATTTGGGTGAAACTGGATCATATTTTCTGTTGTCTTCCCTCCGGCTGCTCTGCCTGAACCCTCTGTGTTTTACTGAGTTTCCTGATGTTGCTGAAGTAACAGCTAAAAGCGGTTACGGGCTCCAGGTGACACAGCCGGTGTCGGAGCCGAACACAAACACAGAGAGCAACTGCAACCATTTTGACGACAGGGAATCCAGTATCAAGATTAGTTAGCGCTTGCTTGTTCGGTCATTAGTGGTCCTATTAGCTGACTAACGTTGGGAACCAAACCTGGCAAGAAATCCACCTTGGTACTGTGTTCCCTTTTGTAAAATTGGCAGCTGTCGGTCTTGGATGAGATCAGATCAACTGTAGGAGAGCGACATGAACACATCTTTTCCATCGAGGGAAGCCTTCAGTGTCGTTCTTTGCTCTTTCAATGAAATAAACTCTCCACGTTTGACAGGACTGACGCTACAGCAGCCACCGAACCTCCTGAGGATCAAAATCAACGCCTGTAGCTACCAGTAGTTCCTCATAGGACGCTGATTGGTCCAACGCCTGTGCGTTCGGCCACAAGCGTATAAACAGGAAACCTGGCAAAATGGATTTACGAGATTACACGATCACGTAATCTTGTGAACCCAGCTGCCTCGCAATGTAATTCAATGATTACGATTTCTCCCATGTGAGAATTTAGTTGCTTTTCCTTTGAATTTGACCTATAACACATTCTTGACTGGTTTTAAATGTTTTACAGACCAAAAGTTTGATCAATTCAACATATTATATTAACTAAGCTGTCTAATAATAATCTCAAAACATGAAATCAGGAGTGTTTTTTTTATGTTTTGATCCTTTTTTTCAATCCAAACTGAGCGCTCTGTAAGCGTTCGGTGTAGTATTTCCTTTAATGCCCCTCTCTGTGTGATTTCCTCTGTATTTACCACGCTGCTAGCCACAGAGGCGAAGTGTGTGTGTGACTGTACAGTACGAGTGTGTACAGTAGGTGTGTGTCCCGGGGCAGTGCAGGACATTGTAGCAACTTGTTGAGAAAATATGCACTCAGAGTCTGTTATAAAAACACCTTTTCACCACAGACTGTGATCCACACACACACACACACACACACACACACACACACACACACACACACACACAATTTGTAGTATTTATTTTAGTCCAGGGGATCCTCACCTGTCACGGTAACGTTCTAGGGGGAAGTCTACATGTGTGTGTGTGTGTGTGTGTGTGTGCGTGCGTGTGTGCACGTTAGACAGAGAGATCCATCGCCGTTACTGTCTTTTTAAGGTCTTTGTTAGCCTCGTCTGTCCCCGGAAGGCTTATTCTGCTCTATGACCTCACCATGACAAACACACACACACACACACACACACACACACACACACACACACACACACACACACACACACACACACACACTCACAGTAATCCGTATGTTTCTGAGAGGAAGAATTAGTCTGCAGTGCGATTGAAAAGAGAACTCAAAGAGCACGACATGTTCTCTCTCCCTTGACGACTCTTGACCCAAGTGTGTGTGTGTGTGTGTGACTGTGACTGTGTGTGTGTGTGTGTGTGTGTGTGTGTGTGTGTACGATATAATCTGGGTCCTGTAATTAGCCAGTGTTTTCACTGAGCTCAGGTTCCTTTTCCCTCCACAACACACAAACACTTAACTTCTCTCAGGAATCCACAGCAGCTCAAACTAAACTATGGAGGTGTGTGTGTGTGTGCGTGTGCGTGTGTGTGTGTGTGTGTGTTTGGGAGTTAGAGCACACATACATGCATGCATGTGCATGTGTGAGCATACAGTACATATTTGTGCGAGTGCTCTGTCCAGAGTGCGAGTCTATAAGAGAGAGTCCCAGAGGGGGAAAGTGCCGCCGAGCCCCCTTTTTTACAAGAAGGAAAGGAATTTCACAGAAAATGAAGCGAAGGAGAAAGAATGAAGAAAGTGACACAACACTTGACCTCCATGTGTCTCTGTGGGGCCGGCATTTAAAAAGCAAACGTGTACTACGCAGTCAAAGTCTGCACGAGCGCTGCACACAGCTATGAACAGTAACAGTAACAGTGTTTTATGTAGCGATGCAAATCACACGTCTTGTTTACACAGTAATATGGACTGTAGATCTATTTGTGTTGTGATTATTCTGCTGATGCGACACAAACAGATTGTTTCCACAAAAACCAGCAACCAACTGATATTAAATACATTTCCCCTGAATGATACTGATGAATCTAACGTGATGTCTTCCTCTCTGTCTCAGTGGTGTATCAGGGCATGAACATGACCGTCTGTTACCCCAGTGTGGGACAAGATGGCATCCAGAATGAAGGCAACGCTGTGGCCATAATCGGAGCTGCCATCATGTACTGCTGCGTGCTGTTTGCATGGTGAGTTTTGGACCCACGAGCACAATAACAGAATTTTTTGTACTTTAACGTCTGTAGAGGAAAATGTGTTCAAATCTAATTTCTCCTCAGTAACGAGGCCTCCTACCTGGCAGAGGTGTTCGGCCCGTTTTGGATGATCAAAGTTTACCGTTATGAGTTCCAGAAAGCTACCTGCTGCTTCTGCTGCCCCGAGGAAGAGGAAGGTTTGTACCAACATTACATAACTGTCTCCTTTTTAGATGCTTTGTTTTGTGTTTTTGCATAAATAAAGCGCCTAAGATCCAGGATCAGCCTGGCCAGTTCTGCAATCAGTTGAATCATGAAGTTTACAGTTTCCAGACAATTCAATCTCTAACTGTAACTCTACATCCTGGGTCCTGGATCTTATCTGGCTGCACAATATAAAATAATGAATGGGCAGATTATCTTAATGACTGTCTGTGTTGTCCTCAGTGGTTTGAGAGTCTTTGAGAACATAAATTCATTGATAAATTTGTCTCTTTCAGTCGAGGAGGAGTTTGTGATCGACGACGAGAACAAAGGCTGTCAGAAGGTCATTCACAACGAGACCCAGAGAGTCGCCTACAGCTACTTCTTCTTCCATTTTGTCTTCTTCCTGGCCTCGCTGTACGTCATGATGACCCTCACCAACTGGTTCAGGTTCGTTAACAACAGTTCCTGGTTTTACATTCAGCACTTGAATTGTTTTCTATCTTTCTGAAGTAGCCTGGAGTTTAACTGTATTCCCCTCCTCCAGCTATGAATCAGCAGTGTTGGAGACCACCTTCACCCACGGCAGCTGGTCTACCTTCTGGGTGAAGATGTCGTCCTGCTGGGCCTGTGTGATCCTCTACCTCTGGCTGCTGCTGGGCCCTCTGTGCAGCTGTCAGTCTGAGTCCAGACCTCGCCGCGCACGCATCAAACGCCGCTCGGCGTCCTCCCGTCACGTCACCGTCAGCGTCTGACACTCTCTGTGACGAGCCGGGCAGGAGGGAGGCGGACAGGGCGCGATGTGGACAAGAGGCCACATGACTCCGAGCCTCCCCGCGGGGCGCCGCAGGAGTCGGGGGTCAAGTGTCAAAGACTCACAGTGCTGTGAGATGGACCAATCAGAGGGCTCAGTGCTGGATAAAGACCTGATGTCACAGGCTGGACTCTAACGAACCACTAACGAGGACTTGACTGTGGTTTGGAAACACATTTACAGTATGAATTGCCAAAGGGATCAGAGGGGGTGAACTCTCACTCCCTATAATGTTGGAACTACAGTGCGTAGGTGTAACGGTGGATACATTTATGAATTTTTATCTTTAATTTTAGTATAATTTTAAATTTTTGGCTGTATTTAGATTTTTAATATTATAACAGAGGAGGAATCATAGATATTTGCTGTAGTATTGCTGCAGAAGCACACATCCCGATATGATCTGTGTTCTTATGAACAAAAAAAAAACCTGCATTAAACAACAAAGTCCTGTCGGTCCTCTGATCTCAGACAGGCAGTCGATAGTTTTGATCATGAACAAATCTTTCTCAAAACTAAAGAACTGTGGGCTCGAGATTTCAGTAGCTTACAAGAACTGAACAGAACGCAATCAAAGAAAATAACTCAATATTCAGGCTGATCGTTTATGGCAGTGGTGTCAAACCATGTGTGAGTCTTAGATTTCTTCTCATCCAAACACTACAACAGTGTTGGGCCTCTGTTTTAAAAATGTTGTCAACTTTCCTCCCAAAAGTTCACGTTTGGGGTCACGTTTGTTGTGTTTTTTGAAGCGTTCATTTAACTTCCAGTTTCTATGTCACCATCAGAGTTTGAGTAAAGCTCATAACTAGTCATGGATGATGTATGAGCAGGACGTGCATGAACGTGACATCGTAGCAAGAAGACAAAATTTATTTTAAAATTACATTTAAGTATTCTAATTCATAACTCTGCAGTATTTTGATGGTTTTAACTCTATGTTTTAACTAATTTCATTAAAAAAAATAAATTCTGGAATTCCTCTGCGTACCACTAGAGACAGCTTGTATACAGCGTTGGGAAGATTACTTTATAAATGTATTCCGATACAGTTACTAATCACAAGTATCACAATATTCAAGTAGATTACTTTCCGTTACTTTTGGATTACTTCAGTACCAACTTCAACTTGCTGCTGGGATGACAATGAATGGAGGCCACGCTGTAGTTATATAATAACAGCATGAGCTTTATGTCGTTTAGTGTTAACAGTTACAAACGTACAGACAGAAACAGTTTAATTGCGTTCTTATATTCAGTGATGAACTTTGTCCTTTAAACCTGACAGTGAGGCAGCTTCAGTTTTGGTTCTTAATTCAGGCCCAAAGCCAAAGAAAGATTTGTTCATGTGTTCATATAAAACCTGAAGAACAGATTCTCCTCTGATCTATTTTTTTTAAATAATTGTTGACGGAGCGTCTGCAGAGCAACTGAGAGGCAGCTACACAGGAATGTAAGATGTGCATCATAGTTCGATACTTAAACTGGGGCTAAAAACACTTTGCATTTGACTTTAAAGAAGAACAAGCTGACGTTATGTTGCTTTACATCATTCACTTCTATTTTAATTTAAAATGTCTCGATTGATTCTTTGTTTACATTTTGTGTTGCATACGTTACTCTATTTTTAAAATGGAAACCAAGAGTGCTCAAAAAAAGAAGAACTAGAACTCACTTGCAGAAGGGATGGAAGCTTTTCTGTCTCATGCCTTCAGATGAAGTAGTCGTGTCTGCAGGACGCTGTGTGACGATGTGTTTCAATCTGAAAAAAAGCCCTTCAGAAACCTGGGACTGGTTTCTACGTCCTCCCCTCCCTCCTCTACTGACGGGACACTGAGCCGAGTGTCTGCGATGACTTCCTCAATGAGCAGTAATCTGGCTCGGTTTAGAAATAAATGTCTAGAGTTATATTATGTGCAGTTTAATGTAGTGTTTCCTTTGTTGTAGATGTGACACTTTTTTTTTGTAAATACATTGTTTTCTTACAAATGCTGCTGTTCTCACGTCTGGTTTGTGAAACTTTGTGATAAATAGCAAAAAAAAAAATCACTTTAAAAAAAATGTGTAATCAGCTTTAATTCAAAATTCAGTTGCAATGTTTTGTGAATATCTACAATACGTTTACATTTTTTAAAGAGTGCGTCACACTGGACAGAATAAGAAATTCTTTTTGGCACATGTAGATGAGGTTTTGACCGAAAACGTTATAATTTCAAATGCAGAACACAAAGGCACAGACGTTATTTAACAGACTATAGTCAAATTATACTTATCACTTATATTTGTAGCTAATCAGTGCCACACAATAAAAATACTGTATATTTCATAATCTCTTTCACAAAGCAGACCTGATTTAAAAAACACTATAAAAACAATTAATACCACAGAGGAGCAACACAGACGTTAAACAAGTGACACACGAGTTATGTGTTATAGTTTAAGCTTATTCTTTTATACATAAATACACTGTGAAGCAGTATGTTGATATTATATCTTGAGTGAAAACTAAAAGAAAAATCCACCTTTAAATCCTGACTGTGTGTTGTAACGTGCACAATGAGCTGCACTTAAATGATTGAAAATGGTGATAACTGTAATAATAGATAAAGGCACAGTTCACCCTAAATCAAGAATACATATTTTTCCTCTTACCTGTTGTGTGATTTATATAATAGATAGCTTCGGTGCGAGTTGTAGAGATGTCTCCCTGTCACTCGGCTCGTGGAGCTCAAAGCACCAAAAAAATACATTTGAAAAACTCAACAGACATTATTTTCTTGGACAAGAGGCTTGTGCTCGTGAAATCGTAGTAGGATGTGAACATAACCTAATCACAAATCCAATATTTAGACCTGGATTTGTCTTGTGTGTCCCATCCTGTCTCCACAGAGACAGGTCTGGCTCCACCAGATCTCATTCTCTTACAGGGATATACATGCACTGGCTTGTTTGCATGTCTTTAAAGTAATCACAAATGTCTTGGGTGGTGCTTAGCCCAGGATGCAGCGATGGTAACCCCTGCAAACTAGTGTCGGGGAAACTGTTGTTGTACGTAGCGATGGGGATAGCGGAAGGAAGAGGGGAATAAGTGACAGCTGACAGGCATTAACCCAACGGTCTTCATCTGGTAAGTCCGACTAGACCTGGATACGGTGGCGCCACTCAGCCTTGCGTCCAATTTTGCCCAATGGCCACTTGCAGTATTGTAGCGAAAAAAGCATTTTCCCCATAGAGCACCATTATAAAAGAGACGTCCATGAAACTGTTGACAGGACACCTTGAACTGGAGATTATACATTCGTAAAACGTTCCTCAAGCCGAGATAAGTGATCCGGCAGAGCAGAATCTCATAGGAGAAACTCTACCGCACATATTCGACGGGCGGCATAAACAGGAAGTAATCCTGGAAGCTAGAAAACTTTTTCGGCCTATGTGCCAGAGAGCAACTGTAGCCTGAATAGGCACCATCTTTGTCTGCAATATCTAGTTCTATATAAATCTATGGCTGTAACAGTAGCTAGCTTAGTTAGCAACATTAACCAGCCTCTTACCCATGAGCAGAAGGTTTGGGAGGTTTGGTAGAAAGGAAGTAGTTTCTACACAACGAGCTGTGTGAATTATCTTTGGTAACCGGGTCAAGATTGCTGTAAAAAGACACTGCTGGCAAGTTTTTCAAATGTATTTTTAAGGCACTTTGAGTTCCATAAACCGAGCGCCAGCTTGTTCCATTATATTGGAGCGAAGGAAACCGATATCTCTAAATTTCAGCAACTCACGCCAGAACAATCTAGATGGATTAACAGACCTACAGGTGAGAGATTTTTGGCTGACGTCTTCACTAACTGACTATCTTCTGTAACTGTAGCGGTGGTTCTGGAGTCTCATGTGCAGTTTCATGATACACTGTTGGTATTTTTAGGTTGCTGAACATTTTCCAGCTGTATCAAATCCAGATGAGACGTAACATCAAATGATTTGGCACAAAGTATCCTCAGGAATGAGCAGGAGACAAAGTCAGAATGGTGATGAGATTGACATGGCTGTTTTTTTTTTTTTTTGGGTGGATTTTTCCTTTAAGTTTACACACACAAACAAAAATATAACAGTATAAAAAAATTAAATGATAGCTGTGGAAAAACAGCAATTACAAAAAAAAAAAAAAGTCCATTTCAGTCAATGTTCTTCTCTTTGGTATGTGTTTAAAGGTGGGCACAAGCATCCACCTAAAGTGCTCTATATGGTACAGTAAGCTGGTCAGGCTTTTAAATAAACGTGGAGTCTTTTTGGCGTCTTAATGTGGTTTCCAATGAGGCTGAAACTGTCCGTCGACGATCATTTTTCTCCAGTGACACCGCTCTGGAATTCATGAGACCCTCACGTGGAGTCTGATGATGTTCTGAAGGTCCAGAAATGAAATATTGGAAGTGAATAAGGCTTTATTCTCTGACACACTTACAGTCTGTCTCATCCCCTCAGCTCTGCCGGCTGTTTGGGTCCTCTGTTTCTGCACAGTGTTTCGAGCGGTCGCAGCTGTTCGTCCTCTCTGGGTCTGTACGGCACCACGTAGCTGTCCTCCTCCAGCAGGATGCGGTTTAGCGTGTGCTCGTAGTTAATGTGACGACGCACCATCATTATATACTGTTTCCCGTCCTCCAGGTGGGGGCAGTCACACAAATTAGGGGCCCACAGGAACTCCCGGTGCTCCAGGCGGAAGCTGTTCCGGTAGGTGTGGAGGATCTGGACGTCGTAGCGCGTCTCCTCGCCTCTGTACAGCTTCCCAAGGACTCGAGCCCGGAAAACTGACAGGAAGCAGATAAATCAATAAAATATCTCCGTTCACATGTCAGAATTCTGTCACAAGCTTTTTTGGAAACAGCATCAAGTTCAGACTCACCAAAGTCCTTCTTGCAATATTGTCTCTGACGCTCCCTTCGACCTTTCACTCGCTGACATTTCCCACAATGCCCTGCACAATACAACAAGCAACAACGTCGTCATGATACGAGGAGCGTACATGTCGTACAACCTTGACAGCCTGATTGCAGGCCTCTGAACGTGGATGTATTAAGAGAGAACTGGATAAAGCGCTGCCACTAAGCCTTGCAGCCAATGTGTCGTTGTAAAATAACTATCTGTAACATGGTGAATAAATCTTTTTGAGCACCACAACCCCTGCGAAATGACTCGTTTTAACTATCTTGGTTTCAAATAAATGAGCATCCCTTTAGTGTTTCTAGTGAGTCATTATTAGCTGGCCCTTAGCAGGACGGGGTGATGAGGCTGATTGAGTTGAGAAAACAGTGAACATACTTCCAGGTGAGGGCTGAGGCAGGAGGTTCCTGTGGTTCTCCTCCCGTTCCAGGCGAGGCAGGATCGGCTGGCGAGGGCGCTGGTGGCGGCTGTGGTGCGGTTGGCGTGGCGGCTTCACGGGCCTTAAAACTGGGAAACACACATCACACACACAGTTGTCACCAATGGGTACATTTCAATGAGGGTAGGAAGAAGCACTTTTTCCCTACTTCCAGTGATCAGCACCTCACAGTCCACCTGAAAATGAAAATTCAGCTGTTATCTCCCCCCGCCATGTTTCCCAGCCTTGTTCATTGTATTTTCTGTAACTAAGAGTATACAATCTGCTTCCTGTTTAAAACGGCACATGCAATCCCAGTGTACTATTGGCCATGACATACGTATATGTTTTTTAGATGTGTCATATGGACCCCATTTCTAAAAATACCAGTGTACTTGTGGACTGTTTGCTGGTGTTCATTTAAGTTGGAAGATCTGCAACTACAAGAGTCCTGGATTGAGTTAATGGCCAGGCTTTGAGATCAGTACCAAAGAGTTAACTCAGACCAACACACTTCTGTCAAAACTGCACTTTGAAACACTGTTGAACATGAAGAGACACTCAGCTCACTGTGTTGCTCAACAGATCAGAGAAACCTCCAAATTCTATGTTTGGATATTTTGGTCTGAAAGTAATGAAACAGCAGGACTCCTTCAAAATGCCAGAGGTGTTTAAACAAACCTACTTCACATGAAAATGACATTATGAAACAAATGTTCATGCAGTTCCAATTAAATCCTGCACAACATTATAAATCATGTCCGAACTCAGCGACTGGAGGCTGCACCTTGTTACCCAAATAATCAACACACTATTTTTTGGCAGCCACAAAGAAGAATCAGGTTCTGTTTGGCTCGGATCCATCAGCTGGAAAATGCTTCCAGAGAGCCTACTTGGATTTATTACAGCACTGGATAGAGTCCGACAGAAGGCGCAAGTCCTCCGGCTGCGTGCAGATTTCCATGTGAATGAGAGTATTTAAGAGGAGGCTCAGCACATGTGTACTGCAGGCTTATCATGGGAGATAAACCAGCTGCATTCCTCAGCAACCAGGTCAGCCTGCAGATAAACTCCTTTAAAATCAAATGTGACCCGAGGACGGATTGTTTTAACTCATTGTCCACCACACAGGTGTTTATACTGTTCTTATTGTGCCTGATTGGAGGAGGACTTTGTGGGCATGTACAGACTATGGTCGGCTTAGATTAGGCTTTGTTGCACCTGTTAACTTTGGACAACTTTCTAAATCATTCTTATTAGAGCGTAACAGAAAACACCTGTAAGGGTTTGCAGAGAAATCAGCATTAACAAGATCAGTGTATTTAAACACAATCCTGACTAAATCCTTTCAGTTCCTCCAATTAAAATAAAAGAAATGTATTATGCTGTTGCTGCTGCAGACTGGGAGTCTTCTCATGCACAGGCAGGAAAACACTCATCTGCTAATTTTCTTTTCCAGGAATCTTACTGTTAAAGTTCAGCCATCGTTTGATCCCCATTTACGCTGAAACTCCATTAAAGGAGAAGTTATGCTGAGAATTGATCCAGAACCAAAACATACGAGATGACGATCAGATTACTTGAAGTGCTCCAGGTCCAGCTTCTCTATGCAGCAGCTGCTGCTGCATCATCTAAATGCTTTTAACTTGCTTTTTTAAACTTACACCAGTGCGGTCGGGTGGTGACAGGAGGAGCCCGGGTGGTGATGGTGGTGGTTGTTGTGGTGGTTGTGGCTGTAGTGGCAGGTTGATCCCAGGGGAGGTAGTTTGCAGTGTGGTGAGCTTGACGCAGTGGACTCCTTCTCCCATGGTAGAGGTCATACTGGTCTGGTGGTAACCAGTACTCGTACTCGATTCCTGGGTTTCTGTCCGTCGCCAGCACCTGCACACGAGGACAGCATGGAAACATTAAGACCGGCCTGCAAAGGTTCTGAATATTGAGTTGGTAATCCTAATCCCCAACCACTCGCACATGTGTAGAACAGATCTAGTGTCCGGTATGGATCGGGCACTGACAGTGATCATATCTGGACGAGAGGGTGGAGCTGGGGAGGATATCTGGAGGACAGGTTGTGATAGCCACTTGTCACTAACAAGGTAGCTACACCCTAAAGAAGACCCGACTTTATCGTCTATTTTACTCTATATGGGACCATCATTTACAAACTGAACATCATGCTGTGTTAAAGAAGACTTGAAACTAACGATTGAGACCATAAACTTGTTAGGAAACTGTTTTCTGAGGTGATGAATCAAGTTGTAGTTGAGGTGATACACCGTCTCGTCTCATCGCATTGATGTGAACTGGCATGTTTTCAGACCGGCACATCGCGAGAAGTTGCAAGTTTCAACTCGTCCTGCAGATCTTTGGACTAAGCAGAGCTTCAGGGCTACAAGAGTACTAGGACCAATTAAAGGCGATGAACTTGAACACCAGTCGCAGTACGACAGCAGGCTGTTCTTACAGTATCTCAGGTTGAAGCAATCGTTACCAGCTGTTTGGTAGCTGAGCCAGGTCTGTTTGAGAAATACCTGCACAGAGCCTGAACGGAAACAATCAGTTGTTTATTCAAACCTGATGTTTTATTTGCCTTGTGAAATATTAACGATAAGCTGAATTAATTCAGTTCAGCAGTACATTGCACAATGTAGGTTATCTGGTTTCGGTGCCGGCCTGGCTCAGTGGTGTCAGGCTGGTTGGTTGGTGGTGAGGCAGGCGAACCAGAAAGGCCTCAGTAAAGTAGGCCTGTACAGTTTGAGATGAAACCTTGTGACGGCTTTACAAGGAAAGCAACATTTTAAAAGAACTGTTAAACATCAGGAGATATCCAGCTCCTGAGACTGCAGCTTTTGAACTCTCACCATCAGATGGAGGTCTTCCCGGGTGGGTCCGGGTACCTCGAAGCTCTCCCAGGTGTCCGCCGAGCGCCGGTACACCAGCTTCGTCCCGGCCACGTTGTACTCTCCTGGGATGCTGATCTTCCAGTTACCGTTGATCACAAACTGGGAGCGACCGTTCTGGAGGGCTTGATGAGGGAGGATGATGAAGGGGGGGAAAGGAGGGAAGGAGTTTGGTTTGGTTAATCAGTATTGATAAGTGAGTCAAATATTTCTAAGTGTGAACAGTCTAATATAATCGGGTCATGTTGAGGTAAAGGCACCCTGTCAGAAACAGAAATATGCCAGCTGGCTTTATATGGCAGCTGCCTCTCCTCAGTGCCTGCAGAGGGAATTTCCATGACATGAACTGGAAACAAGTACCTTCACCTGCCTGCACCAGTGGTCAGATAAAGCCTTTACGAGCGTCCCTTTCAAGACCACAGTGTGTGCCATTTTGGGGCCTGTTTTATTTTGGTCTCATAAACAAGGATGAGAATAGATGTCCTTTGCTTATTATGTTCCCTGGAAAAAGTCACAGCATGTCCAGAAGACCAGCTGGGACTCTTGTCTCTGGGGAGAGGAAGTAATAGAAAAGTCCAGGATTTTATTTAAAGTGCCTGATTTACACTGCAGCCGCGGAGCCAGTGACGCAAAGTGAGTCTTCTGTGGAAAGCTGAAACTGATACACACAGATGGCCAGGTGTCCTCTGTGTGTGTGTGTGTGTGTGTGTGTGTGTGTGTGTGTGTGTGTGTGTGTGTGTGTGTGTGTGTGTGTGTGTGTGTGAGACAGGCTGAATCTTACCTAGATAATTCCTGCTGTTATCAGTGACTCTGATGTGAGTGGCTCCAGCTGGTATCATGGCCACTTCGTTGTATCCAAAAGGTCCGCCTGGCAAACAGAGACACTCAGTTAGAGGCTTGGTTTCCTCTTTTTAAAACCACTTCACATGATTAAAAGCAGTGTTTTACAATCAGGAACACACGTGCTGCACCGAAAACAGCTTTACAACAAGGTAAAATCCGGCCAAGAAGAGGAAAGCCTCAGATGGCTTTTAAACCTTTTAAAGATATTTGAGTCTTAATGAAGGAGAACATTAAAAGTTAGTTACACAAAATCCCAGAGGAGTGTCTGTTTCATTGCAGAGATAAATCTGGGTTCAACCTGCAGAGGCAAGTAGAGACTACGAAGCAGGATTTGTGGTTAGCGAGGTAACTCCAGGTTTAACTCTGGGGTTTTCAGGGTTAAGATGGCGGTTCATGGTAAATTATGCTGCACAGCTAACTGCACATGTAACCACAGTAATTGTGTCTGAATCTGCGCTGCCAACATGCAGGTGACCTACACTGAGTACTGTGCCTGAATGCATCCTCTTTGGACAATAGCCTCATTCACACTGTCTTTTCAAGGCGGGAATCTTGTGCCGATATTTCACCTCACCGTCAAAGGAGGTAGTAACAGAGGTGAGACAGCGTCTGTGTGAAAGTATAAACTGGCAGCGCGGGACGGGGGTGTGTCGAACTGACGGTGTTCAGTCTGACAACTAAACAGATCCTTCACTCGTCAAATAAAAAAGACATGTCCCACACAGCTGGTAGTGTCTTTGACAACAAAAAAATACAGAATTTAAGAGGCGAGCCTTCGTTGCATAGTCTCTGTGTGAGAAGGGCTATTGTGTAATGAATGTAAAGTCTGTCTAATATAATAATAAATCACAGGAGCTCGACTTTAAAAGTGACATTTTAAGATTTGTATTTCCTTGATTATACTCTCTTGTGTTTCTCATGTCCGACACCTCTATAATGATGATGATTCATTTTCCTAATCGGCGGCCGGTGTCCACATGTTTTGCATGTACTGTAATTACAGACTGTGTAGTTATGGTGTCACAGTTTGTTACTGTGTTGATCAACATCACAGCAGAAACAGTAGCGACACGCTCTCTGAGTTTCTCTTCATAACTTAAAGCCACACATATTTAAAGGGAAGTGTGTCAGTCAGTCCTTATGTGACATTTCTTGACCCAAACAGAGAGAAGATTGTTTTTAAAAAAGCTCATTGTGACCTCTCAGGAAACATTTTAAATGCAAGAACTATTTTGAATGTGAATCTAAGAGATTCATAGTTTTGCCATTAATATTTTAATTCTAACTTTTCGACTATTGAGACTATTGAGAGCTGACCTATTTAGGCGTAAATAGGTCAGCTTATCAAGACGACAATCTGCAGAACATCTCAGATATTCATTGAATAATAAATCCATTAAAAGATTCACATGCATCAATGAATGACCTTTGAAGAGTTGTGGATACACTCCGGCAACAGCTGCATGTCGCTTAACATTTTATAGCACCACTGCTGCAGTTTGACTTCAGTTTGTACTATGACTTCATATTCAAGGTTAATCTTTGGATAGCACACTAAATCATCTTCTGCCATTTTTCAGCAATCAGTAACCGATAGGCAATCAGTAACTCACAAATAATCTGGATTACTAATCAGATAATTATGTTCTTTCGAAAAGGATCTGACAACCCTGGCAGGTTGTGTCTCGTATCACGACGCAGCTGCAAAGATTATCTGCCATTATCAAACAATCAAAATCTATGATGTCACTAATGATTAACTGTGATTAATGGTTTACAGGATGGGTTTACGAGCACGGAGACAATTTATGAATGAGCTGAAGTCAGAGCCATTCATTACAGAGAGATATTTCACTTCTGAGCCAAAACAAAAAGAGGCCAGGACAGCTCAATAGTTCCCCCGCTGCTCCCGAATAAAAAGCAGCCGCAGGATGAACTCCATTTATTACAACCTCTGAAGAGCGTCTCACTTTGGTTGCCCCTGTTTACCCGTTTCAGAGGGAAACTATGCACAGGCTTCATTAGCCGTATGAAGATGTGACTGAGGAAGTGTCAAAGTCAGAGACAGGCCGCGATGAAGCTCAAGGCCGTCGGCATCCGACCTTGTGAGGAGCGACTCTTTCGCGGCCGCCCTCCATCAGTCCTCCCTCCGTTGGGAAACGCAGCTGCAGGAGGAGAGAAAAACCTCCCAAGGCTGTCGAGTCGCCCAAACAAAGCGGCCATTATCAGCCTGTTTTCCTTCTTGCTCAGTCTGAGCCATTATGGCCGGCACTCTGCTCCGTGTGAGGAAGCCACTGTTACAGAGACGAGTCCCGAGCCAAGTCGCACGCCAGAGGTGTCAGGCACTTTCTGTTCGTGTGTGTGTGTCCATGTTGATTCTCATAATTTGATTCAGTTCTCAGTAAAGAGAAAACAGGATCTAAATGACATTTTTGTCCTGCATTGATCCCACATAACTCAATTCTCCTTCCTCTTTACATCACTGACAACATTGTTCCATCCCGGTCCATCCCGCTCTTCATCACAGCTGGTGATTATTTACTGTGCTGACTGTAAGATACCAAAGACCAAGAGGAGGTACAACAATGCCAGACCAGTGTTTTAGAGTTATTTATATATAATGTTGAAACGTTTGAGGTTCCTGCCTGCCTGATTTAACTCAGCTTTGGTTTCAGTCTCTGGAGAGTTGACCCAGGACATAATGGTGCTGATTTGTGGGATTTTACAAACATGAAGAGTTCACAGATCGTCTCTGAGAAACCACGACCGTAGCTGCCAGTAGTTCCTCAAAGGACACTGACTGGTTCAACATCTGTGTGTTCGGTACAGTAAGTGTATAGTTTCTGTAATTTTTTCCCAGGTGGAGTGAAGATGAAGGTAATTTAACATTATTATACTGCTGCAGAGGTTTTCAAAGTTTGAGAGCAGAGCCCCTCCCAGAAAATTCAAATGTACAACCTGACAACTGACTGTTTCTAGTAAATGCAGTCAGAGCAGTGTCTCATTTCAGACATTTGCATGTTTATGTGTTATTCTCTGGATGCTTGCCTCTACTGTCTGAACACTAAACACCTCATTTCAAATGTTTGCTGTATTTTTAAGCTTCTTTTGTTTTACACATTTCAAAGCAGGCTGGGAGCTGCGTGTGCTCAGAGGCAGCTTGTTGACTCGACTGTGTTTTTGGAAACCTGTTGTCAAATTCCTTTTTATGCGGACAAACCAAATAAAACCCTGTAGAAGTTGAGCTTCCCGCTGCATGTTTAATGTGAACAGTCAGATCCTATGTCAGCCTCTGAACTGCAGATACCACCGCAGGTTAAAAAAAAAATGTTTGGGTGGCTTTGAGCCAGAGTGTCATTTGGGGCCTTGACTTGGAGTCTGAGGAGCTCTGTGTGCTTCCTCCTCCTCCTCCTCCTCCTCCTCCTCCTCCTCCTCCTCCTCCTCCTCCTCCTCCTCCTTGAAATCTTAACGACTGTAATTTTGGAGGACCTGTTGTTCGCTGAATTTCTTCCTGGAAGGCAGCCAGCAGGTTTTGTTTGGGCAAAGCGGTTACCATGGTTAATGTTCAATTTCTCAGAGAACAATAACCTCTTGACTAAACTTGATTGACTAATAACACTTGGGAGGGAAAACCACAAAGAGTGCCTGGAAATATCCTCCGGATCGTGTCGGTCCAGAGCTGCTGCAATTGATTCCTCGTGGAGATAATATGATGAGTGTGTGTGTGTGTGTGTGTGTGTGTGTTTGTGTGTGTGTATCCTACCTGCCTCCAGATCGTTGCTCTGGTACACACTCTTGTGGTGCAGACAGGTGTTGTTTTGTCCTCCACACACCATGCAGGCGTCCTCCTGCTGCTTTGAACCCAAGATGGAGTCACAGCCGGGTTTCTGTATGTCACAAGAAGATACAGACAAATATTTAGGAAACAACAGTTTGATCTGGTTGGACGTCTCTTTCTCTGCCAGCGTGTTGATATGCAGCACTCAGACTTCACACATTTTCTGTGGAGAGCCCTGGCAACTTCTAAGCTTTTCTTTTTTGTTTTGTCTCTGCTGCACGGCCACCTTGAACCTTCGAACCGTAACTCAACTCAACCCGCTCTGTCTCCTTCTCTTATTTGCTTCTCCCTGTCATTTTCTCTGTCACACAAACATTTACTTTGGGAGAAAAAGAGCGACTCCGGGCCTTGGGAGAGGAGGATTGGTCGGAGAGTTGTCTCTGTAAACGTTAAAATGCCAAAGCAAAGAGCACGGAGGATGAGCTGGATGGTTTATGGTGTGTGGAGAAGCTCGTTGCGAGATAGATTACAGTGAGCCGCTTTCTTCTCCGGCCTTCATCTCCCGCTCTGCAGAGCAAACCAATCAAGGGGGAGGTTCCCAGGCAAGAGAGCAGCAATCTAGGGGACCTATAATCAGCCCCCTGAGCCCCTTAAAAACACAAAAACACTCCAAGCATCTGTGTGTGCACAACAGGAAATGAAGCCTCGGTGACAGAGTGGCAGAGTGCACGAGGGCCCCACGGAGGGAGCGACCGTGGCCCCACAAAACACCAGAAAACACTGGAGCATGAGAGAAAAGTCATCCAGGTTAATGTAACATTCAGAGTTAAATGATCAGCTCTAGTTGGTTTGGAGCAGCTGATCTACTCTCGAGCTGATCAGTATAAGGATATTATATCGTTATCGTGATATGAGACTATATATTATCTTCGTCAGGATATGGCACGAGTGTTGTCTTGGTTTTAAAGGCTGCATTAAAATAAAGTGATGTCATTTTCTGAACTTACCAGACTGGTCTACTTGTTCTTATACTTGTCTTTACCCTGATATTTTGTGCTATTTGATTTTGTGATCCAGTCCGAACATTTATGGAGAGTTTTTGTTTAAAACATAAAGAGAATTTATGTTTTAGTCAAAATCTGAAATTTTGTGGCCCTCATGCTGTCAAATTTTTTCCCCTGGTATCGAACAAGGTATCAAATATTGATATTTTACAAGGTATCATTACAACACTAGTCGAGACTGAAATATTTCAACAACGTTTGGATGGATTCTCATTAAATTAGATGCACAGTTCTCCAGATGAGGAATCCTAATGACTTCATCGATCACTTGGCTTTTCCCCTAGAGCCACCGTGAAGTTGACATCTTTGGTTTGAGTAAAAAAAAATCTTAAAATCAATTGGGTGGATAGATGTGAAATGTGACTGTTGATTTCTTCAGAAAAAAGAAAAACTGTTGTGCACCACAGAGTCGCTTTGATTGATGAAGCAACAGCCAGCAAACTAGAAAATAGCCTACATAAATAGTTATATACACCTGCAGAAAAAGCTTGGGAACCACTGTCCTAATACACGTCGAACGCTAAAGAGGATGTCCCACTGTATCCGGTTGCATTGTGCAGTATAAAAGCCAGCAGGTTTTCCTGGTTAATCTGTCCCACAATCCTCTGCTCAGTGGAAGATACGTCACATCAGCAACAGACCGATGACAGATCATTAGCTGCCTTCCAAATCGTATGCTTTTCCTTTTTACTTCAAAAATGTATGTATGTATGTATAATGTAGGAGCAAGAGGCTCAAAGTGCAAGGGGCAATGTTATGACGAAGTAGTATGTCCCACCTTAAGAGCAGCTGCAGGACGTACTGAAAGTAAAAGGAGGAAATATGTGATTTGGATGCAGCTCTGCTCTCGCTTGTGAACCGAACAAAAACCACATTGACACTTTGGACTGTTGACTGAAAAACAAAACAAATATTTTGAAGACATCCATTTGGTTCTGATTACTTCTGATGGACATCAACAGTTTTATGGATTGTCAGAAATTGTAATTAGATAATAAGATAATTGCTCTAATTGAACCAACTCTCATTTAACAGCAGCAAAAAAAACACTTAACACCACAGAATGCATCCACACACACACACACACACACACACACACACACACACACACACACACCAGCCATGTGTTCTGCGGTCTGATCTCAATATCTGACCTGCAGCCCTCCACACCAGCTGCAGGCTGCATCTGCTTCCTGTTTCAGGCCCTGTGCTGTTCTGACCTCGGCCAGCCGAGTCAGAGGTCCATAAATCTACTTATTTACACCACACGCCAGACGTTAGCATGCACACACACACATTATATGTAGACATATGTAAACACAGACACACGTTAATCCTTTGTCAGTGGTGTAAAAATAACCTTGCCTATGAGTGTCCCCTCATGTAGCAGATGTGTCTCTACTGAGAATTACGTATGTATGTTATTAAGCTGCATGTGCTGCAGGACCCGTGGGACACAAGTTCACTTCCAACCATCCCCATCTGTGTGAGGGTGAGAGGGGTGAGCAGGGGACAGGCTGGATGTGGGAGCAGGACTCTGGACTGTGTGCTGAGCACAGCTGTAATGCTAACTGAAGGCTGCAGTCCACACTGATGAGTGCACTCTGGCCCTAACGCGCAGCATGGAGTTCACTTCTCCAGAGAGCTCCAGTCAGAGTGGTCAACATCACTTACACCACAACAGGGTGGGAATGAAGAGAGGAGAGGGAGAGAGACTTCAGCTCAGTCAGAGTCAGAGGAGTTATTTCAGGCATCCTGGTTCTGGAAGTAGAAAGTCCTGCTCATTGTCTCTTAGACGATGTTAGGAGACTGACAGTGGGAGCAGTTTCAAGTCTTACTGACGATGGACATGAAACACTTTCGGCTCTGGTAGAACAGATGAACAACTACATCTGGTTCATTGATTAAAAAGTCTTAAAAAGCCTGTGTACATCCAAACATTTGCAAGAGGGGTGAACTAGAGCTCAAAAATGCATTTTGGGAGGAAACATCGAGCAGAAGCTTCATTTTATATTTTGTAGGAAGCTTGTGAAAGTTTAAATTCAAGATTTTTGGTACATTTTTGAGGAATTCGGCGTGTATGGTGCAGTGTTTTGGATCACTATGTGAAATTAGCAGAAGATCATCAAGATTATACTTAAAATAAAACTTGGAAGTTGGAATTTGTTGTGAGGAAAGATGCAGACACCAAATCATACTTATTTTTGTACTTAACACTGGGGAGGAAAGGGTTTTGGTGAAACTAACTTTATGACTCTGTTAGATGAAAAAGATCTGCCAGCCAAGCACAGTTTTTACCTGCCAAAATGTACACATATTGAGTACAACTTCAGTAATTAGTTATGAACCTTAATGCACCACGAAGACCCTGTCCCTTCGTATGTGTCGAACTCAGAACATAATGGAAATAATGGAGCATTTAGCAGCTAAAGAGCCAGATATTTTCCTCATGAGTTGTTTGAGACCAAGAAGAGCTAAAATGAGAGTAAATATCGGACTTAAATTTATTAATTAGACTAAAACACGACTCTAACTGTGTCAGGTGGACGAGCAAATAGGAAAATGATTCACATGAACCACAACATGTGGTAATATGTCAGGACTGTGTGCTGTGAAGTTCTTTCGCCCTCTAGTGGCCAAAAATCAATAAATGCAGCTTTAACTGAGTATCAAATGCATGAATACAGTATGCAGAGAAAACACCAACACAGACACACACACACACACAGTATTGTTGCCACTCACCAGGCAGCGTCCGTTGACACACACTGCTCCGGGCTCCTTGTCGCAGGCTGTCCCGTCGAGCACACGGCCAAAGTTGTAGTAGAAGTTGTGACCCAAAGCCAGGCAGCTCAGTTCACAGGGGTTCGAGCCTGTGCAGGGAAGATGTTCAGTCAGTGGCTCATTAGTTTATTATGGGAATAAAAGACGAGGCAAAATGACAGGGAGGGAGGTGGAGGAACAGAAACATGGAGGAGGTGAGGAGAGAGGGAACCGGGAGGGAGCAGAGAGGGAGAGGAGGCAAAATGAGGAGATGATGTCTGAATTTTAATTTTTGGGTGAACTGTTCCTTTAAAGACAAGGGTGTATCTCATCCACTGTAGTATCTCACTGACCTCCGTGAAAGGTGGTCCATCTGAAGGACTGTCCAGCCACTAACGGTCTGTCATTGAAGGCAGCACACTGCATCTCTCTGAAGTCCTCCGAGCTGGGGGGACACTCCTGCACAAACACACACACACACACACACACACACACACACACACACACACACACTGTGAGAACATTGTTTTCGTTTCACCTTAAACTCAGCTATAACAACTTCCTGCCTCACCCCAACTCTGACCCAAACCATAACCCTGTCATCACTCTAATCTTAACCCTGAAATGAAATAATAACCTCGTGATGAGTCCTCGTATGTCACACTCGAGTTGAGGATTTATGTCCATTCATCCGAGAGCTAATCACTCCGTACTAACTGCACATACATCAAACACGCTTAAACACGCTGCAACACATCTGTGTGTTTTTCCTTTAATCAATATGGGCTACAGTGACTTTCCAAACACACCCACACCCACACACACACAACCCGACACAAAAGCAGGTCTGATACCTGACTGCGACTGCAGGATGTTAAATCCCTGAGTTCAGAGCGGAGCAGTGGAGTGAGGACACAAGTTAATATGTCAGTGAAATTCCAGATCACGCCCTGAAAGCCCTCGGCTGCTACACCTGCCCTGAACACACCTATATGGGCAACTTCAAGAGCAAACGTCATCCATTGTTCTAAAGTGTTTGCATCAAAAGTCGGTTTCATGCAGCGTGAAAGTCTTTACGCTGAACTGACCTTGGTGTTGCAGATCTTGTACTGTCTGGGATCTCCTGCACATGGTCCACCCACTGGGTTTCTGCAACACAGAAAGAAGAGACTTATTGAGTATATCAGACACAGCAGGTTTATTTACCTAATCAGTATTATTCAAGATTATTCAAGTATTGATTGAGGTTAGGCCATTCTGTAGCTCGGAGTAAACGTTCATTTGGACGTCGCTATGGACAAAATGAATAAATGTAAATGTGGTTTAACATCACAATAGAGTCTGATCAGGAAACCAAGAAGGAAGGAAGGAAGGAAACAAAACTCCTGAGTGCACGGACGCATAAAATCTGAGCAAACACTGGTTCAAAAACATCTGAACTGTTTTTGTGTTCTGTTTTTGTCGATCTTGAAATGCATAAAGTATATTTTATTGGCAACTTCTTATATTTAAATAATATTTAAAATGTGTTAGCAAAGTAACTGAATGCTGATCCAATATATTTGTAAAATATAATACTCAAAATACACGAGTCACCCATCAAGCAAACGCGTTGTTAAAAGTAAGTTTATCTATCCAACCCTTAAATATATCTAAGTTTTCCTTCCAAATATACTGAGCTGTGTCACCCTGCAGGTCACAGCTGGTATCTACCTGGTGATGCAGGTGCGCGTCCTTACTGAGGCTCCGCCCCCACAGCTACGTGAGCAGACGGACCAGCCGCTCCACATCGCCCACTCGTTCCTGAAGTGCAGCTGCTGGCGAACACGTGCCGGACGCCCCACTGAGGACTCAGCGGAGGGACCCCACGCAGAAACCCAGGACTGAAACACAAATGACAGAGAGAGACTATAAAACTGGCGTTTAACACATTTTTACAAAGTAACACAAAGGAGTGTAAGCTGAGAGGACACACTGAGACACTTCACTTCAGGGTTGAGTCTGATATTTTGAACCTTAATGTAAAGATATAATGGAGTCCTAAGCAGAAAATGACGTCACATCAACTCTGTGTGTGCTGTGATCTGACAAAAAGTTTATTGCTGATCGCAATAAAAAACACTCACCATAAGTTGATCCTCAGCGTTTGTTTCTGGCAAATTCACAGTCAAACTTCACAGGTGTGCTAATTATATGTTCCCCAAAACTGCACATCAGATATATCCCAATAGGGGGAGCTGTATCCTTTTCAAGGAGAGCCCAGGACCACGCAGCGTCTCATACAAACAAAATCTCAACAACATAGCACATATTGTGAATTTGCCAGAAACACACGCTGAAGAAGGGCGTCTTGGCCGAAATGTCTGTGTGGCAAGAATCAACAGTTTAATGGGAGTGCTGTCCTTTATTTTTCTTTTTGCTCATTTACTATGGACATCGTCATATGCCAGTTCGGCAGACATCGCCCAACCCTACGTGACAACGTCTGTGGTTCCAGCAAGGGGCCGAAACTAGGGAGGTAGGAAGTCAGAAAACGGGCCAATCACCCCCCATTTTACGGCCCTGTCCCACATTTTTTGCAGGTCACTGTATCCCAGTTCCATCATTCTCGTCGCCTCTAGTGCTGCTGGTTTTATTTTCACCTTGTCTGTTGGCTGAAATTATAATAATGACTATAAACAGCCAGACAAGATGCAGTCATGAAACTTTACAGGTGTGCAGCTGAGGTCAAAATAAAGGGTGTGTTCAAAGATGGGCGTGGTCCGATCACGGGGGCTGGAAGTAGGAAGGTGCTACTACAATGTCAATTTTAAAAGTTGACTTCACTTAAAACAAGTCAAGATACCGATTACCTGAGAATTACCAAGAAGACTATTAAATCTAAGTTCTGAAAGCTAAAAAGTTATAACAATTTATGATCATTAGTCTACTTAATTTGGTAATTTTGAGGTAATTGGTTCGATTGTCAGATTTTACAGTGTAGTTACTTTTCACATAACATTTTATCAATCCTGAATACAATAACTGATCAGAGTAAAAACTTGTATAACGGCGTCTGTGGAGTCGCAGAGTCGAGTTTGAGAGACAACGAATGCTGAAAACCTGCAGGGACAACACGACTCTCTGCTCTCTGATCGCTTTGCAGCGTCGCTTTGCAGCGTCGCTTTGCAGCGTCGCTCTGCAGCGTCGCTCTGCGTCGCTCTGCAGCGTCGGCCTGCATGTTCAAAGCTGTCAGGTGGAAACAGGCAACTGTCAGCAGCTCACATTCCCTGCATGTGTGTGTTTGTGTACACGAGGAAAACAGAGAGACCAGTGTTGATGGGATATCATTTGTGAAAAGGAACAAGAGTGTTGGCGGTAGTTTTGTGTGACACCTGAGAAACCCACGTTATTTATAGGCAAGAACCCAACAGGCGGATAAATCTATTCAAAGAAAAAAACCTTGTGAGCCTGGTGGATCGGGATCGTCAGAGCCAAACAATAAAAGTGATTAGAAAAATCTCAATGGCGCTCCTCAAACACATTCCAGAGTGTTCGCCCTGGAGGAGGACTGAAACTGGCAGCGTTCCCACCGGTTTCTCATACAGGAGCTGGCTCACACACACGTTTAACTCTTTACACACACTACCTGTCTGTCAGGAAGTCAAAGTCACGTGGAGTATCTGCCGTGCAAGACGAGAATCAACACTCGTGACGGACGTGAAGAAGAAAAACACAACTTAAAGCTCTTATCCTCGTTTCCCGCCACTTTCATCATTAATATGCAAATGTATGCAGCAGGATTCTCCGGTGTGTAATCAGATCTCATGGTGTGTGGTGGAAGAAGGATGTCTCTGTCATGTCATTAATTGTACTCAAACAAATGTTTTTTTCACTAATCTCTCAATTATTTTTCCATCTATCTAATAATATGTTTTCTCTGTCAAATTAAGAGTTTCTCTTTGAATCCAAACAGTCGAATTTTAGCAGCAAATCTTCACATTTGAAAAGCTGGATCCTGCACAGGTACTGTACCTACATCATGTGCCACTGATGGAGGGGTTGTGTCCCTCCGTCCCCTTGTCACTGCAGAGGTTATCAGTGCCACTTGTTTAAGGATCAGTGACATCGATCTATTTATTTCAATTAATAACTAAACTTCCCGTCTCCCCTGAACTACTCGTTCTTCAACAAACCAAAGAGCCGACTGTTTATGAAACATCAAATTAATCATTTATAAAATTATTACTGCAAAGCCCTCTGAACCCCCTGGCCTCAATAATAACTGAGTTTAATGAAAACATGTATTATATGGAAAGTTGCCAACCCTCCTGTGTAATGTCCCCATGGAAACACTGTTTTTTGATTGCTGATATCCATAAATCTGTGTGATAAAACTTTCATTGTTCAAGTGTTCGTCTGCAGCTGAACATTCATGTTTCTGTACAGCGAGAGAAAAAAAACAGCTGAGGCCGACTGAGGCTCTGTGACTTTACACACACACACACACACACACACAGCTGAGAGCGACCTGTGCTATGACTCTGCATCATTTTCCATGGCAGGGTCACCTGAGGTCGCCCTCATTAGTGTTACCACCGGCCAAATTAGCGTTGATAACAGTTGGAGATGGGGTCGGCCGGCTTTCTAGATTAATGAAAGTGACCTTTGACCTTTACACTGCAGCCCCCCCCTCCTCTTCCTTCACATGAGCAGAAAAAAAAATCTGCTCTTGTGTTTGAAAAGCAAACTGCATACAATAAAGAAGGACCGACTGTCCCATCAGACCAGTTCTCCCAGAGACACAGACAAACTTTCCACCTTAAAGGCAACAAGAGATCAGCAGGTGAAAACTACATTTCCCACCCATAATCCAAATATTCACATTATCAGCTGCCTTTGACAATAACTTGATAACAACACAATCTTCATCTTGTCCATTTGTGCACCAACGAAACAACAATAACAGATCAACTGACCGTCCACACGTGGAGAAATGAGCGGTTCAGTCCAGTGAAAATTCCAGTAAAACTCAAACAAGATGGCTGCTTCCTCAACAATGAAAAACAGACAGTGTTACTTTTTCGCCATTCTTCTAATAACAAGAGCAAGAAGTAACAAAGAAAAGCACGCAGATGTCTGGAAGATGCGGACAGTGCGGAGTCTGGTCTGCAGTGAAGATCAGTTATTGTTTCATTACAGGAAACTTTCCCGTTTCCTTTCGTTGATAAAAGCATGATGACCTCATTCTATCGAGCTTTTATGGAATCAATTTTATCTTTTTCTTTGGTGTCATGGTTTGGAAATCTTCCTTTAAAGGACAGAAACTAGATTAGATTTCACTAAAAATAAATGAAGAACAACACCTGACTCCCTTGTTTTATCAGATCTGATCATTTTATTACTTAAGTTAATATTTGATCATAAATATTAAACAATTTAAACATTTTTTGAAGTTTATTTATTTATTGTATGTATTGTAAATGACCCCAGCCCTTCTGGAGGAATAAACACCCCGAGTCACATCAGATTCTGCTCTGATCCGACGGGAGGAGAGCTCAGAGATGACTTTTTTAACTTTTGGGATGAAAAAATGGATTTATCTTCACTCCTGTTTATCAACCTG
This sequence comes from Pagrus major, assembly GCF_040436345.1. Taxonomy (NCBI): domain Eukaryota; kingdom Metazoa; phylum Chordata; class Actinopteri; order Spariformes; family Sparidae; genus Pagrus; species Pagrus major. Next base: position 36,174,710 of record NC_133218.1, read on the forward strand.
ACTGCAACAGTGAATTTAAGCACACAGACACACCCTCGGTTCGTGCTGTTGCTCTGTACCTTGCGGCTTAACTTATCTATCTATACCTCAGGCACAAATGTTCAAGGATAAGGTAATGTTTTAAAGTTTTATTCACGTTACGTTAAGTCTCATTCGACTTCCCTCCTCACAGGCAACCAACTGAAACGCACCGTTATCTTGAGTAAACTTGTGGATTTCTCTGGTTTGAACATTGTTGGAAACTTTGGAGATCATGTAAGGACACAACTCAACAATATATATGGCAAAGGTCTTGTTGTTTTTAGATATCCTTGAGAACTTTTATCATGTTTTTCAAGACAGCTGCTTTGTCTCCTTCCACTGCAAACCAAATCTACCTGCAGGTATAAATAAAGTCACCTAGACGTTTCATATCACAGCAGCCTCAACATGTAAAATACTACTCAAATAATATCCAGGGGTAAATCTGACCATGCAACTGCTCAGGCTACGAGACAGCTGACCAAAATGTATCAATTAGACCAAGTGATCCCATGAGAGCAAGGAAAAGTGACTAATAGTAAAAGAAAATGTGTGTACACTTGACAGCCATTGTGTTCACATCACTCTCAAAAGGAGAAAATCCATCCAACCATTTGGCCTGTTCGTCTTGTTTTGTCGACAACAGAGACACTGCCAGTGCAGCTGTGGTGATGACTCGATGCAGAAAATGTTTCCGTAATCTAAAACAACTCTTTAAAAGTGGCCCGACTTTGTTTTCCCCACAGTGTCATTACTTCTGTTTAAATGTCACCAGTGTGATACTGGTTTACTGTTTTTCCCAACAACTAAACTTGAGAAACTGATGGTGAGTGTGTTGACCCGTCACTACATTCCTGTGCTTGATGTGACGGAGCGGGCTACGTCTGACCTATCTCTGTCTCTGTCGGGTTATTCCAGCCGGGCCTGGGGGAAGGTTTTTTGGGGGGGGGGCGTCTGCCTGACAACAAGACAAACAGTGATGAAAGATGGACGCTGCAGCAGAAAAAGGTGGTGCAGCAGCAATCAGAGCGTGGAAAGACCTTACAGGAACATTTTCAAGACAGAATAACACGCTGCAAAAACAATCCAATCAGAACGCTCCCAGACCTCAGCGACCGGCTGACCTGCTCACATCTGACGGGCCGTGATTGGTTTATTATCTAAATGAGCTGAATTTTCCTTCTTGGAACCTGAGAGCTGGGTTTTTCCTCTGAACAAATTGGCTTAATCACAACAATTAACTCTGTCAAATGTAAGAAAAAGAAGACAGAAAGGCAGGAAGAAGCTGGAGGGGGAGGCTGTGGGAAACAGCCTTGAGCCCTGACAGGTTTAAACTACAAAGACCTGTGTGTAGATTCAGCGTGGTGCGCTTGTTGAAACACTGTCATCCAGCAATTAGCTTCGTATATTTACACAACACAACACAAAGGTTGACATTGTGGCTGCCGACGGACTTATTGTGTACAACTGAACTCCTTAACAACCTACATGAGAACAGAGCTCCGTTATAATAATTCAAATATACCTAATAAAGACATTCAGACTCATTAAGGCTTGATTAAACTTTAATCAATTAAATGTTATTCAGTTTATAATCTCATAACAGCAATGAATCAGATGATGTGTATTGTGAAAGAGGTGTCCCACATTAAAATAACTAATTTTGGACTTTTGGTCGACCAAAACACATTTCATTCACCGAACAATTATTTTAATACATTGATGATGAAAATAATCCTTAGTTCCAGCAGTCTCTGGAAAACTTTGTTATATATTTTGGTGAATTTTGTACTTACGTAAGTTTCCTCCAACGTTAAAACTAGGGATCGACTAAAATATTGTTTTCAGGGCTGATAGCGATACGGATTATTAGTAATCAAGGAGGAAGATAACCGATATTTGGAACCAATAAACCTGCAGTATAAATACAAATCTTAGCACATTTATATTTACTGTAAATATTTATTTTTATACTTTCACTCCACAACATTTATTTCATAATTTAGCTCCAAGTTACTTTGCAAATTCAGATTTTTCGGTGATGATAGGCTGACTTGTGATGTGTAACCAATCAGATAGTGTTGTGGACAGTGAGTGACTTCTGACAGAGAGAGGATGCTGCATCAGAGCCTAATTAGTGCAATAATTAACTTGTTTTATCAGCAATCATGCACATGCTGCTGACGCTCATGCATGGTGCTGATAATAAGAAAAATGCTGAATACTGGACCCGATAACAGGTCAGGCCAATATTCAGTCTATCCTGAGGTAAAACAGATGAGATAATGGCCACCGGAGCCAATCGCGTCCATTCTGGACAATGCTCACATTTTCATCAGCAGCACCACGGCACGTTTCAGCTGCATCCTAGAAGCGGAAGTCAGACTTTTTTGAAAAGGAGGAAAATTACACCTCTGTTTCGCATAGACAAGACGGCAGATTGCAGCCTTTACCTGGCTGCAAATGTGGCGCATTTTCTAACTAAAAGGGACTATTGAGAGACCTCTAGTGGCAGAAATGACATAATGTGCATTTAAACTCAGCGTCGGGTTACATCATCTGAAGGAGTTGAAGTTGACAATCAATCCAGGCTCAACATAGTGGGAAGTGTTGACACCCAGCAGAGGCATTTCTGTCGAGGCCATGCAGTGACTTGTGTTGATGTGTGGTGGTCAGACTTACACTCTGTGGGGACGACAGGCAGACGGGAGCGACCAGCAGCAGGACAAAGGTCAGGGCCTGGCACAGAGTCAGCTTCCTGGGGACAGGGAGAGAAACAAGCATGTCAGTCGCTGTTTTACATGGATTACACACGGGAACGCACAAAGATGTAGAAGTTGTTACAGCAGAGGTGTTTGAGAAGAGAAAGAAAGGACTGAGAGGAAACCGAAAGAAAAGACACGACTGACACTTCAAACAGCCGAGGTCTTTAGGTCATTGATAATATCCACAAATAAGCTGCCACACAACTGCGATCCCCTGTGGGCAGGAGCCAAGGTCAGGAATGCCCCCCCATCCAGCAAGTATCATTAATTCCCCCTGCCCTGCTCCCCCACCCACAGCAGCGTCTTATTAACTCCCACACAGCTGCCTGACTGAACCCCAACTCCCATCATCCAGCCCGGTCACACTGTTGACCTCTGCTGCATGAAAAGATGCTAAAAAAACTGAATCACCTGCTGAGTTTACATGAAGCCTTTTCAGGTCACCAATAATCTGAATAAGAGCTCAGTTAGTGTAAACATCTGGATACACCGGCTCTCCATGATGTAGACTTGCAAAGAAAAATACAATAAAAAAAAAATACAAAGGTCAATTGTCATCCTCATGTATGACCTAAAAGCTCAACATTGGCTGAATATTTTTGGCATATCAAAAACTGAGTCAAAAGCAATTACAAGCAGTGTCGTACGAACACAGTGAGCCACCTCTGAGGTGCTGCCAGGTAAGACCTCAACGGAGGTGCTTTGTGTTTGCTCTACGATCTGCCTCACCTCCTCCTTTACCTGGAGGCAGCGGTAAGACGTGGATTCTCCGTCCTTTTCTTCTTCTGACTCATCAAAGGTCGAGCGCTCGTTTCTGAGAAGTGCTAGCGATTCTTGGAAAGCCCCTCTCTTTGACTGCTTCCTGGCACTGCTTTACTGACGGTGTGTCATCTTTAACGAGTCTGTTGTGTGACTGGAGGTGTCATTTTCATTAATACACTGCGAGGAAAAATCTGTACGACAGGTTGAATGAAGAACAACTCAATCTTCTCTGTTTCCTTTGCCCTGACCTTCTCTCCCACGTCTCAGTCCGTCAGCTTCCAGTCCGTCTGTCATCTATCTCTCTCGGGCTGTTATTTTTCTCTCTTATCTCTCCCTGGACCGTAAACACAGAGCTGGTCCAGAGCTTTTGGAGTTGGCTGTTGGCTCGGTCCCAGGTCAGTAGTTGCCCTGTCCAATTAAACGATACACATCTCCCTCACACTTGGCTGAGCAAGCCCTTCCCTTCAGCTCCCGTCCTGGCCTTACATGGGGGAATTTATATCAGTGGAACGAGGAAGGTCACGTTGACCGAAAGAGGCAACAGGCTTCTTAACGACCATTTTCACTCAGACTTTATTTTATTTCCCACATCTCAGCTTCATGACAGAAGGGCCATTGTGTTTGCAAAGTTTGACCTCCTCAACTTTAAATCAATGACACATATTTTCTGAGTAATTTCAAATGTGGACAACATTACCAGAGTGTATTTTTCCTAAACGAAACCAAAAGTCAACGGTGAGCTGCAGTATTTTAACTTTGTAAGGGAGTAAAGTGGCATCACGTACGTACATAACGTAACAAAAGTTCATATGTGCATAACTGAAGTTACATAAATAACATCGTGTTTCTGAAACCTAACCATGTACTTTTCTTGCCTTCGGCCCAGCTCTGACAGCACTATCAACAGCTGACAGGAGAGAAGCTCCGCGTGTGCTGGGGTTTTATAGCTGAACTATGCGCGGGATGCACACATCATCCTGACACACTTGTCTACAGAATTCAAATAAATATGATGATTATTTCTACGGTTTCAACACGGCACGTCACCAGACGACACAGAATCAACAGAGCTGATTATTCTTGACAGTGGCCCAGAAAGTTTATTCGCCTACACCAAGTTTTTAGATTAGGCTAAAGAAAAAGAAAAAGATGAAGCTACACTAATATCATAAGTATTATAATATTTGGCTACGTAGGATTGTTTTACCAACTTGTGTGATCCAAACATTTCCTGTAACTCCAGAGCCTTATGAAGTCCAAGAGTCAAGATTTGTTGAAAAAAGATAGATGTAATAATTTCCAGAATGATCATGTTTTTACCTAATGAAATACTCCATATTTATTTGCATCATTTTCACTGTGGTCAAACTGTTTAAGCACACAAAGGAACCCATTTTTATTTATGAGGCGGAAGCAATCTGCCCCGAGAAGCGACCAAACAGCGCCATAAACTACATTTATATAACCACAACAACAAAACGTCACATTATTAAAACTGAGGATGTTTTTCAGGGTGATGGTGTCATAAAATCTGATGACTGACATTCAAAGCCTCACGAACACCTCGATAGAAGCTTTAAATATACCGTAAAAAATGACATCCGGTGCAGTCTAACTAACGTAACCCACAAAGACGAAGCCGTTTCTCTCAGTTTCACTTCTTGATGTCTGGCTTCAGGGTTTGAACATGAAAAGACAGCAGCTCCGGTCACTGACTGCCTGGCCCCCCCTCCCTGCAGGGGCCCTTACAGAGGTGAGCAGGGGTCAGTCCGCCTCCTCCTGCTCTCATTAAGACTATAGCAGCACATTAGTGAATAGCTCCGGGGCAGGGAGAGGGAAATGGCTTTAATCAATACGAGACTAGTTGTTTATTTTGACTGACATTAGTCGCTCTGATGACCGAGGAGGGGGAGAGAACACCGGCCCCACCCGACACAATTAACACCGAGCTGCTCTTATCATCAAACACATGATGAGATGATCAGACGAGCTTTCATCTCAGCCGACCCCCAGAAAATATATCTGTAGTGTTTCAGCTCTGTTCATCTTTTCTCCTCCGAGTGACGCAGCAGCTCGTCACAACTCAAACATCCTGTAGAGGTGAAACAACTAACTGTTGCATGTTAGTTACAGCCGAGTATCTTAAAACAGTTTACAGAGTTTAGTTAAAATGAAGCGAAACTTTAACAACCAGATAATCGATTAATTCATCATCGGGCTACATGTGACGATTATTTTCATTGTTGATTAATCTGTTGATTGTTTTCTTAATTTAACTGTAAGTTGGTCCAAAAAATGTCCAAGATATCGTCCTCAAATGTCTTGTTTTGTCCTCAAACCCAAAGATATTCAGTTTACTGTCACAGAGGAGGAAAGAAACCAGAAAATATTCACATTTAAGAAGCTGGAATCAGAGAATTTTGACTTTTTTTCTTAAAGACTTACTCAAACGTATTTATCGATAATCAAATAGTAAACAATTAATTTTATGGTTGGCAACCAATAGATTAATGATTGCTAAAAATCCTCTTATATTAGCTTCTCAAATGGGAATAATTTCTGTTTTTTTTTAGTTGTCTGTCGAAGTAAACCGACTATCTTTGGATTTTGGATTGAGAAAACAAGATATATAGAGACGTAATTTTTCACTATTTACTATATTTTCATATTTTCATGGACTGTCCCTCGTGTCTGTCTCTCCACACAGAAGTTTACATACTGAAAAATTCCTACCACTGTGTATTCTGAGACAGATTTGGATCTATTTATTTTTAATAAGGTGATTTTTTAGGATTTCGTAGTTTTGGCGTGGATAAACACTGGAGCTGTAACAATAAATCAATTAGTTACCAACAATCAAATTAATCTCCTTAATATGGAAAAATGGAAATATTATTTTCGTACATTTTTATCAACTTGTTGAGAAAATGACCTTGAAAATAATCTCTAGTCGCAGCCCTTACAAACACTTTCTTGTGCTCGAGAAACCCTCTTGATGAGAGTCCAATATGAAGATCACCACCAAAATCCCACTTGACATGTGAACAAAGTGCGATCTTCCCACATGAAGAGAGTCAGATGGAAAACAAACCTCCATCCAGCAGAGCTCAGAGAGGCTGAACTCTCCCCACCCCTCGCTGATAATTCCTCTGTAACGACTGAACTCGCAAACCTTTGCTTGAACACACCCTGACAGACAGGTAGCTCTCACAGTCCCACCCTGCACAAATAAACAACAGCTCCATGCTGTTATCATTCGATTACACTGAAGCCATTATCGCGCTCCGGTTGAAGTGCGCTGCAGGTGAGAATGTGTTCTTCGACCTCCGGGAAGGTGTGAGTCATGTCAACACAGGAGACACCTGACTGAAGATCTCTGCTCCTTCAGCTTCTTAGTGAGGGTCTGAGTGTTTCTGTATGGTGACCCACAGGCGTCCTTTTTACAATTGTCTGCACACCCACCAAGTTTGGAAAAGCAATACGTCTTCCAACCAGGGGCCGGTCTTAACCTTTGACCCCGCCAGAGATTTAGCTGTGACCCACCCAGCGTTTGGGGAGAGCCTGGTGGAGGGTCTGATGGTTATATGGAGCACGCTGCTGAATGAATTGACACAACCTTTAACAGATGTTCAGTGTGAGGGCTCTGCGGTCAGCTCTGACCCCTGGATCTGTATTGACTATGAATGAGGCAGCAACAATCGAGCGCTCAGAGGCGTAGGTCAGCATGCATTAACCAAAACAGCCTCTTTGAACACAAGCGGAGGGTCTTTGTGCCTCAGCAGCTGCTTCTCCTGAAGACGTAGTAAAACATTTAGGAAAAAAGAAATGAAACACTATTGTATGTTCGGACAGAACACCCAGAAAGGATTGCGGTGAATCACTGAATGAAAGACAGGCGTTGGTATCGTGATGTTGGTTTTGTTGTTGCCAAAATGTCTAGACTCTGCCTCTTGCTCAACCGTGGTCCCTTCCCCTTCGCTTCGCTGCACTCAACTCGCTCCTTCCACGACAGGGAGAACAAACTTGGTACACCGTCATACCTCAGGGATTATGAGATTATCTTTTCACAGCCACTTTGACTGAAGCAGAGCCTCTCAGGTCATCTACAGTCATGGTCTAATAACATCAGAAACGGGCAGAGATGAGTAATAAAACAAAACAAACGTGATAAACAATGAGCATAAAACATCTACCAGGCAACAATGAACCACAGTGAACATAATTTTAGTATTCAGATCTTCTACTTAAAGCTGCTACAAGGAACTTTATCTTTTGTTGATTTTGGAGGCCCCTGTGGACAAAAGTGGTCCTGTTTCCAGCGTCAACACCACAAAATATGATGTCAAAAATGAAATGATTTAGAGAAAAATCTCCTCCTGCTTCTTTTTAACTGGCTGAGCCTGGTGCTTGATTACCCACAATGCAACTTAGCCACTCAGCGACATCAGTGGAGCCAATTTATCAGATTAGCTGCAGCTTCCTCTGGAGCCACAAACAGCTCAATACTACTTTCTTCACGTATCTAGTGGTACTTCACAAGACCTGAAAACGCACCTGAATGTGTAAAATTGGTGGAGTTACCCTTTAAGTAAATGTACTTAGATACATTCCAGCACTGCTTCACACCTAGCTGTGAATGTACCCGCAGGATTGGGAGTTTCTAATGTTTTTTTTTTTTTTTGTCTCCATCAGCTTCATAATTACAGTTTAAAAACATTAATGGTTCCAGAGGCAGAAATCCCAGATCTGGATCTCCACCAAGACCAAATCAATTGTTCCTTGGCGCGAAGCCGACACATTCATCAAATCTCATGGAAATTCTTGCACGAGGTTTTAAAAAACATCCTGCTGACAGACGCAGGAAGACAGTAACTGCGTAACAACCGCAGCCCTAATCCTTTCAAACAGTAAAAGACGAGGCTTTTCGTCGGGTTTGTGCAGAGAGACACAAACACGGAGCAGTAAACTCTTATCTGACTGAACCTTGTCCGTCAGTATGATCACTGCCTGACTTTGTTGTTTTCATGTTCAGTACCTGGTTCAAACGTGACCCAGAACCAGCACTTGGATGATCAGGATGTTGTAGAGGAACATGACATGCAGGAGATGGTGGTTTTCAGCCTTCACCATGTGTTAACCTTCTGTTTGACAGCTGCGGGACTGCAGGTTTTGTATTATAAGAGTTTATGTGGTTAATAAATCTTTGACTGGATTACCGACTGGAATCGCTCCAGGGTGTAGACACTCAGACAAAAGGTAGAGCAGAAGTGAACCTGTTCAGTACAAAAGGTTGTCGCCGGGGCAGAACATTACGGTCCGTTTCTCGCTTGTCAAAAGTTGATACCCTCCCTGAAGAACAATTACAGTCCACAGCCACAGCAACAGTCGGCCTTTTAACTGCAGACATTTTGATTTGTCATCGTAGGAAAAGTACAGGTGTAATTAATTACAATAACCACGGGTCTGAGTGAGCCAGCATGACGAACACCAGGATCCTGGAACCGAAGCAGCTGAATGGAATTCAGACATAATTCATTTAATTTTAACCTGTAGCCTTTTCCGACTGTGACATGTCCAAATCCCATTGAGAAGAATCAGTGTGCTACTGACTTCAATCCCTTGTTGCTCTTTGCTCCCATTCCTGGGTTTTGTATTCGTCAGTATGAATAAATTCAGCAGCTGTGGCCTCGGTTTCAACATCTGGACCTCGGTAGGTTTTGTATTCTGGCGTTAGGGGAGAAATCTGTGATTGGTTTACTCACTGGAGGTAAGTTTAAACACCTGAAGGCTTGAATGGACATGCATTTCATCTAGTTGAATCATCAGAAAACTAGAAAAACCTCCACCAAGGCCCAACATCCCCTTCAGCTCAATCAGGCCTAATCCAATATCAAACATTATCAACATGTATCACTCTAGACTTTAAAACACAGATAACTGCTGAACCGTAATCGAAGCTCACCAGATGTAGTCTGCAGCCTGTTGTACTCACTGATAGATACCAGCCACCTGAATTTGTCTCCATTATTCCCGGAGAAATTAACAAAAGTGTATAAAAAACGTCCTGGTTCTGAATCTGTACCAGAAGTTTATTGGGTCCACAGTATATTCATTGACTGAGATCTTGGTTTTAACATCTGCTCCTCTGTAGGTTTTGTATTCAAGAAGTTTGTGCGATGTTATTGAGAAATCCGTGACGGGATTACTCACTGGAAGTGAGCAACTCAAGGCTTGAATAGACATGAAACTGTTCCAGTTGATTCGTCAGTAGAAAAGATGAGTAACTCTGGAAGAAAATATCTGTTTTTGGACAACAAGTCAAGGATCCCAAAAACTTTAAGAAGATCTTAAAGATATAATATATAAACCTGGAAAAGAGAGTCTGGTTTAGATCCAGACCTTCTGGAGGAATAAACACCCGGAGTCACATCAGATTCTGCTCTGATCCGGAGCTGTTTAGAGGAGAGCTCAGAGATTACTCTCAAACTTTTGGGTATATTCACTCCTGTTTATCAACCTGACTGCAGCAGTGATCCGTTGAGGTCACCTTCATTGTCGGGTGTTTATGTTCTGTTATGTCGACTGCTGACTGGAGCTGGAAGGGAAATGTACTTTACTTCATGAACCTACAGTAATGTAATCAGGCTGTTTGGGCCGAAAAAACACCATTAAACAACCACCATGGCTCAATAAAGTCTATCAGACATGAATCATGTTCATGGACGAGGTCATATTTTAGTTTAGTTAATATCTTTATGTTCATGTTCGCAGACTTCCTCCCTCTCTCTCCGATTCTCTCCCGGAAGTTGAAATGCACCTTAACCTTGAGTAAACTTGTGGATTTGACATTTAAGATAATATAAATACACAATTTAAGTGATACATGACAAAGGTTTAGTCGTTTTTAGACATTTTAATGCAGAATTCTTCCATATTAGATCTTCTGGGTCAGTTTGGATGCATTCAGCAACTGTGGTTCATTTTATCTTCCAACAATGAGACAATGAAGCATTTTGAGTTCACCACAGCTGTGACTCGTCCCTGACTGGCGTCTTACACATCGCAACTGAGGCTCAGGGGTATCAAGAAACATCTGCAACTGTCTGTGCTCTGACTGAAATCTATTTTATTTATTTTTTACCTTGAACCACTTTTAATTAATCTGCTACCCTAGGTCTTTTTCATTAACTGAACTTTTAGTTTCTACTCTGTGACTTTACTGTGGATCATGAGCTGTGTGCACATCTGGGGCCCATCACAGAAAGTGCACGTGATCATACATCTGTAAAAAATGAGCTTTTCAGCACAAAAAAATGCACTAAGTCAGTTTTTTGACAATTAACACAGTCTTTCTTAAAGTAATGATGTCCCTTCTCTTGTGCTCGAAGTCCTCAGAGGGGAAGAAAAAGGACTGAAATTCCTCCCCGCAGGAGAGAGTGACATCACTGCATGTAACGCCTAATTAGAGTCCTCGTTTTGAAGCTATATGCTCAGCGTACCATGGTAAGTAGATTAAATCTGTTCATGGGGCGGATGGCTCCTTCCCAAACAAACATTCCTCCAAAGAGTTATCAGAGAGACAGAAAATGTGCCCTGAGCCAAATCAGTCCGGGCTGACAGCGGTCCGCCTAACAGACGGCCTACACATTTCTCCTGACACATTAACATCGAATGCAGCCCATAAAAGGGAAAAGCACACGGTAACATCTGAGGTGCAGCGTGTAGGAAATGTCAGCTAACTGAGAGGGAAAGACAAAAACAAGGTAAATTAAAGTTTATGATTCTGAAGGATAATTTCACCTAAAAATTTTATTTTATTTTTTTCTATCTGTCAGGGAGCTAAGCTTGATGTATTGATCTTCTGATGGTGCGGTCACTTCGGGTCCACCTGATCATGTTCAGATACAACTGTTTTAGAGTTCAGTGCACTGCCCACTTATAAAATCTTTAGTCTCGCCATGATGTGACACTCTTTCCTTAGAAGAAGAGTTCTTATATGTTCAGTTACTTTCTGAAGCAGCTGGCGACTTGTTTTAAAACGTAAAACAACTAAATGATAAAACATAAAATGGCTCCATACAGCTTGTCTGATGTAGTTCAAGTCTCAGGAAGCCCTGAGATCCCTTATTGATATTGATTTGAAAAGACGTTATTTACATCATCGATGTCCGGCCGAGGTCGTGCACCAACTTCCAAAAAGGTGTGCTTTTAGCTTTGCAGCTACAGCTTAAAAAAGGGTGTAAATAACATCTTTTAAAATCAGTTTAGGATCTCGGGGCTTATGGACACTTGGATTACTTCAGATGAGCTTTATGGAGTCATTTAATGTTTTTTTCTGTTGTTTTTTTAAAACAAGTCCCCAGCTACTTCAGTTGTTTAGGAGACTGCTGCAAACTCTGTTTTGCTCTGAAGCTCCAGAAATGTTTTGTGGACTGAATCTTCATTTTTGTGGTGAATTTATCCTTCAAGACAGACATCCAGAAGAATCAAGTCTTCATGTTGCAGTTTGAGCAAAAGATTCAGACGCTCTGCCGTCGCCTGTGTTCATGTTCTCTGCTGCAGGGACGGGATTAGATAAAATATGAGCTGGGTATTTATAGCCGGTGACATTTAGGAGATAAAGGTAGTGCAGCAGGATGAGTGGAATGTAGAGCCAGGAGTTTGCAATATCACAGATACTGTGTGGCAGGAGGATTACCTCACCCCACGGGCAGGAAGTGGCCTACAGCAGGCTGGATGTGACTTCTGCCCTCAGAGCAAACACACACAACTGCACAGGCGACAGCAGGATTATTGAAAACTCGAGTTTGTGATGAAAATGACAAATAATGGATGACACACAGGCTCCAGGTTGCAAATATGTACCCAGAATAACTCCTGAACCATCACTTTTCCCTTCAGCGCTTGTGATGAAGTGACCCACAAAACAAACAGCTTCCAACCGGGTGAGAATAACTCAGCTGTCCCTGGAATTTATCACCTCCCATCCTTCACTGTACTGCAAAAAAATGTTCAAAGCTTTTGCAGCTCCTCGCAAGCAAAATGACTCAAGGTAAATATTTAAAAGCCACCACATATTTCCTCCCCACTGAAATGCAACTCTGGAGTACAAACAGCCTCCACTCTTTAAGAAAGAAACCCTCAACCTGTCTCTGGAGCTGATCTCATCCCATCCAGCCTGAACACTCCTCATAAATCACCTTAATTCAGTTCTCATGCTCTCCTTTCTGCAGGCAACCACAGACACAATTTAAAGCCCAGTGTCTTACCTCGTCAGTACTGAGGACATGGTAGATCCTTGTGGATGTGGGTTCAGGTACATCGGTCGTCAGGTGCGGTTCTGCTCCCGGATCATGGTGAGAAACGTCGCGGCTCAGATGCACAGTGCATCCCAGCCACACGGCTGTCTGACCAAACACCATCCATATCCTGCGGGTTCCTCCTTCCTATTCTTCTCGTTTTTAAAAAAAGGGAAACTTTGCATGAACTTTTTTCCTTTTTGTTGTCACTTTCAGCTGCAGAGCTCGTCCATCCGAACAGACCTACCACTCAGCCCCCCAAAACAAATCACAGGGCGCGCAAAAAAAGACGCATCTTGTGCCAGACATCCAGGAGGAGTAAAGCCCCAAAAAGTAACAATCAACAGCTGTGATTCACACTCGTGCTGCACATTATTCCAGATACAAAGCAAGAAAATTGTGTCCCTCCAGGCAGGTGACTTCACTTGTGTCCATAAATCTCCTCCTCCTGTATCAGCAGGTAGCTCCGGTGCCTGTTTCTTCTGGTTTTTGACCTTCCAATCACGACCGATGTGCGCACTGAGCCCCGGGTGCAGCGCTCCAGCCAGTCCGCGGTGCTCGGCCGTGTGAGCGCGGTGCTGCTGTGTCGGGTGTCTCCCTCTCTCTCTCCCCACCTGAGCGCCGCATTCCTGCCCGGAACACACGCCTCTCTCCTCCAATCACAGCCCGGCAGCTCCTCTGAAGTCAGAGGTGACACGACGTTTCCCTGCAGAGAAATCATGAAGGTGAAGAGGAGCTGAGTTACACAGCTGAAGATGAACTCAAGGAAACTTACAGAAATCAGCCCCATGCAAGTAAAAAACCCTGCGGTCATAAGTTAAAGGGGCATTATGTAGATTTCAAACTCAATATTTACAATTTTAATGAGGTAATAATACAAACTCAGAAATATTAATTTTTTCCATAAATTAATAAACAAGCTGTTCTCAGAGGAAAATAAGTAAAACAGTATGAAACTGTGTTTCTGTTTGTTTATTCAGATTATTAGAGAGAGACTCTCCAAAACTACAGAGTGCTCCTTTAATAGTGACCAGGTACTGTGAGTAAAATGTCTCCAAGGATCACGGGTGACTGAAAAACAGTCGAAATAAAACCCCACGAAACACAAAACTTTAAACTTGGCACACAAAATCAAAATCCTTAAAACTTGATGTTAAATTGTTCCTTTTTATTTTTTTTATTATATTTTGGTTTTACTTTCCTCAGGTTAGTTTTCCATCACTTCTGAGGACTTTAGACCTACATTCATTTCCTGGTGACCAATGCTGACCATAACCCTTATCTCACCTTTTCCTTGGTTCAGGTGGCTCCCTGAACTGCAGAGTGGCCGAACCAAAAAAATGCACAAATTAAAGTTTTGTCCCCTGAAACAGATAATTTTTTTAGACACCTTTGTTGGAGCTCAGGATCTGTCAGGAGGGTGGCTGCTTTACTCCGAACACAGAACATTAATTAACACTAGGTCCTTATCGATCCTGTCAGGAGATTTATATAATCAGTGAAGTTAAGCTGCTGCGCCGGCTTGTTGTTTTGTTTTTTCATTCTTTGGGAGTTTCTGCTGCTGTGATCGCTGCAGGTAATGTAATATTTTCATTACCTGCAATCCCACTGAGCAAGAAAATGTCTTTGACAGACGTCCACAGGAGAACCAACTTGAGACTGTAATTAACATGATTTACAGACGGTTAAAATAATGATATGATTCCTTTTGCAGTTGACTCCGCATCACTTTATCTTCTCTCTTAGTGCTCGACAGATTATAACCACACCTTTTTTACCTGCTTAGATTTCTTTAAAGCGGACAGTCATCAGTTTTTGGTGGACAATCAAACTGTTACACACAATAACAATGTACTTTATTCTTGATATTGCTCTTAAGGCTCGCACAGCTCTACTTGAATGTACCTAATACTTTTCAATAGTTTTATTACTGTGTATTTTGTCGTTGTGTTTTTTGAGTGAAGCGCTTTGTAACGCTGGTTTTGACATGTGCTATACAAATAAACGTATTACTTTTTGTTTACTGTCGGATTTTGCCAGTTTCATGGTAATTTTCAGATGGATCAGAACATTTTGGTCGGGATGTGATGCACCTGCTGTTATCCTGATTATGAATTCTTGTGCAAATGAAACTTCTGTTATACAAGCTCAACTTCCTCTAGAGTTTATTTTTGTGAATCCCCACAGCTTAAAGTCCAAATTGCACCTACACTATAACCCTAAAATTTAATGATTTATTTTATGGGGACTTGTGTTTTGTCCCCATAAGGAAGGCGAGTCCCCACAATGTGACGAACAGATGTATGTCCCTACAACATGAGTCATACAAGTCCACACACACACACACACACACACACACACTCAGTCCCTCTTTTTTTCTCACATCCCGTCACCTCCTCCTCATCCTCACCTTCCTCCGGCTCTGTGACTCCACTGTTTCACCAGTCAGATAAACTTCATCTTCATCTACGTGTCCGGACACCTTCTTGTGTTAATCACTCCACACCAGCTTCCCTTTATCACGTCTAAAATCTCCTCTTTCTTTCTGACTGTGTGTAACCGTATCCCTCCTTTGTTTCTCACTGAGCTTTACACTTGAAGCACCTCGTCCCCTTTTAGCAGGTTTTGTCTTACAGTCGGAGCACACACACACTTTGTGGTGCGTGAGGCGGTAACATGCAGGTCATCTCCAGTTTCCAACGGTACGAATGAGATGTCTTAATGACAGGGCGACCACACGGCCTTTGTGTGAACTCAGAGCACCGTCTCCACCTCGGTCTGTCTCAGTCCCCTTTAAGCTGCAGCCGAGGCGGAGACGACTCATCTGAGCTGTGCTACGGTTTCAACACGCGACCTTGAACTTTCATCTGGAGCCGTGCAGACATAACAGAGGAAACAGGACGACATTAGTTTCTCCACACGGAGCTGCAGGGGTGTCAGAGTCTGTCTCAGAGCTTTAACTGTGAGATCAACTGTCAGTGTCTGTTACAACCAGTAAGTAGCCGGCTTGTTTTTGACTATGTGGGGTCATGTTGCTAGTGTAAATATTATGCTGAATCGGAGCACTTAGCAGTACACAGGATGTGATGTTGCAGTCATTTGAAGCCGTTTACAGATTCCTCAAGAACGATTTACAAACCTACAAATGTTGACTTGCAGACAAAGTGAGGCAGCAGCGCCATAAATCTACAGACAGGCAGACAGCAGGTCTGTCACTCCACAGTCCACTGCTCTCGTCCCCTCAATAACGTGTTTGGTTTAAGGATATAATACGTAAGAAACTCTGCGTTAAAAGGTCTAAAAACAACTTTATCTTTGTAATATATTTTGTTGAGTTGTGTACCTACATTATCTCACACGGAACGTTTCACGAGGACTTCTGGGAGAAAGTCAGAGAGCGAGAAATCGAGTCGACTCAACGTAATGTGTTAAAAGCTGAATCATTACCTCGTCTACGAACGTTTGTGCCCGAGACATGTCAGGTAGATTTTCAGCAGCAGTTGTGATTTTGTGTTCACCACCAGTGAAGCGACTTTGACTATGGGATCATTATGTTTATTCATCGCAAACAGCCAGATCACTTTATTCTGCATTAGCCGTAAAATAATCTGTGAGACTCTCTCTTCTTCTTCCCCTCTCCTCTCTCTCACAACGGAGGTCACCTCCAGATCACTGCTGCAGTCAGGTTGATAAACAGGAGTGAAGATAAAATCCACTTTTTAATCCAGAAGTTTAAAAGTAATCTCTGAGCTCTCCTCCAGAGCAGAGCATAATCTGGGTGTTTATTCCTCTGAAAGGTCTGGCTCTGCACCCGACTCTCCGGGGAGCGACAGAAATTACATATCGTGCAGTTAATTAACAGGAAATGAAGATGACAGGAATACGTCCTCCAAGTAGAAATATCTATCTATCCGTTAAAGGTCCTATTTATATGAAAATTCGATGTGTCATTCCCGACTCGTCAAATACTGACGCTTTGGGATTGTAGGCCGGTCGCTGTCCCAAAGTGTCAGTAACTGAAACTCCAAAATCAACTTTTCTTACAAATTGGACCTTTAACTTGAGATCGTAAGTTGACAATATAATAGCATCTATGAGGAGTTAGAGTGAAATGTTTTTTCATATATTTTATCATATTAAATGTATCGATGTATATTTTCTGATGTAGGTCATGTGATTGTCTCATATTCACTGTTATACTGTATATGTGAGGCCACATAATGTTTTTTATTTCTCGAGCCCTGATGAAGACCTCATGGTCGAAACATGTTGGCTTTTTTTTAACGATTAGCCACTATAATAAAGGCTTTTTAACATCTCCTTCCTCGTTGGATGCATTTTCTTACAACCGGGTCATCTCCCTTTTCTTCTTTCCAGTTGCGTTGTGCTGAGATTCACTGACATGAAGGTGAAGGTGGATGCACAGACATGCAGTAAGAGAAGGGTTGGACATTACAGTTGTGTTGAAGTTGACGTCAGCAGTGAGTGGCTCCTCTGTACCTGTGTATATAATGATTAGTCAAGTGCTCAGCGGTCTCTGTGCTTGTCGAGGCCTGCAGAGACATTTTCCTCTGCCCTCCCTATAGATCCCCCGTCTTTACTGAGCACACTTCACTGTTTAGAGCTCCGTGTGTGTTTACTGAGAGACGGATCGCCGAGTGTTTACAGTAATCATCACATTCATACACGTACGCGCTCTCTTTCTGTGTGTGTGTGTGTGTGTGTGTGCACTTGGCAGCCGACAGTGTGCTGCTCTGTAATAAGAGGCTTCTGAGCTGAGGAGGCACTTTACCACTCCACAAAGACATTAGTGGGGTGGTGTTGGAGGGGAGAGTCGGAGCGTTTCACTCCCCCCTCTCTTTCAGGTTTTACTAAGCTTGGCAGCCTGCCAGCATGAATGGAGAAACTTGATGGGTGGACCGGGTTTCACACACCAGCACTGATGAAAGACTGCCGGTGGTGGTGGTGTGAAAAGTCCTGTACATTTCATGCAGCTTCAACACAGCACGCAGCCGGGGAAGTTAAATGTGTTTTAGCTTGTAAGAAGTGTGTCGTTGCCGTCTGGTGAGGTTTAACTCTGGCTAGTAAAAGTATCTCCTGGTGAGGCAGATCAGGCCTTTTTGCAGGATTTTCCCATTTTGCATGACATAAACAGAGGTAAACATGGTGACGGCACATGTGGTTAATGTTGAAATCTCAGCCGCAAGCTCCATCAGTTTCTCTTCAAAGTTTCCACCATGGTTTTTGTTGCTGTGCAGAGTCTGCACCTGACCTTTACATTCAGATATACTGCCCCCTCTGTTCATGTCCGTAACTGCATCTTGGAGACACGTAGTGTTATTTTTTTAGGATGCAAACAATCAGCCCTACAGAGGCGAGCATCATCCAAGGGGTAGCCCTCGAAACACAACATAACAACTAAAAGTGTTAAAGGCAAGTACATCACAAACACGTAAAGCTTTTTGACAACCAAACTGCCAGAGTAAGTGTTGCCATTGTATGTTTCTGCAAACCACGTGTTTAAACTTGCAGCTTTTCTAAACTTTCCAAATTTTGAAAGAGAGAGATCAGCAGCTTCTAAAGACATCATGACAGCGAGCAAGAGAGTAAATATCAGACTGGCTTCTAGTCGTCAGCGACAGCTTCTCTAAGTTAAAGGCGTTCAACAGATGCAGAGCTGGACTTGTTGCCGTTGAATAGTTAGTAATATTAGCTGGCTTGCTAACGTTAATTATATGTTTTGCCAAGTCAGCTCATTTTAACAGAGGTTTAGCCAGTAGCATGTTATAGCCGGCTGGTCTCTGGTTCAGGTTATGTTAGCTTGACGTACTGGTCTGAGTTGTGTGCAGCACTCATGCTGACTTTAACTGATGCATGTTTACTTCAAGACAAGTTTTCAAGATTGTTATGACGTGCAGAGTTTTGTTCGTAGTTAGCACGCATCGTTAACGTTACATCACGTCTGAGACATGAATTTCTACATAATGTTGCTTTGAGACATTGCTGATAGTTCAGTTGTCTGTGTGTCTTACACTGAGCAACAAATATTACTGAACATTTCTTATTTCATTAAGTTTAACAGTACAGGACAGAGTTATGCAACATCAAGATGACAGCAGTTTAATGTGCACGTCTTTATAATGCAGCAGTACAGTATGAAGTGACTGTTGCACAAAACACAAAGAACGTCACATTATGTTTTATGTATTATTTTTTCAACAGTTCAGCAGTCTTAATGTTATGTAAGTGGTTATAAACACAGAGACCACATGGTGAAAAGTTTACACTGTGTTCTGTAATAACGGAGCCTAGAAATAAATACAACTTAAATCTATGTCTACAGTGAGTCTCTGTCTTCTGGGCCTTTGTGAACTAAATAAAATATTACAATATTTGAAATCGTTTTCAGTGTTTTCTTTTCCATCTGTGATTATATCCCCGTGTTTTTGTTGCAGATCCAGAGGCAGGAGCTGACAATAACAACAAAAAAAGTTACGTGAGCATCCTTGGCAAAGTATTCAAACTCTAAGTACCATTTTAGTCTTTGCGTGTTTGCCCAGAAGGCTGAAACTGTGTCTGTAACAAGACAACATGCAGGTCTGGGCAGCACAGACAGGTGATTAAAATCTGGATTAGTGTCATCAAGCAGTGGGAAAAAAAAAAAAAAAATACTAATCGTCTGGAGTGGCATATTTGTGGATTTTGTCAACACGAGACGGTGTTGTGGGAAAACTGAAAGGAGAGTGATTGAAAACATTTTACTCTGGACGTGTGGTTCAGCTGAAAAAGATAAAAGAGGTAAAAAGAAGAAAAGGTGTGAAAGAGTGAGAATTGTGTGATTGTCTACATATGCAATAAAATGGCAGCATCCCAGCATGCACCATGGGTGGTATTTGAAGTGGAGGTATATGTGTCCGCTGGATGACATGACGGGCTTTTTATACTTGAGAGGAGCCTGCAGGCGCTTCCTGCTTTCATCTCAAGCTGTCGTCCGTCACCTGGGCAACACATTAGCGTACACGGACGTGATGTTGTGACATGTTTTGGATGTGGCGCAGAATTATGTAGTGGGCAGGCGCTTGCAGAGTCGGTGAAGGTTTGATGTATGGGGTTCATAAAGTTCATAAAATAAGGGAGGTGGAACAAAGAGAACAACAACTTTGATTTACTGCCGGCAGGAAGGTATGAGAGAATTACACAGTCTGTAACACTCAGGTTAGAAAGCCACAAAAACAAAGCTGCTGTATCCCACGACCTGAGCGTACAGTCATGCTCCTTCGTCAGGACTTGAGTCAGTCATGAAGTTATGTGTTCTCCAAACTCATCAGAATAAGAGCTATTCATTACATGCAACCACCCTGGTAATTTTACCAACTGCTTTCTCCTCATCGGAGAAAATAACACGCAAAAAGCCACTTAAAAGCCTCCAGTAAATACCATCCACTACATTTACTGGTGTGTTTGGATACTGTAAAACAGGCAGAACATCTGCAGCCAGAGTTTATGTACAGAAACCAAACAATCACATGATGCTCACCACTGACTGGATGAAGAAACAGAGCTGTAAAAAATAACCAAAAGTCTTCAGTTAAAGTAAAAGATTATTATTAAATATTACTTTGATAAAAGTGAAAGTTACCCAATATGACTAGTACTAGAGTAAAAGACTTAAAGGGGCTCTCTGAATATAAGCATAACTGAATGAACAAGCTGTTCTCAGGGGAAAATAAGGTCCCAGAACGCTGTTTGAAGCTAGGAAAGGTGGCAGGGTCCGCCACATATAAACCAAGTATGAAACTGTGTTGTCCTTTAAGGTTAGTTTGTTTATTCAGTCATGAAAACAAAGAGAGTTTGTTTATTTAGTTTGTTTGGGCAGAAAAAAAATATAAATCTGATATTCAGCATCAGTGTTTTTTTTAAATCTGATTGACGGTAAAATAAATGAATATAAAGATTTGTGATGCAGCACGTAATCTGCAAAGTAACTTGTAACTAAAGTTATCAAATAATTGTAGTGGAGTGGAAGAATAAAGTAGCAGAAAATGGAAATACTCAAGTAAAATACAAGTACCTCAACATTGTACTTAAGTACGGTACCAGTGTGTGTTGAGTTAGAGGATGTGATGAACGTTTGAGATCCAAAATGTTGCAAAGTAATTAAATTGTTTAGTTTAGTTCAAATGGTTTTGACAGTCTTGGACTGGTGTTGTTATTTTTGCTCCTCGGGGTAATGTCACGCTTTGAGCTTTTAAAGACAGCAAACAGTTTTGACATCAGGTTTTTATGATGCAAAACGTTTCTCTCTCAAAAACCTCAGAGTGGTTTGAGTGTGGTGATCAACATCAGATGTGAAACCTTCCACGCCACACAACAACACAAACCAGCGGAAGTCTGTGGTGAGAGGATGTTCTGGTCTGCAGGACATGTGGACTGACAGCCTGGAATGTGAAGGAAGAAGAGCTCAAATGAAGACGCTGAAATATTCCATGTTTTAGAAAAGATGTTGTGTGTGTTGGATGTATCACTGGCAATTATTTATTCTTAGTTGCTGGATTGTTATGTTTGAAGTAGCAAAATTGTACCAGACACGTTCACATATGGCGTTGAAAGATGGCAGAAGAAGAAGAAGAACAACAACAACAACAACAACAAGAAAACTCATTAGTGTAATAAATTAAATTATCCCCCGAGACATTCAGTACCAGTCCTGGCTCCGCTCGCTGTCTTTAACGTTAATGTCTTTGGACCTGACTGTCCTTCAGACAATGATCTGAATGCAACATGGCAGTCCCCTCCAGCTAGAGGCTCTCGTTGATCTTGGGCCCGCGCCGCATGTTGGTCCAAACTGTTTCAGCAGTTACTGTCAGCAAAATTGGTGGGGACCCAAATGCAAGACGCACAGACAGGCGATCAGGATGAGGAACACAAAAAGCAACACACAACAAGATGAAATCCAGAAAACACTAGCACCAAAAAACCAAGAAGTGCAAATTCCAAAATACAAAGTAGCAACACGAAAGTTAAAATAAAAGTACAAACAGGAAAAACACGAGGAATAAAGCGAGATACAAAAACAACAGAAACATACCACGAGGAGACACGAGGAGACACGAGGAGACAAGAGGAGAAACGAGGAGACACGAGGAAACACAGGAACAAACTCACAAACACAGCAGGGAGCACACAGACTATACACACACCAGGGCTAATTAACAAACAGGACACAGGTGAACACAGAAAAAGGGCGGGAATTCACACAAAGGGAGGAAATGAAAAGCAAACCAAGATACGACGGCAGACTTTCAAAATAAAACAGGAAATAAGGCAACCACAAACTTAAAAACATGACAGTTGTGAGTAATCTTATGAAATAAACCAACATTTGCCATAAACACAGAGTTTTCAAATGATAAGAGATCACATTTTCTGACTATATTGCAATAATGATGAGATTTCTAACACTTGCTTATATAGACTATGAAGAGGTTGTAACAATGTGGAGCTTGTGTGCGTCCAGACTGTAATACAATGTGACAAATGTGAAAATATCAAGCTGTGCATGCATGTTTTGTGTTTTTATTTAATGACATAATTTCACTACTTTTATAATTCAGGAGAAGTTGCTATTATGACTTACATAATACTTTTAGCTTAGATTATACAGATGTCAGGGATGTGAAGCTTCTGAAGATACGCCAGGAAATGACATAGTGGACCGTTTGTGTTCAAAGGGTAAGAAAACAGCAGCAGCACAATTTCAAGATGAATTATCATCTCGCAGGTCACAGCAGCATCATACTTCACTAAGTTCAACAGCATGTTGTGTTTATAGGCTGCACATTCATTAAAAAATACACTTCATGAGCCAAAATTGTCTTAATTCAGATTTGCTAAGTGTTTTGTGACAGTGAACCATTTATATCTGAAGATAAACCCACACACTGAGCTCGTAAACAGAGCGGCCTGTCCCCTTTAAATCCACACTGACCTGTAAGCCGTCAGAGTCGGCCCAAACGAGGCGTCTGGATGGGAAACATCTGCTGCTTCTGTCCAGGCTGACGTTATCTCAAGTCCAGTAAATCTCACACTTCAGTGCAGCGCTGCCTCCTGCAGAGCACGCTCAATGTCACCGCACGTACTATAAATTACACATACACGCAGAGATAAACACAATTTGTCTTGGACTGAGGTTGCACAGATGCAGCAGACAGGTTGTGTTTATATCATTGGCACGGTAGTCTGAGTTACACATCTCATCATCTCAGTACAAACATTCATAAGCCACCAAACACAGCTGCAGGAGTGAACCAACACTGCTGTGTGTGTGTGTGTGTGTGTGTGTCTGTGTGTGTGTGTGTGTGTGTGTGTAAAAATAACTTCACATTTACCAAATTAAAACCTAAACAACGTCTTCTTCTTATTGTGGACAGATGTTTCCACTGGGCAGGAATGCGGTTCAACCTTGTTGGCTGAGAATAACACAAGCATGTAAACAAAAGCCCAAACCAGCGCCGACCACATCCAAGCCTCCGTTCACAGGACGGACCGCAGATCAAGATGCCGCCCGCTCCTCCTCCTGTTTCTGGGAACGAGGTTTTATTCGAGCCCGCTCAGCTCTGATCCTGCTCCTGTTGTGTGGGATTAAACTATTTTCAGTCACAACACACAACACCGGAGATGTGACCGAGCTGCCACATGAGTACCAGCACGCTAAAAATACAGATCACAAGCATGTATACAGTGTGATAACTGAGGGGTTTGAAGCAGCGAAGTCAAAATGTACCCACACTTGACTTAGTGTATAGTAATAGGATGCATCTAACTGTTAACTGAACCCTCATCGAAATCTTCGTGGTCACAACGATGGCAACAATAAAGATGATTGCAGTTTGACCAACAGAACTGGAGTGTTAATATTGTTAAAAAAGAAAAATAGTATTAAAAAATGTGCTGAGTCTTTCCTCCAAAACAAATGGAGGCACAAGGAAGATCTTTGACAACACGAGGCGCTGGTGCTCATACCAGTTTCGTCCACAGGGGGCGCCAGAATCAACCGAAGATGACGATGACGATCCAATCATAGAGAGCTGAAGTCACGCCCCTTCAGGTGGACCCCATGGACCTTATTTTGGAAAACATGTGCATAGAAGTGAATGAAGAGAGAGAAATAATTTATTGATCCTGTTTGAATTGTGTCATGAATCACACATATGATGTTTATGAATTAAAAAGATAATTTTCCAAGTCAGTAAGTCCCTTTCAACACAAGTTTCTGTTAAATGGATGTAAAACACTTACATAAAAGTAAAAATCTATTAAATACATGTATCTTCTCCCGTTCTTTCTGATGGGCTCATTGTTGCCCCCTATGGTTAGTTGGAGAAAATCACCTTGTCCGTCACGCTGGAGCAGAGAAGGTCGACACAAACACAAGAGACGAGCGTGGATAAAGATTTATTTGTGATCACAGCAACACGATGAGCAAACAAACACAGCAGATGACTCGACAAAGACTGACGTAAGGACTGGACTTCAATAAAACTAAACTAACAAGGGGATGAGGTGCAGGTGGAGAAAACACTGGGAACAGGGAGTGAGCTGATAGGCTGGAAAGCACCGGGCTAATGAAGGCGATGCAAGACAGGTGTGGAGGCGAGGAGCACAGGAGGGAAACAGCAAAAGACGCCAGAAAACACATTAAACACAAATATAATGAAACTGAATGAGGACAGCAAACAGACAGGAAGTGTCCCTGACTGGTGGACTCTGTGTTTAATTGATATTTTACTAAATGCTTCACCAGGTTTTCAAAAAACATGGAAAAATATAGGTTGGGATTTATTTAGCTGTTTGTGCAGTTTGTTCTGAGGCTCAGCAGCATTTAAGTCTCAAAACTGAATCACACGTGGATTTCTTGTGTTCTCCGTCTCCAACACACACACACACACAGATACAATTAATGCCAGAGGAGCAGAGGCGTGAGAGAGCGTGACATGACTTCATCGTATGTTTTGTGTCTCAGAAAGCCAAAAAGAGTCAAGCAGCTCTGTTGTGACTCTTTTATCCTGCGCTGAATGAGCACTGGGTCCATCACAAAGCGCGGGCCGCTCCGGACTTTCATTCCACGCCAGCACTTTTTTTGAAATCCACCCAACGTCTAAATAGAAAAACGGGACAAAATGTTTCGAAACACATTTCTATCTCCTCTTTTATCAATATTACAACCACCTGAAGAAACTCGATCTGGAGACGTTTTTCGGTCGCGGCTCGCAGTTTCTCCTCTGTGTGGTCTGGGTGGAATTAGCTGCCAAACAGCACAGAGAGAGACCCGAACCGGCTCAGCCACATAAACATCAGCAAAACATGTGGTGAAAACACGCAGTGAAAGTCAAGGGTGCTTCTCACTGCACACAGTAAAAGAACAAGGACACGAGAACAGTTAACTGCAAACAAATGAAAAAACAAGAAAGAAAATGTAAAGTTAGTAAAATTAAAAACAGAGGAAAGGACTGTGGAGACGATAGGAACTTTGTCTGGGTCAGTAATTAAGTCTGAGTTATAATTGGTCAACTTTAACAATGAATCATTCAAATTAACTGTGTAGAATTTAAATGTGATTAAATGATCTTTGTAATAATTATTGCTGCGCAAGAAACGGGTTTAAAAATGAATAATTACAGCCTGACTTCATCAGAGAAATGACCACGCAGGTCGACTGTGAGCAGCTTACGACGACGCATATTGATGTTTTGTTGTTAGGCGACAACCTCCAGTGGCCAGAGTAATTATTACGGTAGCAAAGGAGGAAGTCAGGTGACGTAATACAGTATGAAGAGCGAGAAAGTCCACATAGGACCAAACCAGTCACCAGAATAAATGTTAGCTACCTACGCTCCTGAAAAAATAAGTTAAAACTTCACTTTTCTTTACTTTAGGTTCAATGTTCAACAGCTGTAAATGTCTCCAGGTCTCCTTTTTTTAAAAACACCCTGATTTGATGGTCCGCCTTCCTGTGAAAATAGCTGGCTTTGGTCGCTAAAAGACAGCTGGAAAGAATTTAGTAACCAAACACATTGTGGCTTTAGTTTCCAACGAAGTTTAGGAGAAATTTTAAGTAATTTCCACAAAATCAGCAAAACTAAATGTACTTTTCCACCCCGGCAGAATAAAATGAAGGCATTGTTGCATCGGTTCTTCAAACCACAGATAAGTTGTTTTTGTACATTTCATTTCAACATTTCCGCAATGTGAGTCATATCACGATCACCTAACATGTATATGAGCTCACTTTCATGTCAGGAGGAGGTGAGAATGGTGGAGGTGTGAAAACAAGTGTGAAACAGCTTTTCGATAAAACATCAGGACATTTAGCAGCAGCCTTTGTGTCACAATAACCCGGTATATTAAAACAAAACATGATCTTTTCCTAACCCAAGTAGCACAGCGCTGTCACAACACACAGTTGAAAAGTTTCAACATATTCGTGGTTTGCAGAAATGTACAATGCAGCATTTTTTTGGGGGATTTGGATAAAATATGACTTGAATATCAGGAGCTCCCTCGTTTAGATTAACACTGGGTGGTCCTCGGTCTCGTGTCAGTTTCCATTAAAACTTGTAGACGATGTCATAAAAAGCACCAGTCAAACCTCAAAAAGAACAACATTTTGAAAAATGAAATGGAAACTTGGATTTTGTGCTTGTTTCTGAGAAACTTTTTCACATTTTGCTTTTGTCAACACACCAACTTCTCCTCCTCCACCTAGAGTATAAACTTTTCTGGGACATTCAGAATCTTTTTACTGCAAACTGACAAGAAGAAGGTGGATAACAACACACCTGTTGCCATAGTAATGATCCACAAATGCACCGATTTGCTAAAACCAATAATGATTTTTCACAAAATAATACATTTCTAGATGAGCTGAACACAACCAGATCTATACAGGAAAATAACAAGAGGTTTAAAAGTGAAGTTTCAGGACGACACGAGGGGAAAAAAAGGAGAAAATCATGAGACGATGAGTTAACAAGCTGCAGCAGCCAGGAAGCCGACGAGACTCTGTGAGATCGGAGAGATAGAGAGACAGATAGGTGAGGTGACGTGGGGCCGCAGAGGGACGAGGTTTATGAAGCCTTTAAGACCCTCAGGACTCTGTGGAGGTCAGGGTCTGTGTGCAGCTGTCCCCCCCGATCCATGGCAAAGAGTCAAGGAGACGCTGACATGCTGCTGAATACACGTCATACACGTTATCACAGCATTTGTTCTGATGACAGAAGCAGAAGAAGAGTCTAAAGAAAAAAACTGCTCCGAGAAGAGAAGTTAGTGTGGAAGTACTTTTATTTTGGGTTTAGAAAAAGGAGCCGGTGGGCAGAAAATAAAGGTCTGAGTCAATCTTTTAAAATGTGGCGTGACAGCAGACAAATACACATCTGTTTGATCGGCGCCTCACAATTATCAGTTTTACACACATGAATTCATGAATTTAACTGTGAAGTTTGACTTTAAAGCTGCATTTATTGACTTTTTGGCCATTTGAGGGCAGCTGGACGAACTGAAAACTCAGAACTCATACGGCCCTTTTCCACGACGTAGAGCACCGCAGGAGTGAGTCCTAAAACCTGCAAAAGTATTTTTGCACCTCTGGTTCCCTCATCTCAAAATCAATACCTTCAATAAGGTCTGTGGTTAAAACAAGATTAAGAGATTTTTCTACGTCTGTAAATACCCTACTTGTGAATTTAATGCATTTACGTGTCATCACAGCGAACACGGAGACTCATCTACTCACGAGTCCGTCTTTACAGGCCCACTTTAGTTACAAACTATTCTAACTTTAACTTAACAACTTGTACATTGATCAGTTTATAGTACAGTGTGAACAGCGTAGTGTAGTAAGAAGCTCAGTGTTGAAGTGGTGCGATGTTACTTCTGGCAGTTGTGGTGCCGTGTTCGACAGTGAAAGGTGATTTAAAGCTTGTGGAGAAGCTGGTAAGTTTAGATTATACACATTTCATCTGTGTATTCTTAAATCCTCAAATCCAAAATTGTATGAACAGGTCATCAAAGTCAGAATTTGTTCTTCACAAACTTAAATCAAAGTTAAAAACAATAAAAACTGTTTGCTGCGACACAGTGTGGCTGCCGCGGGCTCAACAGACTTCATTAATTACTCTCAGCCAGCAGCTCAGTTCAGAGCTCCTTCAGGTTCCCACCAGCTGGACGGTACACACACACACACATACACACTCTAACATCATCCTCAGAGGAATTTCAGGCTGGCATCCTGACCTGCACAGACTCACTATGTGGACCAACTCCAGCTCTCTGACTGATGACTGTGATTATCTGTTCAGCGCCCAATGTGTGTGTGTGTGTGTGTGTGTGTGAGTGTTGTTTTGGGAACTCACTCCCAGATTGCATTCTACATACGAGGTTTGGCTGATTTCCAGGAGCCCACACTGTCCATCTGTCAGACTATACTGTCCACACACACTCCTATCTATACACTGTGTGTGTGTGTGTGTGTGTATGTGTTTGTGTGTGAACGCATGGGCTGCAATTCCCACCCGCCGGGCACCAAATGTTAGATTTATAAATCCAAAGTGATCCTGTGGCCACAGAACCGTTCTAATGGAAGTGACCCTGGACAAAATCCACTTAACATGATGTTTTCTGTGAAGCTAATCTGGTCAAATCCAGTGGTATCATGAAGTTACGGTACATTTACTCTTTCTTCTTATTGTTCCTCCACTGCAGCTCGTAAACAATCACAGTTTGGAGGAAACACAGTGAAAGAATTCGGTAGAAAAAGAAAACAGATTTCTGCCCCTCATCTTTTAATCCCACAGTCGGCTCGTCTCTGCAGGCTGGTAGGGGAGTTTACACACCAGCATCAAATTGTTACCATCTGACTCCAATTTGGATCTTGGCGAACAAACACAGAAAGTGTTACTGCCGTCAATTTCAACCTGAAAGGATTTTTCCTGGTGGCCTCTGATGAGCTGGAACACCAAGAAAAAAGCAAAACTGTCCACTTTGTATTAAAACAGGACCGGGGTCAGGACGAAACTTGAAGGGAAACTTCTAAAGAAAGTCCACGTTTCTCCAAAATATTGTCTTTCTTATACATTACCTTTAATACAAAGCTGTCAGTAAAGGTAACATTTGTAGAATATGGTCAGAGGCAGCAGATCACCACACTGACCGACAAGTCCTTGGCTGTAACTAGCTACCATTAGCCAATTAGCTCATGGTTCAGTTAGCCGTGGAGCCAGCGGACCTGGAGTTCGTCTGGAGCGAGACTTTGGATCACGGGGGAGTCACCACGGGCAACCAGGCTCAGCTCAAACGGGTTTAGCAGCCTGGACAACGAACCGGGCATGAACACAGCCTCCGACACCGACGGCGGTCAGTTTGAAGACAGGGGACTCAGTACAGAGGTGATTTACAGCAGCTCTGACTGGAATATTTTCACATCTTACTCTGTGAGTTGAGGATTCATCTCAACCAAACCAGAGGTGATTGTGGGAAGACAAACCAAAACTGTTTTGGTGAGTTTTATTTAGTTTAGTCCGGTTTGAATCAAGTGTGTTTTACGATGAGCTGACGAGGCGATCAGGCTCGTCTTCCTTCAGTAAAGGAGAGGAACTTTAATTCAGACGTGTTTTGTTTGATAAGGAGTATTTCTTTTCTTGACATGTCGGTTGAAAGAGGTATTACGTGGACAGGACGGGCTCGCTGGTTAGCATTCCCTCGCTAACTTCAGCGGACGCCTCTGCAACAAAAAAACAAAGATCCTTCGACAAAACGTCAACACTGTCGTTTCTTCACGTCCATTTTTGAATGTTTCAAACTAAACTTCAGGCCATTATTAACAAACGGTCTATGTGGAGTTTGAATGTAGTGTTTTACAATGATTAAAGAGGCACTTAAGCTCGACTTCATTAAATAATAAACAAATGTCTCTTCTGAACTTTGAAATTAAACAAATACAAAATAACAGATGTAAAAAAGAAAGAAAGTGGAGAAACTTTTAAAGATTGATGATGTAGTTCAGTGAGTGTTGGCTGAGGACGAACAACAAATTAGAGAAGACATGAGGGAAAAATTATTTCATTGTGTTGAACTTAATTAGACTCTAAACTGGAGTCCTGGCTCGGTCTCTCCTTCACTGACGGTTTATAAACACGTCTTTTCTTCTCAGAACTTTCCAACTAGATTGAATAAATTAAACAAATAGAAAAGAAAGGATGTAAAAAACTCTCCAAACAACACAGAGATGTTTCTCTTCATGGGGTGTGTACAGCTGAACCTCATCGCTCTGCTGCCATCTACTGGCCACAACAACAACTACATCCTGTGATGTTTCCACACAGCAGAGCCTTTAGACTTAATACACAGTATAGAGTTTTATTGTTTATATTAAATCAGAAAGATAAGCACTATAACATACGTTACAAACCAAGAACATTTTATATCTTGGGGGGGAGAAAAAAAACAAACTCAAATGACATTACAAAAAAAAAAAAAAAAAAGTAGTAACACTAGTGGACAAGACCATTCTTTAAATAACAGAACTGTACATTTTAAAATGCAACTAAAAAAGTAAGACACCAAAAAAAACAAAACAAACAGTGACGGAACAGAACGACGAGAAGTTAGTACCAAACAGAGCTAAAGCTAAAGGGAAGTGATTACGAGCTGATACAGGTTACTGCTGGAATATGAAAAGTCAAAAATCGAAACAAAGTAAGGCAGCAGAAGGCAGCAGCAAACAGGCCGGGACAGAGGGAGGAACAGGCGGGAAGAAAACATCAGGAACCAACAGGAAAGTGGCTCCATCGCTCACCCACAGAGCGACCAGAGAGCAGGTACAAATGTTTAACAGCTGTAACTGAATATAAACTCTTATAAAACACCGACGCCCCTCTTCACTTCATATTCAACAAATAATCACACTGAATCTCTTTCATACGGTCCACACAGTGCAGGCGGGTAAAAAACTAAAAACACAAACAGTCCAACACGTAGCACGAGCTCCTGTGAACCATTCACTATAAACGCTCTTGTTCTCTGACCGCCGATCAGTTAATTCTGCTAACTGACAGCCGACACACACGCTGTGGACACTGGACACATGTAATATTGTGATTTTATAGCAAATTTGATCCCCACATTTGTGAACACGGCAAAATAAACCTGCAAGCCATGTTGCACTGCATAATGTACAAGTTGCACCTGTTCAACAGGTTGTTGCACTCAATTGAAAAAAAGTTGCATAGCTAAAAGGAGACATCTGCTCCACATCCTCTCAGAAGCAATATTAAAAATAACTCTTTCACTTTATTAAAACACTAGGGGGCACTCAATGCCCTAAATGGCCGAGTTATTACATAACTTTAAATATGATCTCTTTACAAAAACACTACTACAGGACCACACGGTCACCAGGTTCCTCACATCGTATCAAAATCACACCTGTTGCTGGTGTACTGAGTGAATGTGCAGCGACTGTCGAGTCACAAAAGTCTCACTTTTTGGGTCATTTTGATGTCGACTCACAGAGTTGAGGACTTTTCCAAGTTCATGCGACGGATTTTCTAAAAGGAATTCATGAAAAAAACTTCTATTAAATTCACGGGACCCGAACTCCAAATATTTTTATTAGTTCTGATTTATGTTTTTTTTTTAAAGTTTGGCCTTTCAGAGCGGAATTAAGTCATTTTTGAGATTTATGAGTCTGACAAATTGCGTTTTATTTCTCTGGACTGGGTTGAAATTTGTCCTGAACATCTAAGAGACCCTAATGTGCAACATGCGCTCATTCAAATAGTTGTTGCAGACGGTTTATGGTTATTATATAATCAAATTAGGAAAGATTTATCACTCTGACCTGAACAAATAATCTTTCATTTTCCAAAACTCATATTTCCACCAGTTTTCACTTCGTTGTAACCAAATGTTGACTCTGTGTAGCATCAATGTCGTTCTGTCACATCTACAAGTTATTTGGTCTTGCTTAAAAAGTTCAGTGCCACAGATGTTACAAAATATCGCTTCAGAGCTGAAAACAAAAACAAACGCTTTTAAAGATTTTTAATTTCCCTCGAAACTTTTTCATGTGAAAGTGTTAAAGGGGATCGGCAGGAGATCGACACAGCCGTCAAAGTTACGTCCACTAAAAGTGCTCATATTTGTCACCAACAGGCCGAGGTTGTTTTTTTAAGTGTCTGACAGAGAGAGAACTTTCTGTTACAGAGTAAAATCCTTTCTGTCACCGGAAACATGTGAGTTATAGTTGAGCAGAGGGAGTTTGGAGTTTACGTAGAGAAACTGCCAGCAAGAATTTATTTCCAAAGTCTTGGATGAATATTTAACAGATTCTGACAATCTGGATGAAGCAACAAGTGTAACGACTCAACTCTCGCAAGATTTCAAAGACCAAACTTCTCCTTAAATGAGACTACCTTTAACAAAAAGGTACAAACTCAGCCTGTCGCTGCCAAAAACAAGCATAACTTTGACAGTTGGAGCTGCCAAGAAGGATTTTGTTGCAGCCTCCAACTCCAGAAGTTTTGGTTCAGTATGAATCATTTACACACCAAAACATGTAAATATAGGGCGAAGGTATAAAACTACCAGAATTCCCAGAATATTCAAAGATGTCACATCGTTCCATCATTAAATTATCTTTTAAAATATCCATTTCACTCGCTGTCAGATGACATTCAGTGGTTTAATTTCATGGGCAGATATCTGTGCTGTGTTCTGTCTTCTGCTGTTTTCAGTAGATTCTGTGATTTTGCAAGTTTCAGCTTGTAAAGTATAAATTTAAACCCAATCCAGTAAAAACGATGCCATGTGGTGAGACTTAGCATAATAGAAATACAAAAACATGTTTTTGGAGTACAGCTGCAGGTTTACAGAAGGTCCCATGAATTTATTTTAAAGACAACCCATGACATGAACTAGGAGGACCTCGTGAGTTGTCACGGAATGCCCCTTTTCTTTGTAATGGCTTCATTTAACTTCTTTGGGTTATCAGGTTTAAAAAAAACAAACAAAAAAAACCAAAACGTTATCAGTCTACACACTGTGAACCAATTAGTGCAAAAGAGATTAAGTGCAATGTTACATGATGTCCGATGTCCACATGATTACAATCTGCTCTCTGAATGAGTCACTATTAGAAAGGGGGGGTTTGTCACTGCACAGCCGGAACACGAGGACAGAAAGCCGGATGCAAAAAGAACATATTCAGGACTTAATCGATCCACAGTAGCACAGCGCATGCCCTTATTCACAACAAGATTTAAAGTACAGTACAAGCGCCATTACAAGTCAGTACAAAATGTAAAATAAAACATATGCAATGAATGTACGTAGAAGTATTTTCAAAAAAATGTAAAGTTCCTTTTTGATAAAAAAAAAAAAAAGAAAGATTTTTTGACGCTGTCCCAGTGCTGTCACAGAGGAAACCACAGGCGACTCGTCTGCAGGCGAGGAGAGGGGGAGTATCCGTCCAGATCACAAGGAAAATATAGCATTTATTCAGTTCATCTGAGAATTTATTTCTTAGTTAGAAATTCAAAAATCTATACTCTTAAGTAATATTTACTTATTAAAATCTCATCTTTGTAAACAGTTTGCCCTTTTTGTGTCTAGTTGGAAAATACATTCTAATCAGACAAATTGAATTGTGTATATATTTATATTTATATTTATATAGATCTGTGGCAAACATCTCAAAAATAATCTGATAGCATGTGTAAAGAAATACATTTAAAACAAAAGCTCTTCATTTCTACCACGATAGTTCGAGAGCCTAAAGCGGCCGCGGCACGGCGGCTTTTCACTCCACCTGAAGGAAGCCGGGCTGCCAGATGTTTCACCGCCGACACGTCTGACTGCTCCAGCTGTGATCAGTAACGTTCCCTCATTTACTGGAGAAAAGTAAAATTGTGTTTTGGCATTTCTGCTGCTCCTCAGCATGGCGATGGGGTTGCTATGGTGTGTAACCATGGCGACGGGGTTGCCATGGCTTCGGGGAGGCTGTGAGCGGGAGGACTTCGGCTCCTCGCTGGATCGTCTCACGTGTCCCTCCGAGGTGCAGACGCTCAGAGCTGATTTCAAACTGACATCGACTCGCCTCGATTAAAATAATAAAGTCTGAGAAACACGAGCTTGTGCGTGTGCGAGGGTAACTTTGCATGAAGCAGGTGTAAACTGTGTTTGTTCACACGTCTCCTCCTTTAAAAGTGTTTGTGCATGACTGTGCACATGTTCTCGTCTTTCACATTTAATGAATCTTAGTGGCAGTGGACGCATGCACAGTGGCCATATAGAGATCGTTTGCATGCATATTCAGATTTGTACACTCTATACACTGCAACTCCATGTGTGCTGAACCCGTGACGCTCTTTATGTTCAGAGTCTGTCGCTGCGGAACGTATCCTCCACAGATGGGTCCGGCAGCACCATGTCGGGATCGCTGAGCATGCTCAGGCCGTCCAGGCTGAGGGGCTCGATGCGCAGCTCGTCCTCCAATGGGAAGCCTCCCTCCGAGTCGAAACACTCAGGCACCGTACACAGTGCGCTGCTGATGTCCTTTGACAGACTGGGGTTGGAGTCATCTGAGAGAGAGAAACAGATGATGGTGGGTGAACGTTTTTTCTCCTGCTCAGAAAACACTTCCTCTCGATATAACTCACAGAGTCGCTGCACTCATCCTTAGTCCTGACAGCTCTTTTTTAGATAAATCTGACGCTGCCAGAAAAAGACAAAATATCAGCACCCGCAGTCAAAAAACAAAGCTGGAGCCTGAGGCGGCTGAGTTCATGAATGTATGTTCATCTTCCTTCTGGGAGAAATGTCAACCTGCTATGATTGATTCCTGGAAAACACGCCGCTCTGCCGACGCTCGTTTGATTTGTGCCTCAGGAAAGAATCACTAACATGACGACACACTCCTGCTAATATGCGCACTCTGTGACAGTGTGAATAATGAAAATTTAAGGAAATATTCTTGAAATTTTAATGAGAAGAGAAAGATCTTCATTGACTGATTTTTTTAATGCATAAACAAACTTTAAAAAATAAACTCTTTTGTTTTCATGACTGAATAAACTGAATAAACAAACTGACCTTAAAGGACAACACAATTTCATACTGTTCTACTTTGTTTATATGTGGCGGACCCTGCCACCTTTCTAGCTTCAAACAGTGTTCTGGGGACCTTATTTTCCTCTGATCCTTCCTCTAATATCTTTGTTTGTATTATTATTAATATTGTAAGTTTAAAATTCAGAGTTTGAATGTCTCTTTTTGTTTGTTATATGACTGGTTTATTTTGTCCTTTAAAAATATAAGACAAACAATGAAAGAAAGTAAACAGTTCACAGACCCATACATGCTAAATAAAACACAACAACACTGACTTCCTCTTGCCAGGGTGCACCTACGGTGGCCTGTGATGGAAACCAACACAACCAACCAACCAACCGTTAGACTTACCTGTGAGTATGATGTTGGGCAGTCCTCCGCTGCAGTTGGAGTACAGCATGTTGGACCTCATTTGGTCCTGCAGATTGCCATGGCTGCCACCCAGGCCTGCGAGGGAAGCCTGGGAGTAGTAGAGCAAGGAGGAGGAGGAGGAGGACGGGTCGAAGCAAGAACCCCCCGCTGTGGAACTCATCGCGTTTTCCAACAGATTAAACTGGTCCAACTAGCCGACAGATGGCGGAGAGAAAATGGCAAACGAAAGAAAAAATGCAAAGAATCAGTGAGACGAGTTGTCGTTGTGTTTCGCCCTGGCAGCTCGATGTCTTCACATGTTTTCTCATAACATCTACAGTGCATAGAAAACCTTATTAACACTGCAACTGATGGCACATTCTGTTCAGCTCTGCTGTCTGACAAGAAACTGAATTACTAGTTATCTTGTCGGCCAGATTTCACGAGAATCCATTCATGAGATATACATTTATCCTGCTCACAAACTCCTGGAGAAAACATCATGTCGTTTTCAGTGTACTGATGTCACAGAGACGTTTCTCCTGTAAAGCTGGAAAAAGTCCTAGATATCACCTGTTTATGTAAAAGATTTACTTCTGTGTAACAGGTGGATACTGCTGTGAGTGTCCATCACTGTCACAGTTTCATTTGCTGCAATCTCCGTCCAGACGAGTGTTTCCACACTGTTTCAGAGAACTCTGAAACCTGAACACACATACTACATGGCCATTCATGTAAACTGGGCATGAACAGGAAGCAGACTGTGCACTCTGCCGTTGGTTGCTTAATTGCAGAAGAACTACAGAAGATTTTTTACTTTAGTTTGTAGTACATATGTTACAGGCACCAGGGCTGGTACTGAGGCAACAGATAATGTATCCTGAAAACAGGAAACGTGACTGCTCTTCACAGAATCCTCCTGGATAATACTGTAACACCATGATGTCAATGGAGTCACATTCGCCGATAATGCCACATACACTGATACGGCACAATTAGAAAGCAACGTTTGTGTCTGCATCATTGTTTCCAAAAATCTCTGTTTCTGCCCATCCAGATGTAACACACACTACTATGTGTGTGTGTGTGTGTGTGTGTGTGTGTGTGTGTGTGTGTGTGTCTCTACCTGATAGGGGAGCGTCTTGCTCTGGCGATTGGAGAACTGTGGCTCCATGAAGGGGTCGTTGAAGAGTGCCGCCATGTTGTTGTTCTGTCAGGGAAGAAAAGAGTCGCGAAACATGACTTTGTTGTCGAGTTTGGGGGGAAAAAAATATCGACAGAAAATGATGTTCTAACAGTTCTGATAATCTGTTAACTGAGTTTATAGACTTGAAAGAAAAAATGTATTTGTCTACATATGAAACTTCACTGGTTGGCTGCGATACCTCTGAATGAACTCCACTTTAAGTAGTATGATATGGTGTCCAACATGAATGTAACCTACGAGTCCCATCAAGATATGAATGTCTTGATTTTTGGAGGTACTACAGAGCTTTATATTCATCGCTGAGGAAAACATCTACAGAATATTTTTAACTGTTGTGGAGCAAGAAAAACAAGCTCCACCGTGAATGTGATTACCCGACTTGTGTTGAGTTAATACAATTTTTGTGTTGAATCTAATCTTCCACACTAATTGCTGCCCTGCAGGGAGATAAAAACAAGTTATTATCATCAACAGAGCATCACAAACACTGGTGCTCAAAATATGATGAGTGTGTACTCTCTACACACACACCCTGACAAAGACGCTGTTCATGGCACTCACTTGGCTCGCGTTGAAGTCCATCTGGATGTTCTGAAGGGGGGAAACAGGCTGCTGTTGCTGCTGCTGTGGCTGCTGCTGCTGCTGCTGCTGCTGCTGTTGGCGTTGTCGGCTCGGGTCCACTGCATGCTGGGATTGTTGGTAGAGCGG
This sequence comes from Pagrus major, assembly GCF_040436345.1. Classification (NCBI taxonomy): domain Eukaryota; kingdom Metazoa; phylum Chordata; class Actinopteri; order Spariformes; family Sparidae; genus Pagrus; species Pagrus major. The sequence goes on from NC_133218.1 coordinate 36,211,987, forward strand.
ATAGGGTGGGGGCGGCTCCCTTGGCATGTTGCTGGTATCCAAAGCAACTCCCTACACAGGACAAAGGAGCCAGCAGGAGTCACTAAAGACTGACTACAACTTGAATACAGACTCAGGACTTGAAATGTATTTACTCTGATTGTTGTGTCATTACTCAGCAACATTCTCCCATCAAAGCTCGGGTAGAAACAACTGCACCAGTGTTTTGGGATATTTTTTGCAACAGGAGGAATTTTTACTTGGCGGTCGGATCTAATTTTACATCACTGTACATTTCCGATTGTTAAAGATGTTTTTTTGGATTTAGCTCTAGCTTTAGTAATTTTGACAGCAGTGGTTCTTAGTTAACGAGCTGCAGAGAAACTGGAGATGTCAGAGCCTCAAATCATCAAGAGTTCAAGTAGGGTGTCTGCAGGTATCACACAATTCAGTTTGATGCTTAATAAAGGAACAGTTCACCCAAAGTCGGGTGCAGTTTCATAGTGTACAAAACATTTATTGAGCTTCACAGAAAAACATTCACCATTAAATGGCTCCATCCAGTTTGTCTGGCGTAGTTCAAGTCTCCGGAAGCCCCAAGATCCTGAATTGATTTGAACAGACATTATTTATGCTCTTTTTAAAGCTGAAATCTTCACTGTGGCTGCTAAGATAAAAGTGTTAGCACACACCCCTGTTCTGATGCACAAGTACGTCCGTGCTTCAAAGGTGTAAATAAAATATTCTCAAATCAATATGGGATCTCGGGGCATCCAAAGCTTTGGATTACACCAGATAAAAGGCAGCTGAATGGAGTAATTTCATGTTTTTATTCAGTTGTCTCTTATTTTTACATTTTTAAACGAGTCTCCAGCTACTTCAGTTGTTCAGCAGAAGGCTGCAACACTGTTTTTCTGTGCAGCTCCAGAAATGTTTTGTGGAACACGAAACTTCAGCTGACTTTCCTCAGCGAAGACCTATTTTGAGATTTAAATTTCAGACCGACTTTTGGACAAATCGTGTTTTTCTTATTGAAGCATTGCACCTAAGTACGAAGGTAAGTTGTATTTATGCGGCCCTGTGAAAAGGCAGGTTATATGTATGACTATGGTTGTGAGAATGAGGCAGGCTAATCTACATTTTGCCAACAGGTGAAGTACAGACAGTTTTATGTTCAGTGGTAGGAAAGGAAGGAAATGAGAAATCAGAAATGTGGACTTTCATGCAGAAGAGCCTTAATCATTTGACAAAAATACATTCAAATAAACTAAAAGTGTTAAAGACCTAGCATATTCAAAATTAATGACTTTTAAGGCCTAATATAGCAAATATGTGTTGGTCTGCTACATGAATTTAAGATTTTATTGTTATTCCACTGCACTACAAAAGAGACAATCCCTTCAAACTCTGGTGTGAAGTGTGTGTACCTGTGTGATGGGGGACAGTGAGGGCGACATGGTCGGAGACAGCTGCTTGGCCAGACCCCTGCGCTGCTCGGTGCCAGGAGACAGGGTGAGGGGGCTGATGGGAGCGGGCCGCCGCCGGGGGGAGTTGTTGGACATACGCAGGGACGAGTTGATGGAGGGATTGCTGAGCGACGACTGCAGTTGGCAGTTGTTGAGGGACGCCTGGATTGAGGGGTTGCTCAGAGAGGAGGACAGACCTGCAGGGACAGTATCAAAGTGTAAATGTACATTAGAATGAAAATAATGAGGCAGCAGATATGGGCCATTAGAAACCAAGAAGATCATGTGGAAGTTATGATGTCGCATGTACTCAATTTTCCACCATGTTCTCCAGTCCCCGACCCAAAACACTGGACTTTATTGTGCGACTGGGGAGGGATGTAGGGCAAAGACAGGGAAAAGAAAAGAGCTGATTGTAGTGAGCCAGAACAGGGTCAGAGTTCCTCTGTCACTTTGGTGCTCGGCCAAGTTGAACTGTGTTCGACATGAGAGCCCAACCACGCATACACTCACAAAACACTGAAAGGAAAGACTGAGTGGGAGCAGCGGTGGGTGTGATCAGATCAGGCAGCAGAGTTCAGAGTGAGGAAGAGGGAGACAGAGACATCATTCAATGAGTTATCCTTAAAGTACAGTTAGCTGGCAGAGAAAGAGACGTGGAACCTGCTCACAACACTGGAGCAGTCAGTGGTTCCTAACATTAAGTCTGAAGCTGTAACACGTGTTATTATTATTACACCTACAGACAAGAATTACACTCCCAGCAGGCGATGAATCACTTCAACTCACGCACACAGATTTTATAGTCTTGAGAGTCAAAAGGACCACATGTTGAATGACTAAATAAATTCAAATAATACACCGAATGACACGTAGACTATGATTAGGGACATGTTGCTAGGCGACATATTTTTAATCCACCGAAATCCTCCAGTCAGGACCCGATTTAAACCTGGGTCAGGTTTGTTCACGATAATCAACATGGTGCAGTTTCTTTTAGTGAAAATATAATGTAAAAATAAGTGCTAAGTGATACTGTGTGATGGACCTGTGTGTGTTGGGGCTACATGTTGTGTTAAGTGCTGGGATTTGTTATTAACATGACGAGCCTTAAATGTGTTACTTCTCAGGTGGCAAACATTCATGTGGGACTCTGTGTGACAGGGTAACACAAACTCAGTGCTTCAGCTTACATTAACTGCGCTGAGTCGGGTTCAGACGTAAAAAAACAGAATGGCCCCGAGTTTGGGTCGGGCTCGGTTATTTCTCTCTTGGACTTGGTGGGGTTCAGACAGAAAAATGAAGCCTGAGTCACACTCTAGTCCTGTTTCCAAAAGATGGGACGCTGTGTAAAACGTTACAAAATAAAGTGTGTTAACTGACAACAAGTGTTCCTGAGCCCATGTAGTAATACACTTTATAAAATCATGTGTTTGACAAAGTGGTGAACCTCGCCCCATCCTTGCTTGTGAATGGCCGAGGCTTTCGAGGATGCTCATAACCGAATCATGATCCTATCACCTGTTACCAGTGAACCTGTTTACCTGTGGAATATTCCAAAGCGTCCCAACTGTTTTGAATTCACGTGTGAATCTAGTGACAACTTTGTAGGAGTTCAATACAAGATATTAAGTGTTGTGTCGAAATGGAACAGAGGCCTGATAGAGAGCTTCATCACATGGTGCAACAACAATCACCTGAAGCTCAATGAGCTCATGGAGGACGACTGCTGTATGTCTCTGAGCGTGTAAGTTCATTGAAAGAAACAAGCTCAGCTAATAAATCTGATTCTGATTAAATACAAAGAAGCTACAAAATGTAAAACGTGGATGCTTCACACACGTTCAGCTCCACAGCACAGAAGATTGAATCAGTCACCAGTTTCAAGATGGACACTACAGATTAGTGTCACCAACTTGTCCAACCACAGATGAAATATGGTCACAATTTCCCCTTTTGGTCCTGAGTTATGGTGTCAAGTAATGGTGAGATGAGTAGCAGAGCATTATGATGTCACAGTGAAGCTGACCTTTGGGATATAAAATGTCATCAATTTATCCATTTAGAAATAAAAAGGGTTCGAATTTGAAGAAATTCCCGAGAGCCGTTCCTGAGATATCGCCTTCAGGAGAATGGGACCTACAGACGGACGTATGGACAACCTAAAAACATGATGCCCTCCTCCTATGACTGTTGCTGCCGTGGAGACATCATAAACAAACAATCCTGTAAATCATGTGTCAAAAAAGTTGGGAACCACGCAAACATACAGGCAGAGACCGGACACACACACCAACACAAAGCTCCACCCACCCTGCGAGTTGCCAATGCCAAGGTGCATCATGGCTGCCGGCAGGTTTCCGGTGCTGCTGCCCCCGCTGAGGTTGGGGTACCCTCCATTGTCCTCAGGGTCCAGTGGGGTGGAGAGTGGTGAGGGGAAGTGCAGGTTGCTGAGGTCGGGCAGGGAGCCGCCGGTATTTAACAAGCCCTGGTAGTGGGACAGACCAGGGTTCTGCTCCGGAGACGGGAATATACTGCAGGGGAGGTACAAACAAAACATTTGACCCAGCTGGAACAACACTGGTGCTCAGGGTGCATTTGAATTCATATAAATATTGTACATAATTGAAGGTAAAATTATTAAATGTGCATTTCAATTTGATGAGACATTTGTTTGACTCCCATCCACTTGTTCTACCCTCTTCTTCTTTCCACCCACTCTCCATTTCCTCTATTATTTCTCTAATTTCCATTTCTGCTGATATGCTGCCTCGACAACAGCAACAGTGACTCATTGTTGTCTGTTCCCACACAAATACACACAAACTGGGACGACAACACAAAACAATGAACAAAAGCTTGCCTCCACAAACACACAAACAGTGTGTCGGTTTCTTGATGCTGGCTGCACGGGTCAAAATATTTTGTCTATCATATTTATCACTCTGTTCATCGATCATTTATTTATACACTAGACAGGAGAACAGCTTTCTAAGAATCTCTCTGAAGGCTTTCTGTATGATACTATGCAGCCTGGTCTGTATCATCTACTGGCAACAATGCAAAGGAAAAGCTGCTGCTGTAAAGCAAATGAATTGCTAGTAAAAATGAAGACATCCGTTTGCTTTTAAATCATGAAATGACACCGGAGGTCGTTTGCAGTGGGAAGACAATAGTCTTAACAAACTGTTGTTAAACAATGTCAGTGGAGTCTGATTGTAATGACTGCGTTCCTCTTATTTCAAAAGAGTTCGACGTGTAAAGAGGAACACAGACATCCTGTTTGACGTGGTGGGAATGTGTGGTATTTCATTTCCAGGACTCCATTGTTTCTGTTCACCAGCTGAAACCACTACTGTGGCATCAACACATCATATTACTGATGAAGAAAAATAAATAGGGTATTTACAAAGCAAAATATTGACCCTGTGTCACTGCCTTCAGACTTACTTGATTCCAGGCACTTCACATGATTTAGGCCTTGATGCCAGAGACTGGACCTGCGACAGGAGCACAAACACTAACATTACTTATCTCAACCAGATAATAACAGTCCAACACTGAAAGCTGAGTCTGAGATCTGAGTTTCTTATTATGACATTGACAAAGAAACCTTTTTTTAAATGTGTATTGTCATGTCATGTCCGAGCTCCGATCTGCTATATGTGAGTATTGTCGCTGACGCTGGTGTCAGATTGGTGTATTGCTCAATGTAATGAGATGAAAATCCCCTGAAATCTGCTGCAAAGTGGAAAGTTTCAAATAAGCTAAAATATGCCTCTTTTAAGGATTAGCTGAACGGAAAATGGACGGAAATGTCTTGATCCAAAAGATATTTAGTGTCAGGAACAAAAATGAGCATCTGGTTTGAAAGATTTCTGTATCGTTTCCAACCAATTGTCAAGCAGATTTTAAGCAATACTTTGGAGTGATGCAAGAAAGCAAAAAAGTGAATTAGGCCCGCTTCCATCAACTCATCTGAAGTGAGGCGAAGCAAAGCGTAGTTTTGTTCAAAACTGGCAGTAAAGGCTATGTTTTGCATGCCCATAATAACATCGCAACAGAGTAGAGAAAGTAGAGGTCGCAAACCACAAACAAATCCAGTTGTTTGCCACTGCCAATAAATGTGAAACAAGAAACAAAAGCAGTCACATCGACCGTCTACAGGAAAGAAAATAGAAAGGTTTTCTTTTTAAAATTGGTTAAGTTGTGATTATTATTCTTACATGTCAATTAATATTGGTATTAATATGTGGGAAGACGGCAACATTGAAAAAGCTTCTTCTTCATTTCTCAAAGTGGAAACAGCTGATCAGTCATGTGAGTTAATTGAAAAATTATTTCCATCTTTTCTAATGCGATACTTTAAAAATGTGCATAAAGACTGATTCTGAGTCTCTGCCCACACGGAGAGAATAATATTTCAGACTGTTTTTTGCCTTTTCTCATCTAGTTTGACGTCCTCTAGGATTATTTCCATGATGCTTTGGATGCTGCGGTTTTTGTTGACATTCTGGATCCCAGAAATGTGTCTCACGCTCCGCCTGCCTGATCACCTATTTACAGTCACACAGGAAAGACTGGTTTGACGTGTAGACCGGCATGTCAGAAATGTAAGGTGTCACGATCACCTACTGTGACAATGTGACTCTTCTCAAAGCCATAAATGTTGTGCAGTCTAAACCTGTCTTTACAGTCATTACTTAAGGCACAGAGCAGTGAGTACACGCATGATAATCTGCCTCCATATTGAGTTACCATCTGTCAAACATCACAGAAAGTATCAACCAGGCATTAATGTAAGAAGTAATAAGTGAGCAACTCTCTCACCTTCTTTGCCTCCCACAGCTGCTTGGGAAGAGGCTTACCGACACCTATTAGACTCTCATCAGTAGGCAGGGGGGGGAAGGAGAAGACTGCAGAGGAGAAAAGTGCACTTTTAATGAAACATGTTCTGCAGCAATGCAAGTTATCTTCTAATAAAAAAGAAAGTAGAACTCACTGTTTCCGGAGCCGTCCACCTCTGCCTCATTTACACTAGCTGCATGCCAGCCTCCACGAGAAACAAACAAACAATAAAAGGACGAGGGGAGGGATGATGGAGAAATAAAGAAAGACATAAAAACAAAAGCGGAGGAACATTAGAGGATATTCAATATTACCCAGCTGTTTGAATTATCCCGACATGTCTGGCACAATAATCAGTCCCTCTGACAGGAACAGGCCCTTTGGAATACAGACTGCAATTACTGCGCACTTTCATAAACACAACAGCTGGGCATCTGGCATCATGTTATTAGTCACACAGATGAAGAGAGGAGGAAGAAGTTGGGTGGGGGGGCTCATAGACCGATGAGGAATAAAGAGAGTGCCATTGTTTTTCTCCGACCACAAAGAGTCTCTTTCTCTTCCTCCTCACTGGAGACCCGATGCCAGATACACATGCCTTTGTCTTTCCCTCCTTTTAACTTTTGTCTATTCCGTGTCTAACACTCGTGTTTTGCGACAACAATTCCAGATCACTCTGTTACTTATTAGGAAAATATGTTTTGTTTCCCTTGATGTGTCTCCATCAAGTCTCCTCGTCGCTCAGGCCTAAAACGATCTCCTCTTACGTTAGCCTTTGATCCGTAGCCCACCCATTCCCTCTCCTTCCATGCTCTCAGTCTCTCTGAGGCCCATTCATTTGGAGAGGCAGCTTTTCGGCTGCTGGAACAGATGGGACAATGAGGCGATACAACAGTCTGGCATCATTACATTTCCCCTTCTGAGGTGTCTAGTCGCTGTTGCTCGCAGAGGCGCAACTGGGACGGAAACAGGACAACTGGGATGGAAAATGGCTGGCTTGTGTCCCTGGCTGGATCACTTACATTCAATATGGGTGTTGGAAATGCTCTGAATTCAGAAGAAAAATCACTGCCTGCTTCTACAGCACAGCAGTAATCAGAGGCTTTTCAGCTGCAGGGCTAACGTTACATTTCTTATGACTGGTGTTGCTCCTTTTCCACTGACAACAATTGGCAGAGATCACAACAAATAGACTGTAGCTCAATTCCCCTGCTCTAAGTGTTTCCACCTCAGCAGTGTGACTCATAGCTGTAATTCTTAGTTAGATGCTTCTTTAATCAGCCAGGCTTTAACACCACTCAAAACCCGCTGAAACCTTTACAAGTGTCAACGAGGCCCCGAGGCTTCACAGCTCTCTGCGCTCCTGCGATGGCAGCAGTGAGGCGATGAGGCTGAGGGAAGGACATAGAGCCTGTGCAGTTATGTGCAGTATGTGCTGCTGGACTATATACAGCAGACTATGCAGTAAGGCTTTACTGTGTGTATACTATGTGATCCTCCAACGGCAGCTCAGCTCACCTTTGGGAACATAAATCACATCTCTTTACATACCCAGTTAAACTATGATGACTTGGTTCTGCTGTTGGTCTGCACAAGAGTAGAGCTGAAACTAATTGTTGATTAATCGATTTGTTAAACGTCAGAAAACTAGTAAGAACAAGTTTGATAACTTTAATACTTATTAATATTTTTAAAGTAATGAATATTCTCTGGTTCAAACTTCTGAAAGTGTAATCTTAAATGGTTTTCTCACGGCTCCAGGGTGCCACTGTTCTGAGTTTAAAAAATGTTGCATATAGAAATTAACATCAACTGGGTGTGTAGTTGCCTTTAAACAAATATTAGCCTATTAACACATCAACATTTCAAAATGTCACCTTGGGCTCTGGGAACTTGTGATGGGATGTTTTTGCTGACACTCTAAGGAACCAAATGATTATTCAAGAAACTCATCTTTAGATTACTCAATAATGTAACTGCACTAGGGAAAAAAAGGCCGAAATTTTCTGATTCCAGCCTCTTTAATGTGAATATGTTCAGTTTTTTTCCTCCTCTATGACAGTAAACTGAATATCTTTGGCTTGTGGGCAAAACAAGACATCTGAGGACGCCATCTTGGGCTTTGGGAAACACTGATAAACATCTTTTTTCACCATTTTGTAACATTTTACAGACTAAACAACAAATCTAATATTTGAGAAAATAATGACCGATAAACGGACAATGATAATAGTGGTTGGCTGCAGTCCTTGTATTGTAGAGGACATGAGTATAACAAACAGGGAGCCATCATAAACATGAAATGCCTGATATCAGCTATTTTTGTAAGCAACACACACACAGACGCACGCACACGCGCCAACATTTCCAAGTGGGTCGAAGGTGAGCCATTTAAAGCACAACAACAGTAATTCATATATCTACACTGGTTTGATTCTGTTTGTATGTGAAACTCAAACTTGGCCAAGATCTTAAGGCAATATCCTGTTTAAACTTGTTGGCTAAACACTGAGTAGTAATGCAGAGCAGGAGCACTTCTCTCATCCACTCCACACTTCATCAGCGCTGAGATCAGACAAACACCATCAGAAACACACTGGACGCTCCGATGGAAACAGCTCAGGAGACACGAGGGAATGGATGGAGAGTGTGACAGAAGAGGGAGGGAGATTAATCTGTTGGATCACTTATAATTCAGCAACACAAAGGTATAAACAGAACATTTTAAACCAACAATGGCCTGTTGGTGATTTGTGTCACTGAGCTCAGAGCAGCTTACGAGACTGAAGAGCAGCTGGCTGGTTGGACTGTGTTCTGTTAATAAATGACCAGAGGAACAGAAACACAAACATCATAAACTAGCATGATTACTACGACACGGGCCCAGTTCAGGAGCCGCCTGCATACTGCATGTCACTGAGACGGTATCTAGTTTAAAAACAGGTCAGCTCTGCATCACAGTGTAATGCACTGGATGAGTGTTAGAGGTGATGTCACAATACACAAGTGGATCTTAATTAGTCTCTGTAGGCGGTTTCTTGCCCTTGTTGGTGGTGCACAAATATTCCACCTGCTTTCCCTCTGCTAATATACTGTAATCCTGTCAGCTCTGCTCTCCGTGTCCATTCACACTCACTGCAATCAACAACACACCTTTGTGTTGCATCAGGTCAGCAACACATGCAAGATCCAGTTAGTTCTAGTTTAGCTGCACAAATTTTAATACGTTATGTTGTGTCGGACTGCAACTAATGATTATTTTCATTGTCAATTAACTTGTCGATTATTTTCTTAATTAATCAATCAATCAGTTGTTTGGTCCAGAAAATGGTGAAAAATGTTGATCAGCGTTTCCTGAAGCAGACATGTTCAAGTGTCTTTTTATCCACAACCCAAAGATACTCAGTTACCTTTGTATCATGTTATGAGTCTATACTATATATCGTGTTAGATTTTGGATATGGTTTTATTGTGATATGACATAAGTGTTTTAAAGGCTGCGTTACAGTAAAGTGATGTCATTTTCTGAACTTGTCAGACTGTTCTACTTGCTCTAATACTTGTCTTTACCCACTTAGTCATTATATCCACATTTCTGATGATTACTGATCAGAAATCTCATTTTGTAAGTATTCTGTGAGGGTACCAATCATCATACCTACAATATTGTTGCAATATCGATATTTTAGTAGGGTCAAAAATATTATATTTGATTTTGTCGCCCAGTCCTAACATTTAAGTGTTTAAGTGTTTTTGTGAAGATTTCGAAAATATCAAGGTATATACCGTATATTGCGATATGGCCAAAAAATAATTTAAAGGTCATACCGCCCAGTCTTAGGAGTAAAGAAACCAGAAAATATTCACATAAGAGAAGCTGGAATCAGAGGATTTTTATATTTTTTCTTGACTCAAACTGATGAACTGATGATCAAAAAAACAAAAGGAAAAAAGAAAAAAGGAACAAAGAAAGTATGTAGGCTTCACACTCACTGAGCCAAGGCTTCAGATTACTGGACAGAGCTTTTTTGTGCAAATAAAATCCAACTGAAAATGACGTCAAAACTCAGTAAAGACTCTCTCACACTGGGCTGAAATGATACTAGTGAGGATATATTAGTTAAATGACATAAAATATGTTATTTCTCTCTCTCAGTTTGGTCTGGTGGTCCAGTTACTGGGCTGTACGTCTGTAAATTTGACCGTCTCCGTCACTGGCGGATCAATCGGTGCAAATAAAACTAAACACAGATGCAGTTTAAAAAGACAAAACAGGTCAAATGATGCCGCTGAGGCACAAACTTCCAGAAGTTGGCATGTTGTTAAAGATAATGAGTGGATAGAAAAAAAATTCAAGCACAGACACAAAGATCAGTGTCTCTGAAGGTATCTTGTGTTCGCAGTGTGTGTGTGTGTTTGTGTGTATGTGCGTGTTACTCTCACCATTACGCTGGGGGGGACCTCGACCCATCTGCATGTTCATGCCAAAGGGGTCCTGAGGGTTTGGGTTCATAGCGCTCGTATGGAGAGCTGAGTCTGAGTTGGTTCTGTGTAGGAGGAAGAGGAGGAGGAGGAAGAGGAAAATTATGCTAAGTGTTCCAGCACCTTGGACAGAGGCAGAGGATTTCTCAGGGCCGTGAGGTCAGTGAGTCATTCTGCTTCCTGCTCTGCCTCCACACAAGCTGCATTCATCTGAAAGCTCACACTGACCTTACTCATAAACATCCTCACAGCACCGCACTAAATATTTATGATTAAACACAGTTTGACTCAGTGATCGAATAAAGATCACCTCAAAGCGCTTTATAGAAATACGCTTTTGATCGCTATATCTAATTATATTGATAGAGGGAAATGCAGAGGAAACTGACAACTCTGCAATATTTGTAAGTTTTCTAATGACGATCAACTTTCTTTCAGGCTCAGGAATTTAATTTTCTGACGACATTTATGTGGAACTGATTCGACAGGGATGCCTGTTTAATAGTCTGCAAAGCTTTTCAACGGAATCAAATTTTAAATCACAACTGTGAGAGATAAATTTGAAATCAGCCTCTTCTTGTGTGCATCTAATAAATTCACTCTTACACACCTTTGACTTGTGCCAGTCTCTCAAACACACACACACATAAAAAGACACACACGGGCCAACCCACACAAACCCCCGAGTCCTTTATCACTCCAGCTGCGAGCTTTCTCTAGTGCTTTCCATTAAGCCTCAATGGCTTCCTTCATGCGTCATTCCCGCTTTCCATCTAGTGGATTGTAGCAAAGTGTAGTAATAACACTTAAGGTTGATCCATCTGAATTTGTAATTTTCTTCAAGCTGCCAGGTTTATTTTGTCAATTTATGGCAGACAGAATTGGCTTGGAATAAAAAAACACTCATATGCTACCTCAAGATTAGATTGTAAAGTGTTCAGAGTTTAAAATGATTTTTCTGGGGGAAACCGTTTGATTGTTTGGGCAAGATGTTAAGGTTATTGACACAATAATGTCACATAAATAAGAAATGTGCTGGTAGGAATATAGGTCATCACATTTCTCACCAGCTAGACTTGGGGCCCGTGTCCACATAGCAAAGGAGCGCTGGGTTGAAGCGCTTGTGCGCCGAGATAAAAAACACTGCACGTCGGTTTTGACTGACATCTGATAACATTATGATAACAGAGGGCTGACCACACAGTTAATAACAGATTACAACACGTAGGGTGATAAAAGTCTATGGACTTTTCTGTCTCTGTTATGAGAGTTTATCTTTGATAAAGCTCAGGATGGACAGACGAGCCCCGGGTGATCTAACATTTGATTACTTGCATGAAAAAGAGCGAAGGTGACGACACCAGCACCTTTATGAAAAAAAAAGTTGAGATTTTCAACTCAAAGCACTCAGAGCGGCCGCACAAAAAAGGCAGAGTGCTCTTTAAAAAAAAAGACGCTGGGAGCAGCGCATTTTCTCTAGGTGGCCAAATGCGGCTGCATACTCGAAACAATTGAAAAGAGATGCTGGTGCTCAGAAAAATGTTATGTGGACACGGGCCCTTAAACCAATGACTTTCAACCTTTGGCAACGGCTGGAAATGATCTTCCTTGGCCCCAGGTTGAGAACCAATGATCGAAACAGCTTCCATGTTTTTTAAAGCTGTATTTAAAATTCAAAAACATGGCAGGCAGCACAGTATCGTAGCAACTATTCCAATGAAGGAAAACTCTTTGTATATAATGGAATAAATCTGAAAGGTTTTACATTAACAGCAAGGTCAGCTCTTCATCACATTGAAGCAACTATTGTGAGTTTCATTATGTAGTTTTGTTCACAATATACACATTTATAAACACAATGAGTTTTTACAGCCTCGTCTTTTAAGAGTACTGATTGTGGGAAATGTGTTTCTTTGCCGTCTTAAAGAGAGTTCCATGAAATCAATGTCATTTCGACCTATAAATGAACACGTTGTCACACATCATATGATCTCGTCAGTGTCATAGTGCTGTATACTTTATATTTAAGTTTTTATACACCTGCTTGTGTGTTTATTCAACATTTGATTTGACATTTATTTCTAACATTTGAGAAGATCGGCTTCTTTTTTAAATGACAAAAAGAGTTTTGTGGAAAAAGTTTTATACTTTCCAAAGTCAGGTATTAACGAACGGAAAGGAAAAAAACATACATTTTGCATCTGTGATGAAACTCTGGTATCATACTTTCTTAAATACGCACTCTGTATGTGTGTAATTAATTACATATTTTAAATTATCGGTTTAACACGCATTTAGCCTGACACTGAAGCCGTTTCTTCACAGCTTGGTACAGTGACTGGACAGCATCTCAGAAGTCCTGTTTTGCTTACAGTGAAGCCGACTCTGGTAAGACTCTTGGTAAGACAGCAAATAAGCATATTTCCCAAAATTAATTATTAAAGAAACTTCCCTCAGTGACTCAAACTCCTATCTGTCTCATAGCACAGCCCATGTGCTGTCAATGGTCAGCTCAAACAAAATTTAGAAGACTTTAACTATCAAAGACATCAGTTTAAAAAACATTGCAAACACAACAGTTGTGTTGATTTTAAAAAAGGCTGAAAGTAAGAAATTGTGCATAAGAAGCCTTGTGTTAGACTGTGAAGGAGCCGTGAGTCCTAGAGCTGGGTTAGTAAGAGAGAAGGTATTGATTAATGTTTCAGAAAGTCCAAACTGGAAAGATGAGTGGAAAACTACAAGAAAAAAAGATTAATAAATCAACAATAACAGGCTGCAGCTGAGATTGTGTGGCTCTCTATCTCAGTGCTTCAAAGGAAGAAAGGAGGGGATTACTGAGATGTTACAAATCAGGCGGAGATTTACAAAGGATAGAAACCAGGATGAGAGATTGCAAAAAGACAAAGAGCAGAATTGTTGGCCTCTGTGCAAGCGAGGGATAAAGTGGTAAAGACAGACTGAGTGAAAGAGGCTGAGAGAGAGAGAGAGGGGGTCAAGGGTCACCTGTTGAGTTGTGATATTAATCTAAACCCAGGCCGTTTTTCCTCGGTCCATGGCTGCTGTTCCCTTCAAAGAGAGACAGAGGGAAAGAATGATAGACACATTTATTGGGTGAGAGCAGAGACCCCTGGCTCCTGCCTTTAAAGTGGTGAAGGAGAGAAAACACCTTGGTAAAAAAATATGATGAGTCAGTGTGTAGAAGAAAGAAAGACCCTGGAAAATACTCAGATACAGCACAATACGTTGGAGGAAAATGGAACGACAGAAATAAATCAAAAGCAGAGGATGGAAAAACTGAGGACAAACAAAGTCAGGAGTGCTAACGAGAAGAAAGACTCGAAGGCAGATTTATAAACCTGCAGCTGAGAGCAGTTACAGTACAAGCTGTTCTCTCATATCCAACTGGGAGAGAAAAATGGTGCAACACCACCGGCTCTCTGGAGAATGGCTGGCCGGAGAGGGAAACGACATAAACAACTTGATGTGAAGGGTCATTGTCAAAGCCTGAAACGGTGGAGTGGGAACAGTGACTGAGTGGATTTTTCTCAAGTGTTCAGCAAAAAGGGGTCTTGACTCTTCCTTCGGCTGAAAGTATGTAGAAGGAACCACTTATTCTAACTAATACAAGTAGTCTTCTGAAATTACAAATGGTACACAAAAGAACCCAAATGTCCTGTTGGTTTGGACCATCTGTCTTTTCAGCCATGTGGGTGGTCATGTTCTCGGTATGCTTGCTTACAGCAATATATCGCCAATAAATATGTTTTTCAGCTTTAATTAAAAAAAATGACATGGTGATTTCTTAATTGAAAAAGTTCAATGACACAAAATTATTTCAGTTTGTTAAAAATTTGGGTCTTATTTCTTAGTTTTGGTTATTTCTTTTGGTTAGGATAACATCGTTTAGCCCGATTATCTAAACCACTGTAAGGTGGTAAATCTGAAACATGTTTTTCTTGTCTTGTTACATTTCATTTCTCAGATCTCAGCAATCAACTTTCTGAGTACAAGGTAAAATTAGTCCTCCCACTCTCTGTGCCTTTGAGTACATATCATGTTGCCTTTAATTACCCAGCAGGTACATGCGGGTTGTCTCTAATTTCCTTTTGCCCCTGTGCCCCAGAAACAGTAAGTGTATCCTGACTTGTAACCTGATGCGCCAAAGGTTTGTTACACAGAGCCACCTGGGAAGGAGCTGCTAAAAACTGTTTGGAAAAAGGACAGGTAGTTAAAAAAAATAATACTGGCAGGTGACTGGTTAAACCATCTGTCTATCACTGTTCATCACAGGCCAACTTCAACCGATCAGATCAATGAACTACGTATGTGAAATCAAACTACTGAAGCCAGTTGAGAGGAGAACAAAACATCTTTTCCATTGAGAAGAGTCCTCAGGGTTGTTCTTTGCTCTTCTTTCAGTGAGGTTATCTCCCCAGTGCTGATAGAACTGATGCTAAAGCAGCTACGCTAACCTCTTCAGGAGCCACCATTGTTGTTTTAAAAACGGACAGTTGTTTCCCTTGTTGGTTGTCACGGTTAAAATAACCTGTAGCTGCCAGCAGTTCCTCATAGGACTCTCATTGGTCAGAACATCTGAGGTTCAGACACAAGCACATAGCTTGAAGACTGTCGAGATGAATTTACAAGATTATGTGATCGCATGATCTCCCGAAACCAAATGGTAACTTGCCTCGTGCCCCAGAAACCAGTCAGTAGTCCTATGCCACTTTCCAATAACTTTTTAAACAAGGCTTTTTCCAAGTGTTAATCCATCGTGGCATCCTCCTTTAGTTTGTGGACTTTTGTAGCATCTTGTCAATAACAAGGTAGCCATGCCCCAAAACATACCCTGCTGTATCGTCTATTTTACTCTAAATGGGACCGTAACTTACAAAATGAACATAATGCTGTATTTCAGAAGACTTGGAGCTAGAGATTGAGAACATAAACTTATTTGGAAACCGTTTACTGAGGTAATAAATCATGTAAAAACTCATTTTCTCATAAGCTTACATACAATCAGAGTTCTTTCTGAAACCAGTGGAGTCGCCCCCTGCTTACCATTAGAAAGAATCCAGTTTAAGGCACTTCTGCTTCTTCTCTCAGACCTGTCCATATTTTAACAATTGTCATAAGATGTTCAACACGATGCAACGTTACAGCCTGTAGGTCTGCAGTCATACAGCAGGCGAGCATCTCTGACATGGCAGTGTCCTTTCATGCACTGTCACACACAGAGGAATGTAAAAACAAAAGCTACAAAACCACCATGACACCTGGTTTAGTCACCGTGCTCATCACTGTTGGGTGTGATTGTTTATATTAAATTTTATTTTTAGATATATGATGTAGGCTGTGGAATGCAGATGAGCTCTGGCGCTCCACCCGGCCAACAACAAATATCCGACTGACAAAATAACATCTTCATTTTGTTTGTTACTGCCTTCAGTTTTCCTGCTGGATTCTCTCATGCTGAGAAACAAGGCTCTGCTACTTTAATCATTCCACAGTAGCGCAGCATTAAGGATGAATCACAGACAGACTGATGGTCAACTGGGGTAAACCAGCCGAATATTATGCAAGGATGGTCGTGTATGTGCAGCTTAGTACATCTAATGCTGACCGATGCTTTTGATCAGTCTGAAGTGCCTGATGCGATTTTAGAGTGAGAAAAAAATGTACTTTTACAAGCAGAAACACTGGCTTCTTTAAAAGGGGTGCAGCAATTAGACCACCTAGATGGAGTATACACCCCCTGAGAATCATCACACCACATCTGCCAAAGTGGACATTTTAAGATCTCTCCTCCGTCTTCAGCAGAAAAATCTCCGGGGAGCTTGGTCTGAGATTTCATCCCGAGAGAGGCTGGTACAGGAATAGCAGGCTAAAGATGGGTGAATGCAAGAAGAGGAGGGCGTGGGACTGGATCTGACCCTGAAACAGATGGTCTCCGAAGGGACGCATCCAGGGCTGTACTCAGGTCTGATACCTCAGGACCAAGGAAACCCTCTACGAAGAAATCCTCCTCTCGGACACCAGTGTACAGTAATATTCTTTGGCACATTTCCGGACAAGCACTATACTTTGAATGAACTTAATAGAACAGATGGTGGATATATATAAAAAAAAAAAATCATGACCCTGACTCACTACAGATGGCCAAAGTTGTGAAATCACTACTTGAAAATAATGGCCTCACCAAATCCAGAGAGATGATAAAATCTGCTGGCCAGACTGCTGGTCATAGATCAGATGAAGGCTGTGTGAACAGCTCTGTTCCCCAGCATTTCTGTCATGCCGGACAATCCCTTAGCACTGGTCCACTGCTTCCAAGTCTCGATCTAAAAGAGGCTGGGAAGCTTGGCATGAGTCATCTTAATATAAACATGCAGCAGTGAAAGTATAATGTCTTCCAAAATATGTATGCAGCACATCTCTCTCTCCTCTTGCGTTAAGTGGGGGTGGGAAAAAATAAAATAAGTTAACTTGAGTATCATGATTCTTCTCTTTATTGATTCCTGAATTGATTCGTTGACTACTGAACCGATTTTAGAGAACAAGTTCTTAAGCGCGATGCTAACGCATAATAGGAATTACCATTAACATGCTAACGGAAATTAGCATCACACTGATGATAAGCATATCGTCCCAGCGCTGGTTCTCAGTCATCAGTGCTCGAGAGGCTGGGTGTACAGCAGATAGCTGTTCACTGTTGTGGTAGTTACAGCACTGAAACAGTTAAAGAGCTCTGTGGCTCTTCTCCCTAGCTGACTGGCGGTAATGCAGTGCAGATGTGGTTGGCGTTGTAAACACTTACCGCCCCACTCTCCCCTGAGACGGACAAGCAGAGGATCTGCCTCTCACAACAACAAAACAAGAGCCTAAGACCATTAACATGGATGGATATTAAGATGAGGCAATGATTTGTTCTCAAACAATATGAAAATGGTTTCAATTTTCCTTTAATCAGAGTACATTATCGACAGTCTCTTGTAAAGAGCGTAACAAACGAGAATTTTCTCCAAAGGGATTTCCCAACATTCTACTGGATGAAGAGCCTCCCTAATCTGGCTAGACTTCAGTTCAGACTTTGATTTCCCATTTCCCTTCCAACACTGTGTTATGTCTTTACTTTAAATGATTGTGTAAAAGCAACCTTATGTATTGTTAACTCATTTTGGCCACATATGAAACTTACAAGCACTGGAAACATCTGTGTTGAATATGACCCTGACAAGTGGTGCAATTTTGTTCCTGGGTCCAAGACGCTGGTAAAATGTTAAAAGGCAATTTACAATTAGCGCAAACAAGACATTTAAATTGAGGGATTCTGCATGGGAATAATGCAGCTATCATACTTTAAAATGTTAATGCTGACATATTTTGAGAGCTGCAACAATTAGTCGATTCATCTGAAGTAAATTAGTTGCCCAAAAAAGATTTTTTCAAGAAAAAGCATCACACATCTGCTGGTTCTAGCTTCTTAAATGTAAAGATTTGCTGCATTTCTTCGTCATTTATGCCAGTAAAAGAAGAGTCTTTGGGTTTTGGACTGTTTGTTGGACAAAGGAAGCAATCTGAAGACATCAGTTCGGGCTCTGGCAAAGAGTTTTTCATTTCAATTGTGAAAATAAACAGCAAATCGTTGATGAAAGTAATATTTAGCTGCAGCTCTTTCATTGTATGAGAATATGCACCAACATCCTGTTTTGAAAGTAGAATGCTGGTGTGCTATGATAAAGTATGATGGTGAGTCATTGTCCAATTCTTAAGTGTAATCCTGGATTGTTTTTCTCTGTGACCTTCCTCTTTAAACGTTCTACAACTCTTTCAACAATTATGCTAGTTGTCTTGTCTGTAAGGGCTCTCTGGTCTGATTTTCAGCCAATGAGAAGCATGCCTGCTGCAGGCATATAAAGTTACACCTCAACTAAGGCATTTTCTATCCCACTTCTTCTATGTAACATTCATCTCCATCCTCTTTTGTCATTCGACCCTTTCATATGCTCTGTGAAAACCAGAGTTTGTAAATCAACCAGGAACCATAAAAGTCTAATTCACTCATGACATCCTGCCAGATCGCGATAGGCAAAGTTTCCGGAGGGTTTACTGGCCAGATTTTTTATAGCGGGAGTACAGAGAGCTACTAGAAATAAGAGCGAGTAGGCAGGAGCACCATTGTTTGTCTTGGCATCAAAGATTCTAGATCAAATCAGAGCATTGTTTTAAAAGTGAGCTGGGCACACCCCAAACTAAACTATGGTCAATACATCAACACTAAAAAGCAACTTAAAAGACATTTAAACTAAAAACTTGTGTCAGGGTTAAGTGGATATGTGTACTTAAAGCAGATGGATTTGGGAGCACTGCAGGTTTTTGGACACAGTCAGTTAAGGCCAGTATATTAAGGGGAAACTTCTAGATCTCAGCAGTGGATTTTGGCCCACTTCACCGATACAGGCAGAGGGGGAAGTTTATCCCTGTTACACACTGTGACAACAATCTGCTGCAGGTTGGAGCAGGAGGCTCGGCTTGGCCTGCAGAGACTTGACAAACCTGATGCCAATCACATACAGGATTTTAAATCGGTGGAGAAGGCAGAGATGAGCACGAGAAGCATAAAGTGGAGATGAATGGTGTGTCATTTCACAAGGTGACATGAAAATTGTTTGTTGAGTTAACCTTGTGAGGAGGGAGATTGTGCTGCAATCAAAAACGGACTGATGGCAACCAATGAAAAATACTGTAGTCACAAAACGGCTCTGGTCCACAAACAAACAGGCTTATGCCATCTCTTCTGTGATACTGTGCCTGTTTACCAAACTTACAGAATTGGCTGGATGATGACAAACCATCTGTTTCGTGTTGGCTCGATAATGTTTGGCAACTTCTCCCACTGGAATAGCTCACACATGTTCCCAGTGGAGACTTGAATGGGTTTTCTCTGTCTGGAGTCGTGTTATAGATTTTATTGGAGATGACTTTGCTGAAAAAATGTTAAAAGGTTTTGCAACTTTGAGATTTAAGTGACCCCCGAAGGATAAAGTCCATATGTTCATTAACATTTTATTTTTATTGTATTTATAATATGTAGGATGTTGATTTATGTTTCTGGTGTTGCCTTGTTTTGTGTCGTCTGTTTGTTTGTTGGCTGTCTCTGGGTCTATTATTTTGTAATGTGCCTTTATTTTTGAAGGCAACATAATGTGTGTAACCAATATAATCATGTAGAACTATATATAACCTGGAAGATTCATTTAATCAATTCAGAGATTCACCTCATGTAGAAAATGAATTAAAGGTCAACTAGCTGAGCCTGTTTGTGCCTACAAGATAGAAAAAAGTAATTATATTAATAAATGAAAATAGTTGTCACACTTTTTGGTCAGTGTAGATGCTAGCTGTAGATTTTGGAGTTTTGTGTGCATTGTTTCTTTTTATGTTTTCATAAAGTGAACAACACTGGTTTGGTTTAGGGACAAAAGCACTTGGTTAATTTAGGAAGAGATGATGGTTTTTAGGTTAATATGATCACTCTTGCTAGATCTTTTGTGGATCTGTGGTTACCACCTAGATGTGACCCATTTTTTTCATACTCCAGCTGAATTTTAGATGATGCTCAGCCTTTCATTTGCTTCATTCACTTCATGTACAAGGACCCTAATATTCATCTATCAATCAGAATAATAGCCCAATCATATATAAAGGCCATAAATCAGAAGAGACAGACTCAATCTGGCCCAATCTGAATGATTTTTTTAAAATCAGATCAAGTGGGGTGGTGTGAACCTTTGTTAATCTGGTTAATAGGAAAATATTAGCACCTAGTAAACATGTTAACGCTTCAGTTCAATCAGTTTTTCTCGGGTTGGAATTGATTTAATATTAATTTGTACATGTACACCTCATGTGGGCCTAAAATTAGGTGACGTTGCTTCTTTGATTCTACGAGGGACGGAAACATTCTGGTAAAATAACAGAACTGGTTTGTGTCTGATACAACTTTTTTTTGTTGCTGGATATCTTAAAAGACTTAATGGATGTCTTGAGGGTCGGAAAAGCTCAAAATGACTTGTTCAAAGAAGTGTTTGATGAGATGAATGAAGCCAGAAACCACAGAACCAGAAATACAAATACTGCTTCCAGGACGTGACGCGAGTCCATTTTGTACATTGTATTTACACGCGGCTCAAAAGAATGAATGACATTTTTTCTCAATCAATCTGGGAAAAACTTACAACGTTATATATTTGGTAGATTAGAGGCTTTACAGATGACAGTAGGCACTTAGCGCATATTAACAAAAAGTTATATCTTGATTAAATGCTTTGCGGCATGTAAACCGACATCTTATCAGATCACGTTATTTAGTGTTCATGTAAACAGTTGAAATCTCTAATCAGAACGATTTCTATCGGAGTGAAGAAATGTTGTCCTTGCAACCACAGCTATTGAGAAACACAGTGTGAAACAAAGCAGCGCTGCGTAAATTAAACGTGCGAGTCTGCATTCAGTGCTTTGTGCCACATGGCTCTCCCACAAACACACCCACTGTGAGAACACTGATGTCTGGTTGCTCCGTGAGGACGTTTGTCAGCCAACCTGTTTTGTGCTGTCAACAATGACGAGAGGGCGTGGGCCTTATTCACTTCTACAGTACAAGCTGTTATAGTAGGCCCAACACGGAGCCTGGCCAATGTCTGTGCCGGCGCTGTACAAGAAGACGAGGCAGGGTGGTTGGCGGCGGGCCAAGCTAGCATACAAAACACAAGTGTGGAGACAGAGCAAGAGTGAAAGAGAGTGAGTGGGGAGGAGCTTGGCTGAGCTTTTTATCACAAGGCCATAATTCACTCCCTTGTAAACACTGAGGAAAAGCTGCTGGCCGATACACTTACTGTTCTACGTGGGCACAACCAGAGCTGGAAAAAGGAATCTTGTAGCCGACATCAAGGCCAGCTGGTGTAGCAACGTTTTCCAGCAGGTACTGCTATTGACTTTCTGCTAAGTTGGAGATTCTGCACCACAGGGCAGAGGTGCTGCGACAACATAAAATCCCTAAACAGTAGGACAAGTGCTGTTGGGCATGACCTTTAAAGCAAAAGGCTATCTGTCAAACACCTTTAGGAAGACGCAGCCGTCCCAGGGCTAACGCAGCATCCTGAAACTTGAAACATTTGTGCAGGTCTACAACTCTACCCGTCACCCACAGATTATATACATTTCTGATTTGTGTTTGATCGAGATGGCTGGAGGCTAGATATAGAAAGACAATACTAGTTGGCACAGAGAGGCTTGATACAGGAAACAGGCTGGCAAGAGGAAACAGTTCCTGTTGTAAAATAATCTAGTTAGAGGAAGAAGATAAGACAATAACCATTCTGTCAGCAGCTCAACAGATGTGCTACTCACCTTCTCCAGTTGTTGTCCAGAGGTGGGGACAGGTACACAGCTCCATACGGAGAGCTCTCTATGTAGGTTCTTAGTCAAGGAAATTATTGTTGTAAACACAGAAACATCAGTCAGCCAGTTCATTTTAAAGATTACATGTGCATATTTCCATGTTCTTAGATATAACCAATCGTAAAGAAAAGACCAATACAATACAACACATTTCCAATTTGACTTAAACTCCAAAGTATGAATGAGCCTTCATTTTACATAAAAATGACAGCAGAGTGAGTTATAACTAGAGCTGTACAGTACATCGTTTCCACATTGACATTGCAATGCGTGCATGCGCAATAGTCTCATCACATGCAGTGTCATCTAAGGCAAATGAACACATCATCTTACAAACTTTTTGCTGCTTGATACAAAAGGGAAACTCAGTTCCCATTTTCCATGACTAATCTATGAGAGGTCTTTCTGATATTACGTAATTGAGTCCTACTTAAGGGTTATTGGATACACAGGAGTTTGTTGCTTGTGAGTGACATACATGCTCTGCATGCACAGCCGACCACCAATCACACTCATCCTTAATCAACTCCTCTATAATGTCACTCCAGTCACTCTAGAATGATTAATTCTTTCCAAATTGAGCCATTCAAGTTATCTGGTAAAAATTCCAGTAATTATTCATATCGCAGAAAACCAAAATATCGCAATGTCAGTTTTTTCCAATACTATGCAGCCTTAGGTATGATTATAGTTCTGAGCTGAAATGAAATAAAATCATACTGGATGACAGCTGAAAATGTTCAAAGAGAAAGAAAGCATTCATATTGTGAGCACATTCTCAACCGAGTCCAACTGCGGTTGAAGACAAGTGTGAACAATAGAGCTGCCTCTTTCAAACACTTAATGAAACAATGACAGCATTATTTCATTTGCAACTGGGAGCTGAGGCAGAGTTCCTGGCATTGTCTCTGAAGGGGCAGGACTTGAGGAGGGTGGCGTTTCATCTTGCCGACAGTCACTCTTTCAGTGTTTTCAAGTCGAGCTCCTGTGCTAGATAAAGAGTCTCCTGTCTGACAGACTGTTAAAAATCACCAAAAACAAAATAAAGCACAGGTCTGGTGCCCCACAAGGCCAACCACTGCTCTACATAGCATCTGTTCAGGCCTTGGACAAATTATTATCAGGAGTGAGACAGATTTACAGAGACTGGAGTCCTGCTATCACTCATTACCCCTGACACAAAGCATGGGATAAGCCCATTTTCATATATACACAAATACAACTAAGTGGAAAAGACACTATTTTGGCTTCTTCAGATACAGAGGAGGGAAGGGAACAAACTTGTCCAACTGGTTATTTGACTGGTTCATGCACTCGTACGTAACACAATATAATGGTGGGCTCAACCCCAAACAGTAGCATGCTTCAGTTACGTGTCTAGAAGCGGTGTCACGATTCTCCAAATTGAAGATTTGATTAGATATTAGTTTTTTTTCTCAGCAATGACATCTATATCATCATTTATGTTCGCAAAATCTTCATTATAAAGCTGGGGGTATTTTACCACTATGGCTTTACTTTATCCTGGTGGCTTTTTGCAGGTCAGGGTTTGGCAAGTTCAAATAATATACTGACCAAAAATAAAAAATTCCAGAGTTCGACAAAAAACATCACCCTTCAGTGATTCAACAATAAAAACTAAAATGGTGACACCCCTAGTGTCCAGTATGTAGACAATACACACTCCTGCACTGCACTCTACTACACAAACAGCAACTGTAACATTGGGTTACAATTCGCCCTCTACTTCTTTAACCAATTAGAGCCACAAACCACTTTTCCATTTTGACCATGATTGGATAAGCCACAAACATCACCTCTCATCCAAGAGGCTTCTTCAGTTCATGAACTGAACAAAGCCTCTTGGATGTCTTAAAAGGTCATATTGATAACATTTTTATGTAGACAAGTCATTTTGTTAAAAAATAATACATCTACAGAGCTTGCAGAAAGGTGCAGAAGAAACGTATCTCTTTTCCTTAAAAACATTATTATGATTGTGAATCAATAATTTTACGGGTCTGGTCCAAAATGATTGTTTTGTTTACATCTGTGTAAAAACTCTGACGGTTGGTTCCAGCTTCTGAAAAGATTTGTGAACCAATAGTATAACACCGTTTGTGTCACGTGATATCTGTGT
Organism: Pagrus major; assembly: GCF_040436345.1. NCBI lineage: Eukaryota > Metazoa > Chordata > Actinopteri > Spariformes > Sparidae > Pagrus > Pagrus major. The sequence continues at coordinate 36,236,362 of NC_133218.1, forward strand.
TTCGTCAGCATCAAGAGTCTTAAAAAACGTAAAAATGGCTGATTTTGACCTACAGTATGCACCCAGCTAACGTTAGCATTAGCTAGTGCAACAACTGGCAACCACTTCAGGGGGCAGATGACTTGAACAACAGCGGTGTTGTTAAGTGAATGCAATGGTACAGTAGGGGGAGATGAAAATGCCACATTTACTGTCTGAATGTCATCAATAACACCTTGGAATATTCACCCAACAACACGTATTTATTTCAATCCAAACTTCTCATATGTTAACTTAATCCATGTGGGTTATATCTGATCAAATAATTGGGTCAGTTGTTTGTGGTTATTAAATCAGGATTTCTAGTTGTTTGCAGTAACTACACAGTTCAAAGCAAAGAACAAGTGCATCTTAACAAATCCTGAAAAAAAGAGAAAAAGTAGAAAAAGAAAAATAGAAAAAGTTAAAGACCAAGACCATCCCACATGACCTAGATATTAGACCTCTTCAACTCTTGTTTGGGCCTCTTTTTTCTGTGTCAGATTTTGCTACCATGACTTCTGACCTCTTTCTTTAACACACAAGCCTGCTCAAACAAATGCAGTTTTCTCAAAGAATAAAAAGATGTCAACAGAATTAAGGTCTGTCTTCAGTGCTCATCATTCCCTCTGCTGAGATTTTAAATGCACTTGGAGATGGATAGTTCAGTCTATTTTGGCCAAAACAACACCAACAATCTCTTTCACCAGTGACCTTTACACCATTTTGACCAAACAATCCCTAAGTATACAGGATACATACATGCAAAGTATGCATAAGTGTGGAACCAACACCACCCACCTAACACAAATGGTCCAGCTGCTTCTTTTTTTATACTAAAAAGCAGACTTTTATAGTGCCTCCACCCTGCCTGTATGTATACATTAGCCAACCCCTCTCAAAGTATATTTAGAGTTCTGCTATACTGGTTGAAGTTTTTTCAATTTAAACTACCCACGAAATGTATGTCTCCAACATCTGTTGTCCACATCAGACTGTATACAAACTGTAGAAACAGCCAAGTTTCATCAAAGATGTCACATTGTTCTGACAATGAAAGAAGAAATACACGTGGATTTGTGGAACGTTTTCCTCAACATACATCAAACATACTGAGCCTAACCGTTACATTATGCATCTGTTCCGATTGTTCTCCGTGGATATATACGCCGGTATGACATCACATGCTGGGACACAGGACAAACTCCCTTCCAGCTATCACACACCACAGTGACAGGTCACTGAATCATCTCCATCCCGAGGCAGGAAATAAACATATCCGCTTACTAAAATGCTATGAGGTGGGGGCGTACTGATGGATCAGACGGCTAAGTGGTGTTTCATGTAAATGAAACATATTTGGTGTGAATACAGATAAGGACATTTAATCCATGTCCTCCTTACTACAAAACGGAGCTCACCGACTAGATATCATGTATAAAAATCCTTTCAAAACAAAATACAAACAGTTTTGTTTACAGAATAAATTACTAAGTAGAAAGTATTGATAAAGGAGAAGAGGCACTGTACTGTAGTGAGAAAAACAAGTTTTTCTATTGACTCAACTGGTCTAAGGACCATTTTTTTAGAAGTAACCGCTTTTGTGAGAACATGTATACAACTAGAGTCGGTCCGATATGCAATTTTTAGGGCCGATGCCGATACCAACATTAGGGAGTAAAAAAATCCAATATCGATATATATCGGCCAATATATACACAGTCTTTGCAGTGATCCCCCAAATATGGTTATCAAACACTTGTTAAACTCCATTACATTACTTTGTCATAAGAACGTGAATTGTCTAAATTGACAGCAGTGCACAAAAGCAGTAAACTTTACTGGAATTTTAATAATCATAAATCACCCCAATCATCGATTTCTGCAAGTAAAAATGACAGCTTGAGTTTACCCAAAACTAGCAGTTAGTCTGAGATGTTGTGTAGATTTCAAAGACGCAAGCAAAGCAACAGAGCACATAAGCTCATGAAGTAAGCACAGCAGAAACGTAGGAGAGGTTGGTACATCACATTTGGCTATATATATCTTTACACAATACATAGACGGCTATAAATGACCACAGAAACAAAACAAGTTTGCTGACTTCCAATATCTGCACCATGCAAATCAATGGTCAGCAGTCTAACCAGAATGGACTGCTGTTGTTGGCGCAACATTATCAATATATCAGCTGCCCCATATTACCGGCGGATGTAAAAAAAAGAAAGATTCAAATTCGTAATCGTAATAAAACGATCATTCTGCCACACGCCGTGTCTTGTGTGGTAAATGCAGCGAACCCTTCCATCTCCACCTGTGCACTCCGCTCCGCCCCCGCCTGAAAATTTTCGCTTTCAGCCACGGCGGTGCGTATTGCCAGTGGGTGTTTGGAAAAAACGAAAGATGGTAGAAGATGGCAGAAAGTCAGCCTTTGGTCGGGAAGAAAGGTAAAGCAAATTCTGTGGTGTGGAAATACTTCGGTTTCGAGGAGTCTGACTCGGAACAAACAAAGATATTGTGCAAGTTATGTCACGCGACCGTGTCTCCACCTCAAGGGAACACGACCAATTTATTTAACCATTACAAGTCCACACACACAGAGTAATACATGACCAATCAGTGAAGGAACAAAAAAACTCAAAAATGAAAAGCTCCTAGACTCCTGCCACCGCCACACAGTCCTCAACTAAGGACACACTTTACAATGCCACCGCATATCCACCCAGCTCCCGCAGGCATAAAGAAATAACGGATGCCGTCACATACATGATTGCCAAAGACATGTGCCCTATCAACACCGTTAGCGACCCGGGGTCAATAAACTGATTAACACATTGGACAAGCGAAGTTTTGGCAGCTGATTTTTCTTGTCAGTGTGTGTCAGTCAGTTTATTCTTGTTCATACTAATTTTGGCCAAAAGGGTGTGCCTCTACCTCAAAATATAGTTTTAACATGTTAACTGTTATATCATTGATATACTGATTATTACTAAAGTGTTTTTTGCAGTACTAGGTAAGGTTGTTGTAGCAAGTGCATTACACCATAGTTGGAGTTGGTTTTTTTTATGGTAAAGAGGAGTAATTCTGTTTCAGTGTATAGTACTTTAAGTCTGGGATAGTGTTTATTTTTTATTTTTACATATTATTTAATTCATTTTATTAATATATTTTTCTCTTATTTATTTGCATTTTTCTTGTTTTTCAGTTCAAACGTATCGTGTTAAAAGAAATACCAGAGTTAAAAGTTCAATAAATGCTTGTTCTCAAATCAGTGAATAATCGTCTTTAATAATCGTGATTACAATATCAATCAAAATAATCGTGATTATGATTTTTGCCATAATCGAGCAGCCCTAATTCAAATGCAGAAAAAGACTCCTGTGCTAATTCATAATTATTAAATTCCCATTGAGGAATACTGTTTCAGTGCTCTAATGTCATTTCAGACAACAAAGTTTAGGGTTAAGCTGTAAATTATCCCGATATATCAATATATATCATCGGCTGGAATTTCTTTTGCTCCCCAATATCGTTATCGGCATCACGCGCAAAAATCCAGCATGGCTCAGGCTCTAATAGGGACTGGGGTGGCAGTGATATACCATTTTCAATACAGTGGTATGAGAGTTGACAATTGCTCATCTACTGTATTGAATTCTACTGTAGTAGTGTTATTAAAAAAATAACAGTTCAAGTTTATATCAAGTTTCAGGTCTGCCAGGACATAATATTTTTTAATTCATAATAACAGGGTTTGTTCAACATAATAAACCTTTCTGTCCTTATTCTGTTAAAGATCACTGTAGCTGATAATAATTATAATAATTGTGTAATACCTTATACTGTGACACCATGACATTTTCTGAGATTGTTATCGTACCATGAAAATCGCATACTATTGCAACCCTAACAGGGACTGTACACAGTGGTCTTATGCAAGTCTGACAGAAGTGGGACTCTGGTCTTTCTGCTCTCCAAATCAAACACATAATGATTCCTGAGGTGCTGAAGTGCTTTAATTATGGTTAATTTTCCAAACAGCATGTCAAGATTACACACAGCGATCCAGCTGTTAATAATTCTGGTCTAAATTCAACCACTGTTGTCTCTATTCAGTACCACATAAGATACCTACGCAGCTATAATGAATTCTGACACACACTGCACATGTGATAGCTGACTGGTAATAACATTCATGGCGATTAGCTGTGCAGTGTAAATGGGGACAGTTTATATAACACAATACGGCTTATGAAATTGAACGAATGAATTATGTGACCAAGGAATTTGTAACCAAAACAGCAGCAGAATCAGGCAGAAATATATTTGATTTTTCTGCTTGTTCTCAGTCCATCACTGACGAAACTGTGGGAAAAAGGACTTCAAAGAACGCGGATGAAAGTTTAAGTGCAAACACTCACTCCTCTGCTCCTCATCCTGTGTACTGTCACCATTAAAAGGATTAGACTCTTCTGCAGCTTCGTCATGAAAATCACACCTTCTGCTGAGGACACACGGACACACAACCTGCCCGAGTGTGTGCATTCAGAGTACGCTCAGAATCTCCTACTGTCAATGTCCATTAGGCGTAAGTAAAGCGCAGTGTCTCTGCGTCACATTTCAAATTAGCATAATGACTAATTCTGTTCCTGAGGCTACAAAACAGCTGCCTACACTGGTAAGTGTCGTCACGCTCGAAACCACACCATAAACACAAACTGCCATAAAAAACAACAACGCCAACAACAACAACAAAGAAGACCAACCACCTGGAAGCCACAACGCTTCCACGTCACCGATTGCCCTTTCAGATCTCCTACTGTCAATGATTTAGGCTTGGAAGGATATCTGCCGTCCGTGCTTGTCGATGGGTCGGCGATGGGGGGAGTTGATGCGGTTCCGATCCCTGTGGACCCTCTCGACCAGCCCGTGGTGGCGGGTTCCTCTGACCGAGTCCAAACCTGATGGAAAGCCACCCTGAGAAAGAGACATCACACACATGACATACATTTCAAAGTTTCTTCTTTAAATTATTAAAACTGTTTCTGTGAGTTTCAGTGAGGTTTGCTAAGCTACGTTAAGGTCTCCGCACTCATTTAATTTAATTAGGGTTAAAAAGCGGGTTATCATCCGGTGGAATCTAGACGCGATTGAGTTTGTCGAGTTTTGTTCCCTGAAGAGAAGGTGAATGGACTCCCTCCATGTGGGGATTGATTTCTGGACCTGGCCACAGTGTTGAAATTGCAATTACTGCTCTACCTCAAAGGGCCATTCTTCCAAGTAACAAGGGCACTTTCACCTGGACCCTCTGTGTCCCAGCACTACCCGGTCCTTGGAGAGCTGACACAGATACAAGCCCGGTGCTGCAGAGAAGAACTCTTGGTTAAAATACTGCATTTCTCGAAGGAGTGCTGAGAAATACTGCACTGATCTTTTATTCCTTTTTTTCAGTCGGCAGCTAAATTATTTAACACTCTCTGCAGAAGCTTGTTTGCACTTCAGAACGTCCACTTCAGTGTTTTGATGTTTTTGCAGTCATACTACCACTGGTTCACAAACTGGGGGAAAGCGGCAACGAACATTTGAATAGTTGTCAACTACTAAAGTAACGAACTATTGATAATTAATTTGGGATAATTTAAAAAAACAAGACAAAATTCCCTGATTCCAACTTCTCAATTGTGAACATGTTCTGGTTTCTTTCCTCCTCTGACAGTGAACTGAACACCTTTGGGTTGTGGACAAAACAAGACAATTGAGGACGTCATTTTGGGCTTTAGGAAACACTGATCATTGTTTTTCAACATTTTCTGATATCGATTGATCGAGAAAATACATGATGGATTAATCGACAATCTAAATGGGTGCTGCAAGATTAATTATCATTGTTAATTTTCGTACATTTTTAATAACCTTTCACATTTATTAATATCGGTGACATTTACATTATGTTTTACATAAACTTTTCAAAGACATCAAATAATAAATATTAAAATCACTGTATCAAAAATTCCTGTTTAATATGCAGTTATGCTGCAGAAATGAAGAAATGATGATACAACTCAACACAGGCACAGCAGCCCATTTTAATTATGAACAATATACACAGTGTATTGAATTGCATTCATTGCATATAATAAGATAAATATTTATCATTACATCAGCAGAGTGTGACTGAGAATGGGCCTATATTATACAATTTAATACTGATATAATAATTGTGATATAACAATCATTTAACACTAATAATAATAATAATCTCAGGTGTTAAATGATTGAAACCCTCAGTGTAGATATAAAGATGTTATATTGGGGCTCTAGCCATAACAAAACATTTCCCTGGAAGAGGTGCTGTGGTCTAAAATAGTTTGGAAACCACTGAACTAGACAACATTAGATCTACGGGTCACTGTGGTCAGGCCTTGAAAACCTCAGAATGAGAACAAGACCTTGAATTTTGTAGATAGTAAGCCCAAGGTAAGCAGGGTTTGGAAGAAAACATTCATGTTTAGTTTGACATGAAACATCCTCTTGCTTAAGGAGTCCAGTCACACAAAATAAGCTGCACTGATTTCCAGCAGCAGCACATCTGCAAGGCTGAGATCACACCGACACTCGTAGCACTATGTGGAAAAAATGCTGGCAAAGTAGTTCAACCTGGCACAACTTTTACTGCATGGTCTGATAAAGTCAAGACAATTGGCCGATCCCAAGTCCCGCCCCTTAGATACTGTTGCTAGGTCGCATAATCTTGACATTAAAAAACATGGCGACGCTGGTCCCGTTAGGCAGCTGCAGCAGTGTTTAAGAGACAGTTTCTGGGACTGAGGCATTATAGCTTCAAGAAGTCGACAGCAAGGACTACAATACATGATGGAAGGATATATTCACAATGTTAAGTTTTATGGACACGGCAAAAAGATGCGCATTGAGGCCAAGTCAAGGAAAACAAGAGAACCCACACATACTCTGAACCATACTTTCTTGTCGTGTAGGCCAAGGACGACAAGATTATCAGTCAACTTCGCTCATGAAGGTCTGGGTACTGTATGTCCCCTTTACTTCTTCTTGGTATTGATAAAGTACTCTATGTATTTATTCCTGACAACCGACGTGGTGCAGTGAATTCACTGTGGACGGACTTCATTAATGGTAAAGTAGTCCATAAGGTTAAATTGTCTAAGAGATATATTCTGAATAAGTAGTTTGAGGTGATGTTGTGATGAAATCCCACCTGAAATTCAGTGCTGGTGTTGCCGATCTGATTGACGTTAGGCAGAGAGCCTCCATAGTATGGCGCCCGTGTCTGAGTCAAACGAAGCTGCTGGATCTTCTGAAACTGCACCTGTCAGTCGAAAGGGGGACAAAAACAAAAACACAATTGTCAGGAATTATAAATCTGGACATGTGAAGAAAATATAGCTTCAGGATGAAATTACAATCTTCTTTCCCACCGCTGTCATTAGAAATAAACACAGAGACAGAGATTTGCTTTACCATACTGTTGTTTCCACTTTCAGCGCTCTTATTTGAATTTTTAATTGTGTGCCTCTTTATAGTATGTGCAGAAAACTGTGGACGTACAGAATTCAAATGTTGTGAAGTCGTATTGTTGCACAAGCAGCTACTCCAGTGTCGAAACATTAACTGTCACATATTACCACTACTAACCGAATACATTTTACAACCCAATGAATCATATGCTCTTATTATCTAATGGAGTAACATACGAATGCAACCAAAATAAATGCTAAAAATGCAGCAGACCTAGATACAATTTAAGGGGACACATTCTAGGAAATAGGCAGCCTGGCCTCCCAAAAGGCACCCTACCAGACGAGATGCCACAACGATTACCTCGCAGAAAACAGAAGGCAGCTTGTTCTGCCAAGGTGAGGAAAACAGATCCAATCATCAGCTGTGATCAGGAATAGGCAAATCAGAGGGGCATTTCTTCCTTAGACTGCCGAAAGGGCAAAATTTGAATCTCAAAGACTGACCTTGTTAGATTTTATCCGTGGATTTACAGAGAACGGAGAGATTGTGAATATGACAAGAAATCAGGACGAGGCTGGGAAATGTAAGTCGAAATGACCAAATCCTCTGCTGCAATATTTGTCTGTTTATATGCAGCAACTATGATGTTATCAAGCAGCAACACATTTTGGTCTATTTATCTTTTTAATTCATCAACAAAAAATATTTGCAACCACTAAAACCGTCCTAAAATAAGCAAAAACGGCTCCGACAGTCCTGCTGCAGATACTTTCTCCTCTTTCTGAAGAGATTCTAGTAAGTAGACCTGCAACGATTAATAGATTGCCAGCTATTAAAATAATTTAACTATTTTAATAATCGATTAATCGGTTTGAGTGATCTTTTAAGAAATCCTAGCTTCTACGTTGTGACTATTTTTAGGTTTCTTACGTCCTCTGTGACAGTTAAATGAATATCTTTGTGTTGTGGACAAAACAGGACATGTGAGGACGTCATCTTGTGCTTTGGGAAACACTGACTGACATTTTTTGCCACTTTATAAACCAAAGAACTCATCGAGTTGTTGAGAAATTAATCGAGGGATTAATCGACAATAAAATGAAACATTAGTTGCAGCCCTAATAATACAAATTTATTATTGAAGCTTCCATGATGCAGCATCTAAATAGATAAAAGCTGCTCCCAAACTGTTTAAAAGGAGGCACACGTTACAGTTTCATATCCAACACGGAGCAGGGACCCAAAATGTCAGTTTAATTCTGTGTGAACTGTGGCCAATAAATGTCAGATGACAACTGTCCCAGCTGTCCAAAGCAGAGGGACATAATGACAAACATATTACAGACATTACTGTGATTAACTCGGACGTCCCACCAGGAACATTTCATTTTCCATCTAGGACAAATGAAAAAAATATTTAAATATTCAGAAAATAAATCCTCGTTTAAACCTCTTACTCCAGTGTTGGCGTTAGCTGTTGCATAACATCAGACAAGCAGACTGTACACATATATGATTCACAGCCGAGGGAAGGCTGCAGTCTGTTCGTGCACTATGGTACCATGTACACTTGTTCAGAGCCCCTCGGGGGGTTTATATTCAGTCCTTTGGTCAAAATCTAGAAGCAGCTACTTCTAATTCCAGCTGTTCCTGCATCCAGCCAGTCTCGGGCTCGCTGACTGGGCTTTTCTGTCTCACAGGAGGTCAGCAACAGTTCATACCTTATGGCAAACTTTATTCAGTGTCGCCTCAAACCACATCCTCTTCGACCGGCCATTCAGGACTCTCCCTCTCATAGAAAGAGCACATTGTAAACCAATGGTATGAGAATAATGTGAAAAGAGCCTTTATGTCCTCTAAAGGGTCACTATATTTATCACTTACAATGTGCAGTATGTGGTATATGCAGTATGTCCTTAAGATTATCAAGACATGGATACAAAAAAAAGGGACTAATATATTACTTGTGTATTATAAAGCTGAGACATTAATAAAAAATATTACTGAAATCACAATATTGCCAAATGTGATTTCCAAACCACAGGAGCTGCGAAGAAAAACTGTCACAGCCACTGATGGAATGTAACTAAGTACATTTACTCAAGTACCATACTTAATTACAGGTTTTAAGTACTTGTGCTTTACTTACTTACTTATATCTTCTGCTACTTTCTACTTCCACTCCCGGACATTATGGGGGGACATTAAGGCTAATATTGTACTGTTTATTCCATTACATTTATTTGATAATTTCAGTTACTAGTTACTTTGCAGAATACATGCTGCATTCGAGCCATTTCTTTTTTTTAGAGCACATTTTAATGTAATTTATCTGCAGAATTTTTCTGTATCTCTGATAATCAGCTGACCCACAGTATACAGTTTATATACACATACATGTTAACGTGTGTCTAATTTGCTTTTACAAGTACTTGTGATACTTAAGAACATTTAATATCAGATAATGAAAGACTTTTACTCAAGTATTATTTGTATAAGTGACTTGCACTTTTACCAATGTAATACTTTTACTCAAGTATGGGTTTTGGGTACCGTTTCACAACACTGGTCACAACATACCATCACAAAAGGTATTATTGTGGCGCTACAGAGACGCCCCGACCTGCATATCATGTTTCCCAGACGTACAGTTCATGTTTGTTTGGTACAGATCTCAGCAAAAATCACATCACCAACACTTTTAGATTTTTTTCCAGGTGAAAATGAAAAAGCACAAATTACCATACCCACTAAAATAATGACTCATCTGTGAGAACATTCATATGATTTTTAAAAAAAAAACATTTTGCACATCGTTCAGTCCTAGTCAAGTGTGAACCGATCCAACATACCTAGAGCATTAAGTAAACGAGACACCTGAGGAAGCATCTTGAGGTAGTGGTGCTGCAAATCTGGTTACAAGTCTGACCTAGGATCAGTCCAGTGAGGAGCTAATAATAATAATAATAACACTAACAAACGAGATATTTGGTACTAATATTTAGAGCCCCGCCGATACACTGAATGGCTGAATTTCAAGCCGATATTGGCCGATCACAGATATGCTGGTATTGGTGTATGTCTCGCATGATATGCAATGTTATGAAAACTCTTATTTTACAGAATAGAAATAGAGAAAACGATGCCTGGGGTAATATATAATTATTAAATTCCCAGTGAAGTTTACTGTTTCAGTGCACTGTCGTGTTAAACTGTGAAATATCTGTGTCACCAGTATTTGATGGATGAGCCATCAGCTGATATCAATCCTGCAGATTAAACGCTGCTACTGATGAATATTTTTATTATCAATTAAACTGCTAATTATTTTAAACGACCATCACATGATCACATTGCTCATGAGCAGCAAACACCACAGAACGCATTTTTTTAGCTCATTATTATTTAGATTATTTTACCGTAAAAGAAAACAAATAAACAAGCAGTACATGTCCTTTGTCAACACATCTGGATTTTGCTGTTGGCCTGTCAAGTACAACTAACAAAATGACTATTAACGGAAAAGTCAGCAAAACATGAATCACCAGTTGTTAAACGATTGTATCATTTTAGTCATTTATCAAGTAAACGATCCAAACACTGTCTGGTTCTGACCTTCAGTGGGAGGGTTTGGTAAGACTGGGCAATATGTCGATGTTGCATCATTATTGTGATATTAGACTAAATATTGAAAAAGGCAGCATTACAGTAAAGTGATGTCATTTTCTGGACTTCCCAGACTGCTCTGCTTGTTCTACCGTTTCCTTCACCCACTCAGTCATTATAGTCACATAACTAATGATTATTTATCAAAAATCTCACTGTGTTAATATTTTGTGAAAGTACCAATAGTCATCCCTACAATATTGTTGCAATATGACTAGAGGTATTTGGTCAATAATAAGCTGATATTTGATTTTGTTTTGCTATCAAGATGCCAAAATATTAAAAGGTTATATATCGTGTGTTGCAATATAAAATTAAAATAGTGACACATTTTGTTATGGCCGTATAACACAGCCCTCATATCATCATATCATTAGAACAATAATATCTTTGTGTTTTGGTTTTCATCTATAGATGTCATGTTGGACAGATTTCACTGTTTTCTTAGATTTTTTAGTCTAAACAAGTCATTGATTAATCAGAAAACATCACCAGATTGATTAATATTGATACAAGCAACTGAAAAACAACTCTAAAAACGAGGCAGAACACTTTCACGCCTAAACCTGAAACACAAATGAATGCAGCCGATGTTATTTTACATTGGAAAGATGACTATAAAGCACATTTTGAATAATTTAGCTCATCTGAGCATCAGCACTGTGAACGATTGGGAGCACAGCCCGGTGTTATTATGCTCTGAGCCGGTCCCTTCTCTGTGCACAGTGCCCCGGGTGCACTTCAGGTTTTTAACCCACGGGTATTGATTCAACATGAAGAGGAAGACAGAGATGTAAACAGCAGTCTGCAGAAACATGCACACTGTCTGCATCTCTCCCAGACGACACTGCTGCTTTCTGAGCACCTTGTAACAGCGCCAGGGAGCTTTTTTGGCGGGTGGCTCAGCAGCAGAGGAGCCACTTTCCCATTTCCTGTTGCACTGCTGATGATGAAATAAATCAAGAAAAACAACAGGTCTTGTTGAGTGTGTGTGTGCATCACTGCACCTCTGTGCACTGCTGACAGACAAAGTGGGTTTGCCACTGCTGAATGAAACAAGAAGTTCTGGTTGAACACCAGAAATCTCAGCTTTGTCCCCCCCTCCCACTGATAAAAAAAAAAAAGATAATTAGCTTACAGAAATGAAGTGTATTTACCCTTGAAACAGTGAGGTCTGTCATCAGCTGTTCAAAGGCCCGCGTCTCCTCTGCTTGCTTCTGGTTGTGCAGCGCGATCTTCTCGCTGAACTTCCTGGGGTTTGAGCCACCTGTGCCCGGGGAGCCGGACATCGTGCGGGCCGCAGTGTTCACAACTTCAGCTACTTGGGGGGGGGAAGTGGAAGACGGTGCTGGAGGGGAGGAGGGGAGGGGGGGTCTACTTTTCAAAGTCTCTCAGTGAGCGTTGCAGTGAACCCATCAGCGTGTCAAAACCACGGCGCACATCATCGGTTAGCCAAAGTTTATCCACAGTCAACGCTGTGCTGTAAGCCGAGCTAGCAGCTAACGCAGCTAAGCTAACGTTAAAGCTGCCCGTAAATAAAAGTTGACTTCTTATGCCCGGAGAGCAGATTAAATCAAAGCGTGTGTGCTTTATCCGTTTGTAAGTCAACTCTGATAACTTTCACACGGTGTGCCGTGTTGATTACGAGAAGTTAACGGCGAAATATAACTTCATATTGACACATTTCCAGCGAACCACTTGTTTGAATCTGACGTTGACATGACGTTAGCCGTCATTGCTAACGAAACCGAGTAACAGCTGCAGCTAGCCGAGTTAGCTAAGCTGCTGTCAGTGCCATCGCAACGACTGTGACAAACGCACTTTGCCAACCTGTGGACACTCGGCCAACACCTAACAAGACACGTAACAGACGCAATCTGAGCCCAAAATACCGAGCCGCCCGTGTCAAGAGAAAGTTGTTAGCCTCGTTAGCTAAATCTGGCTAGGAACGCTAGCAAAGCTCCCGAGCAGTTGGGCAAAAGGTTCGCTCGGCAAATTGTATTTCAACAAGTGTCCGCTGGGTCTTGTTTCGAGTTTATGTTGCCCACAAACTGGAGTAACAAGCAAAAAAAACACGCAAAAATATTCACAAGTGATGCAGGGGCGTAAATCCACAAGTGTATCGCTTAAAAAATGATCTGACAGCGCGTCTGAGTCGAGTCTTGCGTTAATCCACGGACAGCTGAGAGATTTCAGACAAACTCCGACCCGACGACTCCACGAAGAGAAACAAAAACAGCGCCGACAGAGAGGCTCCTTCCTTCGTCGCTGCTCCGCCGCGATTCTGCTTCTGACTGCCTGCTTTGCAAATGTTTTTCAGCTTATTAGCCGTCGGCTGACGGGGCTTGTAACCGCAACTCAGATCCGCTGGCTTGTTATCCTCATTCTGCTGCGAGAAAAACATTGCCTCGTTAAACAGCGGCGGTACCGGCGGCGTCCACGGGGCGGCGACAAACTCCACACAAGCGCCCTGCTGGTTCCGTGCGGGTCCAGTAATGACTGCTATTATCAGTAATATCTCAGAATCAGAATCAGCTTTATTGGCCAAGTATGTGAAACACAAACAAGGAATTTGACTTGGTTATTCTTCGCACACAATGTACATAGACGTAAACATGAACATAAACAAACATAACAACATTCAACTAGAAGGAACAAGAACAACAAAGAACAGTAAGTTAAAAAGTGTTCAGAAGTCCGGACTATTATAAATATATAAATATATATTTAAGTATATTTATATTATATTATTTACAGTGTGGATATATGTTGTTCAATTATGTACAGGTAGAAATATATATATATATATATATATATATATATATATATATATATATATATATATATATATATATATATATATATATAAAGTGCAATTTGGTCTGTAAATGTAAAGATCTCTGAGCACTCAGGGCCGGAGCCAGGGTTTCTAAGAAAAGTGTTTAAGAAACACCACCTTTAGCATACATCTATGCATTTATTTGCATTTTCACAGGAGCAGTAATCAAATAAAAACCTAAATAATATCAGCCAGGGCCAGCACATAGATACAAACTGGACTCGAATTCCAACAGATGAAGAAGAAGATAAGTAACAAATATGGCCAATTTGGACTTATTGACATGGGTAAAACTTTATAATAACCATCATTAATAAAAGCCCAAAGTCCACACCAAATGAAGTAACTCTCCCCCACAGAAAGCACTGCTCCTGCACTGCCTGAAACGCCTGGTTTGGACTCGAGTCTCTACCTCCGTCACTTATGTGCATCACCATGTAACAGGCGTTATATAAATATATATTTTTATATATTTATTATGAAATAAATACACTCCAGTCAGTCAACAGACATACAGTCGCTACTAGCGGTGTTATTTTAGATCACGCTACCTTGCTCGGCATGACCCTGCCTACTCTGCCGCTGATCGGCTACATGTGCAACTCTCATCAAAGATTGAACAGAGGCGGGATGTCTCACTCTGTAGCTAAAACGGAGCATCAAGACACAGCGTGTAAAGGGGTGCTGCAGCAATGCACCATATGAGAAAAAAAAATGTGTTTTTAGAAAATTAAAGTATGTAAACCTTTTCTACTAGGACCTCCAAATAAAAGTATGAACCTGAAAATTAGCATAACATGACCTCTTTAATAAACAATGAGGTTGAAAACATCAGTTGCAACTCTCTAATGGCGTCCAAATAATGTTTATACATGAATTACACAGTATTTATTAACCACTTACAAAGTATTATGAACATTAATTGCAAGTTTCCAATGAACATTTGCTAATAAATGGTTTATGAAGCATTTCATTGCTTGTTAACAGTGAAATAACTATTAACTATAAATTAGCATTTTATATTGTATATAATTGTTTATTTTAATGATATAACAGATATTAGAAAGTGTTACCAAATATATATATGAAGATATGAAAGACCCAGAAAAAAATCCAGAGGACAGTGTCCTCTATTGTAGCTGCAGCTATGATTTTTTATGACTAAACAAAGTAGATAACTGTTGACACAATATGCCGATGGGCACGTTCAGGATCTAAATGTTCAGTATACGGTTTATATTGTTCCGACTGCTTTTCCTACTTATCTTTTTCATGTTCTCTACCTAGTTATTATTACTCTTTTTTATTGATGCACTCTATTTTTACTTTCCCCTTTGCTGCTGTAATAATGCAAAAGTCCCCATTGTGGGACTAATAAAGGATCATCTTATCTTATTTCATAAACAAACTATCTCTGTGTTCATGACTGAATAAACAAACTGAACTTAAATGACAACACAATTTCAAAGAGAGCTGAAGTCACGCCCCCTCTGGTTTCCCTCTTGGGATCTTATTTTGGAAAACTTTTTGGTCACCAGAACCCGTAACTGAGAGCCTGTAGAGTCAATCCTGTACGTTTGCTTTCTCACAGAACTGACAAACTCTCCTTCCACATAACTGTAGTCGTCCATATGAGCAGGTTTATTGTGATTTTCATCTTTTTTAGTACCCAGTTGGCTCCATGTTGTTGTTGGTGACGTGTGTTGAGCGAGACGATGTAGTTCACTGAGCGTTTTAACACAAAACTACATGATGTTTTACTTTATTTACAACAAATTGAGACTTTATTGACTTGGAACATGACTACTCAACATTAGTTTGGGATATTTTAGTGTTTCACTTGGTTGTTTATTCTGTAACATATCTGAATTTTTATTTTGTGTTTATTTGTGGTCTCCAAAAATTAATAAAGACACATTTCATCTGAAGTTTATTGCACATCCATGCACCTGCATATATGAACCCATACCCCAATATCCCTAACTTGTTTTGAAGAGTGAAAATGTATTTGTCTCTCTCTATTGATGACTGTACAATGTCTTTCAGACAAAGGATGGGCCGTGACTTCAGCTCTCCATACTGTTTAACTTTGTTTATATGTGGCGGACCCTGCCACCTTTCCTCTAAGAACAGCTTGTTTATTCACTTATGGAAAAAAAATGTGTATTATTACCTCATTAATATTGTAAATATGAACATTTTGAGTTTTAATTTCTTCTCCAAAACTACATAGTGCTCCTTTAATACTACAAGGCAGTAATTAATAATTTCAGTAGATGTTCTGGATTACAATCAAATCCTGGTTTCAAATACAGATCCATCGGCTCTAGTGAGGTTTTCTTCTTTGTAGAGAAAGTCAGGTCAGAGTGGGGTTTACTCTGATTTGAGTCAATAAAGTATAATGGTTTATTTTAAAGATTATAAGAACCAACTCCTACACTACTAGAAAGCAGTGTTGTATGAAGTACTCAAAAGTCATACTTGAGTCAAAGTAAAGATATTGTGTTAAAATGACACTCAAGTACAAGGTGTGTGAAAGTCACACATACTGTATAGTACTTGAATAAAAGTCTTAAATTATCTCAAAAGTACTTTTCTGGCAATAAATGTACTTCAGTATCTGGTTGCTGAACGTATAATCGTATTGTATAAAAATAGCAAAGACACTCTTTTACAAGTAAAACATAAGTTTTACCCAACAAATACATTTTTGCGATAAAAAGTGTTAATCATGTAGCAGTATGTGACTTCTATATTTTGCACTTATATACTGAATATATTTGATTATTAATATGTCAGCAGTATTTAAATGTGTTTCATCTGTTAGCTGGTCCAAAGGGAGCAGGTTTGAACTTACTACTTATTTGGCTTAAAACAAGTTATATTTATAAAATAATATCTCTTGATGGCAGAAGGGCACATGTGAATTCAAAACCAATCCAGAGTCATTAATCAAAAACACGGAGTACTCAGAACTATTTGGGGCCAAAAGGATGCGAGTGCACTTAATATAATTTTTTTTTTTTAAATCAATAATTGTCATAATATTGATTATTTAGTATATTGTCAACCACATGTTTATGAAGTTTTAATGTTAAAGATTGAATTAAATAAACAAAGTTGGGGCACATTTTGTTTCGGTTCTCCTGTAAAGTTGGTCAAACGTCACTTATCTACAGCTCTTACATAAAAGTAGTGGAGTAAAATTACAAAGCAGCATAAAGTACAAGTATGTGAGAAGTACTTGAGTCAATGTACACGTTGCCTCTGTAGAGCTTTATTCTAAAACAGGTCAAATACATTTAATGGACTGTGAGAGAGAAAGTAATGTACAGAGAGCTCAGCCTCCTCCATCTCAAACAGTGTCATCCTCTGAACATGGCAACTTTAACATGAGGCAGAAAATCAACATCTGGTTCAATAAGATCTGCGTTGAATCTCAATTTAAGGCTTCTTATAATAAGTCAATCTCTGATACAATAAACATATAACTAAAAATTGGATGGTGTAGAGTGACATCTACTGGACTCACACGTATAGTTACTGTAATACTGCACATCCTCAGGCTCACCTACATGATCTGTCACTACAGCACAATGTGGACTGACAACATAAAATATAAATAAGGGAAACTTTGTTGAGTTATTTTCAACAAGACATAAAAAAAAATATCTCTGTATTCAATATCCAGCTTACACTTCTGGATCCCATCCTATGTTTTACAGATTAACACACGTTAACTAAACTGATTTTTATAAGGTGACAATAATCTGTGTTTCAGCATTTAGATAAACAGCCTTTGAGAGATGTAAAGAAATGTAATTTCCAGTAAGTCGTCTGAGAAAGCCAATGAATGAGCACATCTGCACAGCTGTGTGAGCTGCGAGTGCAGGAGTGCAATGTCTCTCAGAGCCAAAAAGCAGAAATGCACAGCAGGTCAGTTCAGGGCTGTAGTCATGACCCGGCCCAGTCCAGTCCGAGACAAACCGACATCCTGACTGGTCAAGAAAAGACGACGGAGCCGGTTTCTATCAGCACGGACTGGATCCGAGGGCGTGATGTGATTTTTTCATGATCATGCAACAAATTCTATATTATTTTAAATTAAAAACCTCACGTTTTGAGTTCAACAGCTCAATATGAGCATGGCACGTTTTTTTTTTTTTTCAAATATTGTTAAATACCATGTGTGATAGATATTTGCATAGATATAAGAATATTTGTGTGAGTTTAGGATGAAGCGAGGTGGGTCAAATCCAAAGAGCTCAATCATATTCACATTCAACTAACTGAGAACTATTTTAAAAGGAACAGTTCACCCAAAAATGAAAATTCAGTCATTATCTTCTCGCCCACATGCTGATGGAAAGTCAGGTGAAGTTTCGTGGTCCACAAGACATTTCTGGAGCTTCACAGCAAAACAGCGTTGCAGCATTCTGCTAAACAACAGAAGTAGCTGGAGACTTGTTTTTAAAATGTAAAAAAACACAACACCCCAAAATATAAAATGGCTCCATACAGCTCATCTGGCATAATCCAAGTCTCTGGAAGCTCTGAGATCCATAATTGATTTGAAAAGACATTTATTACACCCTTTGTAAAGCCAAAATCTGCATTGTAGCTGTTAAGCTAAAGCTTTAGCATGCACCCCGTCTGAAGTCGGTGCACGAGCGCTTAAAGGGTGTAACATCTTTAAAAAATCAATTTAGGATCTCGAGGCTTCCAGTGACTTGGATTACGCCGGACGAGCTGTACGGAGCCATTGTGTTTTTTTCTGTTGTTTGTTGTTTAGGAGCTGCAACGCTGTTCTGCTGTGAAGCTCCAGAAATGTTGTGTGGCCAAGAAACTTCACCTGACTTCACCTGATCAGCACGGGGGTGAGGACATAATGACTGAATCTTCATTTTTCTAAATCATCCTTTAACTACAGTGTTTTCAAAATAAAACATGGTGAAGAAGGAGAGCGGACTGTACTTTTAGTTTTTCTTTCCAATTCATCTGAAGCATCGTTTCATGTACTACAGCCCCGCTGAAAAGTACGCTAGCACTTTGGCCTTTATCAGTCAGGTGAGCAACTAAACTAACAGCTAAGAAAAGACACAAAACATGATCTCTTTACATAAAACATACATTTTTTATAATTAATCAAAGCCCATGCACAAGATATTCATAATATTTAAAGCAAAACGTACAAATCTTAAACCTCTGACCTAGCTTCAGTTACAGACAGTAAGAAAAAGACTCCAGCGAGCGTCTGTGGTGTGCCGGCTCGAGTCGCACAATGGAGTGATCCATTAAGAGTAAAGCACATATGGTGATCCACATAATAAAAAATAATGCACATAAATTTGCATAGGCACGTAAGTGCAGTAAGGAATGTGAAGGAAAGCCAGGCTGGGTCAGGTCAGGGCCTTCTGCCACCCTCAGAGAGGGTTTTGTGGTTGAAATCAGTGTCTTTAGCCCTTTTATCCTTTTTTTTTTTCTTTTTTCTATTTCCCGTAAAATTTCTTGTTGAGCAGGAAAATGAGCAGGTTGACGTTGATGGTGGCCTTGTCGAAGAGCTTCATCACTGCCACGCCTTCATACTGCAGCTGGAGGAGATCCTGAGAAAGACACAAGAGATTAAATCACAGCCTACAGTCCCTATAAAATGCACCAACACAGATATAAAGGAAATAATACCTGGTATTCTAACTGTAATGTCTCCAAGTGCACGCCCATTAACTTGGCCTTCACATCGAAAACTCCAACAGCCTCTGATGGAGAAATCTCAAAAATAACATTCTTGAACCTGTGAGGAGTGAAAAGGAGGGAAGAGTCAGATTAATGTGGAGGTTTAGTGAAAGACAACATTCCTACTAACGGATGTTTACAAATGATTACTGCTCTAATATTCCAGTTTAATGTGCCCTAACATGTCGAGGGCTATCTTGATATTTTGAAATATCCTCAAAAACACAATCACATAAATGATAGGACCACATATCACATATTTTGACTGGTTTTCAGTGACAGAAAGCAGAACTCACTGGTTTGGCTGCAGATCCTCTATGGCGATCAGCACGCCCTTCTCATGGAGGCGGGAGGCGGTGTATTTCTGTGAAACCTGTTTACTCTTCTTGGCCTTGTTGTCGCCCGGTTTCTTTGACAGCCTGAGAGGAGAGACAGCGACACGTGTACAGTACAAAATGATACCGTCTCTCAGCACACAGTATCAAGTCTCACTATTTCAGAGCTGAGCTGCATCACTCAACATCTCATGTTATTCTTAGAAATACTTTTGTGGTAAGATTTTCAGTCGTGTACTTGAGTCTTTCTTTCAAACTCAACGCAGATGGAGCAACGTCTAAGTGCTGCTTGAACAGAGACAGATGGAAAACATGCTGACGGGGCAAAAATGAGCGTGTCCAGGCTGTCATGTTTCCATCACAGCCGATCGGAGGTGGAGCCGATAAACAATCGTAAGTCTTTGACCTGGGGATGAAGGCTGATTGTACTCATTCCCAGCAAAGACAAAAGACAGATGTCCGTGGGATTTTTCGTCCAGTGTAAAATTAAGAATCATTTCACCTCTGACTGACAAACGCCTCACATAAAGGGTAGGTGCTGTGTTGTGGTTTGGATGCTGGTCCTTTGTACCCACAGTGCTGGTTTTCTATCAAACCAGGCAGCAGCTGTGCTTAATTGCATTCTGCACTCCAGGAGTAAAACAGCCCCTAATTAAAGTCCAAATTCAAAACCAGCAGGAGTTTGAGGATCAACATTGTGACCCACAGCCAGCCACAAGTGACCCAGTCCTGGGTTTTTTTTTGCACGTGTGGTGCAATCAAGAAAAGTGCTCCAAACACAAAAACAGATTATTTAAGACCAGTTTTCTGCTTTCAACTCTTTCCCTCTTTCTGGTGCCCTCAAACTTACAGGGAGGGATACTTCAGGTCCCTACCACCGTCCCGGTCCGTCACCTGGTATGTAAACACTTGGCCCAGCCACTGCAGACCCTCCAGTGTAATCTATGTTAACAGGTAAGGCTTCTGTCTGCAGTCTAATCACACACACATGTGGGCTGTTTCGCCTGTAAACAGGAATCCTACACGACTCACCTTTAAAGGTAGACGTAAACATGCCGCCAAAAATGAATCAAATCTGATATAAGTTCAGCTACACAACAGAACATGTTAGTGGTGACCCGAACCCTGAGAAGACAGAACTAATATAAAGTTATAAATCAAAAGTCACTCACTTGCCCTTGCTGGCCAGGTTGTCCATGCACGTCTTGATATACTGATTATAAGAATCAATCTGAACGTTATAAAAAGTGGTCTTTGAATTCAGCGCAGTGTTCGTCTGCTGAAGTCGGACCAGCTCCGCTTTCCGACGCTGACGATACCGCCTCTGATTTCTGATGTCCTGTAACACACATGCACATCATGTTAAAATAAATGAGTGAGGAGGCTGTTGTTTCAGCTGTCCACTTCCAGAGATGGTCTGTTTGTTTTTACCTTGGCGATGTTGTTGATCAGGTCCTGATAGCGGTTCTGGGGGTCGACCTTCCCGAGCTCTGCCAGCCTCTGCAGGTTGCTCTTGATCTTGTCCTTCTTGCCCTGCAGCGTCAGGCTGTCGTCCACCACCGGTTTGACCTGCTTCATCTTCTCTGGAGTTTTGGCGTCTCTGATGGCTCTCCTCTGCATGGCACGCTGGTACTCTGCTTCCTGTCATCCAGGGAAACAAGGTTCAGTTAAACAACATTTCTATAAAAAGAGCTTAAAACCATATATCTTTAAATGGTCCAGTCCACAACATCTCATATCAAGCTGTTGCACTCAACGGGCAGACACGTGTTTCTGTGTTTATGGCTTAAATCACTGCATGTTCTGTTTGTGTTGTGTAATAACAAATAAATCACCTTGAACCCTGATATCTTTGTCACATGTTTGGTAACCACATCTGAGGGATCATTGCAAAAAAACAGTATGGGCTGTGGCTAGCATGTTAGCATGCTAACTCCAGTAGATATCTCAAAAATAATACAAAGAGTCATAATGTCAAAACTTCTTTGGCTATTTCTCCGCAAATCTGTTGATAGTTTTAGTTAGTTTTTTTTTTATGTTTTCAATGAAATTTCTTACATATTGCACCTTTAAATTGCCTGACATTTGCGTAACATGTACTCCACCAGTACATAAATACACTATGATGATAATTTGGAGTACTCGCAGTAAATAAATGACACTGTGATGAAGACAAACCTCCACCTACAGTAAATGGTACTTTAATGGTATCATTAGCTATAATGTTATTTACTGTTCCCCATGTCACAGCTGCTTCTGTTGGAAAGAGGATGTTGTCATAGAGGAGGCCGGTGCGTGTTGTCATTTTTTAAAAATTCAGTTAGCACTTAACTGATTAAGTTAAGCCTATCCGACAGGAAGTGGAACACCTTCTTCCTGTTTTGTGCCATAAAGCTGATAAAAACAGTGAGTCACTGGCTGAGGGCCTGGCTTGTTTACCGCAATCATGGCGTTAAATTATTAATGTTAAGTGCATAAACATAACAGTAGCACCTGTGAGTGTTTATAAATTGTGACTCCATCACATCAGCAGCGTGCTGTCGTAGCTTTGTTGACCCTCAATCTTATTTCTGACCTGTTCAGTGCTCGCTGTGGAGTCCAGGATCTCAGTGAGAGTCTCCCCAGGCTGGAACCGAATCACATCCACGATGAGCCTCTTGGTGCTGGAAAGACAAAAATAAAAGCAACCTGTGAATCTCCTGAAAACAAACGTATTTCATCTCTTTTTAATCAGCCTGAAATCTATAGCGTGAACTCACTTGAGCAGGAGAGTCCTGGCATCCATCTCCACGTTGGCCTCACCGGGGACGTCAAATTTGTTGGCGAGTGTGAGAGAAACTTCGGTTTTGCCCATCAGCTCCTTGTTGGGGTCGTCGGGGGGAAGAGGATTTTCACCTGAATGAGACAGAGAGCCAATCAGATGAAGGAGCACCGAGTTCAAAGGATCAGATGATAATAATGTGGTTGAATTATTTCTGTGCAAAACTCATTTTTTCATATTATTTGTAAATACGTTCAATGTTAGATGAGGAAAACAAAAAGTAAACTCTGACAGTCGTGTTTTCAGCCTGCTTTTGGATGTTTTAAAATTTATTACACTTCTTGTATAGACAATTTTGGAACCACAGTGATATAGAAGATCTTCCAAATCCACTCACCAATGAGAGACTCGACGGTGGGAACCTCTCCCAGGTCCTCCAGCAGCTCATGGATGGGGTCGTTGTGCTCTGGTGCGATGGCGTCCTGATGGTCCAGCAGCAGCTAACAGGACAGAAGTACAGTTTGTTAGTCATGCGAGACAAAACCTCCAGATAACATGACAGGAAAAAAAAACACTTTTGGCGCTCCAGCATGCAGCGGGAGCGATTTAAGACAGCAAACATAATGTGGTCCAGACTCACTGTGTGAGTGTTGATTATCTCTCCAATGGAGATGTAGATGACAGGTTTGGTGACGGTGACCAGGTCGGAGTACTGATCCACGTTGAACTTATCTTCAAGTGAGGGAACGTCACACGCTGCCAGGAAGAATCGCCTGTGACGGAGGAAGATGAAGTTAAACAACAAGGACAGACATGAGAGGAAAAAGGAAAGAAACTGGAAAATGACAAACATCACACCTGAACTTCTGATAGGAGGCGCTGAGATATTCATTGATGGGATTGAGGTGGGCGTTGTCTCCCAGAAACATCTTATTGGAGGCGGCGTGCTGCAGCATCTTGGCGACGGAGCCCAGGTTCCGTCGCTGCTCGGTGGTCAGCTGGCCGCCCGCCGACACCTCGATGATGTCAAAGGCATCGGGTGCCACGATGGCCGGGTTCATGTAGCGGTAATACAAGAGGTTCCCCACGATCTGAAATGCAAAAACAACCTCAGTTACAATTATCATGATCAGACATAACTTTATTCTATTAGTCTCACTGTTCAGACAGAAACTGAGTTGTATTCAAAGGTGCTGAGATACTGGTATATGCAGGACTGCAGACATTAACATGAGATTATTTTAATTTAACTTAAACCATCTACAGACTACGTTTGTTATCATACAAAAAACTACATCTTTGTTGGCATCTTGAGTTCAGGTTTAAGAGTTTCATGGGTGCTACTGCAGAATGAAGGAAAGCTCTTGAACGTGTTAGCACACATAGCTCGAGCAGGAAAAAAGGAGGAGAGCCAGAAGAGATGCACGACTCGCCTTAATGTCAGCAGACAGAGAGAGGGAGGACACCTCCACCCCGACAGAGAGGCTGCAGCTGGATGGCAAGGCGGAAAGAGCAGAAAAAAAAGGGAAAGATTCATGTGAGAAACAGTGACAGGAGAGCCAGGCGGAAGATGAGAAGAAAGAAACTGCTTTCATTGAAGTGGCCAATGAAGAGGAGCTATGGAGGTCCAGCACAGGACTAAAGGATCAGTTCACACAGTGTTCAACAGTTTTCTATCACAAAACTGTGGAGCAAACATTAAGGATACAAACCTTGAGCAGCTCATCCTCGGTAGCATCTGGGAACTTCTCATGGAGGGTGTCCTTCAGCACCTTGGAGATGAAACGCATCCCGTATCTGACAGACAGTGAGAGACGGACGAGGTTAGACAGAGGAAATAAACAGCCGACTTGTCCACGCAGACTGATGCTATAAGCGGGCGACGTACGGGATTTTATCCACTGAGACGATGATGGCCGACAGGAACTTGTCAGTGATGGTCTTCATGTTCTTGATGGAGGCTTCCAGTCTCGTCCTCACCTCCTCGTGGGCCATAGCCTGCTCCGGAGTCACGTCATACGGCAGCTTACTGTTGAGGACGGGACAGAAAGAGATGGAGTTGATCACAACCTCTGAAGCCTTTTTATTTTTTACTTTACTAGTGTGCAGAACTCCAGCCTGTCAGGTGCTCTCAGAGAAGAAGCCTCAGGAGAGACTTCAGAAATATGGATTTAGGGCAACAGACTTAATGTAAGCACAAATATGGTTGTGTTCATTAGAGTCCTTTAAACTATTAAGACCTGGGAGCCCATTAATAATGATTTATAAAGCCTAAGGCATCAGCCTCTGGAGCAGATAGAAACTTGAAATAAAAACCATTTAAGAGCTTAAGACTTAAAGTTTGTTGTCTAATTCTGTGTGCTTCAGTGCACTTCAGAGCTTATTACTGAAGTTACTCCTACAACAATCTGCCAAGGGGGGAGGCAATAATATCTGTATAAGATATTAGCATTAGTCATTCAGTTTCGTATCCAAAAAAGATTTTAAAAAAACAAAAAGAAACCTCAATATAAGAAAAGACACTTGAATGCATAGTTTATAAGTGAGGACTTTGCCTGTGACCAATTCAACAAACAACAACAAAAAATTCAGATTCACTTTCTTGTCGTTTCCCTGAGAATTTGCTATTATTACAGTATAACTGTAGTAAATATCTATATGAAGAGTTAACAACAAGCTAAAAATAGTTTTTAACTTTTTTATATTAGATATTTATTACAGCTGAAAGCACTGATGCACATCGGAGCTGGTGGAAACGGTATTTTGTTTCATTTTGTGTATGTAAATATAAAGTGAATCTGAATCTGAAGATTGGTCTGATTCTTGAAATAAGTAAGAATGGAAAACTGTTGTTGGTATATGGACCGTACTGTCATCACGCTCACCTGGCCTCTCCAGTCTGCGTCTCCATCTGGTTGACCCAGCTCTTGTAGATGTCCACCGGGTCCGTCTTGATGTTTAGCGATTTGTCATCCATGATCTCCTTGACGACGGGTGCCAGGATCTGCCGCAGTGCGTTCTGCCCCCGCGCACCTCGGTGGAAACTCACCACCATCTTGATGACCGTCGGGTTCCCTGTGACGATCTCCTTCATCTGGTCCACTTTCGACCTGCAGACAGTTGTTAAAGGCAACATTTTACTGTGTGTTCATGAACCGGGCCTCATCTAAACGATTACTGGCTGAGTTTTAGTGTCTGCTTCTCACTTGATTTCCTCCTGCAGGGCAGTTTTGAAGAGCTTGAGCAGCAGGTACTCCTCTCTCTGGTTGGAGGCGTAGTTGTACAGGGTGAAGATCACAGAGTCCATGAACTTTGTGGATTTATTCTGTGGCATCTGGAAGATCAGCTTGGCGAGATACGTGGGGTTGGTCTGAAAGGAAGCACAAATGTGGTTAAAGATTATTAGAGCGGTATCGAGCTGCAGGCTTCTGCTTTCTCTTTGATTGACTTTGATGCAAATGATGTGTTTCTTGAATTATTTATGTAGTTTCTTGAACTAGTGACAGCCATATCCCTTAAAAAATTGTGCAATTTTGAGAGTTACTGACTGAGGAGCGACTTGGTAAACTTTTCGAAACAGCCATGGCAAATTGTTAATCATCTGAGCCTTCTTGTAAATTCAGCATTAAGTGCAATACATGACGTTGTTTCTTTCCTTGTTAAAAAGTTTCTGCTTCTGTGTGTTACCTGTCATCATTTAGCAGCTGTTTGAACACAGTTTCACCTGATTTCACCATTTACGCTCAATTTATGAAAGAGGACAACTTTTTATTGATGGCAAACATGTCAAATCTTTTAGAATACAGTAAATGGTAACCAATAAAAGCTAGCTCGTTGTTGCTTGTGGAGTCAGTCCCCAGGCTCCATTAAAAAAATGCTCAGTTTTGTGAGTTGTTGAGTTGGAAGAAACTTAAAACACTTTATGAAACAATGTCTTCAACACGTTCCTGATAATATGGACCTTATTAAATATTCGGCATATGTTATATGTGAAGTTATTATTTTGTTTATGTAAAAAACATTGTATCTGTTGGTCTCATGGATGTACGTGTTTATTTGCCAAGAAAGTGGAGAAGTAAGATCTGATAACAAAATGTCAGTAGAGATTGTTGCCTGGTGTGAACTGACGTACTGAAAGCTGCCCACAGATGATCAGATCTCCTTTGATGTGTGTAAATGTCAGTTGTAAACAGGCTCACAGAGACAGAGCATTCAAAGGACAGAGCTGTTACCTGTAGCAGGTAAAAGAGGTACTGGTAGGCCTCCAGTTTGATCCTCTTCTCCTTGCTGAGAGCCTTCAGGCCTCCCCTCTGCTTGTTCATCATCATCATGTTGGACAGCTGGCCCTTGTTCTTCTTGGTCAGCTTCTTGCTGTGGGACACCACCTCCTGCAGGGTGATCTTGTTCTTCACCAGCAGGCCGATCTTGATGTCCATCAGGTTCAGGTCGTTCTCCAGCTGCTGGTTGGAGCGGATGTTGGTGACCACCTCCTCGCGGAGCCGCATCAGTTCCAGCTCCTCCTGGAAGTCCTGGTCACTGTGGTCCAGCAGGTGGACGAACTTCCTCACAACCGCCATCGGAGGATCGTCAGCGCTGACTGCGTGAAGAAGGACATTTTTAGAGTCCAGCGAACACCAACACTGGAGATCAATTCAGAGCATAGTCGGGATTCTACTCACTGAGCGTCTTGTAGTCATCTCTGGCCTTGTTGGCTCTAATGAAAGCTTGAATCTTCACCACTTCATTGATCTGCAATATAAAACAGCAATCACTTGGTTGATCAATAGTCTTCATTAGACCGCAGGAATCCACTGTGAGTCAGAGTGGAAATGACTAAACACATGTCAGAGTGTTAAATGAGCCATCTGCCTCGCTCAAACCCCGCAGGACGAGGCGGAAATGTCAGCGGATGTGTCAGGGGAAATTTATGCAGAGTGATTTAAAGCCTCATTAGACGACAGTGTAATATGTTTACTTTTAAATCCTAATGACTGTGACGCAACATTTACAATGACTCATCTCGGTTCGTTTTAATTGTCCACAACTGCAGCGAACACTCACGTGATCCTGGAAGTACTTTAGACGATCCTTGTATTTCTTACGAGCTTGGTGCATCCGAACCATCGACTGGATCTGAGAAGGACAAAAACAAATCCCTTATTCTGGACGGTGTTTACACGACTGATGAGGACAAAATACAGACAGTGTAGAAGAAAATTAAACATTAACATTAACATTAAACATCTCTTATCTTTTCATTATCTGGATTTTTTGCAGTGTTATGACTGTTAACAAACAATAAAATGCTTCATAAAACATTTATTAAGCAGTTTTACTTTATTTACAGATGAACTACACAGTATTTATTAACAGTTTACTAAGTATTATAAGCATCAGTTGCAACTTTACAATAAAAAATGAAATAAAACGTTTATGAAGCATTTCATTGATAACAGTGTTGATTAAAAGCAAATGTAGTATTAATTAATGATGATTATTAAAAAGATGAGTTGAAGACAAAGAACAAGTCCAATGACAGAAAGTAATTTCTGCACACATTTAAAGATCTTTATCAAGAAAGTCTCAGAAAAATCGACCTTTTTTAAAAATAAATCAGCGCAGAGGTAAAATAAAATGGAAATGTCTGCGTGAACTAGTATTTTTCATTGGTTTGTAAAAAGTTACCAAATAAAGTAACAGTTTTACCTTGACAGCCTCGTCACTGTGGTCCTTCAGGTACTGCTTACGGTCTTTGAACTTCCTCCTCTGTTTGCAACCTTTCCAGTGGGCCTGAGAATAAAAACGATTAAGAATCGATAAAATAATAAAGTTCTGTTGCTGACAGAAGTTTCGACGTATAAACCCGTCTCACCTGAATGCGTGTAACAGCTGGGTCTTGGGATGACAGGAAGTCCATCCTCTCCTTTTGGCCTTTTCTCACCAAGTAGCCACGGCAACGAGCCTGCAGCTTGGCGATTAGAGTCTCGTTGGCCAGCCACAGCTGCTCTCGATTGTAGGCTGTGGTTACCCCGGAAACCACCGACTGACGGGAAGAATAAAACAAGTTTAATGTGGCGTTTAAAAAAAGCTCCGTTCATGCAGCGCTGCACAGGGACAGAGGCCTACCTGGATGTCCTCCTTGTTGAGCTGGGTGTTGTTCTGGACGAAGCCCTCTGGCTCCACCCAGGTGCCCTCCTTGGTATTCAGGTTGAAGTAGTAGTTGTGACCTCCCTTCACCCAGTGTTTCACCCACTCACTGCCATTATCACCTGGACAGACAGCGTTAGAGAGTGCAAGTGAACAAGATGGAGGCTCAACTTTGGCCAGTAACTAGAAAGAAGCATCATTACTTCATTTATGCTGCTAGAACTAAATCTGGAGAGTAAATTATCTCTCATCAGGTGAAAGAATGTAACAACAGCTGCACGATATGCTAAAAATCTTGATGATGTGACATTTGTCGAGTTTTCTTACATCTGGAGAAGAAGATTTGAAGACCAGGGTGTCTCAGCAGCACTACAGTACTTCATTAGAATGATGTTTTTACTGTGATTTGGATATTGTCATATTTCAATCATATCTAAATTAACTGTGCAGCCATAAGAGTAACCTAAAGACCCCATATGAAGCTTATGTTCAGGTGCATACTTATTCTAAGTGTCTTCTATGCTTCAATGTTCAAAAAACATATTCATTTTCTCACGCTGTCCACTGCTGCAACACCTTTATTCCCCTTCCTCCAAGTTTCATCAGAAATGTACAGTAACTGTGACAATAACTGTGATAAGTACATTTATCCCTAATTGTGTCCTCACCTTCTGCCTTCTTCTCTTCTCTGATCTTGGTCAGGTCGTCCTGGTAGGTCTGAGCACACTCAGAGGTGACACCGTACAGTCCAGCTCCGGGGCTACGCAGAGCAGCCAGGGTCTGAGCCGGATCTCCCTGCTCCACAGCCTCATTGATGGCCTGGATGGACTGTGAGACTGTGGATACATACACAAATCAGCCTTTTGCTGCTCCTCACACTGGCCCAACATCACAGCTAGAAGGGCTGGTAGCAAATGTTCTGCAGTCTTTAGATAAAATAGGTGAAATGGGATGAGTGTGGGCGTGTGCTCTTACACTGTAGGGCCTCCTTTGTGTCCTGGTTAGCCCTCAGAATGGCATCCTGGATCTCATCCAGCCACAGCACAGCAGACGGGTCCTGGGTCTCCTGGAAGGACACGAGAAAATATGTTCAGAGACTAACTAAAGTTCACACCATCTGTTTATTACATGCAGCTTCCTCTGGAGCCACAAAAGGCTTTATACTACCTTTTTCCCCCCACATATGCAGTCATACTGCCCAAGACCTTTCAACACAATTTAATGTGTCAAATTAGCGGAGTTGCCCTTTAATTCCCATGGAAAGCTTCCACCTTGAATATTCCCAGAATGTATCAACCCTACAATTAAATGCTCCTATAGTCATACACAGACATGCTGTCACACCAGCTACTTCTGGTCCACTGGAACAGGAAAATACCACAAAACGTCCTAAAAACTTAAGAAACGTCACCAACAGATGTGTTTCTAGCAGTGTGGATTTTTTTTATGTCGCTTGATTCCATTTGCTCACCACCAAGACCTCAGTACAGAATCAAACCATATATCATCCTGAGCTGTAGTTACACACAACTACATCCAGATGGCGCACACTGTCTATATATAAAAGTGTTGCTGCTGCTGCTTTCTAGAGCCCGGTAAAACAGGCGGCTCATTTGGTTTCACCTCCTCCTCCTCCTCCTCCTCCTCCTCGTCCCTATGTCCCGCCCCTTCATGTCGTGCTTCAGGGTAGACGAGAGGAGGTGTGTGTGAAAGAGGTGGGCGGGTAACACTGATACCTGATCTTGAAGATTTCTTATGCATGTTGAGGGGAGGAGGCTGTCAGCCAACATCTGCAGCAGCATGCAGCAGCACTCAAATGAGCTCCATCTTTATAGTAAACAGAGCCGTACCTGTGCGAGCGCTGATTACTGTTTGTACGTTTGCACATGGCGCTCTAATTGCTATTTGTGGGTGATGAGTCACTGCAGCTGGCAGGAGGCGCTAGACAGGGTGTGGTGCCAGAGTGGGCACGGGACTGGAGGAGGGTGTAGCTCGTCAAACGTTACAGGCACATCATGGAAATAGAGGAAGTGAAAGCTGAGGGGGTTGGGCAATAATTCATCTTTATAAACTTTTTTTCTGCACGACACCTTTTTTTTTTTTTTTTCTAAACTTCCTGAGAAACTATGAGCTCATTCGTGTCTTCAGGCACATAAGTGTGGGAAACCTTAAAACATACAGAACAAAGTAGAGCTGCAATGATTAGTCAACTATTGACTACCTAGTTAACGTACTACACCGAGTGTTTAACTGGTTATGACACGAGCCAACGAGACCATCAGTGGCTATTTCTGTATAATCAAAATAGTTATTTACAGGGTCAGATTACGATGTATCCAAGTCGGACAAGTCTTAAAACTGAGACTGGTTTTTATGGCTGAGGATGACTTGAGGAGTCTCACAGTCTGAGGGAAGATGCAGCTCTGTAGTCTGCTGGTACGGCACTAAAACAATGTTTACTTGTTGAAGTGGGGTTGTTAGAAGTGTTTGTTATAAAGATGTGGACAACAGATTATAGAGAAGGCAGCGGAGGACTTGAAGTCTGGCTCTAGATCGTAGATTTGATATCACATCATGCATCATGTCTTCACATTTGAAGGACGTCATCTCCGGCTTTGGGAAACACGGATCAACATTTTCTGACATTGTACAGACCAAACAATTAATCAACTAATCAACATTCTCATTATTTGCAGCCCACATGAATAGACTGAAACTTTCACGGTCCCTGTCGTGATTGTCGGAGTTACAAAGTGAAGCGATAACCATCTGAAGAGGCAAACTGTAGTGGACTATATTCAGCTTGTTAGTCAGTAGAGTCTGGGCAGGACTTCCTGCTGTTTATCTAGGCACAGCCCTCAGCCCACAGTCAAAGCCAACTTCTGCCTGACTGTCTTTCTGACTAACTGCTCTAATACTGCAGAGTTAATGAGGCGACACCAAGAAGCTAAGTCTCGCAAATTGAACCTCAGGCGAAAAAAACAAAGCTTTGTTGTTCCCTCTTCTGCGAACTCCCGTGACCTCAGGTCACCTGGAAACACACCCTGTGACAGTCTGACTGAATCTGCTGGTCTTTCTCCATCTCAGCGGGGGACATCTCATCAGCGCTGACCCCTTCGAAACCCAACAGGAAGCTCACACTGCTCTCTCATCATCTCAAATGGGCACATTCACCAATCAACAACCAACAACCAGAGGACGGTGTGCGTGTGTGTGTGTGCCCATGGGTCTGGCTCATTTAATATAGTGGTCAGCTTTCTGCCCTTTTATGGAAGCGAGTGACTGAGGCCCGGCCTGTTATTTCCTTTGCTGTGAAATCGACAGGAAAATAGTTTAGCTTTTTTCCTCTCTCCTTATTTTTTTTGGCTACTTATTTTTTTCTGGGTCCTGTTGTGAAAGTGTGACAGGTTCCCACATGATGTATTCAAGGGGCTTAGATGTAACTGATGCCTGTTGACATTTGAAACAGTGTGGGCAGCGGCAAAGCATTGTCCAGCCGTGATAAGAGACTTCCTTTATCTGTATTTACACAGAATAAAAACAGGCTCAGGACTGAAATGGATACACCGAGGGGCTGTTCTACTTACAGACGTTGTTCTAATGAAATCTGTCGCGAACACCCGACTAAATACATTTATTAGGAATTTTCACCTCCTCTTCACCTTTGTGCTCTGACGTAAAAAAAAAAAACCCCAGCTCCTACAGTCTGACCTCACCGCCACCTCTGTCGGCCTTCGCTTCTCCCACGACTGGAAAACAGCCCAAACATGGTCGTCTTCCTTTCACATCAGATGCAAATAGTGCTGCACAGACACACACGTGGACAAGAGCCACATTCATCAGCCCGCCTCACTCAAGCATCGATAACAAAAGGCAAATGAGTCAGAGAGTTTTGATGAAATGCTTTCGAGAGAGACGGCGCTTCTGTGCGTCCGTCGCTGGATGCACGTGTGAAAATAGAAAAATCTGAAAACTGAGTAGCCGGAGAGAGTGAGGAGGGACAGACAGACGTGTCAGATGTATGACAGGAAGTGAGTGGGGGGGAAAATATGATCACACTATGACATCAGCAGTCTGGTGTTGTCATGTGGTGCTCAGAGGTCTGAGTCACATGGAGCCATCCGCAACCACGTTCACTCTGAGATCCTATTGAACTAAATGACCACACATCACAATGATACATCTATTCAGTATGTCGGTGTTACAGTGACTTATCACATGAATGTTCAGAATCAATACCAAATGCTTAAATTTGGAAAAATACTCCAAGTGCCTGTGTTTTTCAAGCCACTTAGAAACCTGAGCTCTTATCCAGCAGCTTCCTGCCTCAATCAGGACAAATATTGAACCTCCAACAGCTGCACATTTTTGGCCCCTCACAGTTTGTTTAAGCAGGAAACTGGCCTCTTTCTGCACCTACTATAACAACTACAGTGAGAGAAACTACATTCATTAGATCCATTAAAAGTGTAATTGTAAGAAATAGCCAGAATTTGAAGGCAGCTCCAAAACAATAGAAGGCAGCATAATCGCATGTCGCTGCTCAATTTAATCTTTGGCTGTAGCGACTAGCTGCTGTTAGCAAGTAGCTCAGTTAGCTGTGGAGCTATTAGTTGAGGCATAGCCAGAGGTGGGAAGTAACACAGTACAAATACTTAGTTATGTATGTACTTAAGTATATTTTTTAGGTGTCTGTACTTGAATATGTATTTTTCTGACACTTTTGACTTTCCCTCTCTACATCTGAACACAAATATCTGAACTTTCTCCTCCTCACATTTTCAAAACAGGCTGGTTACTTTAGTTTGATGCATTTGAGGGGAATTATGGATTATTCTTATTTGGCGTCATCGCACGCCGCCTTCCCAACATCACAAGACTGATTTCAACACATCACACACGGCAGACGAAAGACGTAAGAAGACGTAAACAGACAGAGAGGGAGGCTGGAATGGGGAGAAAAGGCGTGTTAGTGTCTCGTATCTGCAGAGATTTTCTTATTTTCTCACTTTGTTGCTGCTCGGGACGCTTTACCAACCCAAAATGTGGCTATTTGACGTCCTGGGAATGAGACTCAACAATCAACTATCTTTGTGGTGCGTTCAGGAACAGCTGGGACAAATCCTACTGATTCTACCTTTAACTTTAATAGTCTTTGAATTATATTAATATGACGTGAGCTTCAGTTAGCTTTGACCACAAATGTCCTTCAGAGGGAGACTTTTTACTGTGATACTCTGAGTACATTTCAGAGCCTGTACTCTATTACTTTTACTGGAGTGAAGAAGTTGAATCTGTACTTCTACTGGAGGACAGAAAGTGTGGACTTGCCACCTCTGGGCATAGCAACCTGGGATGATGGGGGGGTGTTTCTTCACTCTGTTGATAACTGTTGACAAAAGTTTTTAAACTAAAATTGTTACAAATTGCTCCTTTAAAACACATTTACATGTATCATATGCCCAGTCATGCTATGTATAGCTGCCTGACAACTGTATGAGCTGCAGTCAAAAGCCCATCAGCAGTCTGGATGTAGCTGTAGCCAGATGCTCTTTGCATGAAGTGTTTGCATAATGTTCCCCCGAGTACCAGATATACATGAAAAAGCAAACCACACAGGAAGACCAGGACATCTATTTTCTGCAGGTAGCTCCATGCAGCAGCTCTAGTGTGTGTGTGTGTGTGTGTGTGTGTGTGTGTGTGTGTGTGTGTCTTACATGAGCCTTCTCCCTGCGGGCCTCCAGCAGTATGTCATGGTAGTGCTGAGCCACCGACGGGTCCACGTCTGTGAGCTTGGCTGAGGCGTTCTGAAGCATGGACAGGGTCTTCATGGGGTCCCCTTCATCCAGGGCCTCGTTGATCAGTCCGATGGCGGCAATACCTGCAAATACATAGCTTACACTTAAATGGATATGTATTTTTAGGTGTGCCTTCTTTTAGGTGGCTAAAATACTGTTCCCTGTTGGTTCTACGCGCTGCTTCTCCACATGTGGAGAGCTGACGGTCATCTACTGCAGGTAACACACTGACTCATGATAATTACCTCATACTACCCCACATCAAAAGACCTGAACTATCTGTTTAAGGCTCATCGAGGGTTCCCCCCAGAATATATAGCTGATCGTCTACGATCCTAAATGCATCCCGAGGTCCTCTGATAAGTCATTCCTGGTCGTTCCTCGGTCAAACCTTGAGCTCAAGTTGACCAGATCTTTTCCATTTGGCCCCTGAGTTATGAACAACCAGCCTGATGAGATTAGGGAAGCTTGTCTTCTTTTAATTCACTGTTAGAAACTCATTATTTTAGACTTGGTTGGTTTTTTGTAGCTTGTTTTTAAAAGCGCTTTATAAATGAATAAATGAATGGGCAGCACATCTGTTAGCACTCAAGCTATTAGCCTATTATTAGCTTATCTGGTGAGCATTTTTAAACTTTTTGTAAATGGATGCAAGGGTCAGACTCTTACGTTCGTGCTCCTCCTGCACAGTCAGGTTGACTTGGTCGATACAGGCCTGAATGTCGTTCCAGGTCAGGTAGTCGCTGCCCTCCTCTCTGGCTGCTGCCTTCAGACGCATCAGTTCATCCATGTACCTGAGGAACACACCGGTACGTTACACACATCAACAACCTCAGACATCACTGAGGCGTCGTGTCACTGACTCCGGGTGACTTGTCCTCACCTCTGTGCATATTCATCCTCCACATTACTGAGGCCGGTGACGGAGCTGGACAGCTGCTTCCAGAGGGCGGCTCGGTCTCCGACATCCAACGCCTCGTTCATCAGCACCACGGCTGACAGCATCTCCACGGCAACAAGCAGCTCGGGGTGGGACAGCGAGCCCTGCAGCAAACAGGCCACAAATTGACCTCATATGTCAAACTGCCAGACGACCAGCGGCCAACATTATGTTGACGGTGTCTTGATTTGTGATTCGATAGTCAAATCAGAGGAAACATGGCCAGACATCAAACTGGGTCGAAAGAAACGTGATGAATGTGGCAGTTTTGACTGATGAGGACTGTGCGCTTTTAAAAATGGTTGGAAATGTTACGTACTGTACGTCTTTCAGGTACACTGATAACAAGCTGAGCAGCTGACAATTATTTACATTATTGACTCATCTGTTTAGTCGATAAGAAGCCCATCAACAGCTTCTAGAGCCGTGGGTCATATCTTAAAATTGCTTGTTTTGTCAGATCCAACAAAAGATATTTAATTTACAGCAATATAAATCATTTTTTAAAAGGATACCAGATCTGCTAGTCGATGAGGTTATGTGAAGTTTAGAAACAGAAGTATGAGGACATTAAATATCTCTACGATCAGGATCAGATTGCCCATCCCCCTACAGTAAAGTAATGTCCCCGTAGGACTGCAACTAACAATAACTTCCATCTCTGACTCATGTGTTTAGTCTAGCAGACGTCATTAAATAGTAAACAAAGAAAAAAAAGTTGCCGGGCCT
The DNA here is from genome assembly GCF_040436345.1 of Pagrus major. Taxonomy (NCBI): domain Eukaryota; kingdom Metazoa; phylum Chordata; class Actinopteri; order Spariformes; family Sparidae; genus Pagrus; species Pagrus major. The sequence continues at coordinate 36,272,825 of NC_133218.1, forward strand.
CGGTGATCTCTCTAATCTCTTCTGTTAGGTGCTTGTGCCTATCAAGAATGATTTACTGATAATCAGAATACGAGGAGAGCAAACATCCTGTGCATTTAATATGAATGTTATCATTTGGAAAAAGTGTTTTTATTTCAGCGTGTCTCATCAGGTCAACATAACATAAACATCAGCAGCGAGGGGATGGCCAAACGACACCCGCAGTCATATACAGTTAACTGTACAGATGTTGGTGTGGTGAGGTGATTCCACTTTCAGGTCAACTGCTTCTATAGTTAAGCCTCAAAAGCCACATGATCACGTATTATCGTGTGGGTTCTTCTACATATGTATTTCCGTGTACTTGGTGTGTGTGTGTGTGTGTGTGTGTACCTCCGGGCTTTGCTGCTGCAGGCTGACCAGTTCTCTCTGGTACAGGTCTGCAGCACTGGGGTACACTTCAGGCAGCTGAGCGTCAGGGTTCATCAGCTCTTCCACCGTCTTCTCTGGGACGCCCTCCCTGATGGCAGCGTTGATGCGCTCCACTGCCTTCAACACTACACACAGAGCATTAAACGTCACGGGTGAATCACAAGGAATTGAGAAATTGTTACCTGGTAAAGGTCCCAAATTATGCTCATTTACAGGTTCATACTGTCATCTTTACATGCTTAAACAATCCAGTCAATCCCAGACTGTTTACAAAATATAAATAGAGGTTAGGTGAGGTCTCTAGTCAAAAGACTGAACGCTCAGCAGTCTCAAATAACTGATGATTTTCTCAGCACCTAGCTGTGAGTTAAGCTTGTAATATTAATCTTGTTGTATCACTAAACATCTCCCTCTAGCACAGCGCTTGGCGTGACCTGCTGGCACTGCCCCTGCTAGCATCACGCTAACTGCAATACAGAACTCCCATAAGGGAAACTGTTAATTTAAGGGCAAAAAGCTATAATTTGAATTGAATGTTAAGCTTTATTCTGTAGCAGCTCTGCCACTTTTATTTTAAAAGGCACAGTTTCTGAATATTTAAACTTTCTTTATAATCAAAACAGACACAGAAATCTCACTTTCTACAACATGGGACCTTTAACATGTGTGTGTGTTATGCGCGTACTCTTTAGGTAGCCTGCTGCAATCTCATTGGCCACGTCCACGCCACTCTGCAACTCATCCTTCGTCAGTGCTTCTCCTGGAGACAGCTGATAAAGAAGAAGGAAAGTTGAGATGAACTCGGAGAAGACGACCTTTTCATTTTTTCCTGACATAAACATACAGCTTGGTTCCCCACCTGCTCTTTATTCTCTCGGTCGGCCTGCAGCTGTTTGAGGTACCAGCCTTTGTTCTGGGGCTGCAGGTTCTGAACGCCCATGGCTTTCAGGGCCTCATAAAGTTTATCCTCATCGCCGCTCAGCACCGCCTGCTCCGCTGCACTCAAGGCGTTGCTCACTGTGGGAGGGAGGTTGACATTTAACTGCTGTTGTACCGTGGAAACCAAGACGAATTAACACATCAGTAAATAACTGTGTGTGTGTTCATGTGACTCACCATTGACCTTGTTGACGTTGCCCTGGATTTCAGCCTGGGTGAGGAGCTCATCGTAGATGTCTCTCTCTGCATCGGCATTCTCCATTTGCTGTTGGAGCAGAGCAACAAAAACACAGTGAACAAAACTAACTTTAACACTTATCATCACATCCGTCCTGCAGGAATCCACAGTAAAACCTCTTTCTAGAGGGTACTTTCGCTCTCTCTCGGGGTCATTTTGGTCATTTATTTGCTTTGTCTGTTGGCAAAACATACTTTTTACATTTCAAGTCACACAGTGACCCAACACATCCTACATCTATCCCTCACTGAACCTGTAATAAGAGGATGGAGTGATTTTATTCCTGTCACCGTTCTTTACTGTAGTCATTTCTGTCGCCTCAGTGGTTTGAGTGGCCTCAGCATTTTCCTGTCTGATGCCAAAATGTTCTTCTGCTTCAGGCTGTATGTTCAATTATTTCACTAATGAAAAAATGGACTATTTGTAATTGTATGGGCCTTTTATGGTCTCTTAAGGATAATATGCCCCAGGACACCGTATAAAGGCTGTATACACCATCCATCGCCCACCGTCTGTGATCCCTTGGTGCTAAGACTTCGTACCCGTTTGCGTGAGTTGGCCACCTTCTCTCCTTTGGCCTGGTAAAGTGTGTCGTGGTACTGACGAGCGCCGTTTGCATCCAGGTTGACCAGCATGGCGTTGGGGTTCTGCATGGCAGCCATCGTGCCCTCTGGGATGCCGTGGTCGATGGCATCGTTGATGGCGATCACAGCAGCATGCACTGAGGATGGAGGAGAAGATGGTGAGCAGGTGGCTTCATGATCTTTATGTTTTATCTTATTTTACTGAGAGCTGATGTTTAATATCAATCGATCAATCAATCTTTTATCTTTTTGTACTCCATCTTGTGTCACTGAGATTTTAATTTAAAGAAAGTCAGTCTCATGCATGTCCATTTAATATGAAGCCACAACACAGGAACCGTTAGCTTAGCATAAAGACTGCAAGAAGGGGGCAAACAGATACCTTTACGCTCACTAATTAACACATTATATCTCGTTTGTACAATAACTTAAGTGTAATAATGACAATTTCTATTTCTTGTCCTGATGTCTTGTTTTGTATGAATCAAGCACACAATATATAAAAGTGTTAATCGCTCAGCTTAGATAGGATAAGGGTGGAAAATCCCCCAAAATAAATGTATCATCAAAGTCTATAGACATAATAGAGCTGAAGCAGGCGATGTCTCTATACAAGATTGTTGACTCATCATAATTGGATCTGTGTAAATAAACAGACTTATTGAGATGTTTCTTAGGTCAACATTTTGACGAATCAAAAACAGCACTGACGTGGAGAGACTCCAGGATGTTTGGATCCGTTTCATTATGAAAGCATGAGTCAACTAAACTACAGTATTTAACAAGCAGTGATCAGAGCCCGGCCCCTCCCCGTGACATCTGAGCCCCTCTCACATGCAGCTTCGTCCACAGACAGCTCATTGGCCAGGATCCCGCCAATCTTGCTGAAGGCGGGCATCTGGATGCCGTACTTCTCCAGCTCACTCTTCATGTTGTTGATCTCCTCCTCTGGGAGAGAAGACAGAGCAGAAGGAACACATCAATGGACGGATGGAGGTGTAAAAACAAGAAGAGAGGGGGAGAGGGGAGCAGATGGGCTGGGTGAGGGAAGTGAGAGTCAGCGGAGACAGACTGTTCCTGGCTCATGTGTGATAATCAGATTTCTGGGAGCCGAGCGGGAACTGACAGGAAAAGCTCTCGCAGTTACTAATGAGTTTCACATTTCCAGCAGCTCCTCCATAAAAAAAAAAAGCTGCAAAACAAAGCTCCTCCTCTCAGGGTGTAGACACATACAACACATCTAAACTTCATGTTGACTCTGGCAGCATGGTGACGTCTGTAACACTCTGGATTTAAGATGACATAACTGGGCTGACAGGGACAGAATGAGGAAAACAGATGCGCAGACTCGTGTTCACGCTCACACTCTTACCAGTGAAATCTACTTTTCCATACAGGTCCTGGATCTGAGGGGCCAGGCCCAGCTTGAACAGGTACAGGCTGTGACAGAAGGCAGAGATTCAATAAGTTAAAGACACATGAGAGAGGAGGTTACACATGAACAGCAACAATACAGAAACAAACTCATGAAAAACAATGCTGGGATTTTTGAATTTGATCTCTGAATATTACAATTTCATAATAGTTAGATGCAAACTAAACTAAATTAAACTAAACTTAAAATACCAGACATTAAACTGTGGTTATATTTATTGTTGACAGTATATATGTTATATGGACAACATGTAGAAAAGGTCATGAAGAAGATGGTCTGGTTCTTGACAGCAGAGTCAAACGGTGCACCGTGTCTTCACCTGAATCCCATAAATGATGTGAAATACATTTTTCTTGATAAACTGCTATGAAAGCACCTGTGCTCATGTTGCTCCACAGCTGTCCAAGATAAACTACCTGTAGCAGTTCTGCAGTAAAGTCCAATTTTAAGAGATTAAAACCTGTGAATCAATCTGTGGAGATACAGTAGCCTACCACCACAACAACACGACAGATCATGTTGTTTGTGCCATGTGGTTTTCAAGAATTCATGAGCGTTCAACTGTGGCGTCTGGGTGTTACTGGGTTTGTGCTTGGGGCAAGTTACACAGCCTGTTTGTGTGTACGTATGTGGGCACATACAAACACACACAAACACTAACACCGTGTCTCTGCATCCATCCTACCTGAGCTGGAATGCTCTATTAAAACAGACTGCTTCATACCTCGTACCGCTGAAAAACGCTCACCTCATAAAAATGTCAGAGATGTGAAACATGCTCAGACCACAGGCTGAAGGGAATACACAGCTTGTCAAGTGAGTCGTGAGCACTCAGAATCCAGTAAATGAGGAATTCATTTTTATAACCTCTGTAACAAACGTTTAAAAGCATTATATCTGTTTGTTGACCTGATACAGTGTTTTAAAAATGTAAAACAAATGAGCAGAGGAATGTAACCAGTGGTCTGATTGTGTTTGACTGACATGCTGCAGGGCCACACAGCTCGAGGCCTGATCGTACAGTCACACAGACACACACAGAAACAAAACCACATACAGTACCTGAGTGCGTGTATACAGTAGATGCAGCGTGGCATGTTCTTTCTGTCATATATGTCTGTGGTTTCAGGGTAGAAGATCTGAAACACAGACGGGAACAATGAGTCAACAAGAGCACTTTCAGCAGGTCCATGACAGCGTGTCGGCGTGTAGCAGCATGTGTGCAGGAGTGAATCAGGATATTAGCGCAAATACGGGGTTACACAATGTAAATGTGCGCTCACACGCCCTGGCATTGTCTTGAGTGCTGCAACTGAAGTGGAACTTTTGAAGGCAGTGACTTATGTTTTCTGCTGCAGCTGCCAACTGGTGAGATTTTGGGGCTGATACTCAATATTTTCATGCCATCATGGCGACAAATATTCAGAGTTTGCCCAGAGCTGACATGGTGGAAAGTTCTCAGAAAAGCTCTCTTGCTATAATAGGCCTCTGTTTATTTCTTTTAGACTGTGTAGTCACTTAAAGGACCATTTCAATGTCCTAACGACAAAACAGTTAACAAATCTACGACCCCTTCTCGTCTCCAGTGAGCCCCTGGCTGCAGCTCATTTCATCACAGTATGAAAATCAATTTGTTTTAGCAAATCTATAGTATACATAATATACATATTCATGCAATTAAAAAAACAAGTTTGATTTTCAGAGACAAACTCCACAATCCAAGAGTTTAGAGGTAACAACTGAACAGCAATATCTGCATTAAAATAAAAGACCAAAAGCTTATAAAATATTGTATAATTCAGTCATATTCAAGCTACTGTGTTGCTACAGGGCTAGCTGGTTAGCATGCTAAACATTGCAACACAATATAAAAACTGTAATTTAAGTGCAGTCTTGAATGTTTTCAACCAAATTTCTTACACATCGCACCTTTAACTACTCTCACACAATCTCAACCGTAGGTACATTTGTATGAGACTGATAGCACTGGTGTGTGTGTGTGTGTGTGTGTGTGTGTGTGTGTGTGTGTGTGTGTGTGTGTGTGGTACAAGCTGTGCTCACCTTGGGCAGTCCTTTCTCTGACATGGCGTTTAGCCACTGGATGACGTTGTCTGTGTGTCTGAAATGGAGACCTGTGGCCTGGAACAGAGGAACAACAAACATGTAGTTCAGTCTCAACTCACAGCCTCATTTACACTGATGACAACAGATACAAACGCCCAGTTCAGCTAACAACTTCATGCTACAACACAAAGCAGGGACCACACGGACAGTCACACACACTGGATTTACAGAAAAGGGTTAGGGCATTTTAATTTTAGGATGAACTATCCCTTCAAAGGTCTCGACACCCACCATTGTTATATTTTCTGCTACTTTTTACTGCACTACTTTTTTTTGGATGGCTTAAGTTGCTAGTTACTTTGCAGATTGCATGCTGTGTTAAATTAATAATGGAAAAACAATTCTATCTTCCTCTGGTGTATAAATACTGAATGCATGTTTTCACCTTGTAACGCGTCTGCTCGCGGTCGTAGATCTTCTTGAGGGAGACGGTGTGCGGGGCGAAGAAGTTGCCCAGTTTGGCCAGATAGACGCCGTTCCTGAGGCCCTCCTCCAGCTCTGTGGTGGGAGGCAGCTCCTCGTCCAGACAGGCCTCCATCCATCTGTAAGGAGAGGAGAGCACACGCACGTCACAAATCACAGTACGCACACGGAGGAAACATACATCCATGTTTAAGTATACAGCTAGAGTCACATACAGGGATAATTACTGTTGGTGAAACCGCTGCAGTACCAGTTCTTTTTTTTTTTACTCGAGACACCGGCCACAACACCCACCAACAATCTTCATTATGACTATTCAGTAGTGACTACAACACATTTACATGAGACCACAACCACCTTCATTCTGATCTCAACTACACACCTGTAAAGTTTCATGACTGCATCTTGCATCGCACTGCTATCGCGCTGACAAAAGTCTCTCGACTCTATAAGGACACTCCCACACAGAGTTTAAAAGCCTGCCAACTCCCCTCCAATTAGTCAAAACTGAAGAAGCCGCTTGGATGAGAGGTGAAACGTCTTCAAGAAACTGAAACAAGTCCAGTTGCCGACGATACAGCACCTAGATTTACCATGACCTGGATGACTGAGAACCTTCATCAACATCTCGACAGGAAGACAGACGCGTAAAAAAACCTGGCAAAGTACTTAAAACTGCTTCTGTGTTAGTTCCCGCCACAAAAAGTGTTTCCAGGATCACATTTTGCCAAGATGACACACACACACACACACACACAATATGACCACAGACTTACAGAGGATGTCTGAAATCATAGCAGTCAGACCCCAAAGGATTCAAACTGATGCAAAATGGAAGAAAGCCAGCAGCTCTTCACTTTGATGAAGCTGTGACCAGAAAAGTATCATTAATATTAGAACATTCATATATATTATAGTGTATAAGGAGCCCTCAGGGAGGATCATTTCTCATCATTTGGGTTCAACCTCACAGCAAAAGGAGACTGATAATAGATAAACACAACATTAGATGTGACGTGTGGATTGCGTGTTGGTGCGGTGCGGTACCACTCGCCTTCATGTTCCCTGACACAGCACCATCTTGTGAATCGTTCTGCACCAACAGAAACTCGTCTGTCTGAGGCTGAACGCTCTGCAGCTCCGGGACAACAAACACCTACAGTGGCGTGGCTTGTGGTAACCTCTCCTCCTGAACACCAGGTTCCCAGCATTCCTCGTGTGTGACATTTCATTTCTTTTAGGTCATAACGTGGAGTCGCATTCCTGCAACGTGCCCGTGTCAGCTCTGGGCCACAGAGGAGACATGCTGAGCTCTCAGACCGGGACGGGCCTGGCGGACTGGATTCCACCACCTCATGTCATCACCGTCCAGTAACTACGGACGAAGCCCAGTCCAGTTTAACTTCATTCACGGCAGGAAAACAAATCAATCCTTGTATCTCCTTTCACTCAGTTAGATATCGATCTGTTGAGAGTTCATTCATCAGGAGGAGTCGCAACTTTCTCCTTCAGCGAGCCCTCATTGATCCAATCTGCCTCACTTATTTCCACTTCAGTAACTGATTTCATAGAAAGATTTCAGAGCCACAAACTTAAAGCTCTCAGTCACAGGTTGTATATGAGCTTATGAACGTACTATAGATACATAGTTCAACAGTTTGTTAGTGAAGATGTTGTGTCTAAAGCTCGTCTGGTCTTCATAGCTGCATTCTGGTCCATTTTCTGCTACTTTGGGTGTGAAAATCTTTTCTACGGTGGATTTTGCTCTTGTTACTTGCAGATTAAATGCTGCATCAGAGCCAAAGTAGTGACTTTTTAAATATTATTATATATTATTGGCAATGAGGTAATAAAAAACCTGACTCATATAATAAAAATATATAAAAATATACGTATAATTTACTTTTACTTGTACTTTTGATACTTAAGTACGTTTATTGTCAGAAAATTACTTTTTAAATTTAATTACATTTAATATCAGATACTTTTACTGCAGTACTATTCATATGGGTGCCTTTCACTTTTACCAAAGTAATATTTTAACATGTTATCTTTACTTTTACTCAAGTATGAGTAATTCAGTTACATTTACTGAGACTCACAGATTTAGACAGCTGGCTTCGAAGGAAAAGTTCAGGAAATCTACTTCAACTTCCTTTCTTCCTTCTTCAGCTTTACTTACGTCACACGTGGTCCTTTTCTTCCATTTCATTACTGGAGAAACATCAAAAACATCTTTTAATCTAATGATGCCTGATGTTCTGCGCCTGAATCAACTGTTAACTGTACGGCTGTCTATACTGCACTTTCCTGTAAATTAATAGCTTCACAGTATCTTTTCCCAGCGGTGGACGGTGGTGTCCGCCCCGCTTTTATTAAAGGCCTCCAAATATCAGCTCTGATTATGAAAAAACCTTGAGTTTATCGTTGGCTGTGAGGAATTTCACAGCGTGAGGGCAGAGGGAGGGAGGTCAAACACAGCCTCTCTCTCTTTTCATCTGCTAAGAAAACACTCCCACTCTTCTCTAACTAAGGTCTTTGTCAAGCAACAACAAGGTTAACTGTATCCTGAGTGAGATTAAAAGATTCCTTTCCTCCCACAGAGACCCCCCCTACACACACACACAGACACACACACAGACACACACACACGTATTATTAGAGCTGTGAAGACCTTCACTCACTGTATTCAATTAAATCCAAACTAATCTTAAAACTACACCCAAGTCTTCCTCCTGATTGAGCCTCACTTTCAGGGATTTTTTCTAACTTCTTAAATTCTTGTGCAGACATTTCGTTCTCACACAAAATACACTCACAACCCACACTTTGCAGTGCACAGGCCAACTCACAACCAGCTGAAACAACTTCCCTCCCAGGAAGTCGTGACATGGGGTCTCCAGACAGGCCCGCTATTGAGGCGGAGGTGGCCGACCCATGGCCCGAGGCCTGGGCCTGCCAGGCAGGAACAAGCCCCTCCTTTCACTCCACACTGGAGCAGTGAAAGGCTCCATAAAGACTGCTAACTAATGGCTCCTTTATCAGGGCTACACACCCTTTCCAGGGCAGCACAAACACAGACACACCCTCCACTTAACCAGTGAGAACATCAGCTATGAATGAGATGTTAAAATGTCAAACGCTGAATTTCAACAACAGAAGAGAAGAGCCAAAATAAATGTCAAGTTGTGATTATGACACCAACAGACGTGTCTACAAATTAAAACAATAGCCACAAATATGAAAGCATTGTCTGGAATTTTTAGTTACTCCAGCTAAACAAATAACACGTCAGAGGAGAGATATGAAGGTGCAAGCGCGGCCTCCGAGACAAGCTATCTGAAGGCTAATGCTACATTCATGGCATACCAAACAAATCAACATAAAGCGCAGCCAAGTGGAACAAAAGTTTGCATCACCCAGCAAGTTGTGATTGCAATTTGGAGATATCGAAAATTTCTAACAACTAGGACATCCCCAACTTCACAGAAGAGCTACAGGCAGAGGCAAAACAGCTGCAAACATCCAAATATTAATATTAATTAATCTAATATTAACTTGAAAATAATCAAACTAGCCAATTAAAAAGGAGCTACAGGCATACACTGTTAGTATTTGTGTATTTTTCTTGTAATAAACCTAAAACTTTACATTTTTATTTGTTTCCACAGCTAGCATTAAGTAGTTAGCTTGTCAAAAACAATACATTTTACACATAATAAGAACTTAAAAATCTGGTCCAAAACGCTGAACAACTGGAAAAAAAGTTCACTGCAGCCTACTGAAATTAAAAATAAAAGAAATGCCCTCAAATTGTTGCCAAAATGGCTGCGGAGCCAAAATCGCCTGCAGGTAGCGTGGCTCCATGTTTACAAAATGAAATATTAATTGTAATAGAATCAATGAAGCCAATAATAAGGGGACTGTTTATCTCACACAGTCGGTTTATATCTGCTTGAATTTGTTGATGAGCTGCTACAGATATATAACATAGAAATGCAGCTAATCCAATTAGCAAACGGTGCTAATGGGTGTAACATTCTTTGAATAACATGTGAATGTTGCCAAGTTGTAACAATGGGGCATTTTCCCCATCCATCCCATAATGCTGATAAGGTGTGAATGAAGGATAAATGTAAGGAAGTTTTGACTATAAATCTGGTCAGAAACCACTTTGACTAACGTGAAATAGTAATAGTTGTTCAGAATTTGATATAATATGGTCGTACTACAGGATACAATAGCTTTTGTTAGCACTCTGCAGACTAAACTAACAGGACACATATTTAGACTCCAGCTGGAGATTTCTGTCAAACATTTTAATGTCAGAAACCGAGCAGCACTGCAGCACAGGAAAACATGGAAACACAGAGGATCGTTATCTCCTCCCTCCTGAGGTCCTGTGTGTGGACAGGAAGCTGCAGTCAGTGCTGAGTTCAGAGGTCAGTCTCATAGGAAGAGCTCTGCTACTGACCAGTGTCTGTCCAGGAAGACACAGACACCTCGCCGGGCAGGACCGTCTCCGGCCGCTCTCGAGGTACATCCTCTTCACAATGCCTCGGCTGCTGTAGCTTCTCCGGCTTTACTGAGAGGATGGCAGAGATTGTTTCTCTGCAGGGGGTCTGTTAATAACGTTCAGTGCGTGACGATGAAGAAACTTTGGACTTCAGTTACACACTTCCTCTTTCCCAGGCACAGCGCTTCCACTGCAGTTAATGTTTAATAACTTCTGGGCAATAATAAGGCTTATCCTACCTGACCACAAGCCTCGTTATTGTAATTCTCAGAGGTATTGTTATCTCGTCCCTCTCTGGGAGCGGCCTAATAGGTTTCATTGCCGCATTGTTTAGAAAAGCTGGGTCAGGGCTGTAAAGACACAATGATCGTTTGTGTCTAGTGTGCCGCTAGCTGTTGTCCCCATGATATGTGTCTGTCATGAAAACGTTAAAGGGATGGTTACAAGTGTTGTAGCCAGATTTCAGTCAACATGTGTTTTGAGATGAAAATGATTAAAGCCATGCTAAATGGAAACAACGTCCTGAATGCGGAAACTGTCATGTCAGCATGTTAGTCAGATGTCCTTCACCACATTAAGTGCATAATTGGGATCACACACCCAGATTTCTGCTCAGTCAAGCAGTTTATTCGGGCGTCAACACACAGTTTGATTTCATTCTGTTCTCTTGATTGTTCCATCTGAGAAACCAGATGGAGGCCTTTCACAAACAGTGAATTATGGCATTGAAAACAAAAACGTTGCAGGACAAAGAACATCCGGCTGCACAAAATCCTGTGAATTTAGCTGACTGGGTCACTGAGTTTACAGAGAAATACATAAAAGCTTTAACTAACAGTTTTTACTGAAGTGTTTGAGATTTAAAGAAAACCTTAAAGGAGACATATTCTGCTCATTTTCAGGTCATAATTTTATTTTGGGTTTCCACTCCATTAGAGGCGGGACAATGACGAGGCGTTTCAGGAGCAGTGTTTTCTGTGGGAGAGAGGAGCTCCCGTTGACAGTGAGCTTTTTAACTTTCCCAAAACAAAATAGTATAACAGCTGTCCTTTAAAACAACACGTCAGAGACAAAGTGCTGCTGTTCACCAAACACTTCCTGTTGTTTCACAATAAAAACCTCCGGCAAAAGATACCAATCACCAACTGCTTTTCTCACAACAGTAGAGTTTCTGTGGATCTGAACGAGGGCTGAATGACACGGCCAAAACAAAATTGGCCATTGCCATTATTTTGACAGATATTGTGATTGTGATATGAGTCACATCAAGTTACTTTTTGCTGGTTGGTCTCATCGATGTTGCCCTTATTTCACTGCCTTTCTGTCAGAGATCAGTTCTTGGTGAACGATCAGGTAAAACAGCCTCACAACCACGACTCAAGCCTTCAGTTAAGCCAAGGAAAACCCCTGCTGTAATGTTCTCAATAATGCAAGTCTGTCCAGAAACACATGAAACAGGCCTTACAAGGAAAAACGTTATGCTAATTTTAGACCACAGAGGGTCTGAAGTGTGATGGACTGTCGGGAAAAAGGTTCAGTGACGACAAACACGGCTTCAGTAGAAACAATTAGCCTGCGACTTTCAACAATGTCCTGTTCTGAGTTGTCCCTGGCATTATAAATACATCTGTGTCTGAAAAGGAAAGAGGGGGAAGTGCAGTGTGTTTACAGAACAGCTGGAGAGGCAGATAACATGTGGACGCTCCACCATCAGCACAATGTCAAGGTATAGAAACACACGCCTCGCTCCCTGTTCTGGATCCTGTTGTCTGATTAAAAACATGTTTTTAAGAAAAGTGTCTGTGTGGTGAAGACGATCTTAAATTATGGGAATCAATAAATCACAGCCTCAGTGGAAAGCAGGTGTTTCATGAACTGTCCTGCTGCACAGAGGACAGGATGGGAAGAAAACAAGGAGAAAAATGACAAGAGGGAAACACAAAAAAAAAAAAAAAAAAGATGAGTGAGTGCCAAGTTGTCCATTACATGCTTTGCTGCAACACTGGAATCTGTGCACCAACTGACCTCGTCCTCTCAGCACTCAAACAACCTGATAGCAGCTGGACTGACACTGTGTCACGGTGCGAAATCCAAGCTCAGTGTGCGAGAGTGTTTTCTCTTTTCAACCAGGCCGGGCCCGTGTACCACAGCTAACTTCACAGCTCGTAACACTGAGCTCTTTGTGTAACGTAGTGTGAGAAAAACTACAACATTAACTCACATCTGGTCCGTATACTGAACATCTGCATCACTGAGTTAAAGCTGAAACTATTAGCTGACTATCAATCAGAAGACTGGAAGAAAGTCATTCAACAACAAGTCAGTCAGTCTTGTAGACCATAAGGGCTGACAGGATGAATCTGAGGGGTTGTGAGATGATGACAAGACGCACACAAACACACACACACACACACACACCATCGTGTTTCCGTCACTTTTAAGCAGTGTTGTAAAAAGTCCCCAAAAGTCATACTTGAGTAAAGAAAGTGTTAAAATATGACCTTAGTAAAAGTGAAAGTCACCCATCCAGAAAACATTTGAGTAAAAGTCTTAAAGTATCTGATATTAAATGTACTTAAGTATCAAAAGCACAAGTAAAAGTAAATTATACATATATTCACAACCAATAATCGATCAGATATTCTGATTATCAGAACTGTTTTTGTTTTTACTTGCTAAAAAACTAAATTTAAAAGTGCTTTGGCTCTGATGCAGCGTGCAATCTGCAAATGAACTATTTACTAAAGTTACTGAATAAATGTAGTGGAGTAAAAGTATAATGTAGTGCAGTGGAAGTAAACAGTAGTAGAAAGTGGAAATACTCGAGTACAAGTACCTCGAAACTGTACTTGGGTACAGTACTTGAGTGAATGTGCTTAGTTTTAATTGATTAGGACCTTTGACCCACAGTGGAGCTGCGAGCCTCCTTCTGAGAACAACCATCCATCACATCTGACCTGCGGCCTCAGACACATCACTGTCCACAGTCCAGGTAATCTGAGTGCAAATACCAGCTGAGGGCTGACATACTTACAGAAAACCATGCAGGCCTGAGGTGATCAGGTCGTGGTGGTGGTGGAGGTGGGGGAGGGGGTGACTGTCAGTCAGATGAAACTGCTGTGTCAGCTCACGACTGAGAGGTTTCATCAGCGTGCAGGATTCACAGACCGTTCCCTGACTGTGACGAGCATCCAAACCAGAGGAGTAACTAGCAGTGTCAGGTTTCACAGACGGCCAGGTGAGAGGCAGCGGAGGAGGGGTGGGGCGGCGCTCCTGCAGGGCCTTTCTGGAGCACTGATCCCTCTCTCTTTCATTCCCACATTCCCTGCTGCTGACTGCCCGCCGGTGACTCAGGCCGGTTTTCCTAATCTCACCCTCAGCTCTCAGCAGGTAACATTTACACAGCAGCCCAAAACACAGCGTTCAGAGTGGAGACGTGGACCTCAAGTGTTGTTGATTTAAACAGGCAGTCCACAAGATTACAGTTTTACTGTTAGTGAGTTTATGGGCAAGAATCAGACTTTACTCCTCTTTATATTCATTCTGGCACCGTGGCTCTGAGGAGGACAACATCTGTCTGCTGTCAAACACTCTGGTCGAGAACAATCTTGACAAACACTGCGCGAGTTGTCATTAAATGTAGTTAATGTTCACGGTCACTGCGGAATAATCCTTATGATGTTTCATCCAACACCACCAACTGATCAAACTTCCCACTTTCTTACTGCCATGTGTCCACAGGATGTCTTTCGATGCATGACCAATACAGGCTACACCCTCGCAGACACTCCACGGCTGTACCTGACTGGACCAATGCCACTCATGGGCCGTCTGCACCGGGATTTCAAACTGGACCAACCAACATGGCGACTCCTTTTGAAACTTTTAACTTTCTTATATTAAGAAGATTGTTCACACGGCGAGAAATAAGCCTCAGAAATGTATTTCCTGAATCTGTCTTCATTTTAACTAGACAGCAGTTCGTATAAATAGTTTTTCTGGAGTTTCCCGAGGCGGAAAGTCGCGCCAGATGTCCCTAATTTGCGTAATGTAGCCTAGACCTCCACTTTATGCAAAATAGGAGCGTGCAACACGACGGACTACCTCAGAACGCAATGTTTTACACGGCTGCATACATGGACAATGAATGGGAAGCATCCTGGACACGTACTGTGATACTTCATGATCTGATACTCTGATTACCAACAACAAAGTTCCTGTTGTGCTCGATGTAACTGAGCTAAATCTGTTAGCATGCTAAACATTAGTATGCAAATATACCAACATTAACACGTCAACTTGATATGCTAATGTTACAACTGAGCTCAAAGTGTCAACAAGAGCGACTTGGTTTGATATTTATTTACAATCTTAGAATGAACCGACTAATCGATAAGTTGTAAACTATTCAATTAATCGACAACTATTTGTATAATCAGTTGATCTCTTTTTTAAGGAAAAAGCATCTGAACTTTCTGATTCCAGCTTCTTAAATGCGAACATTTTCTGGTTTCTTTCCTCCTCTGTGACAGTAAACTGAATATCTTGGACTGAACAAGAAGATTTGAGCTTTGGGAAACACCAAACAACTGATTGAGTAATAGACAAAATAATCAACAGATTAACTGACTATGAAAATAACTACTCATCAGTTCAGTTCTGAAGAAAATCAATCAAAACAAAATAAAAGTAAACGCAGGAGGTTTCCTGAACTGGACAAACATTAAAGAAGTTGTTTACTGGAGCTGGTGGGTCCATACAATCTCAGGATCAGTCCCCTCAGGACAGATCGTATCACCATGAAAAGGTTCGAACACATCACTCTTGTGCCATTGTTCTCCGCAGAGTAACACAATGCCGGGGTCTGACATTACATAATATTCATTGCAGCAGCGGGCTATACACAAGAGTGTTTGGAAACTGTTTGAAAACAGGAAATTACAGGCAAAAGGCCAAAGCTGGAGGAGGAACTGGGCAGGACTCTCAGCGAAGGGTGAAACTGAGAAGACTGAGCTCCTGTAAAGGTGTAAGAGTTTTATCACACTCTGAAAACTGCTGTGATACAATTTAAACGATTCATTCCCTCATTTTGCAATTCTGTGAGTGAGTAATCTCTTAAAGTTTATTTATTTCACAACCAGCTAAGAAACCGTGCACAAAAACACAGTCATGGATGTGACAGGTACGTTTTCAAAGTGATGGGTGTTTTTCTTGGAGATCATTATTATTATTATAGCGAGCGTCAGAAAACAGACAGGAGGAGACGGAGGAGCGTAATCTAACACACTGATGTGACAACACTCGGCTCTGTATGGTGGATCAGAGATAAAACAGAGATTATCTCTCTGTTTGCTGTGATGGATTATCTCGCTCTTTTTTAAACAAACAGCTGCTCCTGAGGGAAGATTAAAATACAGAGACGCTGCACAATCCAGAGAGCTCCCACACTTGAAAAAAAAAAAAGGTGACGTAAGTAGTGGCACGGTGTGTTGTAACTTTGGTGATCATGTCACAACTTCATAAATGGTGATAAGTTTGTCTGACTCTCAGCGTTATAGTCTGTCTCAACCCTTCAATAAGTTTGCTCATGATGACTTTGTACATCTTTATACTCATGTTTGAAAAAATTCAACAACTGTGCACACTTCTCTGTTCTGTACTCAGCTATTTCAGCTTATTTTTATATTTATTACTTCCCCACAATCCCTCCATACTCCTGTGGTCCTGCAGGTATTTCTTCAAGGAAAAAGGACCAGATTTTGCAGAGAATTCCTGCCGAATGTTGGAATCTCAATTCCCAGTATTCAACCCCATAGAAATTCCAGTCATCGTCTCCTCCCCTCCATGCTGATGGAAAGTCAGTAGTCCACAAAACATTTCTGGAGCTTCACAGCAAAACAGCATTCTCCTAAACAACTGAAGTAGCCGAAGACTTGTTTTAAAATGTGAAAAACAACTGAAAATAAGAATATATAAACATATAAAATGGCTCCATACAGCTCGTCTGGTCGTAAGCCGTGTCTCCAGAAGCCCAGAGATCCCAAATTGGTTTGAAAACACATTATTTTCACCCTTTTTTAAGCCGAAATCTTCACTGTAGCTGCTAAAAATGTTAGCGAGCCCCTCTGTCTGAAGTGGATGAGCTTGACACACATCGGGGGTGTAAATGAGGTCAATTCATTCATCTATTTGTGTTTTCTATTTAAAACATAAAAAACAGCCAAACAAAGAGATGCTATTTACACCACTTCAGACGGGGTGCGCACTGACAGCACTGGCAGCTAAAGTGGGGATTTCATCTTAAAAAAGGGTGTACATAACATCTTTTCAAATCAATTTGGGATCTTGGGGCTTCCAGCTACTTCAGTTGTTTAGGAGAACGCTGTTTTGCTGTGAAGCTCCAGAAAAGTTTTGTGGACTATGAAACTTCACCTGACTTTCCATCTGCCTGAGGGCGAGGAGACAAAGATTGGATTTTCATTTTTGGGGTGAACTAATCCATAAAAGGAAAGTGGAAAAAAAACAAATAATGAGCCAAAGTTTAACCCCATGAATCAAGCAACTACAAATGTCTTCCACCCTGAAACACGTGGCCTCACTGTCAGTGATGTCACCCAATAAAAAAATGCCTCTGACATTTGTGCAACAACAACAAACTCATTTCAGGATGCTGATCATTCTTTAGTGTCACAAAGAGATAAAACCGATTTACAAATGTGGAGTTTTTTTCATGTAATCAAACATTTGTCATTTCACTCAAATCGTATTTGTTTGTCTGGGGGGGACAGAACTTTGCTGTCGGACCGGGCTCTCACACAAACAAACACAAACACACACACGTACACTGTTTAACACACAGTTACTATGACCTCATCTGAAAGGATTGCATGTCAGTCAGCGAGAGTGAGGAGGAAACCTGCCCGGCCGACAGGTGAACTGTGCTGTCGCTGTGCGACGCTCGCTACACTCAACACTGAGGGGGTCACCTTTTTGATTTTTTAAGGTCCCGATTCAATTCCCTTTTCTGATTCGTTGCTATGAAGTTTCAAAAAGAGTCGCTGCGTAATTTGGTTACTTGGTTTTAAAACGTTTTCGAGACCATTCATTTTCAAAAGTGCATATTTTATACCTCAAATCCTTAAAACCTTCGTGACATTTCACGTTTAAAAGGAACCCTGTCATTTCACAAATTTACACAAAACACTAATTAGACACCAATCTAGCTTTAAACGCCGTGTGTGTGTGTGTGTGTGTGTGTGTGTGTGTGTGTGTGTGTGTGTGTGTGTGTGTGTGTGTGTGTGTGTGTGTGTGTGTGTGTGTGTGTGTGTGTGTGTGTGCTGTAAATAGACCTGAATGTGAACCACCCTCTCGACACTGCTCTGTATTTTCTCTCACCGCAGTGACGGAGGGATGATGATGATGAGATGATGATCAGACCGGGACCGTCAGTGAGCTGCTCTGCCTCTAAAGCCGTCATTACGCTATCTCTCACTGTTCAGTGCTGTCTGAACAAGAACTGCTGCAGAATTACTGCTGTGGGCAGGACGGAGAAAACAAACGCACACAGAAGTTACACTTCTGATGTTGTGTCCGCGCTGATTTTTACTGCCGATATTTGAATGACCGTAAAGCTTTTATATGTTGTTATGTTTTGTTTATAATTGTTCGATTTCATTGTGTGTCAATATTTATATGTATTTTATTTGTATTTTTTATACTCTTTCTTATACTATTTATAATACTTGTTGTTGTTGTCATGCTGTTTTATGTTTTGGTGACCTGAAGTTCACCCAAAAATGAAAATCCACTCATCATCATGAGTTGTGGTTGTAGTCCACAAAACATTTCTGGAGCGTCACAGCAAAACAGCGTAAAAATAAATAAATGGCTCCATACAGCTCGTCTGGTCATAATCTGTGTCTCCAGAAGCCCCGAGATCCCATACTGGTTTAAAAACACATTATTTTCACCCTTTTTTAAGCCGAAATCTTCACTGTAGCTGCTAAAAGTGTTAGCGAGCCCCTCTGTCTGAAGTGGATGAGCTTGACACACATCAGGGGTGTAAATAAGGTCATTTCATTCATCTATTTTGGATCTGGTGGCTTTGTTTTAACATTTTGAATCAAGTCCCCTGCTACTTCAGGTGTGTAAGAGAATGCATTGTTGGGTGAACTGTTCCTTTAATAAAATATCATCTGCTGATTATTCCAGGGAGCAAAGAAAGAGACAGCTTTTTTTCCAGCTCAGTGAAAAACCACTTGGGTCAGATTTTTAAAGTTGAGGTCGTCCTCCCAACCAGTTATGACAACAATGTAACTCGTGCACCAGTTAATTACAAAGTTAATTACTGAGATCCTGAAAACACGACGACAATCACTGGAACCAGTAGGTCCAGTAAGGCAGCGCCACGAGACACACGAGCTCAAACAATCACACAGGCTGTAAACAAACCCCTCGTTTGAACCTGATTAGCATTTGAAACTGAAAGTGAGCACACCCAACATAACTGTTCCCGTCCTCCACAGAACGGAGCCGTCCTCCAAGTTCAACCAACATGTGACTCTAAAACAGACGATGGGGTGATGGATTATCATTCGTCTTTATTTTCTTTTATCTTCCTCAGGCGCTTTTGAAAAACTGCAGGTTCGTCTGCAGCCGGTCGGATCAAACTACAAAATCGCAGAGAAAAGATGGCAGTTCAGTTCAGAGAGCTGACAGGTATCTGATCACATATAACGGTTCAATATCAACCTGAAATATCAATCTGTCATCTCTCCTCTCCACCCCAAGAAACAAATCAAACGCTCCTCCTCCACTTTCACTCAGCCGTCAGATCTGTGTGGAATCTGGTTCACCTGCAGAGTCAAGATCTGTCAGCTACGCCCAAAAACGACTACGTCACCTGCTGAAAACATCTGCTGAGCGAGTGATTTACAACCGGCTTCGCTTCACTGCATGCAGAGAAGCAGTGACAGGAAGCGAGCAAGAGACGACTGTGGACGACGTGTGACGGAAGCAGTCATGACGGCCTGACTTCAGACGCCTCTGTGTGTCGTTTATCATCAGCGTATCTACGGTGAAACCACCTGAAACGGTTTTGTTGTACACTGATGTGATGTGGAGGGAATGTGCACCAATCAATAAAGTATCAGACTGAAAACACGTCCAACTGCATTCCCAGAGAGGCTGAAGCCTGAGAGTGAAAGGAGGACAGAAAGACAGCTGAGTATACAGAGAGAGAACACAGAGGAGGAGGTCGACGCTGCAAGTGAAAACACCATTTTTTCAGACCAGCGGAAAGAAAAATGACAAAAAAACAAATATTCAGGTTTTAAGTTAGTTCAGATTTCTGTTCTGAATAATTACGCAAATGAGTACATATTAATTAGAAGGCAACAAAGCCAAATAATTGCCTTAATGTACAGTAAGTCATCAGCTGAGGAGGCTTCATAGTGATATCTATCAGTTAAAGGTGTAGTTTGTAATTGAAGGGTAGCTCTGAAACTATAGGGGGCAGCGTAACCGCCAACTGGTGCTCACTACACTCTTTGCTGCCGTTAGCAAGTAGCTCAGTTAGCCCTGGAGCTGAGTGGACCTGTGGTCACCGCGGGCGAGGGGGCTTAGCTCAACTGGTCACCTCTTCAGGAACAAAGTGGTACTAGGGGACAGGATGGCGGGGGCAAGCTGGTTAGCATGCTAACTTTAGGAAACACTTCTGCAACATAAAACGTCTTTAAAACAATGTCAGCACTGTCGTTTCTTCACATTCTGTTCATGTTTGTTCATTTTTTGAATGTTTAAAATTCTACATATCTTAGAAATTGCTCGCTCACATTTTTACCCGATTCACCATGTTTTTGTTTGAATAGGGAATTTTGCTGATATCTATAAGTTACACATTTCTCTTCTCATCTAAAACACAGGTAAGTCATTTAAAAATGCCCCAAAAGTGTGAGAATTTGCTGCTTTTTTTCTATTTTTGGACAAAACCAGCAATTTAAAAATTTAACAGGTTAAACAAATTATCTTGTAAGCCCAAAAATAATGAGCAGATTAAAGGATAAAGAAAATAGTGAGAGTTGTAGCTCTGCAGTCGAGCTTCACAAGTGACATCTAGCACAAGCTACTATCTGAAGAGCCAATATAGATGAACAGGTGACTGAGCATTCAAATGTTGTGTGATAACGTGCACAGCAGGTCGCTTCAGACTCTTTCTCTGCATTGGACATGAAAATAAGAGTGATAACACATAGTTTGCATCTCTTTACCGAGAGAGAGTGAGTCCAGTGAGGCAATGACAGTCCTTCTACGCTCAAACACACATCTGACAGCAGAGGTGTTATAGCAGTAACAATGCATTCCTGCAGCCATCCGAGCGAGGCCCTCAGGTAGGCTCTCACACCCTGCTGTGACAGAGACATTCCCATCATACCACGCTGCATCGAAAACACTCTCCCAGCGATCCCTGCAGGCTCAGGTGTTCCCCACATGGAGCTCGGTCTACCTGAAACTCTGCCTGATGGAGGAACAACACACACACACACCTGCCTGAGACGAGATGGGAGCTCATCAGCCAATCAGGAGGCTCACAGTGTGGAGGTGCAGCAGTTTAGAGGACGAGAACCGCAGCAGCGACACAAGCAAATATTTAACAAGATCACCTGTCATAGATCCTGATAATATTTTACAGTTCAATGCACCGGTGGATTTCTGCACCTTTGGTGACTAATCGAGTGTGTTTTCATCACAGATCCGTGAGCTGCCATGGAAACAAATCCTGGATCAATTACAGGGATTAGCAGCATTTACTCATATCTGCAACTGAAGAAGAGACGAAGACCCGCAGGAGTTCAAACACCTGACGTGGTCGAACTGACAGCACATTAAATGTTGAAACTGAGAACATAATAAAGCAGCAGCCTTTTCTGTTTTCTAAAGAAGATTTTAAGGATGCCGATGTTTCATTTAAAAGAACAGTTCACCCAAAAAAGAAAATTGATCTCCTCACGTTTCATGGTCGACAAAACATTTCTTGAGCTTCACAGCAAAACAGTGTTGCAGCTTTCTCCTAAACAACTGAAGTATATGTGGGCTAAAATGTAAAACATTTAGAAAATGGCTCCATACAGCGCATCGGCGTAAACCAAATCTCTGAGATCCCAAATTGATTTGAAAAGATGTCATTTTCACCCTTTTTATTTTTTTTATTTGAGCCAAAATCTCCACTTTAGCTGCCAAGCCAAAAGTGTGCACCCCATCTGACGTGGTTGAACGAGCTCGACTTCAGGTTCAGTGTGTAAACAACATCTTTTCAAATCGATGTGGGATCTCAGGGCTTCTGAAGACTTGGATTACGTCGGATGAGCTGCATGGAGAATGCGGTTTTGCTTTGAAGCTCCAGAAATGTTTTGTGGACTACGAAAACTTCACCTGAATTTCCATCAGCATGGAGGGAGGAGATGATGACTGGATTTTCATTTTTGGGTGAACTGCTCCTTTAATATCTGCGGATGTGACGGGCAGATATGATGCTAGTTATGATGCTAGACAAAGTAGTCATGCTGTAGTGTAGTCTTGTGTTGTGTACATTATGAAAAGCATTGCATGTCTGCATCTGCCATCATGGTATAATGTGTTAAGTCCACTACAGGAGATATTTAATGTTCTCCACATTCAAATAGAAGAAATATGTGCGTATATACGTTTAATGGGCTGAAAATATGATATATATCAAATAACAGCAGAAATCCAACATCATGCATCCCTAGAAGAAACACTGGCTCATCTTCTGTCTCATGTACACACCACTTATGAGCTAATAGGAGCTAACTCAATAGCCATCAGCTTGCCAGTAAATATAACAATAGTGATTTCAGACAGAGACAAAACTATTCAACGTGTCCCGTCAAACTGGGATCAGTTAAAAGACCATTTTTGGTCATCGAGCTCATCGAAAGCTGCAAACACAAACTCTTCCTCACATGCAAATGTCTTGGGGGAAACCCTGAACACTACGTGACACCGGTGATGTGGCGGGTTTACAAAGAAAAAGCCAAGTCACGTACATGAAGAACCCCAACTGGAAGTTTTATATTAATCTTCACGAGGTCGTTTTGTCTGTGAGACACAAACAGCAGCAGAAGACTGAGCAGACTGCAGCAGCAAGACGGGCAGAGTTTGACTAAAATCAGTTTGTCGTCTGGAAAAACTTAACTTTTTGGTTCTTATTTTGGTGGTTACACAAGATTTACACACACAGTACACACAAAAAGTTCAGGAACATTCTCTGAACTTCATTTTGGAAAATAAACGAGAGCAACAACTGGAGCAGAAGTGTCAGGCGGAGGATAAACGGGCCGGACGCGAATCATTCCAGGAATTTCCTGAACATCACAGAAAAAAAAAACACAAAGCAGGTGAAAGATGGAGGACAACAAACACGCGCACCGGCCGCAGTCATACAACCACTCAGCCTTTTCTCTCTTTAATCAGAGCGCGCAACCTCGCAACACCGGAACCTGTTGCTATGACAACTGTGGGTTTCTGTGGCAACAGTGGGAGATACTCAAATCAACAGGGACTGAGTCACTTCCTGTCTCGCACAATCCTTCCTCTTTTTGAATCTGCGAGGGGTCGACCTCCAGAGCCACTAAAAGCAATCTCACATGCGAACACACATAGATATACGCACGTGTGTGTGTTTGTGTGTGTGTGTGCACTAACAGACCTCCACTACTTCTTCATATACTTATAGATTGCAGAAGTTAGAAGTTTGGCTAAAAATTATCTAGATATAAAGTCATCTTGTAGAATTTTCCTCTATGAATGAACTCAGAAAATCCAATTACAATCATCACAAATGTCGTTAAACATCACGAGAATGTTGATATTATGTCGCCAAAAATATCTCATCTCAAAAAATCTCTTAAACCTTTCAGGAAATAATTTATTTTTTAGCTTCACATTTATCTTTTACTTCGTTTTATACAGCAGATCTCCTGAGTTTTTTAAAATGTCAAACAGTGCAGCTGTGTGGGCGTCATTTTAAAATGTTTCCACAGCACAAATACCCGAGTCTGAATGAGTGAATATTATTCTTAAAACAACCTTCAGTCCATTTACAAAATAAGCCAAAGTTGTCAGATGATAAATGCTGCAGATGTGCGGGACAGGAAAGTTGAGATGAATCTGGCCACACGTTCTTACTTTCAGTTCTTGACAGTTTTGATTCTCTGTCACAGTTGATACCATAAAAAGACTTGAGGTTTGACAACAAGCCCGACCCAAGAGGACTTCAGAAGAGGAGGGCTGCAACTGATTAATTTCTTTATAGATCGATCTGCCTTTTGTCCAACCGACAGTCTAAAACCCAAAAACTCTTCATTTACTCTTAAAGAAATGAAACAAATCCTCACATTTAAGAAGCTTCAACCAGCAAATGTTTCTTCGCAAACGACTAATCGATTATCAAAACTGATGGTGATTCATTTTGATCAACCAACCAGTGAATCATTGCAGCTCTACAGCATGATTAACCCTGCGGGGATTAAACAACCGCAATGAACTGGAGAGTAAATTTCCGAACTTTGATTCCAGTTTCTGACAGATTTCTGTTACCATCTTTTAAAAAACCTGTACGACAGCTTGAGATGAGCGATCAGTCGATGAATCGGTCAGCTGAGCCGCAGAACATTAATCAGCAACGATTCTGATGACTGATCGAAAGTTTAATCAAGCACAAATATTAAAAAAAACTCTTCAGTTCTTGAATATTTCCTTCTTTTCTTTCTCTTCTGGTAGTAAAACTGATGATCTTTAGAAAGGAAGCTATTTGAAGACTTCTCTTTGGTTTTTAGGAAGTTATTATGCAGTTTTCTAACATTTTGATGACCAAAGAAAATAATCTGCAGATGAATTGATACTGAAATTGTCAGTTGCAGCACCCGAATGTTCAGTGAATAAACGCTGAGCTCCACAGTGTGAGAGACTCTTGAGACGTGAATCAGAGCTGCCGTCTCCTCAGGCTCTTATCGGCCTGCAGAGGGTCGGTCAGCTCACAGGTGAGTCGTCTTCCAGCTCTTACCTTTTGGCCTCCTCCAGGTGACACAGGTACTCGTAGGCCATGTTCTGCTGCCGCCGCTCATCCATCTCCTCCGCTGTGAGCCGCTCCACGCCATCCAGGACAGCTGGAGCCCAAAACACAGACACAGAATGAGACTTTTTTAATCAGCAGCACAAACAGAATCTTAAGGATAAGATAGATTAACTGATGAATGTTGTATTATTCTTTACATCCAGCTGTTTATTAACTTCCTCCCGGTTGCACAAGCAGGGGAAAGTTTCCATCCCGCTCCCCGGCCTCTCCAAACATCCATACACTGAGGTGTTTTACAAAGGAAACAGCCTCATTTATGAGTCATCTGTGCGGCCCGTTAACACATGAGCTCATTATGGCTCAGGGCTGTATGATGTGGGCATGCCTTTGTCTGTTAACGGCATGCTTGTTCATACACTGCAAACAAAAAACAATGCAGGGGAGTTAACAGGGCGATTCCCACGAGAGCGGAGGGAGACTGGAGCCATGGTTCTGCCTGCAGAGCAATGTTTCCCCCCAAAGAGGGTTTTTTTTTCCCAAATTATGGAGAGAGGGGGGATGGGGGACCGGAGGGCGCGTAATACAAAGAGGCCCCACTATAGGCTCCTGTCAGATCTGAGGTGGGAGAGTTGATCACAGGCCACTTCATCAACAGGTAAAGCCTGATCTCAACAAAAACTGAGACTACGAGGCCATGAAAAGTGGAGAGATGTCCTCTGAAGCACCAGTTTCTGCTCGTTTCAGTAAAATGTCAGCAAAGTAAACTACTTCTGTTTCTATGTTTGATGGATTAAAGAGAATAAAGTTGTGTTGTGCAAATCCACATGAAAGATGGAGACATTAACTTCAAACTCTGATCTTAAATACTTCAGGACCCCATTTTAAAAACATCCATGGGCGGTGGTTCTTGGGTAATGTCATGTCTAAGAACTCAAACATAAAAAACTTCTCATATTCTGTCCTGTTCTAACACGTTTCAGAAGTTACCATATGGACAGGACGAACTAACATGAATGCAAAAGTATAAAAAGTTGTGTAAACTGTGAGCAGGCCTCCTCCCTCTCCACTCTGCGCTGCATTATTATAAAACGCGGAAGTCATAATTAAGCTGTGAGCATGCTGTCACAAATAAAACCCACACCAGGCTGGCAGCGCTTTCTACAAATAAACCAGACTTTTTCTGAAGTTTGGGGGCGTCTGCAGGAGCAGGATCTGAGCCGGAGCTGCGGTCCGGAGCTGCCTCTGCCTCTGCGCAGTGAGGGGAAACCCTGGCACCTCAAGGTGAGCACAGAAAAGTCTGAACTTACAGCCATATCTCGGCCGGAGCCCGTCTGTCTCGTCTGAAGTTGACATCCTCCTCTGTTGAGAAACGCGTCTCTCTGCGCTCCGCGGAAGAAAACTTTACGCACAGTCCGGACGGTTTGGTTCCAGAACTTTCCGGAGCTAAAAAACACAGTCAGAAGCGAAGTAACCCGGGGCAGGACCTTTCGGCCCTCTTCTTCCTCCTCTGCAGTCTGAGCTCACACTTTTTCTTCTTCTTCAAACCTCACTGATGTCACTGGGTGTGTTCTTCCTAATCCTGAAGTATGCGTTTCAGGAAACGGAGCTCAGCTGCGTCCAGGCGGCCGAGCTGCAGCCGCAGCGCCCCCTGCTGTCCGCTGCAGGCAGGGTGTCCAAACTGAGGTCCGGGGACCTTCAGTGGGACACTGAGAGTTCAGACAAGATGGGGAATTTGTTTAAAGGAGCACGTGTTCAGGATTTATGTTCAGTTTAAAGTTAAACTTATGAGAAGAAGAAGAAATACTTTATTAAAGGTGCAAGACACTTTAATCAGAAGAGAAAACTAAATAAACAAACTGACCTTAAAGGACAACACAGTTTATACTGATTTACTTTATTTATATGTGGCGGACCCTGCCACCTTTCTAGCTTCAAACAGTGTTCTGGGACCTTGTTTTCCTCTGAGAACAGCTCGTTTATTCACTTATGGAAAGATAAATATTTCTGAGTTTGAATTTCTTCTTCAAAACTACACAGTGCCGTTTTTCCATCACATCTGCCGGCCTGGCTCTACTCGGTTTGAGTCGGCGCGGCAGGGATGTGCATTTCCACCACAGCTGTGCTGATGACGCTCGTCTCCACCAAGACTCACCGCCAACAAAGTGGCTCCGCTAATTCAGTTAGAAACATGTTTCATTTGCTATGACTTCTCCACAATAAAAGCCCCCTGTTATTTAGTCATTTAAAAGCTTTTATTATGAAGCAGCATCACAGGAAACGTTGCGTTTTCACCAGCAGTAATTAAACACGACTCCTGAAACAGCTGAAGGAGAAGCTGAAAGTACTGAGAGCTGAACACACTGACTTTTAAAAACCTCTTTCTCTCAGGTTTCCTGCACCGACATGACTTGAGTATCGATTTTAGGACCTTTACACATGCATTATTGTATGGAGAGGTGTCAGAGCGAGGGGACTGCACATGTATGAGGTGAGGTAAAGGTTTGGTGCCTTGCTCAAGGGCACCTCGGCAGTGCTCAGGTGGTGGACTGGCACCTCTCCAGCTACCGGGCCACACTCTACACCGACTAGAGCTACTGCCGGCACAGATCTCTGTCCTGTGAGCCTCGTCAGCAGCTTTACTACAGTTTTTTTCTCCTTTGCATAAACACAAAAACTGGAACTATGAACACAATTCTGAAAACTTGAAGCTCACGAGTCAAAAACAAGAAGTACGAAGCACATTTACTCGGCGGTTCTTCCGCAGGTTTCAGGATGTAAACGTATGTTGACGTAGCTCTTTTGACAGCAATCACCAATGAGTCATTTCCTCATCGAGAACCTCTTCTGTGTGTCTTCAGTTTTGTGTATTTTCATGATTTCAGATCAGATGAAGGACGACTTGTTCCTGCAGGCTGAGAAGATTCTGCAGTCTGTCCTTTTCTTAAACTCCTTAGATCATCGGTTGTGTCATGAACATGAACATCTCAGAGGTAAATGTTGGTTGTTTTGCAGCTCATGATCTCATCTAATGTGGGATGTAAGATATGAACCTGCAGGAAACAGACAAATGTGCAGTAGCTGAGTCAAAACTACAAAATAAAATGACTCAGGTGAAGTATATCGAAGTATTCGGTTGTGTTTGTATCACTATCACAGCGGCGATAAGCTTTTCTTTGGGCTGCATTTATTGTAAAGACTGATGTTAGCAATTATCACAGAGGCTCAGATAATCAGTCAGGTCTGCGGCGGTTTAAAACCTCGCTCTCCCCGACGGCAAAGACACGATCACACAAAATCAATTTCACTTTCAGAGACGTGTTTATTCGCTTGTTTAATCTCATGTGAGATCATTTATGTATCAGTGACTAAAAGACAGCGAGGTGAGTTTATCTGACGCACATCACATCACAGCGACCTGCATCTGTTTTCTTCTTCTTCTCTAAAGAGGAGCTGCCTCAGAGTGCTGGCGGTCGGCCGTACTTTAAATAATCTGAAGGAAAACCACAGTGGGCGTGTTTTTACTGGTGGTTTTACTTCACAGAGAAACTCTACAGCAACACTTTATATTAAGATCCTTTTAATAAACATGAGTTAATAGATAATAAGGCCTTTATAACTCCTTATGAGATGCTCATTAACATTAATAAGACTTTATAAATGTTAATAGTAACATAATAAACACATCTATCGAGACATATAACAACATTAAAGAAGCAATATGTAGTTTTGGGGAAGTGAAACTGAAAATAAGGTCCTGAACACTGTTTGAAGCTAGAAAGTTGGCAGGGTCCGCCACATATAAACAAAGTTAAACAGTATAAACTGTGTTGTCCTTTTTATTCAGTCATGAAAACAAAGTGAGTTTGATTATTTCGTTTGTTTAGGCAGAAAAAAAAGATATTTCTATCTTCTGATTAAAATGTCTTACCTAAAACTACAGAGTGCTCCTTTAATAACAGCGTCATAAGTTTCTTATAATTGTTTCTAACAATATTACAAACATATTTATTGATTTTAACTTACATATCATGTCATTGTGGAAAATGTGCGTTTTTTAGTACCTTATTAAGATTCATACATACTTTATTATGTATTTATTAGCAGTTAACTTTCTGCAGCAACTGGATCTAAAGCGAGAACAAATCCTTATTAAGGTTAATAAATGTTTTATTATGCACTTATTAAAATATTATTTTATTGTCTTTTACCTTTAGTACGATCGCAGAAGGCTGGACTTGAACCCTGAATGTCTTATAATCTAACAATAAACATGTTTATGATGCTGTTATTAAGACTTTTGTAGTCTTATTAATCTTAATAAGCATTTTATAACTTGTTAACTAACACTTATTACAAGGACGTATATATATAATACGACATAAAGTATTACCGTATTACACCTGACAAACCGTTACACACCTGGATTTGTTTTTACGACAGTGGTGCTGCACTCAGAAACTGTAGGGGGCGCCAAATCACAGAAAAGGCTAATTTCTACATAATATGTTCTTGTGTTTTGCATTATTTTTGCAGTTTTTTAATGCAAACATCAATGTTTTGTACCGTAGCATCCAATCAGAACTGGATCTAATTTAAGTATTTGTGTTGTTGCACCTCCAACCAGACGAGGTCGAGATGGAAACGCAATGTTTTCTTGTCTTTTGCAATATTTTCCTTTGTTGGAAAGAAAACCAACAATGTTTTGTAGCAGAAATAAAGAGGACCCAATGCTAAAAAACAAACATGTTTGCTGTTTATTTCTCTAAAAAGTGAACATTATATTAGATTTTTCTACTGTTTTTGGTATTTGTATGTATTTCGGTACCTTTACCATGAAATGAAACCTGTGTTTATGCTCTGGTTGGGTTTAGGCACAAAAAACACCCGGTCAGGGTCAGAAGAACATCATGGTTTGGCCTCAAACACCTGTTTTGATGGATGGAAATGTCTCCAGGTGTCCTTCAAAATACCCAGGTGTGTGACTCAGATCTTGTTGGCTGTAATAACTTTCACCTTCTATGTGATTGCGTGGTGTTTATGGGTGTGAGGAGATATTTTTTGATATACTTGGTGAGATTTGAACTTTTTGACTCCTGCTCTGACTCTTTCTAAGTTCAGACAGATGTATTCACATATTCTAACATTATTTAGAAGAAGTGGGAGTTTATCCCCCGACCACCTGCAGCCTGACACCCCCGCACACAGCCGACACCCTCCCGCATGCTCCCTCCCGCAGCGGCCCCCTCTCCTCTCGGGCGGGGCTTCACGAGTCGATATAAGAGAGGAGGAGGTCCGGTGGGTGGAGTGAGAAGCTCCCGTGGACCTGCTGCGACCCTCTGCTCCTGCACTCCTGACCTGCTGCCTCCTCCTCCACCTCCTGCACCTCCTCCAGCACCATGGATAGCTCCGGGCTGCTCCGCGGGCTGCTGCTCGTCGGCCTGCTGTCCGTCATGTGTCACGGACAGACGTCCCAGGAAGTGTCCGCAGAGGACTTTGGAGTGGACAAACCGGAACCAGCTGCAGACAGAGACCTGGTCAGTACCTCTACAGTTTGTTATCGATGATTATCTTTGTTCACGTCTCTTTTATTAAACTTTAGAGACACTTAACATCTTTGTTTTGCAGAATAAATAACGATGTAATTGTTAGTAACATCTGTTTGTTCTTGGTTTGTGTTTGTGTTTGTGTTTGTGTTTGTGTTTGTGTTTGTGTTCAGACCTGTGCATATTTAATTTCATGTATTTATTTATAAGAACGACACACGTGAATCAACATTTCTATAAACGTGCTGGCTAATTTTCCTTTTCCTTTGGCAAGATGATTTTAAATGTCTGAATTTAAATAATACAAGTGAATCCTCTTTCTCTTTCATATGGATTTTATGAAATAAACACGTTTCTCATATCTTTAGTTTATTTAGTTTATTTAGTTCAGCCATCTTTGCTCACTACTGTACACCTGAGCCTCTCCTAACCTCAGGTGATAACAAACTACAGCTTATCAACTTCTTTTTAAAATACAAAAGTGAAAAATCATGGTTATCTCATCAGTAGCAGCCATGACAAGCAGTTAATCATCGGTAGTTATCGGTATCAGCTGAAAAAAATACATATCGTGCTTCCCTTTTATCAAGAACTTCTGGTGGAGAAGTTTTTTCCAGATATTCCACGTGTGTCAGGCTTAATTTTGAGAAAATGTCTTTAAAATGATCAACGACATGTAGAATTTTCCACTTTCAGTGGACGGTTCAGCTCTAAAAAGCATCTGGAGTTAATTTCCTGATTATCAAATTGTTTTTAACCTGTTAGTTCGTATCATTAACTTCACCTGGTGTCTTAGAGCTGGTCGGCCTATTGGTGTGCATGATGTATAAATACAGGTGTGTGGTTTTTTTTAATTACATTTTTCAAACAGCTTATTAATCTCCTGTGGTGTGGACTGCAGGTGTTCCCCTCCTCTCATTCATACTCTACTCTTGTCTGAGCAGGTTGAAGCGCTGGAGGCTCTGCTGGGCCGGATGCACAGTCGGATCGGCTCCACCGAGAAGAGAGGAAGCATCCCGCTGGTAACTTTATTCTCTGTATTTATGCACGTTTACCTCAATATCTGTGATTTATAAAGTACCAAAAGTAGATGTACTCAATATATATATATCACTTTAATGCTGCAGGGCTGCTTAATCTGCGTCATAATTCATTTGTTCATAATGTTTTGTCTTAATAATGTGAATCTGTAAAGTAACGAGGAGCTAAATGTACCAAATAAATACAATGTTTCGCTCTGAAATGTAAAGTACAAGTAACTAAATGTACTTAGTTACATTCCACCACTGCCCTGTAAAAGGAAAAAAGGTGTAACTGAGCGATTAACGCTCATCCTCATTCATGTGTATTCTCTCCATCACTCCACTGCTAATTAATTAAACCAGTTAGCAGAAAAAAACCTGCCAGTAATTAAAAGATAAGAAGAAAATGCCAACAACAGTCTTTTACTCTGTTTAATTACAGACTAATCAAGATTGCTGCTTGACGCTAATTAGCTGAAAAGCTACAAAAAAACCCTTTCAATCCCTCCGTCCTCCTCAGTGAAACTGAGAGAATAACACAGAATCAGCTCACGAGCAGGATTTAATTATTTCACTGGAATGATTAAGATCTCACCCTCGTTCTCTCGTGTCACTTAAACCAGAAGAATTAAAAGTAAATGAGGACGATCAATCAAAGCTAATGAGTCAGTGGAAAAGGCCTGTGGTTGTATTCTCTTCATGCATTTCTGTATTTTTTTAATGGATTCCTTCCATCAGTGATGAAGTTTCGGTCTTTTCACAATCTCATTTAAACGTATGTGAACGTCTGTGACCGAGCTCTTTGTCTCCCCTCAGTGTGGGATGGGCGACCGCTGTGCCATGAAGTTCGGGCCTCGCATCGGGAAGCTGTGCGACTGCGGCAGAGGAGCCAACTGCAACTCCTACCTGCTCAAGTGCATCTGAGGAGGTTGTGTCCTTTTTTTCCACAAACACAGCTTCACTTCTGCAGGACAGCGAACATCCTTCACGACGTCGGCAGGCTCAACAGACTGTCACAGACCGACTCCACGCCTCTGGTTTCATTATTTATATCCGTTATGCATCGTTGCCTGAGGATGAGCATGGGTTTTGTATTTCTGACATGCATGTGAATGTTTCATGTTCAATAAACACATTTATCAACTTATATCTATCTTAGTTTTTTCTCAGAGTTCATTATTTATTTACAGGATCTTCTCAGTCCATGTTGCTGTTATTTCTGCTCAATTTCAGGGATGATACAAGAATTTTGCAGCTGTATATTCACATGAATAAATCCTGGTATCAACACACGCTTCGACCTGTTCTCTGGAATTTTATTTTAGCTTCTTGTCGTCTGTCAGTCTCCTCTTTTGTAATAATGGCTTCAAATAAAATGATCAATAAAACCTTTAAAAGGTACGAAATGTACGAATCGGCCACCTGTTGAACTCATACACCAAACAAATAGTGGCAGCATATCGTCAGAGTAGTTAACTGCTGCTAACTGTATTCTGTTCATGACTGTAGTCACTGCTAGCCGTGCAGTTAGCCAGAGAGTTGGTGCTACCGCTACCGTAGGACCTTTTGACTGAGGTTTTCAGGCCTGGGCTTAGCTGGTTAGCATGCTAACTTCAGTAGATATCTATACAACTTTGACATGATGTAAAACCTTTTTCTTTCTTCAAATTTGGTTGATAATTGTAGTTAATTTCAGAATGTTTTAAACTTAAATTTTTACGTATTGCTCCTTTAATAGAAGGCGAATGCGATCTCAGGTTTCAAACTGTCAGCAGTTTGTGTCGAGCTGCACACAAACATCGTGTAGCAGCTTCTTTACTCGCCTCATTCAACATTTTCACCTGTTATCAACAATAATTCACTAATCAGAAAGCAGTCATCTACACAGTTCACCCGTGAAGAGGGTTTTTTCATTGTGTCACGGGGCGCGTCGACTTCATGCACTGTCACGCGTGATGCATAATGCAAAGGTTGTTTGTATAGTATTTGTTTGTGCAGCGCTGATGCCAGAACACATGACGTGTACTCAGCTGGAAGGACAGTACTCTGCAAGTGAGAGCTTTTCACAGTGACTGAAATGAGTTGGATTCTTCTGCAGTGATAATATCATATAATATCTTTCCCCCCTCACACACAAAGTCACTGTTCAGGTTCATGAACCTGTTCTTGTTCTGCTCTTCTGTGGATGTGAACAATCTTTTCTGATTGAAAGTAGGGGTGTCGCCGATAACCGTGATAATCAAAAAATGAAATATTGATATCTTATAAGAAAAAGCTGCAGAAACAGTGAAGGAAGAATAAAGAAGGAAGGGTCATCACATCACTGAATGTTGCTTTGGGGCCAGACGGTGGTGTCAGCTGTATTGAAGTCTATGGGAGATGCATGAAGAGACACACTAAAACCCAACATTCATCTTCTGATGCAGACCGGCTCAGACACTTCAGAGAGCAGGTTAACCACTGATTCTTTTATCCAGGTGATTGACAGGGCTGATAATATTGTGATCTAACGGAGCAGGTCTGACCAAATATCACTGATGAGACTGTGAACAGGAGCCTTTCCTAACTGACATACTATATTTCCACTGACATTTACGTTCTGTCCTGTCCTGACATACATGGCTGACATGTATCAGCATGTAGCAGACACACTGTGTGGCACTTGCTTTCTTTTTTATTTTGGCTGAATGTCAGAATCCCTCTGGATGGATCGCAGTGGCTTCAGATCACCTGTTGCAGGTGTGGACATGGCTCATGATTAATGAGTAAAAGCAGCTTGGGGCCTCCTCCTCTCAGCCAATCAAGGTGTGACGATGCCCTTCTGTGAAGACGTAAGAGAGGTGGAGGATGAAACCCAGGGCAGTCTGTCCATGTAACACTGCAGACCTCAGACACTCTGCTCTGTTTAGACCCTGCTGAGAGTCTTGCTGCATCAGGGCTCTGCTCATTTTTGCATCTCAACAGCTGGACACCTGCAGGTTTTTATGTTGTTGTTTGTCTTAACTGAACCCCGTAATATCCAAAGCCCCTCTATACACCGTCCATTGCAAGCCCCCAGAGAGAGGGGCCTGAAAAGACATTTTCCCATAAGCTTACATCGTGAAAGAAGTGTCTCTAATACAGTGGATACATTTTTATTTGTAAGTGTCACAAACCCCAGGAAATGACTCGTTCCACTATCATAATTTGGAAAATCTAAAAGAGCCACACGGTTAAATATTGTAGTGAGTTCATTTGAGCTGCCTGTCACAGCTGGAAACGTGGTTGATAAGAGAGCTGAGACTAAACCGAAGAGTGAATGTGCTGTAAAACCAAAAACAACGAGCTAAAAGATGCTGAAAGGCTGCAGAGATGGTGGAGCCATGTGTGTTATACAGTCCAAACGTAGCACAGGATGAATTCACCTACAACACATACAAACAAATCCCTGTCAGCATGAGAGCGAAACACTTCTGGACGTGTATTCAAATCCACGCTGTTGCATGAAAACCTTTTGCACTTAAGAAAACTGAGCTTGAGTTATTTCAGAAACCTTTTTTACAAACTGACCTTTCTTTAAGTTTTTACTCTGTCAGAGTCTGGGCTCCCCGCTGCTGCACACATTCACCCACAGCTTGTATTAAATATAGCTCATTCACAGCGTTTGTCGCCGCAGACTGTGACAAATGAAAGCAAAGCATCCAGCTGTGACAAAAGCCACACTTCCAAATAATAAAAAAAAAGTGCAAGTCCAGCTTGCCGGTGAATGTGGCCTGCAGCCAGCTGATACATGCTTTTTCATTTGTCCCGGGAGTCTTCAGAACCATAAAAGGCTGAAGAGCTCCTTTAAAGGTCCTTTGGCTGCTTTTGGCTTTGGGGAGAAGATAGGAGACAAACAGCAGTGTAATGTTTCTGTCGTCCAACGCCTGAAGCAGTTCAGGATGTAATAAAAACAAGTCAATAGTGAATGAAAAGTGTCTTCATTGTTCAGTTCTGCTTCACTGCTTTTATTTTTTGTTTGTTTTTGCCTGTTGCAGAAATGAAGGTTTCATATTCAATAATATTCATCACACTGATGAACTCTTTATGTGTATGACCCTCCTCTTGTTCCTTACAGTATGTGAGAGTCTCAGCACATTGTCACGATGTTGTGATTCTGTTTTATTGTCTTCTGTTTTTTTGTTTTGTCAGGTTCATCCTTATGTTTCATGTTTGTTTTATATTCTGTCTCTGTCCCTTGTGATTGTCCTGATGAGTGTCATCTGTCCCTCATTAGCCTCCTGTGTGTTTCCTCTTTGTCTGTTCCTCCTGTTTCATCTGCATCTCAGTTCCCGGCTCTTTATTTGGTTTGGTTTAGTTTCTGTGTGTTTTGTATTTCCCTGGT
Source organism: Pagrus major (assembly GCF_040436345.1). Lineage (NCBI taxonomy): Eukaryota > Metazoa > Chordata > Actinopteri > Spariformes > Sparidae > Pagrus > Pagrus major. Next base: position 36,308,518 of record NC_133218.1, read on the forward strand.
TCTTAGTTTTTTCCACCTGCCTGTTTTTTGATCAGCTTTTTTATTAAAGATTGCTTTTTGTTCCACCATTTTCCTGCCTGGAGATCGTCTGGGTCCTGTTTTGCAACAATCACAACACTGCTATGTGTATTTAGTAATAGCAAATACATTTCTATGTTATATTTACATCTATACTGGACACTACAGGTGCAAAGATTAGCTGTATTTTAGTTGCCGTTAATTACCAGTATATAGAAAATCTTTCAAAACCTATACGTTAATAAGCCTAATATATACAGAATGTATCAGAGGATTCATAATTTCACTTTAATGTGGGAAATGAGTCAATATTTGATGAGCACTGTGGCACAAACCTTCAGAAATACTCATATACAGTCATACGTATTTATTTTTGACCAGAGCCTCCCTCAGTCTGACCAAACGGACTCTTTCCTGTCTAATTTCAGTCTTTTGACTTCACGTGCAGACACACCGGCTCACCTGAGCTCTCTGCCTTTGTTGATGCCGGCCTGCTGAAAGCCACAAAGCGCTCCTGTGTTTGTACAAACAGCTGTCACACAGAGCAGAGAGCTGTGTTTAGGCAGCTGAGACGGGCTCTTGTTTCCCAAATACACCCAGGTAAATGTGATCCAGCTGCAAGGACAGTACACCAAACTAGATCATGAGAATAAAAGACAGCTAGTAGCACATGAAGAATACAAACAAGAGAGATCATGTTTGTAGGCAGACGGATAAATATCATTCCTGTAAAGTCACAGGTCAGGAGCCAAAAGCAGACCTGCATGAATATTGATCATTAAAGGTTTCCTTTGCTGCAGACAGACAGTAAACTTTAATGTTTCCCCAGAGTCAGATGAGATGTGAGAGCAATTACTGTAACAGACCTCACTTTACTTTGTTCTGCTGTTTAATGTGACGACCGGCAGACTCAGACGGCACAGAGAGTCATTCAGTGAGCGCCCAGAGGTGACGTTTAAAGACTCAGCTGTTAACCTTTAACCCTGTGATGAAATGGATCTGTATGACTGATGCTCCCTGCTGCTGCCCTCCAGTCTGACTGTATTACTTTACTTATTGATTAGAGATTTGGCAAAAACCCCCAAATGAGCTGCACTCTCACGTTAGCAGCATGATTAAACCCCGCTTACCTGATGATGAGGGATTAAAACGAGGTTCAGAAGAAAAAGACCGTCTCCACATTTGATTATGTCCAAGACATTAGATAATATAACTCTTCCAAACAAGTGTAGATCTCTGTTTAGTTAATGTTGAAACTGGATGGTGTGTTCATCTGGAAGAAACAGAGATTTGTTCTGTATCAGCTATGATATCAAATAGTTTCCAAGTTGTTTTGTAAATGTCTCTTTTACGGGGAACCATTCAATATGTTATCTATATTTAAAAATAGAAATCGATTGTATAGAACAAGCAGAACAAGCTGTTAACAACACTGATAATGTTCCTGCAGATTCTGTCTGCTTATAATTCTGATTTTGTGTCCTGGTTTTGTGGTTTTTCCCTCGGTTGTCCTTCCCAGTCTGCTTTCCCTCCACACCAGGACTGCATCACCTTAATTATCCCTGTCCACAGTGTTTCTCCACCTCACACCTCATCCCCTTGTTAGTTTACTTTGTATTTCAATCCAGTCTTTCGTCCAGTCATCTGTTCTGTTCCCCTGAGCCTGCTGTTATGCTTCTTGTGCTTCTTTGTTTCGTCCATCGATCTTCCCGCCTGCCTTCGACTGCATTTGGCTCCACCTTCTCTGCTCCAGTGTGACGGACATGTTATCACCTTAAAAAACATTATATGGCAACTGTGCCTACCTACACATCCGACAGTTAGCACAAGAGCACCACGATCATTAATTTGGAGTCGTGTCAACCTGATGAATGTAAACTCAATATTCACTCTCCTTCAGCTCTGTGTTGGTCTCCATCATCTCCTCGGGGAAATATCTGGATCTTTGGCTGCTTAATGCTCCACAACGTTCACCAGCTAGTCTCTAACTGTGTCTGTACGACGTCTCTGCAGGAGTTGCAGGTGTGACGCGCCTATAAGTGATCTCTTTCACATTACATACAAGCTAAAGAGATGGGAAATAAAAGCCATTTATTCATCAGGTACTTAAACATAATGTTGCCTAAAACTACATACTGTTTAACAAATGTTCTTTTCTTTGGGCTCGTCTAAAAATCTCTCTATGTTTCTATGTTTGACACACAGTAGAGTCCTGTGATCACATGTAGGATGGGCCACCTTTATAGATAATGATAAACTTTATTTATATAGCACATTTTTAAAACAGAGTTTACAAAGTGCTTCGATAAAACAAGACAACATTGCAGAATAAACAGTCAACAGTCGAGTCGAAGGTGAAGTTAAAACAAGAAAATGTAAAAACAAAAAGTCAATATGAGTCATTACAAGTAAAAGGAATAAAAGTGATAAAAGAAAAAGAAAGGGAGGAAAAGTAGTACAGAAATAGAAATAAACAACAGAATAAAATCAATAAAGGACGATCAGAAGACGACGTCACATCAGAGGAATTAAAAGCAGATAAACAGACGGATGACAGATGAAAAATCAGTTGAAAGATGTCTTCACATGAAAGCAAGTCTATAAAAGTGTGTTTTAAAAAGTGATTTAAAAGAAGTTACTGATTCTTCTGGTTGCTCCACAGTCGAGGGGTCCTGACGGCAGCAGCACAGTCGCCTTTATTTTTCGAGCTTGGACTTTGGAGCCATCAGAAGGGCCCCGACCCGAAGATCTGAGGCTGCCAACAGGCTCGTCTGGGGTCAGAAAGTCTAATTCATGATATAAAAATCTAACTTCACTGTGACTGAAACATTTGTGTGAAGCTGAACTGTGAAAAATGTGATTAAAGGGGTTTAAACTGTGGTGTTGTTTGCAGGATATAATGCTCAGAGCATTTAATTACACTGAGGTAATTACCACACGCTGTGATAAGGTTCTGTTAATGTCAGACATGGATTAGTAACGGACCGGTGCCACAGAACACTGAACTCATTATTTTACTCAGCACATTTTTTATCTATTCGACAGAATACTGCTGATTTCTCCCCAGTGAGTGAAGCTGTTCAATACTGGACGGTTCATGTTCGATGGGTTAGTGTGAATCATGCAGACGGGTGGTGTCGAAGGTTTATGTGTAATGTATTGACAACACTAATGGTGTTATCAAGTTTTATGTCTTTGCACTGGATAATGAAGCAGAAATGACAAAACAAATTAATGGACAGAAAGAAAATAATTAAATAAAAATAGTACAAGAAGATTAAAACTGCACAAAATCTACAGCAAACATTAAAAAGATGTTTATGTATTAAAACCATTGAAACAATGCTAATTCTTGCACTTAAATACATTAATATTGGTTATTATGCTCTCGTGTTGTCATAATAGTAGCTGAATAAAAGAGATTCCATGTTAATATCTGTATTTTTCCAACCACAATTAGATCAATTTAAAAAACTGTTGGATTACAGCATCTTTCGTTAGTATATTTTAATTATAAAGTGTCGCCTGTAGGTGAAAAATAAATCAAATGATTGTTTCTGCACCAAATATATTTTGTTTTTGCAAATCATCTTGTGAGCCTGCAGCCTTGGAGACAAAATCCAGAGCACATTAATGTGATATAATCAGAATAATCTTTATTTTTAAAGCTTTTCGAAACAAGGAGCTTCACACAACGCAGGAAATTTTAATTATGAAAAGAAGTTAACGCCTGAACACTTACTCAGAAGTTTAATAAAGACGACGTTTGGATCTTCATCAGGTCGAACTGTTTGAGACGCTGAAAAGCCACGGCTGTATTCACACATCCTGCAAACCAACAGGCTGACGGCTCCGTGATGGCAGGTGTGGTTAATCCTCCAAACTCCACAACATTCAAATACACCTCGATGTTTTTTCACCTTCTTCTCATGTTTCCTGATCGCCTCGCACCGATGTGATGTGATGTGCGTACAACCGGCCTCTACAGGAAGTTAAATTAACAATTATAAAAACAAAAATCACATTAAATTAAACATACAACAAGGAACCGGTCACAAGGTTGGGTTCAGACTTAACCACGTTGGGTAAATCATAAAATTAAAACCATTTTTTTCCTTATTGCTGAGTGCTGAGGATGAACTGAGGAGGCTCACAGCCTGAGGACAGAAGCTGCTCTGCAGTCTGGTGTTACGGCACTAAAACAACATCTGCTTTGTTTCATATTACCGTTATTAATCTTACATAGTCACTCATCACTCTGCAACCTGCAAACAACTGTGTTTAAAAAAGGCATATAGTATTAAAGATATGTTGCTTCTTTCTTTCCCTCGCTTTCAAAACAAGTACCACTTTTGTCCACAGGGGGCGCCAGAATTTAAAAAAATAAAAGCTCCTTGTAGCTGCTTTAAATGTGGGATTTGTGGGAGCATGTGTCGCCTCGTAAATCACGTCATTGCTTCCATGGATGATGCTTTACACGCTCTGAAGTGCTTCTGCTTGGATGTAGAAATACACTGACTCTGTTTATTTTTTTCAGTTGCCATAAAACGTCACCTACTTCTGCATTTCTTCAGCTGAATGTAAGAATCAGCTGAACCCTCGTGAAACACTCCTGTGTTTATAAATCACATTAATGCTCCAGACAACTCACAGTGATTCCATTCAGACTCTGCGAGCTGTAAAAGCTTATGAAAGGATCCATCACGCATATCTCTGGGCAAGACGGGTAATTGGGTTCTTGCATTTTCGATATGAATGGTTCGAGTATTGAGCTAACACAGCGGCATGAAAGGGAAATCCATTAAAACTGAGATGTAATTCAAATGTAACTCAAGGCATCAAACCTTCATTCTCATTTTTTAGGTCTTTACCAACACGCTTTGTTTGTGTGTGTGTGTGTGTGTGTCTATGGATGGATGCACACAAAACATCAGAGCTGTGAACAAGAATGGAAATGTAATTATTATAAGCAGCTGCTCAGATTATAAATAATTTCATCAGGATGATAAAAACCTGCAGGGAAGAAAAACACAATCTGTGTCGGCCACCAGCATCACTGATGTTAATGAGATTCCTCCAGACCGGGTTACTACAGAATAAAGCAGCAGACAGAACATTAAGTGGCTGTCTGGACTCGCTGGAGACGGAGAGCGGAGTCAAAAGTTCATCTTTTAAAGGGTCAGTTCACCCAAATTACAAAATCTCATGTGATCTCATGGGGAGGCAGATGTAAAGAAACCGGAGATTAGCGTGTTGCAGTGGGACAAAACCAAAAGCAGGAGGTTAAACGAGTCTGGATGAGAGGGGAGGCGGTCAACACTGGTTTCTATCCTTCAGAGAGAACTGGGGGTGAGATTTTAGCTTTCAGTAAACAGTAGTATATATAGAGTCTGATCAGTACTTGCTGTTCGACTCTCATCACTCACTGGAGCACAACCCTAAACCATCGGGCTGAGACCGTGCCCACTAAGTCAGAGGGGAAGGAGAAGGAACAGAAGCACATCAGGGGAGCACTTAAAACCCGTGGCTACCAGAACTGGACCTTTGTCAAAACCGCTAAAAGATCCAGAGCAGACAGAGAGGAGGAGACGAGAAAACATAACAACATCATATCCTGGTTCACTTTAAACCTACCAACATGCTGAGGCAGAAACGTGTCCATCCTAAGAACAAAACACCCAGAAATACACAGAGTAATGGAGTTTATGCTGTCCAATGCAGAGGACTGCACAGATTTGTACATTGAGGAGACAAAACAACCTCCTCCATAAATGAATGGCACAACACAGGAGGTCCAACTCCTCAGGTCCAGACTCTGCTGTCCACTTTCTTCTGAAGGAGACAAATCATTCCTCCGAGGACAACAATGTGAACATCTTGTCCAGAGAAGACAGATGGTTTGAAAGAGAAGTAAAATAATCCATCTGTGTCAAACTGGAACGACCGTCTTTGAACAGAGGAGGTGGACATTACTTATCAGCCACCTACGATGCAGTACTGAGTTCTCTCCCCAGACGCTTAACAGCCATTCACACCTGGACTCACCTAGCTCTAGCAACCCACGTGAAGGCTGGTTGAATCAACGACCCACAAGTGGCCCTAACGACTCTGAAACTCAGAGCTCACATGTCCTTAACGACTCTGTAAGGACACTCCCACACAGAGTTTAAAAGCCTGCAGCTCCTCCAGTTAGTTAGAAGTGAAGAAGCCGCTTGGATGAGAGGTGAACCGTCTTCAACAAACTGAAACAAGTCCAGCTGCCTACGATACAGCACTTAGATTTACCGTGACCTGGATGACTGAGAACCTTCATCAACATGTTGCTTACCAAACTCAATGATGAAAATATCAATTTTACTAGCTGAGGGGAAAACACACACCTTTAATGTTAATGTGGGTTAAAGGTTCAAGATTGAGGTTGATGGTGTTTGTACTTGTCCACACAGTCCTGAGCAGAGTCGAGTATTTTAAAAAATATCCTCCTGCAGCCTGGAACAGCCTGATCTTTGCTGTACTCTGTTTTGGCAGTGAAGGCATATTAACTTATAAATAGTTTTTGATAACAGGGATCAGATGTTGAGCAGACTGATTCCCAGGCCCATCACTGTCCTGTATCAGACTGTTCTCCTCGCTCATCTGCAAACATGCATGCAAGTTTATTTGTTTAACAAAACATTTGCCAGACGAGCTCAAAACTCCTCCCCTTTATTTGCTTTACAAATTAAAGACAAAGTAGAAACCAGATTAAATAAAATCTAACTGGGATGATTTTGCAAAATGCCTCCATCTCCCCCTCCATCCTGTGCGACTGCGGTCGCTTCCAGAAGATGGCGCTGCTTCTTCAATAATGCCCACTGACACCTGTGTTGGCTCCTGCTGTGTGGCGGCTCTGCTCCTCCTGGTTTTCAGTTGAATCATCTCTAATCCAACCTGGCAAAGGACAGACAATTGGCAGGATTGTGTGAAGTGTCTGAAACCATCATGTACCAGGACTCTTCTCACTCCAGACCAAAACACTTCAACAATCAGCTGGTGGCGCACAGTTTCACACCTTTTGCTGCAGAATATAAATCATATATCAGTCCTAAATATCCTGATTTATGATTGTAGAAACTCGCCCCCATGCTGCAGAACTGGTTTTGTTTAAAGTGATGTTTTTACTGTCAGTCTTAGATATATTTCCTCACATAATCTCACCACCAGGTCCATTCAGCTCTCGGTCATATCACATGACCTTCATCAGATGGAGTTCGTCCAGTTGCAGATGTTCCCATTATTTCTGAGACTTATCGTTCATGAAAAAGACGGACATGTAAACATCTACTATATCCTGTGACAGCTGAGTGAACTCCATCTACAGCTGAAGGCCACATGACGTGATTGAAAGCTCCTGGTTCAAAGGTCAAGCAAAAAACTCTGAACCCTCAAAAGTCTGGCATTTATTTGCCAACCCATTATGAAAACCTCTCCTTCCATATCTGTCAGAGTGAAGCCGCTCTTTAATGTCACATGGCGTGTTAACGACGTTCAAAACAGCTGTTATTTAGAAACGAAGTAAAGTGACAAGCGAGAGGCTCCAAAATTAAAGAAATTGCAGTCTTCACCTTGACATTTTATAAAAGTGCTTCCTGCAGTCTGAATAATAAAATGTCATTTAACATGTTTCTCTGAATATGAGCGTTCGATTGATTCGTAGAACTACAGTGTGTATTTATAAGTGTAACACGGACACTTTTTCTTTGTTTTCTGTTCAGCTTCGTCTCGTGAAGCTTTCGTGTCGGTTCCAGTCCGACGTGAGTGATGATTTATCAGTGGGATTAGAGCTGGTCACTACTGACCTTTGGGCCCTGGTGTAATTTCCTCACTGAGACATTACTCTGGTTTGATTGTCAAACAGAAAAGACATTAAGTTGGAAAGAGAGAAAACCCTCAGTGACTAATGTGAGTCATTACAACAACTCTAATAACAGCTGCTCTCCACGATTAATTATGTAGGAACGTTAATTAGTTTTGGACGCTTGTTGGACGGCGGCTTTTTTTCTGCTTTTATGTGTCAGTGTAACAAATGGATGGATGTTAAAGCCTCGTCACATTTATCGGTCGGTACGTCACATGACCACATCAGCAGGGTCGGGCTGTGTCTGTAGTAAACTGTTTGATTAGTGAGAATACATCATGTTCTCCTGTGAGAGTTTCATTTACACTGATCCTGCTACAAAGACAAACTGAAGACAGCTGCCTGCTGACCTGCATTAGTTAGCTGATGTACTGTAAGGCCAAAAGTATGTAGACACCCAAACATAACACTTTGTATGACCTGTGACCATCTCTCTCAAACTATGGGGATGAATCTACAGCTGTGGCTTTAAGTCTTTCCACCAGATGCTGCAGAGAAGAAAATGAAAGGGTAACTCGTCAGGTCTTGTGGCGTACGACTGCATATGTAAAAAGAATAGTATAAAGATGAGGCTGCATGTAATCTGATACATGCTTCTAGTGATGTCACTCAGTGGCTAGGTTGCATTGTGGGTAATGTAGGCTGAAACCAGTGGAGTCGCCCCCTGCTGGCCATTAGATAGAGCACAGGTTTAAAGCACTGTTGCATTGGCTTCACTTTTCAGATCTGGAATTTTTGTCCATATTTTAGATAATAAAAAATAATTCAAAAAGTAAACTTGGAGCCATATTGTTTATTTACATACAGTATGTGGGATTTTGGGGATGATGTGCAGCCGGGGCAGGAAGTCTCTCAGATCTAAAATATGGTGACAGATTTTATCAGTGATGTTCAAAAAGTGGGTGCAGTGACTCACGTCTTTGCAAAAGTTTCTTTAGAGGAATTGGACTAACGGCGTGGCAACATGAATGATGAGGTCGCAGCCGGCTGAGCTGGCCGACACTCTCGGGTGTGTTATGCCCCCGGAAGTCCACCCACGACGCCACAAAGAAAAAGGAAACAAAAACACACAAAGATCATCTGATAGCTGAACCAAATCATGTGTTAGTTTCCGACATATGACAGAAATCAATGACCTGTGATGTGAAGAAGAGACCAAAATAAGAAAAACACATTTTTTTCGGCACCGGTGCTCCTGACACCGAGACAGGGATCAGTGTGTATTTGGACTAACTGTATTAACACTTAAATCATGAGGTGCAGAATCATCCATTAAGAACATAATTCATACTGGGCTGGGTGCTCAGAGGATCTTCATAATCTAAAGAGGCAGTGACACCAGACTCCGGCATCCTCAGCAGCATTTATACGTCTGATACATAACACATTTAATACAGGTGGTGGTACGGAGGAGGGATTCGATCAGCTCTGTTCTCTCTCTGATATTTACACAGACAATACTTTGTTAAGCCACAGGTTTACCTACATATAATCTTTTTCTGTCTCGGACGATGAGCAGCAGATGTTTCAGAATAAATCCCAACATGTCAGAATCAGAATCCTGCAGTCAGCTGTTTCCTGACAGTTGTTACCTGACGAGCGAAGGTGTCCAGACTCTCCTGAGCACTGAGCTCACAACTTGTATTTCAGCTGAGGATTTCCAAAATGACAAAGTGCCTCTCGTCAGTCTGTGATCTGAGCTCGGGGAAAACATGTAAAAATGTGCTGACGCTCACGCCTGAATTCTAATAATGGAAACACTCAGACAGACTTGGACAGAAGTTCACTTTTTCCACTTATGCTGTTAGCTTGTTCGTCTCGTCTTAATGGCTCTCTGAAAGGTGTTTCTGCTTATAATGATCCTGAGAGGTTGCACCGCTGGAGGAAAGCTGCTAACATGGATTCATCATCACGGTGCCTCAGAGAAGGGCAGGGTGGGGTGGAGGGCAGTGCTGGAGGTCAGGAGGGGAGCCTGGGGATCAGCAGCTCCAGGAAACTCATCACATTTTCTCCTCCAAGGTGTTCAAAATGTGTCTGAGAGGTTGGAGGAAATCTGTGACGCACCACGAAGCATCAGTCAGTGCAGGAAGTTGAGATTGAGAAGTAAGACAGACTGTGGAGGTCAGGTCGGTGGTTGGTTGTGTACTTTCATCGAGTAACATTCACTCTTTTATTAAACGCAACTGCAAATATAACTTCGCCTCAGCCTGACCAGAGAAATGCAGAATATGTTGTTTGTTAATGACCTCTAAAACACATAGAAGAGTTTCAGATTTAACGCCTCGGTCAGCAGAACGAACATTTATCATCTGTTTTACGTGACAACACTACAGTTAAGGTTCAGGCATCAAAACCACCTGGTTAGGTTGAGGGAAAGATCGTTCTCATCAACCCAACTGCCAAAATAAATGTTAGCTAAGAACGTTTTTGCAAAACCACAGATAAATTAAAACTCAGAGAGTTTTTCCTGATTTGAATCGAGGATCTGAGGACAGAGGGTGTTCAACACTGTACGGATTGTAAAGCCCCTCAAGGCACTGTGACTTCTGATTTTGGGCTGTATAAATAAAACTGACTGGTCTTGAATGTAACACCAGGCTGAGAAGTCGTTCTTGTACTGCCCTCTCTGGTTGAAAGTCTCTGTTGTGCCCCGTAGGCTTCCCGATGTTCTAGAAAATGAGTTGGCCTCTGCTTGCCCCTAAATGTAGTTAGTTCCCTGTGTGTTTTTATTACAGATGTTTGTTAGTTGTCACACAATAAAACAGTTTTATCTTAACCAGTCTGGAAGTTTCACCTTAATTGCCTCCTGACTTTCTGGTGACTCCGCTGCCCTTTTTTAAACTTTTGTCGCCCCTCAGACAACCTGAGTCTGACTGGAGGTCAGAAAAAAACTCTATTTTCCAATCTGTCCTCCAAATTGGCCAACAAAATTTGTTGTTGGACAGTCGGGAGGAAGCTGGAAGCGAGCGGCGGACTCCTGTGTCAGGGTTCAATGTTTCTGTGGCTTATTAAACCAACCCGTCCTCCTCGACTCGCAGGAGCTTTGTCACACTATTTCTTCCTTTTCGTCCCAACATACAGTCATAACTCCAGCTCCATGACTACAGCTGCTCTTTATCATTTGAAAATAAACATATGTCCTTTGCTGAAATGACTGACAGTCTGATTTTATTGCTTCAGCTGTTGGTTAAGTCGTTCTTTAAATAATCATGTCACACAGGTGTTTTTTGTCCCAGATTGATGTTCTTGTATGTAGACATAAAATCCTTGATTTTAATCCACACCGTCCCCGTGCTTTCTTGTATCTTTTCATTCTGAACTGTCTAATTTCTACCTTCTCAAGTTGAGATTTGAAGCCCAAAAAAGGCAGAGCGCTCTGATAAAAAGACGCCTGGCGCAGCACTTTTTCTGTAGGCGTCCGCATTCTGCCGCAGACGCTCGGTCCTCATTGGAAACAATTGTAAGAAGACGCTGGTACTCAGAAAATAAAGCTCTGTTGACAGGGGCCCTTAGAAAAAGACCATGTTTTGGCTTACAATTCCTGATTTTGTTGCACAATCACAGCTGTAAAATGTCCCGATCCAGTGATTTCACATTTACAAATGTTGAAACCCTGTGTCGTACAGTCGTCTCTGGCTTGGCAGCTGTGATACCACCGCCATCCTCTCTGCCTCCCTACCTGAAAGCCACCGTATGTAATTTGAATGTGACTCATATGGTAGAAATTTAATTATTCCTTGCACGACATGTGCAAACGTGCGTGTGGTTTTCAGAAGTGTAAAATGCCACCATATTATTCTGGTGACCGGTCTGATGTGACAGCTCCGATGTTGATGTTTCCTTAAAATATCAAAGTGTTAAAAAAAAAACATGACATGGACACAGAATCTGAAATTCAGATTCACAGTGTTGTCAGGAGACGATTATACGGCACAAACGTGGTGCCACATTATCATATTTGTCATGTTTAAATATTAACATTCAGGCAAGGAAAAGAGGAAAAGTGGTTGGAATGAATGTACGGTGAAAAGCTAAAACATTTTGGAAAAGGACAGGCGAGGATTTTAAAGCGTGGCAGAAAACATTTATAACTTGTACCAACATTTGTTCCCCTTGAAAAACATGTCTCTCCGGGCTGCTGTCAGTGAAATGTCTTCATTTTGCTGCCGCTCTCTGGTAGTGAAACAAAATGCTTTAAAACTCGTCCCAGAATTACATGAATTAAAGTAAGCAGCTTTTGAACGTAGCTTCACCACCGAGCTGCCTAATTATGCATCAGCTGATTGCCTCCATTGATTCAGGAGTGATGCTGTCAAGCTGCGTATTAATCTTCTTGTCATTATTAAGTGTGTTTCTACCGCAGCTCATTCACTGTAAGCAGGTAAAAGTCAACACACAGCACGAGAGGAAATTTCAGGCGATACAAATTCAGTGTGCATCGTAACAAACAACTCTGCTGCTCCTTCCCAGCAACCTTTGGTCGGACGGTTGTGGATGTGGTTAAGCCCTCTGAGCAAAAACATGTCCAAAAGATTCAATTCAACATCTGTGAGGACGCTGAAAAGACTTCCACTGCAGAGCCGGGGAGGAAGTTTTTGTGGCGTAGTTTTTAGACATTTTTTCAACTTCAGTTACAGACGTCTGAAGGACTCCTTGAGGTTCAAAATGAAAGTTTTTATGACAGTCAAATTCAAAAGCTACGGGGTGGATTTGAACCCTCAACTTCAGCCGCCTGCATGTGGCACTTACTTTAAATCCCATGTTTTGGTCATCCAACCTTGGAGCATTAACCCGCCTGATGAAGGCTGGATGACCTAAACATGGTACTGATGATCAGACATGTTGAATTGTGGTCTTTTGTTTCTGTTTTTGCTCAGTGGGATCAATTAAGAGGTGCCAGTTATTCTGCATTATTTCATGAGAATCAAAAAAAAAGTTAAATTTTAAGTATTTAAGGGAAAAATGCTGCTGCAGTGAACTCAAGTCACCAGAAAGCAGCAAACAAAAGTCTATAAATGTTAAGATTTTCCTCTCAGTAAAATATTTGTTAATGTACAACAAATGTTTTCATTCCCATGTAAATCTTTCTTCTTCTTCTGTGTTGAACATCATAAAAAATGCCTCCTCCTGAAGACATTCAGGCCGTTCTACTATTTCCAGCCTGTTTGGCTCTTCTTTTCCATGTGACCTCCCTTGTCACTTCGAGTTGCCACGTTATGGCTGTGAAAAGCCTGGAATAGTTCAGACGTTATTGATTTTTTTTTTCCCATCTTGAGTGGCAAGCAGTGACTTTGTATCTACCTCTGACACTGACAGAAACTTCAGATTGGAATTGATTGAAGTCCCAGTAGAGCTCAGCTACATGATGATGCAACAAAGATTCAATGATTCATCTGTTTGTTATGTAACGTGATGTTCATTGTGCCTGTTGTCTAACAGGTAGACGCTGATCCTGAATCAGCTTCAGGTGCTGGCGTCTGCAAACACCTTGTGTGACCACAGTGGAAACTTCAAACTGTAGTGATAGTACGAAAGAATCGTGGCGATGATTGTGATGATGATCAACAGAGCCCAATGTGAACTCAATATATATATATATATATTTAAGATTTTCAATTGGTAATGACATAAAACAAAAAGCATGAAACTTGAATGCATGAATGGCAATGATCCACTGCTTTGGAAAGAAGTCAAATTTTATGTAAGCTTATGAGAAATGATCCTAACATCTCACTTGATTAATTACCCCAGTAAGATGTTTCTTAATGATTTTATGGTCTCAATGTCTATTCTCAAGTCTTCTTCAATAAAGTATGGTGTCCATTTTGTAAATGATGGTCCCATTTTGAGTAAAATGGAGCTCAGCAGTGACCACCAACATTTTGAATGGCTCAGATGCTGGAAGATTTTCATTTCATTCACTCCATTAAGTTTGAAAAATCCTCATGTAAAGTCAACCAACTACATGATAATGGTGACCTTAAA